>NC_060253.1:43431475-44681475 GCF_921293095.1 Ischnura elegans | reverse complement strand
CGAGCCGGAAGCATACGCCACAATTCCCTTTGTGGCGGGCACATCAGAAAAGATTGCCAGAATGCTCAGAAAACACAACGTAATTACACGTTTCAATTGCGTGGCAAAGATATCAGACATGCTACCCGGAGCGAAGGACAAACTCCCAATGGACCATTATGAGGGTATATATCGAGTGCCTTGCTCATGTGGTAAATATTACATTGGCGAGACCTGCAGATCAATGAAAGTCCGATTGCAGGAACATCGGAGGGCTATGAAAAACAAGCAGCACCAACTCTCAGCCATATCTGAGCATGCTTGGAGTGAACCTGGGCATAACATCCTCTTTGAAGACGCCAGGATAATAGCTAAAGAGAATAAATACTTCCCTCGCTTGATCAGAGAAGCTATTGAGATAGCGAAAACGCCCGCAAATTTCAACAGAGATCAAGGCTACAGCTTGCATACTGCATGGAAGAGGATTCTCCGACCACCAACAATGAGAGATGGACAACCGGCCAATGAGAGAGCAGCAGCGGATCAGCAGCCGCCGCCGCCTATATAAGGCGGAAAATTTTATGCCTATAAAAGGCGAAAAAATTTTCCAAAAATTTTACCTTTGACCTGAAGACGCCGACTGTAACGCCGGCGAAACTGTTGTCTTTAAAATACAACAAACGCGGTGAAGAAACCCGAATAGAATGGAAATATCAGAATTTATGCTAGTTCGTAACATATAAATTATGTATAAATTAACATAAAAATGCTTTATACATACGGGGACATACGCAATTCAAATAACCTAACGTTTCCGCATATTAATTATTTTTAATTAATGTTACGTAAAAATATATTCAATTTTTGTAAAAAGGAAGTATAGTTATTGAAAGTCAGAGGCAAATATTTAAGGTAAATAAAATTTTGAAATTTTGTCATATGTGGCTTTTGTTTCTGTTTATAATTCCGTCGTATAAATTTTTCGTTATAAAAATATAAAAAATTCGCATAATAAAATCGCTTTAAATATAATTGGTGGATTACTTCATTCCATTGAATGACACTCGCGGGAAAACCGTTAATACCTTTGGTGTGATAGCGACGTTGTTTTGAGCTTAACTTTATAATAATTTTGATTGAATTTCTCTCGTGACCGACTCAAAAATTTCAAGGGAAAAAGCTCTGAAACAAGAATTTTATCGAAACCGATTACATTTAGAGAAATCAAATAATTTCCATTCCTTCGTCGCACAATCACGGTTCGGGAAAATTCGTTGCCTCAATTGAATGGTGTCATCCCATGGGATTGCGAAGGGAAGAGGGAAGATATCGTACCAGCGAGTGCCGTAAGTTCGAAGCACAAACCTGGGGCCAACGTATTTACGAACAACGCAGGTTAATGTAACAAATGAATTTAAAAAGGACATGATTTGGTACTCGTAGGAGGCGACCGACAGCTGAAATCATTTGCACTATGGGGGAAGGTTAAAGAAGGAAGGCTGGAGAGAAACCCGGCGTCGGCATTAGCCTGTTCTCAACGAAAGGCGCCATGGGGATTGCGGCTTAGCGTCCCATCCGACGGACGGAGTGTTGTCCTTGAAATGTCCTCCACACAACATCCAAGCAGGGAGGGACAACAAACAGCATTCGAGTAGTCACTGAAAAATCTCTGCCACCGCCACGATTTGAACCCGAGCCCACGGGGTGGGAAGCCAACACTCCAGCCACCTCACCAAACTAAAACGGATGCCAGAAGGCTATCGGACCAAAGTGCTGATTTCAGGGGCGCAGCAGGGAATTAAGGCAAGGGGGGGGGGGGGAGTTTTAAGCGCAACTAATACAGGGGAGTCTTTGGGGTATGGAATACCCACCAGGGTAAGCGGGAACATCGGGACCCTCCCCCAGAAAATGTTTAAGGTAAATGGTTCAAAAGGAAGAGTTTTACGGCTTTCTGAGGGATATTGTTTTATTTTAATAAAACTTACACTATTCTATAAGAATTATTAATCGAATTTTATAAAATTGATTAAACTTTTTAAAAACTTTTCTGAGCTCTGCGGGGGGTTTTATTCCCCAAAACCCCCTAACTTTGCCACTGGCTGATTTAACCATAACATTTTTTGGTCAATACACAAGACAACCTTAGCTCAGTCTGAGTGAAGTAGGAGAATAAAAACACATTTATACACGGAATAATCAGTTTCGCTAACGATGACTTTAATTAAATTCATTATAAAATTTATTAGTAACCTTTTCAAAACCTTTAATTCACGAGTTATAGATGATCACATTGGAGGTGAGTTTTAACAAGAATATAATTACGCAGTTCTTTTTCGTAACTAAATCAATTTTCTAGTAACGCCAACAGTAAATTACTTTATATGAAACTTTTCAAAATGTATAATCAGTAGATCAAACTACATGGGATTATATATCATTAAAGAAAATTTTCACTGGAATTTACAGCTAAAAAACGATTAAAATATTTTTCCGACCAATTAGTGCATGTTGTATGCCGTAGGTAAATAAAGCGGCAATTTTATTTCATAACATCAGGTTCTTGCCCCATTAATTACTTAGCACTTATCCATTCACAAATATTACATTCAAATGCTAATTTCCGTTTCGAAGTATTTGGATTATGTGTGATAAAAATCCTCAGATTGACTTCCTCTAAATTAAAATATAATACCTTATTATTGACGAATTATTCGGGCATGATTTAATGCAATTTTGAGAAAAAAATAACCCAATGTAGGTAATTAACACCCCAAACTCTTTGATGATATTTTAATTTAATTTTGAAAGGTAATCACAAAACCACAGCATGGGATTATATTAGCTTTTATAATGACTAAAATTGTTTATAAGCTATAGAGGTATTCTGCGGAATATTGCCACTAACGAAGATTTTGCCGATATTAATGGGGGCATATTGCATACAAATTTGTTACGACATTTATTTTAGTAACAAGTAATTTAGTAAATTAACTGGTGAACCATGAAAACATGATAATCAAGATACAGGATAGGCAGGGATATATTGACGAACTTTAGAACAAAATTAATTTTTAAATTACTTAATTATTACACGCTGGAGGTCTACTCCACATAGAAATGTTTATTGATTGGAAATCCAGGTCAATAAATAGCGCGGAAGAACTTTTCAAAGATAACAATTCGAAATCTTTCAAAACATCAGCATTTACGGGATGAATTAGCGTATATATTATCAGGTTAAGTGGACAAAAATCTATGGTAAATAGTACTCAAAACAAGTTGTAATAAGTAAAAGAATCAGTGAAGAACATCAAATAAGCATCTTCACTAACAGAAAATTTCTTCTAATGGAAAGTTATTGCAAGATGAATATATTTTTCGCTTTTCGCGGGGTGTCTGCTGTGAGTGGGTCGTGAGAATTCAACGTCAGTTTTAGCCAGTAGCTGTCCATGCCGCACGCCGAATTCCCTGAGTGTTTCCAGATAACAGATATTCCCCTAGCAGTCTAGGTTTTCCCGGTATTCTAGACCCTGTTTAAGAAATTTCGTAGGTAAAATTAAAACATTTACTCCACGCTTTCAATTTTTTCATCCTGATAACTGTGTGGGTGATTTTTGTATTCTTAGGCAAAAATGCTCTTTATTAAGGATGTAAAAAAGAATATTTGACAATACTTGTTATGAAGTGTCTCATTGTACATACGAAGACATAGCATACAAAGTGGACAACATGATCTTGGTGAAGTGACAAAGATCCCTGTCGCCAGAGGGATATAGCGCATTTGTAGAGGGAAAAAAGGAAAAAAAGGGAAGAATTCTTAATAATTTCCGGCAGCAACATATTTGATGTATTATGGGAAAAATAAATTCTTTTGCTGTGAATTTGTATGGATTTTTGGGTGATGTAGAAAAACTTGTTAGTCCCTCATATCTGCGTATATTCAACCTGCGATATTCATTCATAAAATAAAGACATGTTATCACAGCCTTAATGATGAATAGATTTAATTAGCATTAATTAGCATTTAGCTTTCATCAGCAATTAGCATTCATTAACATTAGCAAGTTAATTAATACAATTTAGTACTATCCTCATAAAACAATGCATTATTACTTCAATATCTTAAGGTGCAAAATTAAGTATTGTTTTTAAGCTAGCTATCCGAAAGATACTCCTTAGAGAGAATAAAAGAGGAATATAATTTTCATAGTAATTCAAAATTATGCCAATTTTATTTGACAGATCAACCGTAATATGTATTTCGAATTCCAGGAACTTCATTCTGAAACTTTAAGTAAAAATTACGAGTTGAAATATTGCACTAAATGTCGGAAACTTTTTAATTATTGTTACCATACAAATATCGTGGTAACAGCTAAGATTGAAGTTCACTAAACTAGTAGTATCGCGACCAAAATAATATCTAACCTTTGTGTTATTAGTCAATGAAATAAGTGAATTAATCACTAGTAGTGGATAGCACTACGTTTATTTTCTGGAAATAAGGCTACGACAGGAAAGGCATCAATAAACAAAATAAATAAATATAGAAATTGATGATTGATTCGGTGAAGCTCTCGAGGGGATTCTCCTTTTTACCTCGTCTTTTAAAATGTATTTACACATAATTCTTTTGTTTCACAACCTTCACAACCTGACGCAACTATCTCATGCGATGCCTTTCTCTACCGTTCATCTCTTTCAACGGTCTGAACTGACCGTTGTTCTCATTAGACCATCGGGTATCATGATGAAGCCGATTTATTTTTTGTCTTATCCACATGGTTATCAAAATTTTTCTCGTCTACCCTTCTCTTACATGACTTCTAATTGACCTGCATTGATAAAACAAAAACATTACCTCGTCAATTGTCGGCGCACCCCTGTTGCTGTTCTCATTATCATTTTATATAATAAATGCAGGGAAATCCTTCCTTGAAAAAAAAACATGCGAATAGTATTAATTTTGAGTGTCTTACTCGTGATAGAACCTTCTCTAACAGCACTTGGAGCAAATATGCAAACAAACGTAAGCCCATAACAAAAACCAGCTACACCGGGTGGAATGGAGACAGCGAGCACTATGAGGACAAACCCAACGCGATATTACTCTGAGCGGAGAAAAATTCCCAAAATGGACCGTATAACAAATGCTAGCCTTGCGTCAAGCCGTCGTCATGCAGAACCGTAAATCACGACGAGGTCTTCGGAAACGCGCGAATTATCGATTCTCTCGCAAGCAAATACGTCCACTGGGCTCGTCCTAACGTTTGGCAGCTGTGAAGATAGGGGCGAGAAAAAAAGAAAGCCTTGAACCGTTTAACGGGTTCAGCTGTGACGAAGTGCAGATCTCTTCTCCGAACATACCATCGGACCGTTCCGTGAATAGCCGCGGGGAGAGCTGCCACAGGATCCGATCCCGCACGATGAAATTCTCGGTGCGGCGTTTTACTGGGTCTGCAGGACACCTGGTGCACGTGCGGAATTTGGAATCGGTTGCTTCTTAGTATGGGACTGCGAACTGCGACGCTGCAGGAATTCTGCATAACGCCAATACCTTCGGTAATGAAAGCAAATATGCCCGTTTAAAAAAAATCTCCTGGCCTCTGTCAATCAATGGCATATCAGGAGGGACACAAGGGGCACATGGCCTATTGAAACAATGAATTTTAGCAGAAAATATTAACCTTTAAAACATTTTTATTCTACCCCACCAATATGTTGTAGTAAAACGGCTTCCTGACGACCCATCAATTGTGTAATTTTAAGTGCCAAATTAGCATAAAATGTGATTTATAGGGTTCATTTCTATGCGATTTCTGACCTAACGGGTCTTGCAACCCCTAACACATGGTCCTCGCTACACTTCTGCAAATAATCCACTATTATATACACTTTGGGAGCAAGTACCGTCTGCAAATGCAACCCACCGAATCCCACAATCCACCCTTCCATCCAATTATATCCCCTCCCCATAACTTACTCATAAGTCATATTGTGCCTAAATTGTGAAAATTTAACCTGAAATGACTTTTAACTAAACGAACTTGAGACAATCTTTGGCTGGTAGTTGTGAAAGATAAAAACAATTTGATATCCCGGCGGGGCTTGGCTACAGGAAATCAAGCAGATGTCGTTTGACACCAAATGTAAACGCAGTTGGGCAATATCAAAAGCGAGGACATGGAACTCCATAGCGATGTCATCACGGTAACTCAACAAATAATCTCAGCAGAGATTTAGTACCTACTTGATTTTTTCAATTCAAAGCTCATATTGCCAACATTTGCCAACTTTAAACAGGACTTAGGCGCAATATCAATGCTGATTTTTTTCATTATTTCGACAGAAGTTTCACACTGAAAAAATTTGGTTGGTGCGTAGGTACTATGAGTAGGCTAACAACAGCTTAGATCATTTGTGTCACTGAAAAGGCCTGAGAAGGAAGGGTGGAGGGAAACTTGGTATCGGGATATGAATCCCCGGGGTGAAATTTCAACATTCTAGCCACAACATCAGCCTGCACCCGTGGAAATATCATTTAGTTGGATGGAGGAATAAGCTTAACTTGCTCTTAACGAAAATCTCCAAGGGGGCTAAGACAAAGCATCCCATACGACGGACGCAGTGCTGTACTTGAACTTACGTCCACATAGCACTCACGCTGGATCGAGCGATCTCTGAAAAATCTCTATCACAACAGGGATATGAATCCGGTTCTATGGGATGAGATTCCAATACACTAGCCGAAAAACCAACTTGAATCCGTGTAAATATCTTTAATAATACTTTAAAATATTACATCCTCCTCTGCTGAATTTTCCGTTACATATGAAAGAAACGTAAATTCAACGATATTCACTCGTTCATGACTTTACAATAAAAAGTATCTTCGATCATGTCTGATTGAATGTTTGATCTACTGTTAAGCCTTTGAAGCCGATTCTCGTTAAAATCCAAGAAAGCAAATTTTATCCCGCTGCTACCTTTGACCTCGGGTGCGGAGTGGTGAATACCTTTCCCTTGCTAACGTAGAGGTCACGACTTTGCCGTCTCCATTAAATTTTCGCAATCAAAGACTTAGGTAAATGCAATTATTCAACTCGTCAAGCAGCATGAAGGATAAATTGGCCATTATCATGGAATAAAAACAATCAAAAGCTGTTTCATCGAATTGGAACGCTTTATGATAAGACACCACATTTGTCATTAGAACTAAGCAAAAACAATGAAATCGGTGGAATAAAACCATTCTTTCAAAATCCTGCAGACATTTACGGCGTTAATGTGGTTTTTGCAAGGAAACTCATTAATAAGACATCAACAGTAAGGTTTGGCCGTGATCGTATCTAGCACATTAAGCTTTGCGGTTTGCGTGACTTCACCAGATTTTCAGCATTTCATAATTCATAATTTGTCACCAGATGGCACACAGTGAACGTTTCTTAATGCTCAGAAGAAATGGAGTTTTCATCTCAAACGCGTCATTAGTGAGAGACGGAAATTCATCCACGGGCCGCAGAATATTCAACCAGAACATAATAAGGAAATAGTACAAAATTCGAGTAAAAATGAATAGAAAAGAGGGTACCGTATTTAAGACTATTTTTTGAAAGCAATGAAACACCTTTCACTCACAGCAAGAGAACTGAATGCTGGAGAATAATTAGTTAAAAATAAAAAGTTTTAGTCATGCTATTTTAACTAAACTGGAAACGAGTGAAGTTTGTAAAAGGAAAAACAGTCGATTTCAAGGAACCCAGAAGAAAGAGAGATAAGCCACCTTTAAGCAAAACATGTGAAAGGCAAGAGTAATCTAACAATAGCCGATGCTTTAGTTTAGGACACCGGTGGATACTACAAACGAACAAGGGAAGGTATACCTATGTGCCACCAACCGATCGCGTTGAAACTTCTTGCTGCTAGAAATGTAATTTTTATTTAAAGGCAAATGAAGGTTTTGTTTCTATGCCAATGAAATCAAATTCCTAAGTACTATTATTATAATTTAAGCACGACTTCTTGAAAGAGTTTTTAGCAAGCATCGTACGCCTAGAAATAGTGATCTAGAATGGGGAACATCACATGCGAGACTATGGCGAAGAAAAAAATGGAAAAGAATGGATGATCAGCATGCCTTTTTAGCGTCGATTGAAGACATCTCACAGGAGAACTAAGCGTTGAAAATCTCGTAAAATGAAGCGAGGAAAATATATGTTTTTTTGAGTGATGGACTGGACGAGTAATGCCTGTAGATACATCGTTCGCTGGTAGCTTAAAAAAAAACCTCATCTGTACACTATCCGCTGAAAGGTAAACCTCTCGAAACAAATTATTTTAGCCCAATTTCGCTCACGATCGCCAGAGGGAGCTTCAGACAGGTGAAAACATGCGAGGGAAAACGACCTGACAAACAGTTTTATGACAATGAAAAAATAACCACTGGTAACAAGTAGTGAAATGAATTAATTAGCTAGTCGATGGACATGGCAGGTTATTTGCTGGTACTCGCATTTCATCACACTGCGTGTTGACGATTAAAATTATAGGGTATGGTAGCAGTAAGATAAAAAGTGATAATGGACGAACAAGCGTGAAAATTGCTTAAAAAAACGACTAAAATACTTTCCTGAGTACATATTTTTATTTTTACAAATTTAGCACCCTATATCCATGAAGTAATGCAAAACCAGATCTAAGAGGAAGTATCAAGATATGATGGGCAGAATTGTCATATTTTACGTTTTTAAACTCGCTTCCTCAACGATGCTGAAGATACTATCGTAATTAAAATGTATCTAGCATTAAACACAGGTCACAATATTCTAATGTACAGGAGAGCAAATAAACATATACGCAGTTATGATTAGAGAATTAGTGAGCAGACACTAACTGATATGTAAAATAGTTTCCTTTACGCCAGTTTTCTAATGTTAAATGGTCATTTCCCGTAAGACTGAATACGTACCTGTATGAAGAATTAGGCATGACTTCATTGCATGGCGAATATGTAGTGCGTTTCCACAAATTATTAACCATAATTGAGTCCATAAAGCAAAGAGAAAAAATAAAAATACGGAAAATAGCTCCAGCACCTTCAAGTAAGGGACGCTATTATATTCGTGAAGTCAATAACGTTGCCACAGGTACCGCACGATTATTCATCTGGACATAGTTCTGTGCTGTTGAATGCATTTTTCACACTTTGTTACATGCACAGGACTAATTCACAGTTGTCTACATATTAAAGATGTACCTATCACGGTTCATCCATGTAGATGAAAGGGTTTCAGATAGTCTAAATTGGAATTAACTTGGTTAAAACTTTCAACCAACCGAAAGCAGAGATTTTTCTAAGACATTGAACAATTTTGGACACGGGTACTGCCGGAAAACTCTAAAAATTTCACCAATAAAAATTACTGGGGAAAAACACTCAGGTTTTGGCGTATCCAAGCGGGAGCTACTACTCTCTACTACAGCACGACTCTCATTTGTCCCAAATGAGGAAACTTTTACCTCAAAGCGAAAGCGAAACGTGAAATCACTCAAAGTTACACTTCAAAAACCAATATTCCAACGACCGCATTTGCGGAACCTAAAGGTGAACTAAAAATAATCTTGAAACCACATACGCATATTTTTAAATCTTGCAAACCGCGCGGTCACCAAAAGACAAGAGTAAGTAACAATTTCTCCTGTTTAGCAAAAACATACTGTCCACAAATGTGCAAAGATTCTGAGATATATTTAAGGCTGTAATTTACCCAAAAAATATTAAATCTGCACATTTGGGTTCGGTGACGCAAGAAAAACGCCTAGATGGTCCAACCTGTCAGTATAAATGACCACGAAAAAATTTGGAGAATAACATTAATCAATACCCAATGGGTAGATCATAAGAAGAAAAAATACAAATACAATGCTAATTGGAGAGATAATAATTAATAAAATATCAATAAAATTTAGGCGAGGAATTGAAAAAATTGAGGCCCGCGGAAAACTACCTCTACTCCCGCATTTAAAACGACAGTGAGTAAACCTCTTGCAGTAACAGAAAATTATAAGAGCTGGGTCTTTTTAATTAAACATATACTTAGAAAATCATCTACGAATGAACAAACACACTTTCTATCCCTTGGTCATTACACCACGTACAACATTTACCATTGCGATGGCTCAGTAGCATAGCCAGGATGTTGAAGAGAGAACTTCTGGAGATTACGGGACCCTTTCGGTGTGTATGGAAAACACCCCAGGGCAAAGTGAGTCCGCCAATTTAGGAAAATTTTGGTGTTGAACAAGTGACTTTTAGACAATAACTTTGAACGAGTATTTATTAAAATAGATATTATAAATTGGCTCAAGGGGGGGGTTGTAACCTGGAAAACATCCCCCTGTGGCTTCGCCACTGCCACTGTTTCATAGGCTCTGTTCTGGTCAGTCCAAAATGTAAAAAATTTAATATTAGATTAGTTAACCTCTATACGCTGGTGTTTTTTGTTTTGTTCTGATGATGATGATGATGAAATTAGGGGAATGCTCCGTCAAAAGATTCCTCGCGTTCATGCGTCATCAACTTGTGTTCGCCGTGTTTGGCTGAGGGTCGATCAGCTCGATATATTTCACTCTCACCATGGGCTCGCAAGACTCTTATCGCCACTTTTAAAAGCATGCGGGCGGTGTGGAAAAAGTCACAAAAAATCTTCGTCCACGATTGGCATCCGAGATAGTGTCCAGGAATACGTGAACTCACTCCGCTGAGCGTTGGGGTCAAAATTCGACCAGGCACTTGAAATCGGAGGTTTCATCCCAACGAAGTAAAAAACGTATAAAATGTTTCAGGTTTGACTTGATGGAAGTTCGATATATCCATGATAAAAACACAAATGGTAATTTCCACACTCTAATTCAAAACTCAACTTCCGACAATGGTTTCAAAATGTTATACTATTACTTTTAAAATTATATAATATGTTGAAACCATGGTCGGCAGTTAAGTTTTGAATTGAAGTGTCGAAATAGGATGTTTCCTATTATTTTTTTATTGCCTAAATCGAAAGATTATTACTCCTGGAGTACGTATTTCACGATTTTAGATTTTTAAATGACGATATATATTTTTCGCGATTAAATGAAAAGTGAAAAATTTCAAGCGCGCAAAAACGCGACGGGTAAGTATGAATGCCGGGAAAAACTCCGCGTGACGTCGTTCTGCTTCCCGCTGCCGCAAGTGAGGTGACCTTGGGGCGAGGCTCTGAGCGCTGATACGACGCAGGATGCTAGCAGGTAACTGAGTAACATGCTTGCTGGTGGCGCTTGGCTTAAATAAGGATTTTTAATACCTTATCAAACGAAGAAAACTTTCCGACCTTAGCCAGTTTTAATAGGTGATTATTAAGACATGTTTCCCTGAGCTCTGTGCCTCATGCATGCATTGGTAACCTCAGACGATGTATAACTCCTATCCTCTCGTGTAGAAACTAGGTCCCTGTGACGTCACGTGGAGTGGAATCGCATGGGCGCCAATCTGGCCTTTTTCAAATGAGGATAAAATTTGACCCTTGCCATTCGTCTAAACCGGTATTTCAAAAACCAAATAATTTGTATATTATGAATACAGTAATTATGGGTAACGAATCGCAATCAATGCCTTTCGTTTTCTTTGATGAAGGAAACTACCCTATTACCATTTGTGTTTTTATCATGAAGCAGAAAAATTCGAAGATAAATAGCCATATAGACAACAAATTCGCATAATTTTATCTACATGTTTGGTAGAGTGTTGCTCACTGAGGCGTAGAATGAAATTTCACATTATGAAAGGTTTTAATAGGAATGATGTCCATAGGGCCCAACATCGGACAAGCCTAAAAAATAACTCTTTTTCTCTTCACCCCTATGTTCAATGTTGATTTGTGTCTCAGAGTGCAGGTCTTGAAGAATTTTAATGTAAATCTATGTCAAAGCGTTGGTATATTTAGATACATTCAGTAGGACTTTCTCTGCTATAAATTGTTTTTTTAATTGATAAATTTCCAAAATAAAATACAAAAAACATAAGAAAATAAGAGTTGAATATCAACTGACACCATTCTTCGGGTATAAGGTACAAAAATACGTAAAAAATAAGCATGCAAATTATTACTGCCTTCACAGGTATGGTTATTCCGAATGACGAAAAATTTACAAAAGAGGAGAAAACGTTTCACCTATCCATTCGTTTTCAATCCAGTTAATAAAAAAAAACAGATTTAGAAATTTGTGACCATCCTAAGGTAAATTTCTAAAGACCGACATGAAATATGAGTTTCTCACGTAAGAGGGTGAAAATACAGCATACCCTAGAAAATAAATGGTCTTCCCCTACAACTAACCGCAGGAATGACCTAGAAGCGGCTCATTGTTTTCAGGTGCAGGTTCGTGACCTGACCTCTAATCCTATTTCCTTCTAAATGAAAGACGTCCCTGCTACGCGCCTTCCTTATAACAACAACGGGAGGATGAAGAAATGAGAACAGGAACAATTGGTTCGTTAAGACGAAAGCATTTGACTTATCCTAGACAATTTCAGCGATCAGACGTTGTAAATGTAAGAGTTTCCATGGAGAGGGTTTACATTGTTTTGACGTGTCTAATGGGTACTCTGGTGGACAGAATTGGGACACGAGAAGCTCTATATGATGCTATCCTAATGGGACATATAACTCACGCTAACGAGTGAACCATGTACATCAAATGACCACTTCACGGCGATGAGTAATGTGACGCAGATAATATCCCAAGTCTAATACCAAGCTAAGGCACTCTCTTTTACTTATAAGGATTTAAAAAATTCACAATGAAAGCTTTCTTCATTGCCTTCTTTAATGTCCCAAAAACATCTACGTAGACAATACAAATAATGGAAGAGTATAATTTTAAGTATTCATAAAATAAAACCCTGAAAATACTGAAAGAATACAGCCGACTAAAGAAATTTCACACGAACGTAATATGGAAAAGCGGCTTCTTTTTTCTTCTTTTAAGAAAGACTTGGCTCTTGACTTGGAAAGATTTTTACAATTACCTACTCTTCCCATAATATTCCTAATCAAATTTTATAGCCATCTCTTTCATACCCAGTCAATACGCAAACAAAGTACAGCACTATAAGACTTAGAATTTTGGAACATCCTCTAATTTTCAAACCCTTGCCATTATTGCTAATGGCTTCAATAACATTTTTCCACGCTTCTTCATTCAATATCACTTTCTCATTCAATATTGCCAATTACTATCCCTTAATACTTCCTCACCCTTAGGCAGCTAAGAATTTTCCACTTTTCCTTATTTTTTTATCAAAAATGGATTTCCTGCATAACTATAATTTACTGAGTATACAATTGCTTAAAATTAGTATGCGATTTGAGCGATCAAAATTCATTGTCTACGTGGAAACTGATGTAAATCATCTACTGGTACAGCTAACAATTTATTTAACGCCCGAAGAGATCATGATCAATAAAAGTATAGCATATAAACAGTCAAAAGGCAGCGATTCTTCCACGTTTCCTACATGAAACTCCAGATTCAACTCAATTGCTGCGTACCGTCATAACCTTCGCCGAAGCCTTCTTGGAAATATCTGTCAAAAGGTATAGTTCTATAAAAATTGGTATTTATTTTGTGTGAAAGTAAAAAGATTTTCCTGATACTTATAAAATAAATAGCTTATTAAACCATGTAGACAAAAAACCTTTAACCAATCTACTAGTACCCCTTAAAATTCATTTAACGTCCACTGAGATAATGATTAATAAAAATATATGATATTAATATCAGTCAAAAGGTAAATTTCCACAAAAAGTAGAATTCATTTGTGTAAAAGAAAACAATTTTCCTGATACATATATACTGGAGATATGTATAAAAGCTTACTGAAAATGTAAGTTTTTACGAACTGGAAGCCATTCAAAATTGTAATTTCTTCTTTTCGAAGATATAAAAGAACGTATTCAAGCCTCTTACACCTTGCATACGATTCATGACAAATTTTGCGGAATCTGCTCCTGAATGATTTTACGCCCCCGACGAAGCCGCCAACGGCTGGCGTTGCCATTCGCCTGCTCCCCACTCTTCCGCCCAATCAGGCACGCCTGACTCTCCCCAACACGGAGCCGTGATCATTAGCCTCCCGCTAGTTCAGTGTCAGGAACTCATTGTGTCGTCCTTCCGCCACGTCAGATTTTTTCAGTTTTCAGGTATATGGCTGCGATTGGGATCCAGAGAGGCAACGAACAATTGGGAGAGGGAGGGAGACGGGTGGGTCACTCTGGGATAGGTTGAAAGGGGATCACACGCCCGCTGTACCTACGCGATACATAAGCCTTTCACTCTGGCCCCTCAGACGACTGCGTCCACGCACGTCAAACACTTCAAATGATTAACGACTTTCGTGAAAAGGATCGCACACGTACGGGAGATGCCTCCGGAAGGGTCAATGGAAAGTTTTAACCCTAATTGAAGGACAACTATAGTAGAGAATAATGGCCGCCACATTTTCTCCGGACAGGCTCATTTCTAAGAGTGACAGGAGGGATAGATCCTCCATAACAAAGTAGAAAAGGTGTGAAAAAATAAATTTCCAGCCCCAGTCCTTAGAACACTGGACACGCCAAATAAAATATTACTACATTTTTATTAAAAAGGCTGTGCCGATGCTGTACCAATAAAGCAAAGTCTAGAAATGTAGAGATGTAAAATGTCATTCTTTCCTCGTACTAACAGGGATAGAAATGTTGTCTCGATCAATAAAATTAATAAAGTAACTCGCTTGGACGACTCATTGCATGATTTTATTTTTCCACCGATTTGCAATAGTATTTACTAGCAGTTGGGAAGCTTTGCCTTGGAATGAATCTGGACATAAACTTGTGCAAAACGTAATATTTTTATAGCCGAGAGATAGTGTTTGTGGGGGAGTCCTGTTGCATGCTGCATATTGGTGATTGACCACCGCCAGTCAAACATCCTAGAGGTGGCTCGCAGGGTGTTGTGTAGACGCAGATAAACATTGAGGCTGCATTCACACCATGTTCTAAAGCAAAAAGTGTGGAATAAATGGAACCAATGTTTGAGCTTCCCGAACTACCGGCAGTATTTATCATAGACTTATAACTCCTATGTTCACGTCAACAATCGTTGATTATGTTATATTAAGGGAAAAAGTTATTTCATTACGAAATTCCCGCGATACTTTCAGACGCAGTTATTTGTATTCCATTTTTTCAACCTATTTACTATCAGGAAGTAACGAATGAGTCACCTTAATTAAAAAGTTATCATAAGAGGTTGAATAAAAATATGCAATCGATTAAAAATGACCTATGCCTCATCACCCATACAAAATCCTCAAATGATTAACAACTTTCCGTCAGCGTTCATAAAAGTATCACACACGAGAGACGGCTCCGGAAGACCCGATTCGAACTTCATCCTAATTGAGGGATACCTATAACGGAGAATAATGGCCAAATTTTCCCTGAATAGTCTCATTTCTAGGAATGGGAGGAGTGTTAGCTTGTCTAAAACTGATTAGTTGGTTCAATTAACTAGCGATATTCCGCGACTCCGAGAAAAATGTCATAGCACGACATTATACCGAAACGAGCAATAAAACTCCGGAGTCATTACGTAGGGACAAATACACCGTAGGAAAAATAAGATTAACAACAAGCCTTTAAATAAATACACTGTTACATGTACTAAAAGTAAATAAGCTTTTCATTACTTGGAGAATGAAGTGT
Source organism: Ischnura elegans (assembly GCF_921293095.1). Lineage (NCBI taxonomy): Eukaryota > Metazoa > Arthropoda > Insecta > Odonata > Coenagrionidae > Ischnura > Ischnura elegans. The sequence continues at coordinate 44,665,708 of NC_060253.1, read as the reverse complement.
ACGCACTAATTTATTTTATTAGAAACGAGTGTAGAAGAGCCTATGTTTATCCTTTTTATTTTATTTTCATTTTTTATTTTTGCACGTGAATCATGTAATTGATTAAACCAGGGCTAATAAAAAAAAATTGCAAAAAAAGTGATAACTAACGCCATCTATTTTAAACTTTTTTTACAGATGGAAATTTAGTTAATTAATTAGGAAAATAGGTTAAAAGTTAATTACAAGATTCCCTCGATGAAGCATATAAACAAATGAAACGAGCTAAGAAAATGAGTGTAAAATGGGCTTTTTCACTGGATTAGAGGAGTGCCAAGAGTAATAGCTGGAGATTGAAAATCAGTTTTCTACTATTTTCAAAATATTTTCAATATTGACTGCTGTAAAAATAAATTCTACCACTAAATATTGATCAATATTGCTAAGTTCTACATTTAGTGCCAATCAAGTTTTTCTTTTAAAGTTTTTAGAAGACCTGTACCCACGAGTTTACCGATGCCTTATGGTTCATTTGAAATATGCATTGATAAAATATGTCTCCCACGGTAACCTTTCATCAGGTGTAATGAAGATTTCAAGAACATTGGGAATAAAAATAATGCGTGAAAATTGCCAACCCTGAGTAAAAATCCAGTTGAAATAGGTACATTAAAAGACGATCGCATGTTTTATCTAACAATTTTTTTTAAACATTCCTCAACCATAAATGCACTTAGATATTCACTAAAACGTTTGAAATTTAATTTGAAGCCATGCTCATTAAAATACAACGCCACGTTTAAGACCGACAACATTCAAAAGCAAATGATATCCGGTTGAGCAAGTATCGCTCAACATATGAGTCTCTCCTTAAACTCTAAATTATATACACGTGCAGTAAGTTTAAAAGATATTGAGGCATATAACGAGTTGAATTTTATTAGGGCAGTAAAATATACACGACGAGAAAATAACGGAGGTCTTAATGAGTAAAAATGATTATGAGGAAAACGTCGCGTATAGCCGAAGGTGTATCGCTACAAAGTTCAAAGGCACCTGCAGCCAACAAGACGATGAAGATAAGGGTGAAGTGGAGGAGAGAGAATTTGTGTGAGACGAAAATTACATCGGACACCAAATACCTAGAGATTAAACGGGCGAACCGTTTGAAGGGGCCAAGAGGCCGTTTATATATTTTCCGATACGATCCCGAAGATCCTTCTTCTAAGTCTACTAGAGCCTGGCTCGCTTTACAACGAGGCCGAAATGTACCTCGGGAATTTCAAGGCGATAAATACATGCTAGGAGAAACTTTTGCGGCCGGCGAAACTGCCTCAAGTGTGCCTGCATAATGCACGAGATGCGAAATTTCATCGTATTCAAGCCCATTGAAGCATCGAGAAATTATGTGCCATCATGAATAGCAAACGAAGGCTTTCACGTGAAGGATGATTTACTAGCGATGCCAACCGAATTAAAATGCACCAAAGATATTGAAAATTGAGCATCAAATGACAAAAGCTAATGCTTTTAGCCATTCCTGAAGGCAAGTATTTTGATAATGACCTCTCATCGAATGAAACTATGCAACTTCCCCTAGTAACAAAAGGGTATTATGATGAAATATCCTATAAGGTACTTCCAAAACATAACCTGTTTTCTCTTTTACCGCAAATCATATAAAACCATGATACGCGGATATTTTCCCAAAGATAATTGGGTTAAATAAAAAAAGATTAATGTCCACAGGAATATTTACAGCAAGATTAAAAAACACCGATGAACGAGAATTCACGAGCAATATTCTCCGAAGTAACTCGATGGGTTTTAATGGGATCAAGAGTATAAAGACATTTCCAAAAATTCGTGGTACGCATCATCTGTAGTACTCTCACGAATATTAAGATAAAATTAACAATAGATTTTCAATGAACAGCCTTTATCTGTACTCTGGTTGAAATATTGCATCACCCGATTTTGAAGGCTAATATCCCAAAGACCTACGATTCGATTTTGAAATAATGTAATCAAAATAAAGCTTCTTTGACTTCTCCTTGTACTGATGCCATGCGAGGATTTTGATGCACTGTACACTTTATTGTTAAAAACAATAATGCAAGGCAATATTTTTTTGGCAATGAAATTAGTAGCATTGGTAACGATGGAAACGCTTGAAGAGTTTGAATTTTAAATATGGCAGAAAATGGGATTTGAAAAAGTCAAATGGATAGTAATGTTATTATGTTTACTATTTCACTCACTGATTAAATAGCAAGACTTCTTTATTTTCCGTTCTGAGGATCACTGATAATTGTTATATGTACATTTATATCGCTTAAGAGCTCTTCTTTACGTATGATATGAACGGAAGGTGATTGATGCTAAGATAGTGTTTCTCCTTAAAGCACTCAAATTCTTTCTCATTTTTTTTCTCATTTACGTGAGCCAATGGATAGGAAAAATACTCAAATAAACATTCAATTACAATTTAATGTGCATAAAATGATAAATGCGATGGTGGTTGGCGTAACATGGTGGAACTCCTTCATGATACACAAAGGTTCAGAAAAAGACTTCGCTGTTCCACAAAATAAAAGCCAGATGATGATACGCTATATCGAAACCGGTCGCAAATATATTTTATTTTGTGGAACAGCGAAGTCTGTTTCTTAACCTTCGTGCATAAAATGATTCGTATCATCTCTTCTTCCAAAGCTCAAGATATTGAAATCAGCGAGAAAGAGTCAGGGGTGACTCAATGGTCTAAAAAAGAAGATAAATTAATAGGTTGACGGTTTCTTAGGGGCACAATACCAAGCCTTATATTGAGGGGTTTATATTAGGCATACTGCAAGCGTGAGCTTTCATGAATCGAAATGTTTCAAGCATGGAAGGTAAATGTATGAAACTCTGCCAATATGACCAAAATAGCACCTCTTCCACCCTAACCGACCGCCGAGGCACGCCGCGGCGACGTGAGGAACTAACACGCGATAAATATGCAACCAGGCAACATGCGGCGTGAGCTTTGGCGTCAATTTTCGCCACGGTATGCTCCATGTGATCCAAAGGCGGGTGATTGGCCCCTGATTGCGAAATTTATAACCTCTCGTTCTGAACCCCAGTGACTGCTTGCCCACACGCCGAAGAAATGATTGTTAACGAGACCATACAGACATCGCAAACACAGTGGAATGATCTCCTAGCCTAAAGAACATAGGCTATTAGGTACTTATCTTCAGAGCAGTAGCGGATACAGAAAACACTCAAAAGGGGGGGGGGGCGCAAATATATTTTGAGCTACCTATAGTAATATCGTAATGAAAAATAATCAAATTATATGCGAAGTTTAAGAAAGTTTTATTTACACTTATTGCACACATATACAAGGCAATGCCATCTTATGACATAAAAAAGTTACAATTGGGTAGTTTCCTAGAAAGAAGAAAACGAAAGACATTGATTGCGATTCGTTACCCACCATTAGTGTATTCATAATATACAAATTATTTGGTTTTTGAAATACCGGTGTAGACGAATGGCAAGGGTCAAATTTTATCCTCATTTGAAAAAGGCCAGATTGGCGCCCATGCGATTCCACTCCACGTGACGTCACAGGGACCTAGTTTCTACACGAGAGGATAGGAGTTATACATCGTCTGAGGTTACCAATGCATGCATGAGGCACAGAGCTCAGGGAAACATGTCTTAATAATCACCTATTAAAACTGGCTAAGTTCGGAAAGTTTTCTTCGTTTGATAAGGTATTAATAAACCTTTTTTAAGCCAAGCGCTACCATACAGCAAGGTACTCAGCTATCCGCTAGCATCCTGCGACGTATCAGCGCTAAGCCTCGCCTCAAGGTCACCTCACCGGGCGGGAGGGGGAACCAGAAATACGACGTACGGAGATATTTCCCGGCATTCATACTTAAGCGTCGCGTTTTCGCGCGCTTGAAAATTTTCACTTTTCATTTAATCGCGAAAAATAGATGTTGTCATTTAAAAATCTAAAAGCGTGAAATACGTACTCCAGGAGTACGTATTTCACGCTTCGATCTTTCGCTTAAATCGATCGCTTTCATCTTTCGATTAAAGCAATAAAAAAATAATAGGAAACCACCCTATTGTGGTTCCACAATTTTCGGCAACGAAGGCGGCCCCGCGCGCCCCCCATATGTATCCGCCACTGCTTTAGAGCCAGTATAAAGAGGGCGCTCAAGATGGCTGCAACAGTTGAAGCCAACATGGAAACCACGCGACTTCAGAAAAATGCAGATATATTATGCTTGGAAATGTTAAATACAAGCTAATGAAATTCCACTTAATAATGGATTTTATTAAAGACCTGATATCTTTCCTTCATGGTAAATGTTATGCTTAGTAAAAATGAAAATTTCTAAGGAGAAATCAAGGTGAGGAAAAATCACAATTGCAGTTCAAAATATTTTATCGAGGAAAGAGAATGCCATTTGGCTCGTAGATTCCATCGTTTTCTGGATTCGTGGATCACTCCATCTTCAGGGTTTACGCCGCGTTGGTTGTCAGCAGTTGACTATAGTTTCGCCTGGATTCGACCTAAAGACGCATAGTGGATTTCCGCCAAAACTGTCGCAACCTTCTGGCAATCAACGCGGCAAAAACCTGGAAAATGGAGAGATCCACAAATCAGCCATTTCTCTGGAGCCACAAGTTTTGATGGGAGCCGCTAGAGATTTGAAGGCTTATTGTTTATTTAAATAAAAGATCGTAGCACTTTTCCACAAATATTTTACTGCGTACAATGCGTTGCGGTTCACTGAGCTATCATCTGGTACAAGACCAGATGATGGCTCAGTGATCCGAAATAAACAAATAAATCAAATATCGCAGCACTTCTCCACAACTTTTTTTTAATGCACACAACGCGTTTCGGCTCACTGAGCCAGACCAGAGTGGTAGAAGACCAGATGATGGCTCAGATGTACTCTTGTACCAGATGATGGCTCAGTCAGCCGAAACGCGTTGTACGCAGTAAAAAAATTGTGGAAAAGAGCTAACATATTTTATTTGTTTAAATATGTCTAACTTCTACCACTTGAAGCCTGAATCTGTTGAGCTTATTGTTTAGCTGAGATACCTTTCAGAGTGACACAACGGCCATAGCCTTGACCCTTACTAGTTCTGACATAAGTGACACGGGAGATATTTTACCGAGTGGTTAGGAATATAAATTCGTGTTTATCAATGAAGGGCTATAATAAATACTAGGCCAATGCCAAATCATCCTAGCAACAAAAACCTTATGTTTTAAATTAATACGCAAACAGATATATATAGCTGGTTTCTTCACACCTTACACCACACTCCTGTTGCAGGTTGGATTCAGGAGTAAATGTAGAGTAGTAAAGTTCGGAGGGGAGTGGTGAGAGGATCATGTGATCTGGCATTTTCCATTTTACTCTTGGCTACGAGCGCAGAAGCCAAAAATTAATCTCCTTTCTAGTCCTTTGATCTGAGGCTTATAGGCTAGGGTAAAATTTTTGCTACCATTTTATAAGAAGCACCGCTTGTTATTTGGGCTGTCCTCCGTTCCGAATTATATTATGCGATTGCTTCTCCGGCGTTTCAAAAGGTGAAATAATTCCAGGAATTGAATGTACCATCAGTTAAGCCGGTGAAACTGAATTGAAATGTGAATCGAAGCGGAAGAATTCTCAGAAAGTGGAGCACCTTTTCCACTGCTTCTTGGAAATCTTCCTCCACGTTTGAAAGAAATAAATACGAGGCATTACATTCAAAATCCTTATGAGAAAGGTAAAATAAAACCGCACGTGAGTATTGCAATGCTTTCACTACTATATATATGACGCAAAATATGAGTTATTATTTGATACAGCCTACGTGATACCCGGAGGGCTTAAGCCCCCGTCAAATATATCCTTCGTTTACCGTCGTACTATGGTAGAAGTTATCACGAGAAGAACATAAAGGAAATAGACTGCAAAACTGAGAGGTTTTAAATGTCATTCTTCCCTCGCACTATTAAGGATAACAACGGTGTCTCGATTTATAAAATTTATGGCGTCACTCGCAAGGAGGACTCATTGATTTCTTTTATTTTTTCTATTTTATAATATTGCATGGATTTGCTATATAAATTACTAACCATTAGCAGGTTTTTGTCTTTGTATGAATGTGCACGAATTAATTATTATTACTATTGTAATTGAGCGTAATATTTATTGACCATGTGGTGGCCATGTGGGGATCCTCTTGCATACTGCATTATCACCCCCTGACAAATACCATATAGGTAGGTCGCAGGATATAATGTAGATGTAGATGATAATTGAAGTACAAATCCCAGCGTCGGACGAGACTTATAGCGTTCTTTATGAACGGACAGAAAAAATGCATGTTATTTAAACATTCACAGAGTCTGTAATAAGTAATAGTCCATGGAAATTTTCAAGTCCAAGTACATTTAAGAGTGATAACAAATTTACAAGGGGTAGAAAAAAGCTTTAAATCAAACTGCAGGAAGGAGCGTCCCACGGAGTTGAGTGAAGAATATTTTTGCCAACCTATAAGATTACCATGACTATAAATTCCAATGGTATACCTTTCAAAGTTGTAGAGTATACTCACCCAACTAGGATTCGGTGAGCGATTAAGTGGGTAAGAAAGCATCACTTTCGCTTGATCGGTCTTTTTTCTTGGTGCGTTATTTGCTCAGATTTACGCATTTATCTGGAAATTTTCATGGTACATAGAGTAAAATAAAGGTAAACTTATACCTTGATCTCAAAATTGAAACTTTAGGTCGTAAATATTTTCTATGAAGTACAATATTTATGTGTAAAGATACAGATGAATATAGACGAGAGTCAATTTAATACACCTTGAAAATTTTGATGATAAATTATGCGATAAGTTTAAACAAGTAGGTAAACATCAAAGTTATGGAACGAAACAGGACCTTTTGGTGATATTGATGCGTTTTCTTAACATGGAAGCATAGAATGGACTTTCTTCCAACATTCTACTTTTCAGCTAACAGACCCAATCAACGTTATAGAAGAAGCAACTAATAACCATGGAAAACTATGGATTGCATTGAGCGCATTCAAAATTTCATGGAAAATACATCACAAATCTAATTTATATGAAGTATATATTTTATATATTAATGCGGGTGCCATCATCCTGGAAACTTTGAATTTGATCCAGCTCTTGTAGTGTTCAACGTCATTTACACGCATGATGCTATAGAACACAGGTTTGCCAAATCCGTTGAGTCAAAATCTACTGTCATGTTTGAGTACGTTTTGTGGCAACATGGCTGTATGCGCGATCCTGAAAGAGGAGAATTTTCAAAATTACGTTTCAGAATTTTCCCAGTATTTCTAACAACGTGTTTTACGTCGATGAAAAATTTTCGGGTTTCCCACCGGGTGTGGTATTGGGTAAATTCTCTCAACGTTTCAACGACTGAGTCTGCCATCGTCTTCAGGGGTACACTCTTTACGGTACTTATTTATCTCTATATAACCTTGAGTTCTCTTAATGTTGCATACGGATGTAGCGATTAATTATTACATTTCAGGCACTGCTTAGTTGGAAGCTTTTATCTCTGATGTTGAAGTTGTTCCGGTTTTCCCATCGAGTGAGGCTCTTCATCTCTGCCGACGTTTCTATGGCCATCGTCATCAGGGCTTGACACAGCCATCGAAACGTCGGCAGAGATGGAAATTTATCTCTATTTATGCCATTCTCCTCCAGGTTGATCTCAATCGCCTCCTTTACAATGCGATCCCAATGGAGCGGCACAAAGCAACCGTATTTTTGAAGTCCATCCTATGATTGAGGTTCAAGCTGTGCTTCTCTACCGCTGACTTCAGCGGATAAACAGGCGTATGCATCTTTCACTCTCCGTCAGATGTTTTTCGATCGTTCGGCCAGTTTACCCAATGTAAACGCGACCGCGCTCACATGGGCAGCTGTACACTCCCGAGGTTTTGAGGCCCAAGTCATCTTTCGGTGGGCAGATGCAGGTTTTAATCTTGGTGGCAGGTATGACGATTGTTTCTATACTTTGTCTTCGGAGTATTCGGGTTATCTTGTTGCTGATGCTGGAAATGTAATGTGGTGTTTCCTGGTGGGAAACCCGAGTAATTTTTCATCAAACTAAACGCCGGGAAAACCTAAAATTTTACATGTTTTACATTTTCTATCGTCAAAGGCAGATGGCATTGATAAATAAGATATAGATTAATATCCCATAGCTTATGTGTCATATGAAGCGTACATGTTGCGTAGTGATTATTCAAGGATCATACTGTAATCTTCTGATGTATGTAGGTGATTGTTCCCCTCCTGTTAATAAAACCTCTGTACGTGGATTTCAGGGAAACATGTAGACATAGACAATTTGACATACTCAAATAAGTAATGCCGATCTTGCAATGACACTTATGAGATAAAATTAAATGGATAAAAATCCTTGCAACTAAAAACATAAACGACTAAATTAGAACCTAATTAGTTGAGCAAACATCTCTCAATGGAAAAATGTGAAAGGAAACAAGAAAACTGAGAAAACTCTCTGCTTTACGCATATGACCTATATATTATTCAGTGCAGTAGTTTCCAAAGAATAAGCCTAATAATAATTGTCCGCTACATTAAAACTAAATTTACGTTTCACGGACAAAAATAGCTCCCTTTGAGAACACAGGCGCTGGGAAATTTCATGGAGCAGTTAACGCTAGAGGCTATCTATTTAACAGCAAATGCTATTGAAGGCTAAAGAGTGTGTTTGGGAATTGGGTCAGGAAACGACGGATGAAACACTCGAAAACAAGTCCATTACGAATATTTACGTGACAACAAAAATTTACTCTACCAATTGATCTTACAAGCAGTAACACTAACCTCTCCTATTATTCATGCATTTCCATTTATGGGCAATTCCATTTGTGACGGAATTACTTTTAGAGAAAACTATGCCATAGTGCATTTCGATAAAATTGTAAAATAAAAATAAAAATGCAAAACTTCAAACTATATATGATCAAAGAACATTTATAAAGGTGATTTTTACATACAGAAACAGAATTAATTATCGAAATGCCTTCTAAATATGCCCAAAATTGACATGTGACGGAATTACTGTCAGGTCAACCTCCCAAGTGTAATGATATCAAACATCTTCACAACTCTGTGGAACGAAGTATAATTTGAAAACTTTTAATAAGTCCCTGAATAATTTTTCAAATACCGATTTCTTAAAATTTGATCATGTAGCTATTGATTTATCAAGATAAAATATTTCCAGCCTAAATTTTAATTTGAGAGAAAAAGTTGACATTATCATGGAATGGCCCTAATACGTCCCTAAGTGGCGAATCAAGCTAAAGAGCTACAATCAGAGAAAATGCACATGTTTATGGTGCGAGCACCTGGAAGAATTTCCGAGGAAATAAAATAGAGCATAATTATTACGTACATTAAAAAGAGAAGATATTTTGGGGATTTACTGCGCGCGTCTTCATTGCATAAAACGTTTGGCTAAATTTTCAGCACCATTAATCACACTGGCCAATTTAGGTTCCCAATTCCTATATGAAGTGGAAGTGTCACTGGCGATACCTTAAATTTCATCAATGCTCGGAACGTAGCTGTAAAATAAATTCAAATAAATTATTTGAACTTGTTTTCACATCCCTCATGACATATTCTCAAGTTAGCGTTACAGTAATATGAGATCCTAACGGATCAGATGTGTAAAATTTAAAGTAAAAATTTGCATTTTCCATATAATTATGAACTGGTTTCTCAAGTAGTTTGGATTTTATCGATAGAAAGTATTACTGAAAACGCCTATTCGCGTTACAGAAATTTTTATTTCTTTATCACATTGCAATGGCAACGTAGACCCATTCATATTTACGGAGGCTCTTTTACCACTGTAAAGCTCAAGGAAGAGTGCGGTAGGGGCTATACATCGAAAATTAAGGCCTATTAGTAGCTGGAACAAAACCGCTTATCAATTCGAATTTCATTTTCTATCACAGTCTGAAGTTTGAATGCGATCTCGGTGTGACACTTGGGTTCCTTCCCTGGTAAATAAAGGAATTTGAAACAATTTTCGGAAAAAATGAAAATGAATGTAGCCTGCATTAAAGTCTTCTCACGAAATTTCATGAGGTGATTAGGGAATTACTTCTTTTTCAAATATGATTTTATTTCTTGGTGGTATATTATATTATTTATTGCGCCAATTATACCCGTGGCGAAATTATTAATAATATCCCCTTACTGCAGATTATAATTTTATGCACAGACACTTTCAACAGTTTTAGGACAAATTTTTTCTTGGTCGTAAATTTATTGTGACATGAGTATGCTTCTGCCGACCTCCCGATTGATGATAGCATGTCTGCTTAATGGACGCTATTTGCGCAGACATTTATGGAATCATCAAAGCAAACGATAAAATATTTGTATGAAAGGATGAAAAATAGAAGGCCGCACTCTCATCGATAAAAGCTTCTTCTCGGTAAAAAAAATAAAATAAGGTCTGTAGCCAATCCATAACCCTTTGTGAAGACACAGAGCCTTTGATCATATTGTTTAATAAACAAAACTTACCGACGCAACTGTGGGTGGAACTCGTTTGCTTTGCCCCAGCGTAAATGGAGACTTGTATCCAATGCCAGCTCCTGACTGTTGCCTCAAAAGGGTGCGGTCAAAAATATGGCATATGAGCATTAGGAATAGGCACTCGTCCCTGAGGAATGAAAAAAGTTAGTTGACGTCATCATAAAGTCAATACATAAAGGGAATATATATACTCAGCGGCCTCTTAGTGTAGCGATATGAAACAAGCTCTAATGGCCGAAAAAGATGTTGTAATTCTATAAAAATCAAAAGTTCCATGCCTGCCAATAATATACCACCAAATTATAAATAATATCTCATTGTAAGATGGTAAATAGCCAAGAAAAATAAAGTAGTTCATATTCTAATGAATTTTTAGTGCTTTGCTCTAATGCAAACTATATTTATTTGAATATTTAAAATCGATTTCTTAAAATCCTCACTTAAGCAGGTAGAACAGATTGTGATATGAATACAAAGAGCTAAATAAAGTCTCACCCCATAGTAATAGTTCACCGTAAAGTCCATAAATAAAAGCCCACCAGTTATCATAGCAACCAATCAGGATAGCAGCTAAATAGTTAATGGAATAATATATCTATGTTCTGAGGCAGGCAATCTAATGCAACTACATAAAAATTTTGAGGCAAATAAAAATACTTTTCAATATGGTTACACATCTGATACGTAGATCTTCCCGTAGACTCATTGAGTCTAGCTTCATCGTTGCCATGATGCAACACTTCTTTTTCTCTCTGTTCGTCATTTTTGAAACATAGTCTTAGAATTAGCTCAAGACCAAGGTTCCCACTCAAAGTAAATTAAAAAATTCACGGTTATTTCCAGGTTTTCACGGTCTAAATGTCGTCAAATTCACGGTTTGTTGAGAAGCCTTTTTAGGCAGAAATATTGAACATGTGACAACCACCGGTTGCACATTCACTTAAAATTTTACAAACCCAACAGAAACTGTGAATGCAAACGCGGCAATGAAAGTGCTATCTCTCCTGACGTCACATATCGTTTGCAAAATTCAGCTCCAGCCAAAGGATGTGAGTGGGAAAATAGAGGGACCAGGGTGCCAGGGAAGTGAAGTGTCTGGATTTTCGCAAGTGTTAATGAACACTTTGGTTACCAGTCTTATGGCTTTGGTACAGGCTTAAGGTGAATGTGTCATCATGGCACACAGACCAATAATTGCGCCTCGAATATTAGTGTGCAGTGTCTGCGCGTCACCTTGAAACATGATAGACGTTTTTCTTTTGTTCCGTCAATCGTAGTTATAAAATCAATTTTGAGAGATTTTTAAGGTTTTATGACGTCATTCACGGCTATTTCCAGGTTTTTTCACGGCACACAAAATTCACGGCTTATTCACGGTTTCAAGGTTTTCACGGTTGAGTGGGAACCCTGCTAGACATCATTATAAAAAGTAACATGAGTCATTTGTATTATGTATACGTACCAAGGCATATGGTCTAAAACTTATTAAGGCATCAACAGTTTGACGATAAATTGCGTTCCATTCCAAAGACTAATGAATGAATTGGAATCACTGAAGCCAATTTCTGCGATCTGTACTGGGAGAAACACATCCTCTCGATGGTACTCGTACATTTGACAACATATGCGAGAGGCTATTCTCACCAATTCGCCATTGCCTTAACAAATGCGCAGACCATCAATCTATCTGGCCCAGCAGCGATTTGGGCGCTCGTGGTTCTAGCAGAATATCCCTGCGTATTCTCGCACATCCATACACATCCATTACACTCGCCTTATCTGGTCTCCCGAGCTGTTCCACCGTAATCCCCAACCGTTTCAATAGCACCCTTCTTATTCCTACAACGCCCAGCTACAAGGTAGTATGCCCTTCCATTTATCTTCTAGATTTCAAGGTATTTCCTCTTGTTCCCATTGCCGTTCGGCGTAGTTTTGCTAACGGCTTGGTTGAATTTCCAAATGCCTACGTAAGTTCTAAGGAAAAAGAAAATTATTGATGACAAAAGTTGGCCACGCCTATGAAACTTCCTACATTCAATGTGTTAAACTTTTCCGCTTTGTTGTCGCCTCTGCGACGATCGTAAGGTAATAGCTGTCAACAATTATAAAAAATTAGATATATAACACTGAATGTTCCAGAATTTCAGTCATGCGTTCTAGTAAATGCGTATTCGTTGCAGTAAAATTCATTTACAATCATTAGTTACATAATCGTTAATCATTTTCACCTAGTAGTGGTAAATAACTACAGCATTTTAAGAATACCTAATTCGTTTCCAAAGTGTGTGAGCTCCAAAAAAGGCGTAGGAATGCTCTACATCTTGTTATCCAACTGTTTAATTATCGAATTGCGTAAAATAACTTGAGTATCAGAATCGTTGCTGATATTCCTCAAAAACATGCACCGAAAAAAATGTATGCCTGCGCGGCCTGTATTTTAATGTGTGGCGTAGTGTATTACAGTTACTCGAAGAAACATATCCCACAATTCGCCAAGCACTTCCTTATATCACCCATGGATCGTTAAATATATACTTTGAACAAGAATACTGGCTGATAATGCCATAATTGGTGAAAAATTTTATTTTACTGCAGATACCTTCAGTGGCAAGAAATTAAAAAATGTATTTTCGTTTTAGAACAGAAGTGGAATTATTTAAAAAGTAGAATTTTAGCTTGTATTTTTGTTTCAATGCTCTCATCCGATTACATAAACTAGGATCCTCTCCAAAAACTACTCCACAGAGGTTTATATAGACAAAACAAGAGTTTTATTTAAATTCAATCGGTATTTAAATAAAACTTGCAAATCATGCACTCATTTCATCTGAAAAAGAGATCACCCTATATTAAGCCATTGACGTGTGAATTCTCAAAACCATGGTGGGAGAATCAGTTTATCTCCCTGACTTCGAACATCGACGATTTTGGTCTAGGGATATAAGACGGCTCCAACTAGGAGTTGAACACGGTACCCATAGATCAACAGCCCAAAGCTATCCACTGGATCACCATTCTCTTGATTTTCGAGGCAGAGGATCGCGGTAACTTGGTGAGTAGAGCTTAGAAGGGTTGGTCTCTGATGGAAAGTGCCACTGTTCAAACCATAAGCGAAGCCTTGCGACACCCCAACTCCAAATCCTCGAAGTGCAACGTGGCACAGGGAGAGAAATTGAATAAATAAGGGAATTCTCAGTTCACACGCCCATAGCTTAGTGTGAGGTGAGCTCTACCCTCACTTGTCAAAACTAAACGACGCGTTAAAACACTTATTCAGTGATTAATTATTCTTACAACGGTAAGAAAACATTCTAAAAGTTGGCACAAATATATTATTTTAGTCACCTACATTCACAATACTTCTTACCATTTCATTATTTTATCAAACTCTTTCATTTTTCTGCTAAGCTTGTTTAATTTACATATATCCCCTTAGTCATTAGAATACTTATACGTAGAGATGCGTGAAAATCGCAAATGCGATGTGCACAAATAAATGCGACATAGATGCGATGACTGGACTTTTATAACATTTCTGGGCAAATTTGCCTTTTTGACGGCAAAATTCGTACATTTTGTGCAGAGCGCAGTTTAAATGCTCCGCTGACGCTCACCGCTTAAAGCATGTGAGCGACTGGCCAGCTGCTAGTTGGCTGGGACTCTACGTGGCCGCGAACTACAAGTGGGCGCGGGCTAGCTACACCTCCGCCACTATATGTCTTATTCCTTAATTTATTATTGTTCTAAAACATAATTATTTAAAATATTCTGTATTTTGTCATATAACTGTGTTTTACTACATTTTGTCGTCATCTATCTCATTATGAAAACAAAAAAATAGACGCAACAAAATGCGATAAACTGTTATTGAAAGTGCGATAAAATAAAAACGAATGTGCGATTTTCACGTATCTCTACTTATACGTATCACTGTTCATAGATGCTGCATCGCATAGAACCCCAGGTTTCACTAAAATATTTGCTTCATGCGAAATAATGCAGCCATATTTTGGTGCAATTTATTAAAAATGATTCAAATAAATTAATTAAAAAAATAAATGAGTTTTAAATTATACATAAGGACTGTAATCCTGCTTCACTCGTTCAATATTGATCTTCTAACTATTAAGTGCCTTTGCGCAGATCATAAAAGGCAAAAAAAGATATATTTTCTAAAAGTTTCCTTCACATTGCTTATAACAACTCTCAGATATGATGAAACGATAATTTATTTGAAATTGAGGAAAAAATAAGAGAGAGAAGATTTCTGAGGTTATATAGTTGAATATTTACATAGTTTCATACAGTTTTTCACATTTACTCTGAGCAGTAGCGTAGCCAGAATTTTGAAATTGCGGTGGAGGTGGGATTACCGGAGATTTCGGGGCCCTTACGGGGTGTATGGAAAATATCCAAGAGAAAATGGGGGTCCTTCACCAGATAATTTTGGATTTTTGATGTTAAAACGTGATTTTAAGGCCTCAAAAACAGTAATTTCGTACTACTATTTATTAATGGCTATTTGAGTGGGTGAGAAGCGAAGGGATACAACTGATTTCTTTTTTCTACAGAGAGTTTGGTACAGAAATTAGGTATAGATAACAAACGAGATCAATCAGATTTTAGTGGTGCACTTGATTTTCCACTCGATGTCAGCACATAACAGAGACTCACTTGTATCCCTTGGCAACTAAATTTTTGTGTTTTTCTTCTAACAATTAAGTTTACCAAACTATATTGAAAATAATATATCACTTGTACCCCTTTGCTTCTCCTCCCATTGATGCCATCTTCCTCGTTTTTGGCGCATCTTTCAAATACTCAAGGGGGGGTCGTAACCCGGAACCCCCTATCATATACACACTAATAATATCAAGTTCATAGCAATATTTTTGAATAGGCATTACTTCTCGTAAAAAAGAAAGGGTCAGCAGGAGTATGCATTTTATTGAGAATTCAGATCTCTTACAATTTACAGGTTTGCCCCCATGGAATAAACAAAGTACAATTGCACGCACAAATGTACTACATAATGCACCCAAAGGCGTAGAGTTCTAGAAAGTATATCTCTTAGTTGTTACGTACGCCACGGCAATATATTAATTTTTAAACAATACACTCTGAGGTAAAAAATTTTACGCAGTCTGACGGGTTTTGGTGGCATAATTTCAATGCTGACAGCAATTAGCTGTACTGGAGGCATGAAATTTCTCTGGGGACCACATGCGGCTGGCAGAACACTGACCCCTGCTTCAGCTCACCATATTTTCCGGACTCAGTAACGCCAACCCTACGGCCAAGGCCGCTTTCCATCTTCGGTTCCTTATGCGGATGAACGGGCAAACAAACAACCCTTTCTCGCCCATTGGAGGAAATCCACCGCACAATCCCAGACCGTATTTTCCCCCGAATTCTCTCGCTCTCTCTGCCGCGACCATATTTCGTTCCACTCCGTTCCCTTTCGGTCCATATCACTCCCGTTTTCCTCACAACACGAGGACGTAGGGGCGTCCCAACACCACCAAACTCCCATGCATTCGGAAGACCCAAATCTGTCGGTCGTCTCAAGAGTTCGCCAAAGATAAAGCCGTGTTTGCGAAAGAGAGAGACAGAGGATGGGTTTTGTGCACGGTCTGTTATTCGGTCTTTCTCTCACGAGAGGAAACATCAACTATACACAACAAAAGAGGAATGCTTAGAGTATTTAAGGAAACGAATTATATGTCAGATTCAATCAAGTTTCGTTATATTATAAGTATCGTTTTGATAAAAACCCGATGAAATATTTCCTTTACCACAGGAATCACATATAAAGTAAAGTCTGTCGTAAAATTTATCTTTACAGCATCATTAATGTTTCATATATAGCACCAGAATGTAGCTGTAGTATGAGTTCACCAGAAGCATATAATTTTTAATAAAAACTAGACTTTCCTGTGAAGCGGCATCATTTAGCTGTGAAATTAGATGCGAATAAGCGTTTTTGTTCTTCCTTTAGCCTACCAGCTTGTCACTCGTCTAATTTTCAAGTTATTTGCAGTTTAACGCTGAATTTGACGTCAAATCACATTATTTAGATGGAAAATGCGCTATGATCGACTCAAATACCTGGAAGACGTTTTCATTTGCAAAGTATGGGGATTGACGAAGGATTAATATTCTGTTTGCTTTTATTTTTCGTTTAAACCCAAATGGATTACACCTATGATGGAATTACGCTGAATTTGACGTCAAGGCACATTATTTAGAAGGAAATGGCGCTATGATCGACTCAAATACCTGGAAGACGTTTTCATTTGCAAAGTATGAGAATTGACAAAGGATTAAAATACTGTTTACTTTTATTTTTCATTTAAACCCAAATGGATTACATCTATGATGGAAAAATATTTATTATCAGCGAATGCAAAGGTATCAGCTTTGAAACTTTCATTCTCCAGCTCACCTACTTAAAATATTGCGTCACTCTCTCTGGACTGGTAGTATTTTCCATTTTTTGCGTCTGACTGCTCGGTTATCACCAGAATCATATGCTTGAAAATTTCATGATGCCAAATGTAATACTTTATAACCAAGAATTTACTGAGATAAAAATTTCGGTTGTAAGAAACAGGAAAATGTTGAAAAGGATGCATTATATACACACTAATAATTTCAAATTCTTAGCAATATTCTTGAACAGGCATTACTTCTCGTAAAAAAAGAAAGGATCAGCAGGAGTATGCATTTTATTGAGAATTAAGATCTCTTACAATTTACAGTTTTGCCCCCATGGAATAAACAAAGTACAATTGCACGCACAAATGTACTACACAATGTACCCAAAGGTGTAGAGTTCTAGAAAGTTTATCTCTTAGTTGTTACGTACGCCACGGCGACATATTACTTTTTAAACAATAAACTGGGCAACATTTGCCCTAACTTTTTACTACACTTAAAGAAAATATCTCGGAAAGTTGTTTATGATTCAGCATCTTGAAATCCATCGTTCAATTAACCTGATACATGTATACCGATGGATAGCATAGAATGTCCAGTTGAATTAGCAAGACTAAGAATCAGAATGATAGTAACTCACGGTAGAGTTGATGCATTTAAGTTTTTATGGTGTTTTGTTTAGTCACAAATCTATAGTGAAATTCCTGGATTCTCAGCGTCTCAATATCTCAGAGCCTGACCATATCCACAAAATTTATATTAGGCCAAAATTTATTACACGTAGGAGAGATTATCAAAATCCGTATGAGTGAAAATCTTTGCAATTTTCTGAATACCCGAGGAGTTGCGCAAGCCTTTTTAAGTTGGATAATTTTAAGTAGAACGTCTCTTAGTTACGTAACAAAAAGCAGAACAACATATACTCGCATAATTTGCTCACGCAAGTTTCAACTAACCGAATATCACTTCACCGATTCACTCATAAATTGGAGGGCAGGAAAGCAAGAAAAGGAACAATGAGAGCCCGCGGGGTACCAAAAGATATAATGAAAAAATAATTTGTCCCTGAAAGATGTCACATAAATTTTTGCAAGTAAGCCCTCACTTGAAGTTCACCCCTAGGCCTCTAAGAAGATGGAATAGTCGTATCAGAAAGGTAGTACCGGCACCGAAGGAACGAGGAAAATCTACATCAGCCACGTGTAGCTCACGTAATTATGGCACATGACAACTCATTAAATTTATTTTTTCATCTTCATCTTGCTAATAATAATATGATTGTGAAAAGCCAAAGGCAAGGCAAGAAAATTTATCCAGAATTCTTTCCGCAATTTTAGCGTGGAAACGTAGTTTTCATGCAGCAATACCAAAAATACCAAAAATAAATTACTAAAACTAAGTATAACTGACAAATTTAGATATTTATAACATAATTTGCACAATAGATGCAGTTTCTCTCAAACCAATGAAATTGAACAAGACTCACATGTGCTCAAAATTTGACTAATTGCCATCGTTTTCCATGAATATTTATCCCACATTTACTGGCATCTAATATCTATACGACAGTTTATTTTCTTTTATCCACACGTAGTATATTACAAAGCAAATTTTGGGTGCATCAAAGTGAGCTCACTTTCATGTACCAAATATGTCATTAATCAAGTTTTCAATGAATTTGCTCAGACGTGATAACCCTTATACACAGTTATGAGACTGAAAGAAAAAAAATATTGTGGATTATGTAGCAAAGATCAAATGAGAAACAGAAAGAGAGAGAAGCAGTTCTCTCTCGTAAAAATCTCATTTCTTCGCGAGCGACTTCTTCCTATAATTTTACGATCTAATCAAATGGACTCTGCATTTTTAGGTGTCATATCCCTCGCAAATAGTAAAATTCACCATCATTCACTCAGGCGGCCCCTTCAAAACCTCAGATAGATCATGATAATAGAACATTCAAACACCAAGAAAAGTTTCCGCTTGCTTTGCCTTAGCATTGAAATGATATTTGCATAACCAACAGCAGAATATGGCTACTATCCATAGGCGGATTAATAGGGAGGGCATGGGGACACGTGTCCTCCCGGGACGATTAAAAATAGACAAGGTTTTTACTACGGCCCCGTTATCGTTACTTTCGTTTGGTTTTGTGTTACGGAGTATGGAGATGAAGAGTGTATTTCGTAGAGTAATTGCTGTATTTTGTTCTTAATCCCCAATGTGAGAAGACCGTTGGCCTTTCAGATCATCTTCAGCAAAAAATCCTGGATCCACCCTTTCTACCATCTGTAACCTAATGCCAACAAAGGTATGACCCGAACATGCTGAAGTTTTAAATAAAAGGCTGATAAAATTATTCCAACCGGTAAATTAAATGAGCAAAAGATACTACGAAATTGAACGCTCCAGTTCGGAGTCACAATGTTTTTATGCTGTGAGAGACAGAAAATAATGTACATGATACAGAATAGATGAGGTTTTGAGATTTCATGTGCAGTTTAATAGGATCAAAATAGTTTCTTTAGGCTCGAGATAAGGAAAATTATAAAAATTATGATAAAGATTAAAAGTGATAATACTACCACTCTTTTAAGATGGAATTAATTTTTATCACCTGAGAATGACGAGGGCAAACAAAAATATTCATTAAATCGAAACTTGAAGCAAGTACATGGTGGAAGGGCTCCATATTAATTATGAAAAACACTTTGTTACTTCCATAAGTTTAAAATTTTTTAAAAATATTTTTAATAAGTATTTGATAATGGTGTAATAGCCTAAAACCGGTGATAAAATATTAAAAAAATTATAAACCTGTGGAAGGAACAAAGTGCCTTTCATCATTACCTAAAAATATTCATTATTTGATAAGTATAAGGGGCGAAAGCCTCAAGAAGAAATATTTGTTATTTGCTTTGGAGAGTTTGTTTTGTTACGATATAATAACGAATATTTTTAGGCGCTACTTAGAGCAAAATTTGTATCGCTCGTTTCACTTTCAGGTAAGGGGTTAAATATCGCGGGAAGGAAGGGAATAGTCGTGAAATGAGGTCGGTCGGTCAACGCCAGGGGATCGGGCACGTCAAGAGCAGTTTCCCCGCTGAGATAACGATGTTTTCCCCAGCGGGTGTCGCTAAGTCTACGAACGGCTATGCACCTACAAATAACCAACTAGATAAGGGATACTGGCTCCTGGCACTTCGCCACAGTTACCGCCCGGGACACACGCCGTGATTACCTAACTTCGGTCCATGCATCACGAATGACCGCTAAAAGAAATACAATGAACGTGAGCTTGCAGTAGAGTCCACGGCTTTTATTTTTTTCGCCATTCCTTGACTAAAAAACATTACCCTGAAGCGGTAGAGCGAATAGTGATATTTCATCCCGTAATTCGACATCGTATGACGATTTTGACCCTTATTTTTTTACCTTCTAAAGCCTTGATTCACTAAGGTATACTTCATCGAGAAGCTGCAGTTTGGAGACGAGCGCCAAAAAAATTCATGAAAGATGATAGTTTCCTATCATTGTAAACCAACGCTGGGCAAAGAACCGCATTGGTTCAATAGACTTAAAACCAATTGATTTTGATGCTACATCAACTGAAAATAATGTTGAAGATTAAATGCGAAAATTATAATACCACTATTTTACGATGAAATTATTTTTATTACATAAATTATGCGGACCAAAAGAAATTTTCTTACTCGATAAGTCTACAGAGCAAATTCCTACATTATAAATATTTTTGAATTGATTTAGAGTTCATCTTTAACCTTTATGGACCGATTTTATTTCTCAAATATTGTATTTTCTATCTGAGTAATACAGGAGTAAAACTTTGTAGGGTTCACTTTCAAAACTATAATAGTGAACCTTAAAAACTTTTATTTCTTTATTTAAAATATGGAGAGGTTTCACAAAGTCAACCCTGAATCAAGTCAAGCCAAGTTATCAGTTGTATTTTCCATCGTTGAGAGATATTTTCGCCAAATAAAAAATAATTAATAGAAATATGCCTAATAATTCAAAGTTCGTGAAAAATATAAACAAATATAATAAAATAAATTATAAAATGCACGTGCACACGAGAGGCAAACACGAAAATATGCAAGGCTAATTAAAACAGTTTTGGAGTAACCCAAAGTCCGAAATCCTAAACATTTGGGCCTTATCAAACGCAAAAATAAATTTCACCACCCCAGCTGGAAATTCTGTTCTTTTTACCCCTAGACATATATAGGAGAAGAAGGTTAGTAATAAAATTGCTACTTATCTTCCCATATTAATGAATCAAACCAATAAATTTCTTTGTTGTCATCCTAGGTTTTCCATCTTCTCTATTTTCCAACCTTCAATCTTTTCCTAAGCGCAACAATCTCGTGTGAAAAATACACAGAGAAAAAAATCATTCGCCTTGACCAGGACACGAACCCGGATCTCCCGATTTCCGGTCGAGTTCTTGTACTTGATTTTTTCTCTGTGGATTTTTCGCACAATTTTTGCATTGCCGGTGACTCCCGTATAAGTTATCACCGTGGCTAGTCCCGGCATACTTAAAATCACAACAATCTCTTTCGATATTTCATCGAGTACAAACCACAGAACCAATGAGCCTTAGCATATTGTGAGTTTTATAATAAATCGTCTCTTATGATTAGCATATTAAACCATTTTAATAATAAATTCATTATTCATAGTCTCATACGCTTGGACCACATAAATAGAGAAAAACATTTCTGTCAAAAGTTGTCACAATTCTTTGAGATTATGGAGCATTTTCTGTAGCAAAGGCATTTACTGATCGACTCAGCGTTTCATGTTTAACATATTTCGACTGATAATTTCGAATACGATTCAAAGTATATTATGCAGGGTTCTATGGATGAATTGGAAACTTTCTCCATACCAATGAGGAATTAATTTCAGCTCTATCTGTGCTCGATATAAATGTAAGTAAATAAGCTAAAATACACATGGAATTTCGAAAAATGCACTTAATTTGCTACTTTTGACGTGAATGAAATACATGAAACCATATCGAACCTACGCCGGTGCATCTTATTTCAGCTTTGGTTCGATCCCCATTTTTTAAAATTAAAAATGCATGTGAAACTCGGTCTAGCGTATCCTCAAAAACACACAATAATTTTTCTTTAGATTTCTGAAAATGAAAATGATCAGCGTTTATAAAGTCAAACGAAGTTGAGAAGATTTTTGGTGGAAATGCCTCAAGGTTACGGCCGCAACCGAACACAATTCCCCAACCTTGCAGAGCGTACAACGGTACGGAGAGTGAATAAGAAATAATATTTAAAAAATAAAAATTCAGACCACTTGTAGTTCGTTCCAGTAAACACTGAGGGCAACTCGTTCATAAATAAAACCCTAGAGATGAGTACGCCCGCAGGAAATACCGTAGAGAATGAAATAAACTTGAGAACTGGCAACAATCCAGGAAATGACTGACCTCCAGGAGAAGTCACGATACACTGAGCAAATGGGAATACTGGAGAAATATACGGATGAAAAAGAAAAGAGAATTATTGCTTTGGCCAAGGTTACGGACAAGGATAGCTATTTGAAGATCATCGATGGAAGCATGGTATCCAAAGCAGACCAAAATATAACTTCCACACTAGCACAGGTATGAATTCTTCTCTGAGCATAGCTAAGTATGGAAAAGCAATCAATATGTAAACCTGTGTATAGTAACCCATAAGTAAAAACAAAAATATCCGAACAACATATGAGACGAAAGGAGCGCGGTAGGTTAGCAGCTGATCAATAAGTCACTGGTTCAAATCCCGTGTGTAATCTTTGGATACCCGAAAATAAAATCTCGAATAAATCTTCGAAATGCGAGGTGGCAAAGGGACCTACCCCCCAAACCTGAATGCGCGATATTCACGTGCCTGTGGCTTACCATTAACATTCAAACCAATATTGCGGCATTATAACTAAGTAAGAGAGTTTGATAGACGAATAATTATCGAACGATATAACGAAACTGTGATGCAATTTGGACAGAATTTGGAAACTTGCACATGAAAAAAACATTTGAATTCAAAATAAAAGTGTTAAATCTCACGACATGAAGGAAAAATACGCCTTCCCCAAATACAAGTAAGGCTCTCCTGTAGATATTTAATGTAAATATAATAAGTTAATTCTTCTTGACATAGAGCTGAAAGCCGAAATATCAACACTAATTTAGGTTAAATGTTCCACTGACCTGAAAATATTTTCACTTTTTGCACGACAATGACCACAAAAATCGACCAAGAATATCATTCAAATTATTAAATTGTGTAGTGTAAATTGTAACAGTGGAAAATGTAAATTGGCCATCGTATTTTTCCTAAAGTAAACCTATTACCTGAATCAAATTTTCAATTTTCCAGTCATGCCAAGCAGAATTTCAAAAATGTAATGGCCATAAATTATTTTTGTATACTGCAACCTTTTATTGAAGCTAAGTAAAGACGTGTCTTGTTGACGTAAAAACACAACTGTGCCGGAAAAACGAGTGCAGACTGAAACAAAGTCCAGGGCAAATAAGTGACTAAAAACTTGCATCGATTTCATTTTAATTACGCATAAATAAATTAAAAGATTGACATCTCATTGAATTTATTCCTAAGCTTATCTCGCGAAGTGGTCAATAATACCCTCATTTCTCAGAATGGCAAGAATATGTTCACCTAAAGCATGTAAAGGGCTATAAATTTACAAAATTTAGCCCAATCGGATTACGACTAGAATTAATTGCAGACACCCCCTGACGAGGATTCTCTCATTTGATAGAAATTTGTTTGGCTGATTTAGCCCAGAGGCCTGTTTGACAAGAAAAGGAAAACTATATGGCATTGGAGGAGCAAATATATGTACGCGGCAATTTATGGCCCGAAAGTCGTTACAATTTCTGATCTAGAAATCGCAAAGCATGGGTCAAGGCCACGAACGCAGAACTCAAATTGCACCCTCTTGAAAACCACTCTGCTGACACGAATTTCAATTTGGCCCACCACCTTCCATTGTTCTGGCGAATACTGCGCTCAACGGTCTCCTCGATTGCGCTAGCTGCGAAAAGAATTTCCTCATCTCCTCCTACTACACAATTTCGTACGCTCAACGGTTTTTCCACTGAAAATGGCAAGAAGACTTACTAGTTGTAATCATTGGAGGAATAGGGAGGATTTTCCTGGCACTTTATTATCCAATTCGACATTGCCAAAATATTATTAGTTCATATGGTACCCACTACCAACGAAGTGTGTTGAGTTTCATTCCCAAATAAATATACGCTAACTATTTATTTCAAATGGATATTTTTTTCATCACCTCAATTCTTATGCTATAACGGTGATATAGTCAGTGGCAGCGAAAATATCCACTAATAAGTATGAGTATATCTATATTGAAATAAATATTACTTACAATAACAGCCTACAAATTTACTAAAGGGAAATTGTAAATGGGAAAAATATACTTATGCGATCACGAAATATTGTGAACTATAGTCATAACCTGGCAATGTTTAATTCATGCCCAGTTCATCTATGTATCACTAGAAAATTAGTTTATCTCATAAGAAATAAACACTATTTTTTACGATCAGATGTTTGTCATAAATTCAATCGATTATTTTACTCACCGTTATTTTATCCAGCATCAAGAGAACTAAGAATTAACCAAAATTACCCAAAAACGAATGCTAATTTTTCTATTTCATCATATCTCGTATGATGTATCGAAAAACTTACTCCCTTCCATTTCTTCGCGCTTTAAACTATTTTCACAAAATCATACTGCCTTTAATTTGAAATGTACTATAATTGTCATACCCCATTACGATTGCACAAAAATATTACATATAAAAGGATATACGCAGCAGCACGGACTAAAAAACAGTTCACATGTCAAAACATAAATAATTACTACCCAGTATTTAATTGAAAAAATGACACCTTCCATCTTCACTGATATCATTTAGACAATATACATGTATCTGCGGACCTTTTTTCATTTATGCATCAAAATATTTTTGAAATTTTGAATACATTCACTACTTTATTCACTTGAAAAAGAGATAATGGAACAACATCTTTGCAATAGTCTGGCAAGAGGAAAATAAGGTTCATTTTCCTTTCCCCGAAATCAAATTGAATTCGGTTTCAAGATTTAATGTTCAAGATGATTGCATTCAGTGCCACAAAAAGTTTCCCCGCTTCAAGATGCTTCTTGTTTCAGTACTCATAAATATATTTTTTGCCGAGTCAATCGATGAAAGTTCCCTTCTCTCACTAGGAAAGACAGAAAAGCGTCGAAATACGTAGGAAAAAAACCTAGCGATCGTGACCGAGGGCCAAGGCCAATACCACATCTTTCCAGCCTCCACATACACATGACTTGCTTTCTCTTTTTCGCGGAATGAACACTTTTTCCTTCACATCGCCCTACTCCCATTCCACCTCAGCGTTTTGTGTCACGCATTGGAAGAATATCACTCTTTCCACACACTTTGTTACGTCAAAGGAAGAAAAAGTACCTGCAAACACAGTTCTCTCATTTCCTCCGCTATGCTTTTGCAAAACTTAAATCGAATCCCTGAAACGACACGGGAGAAAACTAAAGATTTCCTTCGCCTATTTCTTTGAGATAGAAAATAAATGTCGAACAGATTCTTTACATAATTTCCGAAGAGCTATTGAAAACGAAGGAAGTTGAAGGTTATTGACAAACACGTAGCCACAGAGTGGAAGGGTTGTGGCGAGTGTGAGACGTCTTTACTAAAAATATTTTCTATAATAAGAAAAGAACGCTTGAAAATTCCGCTCAATTGAACGATTTATTGATGGCTTTTGTAAGCCTTTGAAATAACCTCGACTTCACCAATATTTCATTCAAAGCAAAAATGTCTGTTAGGGTTTCCGAAGACTTAAAAATGTGGGTGAAGTTTCTCTTATCACATTGCGCAAACAGTTAAGAGGTCTCATGAATTAACATCTCATTTCATTACAAGAAAAATTAAATTGGGTCAGTTGACTTACAGGCATGTAACCGATTTATTCCAAAAATAGGAGACCTAGCCAGCATCACAAAAATTGACGATAAGCAAAGGTTGGGTTCCACATCATGTGGTTCACACCTCACCAGACACTTCGTTAAGAGGACGAATACCACCTACTCAAATGCTTAGTTTTAGAGACGGATTACTTTCTTGAATATTATGGTATCATCTTGAAACCTTAGGGGTATATATATTCATGGTAATGAGGTCGCAGCCAGAAAAAGTTTTAGAGGTTTTTTAAGGGTGGGTACATTCGGGGGAAAGGTTCATTTAGAGGGATAAAACTTTAGACCATATTTCCATAGTATTTGGAAGTTGCACCCCTAAACCACTCCCTATAGCCTTGCACCAAAGGCAGTAATGTATTCACACACTGCCACGACGGCTACACACATTCCACGGCTTTCCTATCATACCAACTCCTTGTCTCGAAGTGCGTCCACTTCCGAAGTTCCTCGGTAACCTAATACGCACCTTTGCTTTCATCTCTGCATCCCAGATTCTGCACGCTCTCTTCTCCTACCTTCCTTTTGGAGTCCTCGAGGCGTCGTACACGCAAATCCAATCATAGGGTCGTAACCCGTTTGGGGAGAGATGGAGTGAAGACGCCATTCCCAACTCCTTATCACGTTCCCACACCCGGTCACGACAAAAACTCGCACACACTCTCTTGTCTGCGGCCTGGGACTCATAGCCTTTCAGCGTCTCCCTGCATGATTCCCTCTGCCAGCGTCCAACCAGAGTATTTTCCCCACGTCAACCGTCCATCGGAGGTCAATAAATGACTTCTGAGCCCTGGTTTGAAGAAAAAGTTGAATAACTCTGCGGCGTAACTTAAGGAAATGTGGGGGATTAGGTAGGCGTGCTGGCCTGAGTTTCAGCTTGACATCCTGCGGGACCGGGTTCTTATCACGGTGGTGGCAGATATTTTAAAAGGATTCTCGATCCCTGCATGATTCATTTAATGAGGCCCAAATCAAGTGTAACACTATATACGCGGGAATCATCATAAGTCAACAATCCTAAGATTGATTTGACGCAGCTCTCCTTTCCACTATCCTATCGGCTGGCCTTTTATTATGACCAATTTGGTCTCTTTTTAATCCTTTACAACCCATCCTGTTTAACTTATTCGGGGGAGTCCCTTACCCTTCTTTCCACAAATCTGTCTTTCTACGATTGTTTCCATTAGACTATCATGCCACATCATGTGGCCAACTAAGTTGTCCCGTCTTTTCAATAAGGATTTTAGAAGACTTCTCTCATCTCCCATTCTTCGAAACGCTTCCTCATTACTTACTCGATCGATCCATTTTATCTTCACCATTCTTTGGTAGCACCACATTTCAATTGCTTCCACTCTTGGCTTTTGCGCTGCTGTCAACTTCCAAACCATGCTCCATAAGTGGCATCTGATGAATCGTTTCCTTCTTTCAATGCTTGAATTTTCTTATGTAAATAGATAGATTCTTCTTAATGTAGAATGCTCTCCTTGCCTGTGATATTCTATTTGAGATTTCTTTCTTGCTTCGTCCATCCTTGGTAATTCGGCTTCCTACGTCAGTCTGATGGGACCGAAATTCGCACACTCTTATGTGCAGCCTGCGTTCATATCCGTACAACACCCCCTTGTGTGTTTTCCTCTCCCAGCGTCGAACCAGAATTTTTTCCCCCACGTCAATCGTCCACCGAAGGCCAATAAATGAATTCCACGCTCGAGATGGAAAGCGCAGAGTTACCACGTGGTGCAATTTAAGTAGAGGCGTAATCTCTCGCACTTAACCAGCCATTTTCCATGACGATTCACTTGGCTTACAAATAATGCTATCGCCAAGAAATTTTCACGGTGCATAGAGTAGATTGTTACTAGGAATTACCTGTACTTCGGATAAGAAAACCTTACCTCAGGGAAAATACTGAAGTAATACTTTCACAATAGAGAAAAAAGCAATTACGAACAGGTGTGCACTTACAATTAGTAAAGACTGAATATTTTAAGACCTAATCGCGAGCATGAAAGGATTGATCCGTAAGAAAATGATCAGACTCTCAATCTGAGGTGATGCGACCTCTTACGAAAGAAACTAAGAATGACGCATGAATATTTCTTCCGGTTTCTTATTTCAGAAAAAAAGCTTGGATTTAAGTGATTCCTTGCCATAAAAATAAAAATTAAGGAATTTGGAATTGATAAGCCAATAAATACAACCGTCTTGCTGTTGAATGGGAATGAAGAAAGTTATATAAGTGGATTTAGTTAATGGGGTAGATTTGGAGTAATAGCTTTGATAGCTAAGAAAATAGGTATAGGAAAGTGTATTGCATAGAAAATTTACCTAATGGAACAGTTCTGTTCTGGAAATCATGGATTCAAATACATCGCATACAGGAAAACAAAGATCTGAACCCATGCTTATCATTGGACCTTGTTAACATTACAAATAATCGTTCTCCCATTATTACAAAGTACCATTACAAGCTTATGAATCCCTTAAAATATCAACAGGGTTGCGACAGCGCTATTGCATAATTATTTTCATAAATTTATGATTACTTTCTGATTTGAATGCATTCCTTAACATTTTAAGCTTTCATTTTCCAGAAAAGAAAAAAAAATAGAATCGGAACGATTCTCGGAAACTGGATCCAACTAAAGAGGGACAAAATTGACACGGTTTCACTGAGATATTAGCCAAGTTACGATCCTCGCCGACTTAGAGGTAGCAGCCTGCAACGATAAGTCCTTAAGTTATTGCCTCTGTGCTCAATCTAAACGAGCAATCGAAGCCCACTCTTTCCCACGCCCATCGCGTTACCAGAGGAACGCTTTTCTTTCGGTGTTCTTTTCTCCCTCTTCTGACCACTCCAAGTCTCCTCCCATTACGGACCGTACGCGTCTCGTCCCATTCTCGGAGAAAATATCAGTATCCCGAAGTCGTACCCTGACTCCACGAATCCGAATGGGGTTCCAAAGAAGTCCGTCCACTCTGCGGAAGCACCTGCATCCACAAAAGCATACCCTTCTCTTTGTTCTTCAAAGGCGGAACTTGCGTGCGGTCTGCGGGCTCCAATTCACTCTTTTCCCGAACGGAAAAATAAGAGCGAACGAGTTCGATCTCGTGACTTCACAAAAAATATCCGTAGAAGATGTCCTCGAAATTGAAATGAGAAAGAAATATGCAATGAAAGGGAATAGTCCGAAATATTGTGGCCATTCATTTAAAATAGGACCAGACTCCTATTGCCGGATTCACGCCCTTAGAAGTATTATGTCACCCTAGACTGAAAAATAATATCAAAGACAGTGTGAAAATTCCACAGAGAAAAAAATAGCATTCGCCTTGACCGGGATTCAAACCCGGATCCCCGAAAATATTTCCATTTGAATGCTTTAGCCAGTTAAGCCGCCCTCTTATTTGTGTTTATCGCGGGTGACTGCGTAAAGTTAGCACCGTGTCTCATTGCCAGTATACTTATACTATTTCAAAAGAATGCTTAGTTGCTCATGAAAGAAAGCCCATAAATATTGAAGATACGTAGTACTACAGAAAAAGCTGTTAATGTAAATATCATTGCGTACTCAGAAACAGCAATCCAACAAATTTATCAGGTTGCTATAAAAATAAATCCATTTTACGGTTTTGTTTTAACATAGTAGCCTTGACGCAGATAATGGCCGATGAATAAAAAATCGAGAATTCTCAACTATTCTTCCTGACATACGCATCGCATGATACGCCAATAAATTTACTTAAAGACATATTCACGAAAATCTATATTAGGCTAATAGTAGTTCAATTTAATTAATAAAATAGTGAATTTTTTATAGGATGCCACAGAGAGATTAGTAAATATCGATGGACGAAACTCCAAAACAATCAAAACCGAGATCTCGAAAAGCATTCTTCTATTTACCCGTTGTCGAGACGAATAGAGTTGTAGCTCCGGAGATTGCGTTTCCACTAACTTTTCTCCTTACCCGCACAAGAACCTTTACCGTTTTCATTGATCAACGTAGGGCATCGTCTCTCCACAAGTTACTTGCCCCCTCGCCGTACAGAATAGGAATGCTGTCTTCTTTTTTTTCAAAGTTATCAATCTTTACGAACTTCGGAATGCGAAATCCCCACTCGGAGTCTTCTAAAAACGAAGGAATAGGAACTTCCTTCCCTAGTACGCGCACATTTTGAAAATTTCAAGAACTCTATTTTTCTTGGAAAACGAGACGGAAATGAAGCTCATATCTCATCCTGCGCCTCCAACTTTGAGTTCAACTTCTCTTCAATGGATGAGCAGAAGGGCCACAGCTTCCAAGGCACCACAATTTCACCGCGAGCAACAACAGTTCCAGTTCCGAGGACGTCTTCATTCAGTCAGGCTAATATTGCTGGGCTGTATGGAATTATTATTATTATTAATAATTTATTGACGGGAATTAATAACCAATTTCAAACGTTGCAAACATATTTACTATAAAAAATATAGAAAAAAACTTCATCATCATCATTAGTCAACAATCCTAAGACTGGTTTGACGCAGCTCTCCATTTCTCTCTCCTATCCGCTAATCTCTTCATAGCTACATATTTATTCTCTTTTACATCCTTTATAACCTGTCCTATATAACTCATTCGGGGCCGTCCCTTGCCCTTTTTCCCTGAGTCCACTTGTCCTTCAACGATTGTCTTCATCAGACCATCGTGCCTCAAAATGTGGCCAACTAAGTTGTCCCTTCTTCTGCTTAATGTTTTTAGGAGGCTTCTCTTTTCTCCTACTCTCCTTAGCACTTCATGGTTACTCACACGGTCAATCCATTTTGTCTTCATCATTCTTCGGTAGCACCACATTTCGAATGCTTCCACTCTTGACTTCTCTGCTGCTGTCAACGTCCAAGCCTCGCTTCCATAGAGAAACATACTCCATAGGTAGCATCTGACTTAAAAGTAATTAATTTCACAAAAATATCATACAACATCCAAAGAAAAGTGATCTCAAAGAGATAAATGAAAAGAATAATTACAATTACATTCAACATTTTAAAAAAGTTAATAAACTTCACTCTAGAATCTGAAACAATATCAATTACACCAGTGCACATATTAATATATTTTGTATGTGGGGTGACATGCATAGCTTGCCTTAAAATATTATGCAATATTGTTCAGAAGCTTCTTAAGCCGGTCACTTGAATGCCTGAATATATCTATGTCCTTAGTGATGGAATTAGTATCACGCATTAAGGTTGATATAGGTGAAAAGAAAGAATAATTGGTGGAATGATGTGGAATTCTTCATGATCAGACATTGCTGACACTCTTAACATTCCTTATTAACTAGAAATAAATTTCTTCGTTTCCGAAGACCTGCAGCCATTCCAACAAACCTATTTCGGTTATTATACACAGTGATATATAAAATAATACTCATCAATCAGTCGTAAAAAATGGGGTTCATCCGACGACTGGAAAACCTGTTGTATAGTACCCAACTTTTTCAAATAGCTGGACCTAAGTCCTTCATCTAAGGTATTGAAAGCTTCACAGTTAGCATACCCCGTAAGCCGGCTGAATAGGCGGGTGGTGGGGGTGTTAGGATAGCAACCGTAAGCAAATATAAAGGAAATGCGCAAATGAAATTCCTCCGAAAAGCCCTTCATTGTTCGTAGTTCCGAGGATAGGTATAATTCCTAAACTACCGTTAGGCAATATATCTTTCTTAATTTATTGTTTCTGTCGGACCTGGAAATATAGTGCGGCTACAAAATAATGTTCTACGTGTCACTCTGAAAGATATCCGTTCTGAACTGCTCAAGCAATTTAAGCCTAGCGCGTACTCTCCGAGCCTTTAGCGGCTTCCAGCCAAAATCGTTTAAGATCTACGTAATTCCATCCGTTATGCCCGATGCAATTTTTTTACGAATCTCGCAGTTTTTTCGTATTTTTTTATGTACCAGCATTAAGTACCAGCATTCTCTCCGGGAACGCTGCATATTTAAGGTGTTGACAGGCGAGTGACGTCAACATCGTGTTCGGTAAAACCCATCCCGAAGTTCGCTCTAAGAACATGGCTTATTGTTAGTGGTGGAACTTGTTAACACACCTGGTCGACAATCGGGAGATCCGTGTTCGAATCTAGGCTAAGTCAAATATTTTTTCATAGCGCACTTCATCCTTTGGTGTATTTTTTTGAGAAGTCTGTTTAAGTTATTTTTTTAAATTCTGGCATCAAATGCCATTGGAAACCTTTCCTTGAAATCTACGCTCATTCAAGTAGTTACGAACGATAAAGTTAACTTTCAGAATCATATAGGTGAAATGAAAAGATGTTAAATAAAATAAATGAATTCAGTATGCGTGCGCACATACTAAATTCATTTATTTTATTATCATAATTGAAAGCACAATACCACTGTTGGCAACCCACATACCACCACAGCCATCCCGGTAGGATATGTATGGCTACGAATCCGGTCGGACCTCACAATCCACGATGCACGTAATTTTGAAACACATCAGAACAATTTAAGTAAAACCTTTTTCCCTTCTTATCATTATAAACCTATTTCTCCTGAACTTCGAATTTCTATTCCTTATTACGTGCCGAAAACGGTCAACACTTTTACTTGCCATGTGATAGAGAGCCAGTCTCCACAAGCGTTCGTTCAACCCAATTCTTCCCTTCAACTCCTTCCCAGATCATTCCCGCCAGTCCTCCTCCATCAACGTCAGACTCGTTCTCCGAAGACCTCCTTCATTATGCATGAGAGAGAACGGCAGTCCATCTTTAGGCTTCGCAGGACATCCGGGCTCTTATATTCTATGCTGCGAAGAGCGAGAATTCGGAGAGAAGGGTTGTGGACGTCTATCGCTCACTAAAAAGCGCGCTTCCTCACAACTTCCTTCCAATAACCTCCCATCTCCGGTCGATATCCAAACGCCGGCACTTCCGTCGTGTAATGCAGGAGGCGCTTTACCGCAGGATTCCAAAAGTCACTTTACTGCTGAAGGTAGGTATAGAAGTGTGCCATTTACGCTATATATCCATATACCACTCGAGTAAATACGTAAGTACTATGGTACCCAGGAAACTGCTTTCGTTCCCAGATATGTAATCGATCTTCCCGCATAGTTAGAAAGTACATTAAGAATTATTTGGCAGTAAAGAATGATAACATACAATAATTGGTGATAAGTTAGTTTTCTTATGCTAGGTGGCGAAACCGCGGATAGCTTGTCAATCCTTCAAAAATTCCAATTCACCATCGCTTGTGCACATAGCTATTTTTCTTTGATCCGGGGACTCTTATCGAAAATTATGGAGATATTAAAAATTATGCTTAAAATAATATCATCAATAATAATTTAACCGATTATTTTGTGATTTTGGATGTTGTGGAGCATTTGGTCCACCAAGAAGTTTATACTCCTCTGCATAAATCACCCTCGATTGAAATTTCACTGATAATTCTTCAATGCTCATTAAGCCAAACATTCAATACGGCATTGCTCGAAGAAGAATGATAGCAGAATCAACCGCGTGGTAGCCACCGATAACTCTCATGGAGTTGTGTGCAAGTGCACCCACCCTGCTAATATTTCAAAGGAAAAAGCTTTCCCCTCGACCGGATGTCAAACCTAAAAGCCATGAATTCTCTGAAGCCATTTACAGCAAACGCTATCTGCCAATGAATTCGATATTTACCTAAGTTTATTGATTTTATTAAACATAAAGCGGCTGTAACTCCACTGAAATACGATTTTATAAACTGTAAATTTTCAATCGCTCGTTCTTCGATTAGTATTCGTTTTCATTGTACAGAAAAAGATTTATTTTTTATAAAACTAAGCTGTTGAAACTATTCTGCTTGATGATGGGAGAAAACAATGAGAGTCACATGATGGTAAAGATCAATTCTCTTAGACGACGGAAGAAAACAGAGGGGAGTCACGTAGTGATGAATAGTGTAACTACGTCGTACGCGTCATCGCTCCTGATTTTTGTTCGTGGGTACTTATCAATGACAATTACGTTTGCAATTCGTGTTAGTTTGACGCGTAAAGAATTGGTAGGTATCGTCGCTACCGATTTTTCTTTTGCGAGGACTTATCAAGGACAATTGCGCTTATGAATTATGTGTTAATTTTATTTGTGAATAAAAAGTGAACGTTTCATTGTCCCCTGTAATTAAATAAGGTTTTAATTTGCTTGAGCTTCAAAGAAGAATTCGAGAGAGGTTTTCAAGAAAAGTTGAAAACCAAAAAAGGCACCACTTACCCCAACCAACCAGGATTTTAAATGAGTTACGGTTGTCATGACACTCGGCCTCATTACAAATAACAATAATAATAATTTCTATATTGCATGTGCCCCAAAAAACAAGCAAAGTATTTCAAGAAATTTACAGGCAAGTAGACGAGACTCATTAATAACCACCCATGCCCTGGATAACCAGGTGGGACTCGAACCCATGACCTTCGATTTTTCAGGCGGGGCCTTTTCCCCACTGTCACCGAGGCCGGCTAAGCATAAAATTGAAATTACTCCATTGATTCTCTTTGTTATATTTATTTACAGGGATGATACCAAGTTACAAGCACTAACATGTTTTCGAGACGACATTTGCTACTCTCCTTCTGACCTCACTAGGACTCTCATGATGACATAGCCATCGACATTTGAGGTTGCCGTTGAATCAGTGCGAGGGTTAGATGAGGCCAGACGAGTATGATTGGACCGGTGGATAGCCTGACCAAAGGATAGAAGTGGAATAGGAAGCGTATTTAACGTAGGTTCCCCAACCACTTCCGCACAACTTCAAATGGATAGTGCCTACCAAAGGCGGCGAAATTAGTGGTTTGGAAGAACGCAGATTGATGAGGAAAATTGGCCATGGGCGTAGGATGCCAGAAAGTCAGCAACGTAGAGCAAACTCATCTCCAAGAACGGATGAGTTCATTTAAGGAGTAATCATAATTGGTTCATGAAATTTTTGTGAAAAAAATAAAACAAATGTTATATAGTTTTATAGGTCAGTGAATTAACGTTCCATTGTTCAATAAAAGTATAGGAGGCTTTGTTTCGCTAGAGATACAAAGAAGCATTCGAGGGAAGTTTTCAAGAAAATTTTTTAAAAAAATGCCAATGTCAAGAGAAAATATCAACAAACGTTAAGCACTTCGAAAGTTCTATTTTTCAAATCAACTTCAATTGAAGCATCAAAGAATAGTAAAAAATATAAGGTTAGTGAAATTTTAAATTCGGAAAAATAAATTGCGTCTTAAACAAATTTGTGATTAAAAGAGTGAAAATTTGATTTGGGGATAGATGATAGATCTCCAACGTATAAGAGCAGAATATAAAAAGTCAAATGAGTATCTTCAACCCTAATCTACCTCCAAGCATTTATCTCTCACCTTATATACCCGGCCACCTTAGAAAAATGTTACCCAGATGATGGAACAACTGTGTTGACAACCAGATCGATTATAAACGGAAAGCACGAGTTAAAAATAATAATACAAAATAAATTTAATTCTAAAAACGTTTTTCTCTCGAACTAAAAAGAATAAAGTAAATTCTCCATTAGTCTGAACGAGTGTTTAAATAAATTGCTTGATAACGAAAAACGTTGGGCGAATGTTCCGCTATAATTACACTTAAATTGATGTTAAGTATAAATTGAGTGTCTTATTGGAACATGCGGTCCACTAATTTCGCTCAATATTCATGCTTATACTCAGAGACTTTATTTTATCCCTTTAAGTAGGCGAGAACAGCGTTTATTTTTAAATTGCGTTATTATTTTCCTTCTCATAACATTAACCTTATATCTAGCAATCGATCAATTTCTTATATTCAGAACCACAATGCGCAATGAGGAGAAAATTTTGAAAATTAAAGCAGATATTTTAACGTGAAAAACAAACTCCTTCCTTTTAATCATAGCATCTACGCTATCGGTAATGTCCATATTTAATTTGGAATTCTGAATAAATTCTAAATATATGCTTCCAATTACTGTAAAGGTGATAATAATATAAAGGTTACAATATTACATATTCATCTGGTTCTGAGTTATCCTGAAAATTTAAGTTTGATAGCTAATTTGAAAGTGGGTTAAACTTTAATGCCAAAATTTTGACCAGGACAAGACGAAAACCAACCAAGTGAATTTTGAAGAACGTTGTCAAAAGTAAGTTGCATTTAGAATGAAAGTAAATTCTAAACAATGAAATAAACTAATTAAAAGGAATGCAGCTGACCATAAAAAAATGACTAGAGAAAATTCTATGCAATAATAATTTTTAATGTAAAAGTCATACAAGCGTATATGGCTCGTAGTGACACAAGCAAACACATGGGGAAAAAGGATTCAATAGCCACCGTAATAGTAAATGAATTAAATTTTGATATTTACTCAGGCTTCCCCTCCTACTTCGACTCTATTTCCAATAAATGAAAGAAGTACCACAGCAGAATTCTTGGACTGTGTTGTCCAAAAACCAATCATCAAAATTTAAAGAAAACAAGTTTCAGAGGATAAATGTAATAAAAAAATTGGATATAGATGGCAATCGAGTTAGCTTTTATCTGACGCATGAATTTGTCAAAATCAATATTAGTCATGCATGAGAAATAACTAAATTTAGAGCAAGACCCACAAAGACAATGATGATCGCTAATGGAGTGATTGAGATATCATATAATAAAATGCTTGCAACAGGAAAAAAAGAAACGGCCAAAACCAAAACAGCAATACAATTTTAAGAATATTATAAAGGATAATAATTATGGGATAATAACATGGGGCCATGGAAAAAATAAAATTTTTAAATTCAAATGTATTACAAATATTTTTAACATGAATTTAACAAATTATTAGTAATGCCGTGATCATACAGTTCGTAGAAAAAATTCAGGCCTTACATTTAGTATAATTGCTTCAATAAACAAACGTTTATTGAAGGATTGATGATCTAAATCTAATGTTTGGAGTCAAATGCTAGTTTGCCTTTTTTTAAGAAAGTCTGTGGTTTTCACTTAATTTTATAATTTTTTTTAAATTTGAATCTTATTTGAAGCTCATACATTCATTATGGCTATCCATATGCAAAAGCAAGAATGATTTAAGTACTTGGATATACTTAACTAAAAGCAGCCAAAAGCCAGGGAAACGCCCAAGTACGTCAAGGAAAAGGTTGATTTTTGTTTCAACTGCTGGCGCATTCAAGTTGGTTTTCAAAAATGCCCGCAGCGAAGCGATGAATGGATAGCGATCCTTTTATTCTAGTATAATCTATACAATATTAACAGTCACATGGAAAAGCATTGAAAAGTTTTGAATATGATAGATCACCCAACCACTAAGCAATAAACTTTTTCTTTTTTGAGGATGACCGTCCGGTGATATCCGCATTTCACGATTTTAAATTTTTAACTGACGATACCTATCTTTCGCGATTAAATGAAAAGTGAAAAATTTCAAGCGCGCGAAAACGCGACAGCTAAGTATGAATGCTGGGTAAACTCCGTTTGACGTCATTCTGGTTCCCGCTGTCGCTGTGTGAGGTGACCTTAGGGTGAGAATATATCCGCCGCTGCGATGCAGGCTGCTAGCAGGTAGCAGAGTACCCTGCTTGCAGGTAGCGTTTGGCTTAAATATTATTATAAATACCTTATCAAACGAAAGAAACTTTCCGACAATAAGCAGTTTTAATAGGTGATTATTAAGACATGTTTCCCTGAGCTCTGTGCCTCATGCATGCATTGGTAATCTCTGAATATGTAAAACTCCTATCTGCTCGTATAGAAACTAGGTCCCTGTGATGTCACGTGGAGTGATATAGCATGGGCGCCAATCTGGCCTTATTCACATGCGGTTAAAATTGACCATTGCCATTCGTCTAAACTAGGATTTCTAAAACCAAATAATTTTTTATATTATGAATACAGTAACGGTGGGTAACGAATCGCAATCAATGCCTTTCGTTTTCTTTAATGAAGGAAACTACCCTATTGGTCCAGACGCAGTGCAGTGGCGCAACTGCGAAATGCGTGAATTCTAGGCTGCGTTCCCCTCTGGGACCACGAGAAGCGCTACTGTGACAGTCCCTTGTGTCCGTGTGATAAGTTTCAAGTTGGGCTGTGTTCTTGCTCAGTCCAACTTGAAACGCACTGTGCACAGCCCTGTGCACTTGCAGCTCGGAACGCTCATTGCCCTCATGCTAAAAGCTCTAAAAAACAAGCGGTCCAGTTGGTGCTCACGATTCTACAGTAGCTTTTAAGCATTTCCGAGTGAGCACATGTATTTGAGCGAACTTAGCTTAGTGTATTGGTGTCTGGTATTATCAATGGTAACAGATATGAAGGTAAAAAGCTCTTAATTGTCGTTTTTATTAGTAATGGCTATCGATTTAGTGATTAATATGATCAGTGGATGGCATGTAAAGGAAAATTTAACGGAGAGAGAGTTTTAAGTAGGTCCCAAAATTTAAGCACCCTAAGTATATTAAAGCTTCAGAACGAACTGAAGAAACTATATCACACAGATGTTACCTTTTCCGCATGTGAACCCATTTTTATATTCCAAGTCCCATTATTTGGTCTACAATTTCAAAATCTCGAAATAATATGTTTCTCGATGTAAAACTCCTATCTGCTCATATATAAACTAGGTCCCTGTGATGTCACGTGGAGTGATATAGCATGGGCGCCAATCTGGCCTTATTCACATGCGGTTAATATTGACCCTTGCCATTCGTCTAAACTAGGATTTCTAAAACTAAATGATTTTTTATATATTGAATACACTAATGGTGGGTAACGAATCGCAATCAATGCCTTTCGTTTTCTTTGATGAAGGGAACTACCCTATAATGTTATGGTTCGTGTGTAGGGCTCTGAGCACCGAGCCTTCTGTTGGCTGTGATGATGTGACGACGAGTGAAACTAGCGATCTGTATGGGTCTTTTTTCGGAACTAGGAGTGATCCACGGTGCCGTTTATCTTCCTCTCAACTAGAGCGTGTAAAAAAGGGAGACGTTTATCCCCTCCCATTTCCATCGTGAACTTGATTGAGTTGTTCAGACCTTTGAGGTGTCTCTGAGAGGTTTTATGTTATTCATTCCTCCCGTCCCGAAACTGTCTTCCACAAAGATGGACACACCCGGAGTATAACCCGTGAATTGCACTTTTAAAAAAAACCATTCTCCATGACCAGGATTCGAACTCAGATCCCCAAATTTTCGGTCGAGTGCTTCAGCCAGTAAAGGTTACGAAGCGGCATTCCCCTGTGGAAATTGGTGGAAATATTTATCCGGTGTAGTACACCGTGGAAAGGTGGACATTAGTGCACTATACCGGACAAAGAAGTCCACCTATTTCCACACAGGGGAATTACGCTTCGGTAGTTAAACTCGACCGAAAATCGGGGGATTCTGGTTAAAATCCCAGTAAAGACGAATGATGTTTTCCTAGTGGAATTTTCACAAAATTTGTACATTGCGGGTGACTCCATGTAGTTATGACCGTGGCTAGTCTACACAAATTGCATCTCGGAAATTCCTTCGCTGAATCTTTACCACACCGCGAAAGCCTTATTATCACTATTATTATCATTATAATTAGAAGAAATTATCCATTGTAGAATTCGTGAGAACACCGAAATATTTATCAAGGTTATGCGGTCCACTTGCTGCTCAAGAGTGATTTCGAGCGTTCTAACCTGCAAGTGGAGCTGGGGAGTGCTTTGAGATATCGATGACGTCACTGAAAACGTCATCATCATCTTTCCTGGACAGCTCCAGCACGCCCACCTATATTAACCCACGAATTGAGCTTTCCCTTTCACGTGACGTCACAGAAATCCGGCTGGCTGAAACCGGAAACATGAAAAACATGCAAAACGAGCTCATTGATTTTTCTTGTGATTCGGCAGGTACCTTTTTCCTCCTCCTTCGTGAGAGTGAAGGAATAGAATGATTGCAGCGGTAATGGTGCAATAAACGTATAGTCATTATTGCCTCATAAGAATTGTCAGGTACGGAAATTATTGCTACCAGTGTTCCTTTTGTTTATTAATGAGAATCGTTGGAAAATTACTCCACCCATTGCAAATAATCAATTATTTTTAATTATTTCCCATATAGTTATCTCGTTTATTAAAGCATCTTTGTAGCTAAAAGCAATTCATAATGTGGGTAAGAAATATTGCAAAAGTTCCCAGTGTTTACATTTGCCATCGTTAGGGCACTACAGCTAGTTGTTTTCAATTCGATTCGGGGACTCACCACGGAAATTAAAGACATATAAAAAAAATAATACTCAGGGGAATATGATTAACAATAATTTAACACATTATTTCGAGATTTTGAAGTTGTAGACCAAATTATGGGACTTGGAATACAAAAATGGGTTCACACGCAGAAAAGGTAACATCTGTATGATATAGTTTCTTCAGCTCGTTCTGAAGTTTTAACATACTTTGGGTGCTTAAATTTTGAGACCTACTTAAAGCTCTTTCTCCGTTAAATTTTCCTTTACATGCCATCAACTGATCATATTAATTACTAAATCGATAGCCATTACTAATAAAAATGACAATTAAGAGCTTTTTACCTTGATATATCTTACCATTGATAATGCCAGACGCCAATACACTAAGATAAGTTCGCTCAAATACATGTGCTCACTCGGAAATGCTTAAAAGCTACCGTAGAATCGTGAGCACCAACTGGACCGCTCGTTTTTGAGAGCTTTTAGCATGAGGGCAAAGAGCGTTCCGAGCTGCAAGTGCACAGTGCTGTGCCCAGTGCGTTTCAAGTTGGACTGTGCAAGAGCACAGCCCAACTTGAAACTTATCACACGGACACAAGGGACTGTCGCAGTTGAGCTTCTCGTGGTCCCAGAGGGGCACGCAGCCTAGAATTCACGCATTTCGCAGTTGCGCCATTGCACTGCGTCAGGACCAATAGGGTAGCTTCCTTCATTTAAG
The DNA here is from genome assembly GCF_921293095.1 of Ischnura elegans. NCBI lineage: Eukaryota > Metazoa > Arthropoda > Insecta > Odonata > Coenagrionidae > Ischnura > Ischnura elegans. The sequence goes on along the minus strand of NC_060253.1, from coordinate 44,624,574 downwards.
AAAACGAAAGGCATTGATTGCGATTCGTTACTCACCATTAGTGTATTTATAATATACAAATTATTTGGTTTTAGAAATACCGGTTTAGACGAATGGCAAGGGTCAATTTTATCCTCATTTGAAAAAGGCCAGATTGGCGCCCATGCGATGCCACTCCACGTGACGTCACAGGGACTTAGTTTCTACACTAGAGGATAGGAGTTTTACATCGTCTGAGGTTACCAATGCATGCATGAGGCACAGAGCTCAGGGAAACATGTCTTAATAATCACCTATTAAGACTGGCTAAGGTCGGAAAGTTTTCTTCGTTTGATAAGGTATTAAAAATCCTTATTTAAGCCAAGCGCCACCAGCTAGCATGTTACTCAGTTACCTGCTAGCATCCTGCGTCGTATCAGCGCTCAGAGCCTCGCCCCAAGGTCACCTCACTTGCGGCAGCGGGAAGCAGAACGACGTCACGCGGAGTTTTTCCCGGCATTCATACTTACCCGTCGCGTTTTCGCGCGCTTGAAAATTTTCACTTTTCATTTAATCGCGAAAAATAGGTATCGTCATTTAAAAATCTAAAAGCGTGAAATACGTACTCCAGGAGTAATAATCTTTCGATTTAGGCAATAAAAAATAATAGGAAACCACCCTCTTCTAAAGGCCGAAAGGAACAAGTATCCCATCTGTCAGAGGAATGGCATCGATGAAAAGATATTGCTTTTTTATATCTCATAGACCACGGGGTAGGTGTTGATATGGTATTAGCATATACTGCAGTTACTCGGTTTCTTCCACGCTTCCTTACAACGAATGATGTTTGCATTTGCGCAAGTATCCTCCGAATAAAGTTATTTCCAAGGGATACTACCTCGCTGCCATTCCAATTAATTATTGTGCCTAAAGAAACTAAATTACTAAATTTTCCATTTGCCATTCTATGCATGAACACAATCTGCAGATTTCTAGCTACTTTTTCAAAGGAGAATTATAAAGTTTTGTGTATTTAATTTACCACAATTTTGGCTAACGTTTTTTTTTTATTTTTCATTTAAAATTTAATTTATAATTTAAGGGACTGAGAGTCCACCCAAAATAAGGAGATGCCAGTGTTCAGAAATTTTTCACATTTTATCGAACGCTACGGAAATTAAAAAAAAAACTTGCATTCATTTTCCATCCATTCTCTTTCATTTTAAAGAGTCACCTCAGCCTAACATGAAATCTTGAATTTATGTACCTAATGTAGTTATTGGACGGACAGGTATGAAGTTGAGTGCATTTAATTTGGCTGTAAACACAAAAATTGCATAGCTATAGCATCTCAAAGTAAGATTGAGGTAAATTAATGAACTATTAACAACATTTTTTCATTTTTATGCTAAACTATTTTACTGATTGCATAAATTATGATGTTCATGAGAGGTATACGTGTGTTTTTATGACTTAATACGATGAGTGAGGAAATTTATTCCAAAAATATTGATGCCAAGGTATCAAACCAGGAGATATTTGGAACAAGAGAAATTTTAGGCTAACGGCTTAATCGATTACAGTATGCGGAGAATTAATAATAATTGAAGACAAATGCACTTCCATGTAATTCAAATATTGAATTTAGCGCGATGATGTCTCCAAAACCACTATACGAATGGGAATACTGTAGCCATAGAGAAAATAGGATCCCATGAATTACACATTATAATCTCACTGCTCCTTCAATTTTTTAAGGCTTATTCAATCTTAGTCTTAGTTATATATAACGCCAATCTAATTCTGATTCAGACAAAAGAATTATCTATTTGCAAAATATAACAAACATATTCTTTCAAATACACTAGGAAGTCATGACTTTTTTGGCTTCCTTTCATTCTGACAATTTCGGGTACCACAGCTCATGAAAAATTCACCGCTTTCCATAGTATTGGTGATCAATTTTTCTGTAACGAAAGTGCTAACAATAGAATTAATAACTCACGAAAATCACAACGTATGTATCTATGATCATGAGTTACGTGAAACGAAGAAAACCACGGCACAAAATCAGCATCTACATTATTTTTTCCTGAAGTTATGATTTTTAACAATTAGGTAATTTAATGGATGTGGACAGCAAAAGCTAGGTCTGATACTTTTACACCTACTAAGTAAGAATTAGTACCGCCTTGAAAGTCTGAATTAAGAATGGTATTTCATAGCCGCATATAATGAAGAAGTAGTTTTCAAGTTTCAATCGAAATGTAAAAATGTACGAATATGCCTTCATAATAATACTCAAAACATATTGCAAATTAGAAAATTTCAGGAACAGTACCACATTTCCCAATTAAACTCCAACGTCAGCGTCTGAAAGCTTCATATGGAGTCAAGAAGTCGGGAGGTTAAAAGGCTATATTTACGGAAAAGACTGCCGCATAATTTGCATTTCAAATGGTTGTAACCAAGACTAACAATAAGTAGTGTTTCAATGTAAGATTCTTACTTTCCATTGCTCCTTGAAAAAGAACAATTTTCAAGGAAAATAAATAGAAAACTTATTTCATTAAGGCGATAAAGAGGCCTGTGAAGCTGCACAATGACCAGCGCTAACACCCCGGCGAGCCGGTTCAAAGTTTGGCTCTCATTCAAGTTCCCATCGTACATCTCCCTAGGATGTAATTTGAGATTTCTAAAGAAATTAAGGGCTTCCTGCTCCTAAGCCTAGTGGAGCCTTGATAAATTGCCGAAACAAGCTAAGGTCTCAGCCCTGTATCTTAACAACACGCCAAAGAACTTTCTTCAAACCCTTGCGTATGAGGGTCTCATAAACTAAAGCACTATTAGCACCTAATGCATGGGAAAATATGAAGCATCTTACAACACTGATTCAATATTGGAACACTTGGTTGATAATTAACTATAAGAGCAGAATCTTAAAGTATTCTTTGGGGATGGATAATGTTAGGATTGTTTTTATTCTTATTTATGTGTTCATAGTATCAACAAGGATCTTTCGTATTTTTGCCAACAAGAATGCCAGAAATAAAATAAATATACAATTCCCATAAAATGACTTAATAGGATAAGAAAAGCATTTGAAAATTAATATCGAAGGGTTATAAAAGGGAAGAATTGAAGTAACTTCCCCTTTAAAAATAAGAACTATCATAATGCTAATCCTTAAGTATGATGGGCATTTGCGATAGCATCTCTTTCTGTCTGCAAGACAAAATAAAAGCAGCATTGCAAACGACCTCATCCTTAAGCTAAGTCGTCAAATTGAAATACAACAATTAGAGCTCAGCCTGTCATTGAAATATCGATTCTGTGATGGCCCTACTAGTAATTGTCGTATTACGCACGGGTACAAAGATCAAATGTGTCAGCATGAATAGTCAGAATCCCCTTCACTGAAGCTGCCCACACATTTATAAAAGAATGAACCGCATAGTTGATGGATATTAAAATAAGCTTTGGTGTTAAGACTGCCAGCCTTATTGGCGCCGAGGCAACGTCTCCGACTACTAACTCCGACTTAGAACCCGTATGGGTGGATTGACCAGGATGTATGTGTTTGGACTATGTATGCCAAAATTCGCTTGAAAAAGTAGGTCGACATTAGTATTATTTAAATGGACTATTCATGCTAGATCCTTTGTTCACCGAAACACACACGATATGACATCAAAACTAAATAGCAATTCCGAGAAGGTTGATGAACAACGGTTTTGTGTATTAATTAGTAGAAAAAGTACAGCTGCAGTTTCAGTACGGGATAATAGATGCATAATTAACTCCACACTAGACCTGAAACCCGGCCCTCACTTACTTCATCATGTCATTATCGTTATACAGCCGATTATTACCATTAATATTAAACCTGGGGCCTTATTCTGGTTCTTTTTGGCAATAGCCAACGCGATTATTCATCGAAAAAAATTGGCGAACGCTGCATGCATTCGTATTCTCATCTTCATTCGCTAGCCATTTCTCCAGGAATGCTTCGCTTCGTTTCTCTGGCGACGGAAAATTAATTCTCGTTCTGACAGCATGTAGCGAACGTTTACGTCCGCCAAGTGCGAATATCGCTAGCGACGGCAATGAAATCGCTCCAGCTGCTTAGCAAAAGAATTGAGGAGAGACCGACTCGTGATTTTACTACCACTTAATATCATTATAATGCTGTATTTTTGATCCGAATGATGTTGATTGTTATTAAGATGCTTGGCATACAACCTGTGTGTTGTTTAACTCGTCTTGTCGTTATACGTAAATAAATAAATGGGATTAAAAGTGGGTTTGCATTTGAATGTACCGCGAAGCTTGATCACTGTAATGATGAGGATTCCCATCACTTTTTTCATCACTCTTCTGGTCGCTTTTTCCATTGCTGAAACAGTCACTAAAATCCCATATCAACCAATCAGAACGCATTCTCGTATGGAGTGATTGCAGCGCAACGTTTGGCAATCATGGGAACGGCATAGACAAACAAACACGCTATATATTTTCGTTGTGCGGGTACAAGGAGCTGTGATATCGGAAGTGATGCGATAGGCAACGGCGGGAGGGACCGCTGGATTCAGAAAAGTGATCACTCGTGATAACTATTCGCGACGACAGAAAATGATGGCTTGATTCAGGCTATAGCAGTATTGTATAACAGTACTCAATGTAGCCATTTGATAATCTCACGCAATAAACAAAACATGGCATAATATATTTAAGGTATATTATTTGAACTCACGAACTTGCTTCGCGCTCTTCAATTGTTTCGGATTGCAGGGGCAGTGTGTTGATCGCTGAAATTATCTTGTGCCCATTGACTTATGGGTAATTCGTCATTGGTTACGTCACAATATTTCGCCAAGAGAACGAGGTTACCCGAACTGAAGCGATTGGCGGGGCGAAAAGTACGAATAATCGCGGAGAAAATTTTCGCCTCGCTTCGAGTTGCCGTGGCGAAGCGAAGACCCGGGCGAAGGAAGAACGAGCATCACCGCCCTGATTACATTATTCTCGCCACTGTAGATATACATGCGTAAAACAAACAAAAAAATAGCATGAGATGGGGGAAGAAGAATGATAGTTGATTTCTAGTCCTATTCCAGCACCAAGAGAATGCCTCGATGAAGAGCTGCTTATTATAGAAAAAGGATAAACAATAACATCACATTCTCAATGACACCTGGAATTTCTCCTCATGATAACCAGAAATGGTGGAAACGGGTCGATTCAAAGTTGCAAAAGTCTATGAAATATACGAAGTTTTATATAAACTGCAGAGATAATTTCGAAATTCTACCAATTCATCTCGTAAACTGTTGAGTTTAAACTATAATCTGATAAAAGGAGCTCCAGTTTGCAAAACGCGGCAGAGTTTTTCTGTCGAAAGTAGGTCTAAAAGCCTCTTACAAAGGAACTGGCACCTAATGTGACAAATTACTTTCCGGAAATAGATTTTGAAGGTTTTCCGAAGGAAGGAAAGAAACTTTTCAAACCAAATGAAAACGCAATTTTGATCATTTTCTGGAGTTCCCTAAACTAGCAAATAAAGTCCCAATAGACATTCCCTTCTTCAGATGATTATTTAGATTCCTTTAACATTATTTTTACTCGGGGCCGAGTGTTTATGGGTGTTTTGACAGGCCAAAACGTAACCCGATTTAATTTCTCATGAAAACTTGTCGATACACTTAATAGCAAAATATCTACTCAATTATACATCTAATAAGTGATATTAGAAAAAAAATTATTGATTACATAGCTTTAATACACTTTGATCGATTTCAACAATTTACCAGGATAGTCTCCTATTATTAACCCAATATGATTGAAAGATGTTCTAAAAGAATCTCACAAGGGAGCTGGTACTTAATATTACCAATTACCTTTCGTAAAGAGATCTCAAAGACTTACTTATCAAACAAAATAAAAAGAAGAACATTATTGGAGCACCCTGAACTTGAAATTAAAGTAAATTCTAGGAGGAAAATCCCTTCAACACGTAATTAATTAGATTCCTTAAGCGTCCTTCTGATTAAAGGCCAAGGGCTTCCGGATAATTTGACACGTGATACGAAATCAGCTCTTAAAGCGGGACCGAATTCAGATCCATTCTGATCTAATTTCTCCCGTCAATATCGCCTAGTTTTTTTTAGAACTTTTTTTCCAGGATCAGGAGAAGAGAGCCTCGTTGGCTCTCATTTTTCATTCCCTATCCCTGCCATCGCCACCATTCACTCCAACGCCACTCAATTCGGCACGTGAAGAGCAAGGCTGAGCTGCTAAAACCCAACGCCCTCTAACGTCCGGATGAAATCGGATCGGAAGATTTCCAGATTAGGGAAAAGAATGGGAAAAAGAGGATGCTTAAAAACTACCCACAGCTGAAAATGGAAGATGGGCTGCATCAAGGTGATACGACAAAGTGATATTTATCACTGAATTTTGTATCTGTTATATTTTGTTTTAATTGCACGTTTAATATTTGTGTACACTTTGTACCTCATTAACTATGTTGTATTATACATATAACATGACATTTGCTTTCACTCAGTAGGTTTTCGCAGGTGTTTCACGCCCCCCTTCTCGTGTGGGGGTTTTTCTGCAGTGGGTTTTTTCGCTGAAGGATACTACACCCTTATTCTCATGTTTTTCCCGCAAACAGAAATCCTACGTACACAAAATTTTCACATATACTTGTTTATTTTTTTGACATTTCACAAGTAGTGTATGTTGTATATCTTTTGTATTGTAAACGTTTATCTACCATTTTTTAATATGTTCGCATTGACGCTACGGAGGGGTTTGGTGGAAGTGGGGACTTCCTAGTCTCAACCTCGCCCGAATAAAGACATCTTATTATAATTATTATTATTAAGGTGCTTAAGGCATTTAAACGAAGGTACAGCAACTTGAGTAAAATGAACTAATACGTCTATCCCGTCGATCCCTTTGATTGAAAAAAAAATGGATTTCTCATTCCTAGGCAGTCGTCTCACGAATTCTGACTTTATAAAGATCATACCATATTTACGCATAGGTGAAAACGATCACAAAGCTTCTTGCTTACTTTACCATGTAATTTTAATAATTATCAAATATTCCCAGAGCTTAAATAAGGGGTTATCATAAAAGAATGGTGCGGTCATGAGCATGGTTTAAATGAAAACAGATTTGATTGCAGTTTAAGTTTTATATTTTTCGGATTTTTCGTCTCAAACTGTTCTTCCATAGCAAATAAATTTTAATACGTGCACCCTTTTTCGCTTTACAAGAGAGAAACCCGGCGTCGACATTAGCCTAGTCCTAACGATAGGAACCAAAGATACTTATTTAAGTATACCGGGACTAGACACGGTGATAACATTTACGGAGTCACCCTCAATGCACAAATTGTGCGAAAAATCCACAGAGGAAAAATCATTCGCCCTGACCGGGATTCGAACCCGGATTCCTCGATATGTCCGGTATAGTCCACAATATATTGTCAACACTAATCCACACTATATACACAATTGTCCGGACTATAGTCCACAAACAGTCCGGACTATAGTCCACAAATTTCCACAGAGGAGAATGACGCCTCGGTAGCTTAACTGGCTAAAGCACTCGGCCGAAAATCGAGGGATTCGGGTTCGAACCCCGGTCAAGGTGAATGATTTTTCCTCTGTAGATTTTTCGCATTAATCGCGCTAACTTATCTGGCAGCGTATTTCATACCGTCAAATCGCAAGACTTTGAATCCTCCAAACCAGAGGGCAACTTAATAGAAGAGTCGAATCGAAATGAAAGAATCGAAATGACCTATTGTAATGAGAAAGGAAAAAAAGGAACTCTAGATAAAGTCATATTTCTTCTTATATAAAATACTAAAAAATCATTTCTATTGACATTAAGGGTATCACACAGGTTACTAATGAGCACAAAGAAAGGTATCGGCATATTACGAAGATATTATAAGATATTGGGGTCGACAAAATTATCGCAGGTGAATATTTTATACAATAATTTGGGCTACACTACGTAAAATAACTATATAAAAGAAGGCACTTTTTAATTGATGAATATAAATAAATTAAATAGTTTAAGTACCGAATTAAAACGAATGACGAAGAATTCTTTACTTTTGTGAGTGCTGTCTTGTTATCACAAAAAAATTATTTAAGACAAGACAACGTCACCGTAAAAGTCGTTTTTGGGTTAGGTTTTAGATTGCAAGACGTAAAGAGACCACGACTCATGCTGAGTGCTGCACTTGAAGTGTTCCCCTCAAGGCAGCCTCTGAAAAATTACTGCCACCCTATCCTCAGTATCTTATTATTAGCCGCAACATTATTTTATAAAAACCCAGAACAAGAATATGATTTTCAAGCATAAAGATTCTCACAGTTGACATGCATGCCTTAGGGAACAATAACAAGGCGAGACAAAAAGAGCCGACGTTCTCAACGATCCAATTGGTTCCGCAACGTAGGATCTGGGATCGGGTTGGTGTGGTGGCTAGAGTGTTGGCTTCCCACGGCTCGGGTTCAAATCCCGGCAGTGGCAGAGAATTTTCAGATACTGCCCGATCCCTGTTTAAATGCTGTGTGGAGGACATTTCAAGCGTAACACTCCGTCCGTCGGATGGGACGTTATGCCGTTGTCCCCTTGGCGCCTTTCGTTAAGAGCATGCGAATGCCGACGCCGCACTGTGGGCGGAAATCGGAAAAAGCCGGACAAAATTACAAAATGGCTTTTTTTGAGTTATAAACTTGAAACTTCGCAGGTATACTCAAAAATGATTAAAATTTATTGATATGTACTTCATTTGACATAGATCCTACCCGTTACTGAGATGCAGAGGCTCAAACGTGAGCAAATTTCCATAAAAACGCCCGTCTTCAATTTTCTCTGAAAATCTTCCAAAGTAAGTGAATGGTGAAGTTATGGGTGGATTCTTGCCGAATAAAAAACCACATAATCTGTTAGCATGGTGTTTTTTCTTTAATTTTCCGTAATCTTAAAGAATACAGCCCATAAATTCTTACCGTACAGTAACAAAATGGCGGTAGAGTTTCAAATAGGTTTTCGGCAAGGTCGCGCAGACTAACTTATATGAGAGCATTGTTTGAAAATTTCTTGAGGTCTTTATGCAGTTTTCTTTGAAATAAGTTTGCGTCGCCGGAAATTACATTGATTTTTCGATCGCGCGGCAGGGTTCTTCTCCGCGCGTCGGGAGTTGGATTAGCTGCGCCGCGGTAAGGTTATTGAAGCATTATGGGTTTAACGCTCAACATTCACCGTTTTTATGATTTGCTTCAAGACACCGATTCTCAAATGGTCTATGGTGAAGACAGTGGAGGTTTTTCATGCGGAGCGCCGGGTTTACCTCCACACTTCCTTCCTTACCCTTCCCTCATGGCGTGAATTGCCTCAGCTGTCGGTCGCCTCCTCCAAATACCATGCCATACAGAACGTAGCATTTTCAGATTAAGTAAGAAGAGAGGGAAATATAAGAATAAAAAAGCACCCGTTGAAAATGGAAAAGGGCTTGAGTCAAGAGTGTTGTGGGGCATTTAAACGGCGGAGGGGCATCCAACGTATTTTGGAGGTTTCACCCACTCATCAAACTCTCGCAATACGTAACCTTTGCCAATACTCGAGATTTAGAGGAATTCATCTCGAATCGGATTGCAAAGCAGGCCACGAAAGGTCGAATGAAGCGGCAGAAAAAAGGCAGTAGGAGCGGCAATAGAGGAAAGACATGACCACCAAGCTTATATACACAGCTTCTGATCGAGGAAAATATTGGAAAGCGAAAGAATAAACTTTGTTACGATCACTTATTTATTTCAAAAAGCACAACCCGGGTTTCATGACATAGTTACATCGTCAGGTATGTTAGAAATCGCGGGTCATGATTTTCCAAACGTATTAGAGAACCTAACGAAGTTAATTCTTTCATTTTCCTTAATGGAAAGGTTTCACACAACTAAGCCTGAAATAATCAGTTATATACAGTGGAACTTGGTAATAACGGCATCGGCTGCAACGTCAACTCGGGTTTAACGTCACATTTTATATAGACCAGCCAAAATTGAACATTTTATTTTGTACGAAAACCCGTTTATATCGTCAACAAATATTGCGACGCTCGGGTATAGCGTCAAAAATTTTGCGATTGATAGGTTGCAAAAGTGGTAGTGTGATTGTATTATGTCCCAAAGTTCATAGAAACCATGTGTAGAAACATCAAAAGCAAAAACAGGTCACAAGCTGGACGTTGAGCTGGTGACGGAATGCAACTCTTTTGTTTAATTGGTGTCTGGAGGGAGCGGGGGCTGTCCCGCATACCTGGGTCTTATCCCTTCCCACCCCTACATTCTACAAGGTCACTGACACAGGCACGCTGTATTGTATTGTATTCACTCAGATTTAAGGCTGCTTTTTTTATAACGTCACTCGGATATAACGTTAAAAATCTTCTGGTCCCTTTGATGACGTTATAACCAAGTTCCACTGTATAAAGTAATCATCATGTCCTGATGAAGATGGATAACTCGTCCATTGAAACGACGGCCGTGAGGGAGAACCTGAGCCATGGAATTTCAGAATAAATTTCCACGGTATAATACGACGGGAAAGCCAGCGATCTTTCTACCCAAAATATAAATAATTAGCGATAAAAGTGCCTCGAACTAATTAAAAAAAGACGATGGAATATATATTTATTTTTCTAAAGGTTTGTCGTCCTTCCATAACACGACCGTCAAGCAAGATGAAAGCTGATCGATTGAATAACATTCAAAATGTTTTTCAAAAGTATCTCGTTATAAATTTTGAAAAACATATAACCTCAATCAATTCCATGCCTAATTATCTTCCGTACTATATTTATATCTAAGCTATAACACAACCAATTTTATAAAACAAGTGAAAAACTAAAAAAAAATTACTTGACCATGATATATTGTCAGACCCTAGTTATGATCTGGAGAGCAATTTAGCAAGATTATTATTCCGTGGTGATGATTGCCCATTCAGGTAATAACAATATATTAAAAATCAGGTAACAATAATATATTAAAAACTGTAGCATAATAAGCATAATTTTAACTAGATATTTAATTAGATACATACATTTCCGCAACAAGTATTTAATAATAAAACGAGACTCACTCCATCTCCATTTCCGCGACTTGTTTTCGCTATAAATATTTCCGAAAGCCTTATGTAAAAACTTTCGACAGTATAATCCACTTCTTGGGTTTGATTTGGAATTGCTTTTTCATATTTTGTGGGTTTTAATTATCATCCCGGACTTAGAACAGATTCCAGCAGTACATATATTTCAGCATCGATAAATGACGCAACAACATGGATTACGGACTATTTGGAAGAAAGTTTATGGAAAATGTAACTCCTTACAAATTATCATCACTATGCGTAATCAATACAATTAGTGTTTTAATTACTCAACGAATACTTTTTTAAATAAAAAGAAAATAAGTTTTAAATACTTAAAGAAAACGCTAAGGTCTCAAAGGAACTTTGAAATATAACCATATCGGATAATATAGAGGGAGTTTAACCATTAACTTAAGCAAAGATATAATCGTCATTGTGAGTAAAAAATATTCTAGAAATAACGTCAAAGTTCGTGCAGTAACCGTATCAAATAGAAAAAGACTAATGAGTTTAACGCCATGTAACTATCTGTAGAAAGAAAATGGACGGTAACCTTTACTTTTTTAATTTAGATTTATTAACTAAATATTTCCAGAAAGGATTTGCCATTGTACCAACATCATTAATGGCTACAATATCAGATACCCATACCTATTTAACTCTGATCCAAATTAAGTTTGTGTTTAAGCTTTAAACGATTGAGTAAATGTTTAAGCTTTTTTAACAATAAATAGAATGAAAATTTCACTTATAGGGATTTCAAACGCCTAAAATGTTTTCATTTAAACAATCCACGAGGGTAGCATTCATTTCAACATATATTTCCCATCTTCTCCCTTTCATTTCCTCCGCTCATTCGGAAGGGAGTGCCACCCGCACTTCTTGGAATAAAAGCGACGTCTTCCCTTTTCAAAATCCTCTCTGAGACGACGCTCAAATGTTTCTGCTTAAGGAGAAAGAATTCCACGTCGGAAAGAAAGAGGCAGGGAATGAGAGGCCGCCAAAAACCAATTACTTTTGTCATTTCGAATCCATCGACAGACTCTTGTCCTTTTATTAAGATGCTGAGAGCGTACTTGCGCGAGAAAATAAGTATGAAATTCACGGTATTCGATGGCAGGCATTCAATTGTTTTTTTGGCGATGACACAATTTATTTTTAGTAGTGAACATAATGCTTAAGTATTTCCATCCTAGAAGACGGGAATAATGCAATGATTTTCCTTTTAGTTTACCATCTTCCAATCAACGAACCGATGAACGGAAATTAATTCCCCATTCCAAATATTTCAGCGAACCTCATCCTATCCAAGGATTTTCCAAAAAATTAAAAATTTTGGTTTTTTTTCCTCGCTCAATGTTTTCGTGAGACAAATAGCTCTCCTCAACCTAATATTAATAGTAGGAAATCTGTGGGAAATCTTAAACCGCAAATGCGAAGATTATATGTAAAAATAACATTTGATCAAAAAAATAAATTTCATCGATCAAAAATTAAAATGTAGTCATTTATTTTGAAATAATTTGCAGCAATCTATCAGTAAAATTTTCAGGTTTGCTACCCAAACTTGACTAAAAGAATTTCAGGAACTTGTCTATGAGGCATCATTATTTCAGCCTGTCGATCACTTAAAGTACCACGGCTTCGCCATCGGTACAAAATGTATTTGAATCAACACACTGACATATTTCGAACTCCATTTTAGCTCGAAAGACGGAGTTGGGGAGTGCTATACTTTACGATAAATACCATTCACACTGCTTTCAACTTTGGAACCTAGACCCATTCATTTGCATTCAAACTCCCTCTATTTCTTTACAAGGACACGAAAACAATGAAACTAATAAAAATTTAAAATTCTGATATAAAATTTTGGGAGGGAATTCATGACCCCTGTGACCACCCCTCTAAATCCCCTGCGCGTAAACTTAATATAAAAGAGGCAACATTAACTCTTTCAGATCCGATGTCCAATAAAACGCACACACGTTTTCAGCCAACTTATGTATCTCAAGGGCAATTCTGGCTACCCCAAGGACACAATGATCAAGATTTCGGAATTTTATAAAAATATTAAATTTTAGTTTTAAAGTATACCGGGACTAGCCACGGTGATAACTTATACGGGAGTCACCCGAAATGCACAATCGTGCGAAAGATCCACAGAGAAAAAAATAAAATCATTCGCCTTGACCGGGATTCGAACCCGGATCCCTCGATATGTCCGGTATAGTTCACAATATATTGTCCACACTAATCCACACTATATACACAAAGCTAAAGGCTAAAGCACTCGACCGGAAATCGGGGGATCCGGGTTCGAATCCCGGTCAAGGCGAATGATTTTTTTCTCTGTGGATCTTTCGCATATTAAATTTTACTGAATTTTGGCAAAAATTATAGATTCACCTTTAAAGTAAGTCTTTGGCAGTAACTAATATAAAAAACGATTTTCCCCCATTAAAAAATTAAATTTGGTCTAAAAGGGCTAAATAAAACCTCACGTCTACTGTTGTTAGAAGCGCGAACGAATAGAATGTCAGTAACCGAAGGAGATAGCAATTTATCGGGGGACAATATCTTCTTAAGTCACCACTGTCCGGTTTACAGGGAATCTTCCGAACGCCCGTTGAGGGCACGTTAAGTTCGGGGGCGGGGAGGAAACAATTGATGGACGGCGGGCGTGGGATCTAGGACGTGTTTGAACACTCCGCGTGTGTGAGTGAAGTGTAAAAGACTTTCGAGGGAGGAAACGAGGTCGACCAATATGATGAGGAAACGGCGAAAACCCTTCGAAGCTGACCAGAATGGCATGGGATGGTTCCCAGAAAATAAAATACCCCCTTTATCTCCTACGCCTCCGCGGGAATGACCCTTTCATTTGATGGTGATGGCTCGTAAAACACAAAATCAGTTTGGTGATAGACCTCGTCACAGTGTGGCTGGAAGGATACACGGGCGTGATACATAAAAGGAAACGTTAAAAAAAATAAGCTGGGTAACCAAACCTTTTTTTTTACAGTCGAATAAATAGAGTTTGCAAAAAAAAGGAAACCGATCTTTTTCCGTTTTTAGATACGTCGCGTCGCCTTCTTCTCGAGGTATTCGCGAAGAAAAATCGACAGCTTCAACAATCTCGCCGATGAGTTTTTGACGTCATGGGTTCATACTGTGCGGATATCGGGTTATCGGCTACTCTTTGGTGTTGTAACATAGGCCTAGCGAAGTATGTTCGGCCTTGTTTACACTTTCTGTGAGCGATTCCTTCCCTGAGTGAAACATTCTTCCCGATCCAGTGAATGAAACAACTAAAGACGTCACCCACTCATGAAAATAGGGTGACTACTTTCACGATTAATCATTTCCAACTTACTAGTAAATTGTAGAATGGGATAGATTTTTTCATCACAGCTACTCTTTTCCTTCCATTCACCTATTCCTTTTTAAAAATTTCTGGTTTCTTTTTCAATTTCTTTTTAAAATTTCGATTTCGGTAGAAAACATTGCTATTATAGCTAACTTACTTCCAATATACGAACTAACAGCTCAACGATCAACTTGTCAGAGGGCGAAATATACTACATATAAGAGAAACTCTTTCATTTTTAATAAAGCCAAGCAAGGTATTTTCCAGTTGTGATCTTGTTACATGGTCACTACATACTATGATCACTCACAAAGTTACTATTTGATAGCAAAATTTCCTGACCCCTAATTCGTCAGAATCATATCGATTTTTCGACACTAAATTTATGCATCCTAAAAGATAGATTCAAAATATTACCTTCTCATGAATGTTCTTTCGTAACATTTCCGTAAACTACGACGTACATTTCGACAATAATAGATTACCCCAATTAATGTTCAGTCAACAATAAAGAAAAAACATTAAATTTCATTCACAAATATTTATTGAATTTAGAAACCTTAAATGATCATAGTACCATAGCATGTAGTAATAGCATGAAATTTTCAGTATATTTATTTTAAATCGTGTATTTGGCGATAACGTATCGAATAAGATAACTAAGTAGGCAGGAAGCTCTTATTTTCGCTAGACAGGGTTTCAAAATGCGTAACTTTACGATCAAAGCCTTAACATAACCGTCATTATGATGTGCAAGGAATACAAACACGAGGAAAATATGAAAAGGTTTTTCTGTTCTTACTCTATTGTAACATTTCAGAATGCAGTGAACTGTCGCAGAGAATAAAATGACAGGGAATATTTTACTAGCAAGGGATATATGTGTAGGATTTGAAAGCTGATGTCAGGACCTATTTGAAAACATAGTGGTTCTATTTATAAGTAGGCTATTAGAGAAATCATATGTACCGTCACTCCTGCACGACACGAGGCATTCGAGAACAAAAAAAACATACAGTTGAGGCATCAAAACTCGATGCTATTTTTAACACCGAATTTTAGCCACCCAAGAAAATATTTTGTACAGGTTTATTATACTTAAAAGATGAGCTGCAACATGACGCATTCCGACAGTTTCAAGAAATATTTTAAATACGCATTGACTAAAAATAACCCAGATGACAGAATAAAGTATATAGCCATTCAGTGCACGCATTGGCATTGAGAGATCGTGACATTATGTTCGCTGTTCAATGGATAATAGTTGTAAATAAGCACGATATCATACAGGCAAATAAATGGCATTAGCGGTTCTGAGAATGACAGGTCTAGCACATTATTTTAACATTATCAGATTTTCTATCCTAAAATTAAAGCCCGTGAGGGTTTCCAGTCAGGATATGTCTACGAACTAATAGGTAGTGGTTTGGCAGTGTCATTTGCACGGAAAGAAAAATGTACCTGTGACCATGACTACGTAGATGCCAAATGTTATTTGAATACGGTATTTTTCAAAAAATAAAAATATTTATTAGAGTATTAAGAGTAGAGGTGACCAAAATATTTTTATTTGAAAAATTCAAACCTCATGCCAACCATGCTAAAGCTTTGGAAGATTCGTGTTGCATATTTGGCCCCAGTCCGGTGAATAAAAACATTTTTCATGCTGTAATGAATTGCTTAAAGTTGAAAATGACAGCAATGTGGGGACAGGCAGTATTACAAAAATAAATTGGGGGATTTTTTTTTTCTAATAACATTAATACGATTTGCCAATTTCGGTCGAAATTGGTGAACCAAGGGGCAATCACTAGGTCGCATTTAGTTGGAATGAACCACATATTCTTTCTAATTGAAATATATAAGTATACATGACGTAAAGCTTAAATGTACAAAAATGTATATTCCTGGGGGAAAAGAAACGAAGTACAAACTAATATGGTGCAGATAATAATACTCCGAGGCGGAGGATCAATGAGATTCAAAAATGTATCCAGACCTTAGACCCAGGTCAAGGGTGACGAAAATTTTACCCAGTGTGGTTCGGTGCGATGAATTTTTCACCCGAAAATTTTATTACGGCCGGCACAAAATGAATCGCAATAAGGGCCGAATTAGCTTTTTCCATTGCATTTCTACGCAAGCCAGCGAACCTTCCCATTTCCCGAGGCGACATGCAATTTCACGTCTCAGCAAACCCTTTTAGGATTCGATGATTTGCTCCTCCGCATAAGGCTTAGAAAAGTGAATCTTCGTAAGAGAACGCCCCGCTATCATCAATTCCTTCGGCTACTTCATGGGATACGGAGCGATCCACTCCAAAATCCCAAAAGGGAATTCCGACGTTAAATCTTGCCCGCGTGCCTTTAAAGGGGTACTCTACATCGACGAAAACCGTCGCCACAGACCACCTCAATATCTGTTTTTTCAGCGTAACCTTGGCTCCACTGAGATTCTACTTTTAAGCTAAAGAGAGCATCCATCCTCGTTCAGAACAGCTTAACTCGATATTCCCTAAATAGTTGTTTCAGACTTACTCAGGTAGAATTCTTTAGTTGAGGCCAATTTTCTACAAATACTTTAAATTCACATGACGAGAAGTTTAAAAAAAAAATTTGCAAAATCATTAGGTCTTACAGGTTTTTCATTAACTAATTGAATTAAAAAGGGCGTTAATGTTGAGTTGGAGAACTCGGAAGGGCGTCAGGTTGGTTCACAACGTCGTTAATAGCAGGTTTTTAAATGTCTGGGTAGCCTTAACCATAAGATGATTCAGCCTACAACTTTATTGGTTCTGGTTAGCTTTCCACCACCACCACCATTAGACTTTGGGCTGTATAATATTAGGTTGAAAGCTAACTAGAAATTACGAAACAGATAAGGAACCAGTGCCAAATTTTACCATTCTGGAAGGTGTGGACATGCTTTCTATTGAAGGTAAAAGTGTGAAAGAGGTAGCAAGAGTAAAGAATTTATTAAAATATGCATTATCAAGACATGCAATCTGACATGTGGAATGGTTTTCCTTAGTCATGAAAAATCAACGTTGATGGATTAGGTGCTTACTGCTAGTCGGATGCATTATGGTTTCACTACTTTCCAAGCAAGAACTACGGCCTATGAGTATTCAACGGCTTTGAAGAAAAAAATCCTCATTTATGAAAGACCAACAAGGCTGCAGGATACCATTTGGAGAAGAAGGTTATCTTATTTCGTATGTCACTAATCGACACTTGATTCTGCTATCATACATCAGACAGTCATGCAAAGGGCAGTTGCGGGTGGCATTCCTGGCCCAAATTCAAAAGGCTTTTCAGAATCTATTGGTGTAACATCAGCACTATAAGGAAAACACGTGAGAATGAAGATTCTGCAGTTAAGCCCACAGCACCTGAGGACATTCCCCCATATCCAAAAGCTGGTCCTCGTAAGCGAAATCGACTTGGGAGAACCAAAGGACGCATCAAAATCCCAACAAGTATCCCAGAAAAGGCATTATCTGAGAAAGTAGCGCAGGAAAGAAATATTATAATAATGCAAGGGAAACGAAAATTAGAGTTGCTTGCAGGCAAGAGAGCAACGAAGACTTCAAGTTCAAAATCCTCGTGAGTTGAGGTAGCTAATTCTTTTGAGGAAAGTGATGGTGACTTGAATATAAGCAGAACAAGTCATGGGCGTACCAAGCGGGGGGCATAGGGGGCAGCTGCCCACCCCCCAGAAGCAATATTAAATTTAGTGCAAAACTAAATTTTTGAACAAATTTTATCTCAATCCTAGAAAAATTATAGTAGTATTAAAAGTGCAATAAAAATAAAAGTAATTTTTCCGAGCATATAATTTAAAAATCAAATAAAGCGCGGTTATAATTTTCTTGAAATTTTGGTTTCATAACCTTTTTTATGTTACAAATTGAACGACCACGGCTTTCCCCCCTCTAGTTTTGATCCTGGGTACGCAATTGCATCAAGAGTTGATGTAATGGAATTCAAAGGTACTTACTGGACTATGCCGCGCGTTAAAATTGAAATGAATGCTCTTGTGCTTGTGAAATTATGTACAAAATATCTGTTTTATACCACAAATGAAAGTTTGTAGTAATAAGAATGATGATGGATGTGATGTAAAATTCAGGGTAGCCAATTGAAATTTTTCGTCCCTTAACAAAAATAAAAACAATTTCATAGAGAAAAAAATGTATTGTTCGGAAACAAAATTCTCCAATTATATTTAATGGCACTGAAAGAATGAAATCCTCGTATGCATTAACTACTACTACCAAAAATCGTAAAAATATGATCAGAAATAACTAAAATATCTATTATTTATGTATTTTGAATCTATCGTTTATTTTTTTTCGACATTTTAGCGCACTTACATTAGTTATTCTTACAGTAGTAGTATTCCTCCCGGAATGAGGGAGGACTGGGACATATGCCATATGTTCAGAAAATGCTAAGTTCCACAGTGTTCGCCTATAATAATTTCACGAGGAATTTCCAATGGAATTTAGAATGGTCAAGGTAATTAAGGATTTAAAAAATGTTTTAGACGCTTATATTTTCACAGAAAATTGTATTCCGAAATGTGTCCCAGTTCTCCCTAGTCTCCCCTATATTTAAGCTATATACACTATACAGCCTTAGATGATTACCAATGTAAAACATAAATCAATTAAAACAAAGGGGCAATTGCTATTATCACTTCTCTAGCTTGACATCGACGCGTGGGCCACGTATGAGAAAGCACCACGTCAGTTTGACCACTCCATTTCCTGTCATATCACTTATTCTTAGCTTACGCAACTACGTCAATTTTCAGGAAATACAGAATAGAATTGCATCAACATTTTCCCGCACTTCAAATATAAAAATGTTAATAGTATTTTTTTACAACGGAAATTTATAATATTATTATCCTCTAACTTCTAAGGGGTGAGTCAGTTTAAAACAAATAAGCAAAAAAGAAATCAATCATTCCGCATCTAAGCACCTAAGATATGATATTTTTTAAATCCCAAAATATTATAAATCGAATACATAATACACGGCCTTGAGATTCTAAAATATTCACAGATACGGACAGACCAAAAAGGCCACCCAATCAAAGCCTTAAAAAATGATAAGAAAATTCCTAATATTTTAAATGAAAGTAGTCGAGGGAAAAACATGATCAAAATTTTTATGCATGGAATTAGATGAATTTTAATAGAGGTCGACTCTGAATATTTCGAGGCGTAAGATTAAGGTTGATGGAAGCAATACGTCAAGAACTAAGGTCCGCAGATATTAACCCTTTGTAACCCGGAGTTTACTCTGGGAGAAATTTCCAGATAACCATTTTGAAAACTTGCTAATTTTGTCATTCAATCAAAATTATTGTGGCAGCTAAATATTTTACCTTCAAAATTTACGCCACAAAAAAATACCTAGTTTTGATATTTTCTAATTAGAGCTTAACATTTATACATTTTTGATGTTGCTTAGTGGCAACATTTGATTATAATTGGTAAAACTGTAAAACATTTTACAAAAATTCCTAGATATAGATCCTTGATAGAGTAGTAGATCACGGCTTACAGTATATTTCTTTCATAAATTTCATAGGTTGGCAATACACTTTTTTAAAGAAGCCGATAAAGTATACTGAATTTGAGGTTATTATTGACGAATTGGCTGCAAAGTACACTTGGACTATTGAAACAACGTAACTGTTAATTTCTGAATGCGTACGCCATAAACATCTGTGCAATCCAAATCATACAAGTTATTAAAATACGAACAAAAAAACTTAATCAAAACATTCTACAAACATCGTGAAACCTGGTTGACCTGATCAAGAAATGAAAAGGAAATAAATGCACTGAGGAAGCAATTATTGGCAGAGAAAGTGCAGGTAAGAGAAAAATTGACCTTATTTAACAATAAGAAAGTACATTATTTGACATAGATTTTGTAAGTAGCATAGTACAAGTCCAATATCTATTATAATTGATTCACCAATCAAATATTTTAAAAAAGAGGATTTTTAAATTTTACTTAATATCACAACCAAAAACGGCACGAAGGCTTTTACATTCCGAGCTCTCAATAAATAAATAATAGCTTAAAGATAACATAATAAATAAAAAAGCAAACAGAAAACAAAATGTGTAAATATACGAAGGGGGATTATGGATTGTGCAGTGGTGAATTTTTCAAATGGCATTTTAGGGAGGCATTCATGTAATCTTCAAATCTTTTACAAAAGATGTGCTCTTCAAATCTTTAATTAAAAATGTACTCTTCAAATCTTTTATAAAAGATGTGCTCTTCAAATGTTCCATTAAATCGTACTCTTCGAATCTTTTATAAAAGATGTACTCTTCAAATGTTTTACAAAAGATGCTCTCTTTAAATCTTATACAATAGATCTTTCACGAAATATTTTATAGTGTAATATGGGCCCAATATATACGACCGGGGGGAGAAGGTGACGCGTCGATTTAAAGGGGACGCTTCACTAAGGGTGGAGACCAACTCCACTGAATAGGTCGTGGACGAAGGGGGAAGGAAAGCATTGCAAAGCCGCGAGCTCCCACACGCCACGGATGAGGGAAGGCATATCGCTTTTCAGCGACGTCAAGAGAGAAGCGCCACTCCATTCATGCTACAAAGGGCAGGTCGTGAAGACCCTGTGATCCTGAGCTACAAGTCCTTTGATGGAAACAGTTTTGGCAATTTCTTGTCAGAGAGTTTAGACCTGACCATTGCGGGAACAACATTGAGTGGCACAATTAGCGGCCATTGTTTCATGATAATTAGTCTTTTAGGCATGCGAGCGTAAAAAATGTAGAGTTTCGTGACTGATTCGTAAATATAGTATATTATCGTACGTAAATATAGTATAGTGTACAACTATAGTGTTTTTAGCTTTGTGGAATTTTCTTTGCAGCAAATGTGAAATCTAAAACCTGGTGACCTCAATAACAGTTAAAATAATATAGATAACAGGAATGAATATCACCCAAAGGAGGGAAAAATCTGCGTTTAAATAGGGATACAAAAAATGAACTCGAGATTGGTAGAAGCAAGAAGAGTGTCAAAGAATAATGTAAAATCGGCCATTAAAAAGGATAAAAGAAATGTACGTCAAACAAAATTTTAAAATTCATTTAAAGGCGTCCTCGCAGAATTTTGATACTGTCCCTTGACGAATTTTTTCATTGCGCGACAGATTTTTCGGGAAAATCAATACAAATGATCGTTTGTGCACGAATTTATGCATTAGAGGTTTTAAAATTTTCAATGCCCAAAAATATATGATCCAAGGGCTATGGAGCATGCATTTTTCATTTATCCGCTAAAAACAAAAAAGCGTGAAAGCTGAAAACAGAGGTTTAAATCAAGCGCAACCTTTCAAATAAATTAAATTTTAGCTCGGCAAGGAACGACACCACTCAAAAACAGCCTAACATTAATATAAAGGGAAGAACAAAGGCGCTTTTCATTTTTGTCTTTATGCAAAAGACTGGAATAATGCGGTTTAATACATGCTGCGGGAGAGATTACAGGAGAGAAGAGCCACAATACGTCACAAGTATCTCCTCGCACGATAAGGATTTTAATAAGTGTCAGTAGTAATTTAGTGAGACATTTCCTCACTGTGTTTAAACGGCTGGTGTTCTAGCATCCCCTGATACTAGTCAATTGAGGCGACTTGCGGGTAGATGAAGTATCTACTTATAATTGGTAATTGCAGAATACCAGAATTTTACCATTTCCAATTCAACTTCATATGATATAATTTAATTCCCACACTGTTACCTTAGTGTACCTCCCTCACTTTTTAAACTTTTTGGATTTATAGCCCAGGTTTTTCTAAAAAGCGCAAGTTAAAATAATGCAACAGCTGCCAAAATAGGCTTAGAAAATAAAACCTGTTTTCTGCTTTATTGCCACAGACAGATGAATTTGCCTTCCATCGTACGTCGCAAAGCACGGCGAAGCGGCAAAAAAAATCCTGGAGAAATAATCTATAAATCCAAGAGCAAAGCGGACTATCGAGGTATACCAAGGGTACGATATGATTGGAGAGTGAAATGAAAGGATTATTAACTAAATACTCATAAAAATAGGTCATTAGCAATGAAAATGGAAGACTTTCAAAAAATGAAAGGGAGAAAGCCCTATTTAACTCAAAATTTTAGTTAGAGGCTAGCCATATAGTTTTCCAAAAAAATAATTCCACAGCTTAACTATTGGATTTAGTCAATGAGAATATTCCACTATTAAGATATCACAAAACTCATTCGAGCGCGGCGTTAAGCACACGAGATAAATCGTCGCGCTTGCTTTGAATGAGATTATGTGAGGAGAACTGACACGCAAAAAATTAGTCGACTGGAATCAAAGCGCAAACTCAAATCAATATTCTCTCAAGCGGAACGCTGCGAGTTTTAATGAAATGGAAAATAATTTCTCCATAGTTAGGCGCAGGCCTATTTATTCTAGTTTTTTCGACCAGGTGTATTTTACCAGAAATTATAATATTCACTACACATATATCACACATATAGTACATATTTAATACACAGCTAAATATACCACAGCCGCATACATGTTCCCTATTTGTCACTAAATACATTCTACCTTCGATGGATATTCAAGAACGTGTATTTTTAGCAGACGTTCTTCTATAATATGCAAACCTGCTAAAAATTTACGACAGCCAATGATGATGATAGATGAATAGCGACAAATATTGCTATCTCCGAAATATAACTTTAAAGGACTTTTACTTATTTTTTTCTTCGCCACCTAGAAAACAGAGCATATGAAGCCTTTACAACGACAGATTCTAAAGAACAACAACGAACGATCACAAATATCCACTCCCTGGATGGGGCAACCTAACCAGGCAGGATTCGCTACGACCACCATCTTCAGTTTGTCAGGCGAGGACTTATCCTACCCTACCGCCACCTGGGACAGCGACACAAATTTAACACAGAGAGTTGTACATAAATGCAAAAGGGGCTGATATCAATGAAATTTGATACTGTATTCGCTTTTCTGGAACAAAATAATGGTATCTTAGCCCGTGGAATATCTGTCGTGGAATTTAAGGTATCGAACGTACATATGTATGTGGTTACAATTGATTTTGGAGACGCTCTAGGAAGATCTAAAGCTACTATTATTGTGACATCCAAGAACGGAAGAGGATTTTACTGTTATACATATATCCACTGGCGATCGGTATTGATAATGAACCATCAGGGTGAGATGCCACTGCACTTCTATTTGTAAAAACACATTCTCCTCGTCACTACGCCGTGCTGTTCCTTCAAACCGCTTTCAAAATCTGATAAAAAAAGAGTACGACTCACCTCACTACAGTGTGGTGCTCGTGCTCCATATCTTCCCCCACTTCAATCTCAAGAGATCCTTTAAAGTACCGTGTCTGCACCGAAGAGTAGGCTCCAACACTTTTCTGGAAGACAGGAAAAAATATGAGATGTAGCCACAGTCACTCTCAAGTTGGGCAGAAATTAAATCGTGAGTTCCTGGAGAAAACTTTTACGCCCCAATTCTGCGACTGGATTCCCTTAAACCACTCCTGTGGCGCTCACAGAGGTTATTGTTATGGTCGCTAAACCAGAGGAGGGAACAGTAGCGATCCTAAGAGAGGGAGGGCTTCGTACTCTGAAACGGATATCTTCGCCCGGGGACTTTATCCCCAGTTGAGTCGACACATATAGGTCATTCGATTTGCTGGACTCTATCGCAACCAGACCAAACAGTCCCGTCGAAAATATGATAGCTCCACAGTTATCAATATGGAATTCCATTTATAATTTTTTTAAATCCACAACACTACGTAATTATTCGTGGCTAATAGTTAAATTCGCATGTTATTACTTTGCAAAGGTTTAATTACTGGATGCACATGAAAATAAACAAATAATACAAAGTGATATAGAGATACACAGTAGATGCCTAAATAGACTAATTATTTCTGTAAGAGAATTTGATTAAAAAGAATAAAAATCTTCCATGGGTATCAGTCAAAATGTCAGCCTTCGATTACTAAAGTATGGAATGAGCACGCTATTCAAAAATATATCGAAAATATTTTTTTAAGAGTGAATTTCATAGGAAGGGGATGATAAATGGCGAAACTTGTACAAATCCATAAAACATTATTAATAATATAGACAAAAAGGAAAGAAGAATAAACAAAGACAACATTTTACATTGCAAAGGACCCCAAAAAAGAAATTAAAAGCATTTTAAATCACTCATTGGATCAAACCAAACGTTTATCAGGAAAGGTAGGGATATAGCTCGCCATAGACAAACCAAATGTCATGTAAAAATCATCACTTCAAGGTTTATACATGTCAATCTCTTCTGCTATTATATTCTCTCCACCAGCAATTCCCTCATTTTTTCTTCACTTGCAAGGAGAATAAAAAACTTTCAAATATTTCTTCGGTGAAGCCTTCGCGGGTCATTACAGCTGTTAATGGTGATTTTCGGAAGGAGGTTCACTCCCTCCCCTTTCAATCTCCTACTCTCCATGAACCCTTATCTACACGCTCCACGAAAATCTTTATTTTTTATTCCTTCAGAAAAAGGGACCAGCAATTGCCACGAAACGTCGGGCAAAAAACACAAGAGGTACGCTGGGCACACCCGAAAAGCATCATCAATATTTTTAAAATAATGAAGCCGTAATTGAGTAAATAAAAAAGTGACTGACAAAAAGTTCAATTATCTTACACCCATGGCATGTGTTAGTTTGCTTTTGGTATCACAAGTTAATCGGAAGGTTTTACAACACCATCGAGCTGGACTCTGATTCGTAGTAGAGCCTGAAGTACCTCTAAGTAGTTGGCCTTGGCCGCAGGATAAACCCATCTTCACCAGGGTCTGATGTTTTTAGTTAAATATGCAGGGCGCGGATGGCTTCGAAGGGATAAATTGATGAGAGGAGGGCAGAACGGAGACGAAGGGAAGATGATAACAAGATTAAGGAGCTGATGACTGAAAGGCAAAGGGTAGAAACGTAAGGAAAGGCGATGGGCGTAAATGGCACCTGGATTATATTTAACAGGGATGAGGGAACGTGAAAATAGCAAAACATTTTTTAAACCCCCCTTCTGAACCGCTGCGCTGGGTTGACCACTGATATATTCATTCTATCCCTCCATCACAAGATATGCTTTTAGGAAGCACTGCTATCAAATGGATAGGTATTCAGCAAACGAAGGTAGTGATTTCAGGAGTGTTATGGTGGAATTTCGAAAGTACTCAAATAAAGAAATTCAATGCCTTCTGGTCTCAGAATGATGGTAACTAAATTTCAGGCCTACAGAGGAACAATGTAGGAAAAGTTCTCGAACCAGTTAAATTCAATATTTTATCTTAAAGGAATTATGACATTTAGGCAATAATTATTTTGGTTATATTATTAACTGTCATAGATTAAGAAGATAATGCCTAAGGCACATGCCTCTCTCAAAAATGTATTATTAAGGGAAAATCTTTCATCGGCCAGTTCCTTAGCTATAATAATATTAAACATCTAAACAAAGTAAATACAAAAAATGGTCCATAGAAATACATGTCATATTCCAAGCAAATCGGCTTGAAAAAATTTCAATACAGAAAATTGAAGGGAAAACGGTTTTCTTATGAGCCGCAATATGCAACGGCTCCTTGATGACAGGAAACAGAATTCTATTTTTCCCCATTTATACCTGGCCCGACTTGTTTACATTGCACTTTCAAAAGTTAACTACGAATACTATCAACACACAGTTAGAACGAAGGTTTTCGCGGCGATATTTTGATCTTGACGTAGAAGAAAACCCGAGAAAAAATTAGAAATCACTATAGACCAACATACAGGGTTCAATCAAAAACATAAATATCTCCATTAAACAGGGGCTGCTCCACTCGTAATTAAAATTTATAGTCTTTCACTCGAGGTTATCAGGTACAAAGGCCTTTCTTCCATTTTCTACACTCCTGAACAATATGGGCAATGCACTTAAAATAATTGAAATCATGTTTTTTAGCTTGCATGCTCTATATAATATCCTTGTCGGTGTACTTCCTAAAACTTTCTTTTTTTGTCATGTTTTGATTTATTCAGAACAAAGCGAACACTTTACGCAGAGTAATATCTATTTGGTTAGCTATGAACAGAATTAATATAATTTTAGTATTAATTCATCCAGCAGTCCTAACTCACGGCCCAACAATAGAAGATAAAAGACGGGTAAAATTGAAGTTCAATCGTTCAGATCCAATAAGGTAAGCCTGGAGAAAAGACCATTTATTGCGGATAAAGCATTGGACAGGTACCTTTCAAATGCCTGCCCTCAGTAAAAAAAAGTTTTAACTAATGGCCATTGAAGGGTTTATCAGGCCACATTTTTTTCAATTCATTCATGAAATTTATTTTACGAGCATAATAAAATGCTGGAAACTAATTTAAGCCAATTTTTCCTATGCTATTCGTCTCTGGCCTTCGTAATGGCTCTTTAGACAACTTTTTTATGGTCCACATCGGCCACAACACATTTTGGCACTTAATGGGGCGTTGAAATTTATTCAGACCTAATATATAACCACGGTTGTCATTTTTAATGGTTCCCAGCGTTGCCAAACCGTAACCACCCTCTATTTTAAAACTTTCCCGTATTATATTTGGGATGACGCATCACTCGCCCTTGACTAGACATACTGTCTTTTTTAGCAACGAATTAATAGATGAAAAATAAAGTAAACATTAAAAAAATTTCACAGCAGGTATGCTAAAAACCTTTGCATGCATCTATATGAATGGGTCTGTCACAAGTCGGATCTGGTCCGATTGTCTGTCCGCAATGCGTTTTCATACAGCTGCACGAATTAATATTAAAGTTAGTGAATAGGTGCATCTAATGCATTAAAACCCCTACTTTCGGTTGCGTCCGACGCGCCCGTCATATCATTTTACCTTTACCGTTTGTTGCGTCACGTCATACAACTTCTACGGTTGGATATCCTGCCGGATAGGCACACCTCTTGATAATCTCAATGAGTAAACATGAAAATCCAGCCACGTGACCATGAATGACCGCGAGTATGTGACCGTGACTATGTGACCAAGTTCCAAGCTACCCTCTTCTCTGGGCAATACCCTTACCGAGCAACGCCGGGTGGCCTGCCAGTGTTAAATGCAGTAAGTTTACAATCAAGAAAATACTAAGGTAACATTTTAGAATTTGAGACATGGGTTAACTTAGATAATGTTATAATTTAAACACCAAAAATCTGAATGAGCACACATATGTTTCAAGAACGTAACACAAAAAGTAAAAAGACCATTCGAACGGGGGCGCTTGATCGTCTTAAACCTCACACATCTAAATACTAATTATAACTATGCCAGCACAGATTTCCTACTCAACTATTTTTTCAACCAATAAGGAGACCAGCAATGGTCTCGGTCGCTCATTTTTCATTGTCGATAGTGATACAGAAAAATAAAGAGACTCGAATTTTTCAGTTTCTCGATCCACTAGATTGGTGAAGGGCACATAAGACGTGGCATTAAGTAACTTAAAAGGGATCCATACTAGGCACCTAGGACATTATAAAAAGGTTTACTTACCCCAGAATTGATATTTATTACGTTTTAACTGAATGGTAGTATTTCATGATGTACTTTGATGTGTGCCTTGTTGACACAAAGCAACTAAACTCGAATATGCCAGACGGAAAGTTATAGATAGAAAATTGCTGGACGAGACAAAGAGAATCAGAGAGTGGAGACAGCTTGTCCTGATTGGTGAGAAGTGATCGATGGATATTAAAGGAATGAGATGTACGAGTTCTACGAGGAATTTAACAATGAGACTGACTTTTTCCTTTCTTTGTTCAAATAAAGTTAAATTTCACATGGTCTCTGGCAAAGTGACTACCTTGGGAAACTCCTCAGCCCTGGAGATCTTCCGTTTCCATAGCAGCGTTTGAACTCATATGACTTGCTTCAGCTCGTCGGTTACGGCTGTTTCAATATTCTATGTCCTTTGAGGTGATTCTCCAATCTTGGGAACCGGAAAAAAATCATATGGACTGAAGTCGGACAAATAAGAAGGCTGAGGAGCCACATAAATGTCTGTACTGGCCAAAAATCGATTCATAGATATCGCGGTGTGACGAGGAGAATTGTTTTCATGTGACACACAGATCGCAAAAAATTTTCTCATCCAAAATTCATCGTTCAAAAATTTAATGAACAATTGTGTTAGTAAAATCCAACTATTCACGGATCATTCGGATTGTTAAAAGACGATCTGAAAGTACGAGATCGCAGATCCTGCAAACATCTGTTAGTAGAAAGCAGATTTCGGCTTTCCGCGGCGAGGATTGTCTTCAATTAATTCTCTTTGTTCTGGAAATAACTTAAATTATAATAATTATTTAAATAATAATTATTTAAAAACCCGATATCTCAACAACAACATACTGTCTCCATCTGTCATACGCAATTTTTCAAATGTTTCGGTTGCACTGGGTCCAAATCTTAAGCACAACCTGATAGCACAACGTTGTCCGAAATTGATGTCATTCAATATTAGAACGCTCTGAAAGAACCACTCTCACAAAATAACTTCATTACGGACAAATCAACAACTTTAGCGCGTTCAAACTTGTCCTGGTACCGTAGCTGTTGGTAACTAACCTGCGTTCCCTCCATGAGCCTTATCCACAGTGTTGCCAGATCGAACACTACAGAATCAGTCTCATTACTTTATTTAAACACCTCACAAATGGGTAAAATCTGGATTTATGGACAGCATCAAATAGCCAGATGGCAGCCCTCATGGGGTAGAAAATGAAGAAATATAGTCAGATAATGATTACGGTATGGATGAGTGCAGGAATTCATCGACAAAATTCCATTTACGTGCTTGTACCAGAATATTGACAACTACAACTGAATATTGACTTGTACAACTGAAATTAGAATTTTAAAATGAAAACGAAAAATATATTTCCCACGGATTACACTATTGATTAAAATATCTCCGACGTATAAGTGCCATCACCACGTATCCCACAGATGCGATGCCAACGGATTAAAATCAGTTTTCACAAACACTAGATAAGATCAATAAAATACAGTTATTTTCTATTTTTCAAAATAAACAAAACAAATTCACTCAATACAATGTTTTTATAACCCCAAGGATTTTTGTTTACTAAATAGAGGCGGTTTTAGCTCAATATTACCGCTTACTAAGTCTCTATGTTTCGGAAAACTAAAATTGAATGATAAAGTACAGATTCATTTCAAGGCACAAGTAATACACTAAGGGCCCTCCTGAGCTTCAAGC
The DNA here is from genome assembly GCF_921293095.1 of Ischnura elegans. Taxonomy (NCBI): domain Eukaryota; kingdom Metazoa; phylum Arthropoda; class Insecta; order Odonata; family Coenagrionidae; genus Ischnura; species Ischnura elegans. Next base: position 44,594,692 of record NC_060253.1, on the reverse strand, counting down.
ATGGGCATTATATGGCACAATTAATAACTAGTTGAATGAATATTTAAGAAAACCGTAGATTAGCTTCTATATACTTTATATAATGTACCGTAAAATCCACAATTTTTCGAATTACCAACACTACTGACACCGAGGAACGGAGTTCTGTAATCCCATTGCTTAGCAATCAGTTTTTCACAGAGTTAAACCGATTTAGGTGTGATATAGTGGGAGTTCAACATGTTGGAATGAAACGTAATTGCATTTTACCACAATAATTACAGCGGATAAGTGCAACTACCTTTCATTTCAATAAGTTTTTCCTTTTCCATTCTCCAATGTACATACCGAAACCTATAAAAAGCCGTTTGTCTTGGCTTGGTTGTAAGAGCACTGTCCTTCTATCCTAGGTTGAAACTATAAAAATACCTCTTGCTTGCGACCACTCATAAAGTCGCGTGTCCAATTTACCTTTTTCCGTTTGACTCTTAAGACAGTAACTTGCATAAAAGTTTTTTTCGTATGACAGTAATTTGCATACATTATTTTGCAAATGCGTTCTTAAAATCTAAAGATAAGGCATCAAATTATATTTCTATCCACCTGAATTGAGAAGGTCGTGAAGAAAGGACGCGAGCTATATTTCATCCTCCGGAAACCTAGCTGACTACCATGTGGAACAATTTGACTGCCCAGGAAACTCGTAATATTATATTGATAACAATGAAATTGTTAAGATTGGCTATTATATGTTGTACATGTGCACACGCACACTTGTGGAAAATGCTTGACAAGATACGGTTCATTCCAAGAAAATCAGACTATCACAAACGGCAAGACCCGGTTGATAACCTGAGAAAATGTCACACACGCTTCACATGATTATTCGACAATACATGAAATTAGAGTTACATTGTTCTCCGACTAACGTCCTCTACGAACAAAAAACATTTACAGAACAAAAAGAAAATCATTACATCAACTCCCCTCACCTTTGTGAGCGATAGACCAATGAAGACAAGACAGTACAACGAAATAGTTTCATTACACCGAGTTCAAAAAAGAAATACATATCAAACACAATATTCCCAAAAATTTTAATATTCAACCATAGTAACTGTACTCGTAAATTTATAATCAATAATGATGTATAACTAGCGATAAATCACAGAGTTCTGAACCAATGACTTTAAAGAAAAATATAGAAAAAAATTAACGAAAAGTACTTTATCCCGACTCTTAGATTGAATTATCGTAATATTATCACCCGACGTATCGAAACATCGATACTTCCCAAAGGTGCCGGTTTCAAAATTAGAAATTAGACACCAGGCAGGCAGATGAAAAGAGGCTTCGAACAATAGGACGGGACATCCCGACGAGATCTACTATTAACGCTGCAGGAGGAATTCTGAGGCAGGAATTCCGCTCGCTCAATTCGTCTTCCAAGCTCGCCGGAGGAGAGGTAGGAAGGTACTCGGATTCCAAGACGACGGCGGCTGCGTTGGCGGAAAGCTTCCTGAGTTTTACCGTCTCGTCGCCTCCAACTGTCTGTCTTCTTACCTTTATCCTCTTCAACACACTCGAAGCCCAAGTTTAGATGAAGAACACACGCAACCCTTCAAAAGTTTGAGGGGGAGATGAGGAGATCAGCTGGAGGAAGATTCGTCGAGATCTGGGCACCGGGAGTGTACAAGACGGCCCTGCGACCTCATTAACGCCTTTTGCGCCCTGAGCGCGCTAATGTGCACGAAATTTATTCCTGAGCAAACGGGCGAGAGGAAAACGTCAGGAGCCCCCTCTCTCTCTTTAACCATCTCCAGGCGTCAATTACTTTGAAAAGTAAGTAGGTTTAGGACGGATAGTATGAAAATCAAGTCGAGAAAATATTTCCCAGGTTACTTTTTTATGCAACCGTGCCTCCAAATTCACGAATCAACAAACTTTCAGGGAGAAAAATATTCCGTTAATAACATTCGATAGAGACATTTTATTTTTGCATTCATTGCAACTACACTTTCAAATATATTGAGGCACTAAATCAGGATAATACACTGGACGGGAGAGTCTCGTGTGACATTTGCTAATATTAACACTAAATTTTAATCGCTTTAAACTTTGGAAATCGATTCAGGTGGTAGGAACATTTAACCCTATGGCGAGGAACGAAATAGACTGGAAATCGATTGTCAAGAACCCCATGACCCAGATAAAAATCCAAAACATTATAATTAGCTAGTTCACAGGGTAAGAAAAAGGCTTTCCAACTGTTGTGATTTAAGGAATAACGTATGAAAACAGCACTGAAAAATATTTTCGGTACCTAGATATCTTTTGGAATACGTCTAAAATCCTACCTAACCCTCTTCAGGCAGAGATAACCTTGTGGATAAGGTTTAAGTCGCAAGTTTGAAAATAAACTCAGGTAAATACTTAATAGACGTGATATTTATTTACTGCTGCTATGCTCTCAACATAATTTAGACGCTAAATTACTTATTTCAAGTAGATTGCCACTGTTAGTGGTTATACGTGGCTAAATGAGGCAACCTTAAGTTAGGGAAATTCATGCCATAGAAAAGGGAGAGAAAGAAAGGGTTTGAAGAGACATTTAGACGGCATTAGCTAATTTTTAACGTAAGAATGCAGCTTGGAATGGCTTGTTCTGTTTGCGGAAGTAGAGACTAAGGACCTTCTATTCCCTTCGTGACAAAGGATCAGTACGGGATGGGATCATAAGGTTTTCGTTGTGTTTTGGAACCTCGAAAATTGTTCATTTTGTTATTTTAGCAAAAATAAATATTTACTTGAGTAGTTATATACCTACTTCCTTTATACAACTATTTCAACATAATCAATGCAAAATTGTTCTAAATGGATATTGGAAAGGGTTTTTATTTTTGCTTAAAGACCTGTCAGTTCAATTTTTACTTTTCACAACTGATACCATATAATTTTACATTAACACTAGCATGGGAGAACGAACTTACTTAAATTGCAAAAAAATTCAAATGCTTACCTAAGTCATCTTGATAGTGTCATCTAATAATAAAAAATGTTTTTCTTAAGCTATCAAAATATGTCGGTTTGATAGTGATCACCGAAAGTAAAGTTTACCGTAGTAACTTTGCTTACATGCGTACAATTAAAGACATCGAGATTTAAAAAATTGGGAAATTAGTTTCATGTTGACCTTCGGAATGAAAAAAAATTCGCGACTCTACTGCTTTCAACAGTACAATTACCTTTTTTGTAAATACAAAACACTGTTAGCAAAATTAACATCATTCTTTCTACCAGTTGACGCCATCACTTTCAATAGGAATCTAAAGGGCAACAAAAGACCGAACAAACTTGGAAGGGGCTAAAATAATACAGAACTATTCCCCGATGCAACAAACTTCCTCCATTCATGAATTTACGGGAGTGAACTTCGAAAGTCGATGTTCCCAAAAGTTTTCCGCCTTCGCTAAAATGGGTGTTTTGAGCACAGATTTTACAGTATCGTTGTTTATTTTACCGCAAGTTTTTTTGCCGTGGGCTAACTCCCACTCCCGTGGTCAATGAAAACTCTCTGAGGTTGTTGATTGAAGCTTTCATCCACTTCCTCTATATTGAATTAAAACACGTGGCAAAACAGTCTTCTAACTATACATTATATATTCAGTCTTCTATATAATTAAAAGGAGCATCGATTTTGGGAATGCACCTAAAAAGTCAGCCATTCGTCGCCAGATTGGATGACTAGGTACAGTATGAAAACAAGAAAGAAATTAAATCAATTTCCTTGAAAATGGCGAACGCAGTAAGTATTATAATAAGTAATACCATAAAATAATTCAAAATATAAATATTCATTTGGGAAAATTAAAAACTGCCGTCTTACACTTTGCAAACATATTTATTTAACCAACCACTCCAATGGTAATTTGCAATGCCCCTTTCTTTCAATAACTGCAGGTATATGATGATATATTAACATTTAATTTTTATCGTAGCATTTCAAACAAAGTTTATTTAAATAATACATTTTTTTAACCATTTTATGTTTACATAAAGAAGAGGGCTAATGTAAGATGGCATGAATAAGTATATTAACTGCGTATTATTAAACGCATTACTCACTCATTATTCGCTTACTTTTCATCATATATCACCATTTTACATAAAAACGTTTGCTGTCACATTGGATAGATAAGATGAAAGGAATTGCTGTTTTTTTTAGCTTTCTTGAGCAATTAATTGTGCTCAATACTACAGGATATTTAAGGGCAGCAAGCTGTTATCACACTCCTCAGCACAATCGAATTCGACACCCAACGCGACGAGGAAAAATCAAGCGGAAGTTGACGGCCTTAATACTGTCCTGGCCTTCTTCTCATTAGTATGGAAAGCGCGCTGCCCAATTACACAATTTTTAGCCGGAATAGTTACACCGTAGTAAACGAGTTCCGGATGGCAGCAGCATAGTGAAAGGGGAAATTACGAATCTCGCAGTGAAGACCTGGAGGTCGCACTAATTGAGGAGGGAATGAGAGGGAAAGAGAGAGATTCATTATCACCCGGGACAGATTCCGGAACTCTGTTCATCCATTCCTTCGACTATGTCCGTAAAATTCTTTGCCTTTTCAATAGACCCTTCTTTGTCGCCAACACAATGTTCAACTACAGAGTAGGTAACACCTCCCATCTTGTTTTCTAATACCCTTCGTGCACCGCCATGTTTTCCACTGCCTTTATCAACATGTTTCTCAGATAATTAAAGTAAAAATCTCGGCTTCTAAGTAAATATTTTCTCCAGTCAGTACAACCTACAATTGAGGGCCTTAAAAGCCAAGGGTTATGTGTGCAGTTTTTAATAATTTTATCAGGAAATAGTGGGTGGGGTATATAATTTACACAATTTCGTTGTGACAAAGGATTACAAGTGAATCACTGAATCACCTACCAGTGATTCACTAGTGTCCCTTTGTAACAAAAATTAGTGCACCCGACCAACAACTATCTTCACTTATAAAAAATTATAAATAATTCACTTGTACCTCTTGGCTTCTAGAGTCCTCAATTAGTCTGTTCTGAGCACAGCGTTTTTATGGGAAAATGTTTGCTACCGTTAGTGTCCGTATAAAATGGCCGTATATAAATCTATATTTATATATAACTTAACTTTCCTCCCTATATAATTTAATTTTCCTCCCTACGCTTAAGAAAACTTATTGAGTTCCTGTTACCGGGGAACACAATAGGTACTGAGAAATTAAGATGGCGAACGATGTCTTAAAGAGGAATAGCCTACTCAGGTGGGCCGCGGATCCACGACCTTCAGTTAAGGATGCGAGGATTCTACCCCACCACTAACAAGCCCTGCAATCGTACTAAAACAAATGGTACCACACACAAATCTGAGGACACAATCATTAGAAAATACTATTAAGTCATCCCAAGCGCGTTTCTTTAATAGTGAGATAGACAAACTGACAGGAAAAATTCTGTCATACAACTGGGTTTACTTTAGCTCCTCTACTATGATAGCTTTCTACATGGTTTACAATTGATAAGAATTTAGGCCAAGGCTTTTACCCCTCCAGTTGATATTGACGTGATAATAACATATCTATGGAGAAGTTGATGATGTACTTCTTTTCCTATGCCTGCTGTAACATCACAATGAATCCTTTACTACAAATGAAAAAGATACCGAAAACGAATGAATAAAATTGATGCCACAGTAGTGGCGGATCTAGGACATCCCCCCCTTGGACATCCAATTTACACTGGATGGAATGGTAATTTTTGTTCGGACCCGCAATACTTCTGGAAGTTTATCACATACTTAGCCCCCCCCCCCCCCTTGTCCCTATCCTGCATCCACTTTTGTACCATAGCATTGAATTAATGCTCGTTCACGTCAGGGGATTCAACTATTTCACTGGAAACACCAATAATCAGTTGTAAATGAGATGTCTGATTAATGAATTATCAGAATGTTGGACTTTACAACCTACGAAATATTTATGTTAGTGCCTTCCAGAAAAGAATGATGGAATTTATACCTCGTGTGCAAAGCTGCGGTGTGTCATTAACAAAAAAGTATGAGGATTTTTCATATCAAGTCCTTCATGATTAAGGTGAATTTTCATGAATCCATCAGAGAACCCACGCTTATATCGCAAAACGTATCTAAAAGCTTAATCATCTCACCTTTGAAGCCCCTTTCATTACAATCAACAAATAAACAAAACACGTCCTGTTTAAATCCTACGTGCCTTCACATAAAGGCATTCAACAAAGCAGTGAAACGTTGGCTTAACTACCTCTTCCTTCCCTTTAAAATATGGAATACATCCCCCCTTGGATTCCTTTACCATCCACTTCAAACATTTTGCCTCAATTCTTAGCGTAACCTTTTCCGTGCGCGAATATACAACAATTATTTCATGATCTACTCACTTCGACCTCCTCCAAATTTATGGAATGCGTATCAAAGCTGTTTCAAGGAAGCCTTTGAGCCAAGCCCAACAAAGAAAGAGCTTAAACATTATTCACATAAATCTCTGCTTGAAATTCCACGCGGAAGGGAACTGGGATTTACTTAAACTCTACTGCCTAATTTAATATATAGCAATATTAATACTGTTTTTAATGGTTTTGGCGCGACGATAAGCAAAAGAATTTGCAAACCATTTCCCAAAAAGCTATCAAATTGAGGGGAGAAAAGACGATTAGGTTTCAACATTCTCCATTTATTTTTCGTTGCAATCCATCACAGAAATTCTATATTCATTTCAATGTCGTTTCTTTGGTGTTCCTAAACATACTAGAACCAATTGGTCCAACGAGTCCAAGCTAATATCAATTTTTTATGGGGAACTACCGAGTTGGATGGTGGGTCTGGAAAAATAATTTTTGTGCGAGCCCAGTCTAAAGGTTCTACGGAAAAGGGTAAAAATTTCACATTATTTTCCCCGATTTCATTCCACTTGTGAAAACCGAAATTTATGCCAAAGTTTGTACGTCATCAATGAGAACATAAAAATTTCATCTTGGAATAAAGCTAAAAGCTGACAATTACTGGCCAATATTTCTCCAAGTAAAATACCAATTGCTATGAGTAAAATCATTCATTTCCAGATCCCTTATCTTGATACCAAGCTGATGTGAGGCATAAAAGACGCAAAACTGGTATTGAATAAAAACGCAGTTGGATGATACTTTTATTCGGAGCCTAATCTTCCTACTCATATTTTTTTATTCACGACGATTAAGAGAAGGGAATTTCCTACCCCCTCTTCAAAGAGCTCCCAAATTCGGGAGGGAAGTAACCAAGTAGTTTTAAACATCCTCATTTCTTTTTCATTTCAATCGATAACTAAAATTCAATAAATAGTTTGATGATTGAAGTCATTTCGTGTCCCATGCATCACCCCAAGTATGCTTGAATTAATTAGCCCACTGAAGCACACTTACGAGGTTTGCCCGTGAAATTAGCTTCCTTTACAGATGAGGTCGTGAGTAACGATGCCATGCGGAATTCACTGACACAAGCGTGTAGCTTGGTTCCTCCTCTCTTGGTCCCCGCCCAAGCGACCGTCCGCAACATTCAGCGTTGGCTGGGCAGCCGTTTAAAATGGAGTCTCCACTTGCTTCTCCCTCCAGGTGCGAATCACGCACTGTGATTTTCTGGGCAAAAAAACAATAGGCAGGCTGAAATTCGTTGCCAACTGTGCGAAGTGTGTGGAGTAGAGACTAAAAGCGAACAAGACTTTCACAAATAGTGCAGAAAATAAAAAGGAAGGCGACGAAAAAAGTTGTCGAAAAATTAGGAAAAGTCTTAGCCTTCCAAAACTGCAATATTCGACAAATAAAACTTGCTTTTTTAAATGTGATTTTTTTTTGTTTTTTTTGGGAAACTTATTTCACGGGAAACCCTCGTATTAAGCATGCGAGTAACAACCGAGTTTGCCTTTAAACGAGCCACGCCAAAATATTTGATTACGTGGAAGTTTTTTTGAACTTGGTTTGAAGTTGAAGTTGTCAGTCATTGACCAGTATTTTCACAACGTATCACTACCGGGGGGGATCGGGTTGGTGCGGTGGCTAGAGTATTTGCTTCCCACCCCGTGGGCTCGGGTTCAAATCCCGGCGGTGGCAGAGATTTTTCAGAGATCGCCCGATCCCTGCTTGAATGTTGTGTGGAGAACGTTTCAAGCGCAACACTCCGTCCGTCGGATGGGACGTTAAGCCGTGGTCCCCTAGGCACCTTTCTAATGCCGACGCCGGGTTTCTCTCCACCCTTCCTTATGGCGCAAATGACCTAAGCTGTCGGTCGCCTCCTCCAAATACCATACCATACCATCACTGCCGATCCTCATTAGTGAATATTCGTTACCCATAAGAGGAAGTCTCCAGCAGTGGAGGCGAAACTGATGGTGTATAAATTTTAAACTGTGAGGCGAAAGTTTTGACTGCTTTTTTGAATACCCGTACAAAAGTTGCAAGGACCGCTGAAAGTTTTGAAAGTAATGACTGATTACCTGTGCAAAAAGTATTATTTTTTTACTACCTCAATTTTCATAAGAGGCTGATATGGTGTTAAAAAAAACGCATTTGAAACGTAAACTGATTCAAAACTGAATCTTCCAACCCTTCGTTTTACCAAGACAAAAAAAAGAGAGGGAATATTCGTAACCCTCTTCAAAGACCTCTCAAATTCCGGAGTAAATTGAAGAAGAGTTTTAAATACGATCAATTACTATTTCATTGTAATCCGTCAATAAAATTCTTTACAGAACTTTAGGACTGAATTAATTGCCTGCCTCATAGGTGGCCTGATGTATCCTAGAAATCAAATGGTAAACTGATTCCAAGATTTCCTGGCTAATTACCAAGATGAGCGTAGAGTTTTTTAGTTTAAAAAAGGAACCTTAGCCCAAGATACGCGAAAAATCTATTATTACGCATAAATTCAGCTACCAGAAAGCCAGAAAGTAACTCTAAACTTCCTAATAAATTCATTGTCATGAAAATACTAGCATGTGATAAATATTAAAAATTATTAGACAATTAATCGATGACCGTCCGTGCAATAAATATTGAGCTGAATTACTCATTTAAAAATGCAAAAATATTTTTACATATATTATGAAACAATCCGACCAAGAAATGTAGGTAAAGTTAACTACATATTGAGTAAAATATTTCACTTACCGTGGCAAAATCGTCAATTTTTTTAGCAGTTATTTTGATAGGAAAAAAATACTAAGCCTAATAAGAAAGCATTTATATGGTGCTTTGATTTGGACCCCAGACGACAAAAAGAGAGGGAATTTTCGCAACCCAGTACAAAAAGCTCCAACATTCGGCAGAGAGAGAAAGAGGACGAGGGTAGCAGGAGTTTGGGATGCTTCGACGTGGGAGGAATGCCAGCCTGGACGCGGCCAGGAGCAGGGGTGAGATGCGTTGAACGCGGTGAAGGTAGACTGCGCATGCGCCGACTTGTATCGCGCTGATCGCGACGCCCTACCTCGGGCGTAGAATGCGCGGAAAGATTTCCCCATTCCGAGAGAGTTGTTAGTTGTCTTGGTTACCCCGCCCGGCTCGGTCCGTAACTCAACATCTCCACGCTCTTGCGGGCGATATCATCCCCGATAGCAACTCCATTCGAACGCTGAGGTGCTTCAGAAAAAATTATAAACTTCCAGCCCAGTGAGTTCGAGTTCGAACCAAAAGCTATCTACTGGCCACGCTTCTATCCAAGTAGATAGAGAACAAAAAAGAAACAATTGGAAAACAAAAAGGCGATTTTTTTCTCTTCGTTCACGCGAAAGTTTGGAATTATTTCCACCCAAAGCTCACGTACGAAGGCTTTCCGTCAAGTGTGGAGTTGTTTCGTGACCCCGTTCGTGCAAGTCTTGCCCGTTCATAACATCGATGAGTTTTGTAAGCGAGTGTTTGGGGCACGGAATGCCCGGATGATGATCACGATCGACGTGAACTGCTCGCGTGAAGTTTGCGGTGCGAAGATGTGAAGCGAAAAACTTTTCGCTTTCCTGTCGAGATTCCAGTGACTGAGTGATAAGTGACGACCGGAGTGGATCGGAAATAAACAAAGTAAAAAAAGGAAGCGATTGTTACAATCTCCTTACTTGAAGTAAAAGTGTTCTCACGAAGATAACATTTGAGAGGAGAAGACAAAAAGTGTGTTTAAAATTTTATCCTCCCCAGGAACATCGAGAAAAAAAGTGATTAAATATATCAACTGTGGTAATAAGTTCCCAGCTTGCTAAGAATAATACAGATCACCTGTTACGTCGCTGATTTCAAAATTTGTGTAACTTGCTGTCATCAAACTGAAGTAGCCTGCGAGTCTCAGAAGACTGCAGTGAGTATCTTGCTTTATTCTTCTCCCACAAACCGTTATTTCTGTCGGCCTTCGGCAAAGTAAAATTATTTCGTCATACGATGTACTTGATATGAAAATCAGTGAATTTTCTACAAAGCTTTTATGTTTATTATATGGAAAGAATGATGCCGGCATATTGCCAATAGCTTGATCACATTAATTACCGTAATTAATACATTCGGCACACATGAGAGTTCGTAAATGTTTAACGAAAATGAAAACGCCTAAAATGGTATTTTGAGGTGAATACCTCACAAAGAAAATCCCAGGAATATCCCCAGGGATCCAGTTTATAGAATTTTTAAGTTAATTCATTTTCAGGAAAAATTAAAGAATACTTATATGACATTTAAGTGGGTAATATTCTAAATACAACATCGCGGATTCAGGAATTAGTGCAATAAAAGATTCATATCGATGGCTAAGTTCTAACAACACTTATCCCATGGCCAATTTGACACAGGTATCCTTAGCAATGTGTAATAACATTAAAAAATAAGTTTAATCAACAAACAACTCCTTGTTGGCAAGTGCATGCTTCTTTTTCAATTTTATGAATTTTTGGTTTTTAATTTTAGCGTACAATTAGAAAAATTAATCGTTTTTTTGCTCTACTGAAAAGTTTCAATTTTTGAGATACGTGTTGTTAGAACTAGCTTGGTAATCAAAAATCAATAAAACCAACGTATGATAAATTTATCATAAATTATAGCGGAATCGTAGAAAAATAACGAAACCATGAAAATGGTAGTGCACTTTTCATATATTAGAGAATCTCAGTCACATGAAATAGCAGTAAACCTAGAATACAAACTAAAAAAAGGTGTTCCTTGGCAATGGAAGTAACATAAATGCGAGGCTGCAAGGGTAATTACATTTGTTTATCCGTTCTCTTGGAGTAATAATGACGTGTGACAAATAAAGGCACTGTCATAATAATGCCGCCTCGAAGTTAAAATTCAAGACAAAATAAATGATACCAACATCCATGAAGATAGTAAAACAGGTGTGTGGATCATAAAAGTTGCTACGCAAATACTTAAAAATATTAATAATATCAAAAATGTATGCTTAAATATGCACAAATATTCAAACCAGATTCTGTACAACAGCGTTTCACGCTTTTGCTCCGCGATAAGTAATTATACGCTCGCAGAAAATCTAATTAATCAGTATAGAAGACCAGAAAAAGGATGTCAAGTTTACTACTGTTTGACGGGGATGAAAAGGTATTCCCAAACAGAAAGAAACAAGTTATCTTATCTAAATTCCATGGTAAGACGTTGTTATGTATGCTGGTATGAAATTCTTCGCGCTCGCGGTAGTGATAGCCGAGAGAGTTGCCCACAATTTGCCGCGAAACGAATGCCGTGGAAGCACGCAAAACGGTACCCAGAGGGCCGCTTCTACAGAGACGACAGACAAGGAGCATGAATACGGGGAAAAAATGGTCAGAGATACGGAAAGGACAAATTGCGGTGCATTCTAGCAATGAAAGGTGTGCTTACAGAAATATCACAAAAGGTGACGATAAGGTAGTGCCGATCAATGGAATTCGAGCCTTTGGCTTACTTATATTTGTTAGAAAAATCGATACCACGTTGCATTAAAAATATTCTAAGGAAAAAAAAACGCCATTCATGGAAATATTTGCAATGGATGAATTTTATAAAACATGGAGGAAGTACACTGTGATAAATAAGGGAAGGAATGAACATTTTCTCCCGCGATTAATTCACGCATCTCAATAATTAAGGATCTTATTGCTGTTTTGTATGATTGATATAGTCATGAAAAATGCAATTAGTTATTTACAGCAGGTGATAGTACTAAAGGAGTGCTCGTTTGTGGTTTGTATTTTATGTTTTGTTGTTTATAAGTTCCGATATATTTGCTCCTATTTTTAATATTTCTCATAGTTTTACTTCTCAACATATCACATGAATTGATCGATACAGTGCTAGATTTAAGCGTATCTGTCTCATTCACACCATGAATATAATTCGGGAATCCAAGTCACAAAAAAAAACAATGATGTCACTTTTTGTATCGTAGCAAAATTGATGAGACTGCAAATGGCATCGAATCATAGATACCGTCCTGGTAGCAAACAAGGCACTAAACTCTGCTCTTTACCCCCAAGTAGGAGAAAAACCAATTATTGACTTCAATGCGAGAGGTAAAAATCATATTCAGATATAGATCAGCAATGCTGGTAACAACAAAAACTAGCATCGAATGAAAACAAACATGTGAAAACCCTCTGCGTTTACTTAAATTTTGTCAAACAGTTCGCAACACAAAAAAATACCAAAATAATTTGAAATAATCAGTTAATTTCAGCCAATAGAGACGAGAAGAAGACACGGGCATACCACTATTCTGTAATAATTCATAAGGCGAACACGCAATTCGTGTACTAAAAGAATATTATTCATAGCAGAAATATATGATTGTACCTTAATAAAAGCCATAAATCGACATAATTGCCTCATATTTTCAATAAAATGTTCCGATTAAGCTATTTTGTCAGATTTCCGATCATAGAATTATATAGATCCGCACAGGCGTAACGGCTAGGCGCACAGGCGTAACGGCTAGGCGTAACGGCTCACAGGCGTAACGGGGCTAACTGAAGTTGTGAAAATATTACGGACAAATAAACCAAGTGTTTGCGTAACAGTCATGCGGGTAAAAGCAATCATACCAATCGTGATGCATGTCATAAGGGAAAAAAAATTGTGCTATGGATCACACATGAACCACTCCAATATAGAAGGAAAAAGGGATGTTACCACAAAACCGCCGTGCAAAATAGCAATTGAGTCGATATCTTGATCTTATTTTTCCAGAAAATTTTCCCAGTCATTACTTCTATCACAGTTACAACGATGGGCACGAAAATCGATAAGAACTTAATAAACAATATTCGATCAATTGAACACTAACATTTTTTAAAAAGAAGGAAATGTTCAGCAAGAAGAGAACAGTGGTAGTGAGTACCAAAAAATGAGAGATACATGATAGGGTCCGTTATAAACTTATAAATGTGAATTACTCTCATTAAAAATTAGTACTTACTCCACTCGAGATCAATTTATTGAAACAATATTTTCCTTTTCAATTATAAATCTTTATCCCACCAGTATGGGAGTAAAAAAATGAAACGTATGTCCAATACAACACCATGAAAAATAGCAAATAATGGACATCTCTCGCCAAAATTCCTACACGAGTTTTAGAAATAAATACTATAAAACCCAACCAAGCACAAACCAAGGGATCTTAATTTCAAATTCCTCAATATTATTTCAACTGATGCACACTTACATGGTTCTAACAAAAGAGGCGAGGCCCGACAACAAAATCAGTCTTAAGGCATACATTACAGAGGAACCGTAAAAGGTAAGCAAACAGTTCCCAACTAAAAATTTACCTAAATAGTTTGGAATAATCAGGTCATTTCAGCCCACAATGACGGGACAACAAGAAAAGGTAATATCAATAGAATGTAGTCATTTATAAAGCTAGCGCGCCAACTGACGCCGATGAAACGGACAGAGCAATAAAATGGCTGAAAAGTTATAAGGCCAATCTTAAAGTGATGCACTTTGGCGAATCAGGCTTAATTTTGTTGCATTTGACTGTAACCGAGTAAAAATTGAAAACCACCGGTAACTGCCCACAATTGTTGCTTTACCGACCAAGACTATTGCGGTAGGTGCCACAGCCATGTATTTTCAAAGATCAAGTCCCTAGTTAAATTTTCGTAGAAAATAAAAAAAGATATATACGGAGTAATTTCAGATAATTCCAACGCATTAATAAATGATAAGTTCATAGCAACTTTCCAGACAAATTATGCTATTTCTCAACCGGCTGCAATGCACTTTTTATACATATATCTGAAGATACGTAACATAATATGCACTGAAATCGGTCAATCAATTATATATTTTGAGGGGAAAATTGTCAATGAATTTTATTTATAAATAGTTAATTAATTTTTTTATGGAAAGATTGATTTACTCTCATACGATTTCGAGTTTGCCTAGAGTTCATTCCATTAGTAAAAAAATTAGATTGTTGGCTATCATCAATTATCTCCCTCCTCCCTAGGGGGAGAGAGGAAAATGAAAAAATATTTTTCCTAAACCTGGATAAGCAATAGGTTGGTAGCTGGTGACCTTCCGCGAAACGTTGATCAATGACTCCGCCCGAGACCTTTCTCCGAGGAAAGCCACGCTATGTTCGTCATTTCCCACCAAATAACTCTTAAGCGAGAAAATGCGATCTCTTGAGGGAGGGCATTTTGAAAAATATGAGACGTATTCTTCGGTCAAAATGTGCTTCGTCCAGAGTACAGGAACAGAGTGGTTTCGCATTACTGGATGAGCTCGGATCTGCCACTTGAATGCAGAAAAATATGTCCCGAGGGAAAATTGTATTCATAAATGTTACATTATGGAACTTAAGTGGGACAGGCCTATACTTATATTTCATCCCTCGAAAAAAAATCATACACAGATCTGCTGGGAATAAAAATCATACTAGCATCGCCACAATCACCTAATGAGAATGGCAGAGTAAAGCACTATGAAAGTACAATTAAGAGTTCGTGCAGTACTTTCATACGTATGTATTTTTGCTTTTATGTTCATTTGTCTGCAGGATTTTCTAATTCATCTAGCCTCACGTAAAAATGCGATCATTAATACCTCATCTAATTTTTCTAGCGTAAATACATCTCACTTCTGTACCACATGTAAAAAATTAAAAAGAAAAATCTCTAGAAAACAGGAATGACGCTCTCCTTTTTTAGAGCACATATCTGCATGATAAACTTTCCTCATGAATCAGAATGATAAATATTCCCCATGCATTCAGAAGAGTAGCACATATTTTATCTCCACTTTTCCAGCATAAGATAATGTTTCCTTCATTAATTTTTATCTAGGAGCATCACATAGAGATTGATAATTATAAATTTAATACTCTATAGCAGTGGTTCCCAACCCTTTATGTCTAGTGACCCGCCTTTTAATTTTATCCATTTTCGCGACCCACCCATACCCCACCCATGATTACACACACACATACAAATACGTATGTATGCGTTGCCAGATCGTGCACAGGCACTGTTACGCTATTGTTTTCGTTTTCATGTAATAGGCTAGCATTGCACCAAGATATTTTTATGTTAAAAAAATAATAAAAATGACACATACATAAAATTAAAATTATCTGGTGAATCAGTTAAATTTGGTACATTTTCAAGAGCCACGCCGCGACCCACTAGTGGGTCGCGACCCACTGGTTGGGAAACGCTGCTTTATAACATAAATATAGTATAATTTTACGGATCTCCTGCAAATGCAGAGCAGAGGGAGAGCTTTTCCGTTTAAAATCATTATACTTTTTTTAAAATAATTTTCTAATAATATCCTACAAAAAGACAGAAAATTGAAATTCTTTCACGACAGAGAATTGTTCCTAAACTCAAGAAACACACAGAGTCAACGTTACCACTTTTAAGGAGCGAATAAATACGTTACTCGACTTACTCTCTTTTCATACATTCATTTCTTGGAACAGCATCCTGATTTTAAGTCCACATTTAGCACATATTATGCTTGCCTATTTCTCACCCTTTGCTTTGGGTTTTTAACGTGTGTTCTCATAGAAAGTGACTTTGTGTCGCGCATCAAATTAAAACGCAGAATTCACTCTCCCGCAGGTTGGTTTGAATAGGTGAGAGTAGAGCTCATCCCAGACTTAGCCCTCGGCGCGTGTGTTTCACGCATTTTAGGTAGAGGTTATGGGGAATTTCTTTTCCCTGGGTCACCTTGCATTTCATGGGTTTCATTTTGGAGTGTCCAATACGGAGAACGCAAACAGACCCAGCCTCCCTCCAATGAAAATGTCCATTAAAACAAAAAACAAGACTGAAAGAACAAAGTGGAATAGGTCCATCCTCAATCCGTTAGTAACTAGTCACACTCTCCTTTTTCCTTTCCAATCAAATCACCTGGCGGTGACGTAACATTCGAGTCAATCTTTGATTTCCATTTGGCATCCAAATTGAAAGCAATCCAATAGCTTAACAGCTTACTCCATTCTGATATAATTCAACGCGAGCGCATTAATCGTTACGTAATTCCCATGGAAATGAATACTTATATACTTACGTATAAACAATGAATAAGTGACCATCAAATATTACTAAAGATTAGATGATCTATAATCGCAACTTAGATGAACTACGCAATGTAATAAAAGTCAATAATTATGTTCCACAATGTGTATTATATGCATTCACCATGGTTTCAATACTTACATCATTATAAAGGAATTAATTAATTGACGAAATAAACGTTGAATTTCGACAGTAAGCTATCTTTTACCTTGAAAATGTAATAAGCTCATATAAATCATGGTCGGAGTCAATAAATATTCAGTAAGAAACATAAAAAGAGATTTTTAAATCCCTTAATACGCCATATGCGAAGCAATTTTCTATACGGGAGCGAGGCATGGACATTTCCAGCAGCAGAAAAAATTCAAGGGTTGAGCATTCGAAATGTGGTGCTATTGCAGGGTGATGAAGATAAAATGGACCGACCGAGTATGCAATGAAAAAGTGCTAATCAGAGTGGCAGAAAAAAGAAGTCTTCTATAATAAACCATGATTTCGGGGCAACTTAGTTTGCCATATCATGAGGAATTATGGACTGGTGAAAACAATCTTGGAAATACAAGTGGAAGGGAAGAAGGGTAAGGGACGGCCCCGATGGAATTGCATAGGACAGGTTGTAAAGAACGTAAAAGTGGAGAAATCTTCGATATGAAAAGGCTAGCGGATAGGAGAGAGGAAAGGAGAGGCGCGTAGAACCAATCTTAGGAATGTAGACTTGTAACGCTGATGATATCGCGGAGTCACAATACTAAGCAGAATTCTCACAAAGAATTATCAAGAATACAGAATGTTTGGCTATGATTTCTATTTCCATTCGTTTTGAATTACACTACCACAGAAGTAACATCGAATCATTCTTTAACAATTACTTGATATGAACAATCAGAAGAAAAACTGCATCGTCCTTGAAAAGGGACGCCAATTCTGAACTTTAAGCCACGAATTAGACAACTAGGATTGCTTTCCCGAGGGCACATTTTTGCAGGCGCTAATGTTTTTGAGTGTTTTGTGCTCTTCCCGCGAGAAGATCATTAATATTTCTTGAGGGCGGAGTCGCAAGGAAGGAAGCTTAGGAAAGCAAGATTTTTTTTCCATCCGGTTGCAAGGTCGTCCACGATGTTAGACTTGCATCCGAGTGAACGTCATCTCGCGAAAGAAAGTTCTCCCTCTCAAACCGTTAGCTTTATTTTCGCATGAAACGCCATCTGTTATGGGTGCACTGTCTGTCTATTTGCTCATTTCCATTCCTCAAGACTCCTATTACTCACCAAAAATATCCCCCAGCAACTTGGGTAGTGAAAATAAGAAGGATTTTCTTACACATTACCATTATATATTCTCATTTCTCTAGATTATTCTAACGACTAACACAGTGTAGCAATTTTGAGGAAATTCCTGGTAAAAAATATTAAAATATTGACCACTTAAGTTAGAATGTGAAAAGTTAATGGGGATGCCTTTTTAATGATTACGACGAAAATGATTTTCACTTCTCATTACCTTAACTGTGTATACCAGAAATATATGGCGCCCGACATAAGCTACTCGAAATATTAGTCCTTCTTAAACATGGGTAACTTGAAAAATTACGATATAATTAATCGTATGGCCAAAATTCTAGCTACATTAATGGATAATTCAGCGATATTCAATTTTGTACAAGAACAAGGGTAGAGTTCTCCCCGGATGAAGCTACAGGCGTGTGAAATCCACACAATCATGGTGGATTTATTCCCCTACACTAACCAAAACTTCGAGGATTTTTGATTGGGGTTGTCCAAACGTTACACCCGTGTTTCAGTGTGCTATTTAAAAACAAAGAGAACACACAATTTTAAAGACTTTGCATTAAAATATACAAACAGCATCTATTCCTAAAAATTAACGACCATTTGATTTGTAACACTACTTACGTAACTTACTTACTGTAACACGCCTCTAATGTTATTACACTAGAGGCGTTTGTGGAATTTTGATTCCGGGAACTACTTACGCAAAGTTAAAATGAGGCACTTTCGTTACGGTAATGGGATACAGTTTTTTTAGATAGATAAGATGGTTAATGATTACTTACATATTAAAGATTAGAACATAGGGAAGAATTACTGCTTAATATTTCCAACTTTTGCGGCACATAATAATAGCATATTAATGTTTACCTGTTAAAACAGCAAGGGTGCAACAATGTTGAAATAATTTGAGATAAACTCATTAAAATATGTATACTGTAAATATTTAGACGTTTTCTTTGAGTATAAGAAGAATCCACTAAATAATTCTGAAGAGCCAAAACCTGAAAACCTGAAGCTGAAACGATTATTCCAGTACTGGTTTCATTTCACTGATGTTTTTTATGAGCGCCATGAGTATGATCACAATACACATCGTTACACAGCTGACTGACAAATTGAGGTAGCGCTGAAAATGGACTGCAAGGTATCCAAAAATTCTATCCCTTCGTTTCAATACCGAATTTATCGTGCGTAAGGAGCCTGCAGGGGGGGGTGCAGGATTCATTACTCGAGTCTTTTTACGCGAATGGTCTCAAACTACGCTTCCCTTTTAAGAACAACACAGGACGCCGCGCTGAGTAGAAAAATACGAGGTAGCGAGAAACATAAAAAGGCATGCATCATGGAAAAACAGCGACGGTCCTGATAAGAAAAAATGCGTTGGAGGAGGTACGAGTCATGACAGCGAGCATTGAAATACAAAGCCCATCACTGCGACAACAGGCACGGGAATAATTACTCCAAAACCGGAGTGAAGTTTAATTTACCGATACACCTCTTGATCTATTACTTCTGCCATGAACCTAGAGATGTCGAATGGGTTTGTAAAACGAGTTAGGGTGGGCTTTAATTAAGCTCGAATGGAAATGAAGCCTTAGAATACCTACAGTTCAATCACGATAATTCCTGTTGGACGTCCCATAATTTCAAAATTCCTACAGGAAATTGAGAGCCGGAGAGAATGGAGAGCTGAACATGGATTTTAATTTCCATATATAGTCTTTACGTCACAATAGGCTATAGGATGGGAGAGTTAAGTATGTTAAGTTAGTTAAGTTAAAATAGTTAAGTTATGATAGCTTAAGTTAAAAAAAAATACATAAGTTAAAAGAACGCATCACCCCGTCTCGTCAAGATATACATTTTTTTACTGGCAAGGTATTACATGTTGGAAACTCAAGTAAATACGGTGACATTTCCAGAGTAAAGAGTATACTCATTTCAAAATTTGCTTGTACCTCAAATTTAAATTAAGTACATTTTGGAAAGACTGGACGGGATGACGGAAGATATACGGATGGAAACAGTTTCTCAGAACTAACTTTTGAATATACTTCTCAAGGTATTGGGCATGTGCTACGACAGTAGCGGATGAATAAATGGGCCGTGCAGCAGAAGAATGATGAGAATCAAAAGCATCGACCGTTTTTGTAATGAGGAAAAGCTAAGAAAAGTAGGAGAGGAGAGAAGTCCCCTGAAAACTTTGATAAGATAGACGGAACCTCACAGGCCATATCTTGAGACATGATGGTATGATGAAGATAATCATCGAGGGACAAGGGTATTAGAATAGCGGATTTGATCCGATGGGCGATTGTTGAGAGTTTATGCAGTGGAGGTATCGAAATACGTAGGCGTGAAAAGATAAACTGACGGGAGAATTGAGTGGAGAGCTGCGTCAAACCAATCTTAGAATTGCTGACCAGTAATGATGACGATGAAATGTGGGAAAACATCACGGAAACTTTTCACAAATTTGAAATTCAAGCAATCGCCGACTGCTGTTTACAATATATGCCCTGAGAATTTCAAGACAAGAGCATACATTTTAGATTAATAGTTCATTTTTAAAACCAACAAGTCAATCAATATTTGTGAGTGATGCGCCATTTTAAGGAAGTTTGTATTTATCGAAGATCCGTAGACGAGGGACGAAATTTTTCTCAATTCCGGGCACCTATTTTTACGCGACTTTCAGAAAGGCTAATTGGTCCGTATCAGGGAGAAATTCTTCCGCATTTGCGCACATAAATATCCACAAAAATGTAAGGATAATTTATTGCAAGTGCTAAGTAGGCATTATGGTATAGTTATGGAGTTACAGTGTTCTTGTTGCCGAACGTACATGGATAAACAATGTACATTAGATTTTTTAGAGTTTTTCTAGATTTTCTGCTCCTTTATCACAACTATTGAACATAAGAAAAAAAATATATTTTGGTTTTAAATGAGGTGCCTTCATTCCCCAATAACCTGTGACATTTCACGACTTCTTCAACTCCGGTGCTATTTAGCCATGAGCGTTTAATAATACAGCACCGGAAATGCTACCCGATATCCCGAGTAAAAAGCGATGAATGAGCATGGCCTCGTTGAAGCAGGCATACGACGAAGAGTAAATAAAAAAATATATGAATCGGTTATTAAAAGTCTGACGGTAACTGCTGGGGATTTTTAAGGAGTAGGACAATATTAGACTGCGTATTGCACAGAGAGAGATTCAAAAATGGCAAAACAACCTCCGTGTTACTAATAAACGGTTACACTGTTCTGCAAAAAATAGTTTAAAAATTCCTTGCTACAATTTAGGCTAATTTTGGGTCGCTGAATCCGAAAATGACCTCCGTTTTTTTCTATCACCCTCCAATTTTACGAGCAACCCCTAAATTGGGGAAAAAACTCCTTATTTAAACTTATCGCTTTTCAAGGGACTTTTACTAATGTTATCTGCTTCTGATTGAAAAAAACTGACGTTTTAAGGCTATCAGGGTCGTTAGAGAGATAAATTTCACTGGGGTTGAAAAGATTTAGGGGGTGAAATTGAAAAAAAAAACTTTAAAAAACATTAAAATAACAATTTTTCTTCGTTTTTTATGGCATATAATATGGTAGCTAATGGAAAAGTTTTTAAGGGATGTATACGCTGTTCACCCCCCTATTCTGTAAAGGATTAATATAACATAAAATATAATAGGGGAAGGGGGTATACGAGTGGTATAAGAGGGAGTTTAGGCATAGGCAGGTAATTACCAGGTGGAGCAGTACTCCTGGAGTTATTTATTTCTCACAATTGTTTGAAAAATCGTAGTTATTCTACATATAAAGGTCAATTTTGATAAGAAGGTGTATCAAATGTTGCCAATTCGATTTAACACCAAAAACTCATTGCTTTTTTCGGAATTATTTTGATTGCTGTCTTCGAGGCCAGCACAATAACATAGCATAACTTCACCGCGTTTTGGCTTTACAATGTATCGTTATTTACGTCATTTAGTTCATCTTTAAGGGCTACAAAATTTAGTTGCATCTCAACAACACAAAAGTTACGCGGTAAGTGAAATCAATGCCCGTAGAAAAGCATCAAATTGGCATTCGCAATACTTGTCACCACAAAAACTCAAGATTGCAGGGCCTAATTTACTTGGAAATGGACTGCACTCACTACACAGTTCATATGACAACAATGTGATGAACGATATTTATAAAAAAATTCCATAAATTATAGGTTACAAAAATTCTGGATTCCTGAATATTAATGATATAATGATAGGAATTAGTAATATAGAAACATGATAAAGAAGTAGACATGGGAAAATCATTAGCAAATTACTGTAAAGTCTATGTTACGTCTGTATCTTAATTATAACCTGTAAGTCAGCTTATGGACATAACGTTGGGAGTAAGTTTTCACCAACATGTACTATTATGTACATTTATTGATGGTAAAAGTATTACGCAAGAAGAAAATGAGCCGTAAAATGCTTAAACTGTAGCCTTGAATTTAGCAGTCAACCACTTTCAAATCCACCCAGTATTATTTTCAAACGCTATCGCAGAAATGAAACACTCCGCTAAGTAAGAGACTACACCATTCTGGAGTTGAGGTCTGAGATAGAGCGTTTAGTCCTATCTATGTCAGCTCGAAAAACGGATTGGGTGACAGCCGGAAAACTCGCTTCATTTCTAGGCCATAGTCGAGAACAACATAAGAGTACCCATGTGCCGTAAGAACCCAATAGCTAAAGAGACGAGCGAGGGAGGACATGTTTCCAGATGACAGAATAACGCGACGAAAAAACCACTGAGCGATTTACCACGGTCCACTTATTACCTTGCCACGGACCTTGCCATTTCCTACTCGCATTTCAAGTTAATCAAGATCAATATTTTCTCTGAATAATTCCATAGAAAATTGACACATACTTTCATCAAATTGATATGATATTCAAAATATATGATATGTAACTATCTCAAAACACATCCAAAACCATTCTCGCGTTGA
Organism: Ischnura elegans; assembly: GCF_921293095.1. NCBI lineage: Eukaryota > Metazoa > Arthropoda > Insecta > Odonata > Coenagrionidae > Ischnura > Ischnura elegans. The sequence continues at coordinate 44,571,821 of NC_060253.1, read as the reverse complement.
AATTGCAGACTTTAACTCAGATCTGAACCTCAATCAACGGCAAATTACCTCTTCATACTGCAAATCTATTCTATGTAAGAATGGACATACAAAGAGATTGAGTGGCTTCTTACCTATGGCTATCCAGCACAGAGTCTTTCATGAAATTAAGTTTTCGACAAAAGGTTAACGTAGTAAATTAGGTCTCCTTTAGTTTGCATGATGGTTTTAGGTCCAAGCATGGTTTTCAAATGCAAGCTTCATAATCGCCATGAATATTTTATGCCTATTTTCAGCTCAAACCAAATTTGGGAAAAATAGCGTGCAGGTTGCAGGTCGCATTTGAGGTCTCTTTTCCTGAATATCTATCCCACAAGTGAATCCTAATAAATTAAACACTTTGATGGAACACTCTCTTCTTCTCACAGCAGTGAATTATACAAAATGATATTTTTCACAAATAATCTTATCCCAAAAATATTTTTGTATATTATAAACCAAAAAGAGCTATTATCTGATTTACGTGCTTACTTAACGATGTTTTAAGCAATGGAATTCCAATGATAAGCTCTCGTGCTACTTTTAAGACAACACTTTATCATGAAACTCTTATTTCTCACATGGCTTTTTAGCAACCTTCGATCTTAATGATGTGTAAGAATATACAATGGCGTATTAAGGCTTTCTTATGAGTATATTTTGGCCTTTAGTATCTCCATTATCTTCAGTGACCTTAAATGGATATTCTGATGTTCCCCTTAAGCCATCTTAGTTCCATACTCTCTAAAAGCAGCGTAGAGTGCCATCATTATATTCTCATTCGTATCAACGCATCGAAAAATCACAACTGCTCTTTCGAAGAAGGTACCGAACGAAAGATCAACAAATTTGTGAATTTATAAGCCGGCTTCTACGCGAAATCAGTAACAACACCCTAGAAAAACAACCTACGCAAACACGACGCGTGCATAACATGAACACCGGTTAATTTAATATCCATTGTCTTCCTTGCAGGCCATGAAAATATTAAATTTCCACCTTGAAATCATCTCAGAATCACATGAACGGCAAAGAATTAAATTTTGAAGAGGCTGAAGAAATAAATACCCACATACATGCAAGAGATATTAAAACTACTGCCACGATGGCATATGAGCCCTACCATCAAGAATAAATAAAAGCTGTTTCCAAGAAACGATCGCGCAGTATTTAGACTCCCTCGTGTTTTCAACATGTCCTAACGAAAATAAACGATTCATTTTTCGCAATTATGCGTTGGCATGGTTCCCGGCTGGACCCTCTTCGTACCACACTATGCCCTAATACGTAACTGATTGTTGAATTGATGATTTAGAGCAGTTTTAAACTCTAATACATGGAAATATCAGTCAAACATTATACGTGCTTGGGGCACATTTTCATCCTATCTTAACATTCTGCATAGATTATCTGAAGTTCTATTAACCACAAGATGTAATACAGGAGTGCTTCCAGGAAATTTGACCGTACATAATTTTATGCTAGTTTTTTTCTAAACATTCAATTTGTAAAACATTATCTCGCTCAATCGCTGAATAAACAATGAAAAATACTTTTCCGGATGAAAGGAAAATACTCATCTATTGCTTAATGCAGGGGAACTTCCGAGAGATTTTACCGCAGATATTTTCACATGAGTTTTTTCTAAATACTTATTTTTTTACTAGATACGTTATTTTATTTAATCACTGAGTAAATAGTGAAGCATTCTATCGTGACTGCAGAGATGACACTCCTCTCGCTCGGCAGACCATGTTTGGTGAGGTGCTACTCGCTTAAAACTTAAATTTTCACCTTGAAATATTCACGATGCATTAAATAGACCACAATCAATGTTTTACTGCGCCTCGGATTTGAAAATTTTGCGTCGGTATTTTCTCAGGTGTATGAATGGTGTATTCTTGATATGCAATGACATTTCTAAATGAAAACATGAGCTTCAAATGAATTATGCGTCACCCACATTTCCAAAATACGACTGTTTGAAGGGACTGATGCGTCCTACTAAGCTATTCTTCATAAATAAATACTCTGCATGTATTGATGCATATTTATGCCCTGCCTTCCTAGTGCAAGTCCCTCGTTCACGGGATATACCATTATCTCCCACAACTCGCTATTGTATTCAACAGTAATATTTTTCAAAAAAAAAATACTCATAGCAATTAACCTTGATTAATAAATTAAAATAACTAATAAAAAATTTATGTGAAATATTTAAAATTTTCAACATAGAAAATTTTTTGCCTTAGTATATCTACTCCGAATAAATCCTATTCACCTCTCCCACGGTTTGCGTAAACTATTTTGGCGTAATATCCAAAGAAAAAAACCAACAATTTTCCTATTTAGGCCTCTATTTCATAGAGATATAATAATTATGGAATTTTTCACAAATCTCACGTGAAAAATACAGGTATTTTTTTGTCGCAAAATGGAAGTTTATTACCGCCTTCAATCCTGAAATAACCCTATTTAAAGAAATTTTCTCTACCTTGTAAGCTAGACTCTCATTCCCTGCCTGAGATCCCCCCAGACCCTTAAGTGATTTAACCAGGCAAACACCGATCAGCAGCGGTGCATACATTGAGGAAAAGATGGAGTGTCCACAGCGGCTGAAACAAGTGAGCAATTAGAGATAATTCTCATCAGCCGTAATTGTTTGTTAGTCCGTTACGGCGATGGAGAATTATCTCTAATTGTTCAGCGTCGCAAACGTTTCCGATTGGAAGGAATCATCTCCACCGGACAACGCTTAAGACGAGCCTGAACTCACCTGATACCACCTGATGAGTGTGAATGCAGTTTTCCTTCTTGGAAATCAAATATATATGTTGATAATGAGATAGGAGATTAGACTCGGTGAAATCGGAAATCTTCATTGATTCTCAATCACACATAACTATCTTGATTCTATTATAATATTATACAATGAAGCTTATTCATGACTATTTTTCTTCACGTAGCTATTTCTTCGCTTAGGGTAGGTTTATATGGAGCATTTAAATTAATTATCCCTCTCTAATTTCACTTCTGTAAAATCAGACAATGTTTCTTCCAAAGACCTCTTTATTCCCTTCAAATTACAACTTTCATTTCTCCTCCCCCTCCTTCCAAATCCATTTTTAATGGCTGACCTCTCAACAATCTCCTCTCTCCTCTCAACAACTCCTTATCAACATTCCGTCAGTATCCATTATACATCCACATCAAATTAAACATGCACATCAAATCAATAACAGAAATAAAACATGAATATATGAATTGCCATAGTAAAAAATTCCCCTTGACCGTGAATCGAAACCACGTACCTCTGGTTTTCCGGGCCACTACGCAGTCGACTACGCTATTCAGGTTTCTGGATTCCCATGGCAATTGTACCAAGGCTGAAGGTACTAGACGTTAGGCCCTCGCGGTCCATCGAGGATGGCAACGCGAGGGAGAGAAGATCTTCGAGAAGCCACAACCGGTTGCGAGCCTCAAACCTGCGCTAAAGCTGCGCAAAGCAGTATGTGTAAAATTTTCTCAAGGCAAATCATGTATATTTCACCACCGTTCACGCGGAAGGATTTGAAATATTACACATAAGCAAAAATAAAAAAAGTTACACTTCCCTTTTATCGTAAAGCATAGTGCCTTTCATTTTATCATACTCTTTTTATCTTCATCATTTTTCGCCACTTACAATTAGCAACATTCTACTATTTTTTCGGTATTTAGCATAATATTATCTTCAGTGCGCGATCCACTACAAGCCTATATATATAATCTAGAAATTTCCTCCTCTCGCCCACCACGTGTAGCACTTCATCGTTCTAGTCCCTTAACGTCCAGTTTCATTCCCCTACATACCCATATCTCGAATGCTTCCAGCCTTTTACCATCCTCTTACCTCAGCGTCTAATTTTCTGCATCGAAAATTCTGTACTCCAGATAAAATCCTTATTTAGAATTACTTTCAAACTCACTCGCAGCGATCCTCTCATTCACTCTCGCCAATTAATGAAATTCTCCTTTACTATAGTAATTCTTTTCCTGACGCCCTCACTGATGCTTTCCTCTCAAGTGCTACTCAAACAGTTGAATAGCTCCCTCTACTCTAGCATGTGATCGCCTACTACTATTTTGAACCTCACATTCTTTTGAAAAACCTACTTTATGGGTCTTCTACGATTGAATCTTTGGTCTTATTACGATTGATCTTCATGCCAAATCCCTCCAACTGATTACCTTGAGCATCAACTTTCAAATCATTTCCTTCAAAGGTTCAATCCAGTAGCACCACCAAAAAAGTTTTATTTTGAATTCGGAAAGTGTTTTTTTTTTTGCAGTTAAAAGCATACAGACGCCAAACAGTACAAAAGAAAATCTAGAGAAAAATCCATTAATTTGGGAAAACTAATGGAAAACGCAACTTTCTTGTAACGCACCTGAATTAATAAATCTACTCCTTGAGTAAGATAGCATATTTATATTTGCTTTTTACCATCAACTTCCGAGACTTCCGCGAAGGCCGCTGGGACATGAGGTTTCCCTTCATGATTTATAGTACTCATGAGATACATTTCATAGCCAGCAGATGTGGCCATTCCACCAACGAAATGTCATGATATGCTTTCCTTTGACACCTCTAAGGGTAGATCTTTACTAAACTACTGAGCCATACTGCGTTTAAATTGATTTGTCCTCACCTTTAACAGAGTAGAAAATTCTGTGGAATATAACCTAACCCAAGGAGCTAGTTTGGAGTCTTCGGCACCCTAACATAACTTTTAATTTAACTGTAACTCTTCAAGTTTTATTATTTCATTTAGAACTGAAAATCTTCAGATAAAATGGTTTAGTATTTACTGAGCGTATGGGTAACGAAAATACGCACGATATAACTTTGTTTTACACAGTAAATGATTTTTTAGCGCTGCTTCCATTGGAAAGGAAAGATGAGTTGATATATTGCTCGAAGACTTCTCCGGCGATGCTGGTGCACGTGATCCCCACTTTAACCCTTGTTTCCCGTAATGATGTAGTACAGAGTGATGACAAAATGTTTTGAGGAGTTTCGTGGAGAGGCAAGAATAATGGTTGGGAAGCAATATCACCGCAGCGGAGGGAGACTTCTCGTGACACTAAATTAAATGAAGAATCTCGTAGCTAGAAAAGACGTGACACGAGGCTCCACATCATTCCTGAAATACCATCACATTCAGTTTAAGTAATCACGAAACTCCAAGGAATAATTAATTACACGGTTGGCAGGTCATTCGAAGGGATGTAATTAATTAACTCAAACATGGTCACAATCGATGGAGGGACAGATCCACTAACCATTCGGCCATCATAACAGGAAGCAAATGAAAGGAGCAAATCGACCTAGCGAAATGTAAAAGAGGAACTATCTAAGGCTTTTCAAGCACCTCTCTCAATACAAAAAACCCTGCCTTTCACCATCATTGCGTAAGACAAATTTTATGCCAATCAGCAAACATAGTAGACTGGAATATAACGGTTGAATTTTAAGTTTCCTTCTCGATTCATGCCACATCTTTGTCCACAAATGCATACTCCAACCATCCTGCGTCAATTTTATCCGGAAAACTAACTTTAAAAAGTATTTAAATTCAATTCCTTCCGTAGAAGAGGGATAAAATTCGACAGAAGAGATAAACAAGACGAATCTGAACATTCAATAAGTAGTAAAATTTCCAATATTTTCCATGAATATGCGAACCGGACAATTGCTATGAAATGGAGTATTGATATTCACCTGTTGAAAATTTGATAAACAGTGAAAGGTATGTATTAAAACACGGAAATAGTTTTCAAAGGTACACTGTGATTGCGGCCGTTACCGGACTTAACTTTTCATGGCAATGCTGACAAGTTGCCTTCCATCAAAGATGCAAACGTACGCGCCACCTACCCCAAAATTTACAAATAAAAAGAAAATACATAATATAACACGTACTGAAACAATAAATACTAACTGTAATTAATGAAATCGCTGCTATAAAATGCAAAAATGATAAATATAAATGACAAACGATACAATGAATTTGTACCGTGCGCTCCGTTGAAGCAACAGAAGACGGACAGATTATCCGCTAAATTTTTCATATGAAATCTACAGCACGTTGTACCGAGTACATAGAACCAGAAGTAAGAACCATATTGATAATCATGCTTAACAGGAACCAATATTTCAGCCACGTCAATGCGTATCTAAATTAGAATGGAACATGAAGGATGTCATATTTTCAACAGAAAACTTATAGCCTTAAGTTATTGAAAAATAATATATTTACAAAAATAAGAATAATTGGATTAAATCAGCTCGGCTCTTTATTTCCCATAAAAATCTGCAGCAAAGGTTTGAGAATATTGTAACTAAGATGAATATAAATAATCATGTAAAGAAGGCCCCAATATCACAACTTCTTACGGGCGCGACTAAATAAACATGAATCAAGAGAAATATATCCTTTAAATGGCCGAATTTGCCATTAAAAACAAAATATCAACGACAAAAAAGGGAGTGGCAACTTTTATGAGTTGGAACAATCGTATTGATTTTACGCTATGATATACCAATCAAAAATTCTGGGTAAGCTTACGGATACGCTGACTAATATATGTATAACCACGGATAACGGGAATACCCGGGGTTAGATATGAAAATAGAGAATTTTATACGAGATCTCGCTGGTATTTATGCCTTAAAGGGCTCTTTAATTGTGAGACACGTGCATTTCCCAATTGAAAAAATGATCCTCAGTGACATCGTTGAAGGGTAAAATATTGGCAATCGGAAAAAGATGGGAAGGGAAGCTTGGGTGGCCACGTATAGCGAAAAGGCTATGGAATTCCGAAGCAGATGATACGAAAAAGGATTTGAGGTTTGTGGGGAGTAGGACGAAATTCCAGCTGTTCGGTCGAGGTGGGCCATCGCAAACAAACCGGAGGAATCTACTGCCGACAGAGGAGGTTTGGGACGCGTTTCCCAACTACTCCCGTCAAAGAAGCGAAGGCACATCAAAGAAACTCAATGGGGAGAAAAATAAGAGGGAGCAGTGCGAGGCAGAGGAAAATAGAGAGAGAATCTGGAGCACAAGATGAAGACGAGTGAGTGAAGATGCGCTGACAATGGAAACTACTAGCTAAATTATAAAACGGTATTTCAGTTTCCATGATAAAAAGAGGAACACAATGGTAATTTCCACCTTTTAATATTACAACTCAGCACCGACCATCGTTTCAACACATAAGTGTCATTATCAAGGTAATGATAATGACACCTATGTGTTGAAACCATGGTCGGTGCTGAGTTGTAATATTAAAAGTGTGGAAATTACAATTGTGTTCTTCTTTTTATCATGTATATTAAGAAATTCCACAAAATCGAGCCGGATACGATTTTATACGGTATTTCAGTGTAAATTCTCATATTTCCATATTTCTCATATTTTATAAATTCAAACAAAATTTCGTTTGGGAAATAACAAATTATTCAACGTGCAAAAAAAAGCACCATTTTTAGCTGTGGTTCTAATGCATGAAATGCAAATACTATTTTTTCACAAATTAATTGGCCAAATAGGTAATACCGCAATCGCATGCAGTGAAAGTATAACATTTATGAAATTATCATTCAACCTTCATTCGATTCCAGTTCTGTATTGGGCCGATGAGATCCATGCAGCAGCCTTAGATTGTTTTTTTTTTAAACTAACCGATTATCTGCATGATGCATACGAACCATATATATGATTTAACGTAAGCACCGCGTTTTCGAAACTAACTATACCAAATTAACTATAAAATTAACTATACCAAAAATTTGATACCTGGGCTAATGAAAAGGGAATTTTTTCACTGGAAAACCAGGAAAAGTCACGTCCTAAACGCAACGTGCACTTATACCGGAAATCCTGAATAATATCTTATACATATAGCTGGTAGAAGATCCCAGTAAATATGACAAAAAACTGTAGCCAACCATGCATGAATTTATTGAACCATCGCACTAAGAAAAGATGATTCAGAGAAAGGAAAAAATTCATAGCGTGAAGCATAAGGGGGAGTGTTTCAAAGGGTCATTTAGAGAAAAGAAAGTACATTTTTTAATACAAGCGAGAGGAGTAATGCTAAAAACTCAAGATGGCTGATGCAGAAAACCATACTTGAATGTACCTATATTTGAAGAATGGTCTCGACAGCAAGGTCTTCAGAAGTGTGTCAGAAAAGCCCAATAATGTTATCGAGAGGCAGGACGAGCCGGAAAAATAAAATAAAAATATTTCGCTCGAATGTACTTATAAATATGTACTACAATACTATCTTTGACAATATAAATAGGGCTTAAAGAGCAAATTTTAGTACTGAAGTCTAGGCAATTCAATTCTAGAGAAAACTAAAGTGCCATTTTATAAAACTAGAGATTTTTCTCCAATTATAGCATTTATACAATTATAATTCAAAAATTAGCATAGTGACGAGCCTAAATTTTATGTTTTTCATTATTCCCTTGGTATTACGAACATTATATCATATCATTGGCCAAAAGTTATATTGTAGCAGTAAACAACATTATCTCTATACATAGATAAGTATTGCCTACATATTAAAAATGCAAATTTTCAAATACAATTTCTTGTTAAGACATTTTTGTAGCCACCAGTCAATAAAGCACAGAAGATTATATTTTGAAATTTCCATCACCCTCAGGCAAACTTAACGATAACCTCGCCGTCGCTGCACAAAATTTGGAGGCGGAGTTATTAACCACTTGGTGTAGTAATTGACATAATTATTGAATTAGATTTATCATTTTTGCTTTAGGCACAACACGATTATGTAGACAAACGTATGTCGCAATAAAATTCGATAGAAATGTAACACACTCATTTAACAAAAAAGATATGAGAGGATTACAAGAAATGGATAATATATTTGCTGCTTTCTTTTACGGATAATTTGATTGCTGATAGAAATACGAGTGAAAGTAAAAAAAATCATGGGAGATAAAAATTAAAACGAATGGTCTTTGAAGGCAAAATCGAGTAGAGTGTTTATATTACGAAAGAAAAAAAAGATAAAGAATAAAATATAGCCTCAGGACTTTAATAAAGCTTAACTGAAGTAATGAAGAAAGGAAGGATTTTTATTGACAAGAAAAGAAGAATAAAGAGTGATAAGATATAAAAGGTACAAAGATAAGCATTATTTCCATATTACCAATTTAAAATGTTCCTACAATGGTGACTAGAAAAATTGCTTAGTGGTATTAAAGGTCAGCGAAAACTGGAGGTATGTATAAATTGCATTTTTTTAATACTGGAATAAGGATAAAATGGGAAAATTCATTATTGGGTCATTCCATGTCAAATCAACCAATATTTTGACCAAATGACACCCACCGACTCGGATTTTCATGAAACTTGCCATGGTCATACATTATGGTATGATTAGAGATTGTGTGCAATTTTAGCCTCCAATTGTCAATTGTTAATGAAGTATGAGTAATTGAAATTTTGGCGTGACCCCTGAAGTGCCGCAACGTGCACACATGGCGATTTTTATTTTCATCCATAACTCCATTCCTGTGAGATGAAAACACATGATTTTTTTTTCTAAAGCTAAGGAGTCCATAATGATCCCACGATTGCCATCAAATATTCACTGCATGAAGTAATTCAGCTGCAAAAAAATAAAGTTTACCAAAAAATCTCGCTTGTACCATTTTTCATTGTCAGCATCCACAGGGAAAGGCCATGCGAATGCAGACTCATGGTTCAGTTTAAAGTAATCATTAATGTATGAGCAAAGATCCTGATGAAAAAAAATCATGAGTCCGGCGTTCCTTTTAGTAAAAAAAATTCTCATTCATGGTCACGGGAAAAAATGGCATTTTCTTCAAGGCACATAGAAATTACACAATTTAGAGGAGAGATAAGCTTATACTCATGATTAAATAATATTGGAGCATGCATTATTTCTCTATAGTGTATGCTACTGGCTCTTAGAGTAGGAAACACATAAGCAGTCATGTGCATGAGCTCCCCCACATATCGTGCTATCAGGACTATTCCAGTAGAGGGAGTTTTAATTTTTAAAAAACTGCATGAACCATGGTAGACTATTACATTCTACATTCCTTTTAATCTTAGTACAAAGACCAGATACATTTCATATCCAGATGTATTGATATCACAGGAATGTATATTATTGAATGTCAACGGGAACCGTCATCAAATCATAAATATGGAGTTATGGATGAAAATAAAAATCGCCATGTGTTGCACGTGGCGGCACTTTAGGGGTCACGCCCAAATTTCAATTACTCATATTTCATTAACAATTGACAATTGGAGGCTAAAATTGCACACAATCTCTAATCATACCATAATGTATGACCATGGCAAGTTTCATGAAAATCCGAGTCGGTGGGTGTCATTTGGTCAAAATATTGGTTGATTTGACATGGAATGACCCTATTATCAAGAGTTAATATGGACATTTGTATCCGACTACCGGAGCAGGAAATTATTTTTCGAGATTAAGTTGCCATTTCTCATGCTATAAATAGGCGGGAAACCTTAAAATTTAAACTAAACGGTACATTTAAGGGTTTCTTAGAATCACCGTAACCCTGCTCCACCTTTTTGCATCGTCCTTGAGACTCGGTCCCAAACTATAAATAAAGCACAACTTCTTTACCCCGAGCATATTCGGTAATCTATACGATCACCCCGGATGGTAAGCACTCGTAATTTTTTAACGCCAGAATTAAGTAATCCTAGGAATTCAGCAAAAGTACGGTAGGGGGAACTTAAAAAGTAGAGAAATTAAAGGCAAAATCTCCGAATTAAAAAAATGTTCTCAAAATTGTAGCTGACAACCTGTGCTGGCAAAATATAATTGAAATAAAGTTTTTATAGTCTTGGAAAAGACTGGTAAAAATTAAATACTCAAACGAGAAATTCAGGTGAACATAATAAAAAAAACTGATCAGTAGCCTTTCCGAATTAAAAGCATATAATGGTTTTCAAATGATTTCAGGCGAGAACCTTTGGTCTCATTCGAACGAAATCATTAGGATATAGCAAAAGACTACGATTTAAAATTAAATACTCAAACTAAAAATTCAGTTAAAGAAAGCGCCAAACTGATCAGAACCCTCACATCCTACATATCAATCGCAATCGTTAAAGCCCTATTGCTACTCACAACGATCTTTAATAAATAAGTGCATGAAGTATTTTTTCCGCTTGAATAAAAACAGCTGGTGCATACAAAGTTTGGCACGAATCTCTCTGCCTGCGTATAAAGATTAAAGCTCAAAGAGTCATCATAGTTTACCGTGGGAAATAGTTCCATTCTAAGTTCCGCCACCACTCGGATAGAGAGAGCGTTCTTGAAACCCGCCCTGCATTTGGAATGTCACCACACGGGAGATAGAGAGCGCGTGAGGTTTTGGACAAAACGATTTGATACGCGGACTGGCGCGAGAATTCATTCCCTCACGGCGACCAGGCGGTCGCAAAAGGAACTCACGTTCTAATCCTCTCTCTCTCTCTCAATCTCTCTTGCAATGCTTCCGAAAGGCTATTGTGCTCAGCTCCCAAACATCTCGCCGGAAGAACGTTTATATTCCACTTGGAGCAAACGAGAGCATGCGAAAAATTCACAGTGCTAGCACCTATCACTACAATCAGTGCAGCACCACGGAAGTTAAAAGAAGTCGAAGGGGAAGAATGAGAACATTAACCTTGCAAAATCAATTCTATTAAAATATAATAAAATCCTCCACAACTGATCTTCAATGAAGTGATTATTGCAGAAAGAAAATAATTAAATGTCTCCGCTTTCTTGTCATTGAATACTTGATCTTCAAACTGAAAACTTATGCTTTAAAATCCTATTCAAGGGATACACTGGGGCTAAGGAAGGCCTTCATCCGAACGCCGTAGGAGATCCGGATTTTTAAAATGAGGAAGCCATACCCCTCGCAGAATTTTCATTCATTTCCATACCACTAATGAGCCACTTCAACTACTCTTTAAAATTAAGATGGTAAGAACGTTTGCCGGCAGGAGTTTATTTACAAATAGGAATTTATCAACAAAGATTATTTAGAGATATTTTAATCTACGTGCAGGAAACCAGAGCGTGCGATGCAAAGAAAAAATCAAAGCCTTTCCACTAAAAACTACGAGCAAAGAAGAGGGTAAAATTTAGAATGCAGACTTGTGATGCGTTGCGATATTGTATGATTGATTGAAATTCATACAGCAGAGCAGATTGACTCGAACACTAGGGTTTTCGCTGTTTACTCACGTTCATCAAACACCGCCGTGATAGTTGCCAAATTAATGCCAAGTATATTTCCGCCAGAGAATAATTTTCGAGGTGTATAATGTACCACATTCAATAATACGGCTTTCTTAAATTGTTTGCAAATGCCTCGAAACTAAGAAAATATAAAACAAGTTTATCACAAGTAAATCAATCAAAGTTATCCAAGGGAACAAAATATCGATAACAGAGAAATAACAAGTGGTACTCATAGACGTGTGAGAAAATAATACCATGTAATGCGTTTCCCTAGTCTTGTAAAAATAAATCTATTAAAATTTAATTGAATCAGCTGCAACTGATCCACAATTCCCCCTCGAATACACCTCGAATTCATTATCTCGCAAAGAAAGAGATTATTTGATTTTTCTCACTTATCCCTGAATACTGGATCCTCAAATAAAAAATTATTGCCTTAAAATCGCATCCAAGGGATAAATTGCAGCCAAGGAGGACCCAAATACAAAATAAAGAAGCCATGCCCCAAACAATATTTTCATCTTTTCCATAGCATTCATAGACCATATCGACTGCTCTTTCAAATGAATATGGTAAGAATTTTTGCCGGCAGGAGTTAATTTACAAGCAGGACTTTATCTATAAATTTTATTTACTGACATTGAATAAATGGATGAGGTTAATTCAGTGCTCGTATTGATAATCGTTCGATGAGTATAAAAGGATATTAATACGTGTGCAAGCCAACTGCAAAAGCAGCAACTTTGCTGGTCTATTTCATCTGATTTTCGGATAGGGACATAAGGCTTCAGGCCGAAGAAATGCACCAAATTCACAAACATATAAAGTGCGCGCGAAGCAGACGGCAGCTGTTGCATTTCATATATCAAAGGACAGAGCGGCTTAGCAGTCTCAATCCCCTATTTAAAACAACATAGAGTGTCGCAGGGCAAAAAAACTCGAGTAAACTCGAGCGGGCCACGTTTTCTCCGCACCGGGTATCGAGATAGGTTTCGATGATATGAACAAGATATTGATAAAAACAGGTGGACGCCCTGGACCAGCATGTGATAGTACAAAAATTGTAATAACTTAAATAAATCAACGATAACGATTTAATTGAGCGATTTTCATGGGGGTATAAAAAGTTTATTAACCGACAAAGACATTCACGATCATCATCTAGCCAAATAACTCCAGACTTAAAAGTTCCTGGAGGGTGTGAATCTAAATGATTTATTTTTTTCGGTATTTATTACTTTTACCAATTCAGTTTTTAGTAAGTAAAATAGAATTCTTCTTAAAATATTGTCTTTATTTTTTTGCCGTCGTGTATACACTCGCTAAAGAGCATTGGTTTGTCACCATAGTAATAAATATTTTCGTTAAACTAATTATTATAGATTAGCTTATGATCGAAATATATTAAGTGAGATGAGATTGAAACTGACACGCATGGATATAAATTTATCTCTTTGTTAGGCAAATCGATAAATCAGAATCATTCTGAATATGCAAAAGAGTTTTCAGCATCACAGAAAACCTACAGCAGAAATTTCCAGTAAAACGGAAAAGCTAGAGAAATTCACTTAAACGTTCGGGAACCTATGTACCTTATACTTCAGACACCAAAAAATTATAATCTTCAGTGTTCGTCCCAATATTCTAAATAACTGCATGAAATTGTTGTTGTCTCTATAAACATAGTATTTATTGTATCTTTATCTGCTGATTATTTAGGTGAATGAGGTGAATATTTCAGCCTTACATTCTCGGTCGTGTCATTACTAATAAAAAAATTCCATTAGCATGATATAGACCGAAATAATAGTTGCACGTAAATTTAATGCCAGTATACAAAAATCTGCAAGAAGCTGGAAATATACGGAGCTAAATCAATTTTATCCAGCAAAAACCCTGGTTAATAACTATATCATTCAAACTGTATGGTTACGCTGTAAATTAAAAATAAAACTGTTGCCACTCGACTACACACGCGGAAAAATCCCAAGACACCTCCTCCCATTCTCGTACATTCTATAAACGCGCCTAAACCGTTAGATCTTGGTCTTTGACATCCGAAGGGTGCGGTCTGACCTTGATGTTCTCCATTAATTTCCAAGCTACCTCAATTGGGTGTTGGCACAAATTCAGGATAGTGTGAAGCATGATTATAATGACGAAATAGTAACGCAGAAAAGCAGTGGAGATTCCGAAACGCCAAAAGATTCAGAATTATACGGCAACTGGCTTATTATACGTGACATCGATATTAATAAAAAATATATCATGATACAATTTGAGAAAACTAAGAATCTGCTCTTAATGGAAAAATAACTAAAAAGCATTTGCTGGCATTAAATGGAGACTCTCAAGGAATGCGATGCAAGAAAAATTTGTCACTCCCTAGCAACCTTACAGCTCACAGTTTGTACATATATACAACAGCTGATGAGGTATTCTAGATGGAGTTTAAATGGATAATTTTTAACCAAATAGGAGACAAAGAAATTTTAGTAAATAAGTAAATGCAATGTCTGTCAACCAAATCGAACAAAGCATTTCAACAGACCATCGTAACCGTGACATACCCGGTTTTCTGGGACGTAAAGCCACCAGTATTGCATGAACCCGGATAGAGCGGGACCAAAGGTTATCTGTGTATTCAGTTTACAAAGGTCAATAAGGTTTTATATCACCGACCTTTAAACTCGCTCCCGCAGCAATTTCCACAATAGCTGCTAGCACTAAGGCGAAAGCTTTTTGAGCCTCTTTAAAAGAGCAGCATTGGTTGTTTTAGATTTTTTCAGCGCCGATTGCAGCTTACCTTTACCATCGAAAGCCAAGTAGGTATAAACCTATCTTGAAACATTTAAAACTCATTTTCCAATACTTTTTAAAACGCCAGGATATTATTTTTCCCCGAATTCAATATATAAACTAAAATGCTCTGTAGGAAAAACTGGAATTTTGCCAAACAGCGTTAAACATCAGTGACCTTTATTACATATTGTGTGGATTCCCAACTCCTTTCTTGGATAAATATTCATCGAGGAAACTTCAAGGATTCAGCTTTACTTTAAGGCAACACAGTTATTCTAAAGAGATGCCACAAGGCTATACAACCAACTTCATCACTAACGCTTCTAATGATAACTTTACGAACACAGAGATTAAATTTCAAAAAACTAGTAAATAGATTGGATATCATTTTTCTCTCTACTCATAACATACGTTAAAAATTTGATGGGAGAGCAAATCCCATAATGTAGCCGATAATGAGTTAAAGTGCCTGCCTGTAACATCGATCTCTGAAAATGACTTAAATGGTCACTTCTTCCCTTTTGGATCAAAATCCTGACGTGATTGAGCAAAGCTATCGTCACATTTGGGTTCTAACTACGGACTGTATGAGATCTATTGAAGGTTGAAAATGCAACCCACAGTTTGTACAGCGTACAGTTTATCGAAAATGTATTATGAGTATTGACCAACCGCCTCAGAACTAGTACAGTTACGGCAAAGCCAACTTCTACGAGTTCTGTGCAGAAACAATATCTTGCGTGGGAAATAAACGACACTTGCAAGAGCGATTATTTTAGTGTTTGTGCTTGGTTTGGTAAAATAAGGTTGACATTTATAAGAAAATTTAATTTTGCAAATAAAATTTTTTTTAAATACTAATCCGACAGAATAGACATTTTTATGTTAGCGAAGGCTTCCTTAAGTAACTGATATTTCAAGGCAACTTTGGATTTTTAGAAGAATATAATGAGGAATTCGAGATTTCCAAATAGTTATATCCTCACTGAATTTTAAAACTAAAGTAATTCTGGACTTACGAAGTATAAATTTATTATGTATGACTAAATTTCCAATATTTTTCACTTTCCAGCGTATATAATGTTTCGATAGTTGCGTGAAGAGCTCTCGGGATCGCCACCGGGTCAGGAACTACATTACTGTCAACGTTTCCTTGCCTCTATGGTCACTATGGTGACTGCTGATTGGCTGTCGTCAGAGGCGCTCTCTGATTGGCTGTCGTGATGGTGATGATTTTGCCTAGCCTTTTTGATGGTTTTTCATCCAGCGACCTCTTTACTCACTCTTTTCGCCGGAAAAGCACTAACTATTTGTTTTGACAGTTGTTTATAACCTTGAACTCAACGGAAATTGTTTTCTAAAAGGCTAGAGATAGCGGAACTGGTCTACCTATGTCATTGCGCTGCCATAGCAACGTTTTCACCGCGAGTAGCTAGTCTAACCATCATTGAAACTTGATAACAAACAGTAACAAGCGACTATAATAACATAAACAAGGCTGAGGAAATGGCTCAACTCGGGTTAAAATCGATAAATTCTCACACTCGTATTAGCCTCAATCATCAAACCAGCTTGCGAATGCATGAATATGGTACACATTCCCCGATTACGTCAACACTTTCGTGCTCGTGATGATTTAACGCGTTCAAATTCTACATTAACTCCCAATACCTATAATGATGTGAATAAGGAGCAACAAGGATAAACTGCAATTCAAAATATTAAATCCAATATAATACAAGCATATTAATTCATTACGTCATCTTCTAATTATAATGCATCGCAAAATGGTAACGAATTTAAGCGGATGAATGCAATTTGTTTCTAATTCAATTAAATAAATACAGTTGAGTAAATTATTAGTACTATCTAGCCATTTAAATGCTATCACATTTATCTTCTTGAAAAGCAATTCTGCAAGTAATTTTTAGCTTGAAAGCCAATTAACGTTTAAGCATATGAATGGCTTGGATGCAAAAAATTCGCTTATCTTGCAATTGATCATAAGCAGCAGTTTTTCCCTAAAAAATGCAATGCCTAATACCTTTATTTATTGCAGTGCACACGCAAAAAGCAATTATTTTCAGGCGCCATGTAAAATATTTCCGTATTTCAACGCATGAAATTCTCATGATCTTTGGGAAATAACGCCACACGGGGAAAAGAGTAATGCTGAATGCAATGCGAATGCCAAAATCTAATCCAATTAAGAATAGAATATCCAACACTCATCCACTTATGGATTCGACCGAGGTAATTTTGCTTTCAACGCAATATACTGTAAAAACATGATATCATGCCGAAGGAAATGCATCCTTCACCATTGAATACCAATAGTTAAGACAATTTCCAGAATTTTTTAATTGGTTAGTAAAGGATTCCTCTTACTTGAAATGCCGTATTCGACACCTGTATTATATACGTCGCTCCCATCCATGACAGAGAAGATAGCGGCAATTGTTTAATTAAGTAAATCAAATACACGATAAAAATGCTAGGAGCGCCTTTTCTCTCCTACGTGGCAGTAGTAATTTGAGGGAGGCAAAAACTAAAAGCAAGTTATTTTTACCAATAAAATTATAAAAAATGAAGCCGAGATTTCCAAATGCTCAAATACTAACGAAATTTTAAAACTGAAGTCATTCTTGACTCAGCATAAACTTTATTATGTATGCCAAAAGTTTCAATATTATACACTTTCCAGAGCGTGTTATAACAATGATTTTTTGTAAGATAGTTTGATATTTGAGGCACCGGGATGATGAATTCAATGAAGGAATGAGTACACAGTAATTTCAAGAATGACGTGAATAAAAGTGACTTAATATTCCATCGCTACATTCAATTGCAGTTTGAATAAGAGAAAAATCACAGAATACGAGGGCAATAGAATATCACTACTATCATCAACAGCCACAAATCCTAGGATTGGATTTACTCAGATCTCCAATCAAATCTCCAATTGACTAATTTTTTATCACCATTATAAATCATCTGATTTACATCCTTCACCACCTGATCGGTGCATCTATCTGAGCTCTACTCCTGACTTTCTTCCCTTCCACCTCCTCTCCTCCAACGATGTTTTTTTATTAGATCCACGAGTCTCATAATTTGGCCGATTAACTGTGTCGTTTTCTGCCCAGGATTTACAAAAGACTACTCCTCTCCCAGCCATCTTATACCTCCCCCATTACTCAAACGATCGATCATGATGGTATGATATTTAGAGGAGGTACCCGGCGTCGGCATTAGCCTGCTCTTAACGAAAGGCGCCAAGGGGATCACGGCTTAACGTCCCATCCGACGGATGGAGTGTTCCGCTTGAAATGCCCTCCGCACAACATTCAAGCAGGGATCGGACAGTCTCTGAAAATTCTCTTACACTGCGGGAATTTGAATCCGGGCACGCCGGGTGGGAAGCCTACACTCTAGCCACCACACCTTTTATCTTCATCATTCTTATATAACACCACATTTTGAAACCTTCCCACCTTGACTTCTCCGCCCATGCCTCTCTACCATAAAAGAGTATACTCTTAATGTGAGTCCTAATAAATTGCTTCCTGAATTCAATATACATGTTTACAGCAGTAAAAAAGACTACTCTTGTTGAGGATTTCCTTCTTCGTGTGGGCTATGCTACTAGGTCCTTCTTACTTCGTTCATCGCTGGACACTCGGATATCAAAGTAGCAGAACTCCTTCACCTCCTCCTTATGGTTTCCTAGTTTCAGTTTAATCTTCGCCTTTCCTCTTCTTCTACGGACCTTTTTTCTCTGCCCATTAATTTTCAGCTTGTAACCTGTCCTTGTGTTTTCCAAAATTAATAGAATTTTATTCAAATATCTATCTCTACTACGAATGGTATATCATCGGCAAATCGTAGCATGCTAATATCTTCGCCATGGCTGTTCAAACCCTTATCTCTCTTTTATTTCGCTGATAGCTTTCTTAATGAACAAATTGGAAAAAACTGGGGACAGATCACATCCTTGTCGTACTCCTTCATTTTTCTTTCCTCTTCGCTGCTGGATCCAGAATTAATCAAAGCTACTTAATTTTTTGAAAGTATCTTTGATCGAATCTTAAATTTTTTAAATTTACTAACTCATATTATGAATAATTCACCAAGATTTCTCGAGGAATTGCGAGCTTTGCGTTACAATCCACGTTATCAATCACATTTTCTACGCCCACAAACGCGATAAATTGCTCTTTTTTCTTCTCCATTCTCTTCTCTACGAGCAGACTATGAGCCAGTTTAGCTTCCCTTACGCCCTTGTTTATCCTAAATCCAAATTGGTCTTTCATCGGGAACCTTGGTTCCTATATGATGATGGGGGAGCCATTCGCTGAAGCGTTAGAAGAAGAAATGGAGAATTCAAATGAGCCTCGAATTTCCAATGGAACCTGGAGCACCGAAGTCATTACTTTGGAGGTGACCACTAGACGACTAGACCAAAGCCCGTCCGTAAATTGTAGGAAATCGTTATCCTAAATACTCTTTCGAAAAAATCCCAAGAGATTTTCATCAACATCAATTATTTTCCTATTTTTTCTATTTATTCCGTACATTGAGTAGTGTCATGAAGGACATAGAAAATCTATTTGTAAAAATAAATTTAGTTTCTTGATAATGCATACATGCCAGAAAAAAATCAATGCAGACTTGGAATTGAAGCTTCGGGATCCGGTTAATATGGTGACTAGAGTGCTGGCTCCCCACCCAGAATGTCCCGGTTCAAGTCCGGGTGGTGGCAGAGGTTTTTTTGTTGCTGCCCGATACGATGAGTGCATCGTGGAAGGCACCTCAAGTGCAGCACTGCGTCCGTCGGATGGGACGTTAAGCCGTGGTCTCCTTGGCACCTTCCGTTAGGAGCATGCTGATGTCGACGTCGGATTTCTCTTCACCCTTCCCTCATTACGCATGACCTTAGTTGTCGGTCATATTCGCGAAATACCGATACAAGAAACTTCTAATGCAGACTACAGGATAAATAAATAATCATTCAACCATATCCTCTTCATCTCCTGTAGACTCCCTGCTACGATGACATTCTCACGGGAAAAGAATCCATGTCAAGGTTTCAAGAGCATCTCACTTTGCGCAATTACTAATCAATATCTCCATTAAGCCCATTCATTTTTCCCCATTTCCTTCAATCAATAAAACTGACAGAGAGTGGGAGAGAGAGATCAACAATTACAGCTAGAAGGAAAAGGAGGTGATTCGAAGAAATAGTATGTACTTAAAAAGAGATTTGCCTTTCATGCAAGGAATAATTCTGAATTGGACTTGGCTTTAGATTTTAAAAAGGCTCTTCATTAAATAAAGGAAAAAAATCCGCAAGGGAAAGGAAATTTAATTTTCACGTCGATAGCACCCTCTAAACTCTTCTTTTGGATTTAACTAGGATAGAGTGCACTTAACTGGCGGTGAAAAGCAATTAAACCCAAGGTTAATTCATACTCATGTAAAATACCTACTCAGGCAATATGTACTTCGCCATCTTGGTTCAAGTTTGAACACGTGCAGTCGGAACGTGGGAAATCAATGTCGGTATAGCAGTCGAGAAAAAAGAGTTCCAGGAGCCTATCAATGAAGAAAGCCGAGCCGATCAGTAATGCTAATGTAGACCATTAATTAGCCAATGCAATCGATTTCATCACGTAATTCCCCCTCTGCAAAAGGATGAAAGGGATACCAGCATCCCCATAATATCATAACAGCAATCTCAAGGTTATTTCACTTGGGGTGAATTTTCCCAATATATTTTTGACGCCACGAAAACCGTAGCGAAGGGCGTCTAAGTGCTCGAAATATGGTCTTACCAACAAGACCCTTTCCCTTAACGAAATATTCCCTTCAACAAATGAACCCTCACACTCTGAATTTTTTCCCGTGAATTCAATGACGCGAGCCAGTAGTGCGTATAGATTGTACTTTGGGGGTGGGGCCAATATCAGGTAAAGTAATTTTTAAACATTTTCACACTATCATATTTAATACTTTTTACAAAAGTCAAATTAATAGGAAATAAGGAAGTATGACAGAACTAGTTGGAACGTAAGTACTGCGATAAACATTTCCCTCATTTTGGGGGAGGCTTATCCACCCCGTCGTCGTACGCGAGCCCTCTAGAGATAAAAAACATTCCTACCCTAAGTGACGCAATACCATAAGGAAACTAAACCGTTACAAGCAGGTAATAATATTCACGACCTAATTCGCTATTCATACCTCCAAATGATGAGCTTTTCTCTTCTATCAACGAAACAAAGTTTGTTTAAGCAAATGAAATGAAGTACTCGACTGTTGTAGCCAGGAGAACCTTGGAGGAACCTAAGAAAGATGGAAGGCTCAAAATAACATGCAGTTATCCCATTCAGTTATTCATGAGTTGAGTGGGTCCCGGGTAATAAAGGTGATGTATTTCATGAACAGCCAAACTATTGCAGCTGGCGTGAGTTTCATCAAGCATTCAACGCTACCGTATCACATTTAACAATAATACGAATGATTTAATTGCTACAGAAAGTATCTACTGGTACAATTTAATAGATAAAAGCCGAAAAACATGGATACAATTCAATACAAACAATTACCATTAGCTTTCATGGTATGACTACACAGCACATGCATGAAATAATAATATGGAGTTAGTATAGAAATATATATACATATATATGTATATAAGATGTTATAAAATATCATCATCATGGACATCGTTACCGAGACAATATAACGATGTAACATCAAATGCGCTCCAGGAAACGAGAGATTAATAGCTAAGGCTAATTCACAGAAAATAAGACAATATACGGTGATTATAAGATAATTTTACCTAGCTGAGAAGGGAGCAGCATATATGAGTTCACTCTTGGAAATAGATTTTTCGAAAAATAATCCAGACCTGGAAATTAAAGAGACAATCTCTTCTTAATTGCAAAACTCCAGATTGAATTTCCCATTGAATGGGTCCTCTCGTCAATGGATGAAGGCAAAATGAATTATTGATTTCCCAAGATTTCGCCAGATAAAATTATCAACCGCTAGAAAATATTTGAACCCTTTTTTCCTTCAAGTGGAACAATAATCAACGAGTAATTTAATTTGGAGCAATGGAAAGAATTGATTTTGAAGAACGAAGTTGGTGAAAATACGTCAATTCAATTAAAATAATATTCATTGGCTCATATAGCATGCGTTCACTCAATCCAGCCGAATTCCCTCGGAAAGTAATTCCGTTTTCTCAATTGGACGAGTACATTCAGAGATCTTGTAATTTAAAAAATACAATTTATAAACTGGTTTACCTACCCATCGTATCTTTCTAAACCGAAACAAGGAATACGAGTTATGAAAGAAACAAACTGGTTTGCAGAAATGACATTGTATTTGAGGGCAGAGTGGAAATAGTCTACGAAATAATGACTACCGATAACGATGACAACATGGTAACACTGTACCTGTTTGTATCTCTTGGAAAAGTATAGGAGTTAAGGGTATTAGTTTCGGCGATATATTCGGGTTTTGAAGAAGGTACATGAGGACCAATTTCAGTGTTTTTCCTGAAGGCGCAGTTCCCCAAGATTAAATTTTTCCCAGATGAACAACAATTCAGTGATATGTATTTTTAGGTATTTGCCCTTGAGGGCCTCACGGCGCTGAGTGGGGCAAAATCTATAAAAGGTGGCCATAATTAGAAAAACAAAAGATAGGGGTTAAGATTTCTTATTACAAGGTTGGGAAGACACTAATTTGAGCCTCATAAAGAGTTCGAAAAGCAAGTAAGTACGCACCTCTTCGTAAACATAACTGGCAAAGTGACAGGTGCGCTGCTGGGATGCATAGCCTCCCTCTCGCTTCGAAATATCCCCATCTTCAAGACTGCTCTACAGCTACCCAACTGGCTCAATTTGAAATTTATAAAATAGAATCGATGCACAATGTCAATAGAATTGAATTATTTTTTACATAACATAGAAACAAAATTAAAATTATTGTTGACATAAATATTATCCAATAAATTTAATATCTATTATTCAAAAACAATAGTACGAACATCACTAAGTTATTTAGCAGAGCTCTGCAGCTCTTTTGTATACATATACTATTGTAGCCACAACTCTCACCTATGAAAAAAATTAACCGCCCCAACCCGCCCCTTCGTGAGTTTTTTTAAAGAAGTACGTAAGTAACGTCTAACCGTATGGACACCGTTGCGCGCAGTTAGTTGACACTCAATGCCGCGGCGGGCATGCGTAATCATTAAATACCCGTGGCCCTCACATGGAAAGCGACTAGCCTAATTGGAACATATTCGATCAATAAGATCCACCAAAAGCCACGGGTTGGTGTGGTGGCTAGAGTCTTAGCTTCCCACCCGGCGGGCCTGGGTTCAAATCCCGGCAGTGGCAGAGAATTTTCAAAGACTACCCGATCCCTGCTTGAGTGTTGTGTGGAGGACATTTCAAGCGCAACACTCCGTCCGTCGGATGGGACGTTAAGCCGTGGCCCCTTGACAACTTTCGTTAAGAGCAAGCTAATGCCGACGCCGGGTTTCTCTCCACCCTTCCTTCCTTCCTTCCATACCCTACCCTCATGGCGCAAATGACCTCAGCTGTCGGTCGCCTTCTCCAAATACCATACCAACTAATGTGTATCAGTTTTTGTAATATCCTAAGCAATATTTATACGGTTAGCACCAAAATTTATAAAGTTAGGACCGATTATAAGTACGTTTGAAGGAAGGTAAAGAAAATTTTCCATCAGCAGCGCAGATAAAACAGCATTATAAGGCGCTGTAACGTCGAATTGCATAGCACTTGGTTTAAAATTAATTCTTGAACATTTTCTTTCTACGATACGGCCGGCCTCGGTGGCGCCGGGGTAAAGTCCCCGACTGCTAACCTAGAGGTCGCGGGTTCGAATCCCGCCTGGGTGGTCTGACCACCATCCAGGGCATGGATGTATGTGATTGTCAAACAAGTTAATTGTAAGAGAGGACTATCTAGTCCTAAATTCACTTGTAAAATAAAGACGACATTATTATTATTATTATTATTACGATGATAATAAATCACACCATTCTCCTTACCCTCCATTCTCATTCCTACCATTCTCCACACACAAGGCTCCTTAAATTTACATTAGAATTTAAAGGCAATTTTTTCCTTATAAAATGCTAGATAGCCCAGTTCCAATTTGGCCTGAAATGAGTAAATGCATGATCACCACTAACAAAACTGATATTCCGAGCTAGAAGAATGTGATGTAAGTGGCCACAATTTCTTCCAATACAGCCAGGGGTACGGATTCAAAGAAAGGAAGCTAGCATATAATAATTGAAGTCCTTCCAAGAGGCCAGGAGGATTGCAATTAGGATAGGAAAGGAAATATATATCGAGGACCGTCATCTCGATAAGGGGACCATTATTCAACTTCCGCGCACTCCGACAGAACGAAAAGTTTCCATTCCCATCATTAATCAATCAATTGGAATGGAGCAAAGAAAAACTCCCAATCCACCGGTACATGAACCCAATCCATCCATTATTAAACCTTGCACTCTCGCTACCGTGATTTTCCAAATCTATCGATTTAATAACGGCAAACTTCACGCATAAATGAGGCTTATACGCCTTTCGATTGAAACAATAATATCAACACAGACTATGCTTCCGACCTCAACAGACAAGCGATAAAATACTTGTAATGAGTCATTATTGCAAAGGAGAACTGCTCCCGTAGAATCTTTGAGCATGAAAAACATTTTAGAGACTTGGCAGAGTTAAATTTCTAAGACTAAGTTGGTGAAAGTCGCCATTTCGCTAGACCGGGATTCGAACCTGGATTTCTGATATTATCCCCCGGGTTTTTTTTCATGAAAATATTTGCCCTTGGCGTAAATATCTTTGCACCCGTGCGCGCAACTGTGTACGAAGTTACTTGATTCGTGCGGTACTTTCTAAAATCCGATCGGAGGAAAGAATGCGCGGGTTGGTTTTCGCGGTACATGTCGCCAAATGCGTTATGCGGTCGGTCACCATAATCGCTCATTTATTCATCACAGCGATTTATGAAGGGGGTGGGCAAGGCAATGGCTTAACCTATCCCATCGTATTTATGCGTGCCATAAGGTCACGGGAGAAGGTTCTTAGATCACTGCTTTACCTTTGCACTTTAAAAACGTACGGTAATATAGTTGATTTTAAGTGATTAATATTTTTCGGCCATAAAAGATCAATATAATCTCGCTATTGATGCTTTAAACTCATTAAAACATTACCACTTTAGTAAAAATATAAACAATATCGACTAAAAAATATTAACACGAAGAGTTTTGATTATCGATGAAAATTTTTTCATCGTAATGAAGTTTCTATAAAATGCAAAACCGGTCGCATTAAATGTTTTTACACGGAAGTTGCCAATACTTTTCTTCGTGAACTGATGATTTACTTGCAATTTCGCCTGAAGTCTCTGATAAATTTCCTAATTCCGTTAAAATATATTTCAGCAAATATAAGTCGAATTTAAGTAACTATAGGAGAGATAGCGTAAATCAATTTGAATCGCAGTTTTCATACTTCTCGTATGAGATTAGGTTTGAAATTGAAAATCCACCTCATCCATTCATAGTTGGCTGAAAATTGCTTTACAAAGGTAACATAACGGAAGGTGAGAACAAAAATCAGAATGGTCGACAGAACGACGAAACGATATGGAATCGATTGTTGTTCATCTTACATATTATAATTACACATACATGATGAATAGCTAAAGTAAATGCGGGGGAAAATAAGAATATAATGCCAACCTCACCTTAAAATGTTTCTCCTTGCTACTCCTCCAGGAATCATGTCGATTGAGGAGAATTTTGTTATTCATGATACAGAATATTTTTACTAATCCCATATTACACCATGGTTAAGTGAGCTTCCTCGCGTAAATCAATGATAACAATTCTTGCCACCTAAAAAACAAAAATGAAGCACTTAATGATGAGGCAAAAAGTATCTGAGGAACACAACGGTCGCAACTGTTAAGGTGAATGAAAGGCACTAGTATAATTTAAAAACTATAGCCCCTCGAGCTGATGATTTAATTATTAAATCGCACATCAGCCGATACATATACACTAACCATGCTTAAAATGTATCGTAATTTCACCGTTGTTCAAGATAAATTAAGAAGTATTAGGCGACAAAATTAATCAAAGAGTCCATACTGACCAATATGGATTTAAATTGCCTACTCTCTATAAGAGTAACTATGTTTTTTAGACCGCACAGAAATAGCTATCTCATAAATTGGAATCTGTAATTAAAAGAAGCTCATTTTGCCATTCCTCATTATCCACCAAATTCTCGCAATCGTAAATTATTTTCTCATTTTATCAAGTCATTCGTTCGATTCGTCAATGCGTTAAATTTTGATTACTTACGGAATTTAATTAAACACCGGCGAAATCCATGAATAAAACTCTAAAAACTGATTCATGGTGTGGGAAAATTCAAGCGAAATAACTCTCAAATCATTCCATCAACATTAATCAGAAATTCCCATGAAGTAGAAGATAAAGCGCTGCTTCTTCGCAGAAAAGATGCCTCATTGATATTCCACCTCCATCTAAATAACGTCTTCTTGAAAATAGAGAATTCAATTCCCGCTTTTATAGATCGAGGAACTCTATCAGGAATTCATAACGGGGAGTTCAGCGAGTTTCACCACAAAAGGCTCAATATAGTGGGATAAGAATATGGAATTTTCAACGCTTAGCCTGGGTCATATGAGCTCGACTACGCCTCTTCGAGAAATTGTTATTTAGGTGCTTCTTTATAAGTGACTACTTCATAATACTTGGACATATCTTCAATATTTCTCTCATCGGAATGATTTTCAATTCATCAACGGAAAGTTTTCAATATATAGACTCATATCCATTATAAAAGAACTTTAATACCTTTGATGAAGTACGAAACAGCACCACAAAAAGATTATGAAAACGGGAACTACAAAAAAATTATCCGGGTAGCGAAAATAATTTTTGTTAAAAAACTGTTATATTTTCAATTTCGTCAATATCGCAATAAAAAGGATAAGGTAAAGTTTTATGAAACGGACACATTTGATGTTTTCGGGGTGATTAAGGCAACAAGAACTTTTTTTGTAGACTTCTTTAAGATTTAAACGGCATATCATCTGCCGAAAAAAAACTGACGTAGAGTAATTCAAATTCACAACGCTATCCGAATTAAATAAGTATGATGATACTTGCACCAGTCGTGTTTCAACATGGGTAAACATAAATTCACTTCGTTCTTTTTGAATTACTTCGTCGTCTAGAGATTTAATCCTAGAATATTTATCTCACACAGTCATAATGTTGCAAGCTTGAGGCAGAAAAGAACGGTAAACAGCAGAAAATGAACGAATAATAACTTTTAACTTTAATGAGCTCCAATATTTTGAAAAGTACGTTCGAATTATAGCAAATAAAATCCATGCTGATAGGTGCATGCATCATTTCAACATCTCGCACGCATAAATTCTGATGGCAAGTGTTAGAATAAAACAGTAAGTTCTCGAACACGTGTATAAGGTAGGCATTGATAAAAGTCGCAATAAAAAAGTTATAAACCTTGGAGAAACTTCTTCACGGCATAGTAAAAAAAAGCCCTCAACCAAATTAACCGTCGGAATGCGGCATATTCAATTGAAATTCAAAACCAATCCCTATAAATATAAAATAAATCTTCAATTATACAGTTTTTCCATGATGAAAATAAGAAATTGAATTAGACTTTTAAAAGCAATTACCTACGGCTTAAATCATATGTTCTTTCATCAGAGCTGCTCAGCAGATTTTCCTCTTCATTGCAGCCAGTTGAAAGGTCAAGGAAAAAATAACCGTATTCGATTATTATAACCTTTTGCACTAAAATAAGTCGTCGACTCGAAAAAAATATACTTCAATTATCATAACTGTTGTAATTCCTGTATGAATTCTCCCATTTCTCCATTCTACCAAATGTTACCCATGACATTGCTCATCGGAACTTTATGTTTTTATTTTCTACTTGGCGATGACCATTCAATCGGATACAATTTTTGTTGACAAGATTTGCTAATGAGGAAACTAATTCCACGGTAT
The DNA here is from genome assembly GCF_921293095.1 of Ischnura elegans. Lineage (NCBI taxonomy): Eukaryota > Metazoa > Arthropoda > Insecta > Odonata > Coenagrionidae > Ischnura > Ischnura elegans. The sequence continues at coordinate 44,543,509 of NC_060253.1, read as the reverse complement.
TTTCGTAAATTACAGCCTACGTAGAAAAGTAGTTATTAAAGTATTCTATAATTTCAAAAGTACAGAATAAAAGGATTTATTTATATTACCAGAGCAACTTATAAAATTGATAGAAATTCAACCGAATTTCTATCAATTTACACAAAGTGCTGTCGCTCTATTTCTATACCTCTATTTCAAAATTAAATGACAAAAAACCACTAAAATTGAATCAGGATCCCGTATCACATTTTGACTGAGAATCGCATACGATAAACGAGAAAGAATTTTATACGACTTATAAACTGCAAATAACGGAGTTTGTCATGCATCAATCTCAACGATAACAATTCCGTCAAGTTTATTTATCGTATATTTTCCGGGTCGGGAATTAAAGCCTTGAAAACCGTTCGGCATGTAATTCGATTTTTTATCCGTGATATTCAACTTTTTCCAATTCCACGGATTTAAGCGCAAAACGTTTTCACAATTCAACGACTGAAATTGCCATTAAAAAATTAAATTTACATTTTTGTTAAGTCTTTTCACTGATCACACAATTCACTTTTCATTCACAAATCACTTAAAATAAGCAACGGTGTACTAAATTATTTTTACTCGGAGCTAAATTGAATGCTGACGAATAAGGAAATGCATATGAATGGATCAGTCGAAATTAATTCTCTAAATCTAAAAAAATATCAAACCCCACTATCATATATCAGGCCTTTAATGGTTCCGTGAGGCGTAGGCAAAATGATTGTGCTCATATGAGAAACAGTTTTACAATTCGATGGTATTTTATATTATAATACTGGTGGGATCGAGTTCGTGTGGAGGTTTGAGATTTGGTTTCCCACCGTTGGGGCTCGGGTTCATACCCCAAGGGTGACGAAAATACATCAGAGACTGGCCTATCCCTGCTTTAATGATTCATGGAAAGCATTTGATTGAAGTATAGATTTTTTCCGTCGGATGATCTTCAAACAGCGTTCCCAATTGTGCCTTTTGCTAGAATGAGCGGGCTAATTCCAACCCTTCCTTCCTTACCCTTCAGAACAAATGGCCAAACGAGTCGGTCACTTCCACCAAATACTTAGCTAACAATATCATGAAGTTCAAGCACTATACTAGCAGAGAATTAAAGACTGGAAGCTTTCGAAATATGGCGCTACCGAAGAATGATTAAAATAAAGTGGATCGACAGAGTAAGTAATGTAGAAGTGCTAAAAGTATGAGAAAAGAGAAGTATCCAAAAAAAACATAGGAGGAAGACTAGAAAAATTAGTAAGCCACATCATGTGACATGCTGGTCAGATGAAGGCAGTCGTAGGAAAGTTGAACGGACGAAGGGCTCAGGAAGGTCCCGAATGAGTTACATAAGACAGTTAGTTAATAAAGGATGTAAAAGCAAAGAATTAAGACTTTATGGAAAGACTATCGGATAGAAGAGAGGATGGAGAACCGCGTTTAACCAATCTTGGAATTGTTGAGTCATGAATATACCATGATGAAGCTAGAAATAAGAGAGATACTCATGCCGGAATCGAAATCCTTATACTAATGTCCATTTCTAAGCCATCACGAAACCTCATAATGAAATACGGGCCATACATTAATTTAAATGAATATACAGTTTTCATGGACTGGCCTTGAAGCAAAATATGTCAACAAATTTTACAATGAGGTCTCTACTTGCATAAAATTTCTTAAATTGACCGATTGTGAAGACGAAAGAGAAACCCTCCTCTCTATCATAAATTAAAAGACAGGCTCCACCCTAGAGACACTCATAGAAAATATACCCATTCGGACAACAAAAATTTCAAAATTTCCCTTCGAGCCAAATTCAAATATTTCCGAAGTTTACGCTCATTCTCCACGCAATTGAAAGGAGCAGTGCATCGCAATCACATATGCGCCTAGGTACGTCAATATCGTCTGCTTTTTCTTTTTCTTACAACAACCAGTCCCCTTAGTACAAAGAAGAAGCCTCTATATTTATTTTTAACTTTTTTCCCAAAGTATTCCCTATGATCCATACATTTCTGATAACCATGAATAAAATCTGAACAGCGTAGAGTCTAAAAATTCCTTAATTATCTAACTATATCACAAAAATGAAAAGGGCATGATGCAAGTTATAAACAGCTGGACGAGGAATTCCCTTTCTCTCATAAATAAAAACAAATTTTATTCATGAAAATTTGACAGATATAAGTCATTCTATTTGCTCAAAAAAATATAAAAAGAAACTACTAAATTGGTCGAGATATACAATGCACAGAGCAACATTCCAATATTATAACACTGACAAGGTGATCTTCGATCGAGAGCAGGTGAGGTGGAAATCCATTGACAAGCACCTCAAGAGGCCATTGTACTCAAGGAATAGTGGGACGACAGGGGTGAGGCGAAGTGAGGTTTGAAGTGCCACTCGAAATACCGACACCTCTCCTAAGCACCCTTTTGACACCCTTGATGACTAGGTCAGGCCGAGAGAGACTGAGAAACGAGCCGTATTACAATTACGGCGAGGGCTAAAGTGGGAATGGCTTCAAGACTTAGGGTGTAAGATGAGGTAAACTAGCCGGCCCTGCTCTTGCATAACATCTGCTCGGCTCGTGTTCACGCAAAAACTTGTATTCTGCGATGCGACTGATAAGGAAGAAGTTACCCCTGGACTTGCAAGCGGAAGAAAAATATTCTGAGTCTTGGTGATGAGATAACTTTAAGGTTACACAAATGTAGAATTGACGCGAACTCGGCGAGAATTTGGGGCAAGTTGGATAAGGAGAGAAATTTTCTTCTATAGAGAGGACCTTTACGCCGCCAAAATTTCCAAGTAACGACATCGGAAGAATTTTCATTGGTTTAGCAGTAAATATGGGTTTTTAAGTTGGACCTAGTACTCAAGCAAAAACTTTGGTGGCTTACCTCGAAACTTTGCGTAGGTGTAGTGGGTCATGTGGATGAACGTGCATATTCATAACTAATCAATATCTTTATCATAAAACTTCGCTTCGATGGTAACACCTATTGGAACCGATTGGAACCTAAATTTAAATTTCAGTAAATGTAACTCCCTTTCGATTTCCCTTAAAAAAAAAACCCTATTATTTTTCAATATTCGATTAATTCTGAGCCTCTTCAACGCGTTTCGGCTGTGAAGGATTTAGGCGTCATTACTAACACCAAACTTAACTTCTCGGAACACATTCATTCAATCAAGAGCAAAGCCATGTCACTTTTAGGTCTCCTCTACCGCTACACAGAAATAGCCGATCCCACAGCTTTAAAATCATATTTCTCGGCATTTATCCTTCCAGTCACCGGATATTGCTCTCCCATATGGTCCATCGCAGCCCCCTCTAACCTCACCTCTCTTGACAGTATAACAAGCTTCTTCGCCAGAATCGTGAGACGCAGAGTGCCCCACTTACGTGACATGTCCACCAGCTCACTCTTATCTTCCCTATTAATGACTGATCTCTCCCAACAAAGGATTAAAACAGACTTAAAACTTATTCACAATATTCTAAATTCACACATTGATTGTCCTGATTTGATTTCATCCATTAATTTCAGAGTGCCTTGCCGACCCACTCGTACACATTCCTTGCTCCATACGCCTATCCCTAGACTATCCCTCGCTAAGCGATCCCTCCAACACCGCCTTTGCTCCTTGCTCAATTCATTACCAGACAATATTGACCCGTTTATTCTGCCCTTAAACTCATTTATCAAACTCGCCATGTCCCATTCCTCAGCAAGTAAATAAACCTCCCTCTACACCTCCCTTTCCTCGTGCCTTCTATTTAGTTCTTTACTTTCTTAAGCCACTGCTCTATGTTAAAATTTTTTTATGTTAAAATTTTATGTTTGTTACTGCGTCACTATAAATTGGCAGAAATGCTGTATGTGAGCGACTCCTTAAATAAATACATAAATAAAAACACGTGGTATGGACGAATAAAAGAAAAATTCCGTTTTAAGTCGTATTTCTACACTAAGATTTTCAGCCGATAGTACATAAAGTAATCATTAATTGTTAGAAAATTCCACAGGGAAAAAATCATTCGCCTTGACCCGAATTCGAATCCCGATCCCGCAATTTCTGGTCGAGTTCCATTAAGCTACCGAGGCGTCATTTCCACCGAGGTGGGTCCTCTGAAGGATACAACACATCGGGCCGGGAACCAAGTCAGACTTATGCGCACGCGCTCCCGGGGAGGGGTTTGGACGGAAAGGAACAAGGGAAGAGGCGCCGCCGCGATAGGAGCCCTTCGACGCCTCTGGGATAAGGACAGGGTTGGAAGGGACGGGGTAAAAACCTTACCTCTGTAAAAGCGAAAAGAGCCCACCAACTAGCGAAACCCGCCATCGGCCATTAATGTGCCAACGATTTTGGAGGATTTTCCTTTTAAAGAGAAAAAGCCATCGATCAAATCGTTGGATGTCATTCCCGCCTGTGGAAATTTGTGGACTATACAGGAAAAGATGGTCTGGACTACTGAGCATATTATGCGACCAGCAGCCCAAGTTGTGCGCACTGCGCCACGGCTACAGAGGCGTCTAACCGCCTGTGGAAATTTGTGGACTATACCGAACAAGATGATCTGGACTAGTGAGCATATTATGCGACTAGCATCTCAAGGCGTGCGCACTGCGCCGAACTAAGGCCGAACTCTAAACACTGGAGTCGTTCAAAAAATTAAATTAAACATAAACTGTCCATAATTAATATCATTCAATTTAATAGAATCAGCACCACACAAAACTGCTATTCCCAGACATAATATATTCAACTGAATGGAACATTGTTGCCACAAGTGAGAGGCAATACAACTAGCATTTTAAAACTGAAAAAACATAGATTAAGTTACTTAGATAGTTTAATTCTGATACAGTAAATACAATTTTTTACAAGCCATCCCTTCTAACCGACCACGAGCAATTTATAGAAATTCGCCGGCAAAAAATGGAAAGATTTTTCCTCAAAGAAGGATGAAAACTTTTAAACGGAGGCCAGTTGAATGAGATTTTTCCTTATTTACTTTGTTCTCGATAACCTTTCGTTGAATATTTACAGGAACACTCAACTCCCTCGTAAAAAGGTTTTCCTAACTAATTCTAATTAAAAATTAACCACTCTCCTTTTCTATTGACTTAACTACGGAGGGGAACCTTATCTTTCCTTTCAAGGAGATTAAAACTTTTTTTGCAAATGATTTGATACTAAAATATGAGGTGTGCAACTTTCATTCGAAATTCTAACACTTTGGCCAAAAATTGACGGATATGAACAATTTATGGTGTTGCGCAGCTGAAGTTTGTGGAGAGTGTAAGGAAGATTTTTTGTGAAAATATAATAGGTATAATATTTTTTTAATCCAGTTCCACATCGTTGTTCAAATAGAGAATGAACTCTGTATATTTTCAACGTGATGGAATCATTAAAGACGTATTTTGCGAATGAATATTTACTTGGCAGGGAATAAATTAACCCAGGCCACACTCAATAACTCACTTAACGCTTCAGCCGGGGGTTAATATGAAGACTATCTCGAAAGTCGTCTCAATGAGCATGTAGCAGGTGTAGACGTCAGCCACGTCCACGAGAACACAAAAAATAGTTAAGATAGATTGGACTGAGGTTAGCCTTTATTTAATAATTTATTCACGGCTAGCAAGGGGAGACCACGTACCTTGCTCCGCCTTTTTCAATGCCGTATTTTTTATGGCCTTCGGAATGGTGAACACATCTCTGACCTAGTAGTGGTTCCGTTGAATGGGCCTTAGTCTGGCTGTAATTAATTAATTTCCATGCGGTACTTTTCACAAGCTGTATTTAATTTCAAATTATCACACCTGAAGCAGAGGCGTAAGGTGGGGTAGTGGAAGCGTACACGACTCCTACCCCGGGAGCTAGCGTTCGGGGCTTTGTCATGGCGCTACATATTGTTGTCTCCATTCTGATCACTCGGCCATATGTTTTTCATTAATTTTAATTGCAGCAAGCAGAGACACGAGACAATTTTTGTGTCATCACAATGGGGTTTAAGTATTTAAGCAGTGTCATTTCAATCGCGGAGAAATGAAGGCTACACTTGCTACTCTCCTCAAAAACATACCGAAAGATTAACGGGGGGCTATAACAGTGGCCTTTTTTTTTCGAAGAAATGACATTTGTCGGTGGGCCTCTTGTTATTACACTGGAAGGGCTACGGAAGATTTTGGGAAGCGGCGAGCGCAAGGCACATTTGGCGTAGTTGTTGCTTTTAACCCTCTAGGGGGCGCGACTGTTATTTTTACACGGCCGGGCGAATGGTGCACTTTGCCCATGATATGTGCATATGATAACACTCGATTTATTGTTAATTTTTTTGTTAAAAATTAATCTTTATTTCTAGAAATTAGTTGAATCTTATACATTTATAGGTGATACAGATATAAAGGTACACATGTGGTACCGGTGGTACACGGCCGGTCGCGCGGCGTAATTTATACCCGTGCTACCTCTTGCTGATCCAACAAAATTAGCTACAATTCCTCGAACTTCGAAATCTCGCAAGATAGACTGTCAAAGTACATTGTAGGAATAAACGAGACCATTCTAGCCCAGAATGAACGTACAATGTTGAAATCCTTGGTTTTCGAAGATTGAGGTATTTTTTACGCCAGCGCGCCTGGTCCAGGATTATCAGCTTTTATTTCATCCTATTTGTTAATTGACATTATATTTTGGAATGGTTCTTTTAGCACAAAGGTACAGTGTAAGTAAACTCCCTTTGGAGTAATGTGAATTAAAAGTGTTCGAGAGATATGGCATTTTATATTCGTTTTGTGCTCTTATTAATTATGTCTGTGCGCATATTGTTGATCGTCGCGAGCGAGCGAGAGTTAAGTGCACGCGCAAGAGTGGTTTTCATTTTTAATGTAGAAGATGATCAGTAAAAGCAAAGAAAAAAATAACATTTTATCGCACACCAACCCTTGCTAGTGTAGTCGTCGTATCTCCGCGTTTGAAATGACACTGCTTAAAAACCTAAACGCCATTATGATGATAAAAATATTTTCTCGTATCCATGCTTGCTGCAATTAAAATTGAAGAATTAAATTAACATCTCCGCAAACCAATAGAGTACCTAATGCCCGGATCGGAGTAAAACGGACAAATAGAATACGTTACGGCTGTAGGAGCATTTCATCTTACAACTTCTTGGTTATCTTTGTTAAGAATGTATATTGGTTGATTTGAGAATTTTTTAGGAGAAACTATTTGGTCCTTTTTCACTATGTCAGGAAGAAAGTTCATCATTTATAGAAATACTGACTTGAAAACGGCAGACTTCTCGAAAAATTTGAGACTCTTTCGAGCTCGCGCATATTACTCCGCTCTTCATGCTGGAGGACATTTATTTTCAAAAAGCTGATTTGGGAATTTTTGCAGTGCTTGATGAAGCGAAGGAGCATTAGCGCGATATACATTGAGGGAACACATGCGCGGCAGCATTCATTACAGCGGCAGGTGCGGCATTCTGCGGCCGATTAGGCAGATTTTTTTGCGCCCGCGGCTACTGGATACTGCTTCAAAAGAGGAGAACTAAATGATAAAAAATTTGCGTGATTAGCGTCGGTTTCTACGCCGAGAAAAGTTTCTCTATGATAAACGTTCCGAGTCAATGTCTGTGGGTTTATTTTATCTCCATTAGTTTCTCTGGACCATTTATATCACTAGTGAAGAGATGCATTTAAATCATACCTTGACCCTTTTTTTTACTCCATCTTGGACGACTCAGAAAAGCAACTTAACACCAATCTTTTTAGTATCAATAATACCTTATCGATAGAAGCAGCGATATTTCGCGAAGAGCTGTGTTTGATTGCAGTTTATTTCAACAATATTCGTATCCATAGTTATAATAAAGTGAAAAATGATCTCTAGCTAGAATTTATAACAGCATTTATCAGCATTTCTGGCAAATCTAAGGTTATTTCAAATAAGAGGAACTAACATCATGACATTCGAAAATCAATAGTTTCTTATCTCATTGATTTTATTCCTAACTTTTCTCCGCCACTGCACTGGTTAGGTGTAGGTACTTTTCAATAAGCGCTGGAGCACCTAATTGAATAACTCATCCTTTGCTCCTGTTCGCACAAGATCACTAACATGGCAAATCACGCATAGAAATTCTGTTTTGCCAACTTTCTCTCCTTACAGGAAGATAATGGTCAACTGTTACTGAGAGCTTAGGCATTTCGGAATATATCAATGATGTGTATACTTTCTTAGAAAACTGTTTGGTCGGAGCGGTACTACAGTCGTAATTTTTCCTCGTCAACTTTACCTTTTGGAGTTTCGTCAACGTATGACGAAGAATATATAATTTCTTCGCAAGCTCTACATCAAAGCAGTAATTTAGGAAACGAGGCACTTCTCTCATTTATGGCCATTTTTCTCAACAAAAATACATCTGCTCCTTGAAGCGTTAATTTAAGTTGCTTTATTTCCACTTGCCTTTCTATTTTATTCTACTTTATTCTAAATACAGGTAGTCGTCATACACAATATATGTATAGCATTCAATTATTTTACTGTCCTAGCACACATGTAAGACAAAAATACGTGGAGGCACTTCGTGGAAGACTGCAGAGAATAATGGCAAACAGATGACACACGTTTTATTGCATTAGCAGAATTACGTATAAAATGAACTTCTTGACCGAAAGAATACAATCGAACCGCAAATATTTGAGTGCGTTGGAAGCCGAGGGGTATAAGTGATTTTTTTCTCAACAGAGTCAGGTAAAGTTAATTGTTAGAATAAATATGCAAAAACCTGGTTTCCAAGGGAAACGAGTGAGTCTCAGTTCTGTGCTGACATCCCGTGGAAAATCAAATGCACTACTAAACATCTAATTGAACTCGTTTGTTTTCTATACCTAATTTCTGTATCTAACTCTGTATAGGAAAGAGAAATCACTTGTACCCCTTGGCTTCTCACCCACTCATTTAAGGAAAGTCATCAGAAGTAAGCCCGTGGAGATAACTAATAGTATTTATGGAATTTACCATGGCAAGTTCCTCGTTCTGTTTGTACTTACCATTATTCATAAAATAATTCTGAGAAACACTTTTAGATGGTAGACTTCATTTCTGAGAACATCAAGGAAGGCTCACCTATTTAGGTTTAAGCTAATAGCTGGAGTTTCTTGAATGTGATGATGGGAAATATATAAAATACATCAAAAGGTACCCGTTGATAATTAAAGGGCTGATTACGACTGCCAAAGTTTTGTATTAATCACTTCAAGATCGTCAATGGGAGAGGCGGAAAAAACAATTTACAGTTTCATTTCCTATGAATGATAACGTCAATTACATGCAACACGTACCATTCTTTGATTAATGATACTAATAATCTAAACACCGTAGATAGAAAATAAGAGACGGATACTAAAGTTGTATGTATTATATAAGATATCAGGACAGCTGCAGACAGTAAAATGGACAAAAGGAATGCACAGTAACTTTCAAAAGTTTTAGTACAATGTTTGTGGCGCCACTTCTGCTCCTCGAGGAAATTTTTGATTCCCTTACAACTTTTATAGTCATTGGCTACGCACCGCAAATATTTCGTCTGCGCGTGAAGATATATTCACTCAGAGAGAAAAATTACACGCAATTTTATCATTCTGTTTCGATTTAATGATTATTTCGTACGGCCCCGCTGCTCCTTTCCCGTATTTCACTATCGGTGTGGATTTTAGGTATTATAAGACTCACAATGCAAGTAGTTGCGGTGGTCTAGTGTAAAAAACGTGCTGCTTTGACAGGTATGGTATGGTTGGTAGATTGAGTCCCTGCCGGGGAAAATTATGTTCAAATTTTTGTACGTGGTATGCTTAATATTTAAGAGGAAAAGAGTAACTCCTTACCACCCATCTTTTAAGAGCACGTTAATACAGTCACGTAATGAAGGCGCGATTATTTGCTGTACCGTAGAGCCTGGCTCACCCCAACCAGCCAGTTTACAATGATCATATACAATGGCGCACGTGTTCTGTTGTAAGTGTATAATGTTGTTTGTGAGAATCAGAAACATTTTACTAGACTTTCATAGTACAAAAATAAAGAGTGATTTCTTGATAGCATAATATTTACCTATTTTTTCCAAAAGTTGGAATAACTTTTTTAAAGCCATTTGTTTATTATTCTTATTATTGTTTTTTATCCTTTAAATTTACTTCAGTTTCCGCTGAGTTGATTTGATGTAAAGAGCACGGGTTCTCACCAAGGTAACTCTTTACTGCTGAATTGCGTTGAGAAATTTTCTAGTGATATGACAGGTTGAAATTATTACAGCCTTTTGCAATTTGATGTATGTATATATTTGGATGAAGGTTGAGTATTTTGAAACTGTTTTGTATATGTTTTGGAATGATACCGATAGCTGAGATGACAATTGGAGCTATATAAACCTGTTCCACATTCCATATTCTTTTTATTTCTATTGCCAATTTTTGGTACTAATTTATTTTTCCGGCTATTGTCTTTTCGAATTTATGCGACAGTGGCACAGCAATATCAGCTATGTAACAAGTTCTATATTTCTTGTCAATCAACATTATATCTGGTCTATTATTAACAATAGTTTTATCCGTTTTGATAGGCCAAATCGTAGTAAATTTTAAATGCGCTCTTTTCAAGCACTGTTTCGGGGTGGTATTCATAGTATGGGGTCTTCGTATCTATTAACTTGTGTTGGTAGGCCATTTCTTGGTGGATAATTTTTGCAACTTGATTAGGTCTACTTAAATATTCTGTATTAGCTAACATCTTGCAGCCAGATATAATGTGTTGGATTATTTATGGCACTTGAAAACCTCTTGAACCCTTCGGTTTCTCCATAAAGTTCGCCGAATGACAACCATTTGTTTTATGAGATTTTATCAACATATGGTTGATTGAGGTTCTTGATATGTCGTCCATGTAATTCCTTCTGGGCCAATAGTTCTACCTTTCTATTCAATAGAACGGTTCTTGTGTTGGTAGTTACATAGGTCGTGCCATTTTTTAGACTTAATGGTGTTAGTTTATTGTCGGCATATACTACTGATTTTTGCAGCATCAAACTGTTTGATTTATTGTAAAAGAAATGTTTATTCCATAAATTTGATTTTTGAGGAGCTGCTGTATATCAATTAACCCCCAACCTCCCATATAGCGGGGTAGCGTTAGTCTCTCTATTGCAGCCTTTGGGTGATGTAAATTAAATTTTGTGAATGATGGATGTATTGATCTTGGGTACCGCAAAAGCATTGATGTCTTTGATTGTATTTCGTGAATTTAATTCTGTTTTAAGAATGAATGTTAGTGTTTTATTGAATTCAGTCGTTAATTACTTCTTGATCTGTTTATGTTGTATTGATTTTGCTTGCAGGAATCAAAGGTATTTGTAGTTCTCACTTGCTTCAGAAGATATTATTGACATATCGTCCGTAATTATGAAATTAACATGCTTGATCTTTCCTTTTTATACGTGAAGCAATCTCCATTTGTCCAATCCGCATGTTTATGTCAGTGGAGAACCTACTTGTGACATCCAGAAGGCACTTGAGCTGTATTTCATTTGAGGCATAGATTTTAATATCGCCCATAAATAGATGGTGATGATATATAGATTATTATTGTTATCATTATTGTTATTATTATCACAATTTTTCTTTATATTTTATCATTTTTTGCAATTTCTCTTTTCTATTTTTGCTAAAGTACAAGAATTTGCCATAGATTTTCTTTTTATTTCCATTTTTTAAACTTAATGTAAATTATTTCAATCAAAATTTGATGAAGAAACCTATGATCAGAAGGAGGTCAAGACATAGAATAGACTCATAGAAGAGCGACTTGGTGACGCCGAGACCATGTTTTTATCCAACCTTTATCACCAGCACCGAAATACAAGATCTAGGCAAATGATAGAGGGAAAATAAATCGCCGATGAGCTAAAAATGACGTAGGTCCCACTTCCTTTGTTTGGTACAAATTGGTTCATCCTGCCATTTTCCGAACTAATTATAAGTAGCAAGCAAGGAAATGTCATTTCCTCAAAACATTTCCGATGTCGACATCGTTGACTGTGATTCAATCGTTGCTGGCTCAACTTTGTGGAATTTTATCATGATATTGGGAGTAATTATGTCTTATAAAAATTTCCCACAAAATGTCTAATCAACCCACTTACCTTCCGTACCAAGGGTACAACCCCCTTTTACCCTTCATATCGACACAGCAAATGTCGACACGGGTTAGTTTTAATACATATTTAGTAAAAAATGACTAAACCATTATTATTCCATCATCATTGTTGACTGTACTCACTTATAAGCAAATTCAATGAAGGTAAAAAAATCAAGGTTCGCTTCCTTCGATCAAATATTGACTCCTGTGCCAAGTAAACTCCGCTAACGAGGTTTACGTACTCATTTCGATTGAAAATGAATGATGTATTTACCATTTCCACGCAAGAGAAGCTTAAGCCACACTGAATAAAGGCGGATTGTTGATATTCTCTGAATTTATGAGATGGGTAGTGGAGGCCCGGTCAAGAAGCATAGAGCGGGAAATAAGAATAATCGGTTTTTCCACAAAGCGCTAATAGATACATCACGATACGCGTAGGCCGGAACAGCTGATCGCCCGGGCGAAAACATAATAGTTAAAACAATACAGGTGCGCAATTGTTGTTAAAATGAATAAGAACAATTGCTGCGGTTTTATTACGATTTTCGCAAAGTTTTTCAGTTATTTTTTTTGCAATATTGTCTAGTGATCAATCATACGATGTATGTGTTCGATAATACATTTCTTTAAGTTTAATTTGAAACTGTAGTCTTCCATTGACCGCCAAATATATGTGAAAGTTTTATGCATCTTTATAATAGTGTGGCTTTGGGCATGACGGATATGGGCAAAGCAGATAGATATTCGTTTTGGAGGAGGAGCCCAACTTCATACGCGACTATCATATGTTGCATGGACGAAGGGGTGTAATAAGCAGCAACTACCACCGACAAAAGTTTTATCTTTCAAAAGCAAAAAACAATCGCAGTAGTGAGCAGTGCAGCAAGGGTGAACTAACCACTGTTATTTACTGCTTAAATGATTTTCGCAAAGCTCTGAACATATTTTTTTTGCACCAATTGTTTAGTAATCAATTAAACGTTCTACTTTGTTAATGCATGTTTTCTTTACTTCTTTCTGCATATTTCTCAAATCCCATGCCCACAACTAGCCACAATAATTCATCGACTAACGGGGCAAAAATCAGAAGGATTGGCGTCCATTACTGTTAAAGTTGTGCAGGCTATGACATATGAAAAATTAAAGAACAAAAAGACAAGGAATTTTGAATTAGCAGGTCCCAGCAGAGATCTAAAAATAAAAATGCCAAATCAGATTTCTTTCGCTTGGCGTGTACTTAAAAATACAGTGAGCCGATTCCCGATGACTGGATATGGCGTGAGAGAAGACTTCTCTTTATGAACAGAAGTCAATTGCGAACGGTAGTAGGCCTGCTTACGGGCCACTATCATGTAATGAGACATATGCACCTGCTGGGGGTAACAGACTCAGATAGGTGTAGATGGTGTGAGAAGGGAGAGGAAACAACTACCCATCTAATATGCGAGTGCCCCGCAATCACGAGGACTCAATACCTGGGCTCACCTTTTATAGAGCCCAAGGAGAGAGCGAAGGACGAGAGGTCCCATTCGCTAAGGACATAGGCTTCTATGGGTGATCAGTTATCGGTGGTTAGCACAATGTACCTACAGGTCTAAGTGCCCTGGGAGCTGATCCCCCACCGCATCATCAATCAATCAATCAATGGTGCAGCCAGTGTAAAGGATGAGCGCAAGAGAATTGCACATCTTATGCAGGAGTAGGCTGCTACTTCTAAAATGATTGTCAAGACTGATTTGCCAATTTTTCAAATAATCTTTTTAGCCCCTAAGACGTATCCGTTTACAACTATTTGAAGTCTGGCCAAAAGGCAGAGTAGGGGGGGGGGCCCGGGCAAGACGGATATGTTAAGGGAAAGTGTAGAAAAACTGCACAAATATGTATGATCAACAGGACTCTCTTTGTTAATTATCAGTACTTTTTTTTCACAAACTTTGGACTCGGCTACCAAAAAATAATAACTTAAACAGTAACTTCTCCTAAAATGTATTAAATAAAAACGTATCAACTATCATCCGTTTTGCTCGGGTACTACTTATAAATTTTTTTCATACCTTTTTGAAGGAATATAATGTACTTAAATTCACTATATGTGCCATTCAGTATACTACATTTTGCAAAAAAACTCGAGTCGATGGTTACCATAGTGAGGTTGAACTGGCAAGAAATGACCAGGCTACGATAAAATTACAATAGGACGTGGGCTTTATAGGAAATAGGCCATAGAAAATAGGTTTTTCGCTTTAGATAGCAGGTCGTCAGGGGAAAAATATAATTCTCATCAGTGTAGACAGGAATTTGGTGGCTCTTCTGCATGTCCGAGAGAAGCTAGACGCCCATGAACCCACCCTTTACACTAGGAAAGGTCATGTACCAGGAAACATTACGTAACGGCTCTCAAACTAAACAAGGAAATGATATTTAACAAACACGCACCGCAATGTTAGCTGCAAACACTTTACCGACGGGGATTAGCATTACAGGGAGTATTTAGACACACAGATGATCTGCCCTTCACACCGAATCAACGGAACAAAAGGGTGAATGGTTATCCTTAAGAGAAACAGCGATACGGGATGCAAAGGCGACTCAGCAACTTGCAAATTTAAAATAGGAAAATGCGAAGGTTGACGCCCACCTTCACGAATTTATGACCACAGATTAAAGTTAGAAATTCCCTGATATTTTCCCTGACTTTCGTCAAAATTCCCTGGCAAAAAAAATAAATTGAACCAAAAAAATATTAACAAGAATAACTGATTTTAACATGACTCCAGTAATTAAAGGGTAATATATCTCTGACATCAATATCGAAAATAACAATGAAAACAACAGAATGTATACAAATAAAATTCAAAGGCACAATTATATTTTACTGATATAAACTAACCGTAGCTGGGACATTACCAATGACAGTAAAACCAATTTTCTCCCCAATATTTTCCTATTCCATAAATAATAGCAATAATCATCATAAAAGTAATAATACCGCAATAAATAAATTATCGTCATAAATGCAATTATACCCAATATCCTATTCCATCTAACCTTATCTAATTTTGACTGCTTAAACGTCACCCACGGGGATTATTATTACAGGGAGATTTAGACGACACACATGATCTGCCATTTACACCGACTCAACGGAGCAAAAAACGCGAATGGTTATCCTCTGGAGAAACAGGGTAACAAGATGCAAGGGCGACTCAACGGAATAAAGCGATGTACAAACCGGAAAATGAATAATGCATTTTGCTTGCCTTCTGAGGGTGGATAAAACACAAAACAAAATGGGATACGGTTCGCTTTAAGTTTCACGGGGCAATCAAGTACCTTTCCTCCGCCAACATCATCGAACAATGCACACGGATTTCCCAACCCTGAACAGTTTCTTGGGTCCCAACAGGCTTCCGTCTCCTCAATGAACGTCGCAATGGCGAAGAAACAAAGTGCTTTCCTCCACATCTCGCGTAGCGCCGCGATTCAAGTCCACCGAACGAGACCTTGAAAATTTCCAATTCAAATTCGAGACGCAAGCAGCAATAGTTCTCTGGCGGGGTGAATTTTTCTATGCTCGCTAGCCTTTTGGTGGTGTTTCTCTGGTGCAGTGCGAGGATCAGGTGCACTTTTGGCGGCCAAGGTCGCGGTCTATTCCTCCGCATTTTGGTCATAAATATGCCGGCACTCCTGGACTGCACACTCGAGAAGAAAAAGAGGGTAGATACGCATAAAAAATTACTTAAACACACTAAAACGAGGAATTGGCTGGCCTTTTTGGCGGCAACGTAAAGTCCGCCTGCCAAACCGAAGTTCGCGAGTTCGAATCCCGCGTGGGTTGATTTTTTCTTTCCAGGGCATTGGTGTATGAGATCGTCCGAAATTGTTGTTCGTCAAATTCCGCGCTGTAAAGGCATTAAATACCCGGTATTCGGCATGGTGAAGATAAATTATCATGAATTAAAATATAATTTAATTTTGCATTATCGCACTGATGAAATTCTGAAAATTAGGGGAAGGTAAATGAAATAAATTCCTACTCGACGTCGAGAAAATTCATGGCTGTTTCAATTTAAGGGAAATAGAACTTTGAGAACGATGGGGTTATTAACCAAGACAAGCGCCATTTCATTCCTTCTGAAACTCTCTATACACATAAGGTTTTTTTTCCATCCTGGACATGGCCATGTCACTAACGCTTGGGCTACACACTTGTAATACAATCTTCCTATCGTTTATAAATCTTACTTCTTCAATCTTATGACGAAGGCTTCGTTTTAATGTTTTATTCTCCGTTACTTTATCAACAACCTATCCGAAATCCTAAACAAATGTTTTCACAGACTGACGCATTTTTGAGGTAGTGGTGAGAGGTAAAATGGAATGAGGATCGATTTATACTGTTAAAAATACTTGCTGTTCTAGTGAAAATAAACTTTTATACGAATGATAATTATGAGCACACGTACAAAAGAAGCTTATTAATCAATGATATCTCTCTCATACCATAATTTTCGGGTTGGTTTCTCTGTTGATGTATTTTAAGTTACCTTTTATGAAAATAAAGAATGCCGTTTCAATAAAAAAATTTATTGATGATACTTTTAATGAGTATATCAATTTTTCAATACATTTCATTTACTAATGCATAAATTTTAGGGTAAATATATTCAATCTCTAGACAGAGCACGTCATACTGAAAATACGTCTAATTAAAAAATGTCATTAAACATAAAACGGAACCGACAGACGAATGCAGAATATCTGTCTTAAGAATAAAATGAAATTAATATCCATTGGCCAGCGGATTAGATGGAAAATTCTCAATGAAAAATTGCGAAAACAGGCGCATCTGGGAAAGTAGGACCTAAAAGAAGAATGCGGGACAAATAATCCTCAGCGCGGCGATCAGTTCCCAAGGACGAAATATTTTTCTCCACTGCTTCTTTTTCATCCTTTCATATACCGCCCGACCAACCATTCGAATAGGTGCAATGGAGATTTCCTTCGATAAATTGGATAAAATCTATCACGCCGCGCACTTTCAAAAATGCCATGATAATCCGATGGACGAGGGTTTTTATCTTCCGAGCGGGAACAAGATTTTATCTTTTGATTCGGTATTTTGTTTCCCACTTCCAGGAGAGAGGGATTGATGTAATATTTTCACCATGGAAAAAGATGAGAAATTGATATAAATGAAAATACGGAATGAATTTAAAAATATAGTTTTTATAAGGAAGCGAGCCAATCAATATTAGGAAAAATAATCCCTCCTCTTGGAGGCACTTGTATTTTCGACGGAAAAATAAGGTCCGTTTTCCATCGTTGAGAATTCCAAAAAATTTGAGGGATTTGAGCACACCTTTCAACATAATCGAGGGCAGATTAGAGACGACCAACATTGATTGACGGACAGGAGTTTGATTTGAC
The DNA here is from genome assembly GCF_921293095.1 of Ischnura elegans. Lineage (NCBI taxonomy): Eukaryota > Metazoa > Arthropoda > Insecta > Odonata > Coenagrionidae > Ischnura > Ischnura elegans. The sequence goes on along the minus strand of NC_060253.1, from coordinate 44,525,847 downwards.
GAGGTGACTCGGGTAATAACGGAAAATAATGCTCCTCCTCCACGTACTACTACGTAATTACTTACAAACTTACGCTAAGGGAAGTTCGCGACAGGCAAATATATATTTTCACAGCAAGATATCTTTCCAGTTATATTTTAAAGTATTCTAAACAACTAAACAAGCGAAACGTTTTCACATATTTTTATAAAAACAATTTAGCAGTTATTTTTTCGTTTCCCGCTCCAGCTATAAAGACATTACATAAATGTGAATGGTAATGGCAGTAAGAATATCAAGAATAGAAAAGAATTTGCATATGTGGCATTTATAAATAGAAAAGAGCAGATGGTCGTCGTGCCAGCTTTCAAAAAAGGAATGCAAAGATTCTGGTCAAGCGTGAAAACTTTCGTGGCACAAAACGTGGACACTAAGGAAAGAGAATGAGAAAGGAACAAAATGGAAAAAGCACGAGGACTAATTACAAATGCTGGTTGAGGCTAAGAGTCTCCTTCACGAGATAAAGACTAGAGAAGCTACGTGAATAGAGCAAGGACTACGCGGGAAGGGGATTCAGAAAATCGTGCTAGAGGTAAGGGAGCTGAGAAAACGGGGAACTGGGAGGAAGAGGAAACGACTTATAGAAAGAATTAAGGAGTATAGGCATTACCGTGATTTCAATAGGAAATTTCAAAGTTAAATAGGTGCAGTCAGGGAATATTTTTAAAATTCTCCTCGTAAACTCACCTTGACCTGAATGAAAATAAGATGGTTTGTAATTCCACAAAAATTTATTAATGTAAGACCTAGATTTCGACGTCTCACGTCATCGTCTGGTACATTGGAATGGCAATGAAGAGCCACGTCAAAACCTAGATTTCATTAACTTATGTGGAATTGCAAAGTTTTTTACATTCCATTACGTTAAGTATATTCCGTGAAGATGACACGCCCGAGACAACGCATTAAATGCGATAAACCATTTGAAAAACCCATGCGAACGCCATAAATTATGACAAATCGTATAGGGAGAACGGCCAATGTTGGTGGCGATACCCATAATGCAGAAACTTATTGCCATTGGCCGATCAAGTCTAAGGAGTATGAAGAAAATGCCGGAGAAAAACCTCGATACATGGTCAGGTTTAGTTTTAATCCGTAGGGTTCCGTGGTATCCTTTCGGTTTCACACTCGTAAACACGCAAAATGAGCGGAAAAGATGTTCTACTTTAGGGCTGATTATTTGTGTAATGTAATTAAATTCAACTCACTTTCTATGAAGCAGTTAATTATTATTTTTATACAAAATCACTCTACGAAAAATAATATCCCAGAGCATTCTTTGGAAAGAAAACACGCAACACTTTTTTAAGAGTCTGCTTCCATTTATTCTGAGTATAGAATATCTCGACATGAATATTTTTGAAATGCTTCACACAAAATGTGGTTCTTTCTATGCACTATTGAAAATAGATATAAATGATTGTCAAAATTACTTATTTTACTCAAATCAACTTATTTCGGCGTCACTGGATGGAATGAAATAATATTCATGGTACAAAAGAGCATGAATAAAGTACCTACTTTTCCAAAAATAATTTAATGCTGTCAAGTAGACTGTCTTAATAATGACGCTAAGCCGTTGAAACCACTATACGGAATTACATATTTTTGAGGAAAAGTAGTTTGTTTTTCCTTTGTTCTACCATTTATACTTATTTGATGCTTGCGACTTTCCAATAGCTATTCTATTTCATAGGAAAAATAAACAATTTTATAAATGGAAGAAGGTAAAGAAAACTAAGCACGATTTGACAGTAAATTCAAAAAGGAAAGGCGACATTCCAAGCATTCAGCGATAAAATCGAGGAATTCGGGTCCTACGCAGCAGTTGCGAGGGTGGAAAATACTTGGACTCAAAGAAAGAACTGAGATGAAAAGATTCACAAGGCAGAGGTTGCCAAAAAGGTTTCGTTAGAAATGAATACAGTAGAGGGGGAGGGAAAGGAAAGAACTCTTGATTTAAAGGCTTCCTAGGTGGGATGCCAGAAGCCAAAGTTTGGGAGAGAGACCAAGGCAGAGGGAGACTGAATGATTGATTAGGGCCTTTCAACACGCTTCCAAAGAAGGTCAGGGCCTAATAATCCACCTCTAGCTTTGAAAAACGGCCAAGATGCGATTCGACCACAAGAAGAAATATATTAGGCACTAGGAAATAAAAAAAGTCTCCTTTTCTCCAAGATAAAAGGCACACTTTTAAATGATTCCACTTTGAAATCTCGATTGATTATTTGAACAAGTGAACAAAATTTTGGCAAGGAATATATACTTGACGCCCTCGGAAAAAGCAGTTTAAGTCCTCTCTCGCCAATCAGAAGGTCAATCGGGTCGCGGATTTGAGCGTACATTGTTGATTGATAGAACTCCCGATGTAAAGGCCGTTGTTTTGCTGTTTTCGGGGCACTTTATAATACATAAAAAATAAAAATTAATACTATCATAAGATTTAAAAAATCAGTATTTATTGTTTTTTTTTATTGAGATACAATTAAAATGGGTGGATTTAAGTTGAACACGCATTAACATCGGTATTAATAGCAAAATTATTCGAACATAAGAGGAAATATTTCGCATTACCGTCAACTTGTGAGCCAAAACACAAAATTTCAATGGTTTTCGTCTGATTTTGATGGCCATGGGTTTAGCGGGGAAAAAGGGAAAAAATAATATCAAGATTGAATATTAAGAAAATACGAAACTTGACACCAAAATAGGATAAGGAAAGCCTTTTGGGGTAAAGAAATGAAAGCAAGATCCATATTCCCCCGGCAGGTAAATAATAGCCTTTGAAAATCTAAGGAAAGGAAGGCTTTTCCAAATTTGAACAGTGAGGCAATTCCATTAGGAAATAAGCCACAGAAAAAATAAAGGAAAGCCGAAGGGTTACGTGGACGCTGACGACGGAGGACGAGAAAAAACTGGAGTCATAAAAGGTGTGGGGAAGAATGCGGAGTGTAAAGTTGGGGGAGAGGAAGTTCTACACACGGTTAGTCATGGGAAAATCCATTTCCATTGCCACATAAAATCGAGTTTTAGCGGTAAACGATCGAGAAAATCCAGATCGAGCCATGATATTCGAATTTCGATCCAAACTCGATTTTTCAACTCCGATCTTAACCATTTCGTTTGATCTGAGATCCATCACTATCGGTCTCTTATAACTCGTCCGCACCATCTGAACGACTTTTCCCTAATGCCAGTAAAATTGGAAATACATGCCCTAGATCATCAAAAAATCATTCTCAATCAGTTGTACTTCCCTAAATATTTTTATTGAAACCGACTGATTCCAAGCGGTGATCCCAAAACTATATAATTATGAATACATGACTGAATTATCAGTAGTAAAAATTTAAAAACGCATGCACAGATAATCTTCTTTATCTTCTTCAATTTGGATTTTCAATGAAAAGTCGAGCTTCTCATTCACATTAAAAATCGACTGCTCGAAAAATCGATTTCAGCCGATATTTTTCCATCTCTAAACACGGCGGGCAAGGAGAGATAATTTCTAGAGTTGGCACAGGGGGAGAGAATGTATGAACGGAGCGAATAGAAAGGGGGGAGGAAATGTTGAAAACGGTTTTAGAGGGAAGAAAATAAGTTAAGCGGGGAAGGAGAAGAGAGGTAAGAGGATTTATTGAAGTAAGGAAAGCGTGTAGGCCCATGATTTGGAAAGGGATGCCCAAATTTGGAGAAGATATGAACTGGTGGTTCAAAAAAGTTAACCTACTCTATCCGGAGGGACTCTCCACTAAAATACATACATCTTGCAAGCGACAACTAAGGATAAAAGTCCCGAAATTGGCTTCGGTGTTGGAGGGGTAATGTCCTAGCCAGTAGAACAAGAGGTCGTGGGTAGAAATGTTTCGGACATGCCGCGTGAATGGCGGAGAATATCACACAAAATGCGATGAGAAAAAAATATTTCCACGCACCAGGAAGCGAACCACGGAATTATGGCCTCAGCCACTCCGCAGACCAATACGCTACCCAGGTTCCTGTTTAGCCATAGCATTGGTAACGAGACTTCAGGGCGAGCTTGCGGGGTTACACTCCCGGGACAGGGTCTTTAAGCTTCTCGCTTTTAACCCTCACCACGGAAGGGGGAGGACATGGAAGGAGAAAGAAAGTAGGCGCCGAAGCGATAGGAGCCCGACGACGCCTCCAAGGAGTGGATAAGAGTGGAAGGGAAGGGATGAGGATTCCCGCACCGTCACAGAGGCGGGCGGGTCCTACTACTAGCGAAACCATGACTTACTTCATCTACAGAAAAGAAAAAAATTCCCAATGAGGAAGGAAATTCCTGCGATTTTTCGTAGATGATTAGCCAAGGCAATTGTTCAGAGGCTGATGGTGCTAGATGTTATACCCTCGCGGTCCGTCGAGGAAGACAACCGAGGAAAAAAGGACTTCAAATGAGCCACAACTAGGAATTTTTTCTCATGGTAGGTACTTTATGTGAAGAGGACGCGGGTTCGAGTCCCGCCTGGGTAAATTGCCCCTATAGAAGGTATGGATTTTCGTGCACGTGTAATTGTTAACTTGTTGAAAAATCCTGATGGAAAAGGCCAATTAATGCTGTTTTTGGTGGCATGAGAATAATGAAAACCTAGGGTTTAATATTCACCGTAAGTTACTTTAACACTTGCTAATTCCAATAGAAAATTAATGAATAATATTAAGCAGAGCAGCGATAGAGCTATGCGAATAATTTTAATTGCACCCTATACACACATTGCTCCAAAAACACGTGAATAAGAGCTGAAAACGATAGGCATTACGATCTTGGGAAAAGATGAATATTTTATTCCGAAAAATATAGGCCTCGCTTGAAATTCCGCAAGCATTCCAAATTGGTGGGACTAAATGTCTCTTTCCGAAGACTTTTCTACAGCAAAATCTTTTGCTGCAATCTTATGGCGAAAATATTCAGGAGGTATGATCAATTACTCTCATGCGGTCCCAAGACGCGGCGGGGATAGAAGTCGAAGGCAAGGCACTATTTCGCCACTCGCTCACAAAAACTCCCTACGGACGGAAAAAAAATCCCATTTCGCAGTCAAAAAGCAAAGTTCCTGAGCGCTCTCAAGATTTTTATCGCTGGCGAAAGAGGCATGCACGTCTCGTCCAGTCCTTGCTTGCGCTGAAGAGAACGAGGAGCAAAGTAATGTATCAACCTAACACGTGGCGTGAAGGTGACTTGACTTTTTCACACCTCCACGAGACCACGATAGCCCCCTATTCAGGGCCACGAAAGCTCTTTAAAATTGCACCGGCACGAAAAACTCGCGGGTAAAACATTATTCTTCATCTCACAGAAATTAAAGCCTTCCAGTCAAAGTGACGTCAATCTCATGACCGAAGGTATGACACAAATATTTACCTAAAAAAGAGTAAACGGTAAAAATCGCGCTAACTTATCCGGCAGCATATTTCATACCGTAAAATCGCAAGCCTTTGAATCCTCCAAACCAGAGGGGAAATTAATGGAAGAGTTTTCATCTAAATGACCTATTGTAATGAGAAAGGAAAAAAAGGAACTCTAGATAAAGTCATATCTCTTCTTATATAAAATATTATAAAATCATTTCTATTAACATTAAGTGTATCACACAGGTAAGGATCACAAAGAAGGGTACCGTCATATTACGTAGATATTATAAGATATTGGGGTCGAAAATATTATCGCAGGTGAATGTTTTATAAAATATTTTGGACTACACTACGTAAAATACCTATAAAAAAGAAGGCACTTTTTCATTGTTGAATATAAATAAATTAAATAGTTTAAGAACCGAATTAAAACGAATGACGAATAATTCTTTACTTGTGCTACTACAGTGAGCCTGTCACCTTGTTATCACAAAAAAAATATTTAAGAAAGGACAACGTCACCGTAATAGTCGTTTTTGGGTTAGGTTCTGGATTGCAAGACGTAATGATAATGGAATTCATCATAGCCTAATAAAAGAACTGATGAGTAAAGACCAGAAAAGCTACATCAATTATCTAAGAATCGAAGGCAATACCTACTTTTGATTGTGTCATATCCAAAGTAACACGTTTTATAAAAAAAACAATACACCCATTTAAAAACATCTCTAAGTGTTGAAGATCGTTCGATGGTCACTCTGGCATTTTTAGCGACTGGAGTAAGCAACTAAAGTCCGCAATACAGCACCCCTATACCTCTTCAACTTAAGGCAGGTAATGCCAACCCATTAAATTTGATAAGAGAAATATATTATACACGATGACCTACTACACTATCAAATATCTTCAACAATTTATAAAATATATTCATAAAATATTTTACAATGTAATACGGGCCTAAGTGCGATCTATTATCGACTTATAACATTCTTTAATTTTTCGGCAGAAAACAAATGCATTCCCTATCCGTTCGGCAAAAAACCACTCTATCATATCTGTCAGACTTTGAAAAACAGCGGGGTCATTCGTGTATCTTGTTCTCCGTGCTACTTAGAAAGACATCAATTCTTCATTTCTCAAGCAAACATAACTAGTGTTTAAACCAGGGATGGCAAGTGAAATTAAAGGAAAGTCAAAACCAGTAATATTTCAATAGTTTCGTTCCCGGGAGCGAAATGTAGAAACGAAACCCGGGGAGCTAAACTCAGGTTCGAAACGAAATCTGAGTCAAAACTGCTTCGGGTCGAAACTAAACTGAACCTCTGGGGCGAAACAAAACACATATAATGTTTCGCACCGGAGGGACCACGTGCTTCACCTTCAGTTTCGACCCACACACCGATTCCGAATGGTTGAATGAAGCAGAGGTTCGTCCAACTGCCACTAGATGCATAGGGCTTTCATATTTTCACTAACTCTTGGTTAACCTTGTGGTATTCCATTATAAGTTTTTTATATAAAAAATATTTTAAAAATAAGTGGTTTAAGTAATTGTGTACTATATCCAGGAAAAACCTTCATATTTTGACCACAAACAGGAGAACGGTGAACATAAGATCGCATGCAAGGGTCTGTCATGAAATGGGTCGAAACTTTTCCCTCTATTACCCCTCCACTCAACTTCTGGGATCGAAACTTAACTACGAGCGGCGGAGTTTCGGGTAATTTAGTTCCGTTCCCGGGAGTAAAGTTTTGTACCGGGTCGACACTAAACTCTTCGGGGATTTTAATTTGGTGCGGGAACGAAACTAAACCTAGGCATCGTATTTTCATTTCGCTCCGGGTCGAAACGAAACATTTTCCTTTCGTTTCACATGCCATCCCTGGTTTAAACGTGGAAAAGTTGATTTTTTCGAAATTTACCTCCATAAATAATTAAAATAGCACTTGATAATTTTGCACAACGGGTGAACAGCATCATATTTCATATTAACTGGTTTCCAAACTCCCGTGATAATTATCCAGAGATTACTATGAAAAGCCATTCGTACTTCCCTTAAGTAATTGAGTCAGTGGAACCCTCCACCTCCTTTTTCCTCAATTGATCCAATCTCTTACGTTTCAAATACTTATAAAGGCGATGAAAAAGTCGCTCACTAATACTTGCATTACTAACTCTAGGAGAAAGGGATATGAGCGCAGATCGTCGCCGAGTGTCGGAAATGTACGGGGAAAGAATAATTTTTAAGAGGAGTCACCACTCCTTATGACAAGTCGTTCTTTTTCTTTTTAAGCGAGGAATTAATCACATAATTTTAGCGTTAATACCTTGAAAGTTTCAGGGAACACAAGAGTATACCTATGTCAAAAGTCACATTAATCTCAAAGTTAGAAGACAACGCAAGTTGACAGGTTGACAGGGATTAAACTAAGACCTGTATTCTTAGTCGACCCTGTAGGGCCAACCGACCCTGGATAAGTCATCAGCCCCTGTATAAACCGATCTCGCCCTGCATACGCCACATCAAGCCCTACATATGGCCGTTTTTGGAACTAAACGGGCCCTACTTGATGCAGGGTAGCTGAACCAGCCCTACACCCTACAAAAATATGGGGGCCAATTATCGTCTGCTGATCACTTCCATTCCTCCAAGATATAAAATTTACAGATACGATCGATGCAATAAAACAGGTGGCGGAGTTTTATAGCAGTAATGTCACATTTACACAGCGCTGCCTACGAAATAATTGACAACGAAATAGAAAGCGTGTGGCGTACAATTAAGCAACGAAACAAAAGGGGTATTCATATCTGCTCTTTTTATAGACCTCCCAACTCCGAAGTCGATATTATCTATAAACTAGAAAATCAAATATCCACATTTACTCAGAGAGACAGTAAAAGCGTAATAGTTATAGGGGGAGATTTTAATCTTCCATCTATAACTTGGGATACTTACACTGTAAAACCGAATTTAAGGAATAGAGAAATCAACGAGTTCTTACTCATTGTATTTGCAAATCACTCTCTCGCCCACGTAGTTGACAAGCCTGTGAGAGGAAATAAGATATTAGACCTTTTAGCGGCAAGCCATCCTAAGTTGATAAAACAAGTCGATATTATTGACGGTATAAACTATCACAGAATAATCTTTGCAACGTTCAAAATTGATGTAGTTTCAGCCGTATAACCAAAACGCATTATTTTCTTATTTGATAAATGCGACTTCATTAAATTTGGCGAGATGCTTAATGACTCCTACACAAAATTCGTAGCTACATCAAAGGACAAAAGCACAGATATAACATGGAAACTTGTCTTAGAAATTCTGCGCCAAGGAATCTACTAACATATTCCGCAAAAACTGAAATGTCATAATAAGGAACCACGCTGGTACAACAACGATGTCAGAAGGGAACTTAGAAAACAGAGAAAACTATACAACGTGTACAGAAAGTCCATTACGTTATGTAATAAATCGAAGGAACTTGAAGCTAAAGAAAGTTACGCTGCACAACGCTCAACAACTAAGAAATCAGTGCGAACTGAAATGCGAAAGTTCAAGAAAAAAGTACTCGGTGAATTACTCGAAGAAAATCCGAAATTATCTTGGTCGGCCGCGAGAGAGCTTCAGGTAAAAAAATTAAGTTAAATTACCACTTTGAAAGTGTATACACTACTGACGATACTCAATTTAATCTAAACATCCCATACACTGAGGAATCGATGGAAGAAATCTCTATACAACGTAATAACAACGTATACAACGTAACAACTACAATCGATTAAGAATAGTAAATCTCCGGGTCCGGAGGGAGTACCCGCGCGTGTCCTCAAGGAGTTAGCTCCACAGATCGCACCTTACTTAGAAATAATATTCAAGAAGTCACTATAAGCGTGGCAACGATATTCATAAAGGGAAACAAACATGACCCAGGCAACTACCGTCCAATTTCATAAACATCGATTATAGGCAAGGTACTTGAGCATATCGTCGTTAGCAATATCATGACTTTCTTGAACCGGCGTAACTTCCTCCATGACTGCCAGCACGGATTCCGAAAAGGTAGATCATGAGAAACACAGCTCGCGTTCTTCCTTCACGACGTTTTAAAATCTGGTGAATCGTAAAGACAATTTGACGCATTGTTTCTGGATTTTAATAAAGCTTTCGACACGGTACCTCTCAAAAAACTTTTATGATAATTACAGTAATGCGGATTAAAAGAAACAGTAGTAAACTTGATACGCAACTTTCTCAGTGATCGTAAACAAAAAGTAGTTCTTGACGTAATTAGCTCTGATGTAGTAAAAGTTACATCAAGTGTTCCACAAGGAAGCGTAATTGCCCCCCTTTTGTTCATTGTATACATGATCTTTGCTCCCGCATTAGCAATAAAATACGTGTATTTGCTGACGAAGCTGTCATCTATCGTGATATTACTGGTCTTTCTAACTATGAAATTCTATCATCGGACTTAAATAACGTTCATTTGTGGAGCCAAGATTGGGAATTCGAACTTAATCGGAGCAAATGCATATCGGTTTATTTCTTGCGGCATTCGTCCAACTATAACCATGTTTATGCTGTGGATGGTATTAACATCAAGGCAACAGACGAATTGAAGTACTTGGGAGTTATGATAACCTCGAACCTCTCGTGGGGAACACATACAAGGAATATTTGCGGCATAGCCGTGAAGAAATTAGGATTCAACAAACGCACTGTGGGAGATTTTTGGATGAGAAAGTAAAAGAAAGGTGCTATTTCCCACTCGTCCGACCGCACCTTGAATATGCAGCGAGCGAATGGGATCCGGTGCAAAAAGACTTAATCCGCGAACTGAATAAAATACAAAGGAAGGCAGCGCGTTTCGTCAAACACTGCTGCGGGCGTACAGAGAGGGTCACCCAGATGTTAAGCGAATAAGGCTGGGAGTCGCTGGAGACTCAGAGGCTGCGCGCAAGGCTTACATTGCTTGAAAAATTGAGAATGGATATCTCTAAGAGCGACAGGGGAACATAATATTAGAGTCACAATATATTTCTAGGTCCGATAGAAGCGATAAATTAAGAGAGATTTTTTGCCGAACGGATAGATGTGGGAATTCGTTTTTCCCTTGGACCATAATGGACTTCAATAAACGCTAGTTCCAACCTCCATTTTTATGTGTAAACGGCTGGTGTCCTAACACCCCCTGCCACACGCCTTTTAGGCGGCTTGCGGGATATTATGTAGATGTAAAGACTCTACGTTTGTAATACATATTAAGGGAGACGAGCTCACTCGAACAATTTTAAAATGCACAGAAACTCAGAAGAAAGGTAATAATACTACCACATTATAGCCACCAAGTTAAAAGAACCATAAAATTGACTGAACTAATAAGGAAAATATAGCGGTATACATGCACCTTGTTTATGCGAATATATAATAATATTTTTAACCTTTGGCACCTGGTATACTATGGGAAACCAATAATTCGTTCACGTATAACCATAGAAAACGTATTTTCATGCCAGTATTTGCCACATAATAAACTTAACTACGGAAGGTGACACCAAATGACAAACCTTGATGATGCAACGTAAGTTCCCACGTCAATGATCATATTTGCTCCGTGCTTATTACTATTTTGTACAGACCGCTTTTGAAGTAATTTAAAGACAATAAGGTTCTACTTTTGGCTCGATGTGAGAGTATTTGTAGCGATAATTAAGGTGCCTGGGGGACGACATTGTTTATTTACCTTGAGCCGTTTCCCTAACAATACGCCCGAAAATTATCGTATGTCTTATCTTAGTTTCATAGTTAGGTCCCATTACGCCACCAGAGGAAAATTGACGCTGCGCCATCATCTACGCCATCTCAGAGAACTCGACGACGCCATCACCCCCCACCACTTATGTAGGGTCGACTGAGAAACGCATGTAGGGCCTTTTGCTGTATAGGGACGGATATGTAGGGTCGACTAAGAATACAGCCTTTCCATCAAGTATTGCTTACTTCATCGCAAGAAAGGTGTCCTTTCATAGAAAAATATCTCGTGCATGAAGTCGGATTGCACCCCCGGACACAATTTTGTCACTCTTTGTCTAGTTCTTGAAGTCAATTGTAGAAAATAGTTGCGTATCTTGAAAATAAATATACAGATAATAAGGTAATTATTCACTATACAGCGAGCCCATTTATTTCCCACAACCAATCAGAAGAAAGTGATGCTCATTTTTGAGGTGAGTTAAATCTTCCATGTTTAATTTTTATTTCTGCATATTATTCCAGATATTTTCCGATCATGGTAAAAGTGTTCACAACTTGCATTGTCATCCAGGTCTTAGCTGGCCGGAAAAAATTTCAGCGCTCTAGCTTATCAGGAAGAAGTGGAAATTTGAGTTGCAAGAGTTTGCAAATAAGAGCAAACACACCCGAAATTAAGAATAATAAAACGTTTAAAAATAAGAAATTCCGCGTCAAAAAGATAATGCAATTTCCGATGAAGAGTGAATTATTTAGGGCAGTTTATATAAAATATCGACATAAGGATGCCGAGCAATGAGGTTTAAATAATATCATAGCCACGAAAAACCTCATCTTTTGCCAGGATGCTCCAGAATTTTCTTTCTCCACAAAAGCCTCAAAAAGAAAAAAAGTAAAACATAGGAGCGGTCCCTTCATCCCGTTCGCAATTCCCCAGGCAAACATACAAAGAGTTTACCGCTTAACGCAAATTCCTAACCAGCGAGGACGGGATCCGGACAAGCACCTGAACCCCTAAGGGACAAGAGGCTTTAAGGGGAAAATAAGGAAGGAAGCAGCAGAAAAGGATGTGCCAACTTACCCTGAGAATCCCTGTTTTTCTTACCAATTTTGGACGACGCTACCCATAAACGACCCTTATTTCTTATATCGTCTTGAGCGAAAAAAAGCTAACGCATTGGATGTCTTTGCTCATTTTATCATTTACATAATAAACAAATTTATATGCAGGTAATGATTTGAAGGGATAAAATTTGCAAAAATGGTTTGAAACAACTTGCTTTCATATAGTGCGGCATCTTCTTTCAAATCCATCGATATTCATCAAGTATTAACGTAACATCAGCCATTTTTTTCTTCTCCATAACATTTATCTGTTATAGGTACTTTATCTCCTCAAAATAATCTAGGATGTCGTCTTTCATTAGAAGACGTTCACTTATCATGGAAGGCAATTTGTACCTCTTCCGATACACATTATACTTCTTTTTACCTCATATTTGATGGTTTATGAAATCCTCTGGGTTGAGACCCCACGTCAATTGCTTTTGCATAGTTCAACCATTACAATTCACGTAGTTTAATTTCACTAATTCGAAATAAATTTAAGCAATTAAACAATTAAAATAGAAATTTATGAACCAGAAGATATTCTTCCCAGTCACTGAAACCATTTTGTAAATTTATAATTAACGACAAAATAAATTAATTTAAAGTAACAAGAGCGTAGCAAAATTAGTAAATACCTTAAAAATAAATAAATCCTCCGCGAGAAGTAAATTATACCCTTTCCTAAATAAAATAATAATTAAGTAAGGATCGTCAAGACCTCAAAAACCTAGATTCAAGGCGAGAAAGATAACAAAATACTTTTCTTTAAATGTTATTTTAAATGCAATATCATTTGAGGGAACAATTCATCAGACACTGGATAAGAAGCACGTTTCCCTTTGTATGTTGTATGCGAGGCTTGGACATCTGCTAAAGTCAAGAGTGGAAGCATTCAAAATGTGGTGCTCAGAAAAAGCAACATCTGAAAAATTTCTCTGACCGATTTCATAGCAAACTGAATTATATTTTCATATCGCATTGATATGATAGATAAGAAAATACAATATGTGACTGACGCAATATGCATCAAAAACCGTTCTGGCGTTAAAATTGCGCATTTTAACTCCGTCAAACCAATCTCATGATTATTGACTTATAACGATGGACGTCATTTGAAATGTTTTCAAAGATCAACCACCAAACGCAACATCTTTCAGCAAGTTTAACGACACCTTCAAACGCGTTGACTAGTAGGACGGATACCCTTACATTAACATCGTAAATTAGCAAACAGCAATAGTTTTCTCTACCTCGTTGCCTGTAAAGGAGAAGCACCATGAATTCGAAGAGTTTACTTCGCTACCTCCTTCTTCAGCAAACACGAAGCCGTTCTAAAACCCTTTGGACAATTCTCCAATCGGAAAAAAAGGAACGGACATCCTTTACGCCTTTGAGCGTTCTCTCCAATGAAAACCCATGTTGCCTGCCAAACTGTTGGCATTTCTTAAACTCCACAGCCCTCGATTTGATTAGAATTCCCACAGCGGAAATTCTCCCAAACAAACACGACTGAATTGGACGAGGAAAGTGCCTAAGGTCGAGAGAACCTATAGAGAATTGGACGATTCGTGTCCTCATCGCTGGGACGAGATCAGCTGGATAAATAAATTTGACTCCATCGTCCACATCAGACATTCACTTGTTTGTTTTTTTTCACCGCGCTTGCAACTCGATGCCTTTCACGAGTACGTTAAAATCTTACCGGGGAAAAAGGAATGAGATGGTAGTCAGATTAGGTACCCATAGTGCCCTAGAGAGGCTCCTATTCAAATATCTCTACTTTTGCATTTAAAAAACGTCCATTATTTTCACGGATGGCTGATAAGCTTAGTTTTATCAACACTTGCTGCATTTGATAGCTCAAAACGGTATTACAACTCTTTCAAAAATCCTAAAAGAACTTCACACTGGTCAAACAATTCCATAATAGCATCATAGCCGTATTTTTGCCGCATGTTACTTTGTTACAAAAATGGAGAGGGATAACTTACAAAAATTATTACTAACTGCAGATATTTCATGCGAAATGCCTAAGAAAATGCCGCTACTTCAAAATATATCCCTAAAAATGCGCGAAAGGCGTTAAAAGCGGTCATGTATAGAACGTTAGGTAAATCATGAGAGAACAAAATATTATAAGCTCCGGCTAAAAAATGAGACAACTTTGTGCGAGAACTAAGAGTTTTAGAATATTGGGAAGGCGTACAAAAACTTCCTATGGCGAGCTCTGTTTTTCCACAGCTGTTGATTTGGCTCCATATGAGCACAGGCAGAAGTTTATTTGATGGCGCGCTGCAGATACCTCATAAAATAAGCTCTTCTAAGGCTACCGCTCACCAAGCGTAAAAATATTGCATTGTGTTTAAAAAAAAAAAAGGCTTTACATCGTACACTCAACTTACATATACATTATAACGAGTATTAAAACAGTTTTATTAACTCCCAAAATATTGAATAACGTCAAATAAAGGAGATTCCAAGAATATAATTAACAGAAATCGTATATAGATTACCTCGATCCTAGTAACTCAGTTCTTTGAGGATAAACATAAAAAAAACGAGTAAGTACATTTTGAAAGTGCATAATTATATCACGCTTAGCTGGCAGGGTTACTTAGCAATGTTAAAAAGGAGTAAAATTGCTGTTGCCACACTGTCGTAAACCTCTGTGTCGTAATATCTCCAAGGTTATGATGAAGCCTAGATGATTTGAGCGCAAAATAAACAAATTAAAGGAAGTTCGCTCATTACTTAATTTCGGATTTAAAAAAATAACCACACTCTTGGTTTCTTTCGACGAAAGACGCCATTTTTTAAGTGATTTTGCTGAAAATATAGTCAAAAGTTCCCAAATTGAAGAAATGTATGCACGAAGCAAGGACAAATTTTCGGTTGGGTGAATCAATTGGAAACAAAAGAGAAGGTACCCGAGGCAAACCAAGAGCAGAACGATACAACAGAACGTTCCATTTGGCATTCCATCCCTTTCAAGTCGATTGTCACAACAATGAGAGCGATGTGTTGCTAAGAGCCTCAAGCTATTCCATTGTATTGGTACCACTTGTTTGTCCGCTTGTCTCACGGTTTTCTTCATGTTTTCCCGAAATTATTTTCGTTATTTTTAGGTATCTAGATAAACACTTCTGTTAGAGGTATTTTACAATCTTGACCTTCAACGTTAAAGACCACGTTAGTGCGTTTTACAAAAAATCCAATTATATGTAAGTGTGTAAGTAATGTTTTAGCCATGCACAAACGTTATAAAAAAAATTAACTTTTATTCTTATTAAAAACCATGAATCAGAGTCAATAATGCAAAACATACCAAAATTATTTTTAGCTATTATTAGTAATGACATTTTTCTTTTTAAATAATTTCTTCATAATCCTTAATTATCACTCATACATTCGAGAATTTAAGGTCGCCCACCTGAGGTCCTATCTGCAGTGAATACAACCCAGGAAATTTGTTGGCGTTGATTAATGAATAAAACGAATAATGTTAACACTTGATCTTCTCACTTATGCAAAGAAACGTGGACACAAATTTGTGGTGTTCTCGGTCATCGCGAACAAAGAAAATCTTTTACCCTTTAATATAATAGTAATATTAGGTAATAATGATCTGGGCTGGCCAAATCGCTTACGAGTATATTTTATTATTTACTTCGTGTGGCCTGAAAGTACGCTACAGTTACTAAAATGGGCTTCAAGCGATGGAAAAACAAATAAGCCGTGGGTTTTTCGGAATGGCTACTCGAATGATTCACGCGCAATGCTCTAGAGGGAGCCACCCACGAGCATCTAAGAATGCAGCCAAAGACGCATGGTAAATATAGCAGTTTGTTTACAACTCCCTTCGCCGCCAATATGCCATATGCGAATAGTTCAGGAGATACCACACGTTTTATTGCTTGCTTGTTTTCATAAGCATCTCCACCCGCCAAATGGCCTTCGTAATCCTCTCTAACACGCATTTATGGCAACTTCCAAGGACTCACAGATACTCTTTCAACCCTCCCTTGAATCAAAGCATTGAGAGAAGGAAAATTGTGGCAGCTTTGCCGCAAAAGTCATGAGAATTCGACGCATCGAAACAGATGAAAAGAATCGTTCATAATTGCGGTGCTTCGATCTAATACTACTCGGTAATGATATTAAATGATATTAATAAATTGCTATCTTCCTTACGGATACCGATATAACAAAAATTTTCTTACATGGAGATATAATTTACTACTCTATCCTAGTACTTTACTACTCTTCCCTATTTCAGAGTTAGAATATGTTTTTATTTACTCAAAATGTTGATTCCATTTTCATCGGTAGCTGGAAAACACATTGATATAAAATATTTGCTCGTGCAAGTACTTTTAACATATTATGCCAAGTAATTCGATTATTGCCGGGGTTGAAATTAATAATAACTATCCAGAACCTTAGAAAATAGGCATAATGCTTAGCCCAAATATTTAAAATTATTTATAATTCCTCTACAGATTTTTAATATTTTTCCACGCATACTGTTACACAAGCTTTTAACACAAGTTAACTTCACGCTTCCGCTTTTGTAATCTCACCCTCGAAAATTCCGCAACAACGATTCTCAAAAATTAATCCCATACCGGCATTTTCGAGATGCAGTCAACACGGGAAACGAGCAGAACCTTCCTTCGAGCTGGTCCCACAAAAATGACTGCCAAATAAAAAACATTTTTCTTTTTTCAACACCCTCCTCGCGAGTCAGAAAGCGAGGACGTAAACTTGTTTAGCTCAGGGAAGTGTAAACTCGACTTTATTACGGAGACGTACACAAAAGGACTCTGTTCACGAGTATTTAGAGCACCTGAGATTCACAGGATCTCCCCTGGCATCGTTGGCTGGGGTTTTTCTCGCAAAAAAAAGGATAACTGAGGAGAAAAAATCTCCAGGAGGCACGGTGAGGGGCCTCGATAAGCTAAGGGATTTGTAAGGGAGAGTTTCCAGGGTTTTTGCTTAAGCTAACTTAATTCAAATGTTAATTAATCTCACGGGAGTAATCAGATCTCCGATTTAAGTCTTTCCCCTTGGCAAATTCACCAGAAATCCTGCAGATCGCAGCAAGTTGTCAAAGCGCCTGAACACAAACAATTATCAAACTCTTCTCCATTTCCGTACAGCATAGTGAACTACATGGATTGCTTTCCTTAAGTGTAGGTTTTACACGAGAAATGAATTTTTCCCAAATTGGTCATCAAGATAAGCATAACTCAAGCACGAGTATCGTTGGCATAATTTTATGAAATTTAAGTGTCTCTCCCATTCATTCCGAAGTTTTCAATATTTTCAATCAATAATAACTACTCCGAGAGAAATATAGATACATCATTTCTTAAAAGATTTTATTTATGAAAGTATTTAGTTTCCGCCAAGATTGATTAAATAAATTTTTTCGTTGTTACCTTTACGATAGGGAAATTCTGTCCCAACTCAAAATATCTTACTTTACGACCCTGTATATTGGGTGAAAATAAAAAGTTCATTTGAACAAATTCCGAAATATATATCATTTCAATCCATATAACATATATACATAAAAAGTGGAAAAATTTCCACCTAATAAGCATGCTTATACACTCATAAATTTACAACAGATACATTGGACGAGGAAAAGAAAACACTTTCCAACTCGCTAACGGTGCGACTGGATATACTCTAG
Source organism: Ischnura elegans (assembly GCF_921293095.1). Classification (NCBI taxonomy): domain Eukaryota; kingdom Metazoa; phylum Arthropoda; class Insecta; order Odonata; family Coenagrionidae; genus Ischnura; species Ischnura elegans. Next base: position 44,507,865 of record NC_060253.1, on the reverse strand, counting down.
CATAGTACGCTCTGTAGGGTAGCAGTCTTTACGATAAAAATGAGATTTTTCCGCATAATTTTAATAAATAAAAAAATAATTACGAAAATACAGAACTGGTGAACAATTCATGGCATTATATTAGAGAGAGATAGACAGGACAATGAATTTGAAACCTTGACCTTGCAATACACTAAACCTTATATTTTACCCGAAATGATATGTGCTGGCCTTGTGCTGACACAATCACAAAGATTGAATGAATCAGACATGATATCAACATAATAAGAGTTGTTGAGATCGATGGTAAAGAATTTTCCCATGCTGAAGTCCTTTTGAAGAAGCAATGATGGAATCAGCATCATAGCGATGCAAGACAACCTACAGGTCAGCTCAAAATCCGAGCTTCACTAAAAACGAAAGGAATCACCTGATGTACAAAATAAATAGTTAATTCCATATATTTTATAGGTATTCCTGCTCTGTGAAACAAATAAACTTTACAGATATTCCAAACATTCATTACAGCATTCGTAAAATATAGATCATACTAGGCACGGAAATTTTCCCAGGAATTTGGGTTGCGCAACGGAGAGAGATGAATACCTCTATGGAATTTCTCCGTATCCGTTCCTTTGAGTCTACCTATAATAAGAAAAGAGGGAAAACAGAACTCAGGTTTCAAGTTAACCAAACGGTGACAAGCCGTTTCATAGGAAATATATTCTTCACGATAACAGGGGCAGGCGAAGTACGAAAATGGATCATAAATTCTAAATTAAACTTTAATGAACAAAACAGTGGGTAAATTATAGTAAACTTAACTGCGATTTTAGGGTGGGGAGCGGGGTAGAAATTATTGATGTCGATCTTGTACATATAAAAGACGCTCACGATCTAAAATAAAAGAGAAAAATTGGTTTAAATTTTCAAAGCAGATGCCAGGAAATGTTGCACGAAAAGACAGAGGCAGAGAGTTTAAATATGGCCAGTATGGGGACTGAAATACGCTTCACCGAGGCAGAAGTTTCACACCAGTATAAGACAGTTTGCTGCAGGCAATGGAGATGTTACTGCGTAGGAGGGTGTTGAAAGCACAAGGGATGGGAAGCATACACAAGGAAGTTCTTAGTGTTGTTCCGGAGGGAAGAAAGCTGCTGGGAGGCATAAATAGACGCTGTACGACGCAGGAAAGGAAAATACAGGGTATCAATGCTAGAGGGTATCCTATTGGGAAACAAGGGAGAATACAACTGAGAAATGAGGAAGAAGAGGAATGGTAAAATATTATGATTTGATAGGGGGCAGGGTTTTTATAACCTCTCAAGGCCGCCATACACGGTGAATGATCATGCTTAATGATCACGCGAATGATCATCATTTACACTGCATCATTCATGGGATAATGCGAGAAAAAATAGAACAGAAAATATAAATAGAATATAAAATAGAATGCTATAATTTTTTGATTGATCATGCGCACGACGGTTCATTAGCAAATTTTTCCGTTATACACGGCGAATTTTTTCATTCGTATTACTATTCAGCATGATCATTCACGGTGTATAGCGGCCTTCAGTGGAAAGATCTGTGCCCCCAAAAGAACGTTTATAAAACTGGAAACATCACCTAAATCAACAAACTACCCCTCAAGCCACCTCAACAGGCGTCTAGGCGTCAGGGGTGTGTTAGAACACCAAACTTTTCAAAAAGTACAGAAGGAACGCATCGAAAATATTTCACTACAGAGCCCAACCTATAATTTACTAAGCCCTTTATGGAGAAATTTTTCCTTATCAGTTGTGAATGCAAAAATATTTAAAATTTTGACCATTTATGTGGTATATAATATAGACGAGGGTAGTAAATGTGAACTTCAAGTAGCAATGAATCCGTCGATTTATATGCGACCTTATCAGCTGGGAGCATGTAAATGAGGCATATATAAATCTCAAATGGCTGAAAGAATGTGAAAGACGAGTCTACGTTACCCTAGTAACGACATATAAAATTCTTAATTCCGTCTTATTTGTTCAACAAATTTGTCCTTAAAAGAAATGCAAAACAACGATCTACAAGAACTCATCTTTTCGTTATATTTACCCCACACCAGAGCACAGGGATGTGTCATAGATCGTTCATAGTGTCTATTTCCCGCATATGAAATTTACTACCTGATGACTTTAAAGCATGTAAATCCATCGAAAATTTTAAAAGAAAAGTATTCAATTTGATTTCTTCCACCATGATGAAATGAAAAGTAATTTTTATATCTTTAGACGCCGAGTGAGATTCTACGAGACACCAAGATGAAAGTGGAAGCGCAGAAGGGCGAATAGGAAAAATCGGTGCAGTAACTCGGCAAAATCTACAGCAAATGATCATTAAATATTAAATTTGTCGATTTGTGACGCAACCCTCTCCCCCATAAATGACCGATGGGCGTAGGTCAGGGGTCTATACATCTCATTTTTTAATTTTTTTATCAATTCCACAACTTTCTTTCACCAGGCCAGGTTTCCTTGAAAAAAAATAGATTTTTCCGACCATCCTTAATGTGGCCGAATGAATGAATAATCGAATGACAGAAAAAAATTGTATGATGCACAGCAATTCATTATTAATCAACCAAGGTTTCGATGGTGTAGTAAATCAAGAATCTGAGTTACTGAGTACCGGAGGCAACTCCTTATTTATTAATTCCAACTGTGTATGAATATTAATTATAACACACAAATCAGCCTCCTTGGCATAGCAATCAGGTCAATGGCATTGGCAACACAAACAAAACAGTTACCAATAGGCAAGTTACCAGAGAAACCTAGCAACATAAATGAAAATAGATATTCAACACTTCCACATCAAGTTCCAAATAAATTTACAATAAAACTTCAATTTACACCTTTAAATCACAATTACATATTACATGACGATACAATTATGCATCACAAATTTAACCTACCTGGTGGTTTTATAATTCTTTTTGGTCTACTTGTTGTTGTCATCTCTTCATTGTTTTTACACCCAATATTTTTATCAATCCTGCAATCCAAATCTTTACTTGGACCTTCATTACCCTTAGCATCAACTGGTTTCGATAATATTCTACCACTTTCACTCTCAATTGAGTTCATCACTTCGTCATTAGTTTCACAATCAATTAGACTTGAATAAGGTTCAACTCTACCATCAAAAGACTTCTTGTACAATTCATTTTTAGTGTCAAGCTCTTCGAAGTCAATATTTATAACATGCCCTTGCTCCAAACCTGAATTGAACTCGCACGTTTTAATCATCTGATCAGTATGTCTACACCAATTTAAATCTTCATTTTCAAGTTTAACAATAAAATTTCTGCCGCCCAACACTTCTTCCACCCTACATTTTTGCCAAACTCTACTGTTAGCATTCCGATAATCTCTAGCATAAACAATGTCTCCTACATCAAAGTATACCTCCCTACCACTTGGTTTCCGAGAAGTTTTGCAATCTAATGTAGTTTCTTTCAGATAATCAAATCTACTTCTAACTTTCCTATTGAACATCCTATAAGAAGGACTTTCATTGGTTATCCAGTGTGGAGTATTTCTATAGCTAAACAAAAATCTATTTATCAGTGTATTTAATGAGCAACCTTTGTGCGTATCATCCCTTAACAGTTTATATACAGAATATTTGAAAGTCTTAACAACATTTTCAGCGGCACCATTGGTTGCTGGATGACATGGAGCAGAAGTAACATGTTTAATTTTATTCACAGCACAAGAGTTTACGAATTCTTGTGAAACAAACAGCCTTCCATTGTCACTCACTAGCAATTTTGGAATTCCAAACCTGGCAAATATATCTCTCAACTTTTCAATAGTCGTTTCTGAATCTAGCTTTGCCATTTCATGCATCTCAGGCCATTTTGAAAAGCTGTCTGTTACAATGAGATACTGCTTACCTTTAATTAGACCTAGGAAATCTGCATGAATTCGATCAAATACCTCTTCAGTTTCTGGCCAATTGATCACTTCACATTTCTTAGGGTTTATGCTATTTGTCATACAAACATTACAATTTTTACAAAATTTTTCAATTTCATCATCTAAATTTGGCCACCACAAATAACCTCTGGCTAAATTTTTCATCTTTGACATTCCCATATGAGTAGAATGCAGCTCAGTTAATAATTGAATTTTAAACTTCTCTGGAATGACTATTCTATAACCCCACATGATTGCTCCATTTTCAATACACAATTCATTTTTCCTTACAAAATAAGGCTTCAATTCCAATGAATCGCAAGTATCTAACCATCCTGACTAAATGTAAAACAAAACCTTACTAAGAACCTTGTCTTTTTTGTTGCAATTCTTATTTGATCATTATCAATAGGTACACAATTACTAACTACGTTTATATAATCATTCACAAAATTCTCAGTTTCATCCTTAATGTCATTTTCATCAACAGGTAGTCGAGAGAATGCATCTGCCAAATTACTGCTGCCTTTAATGTATTTTATTGTATAGTCATATTCAGACAGAAACAATGCCCACCTCTGCAACCGATTAGCTGTCATTTGTGAAATACCCTTATGTTCACCAAATAATGCTAACAAAGGCCTGTGATCTGTCTCCAAAATGAATTTTCTTCCCAAAAAGTATTAAGAAATTTTTTTTACTGACCAATAAATTGTTAAAGCTTCTTTGTGAATTACAGAATAATTCATTTCAGCAGGTGATAGAACTCTTGATTCAAAGCATATAGGTTTTTCCTCACCATTCCCCAAAAATATGCACCTCAAAAATTCCTCTGAAAAATATGCACCAACACCCCAGCAATTCCCTTACTGCTGGCATCGCAAATCAATTTTACTGGTAAATCAGGATTATAATGCACTAATATCACATCTGATGACATAATTCTTTTAACTTGTATGAAAGCTCTCTCACAATCATCATTCCATTCATATTTTACTCCTTTTCGCAACAATTTATACAATGGACCCAATACTTTTGACATATTAGGAACGAATTTCCCATAGTGATTGCAGGTACCAACGAAAGATCTAACCTCAGGCTCATCATTAGGCCTGACGGCCTTAACTATAGCTATCACTTTGCAAGGATCCTTCCTAATTCTCGCAGCATCAATAATATGACCTAAATATGAAATTTCTGTTTCAAACAATTTACATTTATCAAAATTCAACCGAAATCCAGCTTCTCTAAGTCTGGAAAAAACTAACCTCAAGTTATGTAAATGTTCTTCATCACTTTTACCAGTGACTATGACATAATCCAAGAAATTTTTGACACCATCCAAACCCTGCAACACTTTTTCCAACTCTTTTTGAAAAATAGCACAAGCTGGCTTCACACCAAATGGCAATATATTAGGAATATAAATACCTTTATGTAAACTCCATGCCAACAAAGGTTTTGTTTCTTCCCCTAGCTCTAATGGATTATAAGCATTTGACATATCAAGTTTTGAAAATTTCTTGCCGCCTTGAACTGCTTGAAATATTTCCTCCACTCTGGGCATGGCGAATGCTTGACATCATCATGATAATATGATTGACATCATCAAGATAACGATTAATGGTAACCTTGTAATCAGCACATAACCGAACATTAAAATTAGGTTTAAGAACTGGAACTAATGGTGTTCCCCATTCATTATTATCTACTTTGGTAATACAACCTTCAGATTCTAGCCTGTCAAGTTCCTTCTCAACCTTAGCTTTAAATGAAATAGGAACTTGCCGTGGCTTACAAAAAACTGGTCTCACGCCCTCTTTTAAAGTCAAATGTATTTTTCTCAACTTGTAGCAACCTAAACTGTTCTCAAATAAATCCTTAAACTCTCTTATCAATTCATCATTTTTCTCATTAAAATCGACATTGCAAAATTCAAAAAGAATTACCTTGAATAAGCGTATTAAATCCCTACCAAGTAATGGTCTGACACCTTTTTTTACCACAGTGAATGTCCCTTTTCAAACCATTAAACGTAATTGAACTAACAAATTTACCCACAGGAATGATTTCTGAACCCACATACGTTTGGAGTTTAACACTAGTTGGAAGCAATATAAATATGGTAAATAAAGCTTGGTAAATAATTTCAGGAATTATGGAGATCAATTTCCATTTCAATAGGTTTACCTCCAATATCAACATTCACCATTATAGGATTAATATTATCATTATTAACACTGAATAATTCAATACTTTTATAGGTTTAAAATTCTTCACTATTTGGATTACCTGATGTCTGTTTAGCATCAATTAAATTAGTTGCTTTACCATCAGTCTTTTTGCAAACCTTAGCCAAGTGACCGATTTTACCACACTTCTTACATTTATATTCCTTATACTTACATTTTACAAAATCATGATTAGCTTCATTACAAGCATAACAAACTTTTGCAAATTTCACCTGTTGTTTTAAAGAATTATCACTTCTGACTTGTACTCCAGCTTCAATTTTCTCTTCAGAAACTACCCTAGCTACTCTACCTTCCGAAAGTTTGCTAACAAAAGTTTCTGATTTTGAATCTTTCACACCGCCTTCCCTCTTTACAACAATGTCTATGATTTGCCGTAGAGTTTTGGTTTCTTCTACCTCGCAAATTCTGTCCAGAATAGGCCCAGGAAACAGTCCAGAAATGAATTTATCTTTTAAAATATTATTTAGCTCATTTCCAAATTTACAGTCCATCGCCTGTTGTTTTAAACGCACAAACCACTCCACCACCGACTCATGTGAATTTTGTTGCATCTTGTAAAACTCAATCCGTTTGAGATAAACTGATACAAACGGTGAAAACTAATTTTTCAATATTAAACATAGCTGTTCATAAGTTTTTGTTATTGGAGATACTGGATCACATAGGTTACGTACCGCTCTGAAAGCCTCTTCACCAATAACAGTCAACAACACTGCCAATTTACGCTCCTCCTCAATACTATTGGCTAAAAAATACATTTCCAAGCGTTCATGGTACATATTCCAATCACCTTTTGTGTTGAATTCAGGCATAGTTCCGATATTCCCAAAAACTTTCACACCACTTCCGACTGGGTTACTCATCTTGGTTTTGTCCAGGTATTAACTAGAAACTTCTCACAAGATATTTAAGTTTATCCTTGTCGCCAAATATGTAGTAAATCAAGAATGTGAGTTACTGATCACTGGAGGCAACTCCTTATTTATTAATTCCAACTGTGTATGAATATTAATTATAACACACAAATCAGCCTCCTTGGCATAACAATCAGGTCAATAGCAACACAAACAAAACAGTTGCCAATAGGCAAGTTACCAGAGATACGTAGCAGTATAAATGAAAATAGATATACAACAGATAGATTATGTCGTATTCAAGATATAGGTTGTCGAAACCTATATATATACATAGGTAGGTATGAAATTCGGTGGACTATAATTCGTAAAAAGTAATTGTTGAAGAGACAAGCGGCCGTATTCATAGTTTCCTTAGTAAGCTACTAACGCCTAAGTAGCGTTCTAAGTAGTAGCATTCTAGCAAAATGGTTCTCATAGATCGTTAGTAAGGGCTACTAAACTTAGTATGCTACTATCTTAGTAGCCGACTCTTAGTCGCCCTCCGGCCTTGTCTAAGGGAGCTACTAAATATGGCGGACCGTTGTGGATGATCGAACTCCGGTTTTATTTGTACACTGTTATGGATTTTTCACGCATTTGTGCCAAAGAGGAATACGAGAATCCATTCTTCAAGAAAGGCAGGCAACGTATGCAGTGAAATTGTTGACAGGAATTGAAAGTTTTGTGTAGCTGCGAGGAAGCTACGACGTGCAGTGAACTTGTGCCTCTAGTGTAAATGAGCACAATTTGTGCATTCAGTGCGCCCCTAGGTGAATTGATTGCATATAGACGATTATTATTACTGTACAACGATTTTTCGGTGATTATTTTACCTATGATACGGTGCATAGAGTTATATACCCTAATGCTTTCATGCATTCTTACGTGTAGATATTATTATCGTGAGATTCAAAAATAAAATTTAATCCAGTAAAATTAAAAAAATTACTAAAAATTTATTAACATATTATTTACAATTTTTTTACCGAGTTGCTTTCTTTTTTTCACATTTAGAGCTCAGAATGAATCTGCGACCCCAGGAAGTAAGTTCCGATCCGAAGCACACCTGCCTTTGGAGGGAATCCCATTTGCGGACACAATTCGAAAGTCCGATAAGTTTTTCTATGCAAAGTTTGTTGATTTACGGTGTACATTTTAACATGGGGGAAATATTTTTTCAACGGCGTTCGGTGCAAGCCTTTTTGCATCCTCGCAATAGCAACAAATGCTCACGTTTAAATACACGCAAAGCGTTCGAAGAGCGATAATTAAAATACCGAACTGGCCCGTCTACAGCACTTTCGGTACGAATATCCTCGAAAAAAAAATACTCAAGTAAGCGAAAGAGTGGATTGAAAACGAGTCGTTAAAAAACGATGACAGTTTTCCACAGAAACTGATTCGCCACGTCATGGGTGCAAAAATTAATATAGGCATGGATAAGCATCAAAGAGGAAAACAATATTGACAATGGGCGAATCCAAGAGACTCCAAAGAGGAGGACGAATTCCATCCCATAGTAGGCTGAATTTTGTTGTCACTAAGGTCGCATTATAATCAGTTTTCAAAAATGCCCGCGCCGTGGTGATGAGTGCAATGCGATCCAATTTTTTCCAATAGTTTACAGTACAATGTTCATAATTGCGAGGAATAGCATTAAAAAGTTATGAATTTTATAGATCACATAATTATGAACATGACTTTTTTTAACACCCCAAATTATACCTTATGTCCCGGTGACAATCGGATCAATTTGTTCGTCAGCGACGCGAGCGGTGAATTTTGTAAACCCATTTAACTGCGCGGTGGTTGACAACATATTTAGAGGCCTTCTTGAGGATCCACTTTTGTTATATTCGTGGGCGAATCGTTTTTAAAAGTAAGGCGTTGAAACGAGCGGCAACAACTGGCGGGTTCAATGCCAGCGCCTTTATGTGGCCAACTTTAAAAACTATTGCAAAAGACACAGGTTTTTACCACAACGACGACATCCCTCGGCAGCATCCTCAATGGAGGATCCATGGATATAGCTACAGATTATGTAGCAGACTCACTGGCAGTCGAATGGCTTTGTCCGGAAAAAGGTGAAGCAAGTTACACGCTTTAGAAAGCACGAAACTAATGCGGGTCAAAGTAACACAAAATATACCAACATTAATTCCATATTAGGAATAATTTCTACGCTATGACTTCAACAATGATGAAAATCTCACGTAATTATGAGGCTTTTCATTTCTTAACTACTGTTAAGCCAGATTATTATTATAATGGGATGGATTAATAAATGACGAAGTTTCCTAATTTTTTCTCAATATCAATGAAATGGATCGACAGCGACCACTGTAGGTTTATAAGAAAGCAGTGCCAGACCCGGAAAAAAGAGCTATTATGTAGCAAACAGTAATTTATTGTTTCATAAGGTAGTCCAAGATCTTAGTATGCAGCAGAAGAGAAGAAGTCAAGACCAAAATTAAAATAGGGAGGCAAAAACTGATAGAGGTGGATGAATTCTATTATTTGGGAAGCAAGATAACTAGTGACGGGAGAAGCAAGAAAGAAATTATCAGCAGAATAGCCCAGGCGAAGAGAGCATTCCACCAAAAGAGAGACCTGCTTACAGCGGGAAACTTAAATATGGAAGTAAAGAAACAATTTATAAGAACCTACATCTGGAGTATGCTCCTATACGGAAGTGAGGCATGGAAAATGACCGCAGCGGAGAAAGCAAGGATAGAGGCCTTTGAAATGTAGTGCTACAGAAGAATGATGAAAATCAAATGGATCGACCGAGTTAGTAACGAGGAAGTCCTAAGAAGGGTAGGAGAGAAGAGAAGCCTCATGAATACCTTAGCAAGAAGACGGAACAACCTTATAGGCCACATCTTGAGACATGATGGCCTGATGAAGACAATCGTCGAAGGACAAGTGGAAGGCAAGAATGGAAAAGGAAGACCCCGAACAAAATATATGGAACAAGTAAAGAGAGATGTGAAAGAGAAGAAATACGTAGGTGTGAAAGGATTAGCTGATAGGAGAACTGAGTGGAGAGCTGCGTCAAACCAATCCTAGGATTGTTGACCAGTGATGATGATGATGATGAAGGTAGTTCTCTTTGAGATACTCTTACATGGAATATTATTATTCATTGTCATGGAATATTTTCGAATCAGCAATTTCCAGACACAAACGGATAAAATATACAATTTACGAAGACAGAAAAAGACTTTCGGGGCGGGGGGGTTTGATAGTTTTTTTATATAAGTATTAAACTTCTAAGGAAGCCTTTTTAAATAAGCTAAAACGGATGTAAAATTTATAAGAAACAAACTACTTCCTTGATTTCCTTCAAAAACTTTAGAAGAAAATTTCTTTGCAATCATCGATTTTATCTCACTTTAATATAACCTCAAATATAAAATAATTTTGCTTCCATTGGCGTTCTCTAACTCACCCCTAACTGAAAAATTCGCTTTTAACCGATTTGGACAAAAATAACAATATGAAAACTTGAGTATATGATTTTAAGTTGAGTTTAGCGATAAAAATTTGCCTGGTGATCATTATTTTTTCGAACAACCTAACTACCCAACCTAATGGATAATAATGTCCACATTACCACGCAAAATGAGCTCCTGGAAAGACGATCGATTCAATAAAAAATAGAGCCAAAGAAGAACGAAGACATCCTGAGGAATACCTTGGCAACATAATAGCACTACCCAAATGTGGGAGAATATTCATTAGGGTGGGCGAAAAATTACTTTTTTCATTGCCAATAGTGCCCCACGCGTAAAATTTGCCGACTGATTTGAAGCCGTCGAGGAGGTACCAAGATGAGTAAGAGCTATTCAATTCACTCCAATTTGCTTGCTTCATGAATAATCATCTCCTTAAGTGGGAATAAATCATTAATAAAGCATTCCTGAGATAAATTTAATATTTATGTCAAAATTTACAATTTCTTAGGCTTTACTATAGAAATCCTTTTATTATAAACAATGATAAACGCGTTTATAAAGGAATAAAAACGGCTGGGCGGCAAGGGTATGTATTATCTAATTTTGAAACAATTACGAATCTGAGACCCTGATGGCATTCGACAAATTTTCCTCGCAGAGCAAATTTGACCCAAAAAGAAGTAATGTTCGGCCCACCCTACCATTCAGTACTCATGCAACCTGGCGTTGAAAATGCCTGGCAGAATTGTTTACCCATGCCTTGCGCTACACACTTCGGCGAATATTTACACCACCGATTCCCGCTAATCGTTGTCCATTACGCACCAAGTGTCAGTTCTGCGAAGCTCGAAGAACGATTCTGCGCATGAGGCATTTTTTTAACGAGCACAAGCCGAGGAGGATCGCAAATTCTAAAAATTTCAAAATAGGAAACTGGAAAAAACCAGGTATTTGGATGAGGAAAACTTGAATGCGCTAGGAAATGTAAAGATAAAAAAAACGAGTTTTTGCGCGCAAGAAATTCTGCGATAAAACGGAGATTTAGAACCGTACGATAAGAAATAGATACAAGGCAGCGAAAGTGGCCAATGCCGTATCTCGGAATAAACAGGACGTAATATCGAGGTGATGCATGGGTATATTTGTAACATTCTGGAGAGCAGAGCAAGGGGCAAAAGAATAAAGTCATAAAACCTAAAACATTACGATTTAAGAGAACGTACCACTACCACTCAATCAGTTTTTTTCTGGAAACATATACGTTAGTTTAAAACTAGTGCTATTTTATACGTTTTCCGGTTTATAAAGTACCTCAATATGAACTCAGTCGAAATTTTTTTAAGCATCAAATATAAGCTATTGTTGATTAGGATCATCTGTAATCACCATGAACATGTAAAGATATAAATTAAGTTGAAAAAAGGAATGTGTCACCAAAAGACAAAATTCGGCCGGTCAATAGTGATACGCTCAATACACGGAAGAAAAACAGTTTATACAGAGCCAAAAATTACAGGATGTAAAATGTGGTGTCACTTGGATTGTGATCATACCACATTGGACTTAGTTAATAGATTCTAACGCGAAGAATTTAGGGTTTAATACATTACGTGGATGCTTTATATGATGCAAAAGTATTAACTTTTCAGGTCCTCAAAAATTTCACATACATAAATGCCCGGTATATTCTACAAATACTTAGCAGCTGTCGAAAAATATTCTTCCATCTCCACCTCTATGTTCCCGTGGTTCTACATTTGTTAGCATTTTTCTCTTCGATTTAGACTACTGTGCTTTATGAGAATTTTAAGAACTTGAGTATAAATACGAATATTCTAGGTGCACTAAAGCAAAATTAAAAATTTTCAGGAATGTGACATATACTTATAATGAAACATCCTTAGCTTGAGGTCTGTTGGTTATATCACTGTAGCTGTTCCAACTTTGTTGTTAAAAGCATTGACATTGTGTAACTCAGTGGACCGATAAAATTTTATCCAGGGAGCTCACGATTTTCCGCGAAAATGAACGCAATATAGAGCTCAAATAATAAGGCAAACCGAACAATTTAAGAAAACGGGGTCTAGATATCAAAATTTCACATTGTAGAATGGAAGATATTCCACATAAAAGCCTGCCAGTGACATCACATGAGCGTGATGTCACTTCCAGGCTTTGAAACCGTTTTTCTCACACTAGCACTTCATTTTGATGCACTGGACTTTGAAATAACATAAATTTAACATACTAACAAAGTTTTCACCTTAAAATTTGAAATAGGATAAAATTGTCCTAATAAATGGCGCATTAGATAATCGAGAGTGGGCGATATTACGAAGTACAATTCTTTCGGACCGATATCATTATGTCTAGTTAGGATCTTGCGAAATGAAAAAAAAAACCGTATTTAGCAAGTGCTTTCATGAAATGTAGCTAGTTAAACATAACCTTTTTCCTCAACTACTATGCATTGTTGTAGTTTTCACATATGAAAGTTGAGAATATGGCTTAATCATGTTCCGTTTTACGCTAACCAGACATTATTAAACCGGTCCTTCGTTTTACAAAGTAAAACGGTGCATCACTTTGGTTCGTGACAATTTATATCCCCCATATTGAGCCAAAAGGTAGCAGCATGCCTACGGAAGGGCAATTGAAAGTCAAGAGAGACCAGCCGCTGAAGGAAGATCGTTTATTGGCACTTCAGTGAACGAGGTGAACTATTTTTACCAACGATGCAGATCTTCCTCCATGGAATGAAACTGAAATTTCAGCCCTACGGAAAGAAAGAGGCTGTATTCCTTAGAGACCAATCTGCGATGGTACTTTGCGGTAAACAATGAGGATCAATCAGTCGTTCTTCTTCATAATTATGACGATACCGACGGATACAAGTGATGAATCAAAATAAAAGATCCGCCAGAGATCTTTTACCTTTTATACCCATCATATCCAGGAAAGGAAACGTGGCATCAGACAGCTGTTACCCTGATAAGGTGCAGATTGATAGCCTAAATAGTAGGGCGTTATACTGCTGGTCTAAGGTTCTTCAGTTCTAATCTCAGGTGATGCCTTTGCACATTCCTCATAAGGCGCAGTGGAATAAAATGTTCCCCCTACGAAATATGACAGTAGTCTCTCCCAGCGAACTAGTAGAAATAGTTCTTCTCGGGTTCTCCAACGTGTAAAGTTTTTCGCGGCCAAATGTACGATGCTCAACTCGTGCATTATCATCAGGGTAGATGAGTTCGCGCTGCCGATCATCGAAACTTTGGACCATTGAAAACCTGACCCGGTGGAAAACCCAATAAGAATTAATGGTCACCATACGTTTACTTTGTAAAATCCACACGCGTGGGGCTTGGTAAAGCGTAACCTCTAACCTGATTAAACACATGAAAATATTAACAAGGTTCCAAATCAGTCTATACCAGACTTTAATAAATGCGGTATTACAAGGTTCCATTCGTCATGCATTATTTAAAGTCGAAACAGTGTAAAATATCCAGTTAAGTTATTATTATATTATTCTACCTAATGGCATGTTTCTATGGAGTACTTAAGAAGCATTCTGACAGCGTCCCCTTCCTTCATACACTTTCCACTTCAATGCACAATAAGGACAACTACCCCTAATTCTATCTAAAAATCCCATTCTCTTCCTTATTACCTAACATTCTACCCTCTCACACTGCTCCATCTCATCTAGTTTTCAAAATTCCCTCCCCGCTAAGTATTCCCTCTATCCATGCCTTCGGTCTCCTATCTATCTATCTTCGGATCTAAAAGCTGCCTCTCCTCACCCACCATGTCATGTATTTCTTCTTTCCTCCTCCTCCCCGTCCACTTCACCTTCTCCACTCTTCTTCACACGTACACCTTGAACCCCTCCAATCTTCTCTCGACCTCCTTCCTAGGTGCCCACGTTTCCGCACCGAAAAGCGATGCACTCCAGATCAGACTTTTCACTGGTATATTTTCTTTAAACTCTTACATAACGATCCTCTTATAAGCTCCTTCATGTTCATAACAGTACGCCAGGAAAAACATGTTTAAAACCGAAAAGGTCTACCGGTCAGTTTACACGATACATTAACTTTTATGATTTAATGAACGATTTTTGTGGACCAGAACGGATAATGTACAAATGCAATCAAATTCTATTTTATCTTCATGCATTCGCAAAATTTGGGTGATTACGCGGTTCATTTTTGACGTTCATTCTCGCGCTCATACAATTTGACATTAACTTGTGCGAGCTAATGCACCGTGTATACAGACCTCAACACTTTTCGTAAGTGCATTACAAACAAGTTTTCTTCTCTCCTACGCTTCCCTAGGCCTTTTTTACAACCGCAAACTTCAAATGTAGTGGGCTTAACCCAAACATAGCAAAGGGAATAGGCAAAGGACAAAGCAAAGAAGAGAGTAGAGCAAATTGCCTATGGTATACGCTTAAAATCGCATTACTGTGGTTTCACCCGCTTGACGCTAGGAGAGCCACTATCAGTTTGCAGCAAAAGAATTATATTCATTTTGTAGCGATTTTATACGCAGTGGTTCTATTCCTATTGCTCTAAAATTATGATAAATAAGCTACGACCAAATAATATGTCATAAAGTAACACCGGTCACGTCACAGAAGTATTTAAAATTAAGTCCACCGGCTACTAAAATTATTTTAATTATTTTGACCTTAAACTTAAACCTTAAAAGGTAATGAAACTTAAGACTGGTTATTAAAATACACGAGGAGGAAACCAGTACATGTAATCTTGGATTTCCATAATAAAAAAAATACATAATATAAGATATAAAATTTTGGAATAAAGCATGAGACCAGAGAAAGTCACGCAAAATGCATTTCAAACGTTCTAATGCAACTTTAAATACGCTTGATTTTATCATAAAAATGTAACTTAAAGCATGAGTTAACAGTTAAACCTAAGCTGAGGGACTACTATATTTTTGGCTTGGCTAACAAATAGCTGAGCCTGAATATTATATTGTATATTTCACGATCGTTGAAAGTCTACATTGATAAAATATAGCTTCAAAATTTATAAAATAACTCGATTAACAGTAAAATAAAATATTGTATTCATTACCCGCTGTCACGAATCTGCCGGAAATTCAATTAAAAACTCAATTGGTAAATGCTTTATCATAAGGAAAACACGTGTAGGTCGTTATAATCAAATCCTGCGATATCAAATCTGCATTTTATACGTCGAAAGCCGAAAAATATTACACTATGCCCACGGCTTAAAATGGAAGCCCTCCTGAAATGAATTAATAGCCCGAGAAAAAAATACGTAAAGTTTTTAGTTTTCTTGAAGAGCATAATAAATGAAGAGGGCGTATTTTTTCATCTGATTCGAAAATAATTGTTGGAAAATATATCGTTTTCCGTGGAGATCATATGGAACATTATTGCCAAAAAAAAATTATCCCTCTGGAATAATTGACGGATTAGATGATATTCATCGGACAGTATAGCGTTGAAAACAAGAGGCAATGGAGTGCGCACTCGAAACATTAGATATGCCTAAAAATCTATACTTATATATGCATTTATCACCTACATATTTATACCTTTACGTCACGAATGCGAAAGAATTTTTTGTCAAAGTAATAAGAAAAGCGCAGCTTTAAAAGTGCATGCAACAAAAAAAATAACAACAAAGAAATAAAATTGCGACCCCCCAAGCATTGCAGCGAGTAAAAAAAAATAAGAGAAAGAGTGCGTTGTTACTCACTCTCATGAAGTTCTGCGAGATGGCTACAACGTTTCACTCGTTAGATTGCACCCGGTTGCTAGAGAACAAGACCAGCGATGCACCATAAAATACGTCACCGAGGCGCTGATTGAAATCCTTCACCTGAAATGAGCAAATATGTAGATTGTATTAACTACAATAAAGAGCAACACAAGTAATTTACAGGATGGTCTATGCAGGGCACTATTCTCTTCGTTATCAGTTTCTCAATCAGCATTTATACCTATGTCTTATTTGCTGAGGGATAGCAGATTAGCTATTCTCCACCAGAAACTTCTGGTTCTATCTGTTATCGATTTAGCTAAAGAACTTGTATAAAAACAGCATAAGATATACAGAGTAAACAAGTAATATAAGTAATCATTACTATTTTACAGAATTATTGATTTTCGGAAATACCACAGGTTTGGCGATATTATCAAAACAATTATTCTACATATTTTATAAAATGTTTTATGGTGTGGTGAATCCGGCATATTTAATCAAATCATACTCATTATTACTGATAGTAATTGAAATTAAGTTGCAGCTTGCAGTGACCGACGATTAAATATTTCATTCATTAATTAGCATGAATACTGCATCAATCAAGGCTAGATTCAAAATAGCAACATACACAGTATTTATAGCTCCTAACCACGACGCACTAGCGAAAGCGATTACAAACATGAACAGCTGGATTCATACACAAATATTCTGGGCATACAAATAATTTCCCATGCCCAACTAATCTTTCATATTACTCATCGTTCTCTTCAAAGAAACAGAACGCATTCAAAACTATCAAATTCAGGGTGTTAGTAGCTAATTGCAGAGGATTAATTCTTAGTCACATCGACTCAAATACGCAGTAAAAAGAGAAAAGGTTAACTTATCCATTCTTTTACTATTTTTGAACAAAAATAATAGAAAATAAGATTATGATTAATATAGATAGGTGTTCCTAACATGCTTCAAGAGGGCAAAGAAGTATTTTGATAACTAATTATAATAATTTTTTTGTTTTCTTTTACAGCTCATTCATTGGAGCCGAATTCAGAGAGGAGAAATGTAAGTAAAAACAATGAAGTAAGGAGGGACTAGAAAATTTCTACATTATTCCAATTCCTACACAAGGAAAAAATTTCTTCAGATGACCTCTGATATACCTTACAAAAAAATTATAGCGTTTGATACCACGTGGAAACAACACAAGAAATATTCATAACATATTCGTCCAAAATGTTATTAGCGTTCACATAATATTAAATTCAAATAATAATGGATTGTTGCATTAAATTAATTTTGGACGGTAAAAAATGTCACCGCAGTCAATCAGTATCGATTATTTTAAACCAATTTAATTACTTTGCTCAGCGATTTAACTTTAAATTATACATAGCATTCATTACTCCCGTATCCTGCGGAATAATTCAAAACGCCTTAAGCCTCGTGCATCAAAGGTGAAAGCCTCGACAACAAGAGAAAATTTCTTTACATGCAACATTAGGCAACCACCAGCCGCGTATCAAGAATGCTCGCTAGTCGCTCAAAACGCTTTGTGCACTTGGAGACGATTAATTATAGCCGTCCTCGAGGTAGTCCATGCCTCAGGGAAAGGCATTCTGTATCGTGGTTCGTTCAGGCCGTATGATACCGCGTAAAAGGCATGTTCATACGAGGAGTTTTCAATAAAAATTAATTGCGTTTAACGAAAAAATTAGCTTCACAGCTCCGCGGCGTTCATAGAAAAATTATCATAGACTGGACGCCATCTATTACTCATCTGAAGAACTATACAAGCGAGTTCCGAACATATGCTTGTGAAATTAATTTGAGCTTTCTCCGCCGCATTTCTTTTCCGAAGTTCTCTCTTCAATTCCATATTATGTCCACTGCATTTTTCTTCCCAAGGTTCAATGTTGTGACTAACATATCACGGTTGCAAAACGGCTCTTCGTGCTCCAAAGTTACACTCAAATTTTCCACTTCATTCAGTATCAACGAGGTTGTAAATACACTGGAGGCGCTGTATTCGAGTTTTAAGCGTGGTCATAATTCCGCCATCTTGGTTTGACAATTTTCGGACTTAGTCTCACACAGTGTGCGTATATAATCAAGTATCCTATTCCTTATGTCGCCTCTGACTTATAAAATGAAAATACAACAATTACTTGATTGTCGTCGAAGTTTTCCGATCGTTCGCCATGTTACTATGTATATTAAACTGTCCAAATAGTCATATCGTGGTAATAATATATCGTTGTGAACATACTTCCGTACTATTATTGCCACCGGTCCGCTATCGTAAGATTTCCCTTGGCTGCAATATTATTAATAACCAGTAGAAGTGCAGGGGAATGGATATTTTACTCTTGTGAAATATTATTCTCGGCTAAGCTGGTTACACAGCGGAACCGTGGTGAATGACAATAATTTTTTCTTAAGAAAAGATATTCGAGAGATATATATTTTCACGAAGCTTTCACATAATGATAGATAAAAGGTTTACTGTGTTCTTTTGCGTTATTTTGACGTAACAACGATCATGACCGAATATTTCACCAAATGGTTAGCATTGACTCTTATGGAATTATCTATGCTTTGGTCAAAGTAGGCGTGGCCTTCCTACCCAAGCACCCCCATTCCTGCCACACTGCGCTCACCGCTCGGGACCAGTGGTGCCCCCTCCAGTATATTTACAACCTCCTTGTTCAGTATAAACCGAACCCCGTGGCAATTTCATCAGCTACCACACTAAATTTTTCTATGAACGCCGCCACTGACGTGCAGGGTACTTGAATCTCATACAAAATGCTCTGTGCGGATGAGACAGTTGAGACAGAGGACCCAAGAGGACAAATTTCAAATTTCTTTTGTTCTAGCATCATAGTATCCAAATATAATGTTTGCATAAGCCCCATAAGTGAAGTTAAGTTTATTTACAGATTTGAATGAAATGAATGTGTATATTACCCTCCATCCAACGAAATCAAGATACTGGTTTAATGATTGCCAGCGCATATTCTCAGAGAGAGATATTTGAAATGAACTCTAACTCCAATTGCATTTATATTTAAATCTTTTTCTAAATCGCTCGATTCAGCAACTTCAATTTTTAGGGCCGAAAACACACATTCAATCATTTAAGCATGATACATCTGACAGCTAATAAATTCGTTTGTCATTCATTACCTTTTGAAGTTCAAGAGGATTAACTCCATAAACCATTTCAAACCTTGTTTTGGTCAAAAAAGAATTGACGATTTCGAGACCTGGCGTTTGCTGCGGGTTCTGAATATCAAATGAACGAATAAGATGAGGAAAGAATAACAATAATAAAAATAATAATATTATTATAATCATTATAAATATTAACATTCGCCTTAATTGGGTTAGATTGGGACTAGATAGTACTACATATCTTCCATATGACCTTTCAAACCTTACTTTTAAAATTTGCAGGGGAATACATTTGAAAGGGAGAGGTGCACCTTAGGATGAGATGTGCACCTTAGGATGAGATGTATCGTTGAATAAGAGAAGAAATGGATCAAGGGAGAAAACAGAGCCTGGTGGATAGGCTACTCCATATTTCACAGTGATTACATAATAATTGTAAGGGAGACAAAAGATAAGTACATGCGAGAGTTAAGGAATGATACAAGTAAGAAATCGTCACGAAGAAGACACTAGGAAAAATAAGTATAAGAACTAGGTTGGAAGAGGAAGAAATGGATGCAATATGCTTATCATACGATTGAATCGGGATAAATAATGCCTTTAATTTTCAAAGTCAATAAAATCATAAAGTGTTCCAGAGATGCATGAATCGCATCGCATTTGATAGAACTCCGATAAAAAGCAGGGGCAAAACCTTTTTCACACATGAACTCGGTGCCACTACCGGATTAAAACAGTTTATCACCGACTTCGATGCGGATTCTGGATAATTAACGGTCGACTGCCACTACAGCATGATGCATGAATAATGGGGCCCCACATGCTAATATTGAGGGGATAAAAATAAAATTCATGGGGAAAAATAGTTTTACTACGTGTCTCCCGGTATTATTTACCACGTGAACGCGAAAATAGGCTCTTTGATGTTACAAACACGCCATTAAACGAAGAACAAAAAATCAGGATAAGGGATAAAAATCAACTAAAAATCCATCGATGAGGAAAATTGGCTTCTTTGTCGTTGACCGGATGTTTCATACGAACACTAAAACAAATTTTCAAAGACTTCAATTTAGGACGCTGCGCTGGTACACCAAGAAAAATGCTAGTAAATTTAAACCTCGGCAGACTGCTTAATGGTGTTCAATGATGTATACGATGAGGGTAAAAAAAATTATTTAGCAGGATTGGAAAATATGCATCGCCCACACTGCAGTGTCAAAATTATTTTCCTCAGAGATATATTTCAGCTAAATAATAGACACGAACAATCAATGATTAATTAAAGCATAAGTTTCTTCTTTCTATCTGTGATATAGAAATCGTGATTTTGAATGCATTTGTGATGGGTTCACATTCGCACCATATGACTGTAATTTACAAAACAGAGATGTGGGACCAATGAGCCCTAAAAATATTGAATAGTAATGGCTAAGGCTGACTTAAAATACCGTTGGCTTTCCATACTCAAAATTACTCACTATGCTAGGCTAACCGAGGCCCTGACTATCCTCCCTGTACCATTGAAGACAACAAAACCAACCTTTGAATTTAGCATTACCTGGCAATTGATATAAAATATTTCGATTTTTTCGAAGGAACAGCTACATTTTTTGTTTCAAACCGTAGCAAAAACGCCGAAAATGATCAGAAAGTATATTTGTATTTAGCAAGGAGTCATATGGTGCGAATGTGAACTCATCAAAAATGCACTCGAAATAACGATTTTTGACAACCAAGTTAACTAAAAATACCATGCATTTAGGATATAAAATCCATAGGATATAAAAAAGGTAAAATATTTAATATTAGGTACACGATAACATTTCAAAAAAAAAGAAAGAAAAATGATGAGAGTATCTAAATACCCATAAAAGCACATGCAAATAAAAAAAATCTGCATTGCACTGACAAGTACGTATGCAAACAAATCAAAAGGGTAAGATGAGTGGAGGAACAACACGTGCGATGAAAAAATATCTTTAAGTTGCTTTCTAAATATTCCAGGAAAATGCTCTCTCAGCTTTACTCTGACGTGAGTCCACGATTTTTCGACAAGATTTCCGCTAGATAAGATACAAGAGGCCATTCAAAACATTGAATGCACCATGATAAAAGAGATGATAAAATGATAAAATTTCGACGGCATTTGAAGATTCAAAAATAAAAAAAACAAATTCCCGCATCGTATATCTTCCGAAAACTGCGTTTTTATTTATCTTTTCCCTTCCAACATTCTTGCTGTAATCCAAGGATATTCAAATAAAAGGTAACCTTTAGCTACACTTAATTCTACGGATAGTTTCATATTTTAACACACTGATATTTCAACACGTTAACAATCTGGTAAAAGGAATTGTTCTTACCATACGAACATCAATTTGAGCCCATAAATAACTTTAACACCTTCTCAAGGGATTGAAAGTGTACCTTTGATCGAGTTATTTAATACCCGTTCATCATGGAATCAAAGATATTATAATTCTTATGAGAGAACTATTATTAAGGTTGCAAGTGCTATTTGAATTACATTGATTTAAGAATATTATTAGAGGCTTTTGAAAGTTACATAAGAATTTTGTCATCTTCAAGAACGAAGCAGCTATTAAGCGCTTGGGACACGATCATTTATCGATGTCTCAAATATGCCTCACCTTGCCTCATAAAAGCGATTGTATCCCTAAATATTTGCTAAAAGTACACGAAATCAATACCGGAGCATACTGCGATGAGAATTAATATCCTTTAAACATTTTTCAGAGATTGGAACTTCGGGCACATATATCCCTATCAAATATAATTCATAAAATAGCTTTTGTTTATGCTTCATTATGGGAAACACATAAATTAGAATAAACACACATTAATCAACACCAAAGGAGGAAGGTTCTCAAATTCAGGTATACTCTAATGATTACTATTTCAATTTTATCTGTGTAAGCACAAACAAGACCGACATTTATAAAAACAGAGAAGCAGTGGGATAATATTGTACTGAGTTGATCAGAAATTATACTGATAGTCATATAAAAATCTTGAACCACAAAAAAAATGTTTACGATAATGAAATTCATTCGAAAATTCTGAAACCGCCTACTCGTATTCAGTTATCAAAGTTAGCCGGTCTCGGTGGCGGCGGGGTAAAGTCCTCGACTGCCAAACCGAAGGTCGCGGGTTCGAGTCCCGCCTGGGTATCCAGCGCATGTGTGTGAATGTCCATCAGTGTTAATTGTCAATTCCCCATTGCAAAGGCCGTAAATGTGCTGATTATAGGGAAATAAATAAATATAAATTAAAGCCGCCTACACAAATTTTACTGGTCACTAAAGTCGTCAAATTTGCTTTCATATGCGAACAATGCGTAATGAAGTATGTATCTAGCACCAGCACTTAAACACAATAAGTAGAATTTACCTCATTAAAAGACAAAAAAGGAAATAGCGAGTTGCAGATTTACTGCTGAGTCCCACTAAATGAGTGCGATTGTCAAATATATTCAATAACCAAACAATGTATTAGAATGAATCAATTAACTACACCACGAAAATATCAGTTGGAATTTGATTTACACCCCTATTAATTTCGTTTGATACATATATATTTCAAAATCAGTGATTGAGTTCGCCACGATCTATAACATAGGGCATGCGAAATTTAGTAATATTTTTTAAAACCTTGGAAATCGAAAAATTTAACCTAGTAATCGCAATAAGGAGATTATGACAGTAATGCAACGTGAAAAGTATTTAAAAGTTATTAGAATGAACGTGTGATCTTAATAATTAGGTAAATTGTTAATTTCTCATTATTCCAGCCCTAGAAATTTTCCATCAATACGCATTTCTCTCAAACTGATAGAAACAACGAAAATCGCACTCATTGTAGTTTAGTTATTCCATTTATTTTGATAAGGAGAAGAACGAGGAACTCCTAAAAATCAAGTATTACCCTTCCCGACTAAGACTGCGTTGAAATAAAAAAAGGTTCAATAACTTCAACGTATATAAGGGGACACCCGTTACATACACAGCGAAAGGGAGAATCAACACACCAACACACATGTCAACACCAAGTCAGGTGGTAGAGCTAGCACTGAATTTGAAGCAAAACCATGCGAACCAGACCTTCAAGTGGGCAAAAACCAAGTCTCCGGATGTCACACATGAAGATGACAGGAGGGTAGTTTGTGTAGCCGTAGAGGAAAATAAATACATAAAAAAATAGCGATTCAAGGGATTAATTGAATGTATAATATTTACATTAAATTCAAATATACACTTCTGGAAATTGGGAATATATTTTGACAAGTTATTGCAGCATAATTTTCTGAAAAAACCACATGCACATAATTACGGGTTTACATCAAATGTATACCCTATGTTATTGATTTAAGCGAATCAGCTCCATTATTCTTCTTGAAATACGCATATACTACACAAAAGCAATAGGGATGTAAAGGTGATACTAACTGATAATTTCGTGGTGTACTTAATGTATAGATTCGAATTTGTTATTAATTTTAGTGTAGATTCGACAACCGAACTTATTTCCTGGGATTCGACGATAAATCTACAATTTATCACTTCCTTTCTTGTCTATGTATGATGAAAACACTTCTGTATTCATTGTATTTCAGCGCTGGTGCCAGGCAGTTAATTCCCCATGCTTACGAGCAACAACATTCGTGACTACTCAATGAAGGGGCATGCTTAAAAAAAAATTTATATTCTCTCCACTAGGAAAAGCTAATTTAATATGGCCAAGCAAGTTAGGCTATCTCTATATTCTTCGCAATGTTATAAAATTAAGCTCATACTCACGAAACCTTTTATTTCAGCTAAATATTAGGTATCTTAAAAGACATCTCACAAAGAATGCCCATAGGAAGTATATAATTTTCGAATTTTACCGTATAAACGGTGTTGATGACAGGGTAGAGAATCAAAAAGCTAGAACCGCGGTTTCTCACCGAAAAAACAGAAAAACTAAAATTCATCCGCTCACAGACAAATAATTATATCCCTTATATTATTATAATTACTAAACGTCAAACTTAAATAAGGAAATTTTGCATTGTAATATATTAATGGCAAATGTGTTTACAGTGAAAAAATGATTAAGTAAAGATGAAACCGGATTTTTTAATGAATTATTTACATACAATGCATTATTCTTGAAGAAATTACAACGATATTCGTGAAAATACAACACACCCATATAACGCCTATTGTAAACGAGCTGGTGAGGAGGCTAGAGTATTGACTACCCTCCCAGCGGTTCTGAGTTCAAATCTCGACGATGGTAGCATAGATTTTTCAGAGACTGCCCATCCCTGGCTGGGTGCTATGTAGAGGGGCACTTCAAGTGCAGCATTCCGTCCGTCGAATGGGACGCTAAGCCGTGGTCCACTTGGTGCCCTTCGTTAGGAACAGCCTAATGCCGACACCGAGTTTCTTTCCTCCCTGCCGTTCCTATCCTTCCCACGAGGCGAAAAGACCCTCACATAACGGTCGTCTCCTACAAATACCTACCATATGGGTGATGCCCACCAACGCTGAGGATGTGGATGATATGTAGGATTTCCACTTTTTCCCCAAAAAATATTCACTAAATCCCAAAACTCTTTCGCTCCATCCAATCCCACCCAAACGAATTCCGTCGTATTCCAATCCAAAACGAGAGAAAGCGGAAATCCATCCCAACACAAATGCATTGCTATTCGCGCAGAGGTGCCTGAGATTCCGGCATGCATGAATTCACTCTGCAAAGACATTTGATGGATGCGAATGGTAATCAGCGCACGCAATTCAGTCGAGATATTATAGCTTAAAGGAGATATGGGCTAAAGCAGCACGTCCAAAGGTTATATGGAAGATTTATAGGCATAAAATATCCGATATTTTATTCAGAGTTATTAATTACTGTATACTTCCACGATAAACATACCTTTAACTAAGATATATTATTTCCTACGGTGAAATTAACTTCTGAATAGTAATTCATAGACAAAAATCACAATAGATACATTTTAATATGCAATGATACAGTTTGGTAAGCTACAGTGCGTTAATATTGCAAATAACTCGGCGCGACCCTGTTTTACTCCACTAGTAAGTTACTATAGTTCATCATACTTCACAGATATACGTATAGATGAGCGATCTATATGGGTAGCGGGTAGTAAACTCGTTGAAGGTAACGACAGAAGCATTTTACTCGCCCATTACACTCCTGAATACCTCACAGCATTAAAGCAGCTCGCTCGAAAGCGATACTATAGATGAGGTATTTAACAAAGCCATTATTTTACAGAGTTATATTCATCACTAAACATTTATATAATATTTATGTAGCCTGCGGAGAAACTTACCTGAAAATAATAATGGGGATACAGACCCTTCCTGCTCCGTTCGGTCTGAAAATTGGTTTCTGTCCGATTCACGTCGTATATATGGAAAAAATGTCATTCATAAAAGCGATATTTGAACTTGCAAATGCCCCCAAAAAGTTGAGGCAGAGAGACAATTGGTAACAATGTAATAGATAGAAAATATAGTGTTTCTACAGTTTTTCCTAGGATTTCAGTCGATTTTCTAGGGTATCGATTCCAGCCCTATGACACTCCCTATCCCACTCCATTGGGAACCCATGGTCTTTTATTGAAGTTGTTTCCTCAACCTGCCGCACGTTTGCCGGGGCAGCGCCACGTATTCTGGAGGGCAAGCATTAGCGGGTAAGTTCATTTCCTTATCGTTGAGCGCGTGCTACAGGTGAGTGGAAATGGTGATTTTTGTAATTAATTAAGATTTAATTTTAATTTATTTTCGTATGTTAGTTTTCTGCATTATTTCCTTATTGTTCTACATTAATATTTCGTGGATATATATTGTAGATTTACCGAAAAAAGGAAAATGCCGTGGTCGTGTGTGGTACCACGTTGCACCACTGATTATGGCCACAAGACTTCGGGGATTTCGCTTTTTAGAGTCCCCAAGGATCCTGAGAAGCGATGAAATAGCTGTACGATTCCTATTTTTGGTGTGCTAAAGCTCCAAAATTTATACATATTTTAAATTACAGGTTCTGCTGTTCCAGTGGTAAATGTCATTCACAGTGGAGGAATCATAAGTAACACTGAGAAAATTCAAGATGTGCGACGGCTCTCATAAACTATTCATCATTCTCTCTTACTAAATTGAATCTATTTTAATAGAAATGTTAAATTGTGTGTACTTAAAATTTATTTTTCATGAGATTACTTTGCATTGATTGTATAAATAATCTCAGTTTCAATAGAATTATGCAATCATTCTGTAAATGTAATTTGATGTGTGTGTACATTATATAAGTTGGAAAATGTGAATTGTTTTCATTCTTGATACCTCTTTCAACGATTTCTTTCAATGTAGCTGTTATCGATGGTGAAACTCTCATGAAAAGTACATTTACTGCGTATTAGCCTGTGGTTTCTGTCGTATACTTATCTTATTTTTGGGAGGGATAATATTTCAGATTTGCCAGCACCTAAAATTGATCAGACATCCGTAAATCCCTCGGATTATATCCATTTCACTGTTTTCGTGGACGTTATTCGGAAATTATTTGCAAAATCTCTTTGGTTCTTATCTTTCAGATGGTATTTTACTTCCTTAAATCTCAAATTATTCCTTTGGTGAGTAGGCAAGCATCGTTATATTTAACGGTAATCGCCTTTAACGGTAATAATAGTACTTCCGGAAATTATTCGCCCTATTCAACGCTTAAATATGCGTTTTCTATACCCGCAAAACGTCCCTAGGATAGAATCATTTTTTTTAGGTTTGCTGTGTCCTGCATTATTGTTATCACTTGATCGAGACTCAGGAGAGTAAAAACATAAACATACGTCACTTCAGCCTTGGTAAGAAGCCGTTTGCATTTCTGATATTATATTTGTAAAAAGTGTTTTAAAGCAAGGAATAACATCTACATTCTTATAAGGCCGCGGAAACATGCCGATGGGCTCAGAGGCAATGGTGCGTGCGTTGCTTCAATGACAACTTATGTTGACGTTCACCGCAAGATAGCTATAAATAATTATTTTCTTAAAAATACCTTTCCTCACTACATAAGGTTTTAACTGCTGACAATCTTTCATTATGGCTGGAACTGATTTTAATGCAAAGGTATGGAAGCAGACGAAGCTGAAATCCAACGCCTTCCATTTGATTAATACTCACGTATGAGAACGTTTTCAAGGCATGTTTCGCTATAAGATGTTAAGTGCATAGGAACTTGTTAACTAGTAACCACTTTCGATGTATTTATCTTCATTTTTGCCATAAATTAGTTCATAATTACTGAAGTGTCGTATACAGATGCGTAGGGCACTTGCCCTTCGGGATAGATGGCGCCCCTACCGACCTCAACGGGAAACGGCTTCATTAAATGACCATGCCTGGACGGAGAGTTTCCAGACCTCATATCCTAAGACCGTGATCGATCCTAGGACTTTTGGTCGTGTCTCTTCTCGTTCATCCCAAACATTTGTATGAATCAGTCAGTCAGTGGCCAGAAGTGGATTTAATAGTAGGTACATAAACTAGAGGAGTCTCTTCAAATGTGAATTCGGCTTACTGCCATTATAATACGATGTTTTTGTATTTTGAATTACGTAAATCTAGGCATTTTAACACTTAATTCTACGGATACTACCTCGAAAACCATGGCCCATTGGGCTCTTCAGCGAAAAAAGCTATCTCCTAAAATTTATTTCATGTCACACAACGGAATTTGAACGCGATCTGGAGATGACACTTGGGTAGCTCCCCTTGGTAGAGGATTTTCTTTCTTTTACGGTTTTTCCGAAGATTTCACCCTGTATTTGAAACCGGAACCATTGGATCAATATCCAAGCGCTCTTACCACTACGACCCACGCTGCTCCTATAACAAGAGATATTTATAACATTGAAATAATTTTAAATTAAAATAAAATTGCTAGAATTACATTACGTACATTTTAAAGTGCAAGAGAGTAGCAAGAATTAAGGCACGAGAGTAGCTTCCGAAACTATCATGTTACCCAAAACTCACCATGCTTGGAAAGGAAATGAAAGGTAATGAAAAACAAGAATCTGGTTCCACGATGTACATTCAAAAACTGTCATTCGTTTACGGCAGATTAACATTTACAGCAGCACAGGAAAGGAAGGTTTTCCGTAACTGCCTACAAATATCATTGTATAGGTAAACCTCCAAGTGATAGATGTAAGAGGGTAGCGGGTAATAAGTACTTTCGTAAAGGTTAAGAGAGGGGACTTGCTATCGCCTATTACCCTATTGAATACCTCAGAACGAGGAGTTTTGACTGCGCGCATTAATCATCTTTCGCCTCTCAAACTGACATGGCTTTCATCTGGCTTCTCCAGACTGTATCTGAGACCCAGTATCTCGAAAAATGAGCCAAATACATAAGTTTCCATGAGAACCCTTAAATAAATTCAAAGAACAAGAAAATAATCTGGTGCTCTTTCGGCTAATCAATTGAATGAAAGTCTCTCGGATCTTTCACTGGGTAATAAAGCAACTCTCCCGGTGGAAGACCCAGGAGAACGTCATTCAGTAAATCAAAATTCAATTTTCAGTTCAAAATTCAATTCAAAGATTTTATACAGATTCCCAAGAATGGAGAGCAGGAGACTTTAAAAAAAAATAAAAACGAGTACCTAGTTCTGCGATGAAAATTCAAAAACGGTCATTATTTAACAGGAGATTTACCTTTACAACGACTTTACTAAGGAAATGAAGGTACAAGAAATCGTACATTCTGGCGCAACTGCCTAAAAATAACCAGCGAACAGGTAAACCTTTAACGGCTACAACGAAAGACATGACCCTGCGTAACTTATTAGATGAGTTTCTCCGATCTTTGAGCTAAATATGCAGCATATCTAGTTTACGCCAAAGAGTTTTTAGGACACCAATTGAAAACACAGCAGTTTATTTAAAAAAAAATTATTATCTGAAATGTAGTGTCAACACCGCAGACCCATACGACCCAGTAAGCAATACTTGAATGCATGAATAACCTCTCAATGAAGCATTTAAAATTAAGTGATGAAGGTACTGACTGATTAATGACACAGCATGCTTGACGAAGTAAACTAACAGAGCCAATTATGATGATTTCAAGAGCTGGCATCCAAAGAAGCATGGTTATATCAGACGAAGCATTTAAAAAAAAATAACTCTTGGGATAAATATTTTTCTTAGTCTTCATTTTAATTGCTTGAGCATCATATTCATGGCGATGACGTTGAGACGAGGCCAAGATCTATAGGAGGGCAAGAAAAAACATCTCCCTATCCCTCTCAATTTCAGTTCACTGAACTCGTGCACGCATAATATAACGGATTCTACGAGATATGAACGTACCAAAATGGTAATGTAATGGAAAGCTATGTTACCCCTAATACGTAGCATACGGAATAGCGCTGCGGGATAGAACGTAGAATCCTTCTGATTACATTTCTACGCGTCACTTAGGCCCAGCAGCATCCGGTATTCTAGTCGCGTGAACAGCTTGGGCATCCAGCCAAAAATTACATTCCTCTCCAGAGGTATCCACTGGATACCACAGAGAGATAGAACACCCATTGCTGTCATTCGATAGGTAGGCCCCAGAAATGTGAAATAACGCTGAAGTTTGCGTTCGCTAACCACTTTCGAAATATTAAACTTCGAGGAACTTCGGAATTAAAACAATGAGTTCTTTAATACTAAAAATAAGGATTGATTGAGCTGATAAAATGAAGTTGCCTTGAAGTAAAAAAAATCACCTTAACTCGTTAACAAGTTTTCTTTCAGTAAAATATAAGAGAAACAAATGTACACCCTTTTTCCGGGTCAAAAGCTTCGTAAGAGAGATTAATGGAAAAAAAGGTGAAAGTGAAAAGTAAATGAAGAAACTTTTTATGCATTCTCCACCATGATATGGGATGTCTTCCGGTATCAGTGATTTCTTTTATTTTAAAACAGACTGCCGTAAGAACATAAAAATGCCTGAACCGTACAAATAAATAGCATAAATAATATTCCTTACTCGCGGGCACTGCTATAAACAAATTATCTTAATTTACATTTGTGACTTTAAAACAGATAAAATTACTCGCTAACCTGTCTTGGGCACAAATAGACTCTTGTTATCCTAATTTTTACTGAACCCTGAGCTGAAATAAATTTTCCGCCTTCTTTTGTAGCATTTTCAAATGATACCTAATTGATGAGCGTCTTCTACATTTTCTTCCCACTCAACTAATGAATATTTCGCTCCACCCACCGCCTATCCATTCACTTCGTCATTTTTTCCAATTTCCTTTCTATTTAAAGCACATGAACATCGAGCCAAGCCAATACATTATTTTTCATTGCGATGCATGCTTATGCCTCAGAACTCAGTCACTCACTTCCACTTGATATGTATCCGCAACAAGTATCTGAGACTCATTTTCGCCTTCAGAGACCACGCAGCTGATATTAATCTAAGGGTCGGGTATCGAAGACCTCTCTAAGAGGCTGATTGTTAAATCTATTCTAAAACCAAACAATGTGTTATAATCTACAAATTTACTACATAATTGAGCTTATCAGTTATTATTTTCTTTACATTCCATTAATTTTCGTTTGATACATACGCAATTCAAAATGAATAATTGAGTTGATTCACCTCGATCTTAGGGCATGTATTCATTTCATGCTATTCCGTGAATTATGTACATGTGGCTATTTTTTTACAAGATTATGATTGCCAAAATATATTCCGAATTAGTAAAAATTGCACGTTTCACTTTGATAGACGGATTATACACTCAATTTCTCCCTCGAAACTCTATTTTTCTTTGAATAATTTATTTTCTGCACGGTTATACGAACTACCCTGCTGTAATCCTCATGTGGAATACGTTGAGTCTAGGTTTTGCCCACTAGGGAGGCCTGGATGGCTTTTTGCTCCAAATTCAATGCTAGCTCAACGGCCTCACTTGGTGTCGACATGGGTTCCCTTGGTGTATTGATCATCCCTTTTCTTATACGTGCAAAGGGTGTCCTCTCGAAGCGGCTGATTGTGAGACTAGTCTCTAATGGACACACTTTTGAGAAAATATATCTCGAGATCAAATATCATGATTTTAACACCAATGGACACGAATACTTAGGCACTCTAGCTTCAAATACATGGGTTCTAAGGGCTAATTGGAACCTTAATCAAAATTCATATCCAACGCATGACAGATTGTAAAAAAATATAGGTAAATTATGTATGATTGTAAAATTTCCTCCAATATACAATGAATGAACTTCTCCCAGGTTTAAGGGCGGGTCAGTAAAATTAAGGCATCGGAAATTTCGGGTTCCGTCTCAGTCTTGAGAATATGGGTAATAAGACGGAACCCAAAATGTCGACAACCCTAATTTTTCTGAACCGTGCACAAACCCGAGAGAAGTTTATTCAGTACAGGAGATTGTTTTTAAAACCCATCCGAAGACGACGAGTGGCAATGGGGGGAATTTCATCTTTTTCAGCATGAATCTCTGGCAAACTTAACTATACCCTCTGAAACAAAATTTCACGGAGATTATGATACAGCTCGAAAACATGGTGAATCAAAGTTCCCTCGAGAAATTCGAGAACGCAATGCTTCAAATTAAAAATAAGCCTAATTTCTTATTTAAATTGGATTTCGAAAATCGATTTGTAGAAATTGCGTAAAGAAGAGGACCAGGGATTCCTCCATCATGTCGTTCAAACAAGTATTTTGATATTTTTGCAGTCGATGCTTTTCAGCAGATGAAATACATGGGGCGTACACTTCCAGAGAATTTCTTATTTTATCAAATTCTGAGATAGCCACCTTAATATGCTAAAAAAAATTACTAACCACCACGGAGATAACTACAGCGAAAATTACTCCCGCTGGAATCGTCAATGAAGTCGTTAGTCGGAGTCGGGGAAAAAGAAAATAAGCTATGAAGAAATGAAAATGACTCGAACGTGAGACAACGATGATATGAAATAAAGACGGAGGGCCATACGGCGGGATACGCTGCTCTTTCGTGTTGTTTAAACGGAGCAAGATAAATTTTATGATGCTTGATGCTTCGTGGGAGAAGTAGGAGGCAGGGGGATCGGATTGGTGTGGTGGCTAGATTGTTGGCTTCCCACCCCGTGGGCTGTAGTTCAAATCCCGGTGGTTGCAGAAAATTTTCAGAGACTTCCCGATCATCACTTTTTGTGTGGAGGACATTTCAAGTGCAAAACTTCGTCCGTCGGATGGGACGTAAAGCCGTGGTCCCCTTAGCGCCTTTCGTTAAGAGCAGGCTAATTCCGACGCCGGGTTTCTCTCCACCCTTCCTTCCATACCCTTCCATCATAGCGCATATGACCTTAGCTGTCGGTCGCCTCCACTAATTACCAACCAACCAAACAGTAGGAGACAGTTTTGCTTTCCTTAATTTCGTATACATGGACGCAAAATCCCAAAAGCGAGGCAGAATGGAACAAGAGTGGTAGGAAATTCTTCCTTCCTCTTTCCATCATTTCCATTCTTCCTCCCAGAAAGAAGCAGCAAAGAATGATCGAAGCAAATATCTGCTATACGGAAATTCTTTTCGCGCCTGGTACAATTCGCACTGTTATTGGGACTTAATTCACGCGCTCAATCGCCATTTTGGTACGCGTCATTTAAAACTAAATCTATCATGTCGAATAAAAACTTTGGGTCATATCACCGCGTCAATTTTTGGGTGACCCCAACGTTTCCCGACCTATGCTGGTCGCTTTCTCAAGGGATTCTGCAGAGATGGGAATTTAAATTCATATATATATAGGTATCCGTCTCGGGTGGTGGGGGAGGGTAGCGGGAGGTTGGGCCACGAAATTGACCTTAAGGAAGCAAAAATTGTTGATAAAGCAAAAGGTTTTAAGCAGGGACTCGTCAGAGAAGTCATAGATATATCTAAAGAGGAGAAGAACAATTTCAACAAAGACAGCGGCCTTAAAATTAGCTGTACTTGGCAACCCGTAATCAGCAAAAACAATCAACAACCTACTCCTCCAACCTCCCGCTACCCTCCCTTCACCGTCCCACCTGCCCTCCCCCCACCTATACACATGAATTTAAATTCCCACCTCTCCAGAATACCTTGAGAAAGCGACCAGCATCGGTCGGGAAACGTTGGGGCCACCCAAAAATTGACGCGGCAACATAGCCCAAAAGTTTTTATTCAACATGACGAGTGCCCGCGAAAGTTTTAACGAAGAATTAATTCCATCGTCTTGAAATTAAAAATGACAACGTGCAAAACTGACCAATTTGTCTCATTATTCTTCCAGGTGTTAAATTATTTAATTTGAGATGTAGACAAATTTTAACTAAGGGCAAATTCGTGTATTCTCAAATTTTCAAGCTGATCAAGTACGATTAGCGAGTGATTTTTCCCGAAAAAATACAGTCTCCTATCGCTCGAAAGGGAGTGGAGGAACGAGGTCATTCATTTCTCCCAAAATAATTTTATCACTCCATCATGTTAAGCCTACCAAAGTTAATCTAGCAGACTGATATCATTAGGGAGTCATGGTTAATAGGAAACAATAGTTTTGTTCCAGATGTATATGGAGAGGCAGATGTTTTTTTAACACGTTGCTTACCGGGCTATTTAAATTCCTAGGAATTCTGGGTGGAGGTGTTGAGATTGGAAATATGAGCCTATTAGGGCGTAATGCCTTTGGTTTAAACATAGTTAAAAAGCTAATGTTTAGAATATAACTCTACCCATTCAAACATTATGATGCATCAATTCATTATGAATAACGAACAAAAACTGAAAGCGTACTAACGAATACGTATTGTATGCTTTAACATTTAGGTTGACGCACCTAAATGACGAGAATCTTCGTCATCCGTCCGGAACGTTCGGGAAAAAATGACGAGAAATCTCGCCATCCGTACGCAACGTGTTAAGGGTGGAATAACTTAGGTAGTGAATGAGTTTTACGTATGTGATAATGACAGAAATATTATGCTGGTTCAGGGGTGAATGGGGGAGTTGAAAGTCACTTTGTCCATGCCAGCTATTCGGTATATTTTCTATTCCAATGGCAGTACATTGCACACAGAATGTCAAATGTGGATAACTGCCCATCGCCTAAGATACACCACTTTCAGCACTGACACAGTTACTAGAACCAAATGATAGTGACACAAACAATTGAAATATTTTGGTGATCCCTCTGTTACACTAGCTCTAAAATGCCTAAAGTAAAATATTATCGATTTTACTAGTAATTTTCTTAATCCGGACTCCTAGTGGATTCAACCCCACGATTTAGTCAGCACAGTGCAATGAAGTAAGCTGTCTTCATTCGCAAGCGAAATTAATCAAGGGCGAAAACAATTATGCCTTTCCCTTGAAAGAATCAACAGTGGTTCTCTATAAACTTATTATAAAGGTCTAAAGAATGGAGAAACACAAACTTACAACCTAATCATTTCAATAGTTCCTTTAGAATACGATTCTGCGCAAACAAAAATAAAAGAAAATCGGTAGCGCGGAGGCTTTTAATTAATGAATTAATACTTTGAAATAGATGACATTTTCAAGTGATAATCCTAGTATAGAGTTCTCCTTGAAGACTGAGGGAGATCGTTGAATCAAGAATAGCAAGCATTCCTCCACAACTGGTGCTAACGAATTAGCTGTAAAGCAGCCTATAATGAAACTTCTCCATTAAAGGAAAACAAGTAAAGTTAACAAGTAAAAGGTCGTGCTTGCCACCCTTAAATTCCAATCATTGAAAAGATGAACTTTCAATTCTGGAGTGTAGAATACCTATGCAAATTTAGGGACCGCGAATTTGATCTCATGAACGCATCAAACCAACGAGACTCGGATGATTAATCAAAACACATAAATTAGCACGTTACACGCCGAAGCTCATCCGTCGATGAGGAAGGAAAATGATTGATGCCTACCAGCGAGATGGAAAGGCTGAGAGGTTACAGCTTCCCCATTCGGAATAACCGGAATGTGAAAGTCATCCAACAGATGAATCCAAGCCTCCATGGGAAACGTAAATCATTGTGTGGTGATGACAATGATCCACGTGCCTTCCGGTTCCCGATGGTTATACGAAGCTCGCTGAAACAAAGATTCCACGAGGCAGATCGAATGGAATTGGACCCTCCACCATGACTTTTTCATCACGAATAACCGAAGTTTCCGAGAAAAATACGTAGAACTTAAATTTTCAGCAATAATACTTCGATCGCTATTCTCCTTTCTTCCATTAATTAAGAAAGAACGTATTATGTAGGGGACATAACCGTCATTACGTTTTTTTTCTTTGGTTCTAAGATATTTTTTGAGAGCCTCTCCCCTATAAAGTTTGGCTTTAGGACCAATAATTATGAATCAAGCGTCTATTGAATATAAAATAATTTTTTTCCATTACTGTTTATAGCATGGGTCAATCCACGCCATTTCAGCCAGAAATTGACCGCTGACGAGTTAGAGCTTGATGAAAATTGGTATATATCTGTGTAGCCATTAAAACAATCTATTTAGAGCATGATAAAATATAAAACACCAATAGCAATGTCCACATCGTAATTCATAACTCCACTACCGAACATGGTTTCGGCACTTTTAGTTCATTCTCAAGATGCAATAAAGTGTAAAAACCATAGTCGGTAGTGGAGTTGTGTAGTGTAGAACTTATTATTGGTGTTTTATATTTTATCAAGAATATATCACGTTTCCAATACTTCAAACCTGAAAAGATTTTGTACGTTCCCTTTGAAGCGTTTAGCTAAAATCAAGAAAAAAGGCTAAAAAAACCTGTAGTATTAAAACGGTGATTTTTCGCGATTAGCACACGTTCGAAGTTTGATCTGCTTAAGCTGATTTTTCCAGAAAAAATGTAGCGCCGAAAATTTCGTGCACGCAAAAAACTCCTTAATAATATACCAGTTATTCAGATTTTCCCTATTTTCGAAAAACCTTAAAAATGGTATTTTTATCAGAGAGAGTGATATGTTTATTTAAAATATTATTATTTATTAATTTTTATCAAATCTTAGGCAAATGTAAACTCCAAACCCAGTACACGTGGAAAGACCCACATATTGGTTAAGAGAGATAGCTTTACCTAACTCTTATCCAGATTTTTAAGGATTTAAGTTTACATACTAAATTACATTATTTGAGATTACGTGTTCACCGCTTCCAGATGGCACAGGGGTGCTACGGAACCAATGGTGGACACGCCTTTGATCGTACCTAGCGTAAAAAGTACCCACGTGCACAGTGGTTGCGTCATCGCCAATTTCATTTATTGTCAAACTTTACTTCAATAGAGGATTTAACGTAAAGAGGCATCCTTTCGACTCCTGTAACATACGAAATTGGTTCCTTTTGGGCAATTTGTTCTTTAATAAAGTACTCAGAGTAGTTATGCTGAGGAGTGGTGGAATTACATTACTGTTTTTAAATGGAATAGTCGATAGAATATCCGTTGTGTGAA
This sequence comes from Ischnura elegans, assembly GCF_921293095.1. Classification (NCBI taxonomy): domain Eukaryota; kingdom Metazoa; phylum Arthropoda; class Insecta; order Odonata; family Coenagrionidae; genus Ischnura; species Ischnura elegans. The sequence goes on along the minus strand of NC_060253.1, from coordinate 44,470,808 downwards.
ATCTTTGCTCAAATGTCTATATATAGGTGAAGTATTTACATAGTTGGCCAAAAATGCAATACATATGCAAATATGCATATAATATTACTAATTGGGTATATATGTGCTCCTTATCTAGCTTCTTTTCATAAAAATGTTAAAAAATCTTTGCCCTTAGAAAAATTTTCAGACATACCTTACAAAAGATATGTTTTACATTTTTAAACATACTTTAAAAAGGAATTATTTCGGAATTCTGGTCACATTTTCTTACAAATTCTTTACTTTCGAATGAGTCACAAGTGATTCAAAGACATTGCAAATTAAAGATAAATTCGCGTGATAGATTACCTTAAATACTTACTCTAAAACTGATAGGAATAGTAGCCGCTAATGGCTAATCTCAAACAACCAACATCAATTTTTACAGATTCAGAAAAAGCAATTCAGCATCAAAAATAATAAGACGTTAGTTCAACCTTTTGTCCAAAAAACCTACACTCTAGCCTGCAAATTCTTTGTAACATGTAGGCATCAACACAAGTAGCAATAACGCTGACGTAAGGAACTACTAGCAAAATATTTTGATATCCTGAAGAGTGCCTGAAGAGTTTTGATGCCTTTTAATACAAGCAAAGTTTATCAAGAAATCTGTTCAAAGTCATGCGAGTATTCTCAACGAGCGAATAAAAAACTTGCTGACTTTACGGAAGAGGAAATCTTCCTTATATAAAAAGAAAACTAATAAGCCTTGCTGAGAGATCTTGACTTATAAGTATATTTCACCGGTTACTTCCATGCTCCACCACATATTTCCTCTTAAATCTTCATTTCGGCCCAACCACTTTCATCAGGTTTCTTCCCTTATCATGGCACGCATTCAATCTTTTAAAACGTTATACCCACGTGAGATAATAAAGAGGCATAGGTCTTAACCTAAACTCTGAAGCCAAGGCAAGGAATTTGGCAACGGAAAGCATGTGTTGGAGGAGACAAAGAGTTACATAAGTTGTTGCCATGGCATGTGCTTTAATTATTGCTATAAAAAAGCTAATCTAAAATATGGAAATAAAATTGCATAATTAACCTAATGAGAACTTCTCTAAAGAATCCTTTCCATGAGAACCACTCCTTTCTATCCTAGTTAACTATCCACTTATTTCGAAAGTATATTTTACAGATATGACTGGTAGTGAAAAATAAAAAAATGTCAGAATTATTATTATTATACATTGCTGCAAGTACGCTATTGCCTGGTGGCAGCATTAGATGTATATGAATAACAAATGTGTACACACCAAGTTTCTATCTATCTAATGTAAAGTTTAGAAACAGAATAGATATCCATGGTAAAAATAATACACTAATTCTAATCTCAATGAATCGAATGTCATTAGCACCAAACAGTTGCAATTTGTCAAAATTTCGAAAAACAGTAAAAAAATTGGCTTTTTGTCGAATATGAAAAAATTTGTTTCACAGATTTTATTTCGTTCAAATCATGATATGGCAGCTACTAATAATCGAAGTCCAAAAAATTCTTTACAACTCAATTTTTTTACACGGAAAGGAATTTGGTCATTCATATCCATAGAAATTTCAAAAAATCGTTTAAGTATCTCTTTTTTCGGAATTTTCTGCGAATTACAGTGATGACTGATGGTGTTAGGTTCTAAATCGTGATGTGGCCTTTTCTAATAATTCTTTGTCTTAAAAATGCATTACTCTCCTTATCTTATCTTCTTTAGGTGGAGGGAAGTCGCTCAACTCAATCGAAAAAATTGTGTAGAAATTACTTCTTTTGGATTTTCCTCTGTATGAGTTATTGTAATTTTTTTGCGTCCAAAAACGTAATAAAGGTCCTATATGCCATTAAAAAAATGTAGAATTCAATGAAAATTTATCTAGCATTGCGGTGGGGTATGTATCGCAAAATTGTGTGGTCATGAGGTTTATATTATTATCGCGTGAAGTGTGCAGCTCTTAGCCTAAGAAATTCGGGGTACATGATAAATTTAGGTGGCACCGCGAGTTCCACCTTTATATCCTATTGATTTTCAAATGCCTATAGAGAAACGGTCAATTTTTTCCACACGCCGAAGATGCACTGGCAATGTTGCGATCAAAGGGCAAGTATCCCAATAGTTGTTTTACTCGGGTTAGAAGAGTGTTTGTAGCAATATTTTGTTTTGGGGTGCGTCGGAAGTAGAGGTCGTTTCGTACGTCACTCATTAAAAAAGTTATAAAAGAAGTTTTGTCCACCGTAAATTAATCACGGCATAATATAAAATATGAGTTTTCTAAAAATTCAATGTAATAATTTTATGAGTGCAGAGCGGACACATAACGATTTTATTTGCAATCCGATCGCTGCACTTTATAAACAGAAAATCTCTAATAAATTTAATCAATGCATCAAGGCGATACTTAGCGGAATTTCCGCACGAAAAACACGTAAAATGAAAGTCCTTCGCACTTTCCAAACAGCTCCCCAATTGCGCCGATTGTATTCAATAATAATGCGATTTTTTTTAAGAGCGGGGGTAAATGAAGTGCTGAGCAAAACTTGGTGCACATAACATCTACTTACAAAGCTTAAGAATGATAACAATGCCCATCCACCCATCAAAAAGCCGTTCCAACTCCAATGAACACAGTTATCACAATTTAACGGACGAAAAACAGAACAATTAACAAGGATTTGTACAAATATGACGCTTAACATATTCAGAAAAAAACTATCTATCTACTATCAGTGGTTGGTGACGTCATCAGGCGAGCACTTCAACACCCCGTCTCCAACGACTACGGCACAAACGCCACATATATTTAAAGCGAAGAGCACGGAGATAATTCGGGATGACGACACAGATGACGCTACAGAGAGTAGAACGTGTTTAGTATTCTGGAAATGATGCACCTTCAGTCATGAAAATGGGACGAATTAGAATAAAGCTTCGCTGGATAACGTCGGATTCTGGGATTACAGACGCCGCTTTGTTTGTTGTGAGAAAATTTAGATAAACCGAGGACGGTACAGAGATATTTCCACAGTTAGAAGCCCTATTCACCAATTGCCTCGCGAATTCCAATAAAGCATTGACAGAGAGATATCATGGAAATATTGAAAGACACTTTGTTTCTTCCACAAGTTTATATTTTTTTCTATTTTATTACCGGTTTCGGTTATCACACTATTATCAAATACATAATATGAAGCCCTTCCACCACGTACGTGCTTCAAATTTCGATTTAATTTGATATCATGAGAACTAATTCCAATCGGACTTACTAAACACATTTAACTATTGTTACGACACCGTATCACTGCTTCGTTTTAAAATCATGAAAAACATATTTACTACGGAAAGACTCTGTTGAAACTCCTAAGAATGCATAGGTAGTCGAAACTCAGCATCAAGATAAGCGAGATATATAAGACAATGAGTAAGTAGAGCTGATTAATTGTGAGAACTTCATGGTGTTCTAATGGATATAAAAATATAAATTCATCTTCCATTATTCAACTGATGAAAAGATAAATTCAAGCGAGCAACAAAAAATAAAAATGAAACGCACAGTAATAGGCATTAAACACCTTCGATGTACTTGTGAAAATACTTAGATTACCGTACAACTGCTCGCCAAAAACTTTATAGAATATACTTTCCTCAAGGTAAAATTTCTGGGACCAATGCATTAGCATACGAAACTTCAAACTATTAAAATAAGAATGAAAAAAAAACCTTAGCGCTTCCGAGTATTTTTTCAAAGCTGTTTGAGGGACCAAACCAAACAATGACATATTGCGACAGTTTAGGAGGAAAAAATATTAAAATTTGACCAAAAATATGTATGAATTCACATTATACTCATGTTCTTCGTAAAATTCATTGCGTGAAATCAAAACATGGATACCTCATATTAAGGGAATCAACAAAACTACTTACAAATACCTTTTTTTCTCAGTCATTTATCATGAAAAAAATAACGCCAAATCTGTAGAGATGGTGGAAAGTATTTAATAGCCACACCTGTTTTTCTAAGTCGTGAGTTCGTTAATATTAGCGAAGCGAAGCAGTGACGCAGCGAGGGGTGGTTTTGGGGGATAAAACCCCCGCCTCAGAGCACAGAGAATGTTTTTATAAAAATATTTTAATGTGAATAATTTTGTAACTTATATTAGGGGGACGGATGACTCACCAACAAAACACATCTAACTATTCATACAGCCGTAAAACACACCATTTTGAACCATTTATCTAAAAAAAATATTAAACTTTGACTAAAAATATGCATGCATTCACATTATACTCATGTTGTTCGCAGCATTCATTGCGTGAATTCAAAACATGGACAATTTATCATGAATAAAAATAACGCCATATTTGCAGAGATAGTGGAAAGTCTTTAATAGCCACACCTGTTTTTTTTAAGCCGTGAGTTCGTTAATAGAACTAGAAATAAAAAATCTGACCTTGAGCGCGAAATACGCTTTTGATTAGAAAAAATATCACTGTAGGTGCAGCATCCACAATAGTCATACAACGCAAAAAAATGCATGCTACAACACCGAACCCTACATTAAAGGCTTCCTAAGCAAGCTTGCTGGGAATACGAAGATTTACCAACAATTACAGAGCTGTGTTATTATTGATTAGACAATATACTGCATTAACTCAAAATACTCTGGTTTCACGAATTTTTCTCACCATTCAGATAACAAACTTTACATGAATATGCTTTTAATTTCAAAGGCCTGTTAACATTCATGCAAAACCCATATACCTCTAGCTGGTTACTTATAAGATGACAGCAGTAAATAACTAGTAACAAACTTACACCACCTACCGCGAGTTTTCGTTGAAATATTTTTAACTAATGCTCATCCAAGATTTTTCTTTGAATTATTCTATTATATTAAACAATGTGTACCATTTCATTAAGCTAATTACTTTCAAAATAAGGACTGATATGACCACACCAGAATAGCTTCAATGAAAATTGAGTTTTACATACACTAGCGAGCATGTCTAGTGCAGAAAAATTGTTGCGTTTCAAAAGAGCATTGAGTACTGATACAGCATTAGCTTAAAAGATTCCCAAAAGTGGCAATGTGAATTTTTCCATGCGGCAGCGTTTATTGAAAGCTTATATATTACACAGTGGAAGATGTTTTCCACGCAAATTCAAAACTGGAGACTCAATTATTCTGCGTAAATATGTTCATTATATTTATCCGTGATTAGAGTACACAACATAATTTATTTATTTACCTGTCATCATTCGTTCAATAAAATTGGTAAGTACAGGCAATCAACTGCCTTACAATCGGTGTTTCTCAATGTTTCAGGGCTAACTCAAATTAACCACCGGTATATGTCGCAAATGAAGTTCTATAAAGATCATAAAATAATACCCGAATATTTTTCGTCAGCGAAGGTCTTCGTAAAACATTTAGTTCGAGGAAAAGCAGTGTAACCCCAAGACCTCTACGCAGCAATCATCAATCCTTTAACAGTCCGTTTTACAAATACAATTAACTAATTTTACATGAAAATCGATATCACAAAAGACCAAGAGCGAATTCATTAAAATTCAACCGTGGAACACCATACAAAACCTCTCAGCCATTCACACAGTTGCAGATACATTAGGGTTTTCACAATAGCTAGTTTATAAACGCAAGCTTATATTCCCGCTGAAAGACACTGGCTAAAACGCAACGGAGCAATGAGACTTCAATTCAGATCGATTGGCACATCATTTTAAGAACATCACATAAGAAGGTATTGTCGCTGAGTACACAAATAAATTTGTTTGGTCACAAACCAACGAGCACAAATCATCGGCGATAAAGAATCAATCACAGAATAAAACTGAAACTTACAAATAGCAACAATAACACATTGAGCAAAATCTGATGAATACTATAGTATCGTCAGCATTAATTACAAAGAAAGGTCATTTAAAAGGCGCCTAAAGCTCCTAAAAAAGCACCATTATTTTTTCATACCGCCTGACTTGAAATAAATCGGCAACTAAGAGAGGAATCCATTTAACGTTATCGAAAGCTAGTCATGCGAAAGTAAAACCAAATAAACTTAGGCACACATCTCCCGGGCGTGATCTCAAACGAAAGGAAGTTGGGGAGGGTATTAATCTTCTGAATTCCATTACCAGAATTTTTCCCATTCTCTCGATAGACCTTTCACATAGCAGAGAAATTTCACTCACTCAAGATAAGACAGCACGGCACTTAAGGACTCTAATCGATAACCTGCTTCACATTACATCCCACATGCTGTTATAGGACTTAGGATACTATTTTTATTTGTTAGATAACATCATTCGCCCTAACACAACGTTATTAAAGAATATGTCAGACGAAACTCAGTAGAAAAACGGTGTGATTACGCATTTCTTACGCATTTCGAACAGCAGATACTCGTTATACGCTTAGTACCTCGAAACAGAAGAAAAACGGAATAGTTGCATGCACATAACAATTAAAATGGCATCCCATTGCGACAACTACCGCATAAACTGATGTTTAAATTTATTTTACAAGCGACTAAGAACTTAAAGTGCAAATAAATACAAGTAAACAAAAAGTTGACGATGGAAAAAAGGTTTTCCTGCAATTTTTCTGTAGCACGGAAATCGATAAAAATAAGGCTTGCATATTTGAATGAATGCAAATTTCCATGAAATGGCAAGTCGTATAAAATTGACGTAGTCAGAATTATAGTATCAATCATAACCACAGTTGCATTTCAATTAAGATAACCACCAAAAAAATAAATAATTATATATTACCGCCAGTAAAATTCAACTCCAATCTCTCATTGAATAATTAAACTGGAATGATCCCTCAATAGAAAGGTCAAATGGTCAATTATTTTGGTTTCATTCCATATGATGAGAATAAAATGTGATTATAATTTAAATTCGAAATTCATAAATTTATATGAAAAGGCTTCCCAAAATCAAATACATGTGGATAACACAATATCAATAGAATCCGAAATATTTAATCGTGAATACGTTTGGCGTTCCATTAATTTTCTTAAATTCCCCACTAAAATAAAAGGGAGCATTCATACTTAATGAAAATAAAACACATAAATTTTAGTCCTAGTAAGACCCAAATGTTATATGATTATGTTACGGAACCATTTGCCGACTTTGATATATTGTTATTTTTAGCTTAACTTGATGTAATAGATGGAAAGTTCAATAACATATTACAACGGAGTTTCCGTTAATTTAGGCAATATGAGACAACTTGTAAAGAAAGTTGTTAGTGGAATACGGTAGCGTTGAACAAGATAATAAATACTCTTTAAAATTCTACAACGTCATTTTTCAAACAAGATGATACACATTGAAAATTTGCCTGTAGATGCTGGCTGGAATATATCAATTGGAAAAATTTTGCTTACATAAATCACGATAAAAATAATCAGTGCTCAATCAAGTAGCTTCAAAGCTAGGAGTTCCATGAACGTCGACGTTTTTACCACCACTTGCGTCTAAAAAGGTAAGGCAGAACGGACTTTGATTTGTGACTAACCAACTACGAGAAAGCAGAACTCAAATCGAACTAAATTTAAAAATGACCTAGTTATTAAATGACCCTTTGAGCTATAAAAATGTCTCATTTTGATATCGTAATCGAATCCGTAGGAAAATGAAGATATGTCATTTATTGAAGTTATCAGTCATAAATCCCTCTCTCCTGCGTCGGAATACTTTTAGATTGAAATCTCACATTACCGATTACCTGTAAAAAAACGACGCTAGCGCAAGTTGAACGGAAAGATTTCGAATTACAAAATAAAAATCCGTTCGCAACAAAATGGACACTGGAAATGGGGGCATAGCTTTCATTACACGTTAAAGCCGAATATTTATTCAGCACGCCGAACCAAATGACAATTAATGCGTGCATCAGGGTTTTTATAGGAGTCATGAATTCAAATTTTCTCGAACTTATCTCGACCATAAATATTAATTTTCCCAAACTTTTTTACAACCTCCTTTCGTTCCTTGCTACATCTCTGAAGAGTAAGAGTCAAAAAATTATATTTAAAATACATTCATATCTCTACACAATGAAGACATAAGAGTAGCTCACATTGTGGTCATATTTTCTACGAGTGAAACAAACCGGAGCATGCAGCAGAGAAATTTGCTTCTATAATTTCCTTAAGACAAGAGAGCATGATAAATATCTGGCAATAAAAGTATACAATTTTATTTGATACTTATTGATATTCCTCGATGAGGTATTTAATACGAATACAACCCAGATTGGCTTAGACACAGTATAAAAGGCTATGCAAGACACAAAAACACTCACACTACTAAATTTTCGGTGGCACTACCACCATTCCAGGAGTTGTGAACAAGAGTCATTTTGTAAGATTTCACTTTTTCCTGGCGTATGATGGCGGTGAATTCTTCTCGGGTTTCCATCCGGGTGAGCTCCATCTCCATCGCTGCCGACGTTTCGATAGAATCCTTTTCTATCGAAACGTCGGCAGCGATGGAGATGGAGCTCACCCGGATGGAAACCCGAGAAGAATTCACCGCCAAGAGTCATTTTATTTGATACGATGTTTCCGAATTAAAATTTTCCTATAAATTTTTTCTAAATACTAAATCGAAATTGATTCGTATCTAATTAGTGTATTGCTAAAGGCAAAATGACATTCAAAGGCTTTCCGCGATATAGACGCAATTCAGAACCAGTCGTCACCAAGGAGGATCTTTTGAATTGTGTCTCTAGTACCTAAATTCTCCAGAGAATTCCTTCCACGGGAACATCTCCCTTTTCTATGGCAGGTGAAATATTCACCCATTTCGAAATATGTCACTCCATCAATTCACCTCAACACCATCAGCTTGGATAGCTTTCACCTATGAAAGGCACAGATGGTGAAAGCACTGAATTTCAATGAGAAGGCGAGGACGGCCGATAAACAAGTGCGTTGAAAAGATACACAAAACGAAAGATGCAAGTACGCATACCGAGCTGAATACATGAAACGTGAAATATTGGTAAACTATATTAACTTATAGCGGGTATACACTGAGTGACTATAAATTAATGCAATGAAATTGTTAGAAAAAACGATGATTGACGAAAACGCCATTGATAATTACATAGAGATTGCAAAAAGAGATTCATAATATATCCGATTCACAATAACAAACCGAATAGCAAATATTTTCATAATTGAATAGGAAAGGCCAGTGGAGATCCGAAATAAAAATGCCAAGCAAAAAAATATGTCCTCTGAAAATCTATTTGCTATTATAACTGCTATACAGGTGTGGAAACGTGGAGAAAAAATGGCAAGCAAAAACAATTGAAAATGCATCACAAATAAGCGAGTTTAAAACTTTTTCACCTTCTGACTCCGGGAATTCATTCTCTGACGCAGTTAGATAATTCCAGGATAATGCGACAGGATTTCTCATTGATCAAACTTCCACGCGTAAAAAAGCAATTTTAATGTTTTCTCGTAATTGAGAGCCTTAAAAAAATTGAGAATTGCCACGAGCCAAATTAAATTACCAATGCTATGAATTTTATTCATTTCATTTAAATTTAGCGCAAAAATCGGCAGAAAATCACAAAAAAAAACGATTGAAAGGATTTGTTCACCACGAAAAAATAAAACCTCTCGAAAATTGCCGGGATAATAATAACTCGATTAATTTAACACCTTAATAATTCAGCTAAACTAAATATAGTGGACCAATTATGAATTAAAACACAAAAAAAACATTAAATCATAATGGGAAGGTCATAAATTCATTCACAACATTTATGACGCGGAAATTAAGTACCTAATTTTACGCAGATTAGGTGTTTAGAATGAAAGGTAGAGTTTGCATGAGTTATTTATGAGGCACACGCTTTCATAGGAATAATGAAAACGTAAACTCCAAGTTCCTAACGATTCGTGAACTATTAAAGACGCAGAAAATAGCACACGAATAATTATGAAATATGAAAAGATAATCACTAAAGAAATAGCTAGCAAAGTCATGTGTCGAAAGTAATCGTACAGAAAGGTAGCCGTTTTCTGTCTACTGACGCATATAGAATTCACCTGTCGCAACACCACGAACGCATTTTCAGTGAAAATATGAGAAAAATTGCGAAAAATACGACACATTTCCATCCTGCTCAACATAAAATTAAAATCCTCAACTAACCCTTTAAACTACCATCAGTGGACAGTCATAAACAAAAATAAAAAAGTGGTTTTTATTGAGTCATTATTGGTTTTTATTCCTCTATCTATTGCAATTAATTGCATAACTGTACGCTTCCGATTGCAAAAGTACTTACCAAACGGCTGTCAATTTATCTACCAAACCATTTTAAAATGTTCTGCGTCAGCACTATCACATAATTTTATCCATATACGATAGTGAATTAATAAATCAACGGTATTCAATGGCATCTCAACCACCGACGGAATCTTGATATGGTCATAGGTTGAAATTAATGAAGGTTTTTCCACTTGATAGGATTTTTATCAAAATTTCATTGAAGCCATAGAAATTACAGATCATGAAGCTGGCATAAATTAGATATGTGTAATACGAGTCAGACCTATCATAGAAAATCATTGATTTTCGGTTGTACGCATGCAGTCAAGAATAACATTTCTCCAAACCCACGTGACCCCAACCTGATCAATTATCCCTCATTCCGATCAATTCTCAATAGATAACGCTAATGATAGGCTGTTTTTGCCGTTATACTTGAAACTATTGTCAAGAAAAGTCAACTGACACCACTAATACCCGGAAGATGGAGACTTATTTTCATTTCATTTCATTTCGATTTTCTGAAACGCTAACCTAACGGTTTGTCAAAATTCATTTCATAACTCTTCAGTAAACAAGAAATGACTAAAATTAGTAACCCTACTATATTTCCTTTCAGAAATCACATCATCATCATCACTGGTCAACAATCCTAGGATTGGTTTGACGCAGCTCTCCACTCAGTTCTCCTATCAGCTAATCTTTTCACGCCTACGTATTTCTTCTCTTTCACAGCTCTCTTTACTTGTTCCATATATTTTGTTCGAGGCAGAAATCACAAATCGACTTTTATTGGGATACTTAAGAGATACTCCGATAGTCCAAAGCGGCTGATCGAAATAGCAGCAATGGAACGAAATAATATCAAATATGGGAGTCGATGACGTCGCCATTGGCCTTGACCGACGTTATTCGTATTTTTGGTACGTACTTTTCCGTGGTCGAGAGACGTAGACCGTATGAAAAACGTGACTAGGTCGCCTCAAAATGCAAAGATACATACATTCTTTACCTCTCCAAGTTCAATTACAATCCCAGCTCTTCCGCGCATATTATGTCACGAAAAAAAAACGAGTCGAAATCATTGGTGACGGCAATCCAATTTTCGTTTCAGTTATAGCGGTAATGAAAAACGTGATTTTTTTCCGTGGAGATTCATTCCAACTGGAACTCCACAAGGAAAAATACTTTTTTTTCTTGAAAGAGGAAAAAATTGAGAGAAGCACCGGCCGCAAGACTGCTATATGCGAAGAGCTAACGTATCTCCCTTGACTACCGGGCAGATTGCATTCAATTTTGTGCCTGTAACATGATTTGCTCCATTAATAAACCGCAATCAAAGCAATATAATACGTTCAAGCAATATAGAAAATGAATCGCGTCTTTTGATACTTGTGATAACTCAATCACCAAACACCAACAGATTCTCTAAAAATATTCTTCTTGGTAATCAAACGATACCCTTGGCCGTCTTTTCCATATTTCTAGCACATTAGTATTTTAAGAATAAGATAATGAAACGTATTTATTAATGGTATAGACAACTCAGAACGAAATGTCTATATCCAAGGATTTTTTTTCTGTCGAAGCAAGGACAACATAAGCAAAGCACCTCTAAAATGCCTCAATAAATTGAAAATCAAATTAATACGACAAAATATCGCAAAGAATACAAATAAGTAGCACCATAGATATAAAAATTATTTAAAGTGGCTTTAGATCAATAAAAATAGTATTACAAAAAAACATTAAGTTTCAACAAAAATATAATTTATACAAAATTATACACATTACCATCAGGCGATTGATACATACTCGTACAAAAACTCATTAAAATAATGAATAATTATCTGCTTGAAAGGCAGGTCTTATTGCAACATCATTTTCAAATTCCTAGTATTAGAGTGAGGAAAATTCTATGCATTTCAAAATAGAGGATTCTTATTAAGGCTATGGTACTGTGATGATGTAATAAGGATAATAGAACATCGAGTGAGAGATCCTTGTTTTTGGTGAGACCTTGGTGGTGCCCGAATTAAGAGATAAACAAATAAATAGCCACGGCCTCTTGCTTGCTAATGCTGAAAAGAATAATCCCAAGATATCATTCCGCCTTTGAGACGAATACCTACCTACATCCTACTCATTTTGACGGGAAGGATCGACACTCGGTGAGTTGAGAACTGCGTGACGCGACGGTGCGGTAAGCATCCTTAGTGGAGCTTGGTACTGTATCAACATCAAATTCACTAGTTTCGTTTTCCTGCCGGTCAGAACTAAGGGTGACCATGCAGGTTATACAGGTAACGTAAATGGTGATACAAGCTGTAAAGATGCTACACTTCGGCCGCTACGGAGACAGGATAAGTCATCACCTGCCATGCCTGAGGTCACGAATTCCAGTAAACCCTGAATTCTAGGGCGAGGGAACTTTCGATCTTTATTTTTAGGTAGCTGTTCAATAAAAGACGTAGCATCCCATTTTATGATGCTTCGGAAATCACTAAAAGAGATACGAGATTTACTGACCACAAGAACGGACATTAATCAAACAAAACCAATTAATTCACCTCAACAGGACGATTACTGAAGGGAATAGACTCCCTGCAGAACTGCTTAAGCCCTACCCTAACAACGTAAGGGTTTTCAAGAAGATGTGTAAAGGATTTATAATGGAAATTTAATATCATAGCATTTTAAATATTCACTATCTAGTTTCATTTTGGTGATTTATTTTTCATTAACTATATTTTTGTTTTTTTTATATATAAACTGTTGCCACCTGGCAAGTAGCCAACTTGTAACTTGTACAATATAAATAACAATAAATAAATAATCGTTAAAAAGGATAAATGTGAGTGATTCAAGTAGGATACACAGTCAGTATATAATGAATCGCAAATATATTGACACTAGCTGAAGGACAAAGGCAAATATTATCCATAAGATAATATTTGGCTGGCTATGAGCAGCTATGGTTCGACGCAAATGGCTTTTACACCTAACGAGGTTCGAAGGATGGCTATAGTCTCCCTATTCCAAAATAAAAGTAATACTCTCTAATTATATGAAATGCAAGAAAAACCGTCCTTCTGAGGCCGTATTTTTATATTTAACGATATAAACTCACTCATAATCATGTAAACACAAACAATTTTACCAGAAATTCTTTTAGCAGGTGATCAAGCATAGCGTAGTCCGATCATAATTTGAAACCACCATACCAATGAGTTTCACCGCCGAAGCAAACAAGAACTGCGTTTTTCAAATTTGAAGTTTGAAATATGATCACCCCTAGGGATACTGGAGCATGAGGTATGTCTCCATAAATTTTTGATACCCGGGGTGATCCGTCAAAAAAGTGGGTCTACGACCTCGGCGACGCGGTCCAAGGGATATGACCTCAATTCTACGGAAACAAAAGAATGCCATGCCAATGAAGAGAGATGGTACACAGGGGATCTGCTATACTTTACTTTCGTGTACGCCAAAGCGTGCTACGACGACATGTGCTACTCAAACAAAAACATCTAAGGACTAGAAGAGCTAGAAACAAAAATAATGCATAGAACATTTTGAAATGTACCAAAATCAATCTAGGCGAAGTTAGGAGGACAGGTAAAGGAATAAAACATACATTTTGCAAGATTTTAGTGCGAAGTTATAGAGAGTAAAAGTTCGTACCTTCTACGACAAAATGTCAAATTTAGAATATGTTCATCGAGCTCAGCTAAAATACTTTCAATAGAAATACCCAAAATCTATATTAAGGGAAATAATTACTTATTTTCAGCACAGAGAAAACTTAAAAACCAGTGAATTTAGCTTGATGGATTTATGAAAATATACAATCATCCGTAGAGATGATACCTAAAATGCTGCAATATTTATGTAACGAATTATACCCACGACTTCTTCGCCTGATTTCATTTATGTCTGTAGAGTTCTGCATTGCTTAAAGTACTTAGTATTTTAATTATTGCAGACATAAAACTCTTCAACGCAGAGAGTTCATTGATATTGCAAAGTAAATAAGTTACAACTCATAATATTTCAAAATCACTCAATGAATTATTTTAATCGGAATGAAAGCTTTATTATAGAGATAAAAACTTGCTTAAGTTATGATTCATATCTACTTGGTACAATGAGTGCATGAAATATTTCCAAATTTTAAATGTTGAAATCCGAAATTTAAAAAAAATAATATAAATAAGTGATGAGAAACTTGAATTATGTATCTATCGATTTGCCAAGCTACTTTTAAAAAGTCAAGCAGAACTATTTACAGTCCAACCCTATGAAGATTTACACATCTACGTAAAACTAGCGCAATACATACCTCATTGGTGTTAGGCAAAGTACGTTAGACCACCAAACATTACATGGAAGGAAATAACAAAAACGGAACTATGAAAATGGGAAAACGAAAAGACAGGATAACGTGTCGACATCCGTTTCCATTCATAGCAGAAGCTATCCGCTCATAGATGCATCCTTTGGATGATGCTTTTGTGGTCAAATAATGTTCACCGTGAATGAATTCTATGATGAAATGGAAAGAGGGTGGTATCTTTTCACCTGCCAAAGCAAAATGACCAATGGAGGAGGCATTCAGCGTGCAGCCGAGCATGAAACATAATTCATGTGTCTGCGACAGACAGGGAGTTTCTCATCGCCCGACAAAAACTTACAGAGAAAAGGGTACCTCGTACTGGATCCTGCAAAGATCGTGGATGGCGACCCATGAAAAAAAAGCTGCAAATGGGATACCACGGAGGCATCTCTGAGTGACAATACGTTCTCCAAACGATTTTTTTGGGGGTAATCAAACATCCACTAGGAAATATTAACATATCACTGTCAATAAATGTGGAAACTTCGCATCAAAAAATTTCACAATTTACCTTTTCTTATTTAAAACGCTTATTTTTATTGTGCTCTAGGCATAAAGGATTTTTTTAGACCCCACTCATCAGGCAATAATAACTGATACATTAGAATAAACGAAGGATTAAACAAAGCATTTTATAGATATAAAACTACTTACTCACGCTCCGAAGAATTCATTGGCTCAAGCACATTGGACAGGTAATCAAATAACCTTTTAATTCCTACAATGTAAAAGTCATTTCTGAAAATGAATACGGCACGTATATGAGAATAAGTTTCCCTTGTCTGTAATACCTACTTCACTAATATAATGAAAAAATATATTACTGAATATAAAAACCGTAGTACTATAACAATAATGAAAATTCTAATCGTTTTTCTGCATCAAACGAGGTTGTTACTTAATTAAATATTAATATTTATCAAGCCGAATGATAGCTACGAGAGTCTGAAACCAGATGCCCCACTCCCATTGACACGCCATTGTTATTTTTTTATTATCACTAAGGAATTAAGCTTCGGGCACTCTCGCTTCTTGGATTAAGTGAAACACACAAATGCAAAGAGTACTACAGAT
This sequence comes from Ischnura elegans, assembly GCF_921293095.1. Classification (NCBI taxonomy): domain Eukaryota; kingdom Metazoa; phylum Arthropoda; class Insecta; order Odonata; family Coenagrionidae; genus Ischnura; species Ischnura elegans. Next base: position 44,455,006 of record NC_060253.1, on the reverse strand, counting down.
AAAAAGTGCTTTGACACGACCTCCAAGTATACAGGCGTTGAAATACAGCAATGTATTGATTCGAGGCAAGGGGATGAACTAATAAATGAATTCCTTTTAATTAACGGTTACGAGTGTAGAGTAAACCATCAGTGTCTTAAAATTACAATTGAAAATGTATGGCTACTTATTTTCAAATTGCGATTACATGGTGACCATAGCGTGCATGCATTTTCAGATAAACCATAATTAACAAATATTTTCATACTTACACATCTATTCACCGAATTTTTCATGCAGCCTTTACGTTTTTAATTGCGAATTATATCGACAAAGATATGAGTACTCTGCGTAAATTACAACTCCCCAGCATTTAGCCAAATGAAGTACAGCTATTCGTTTCACGATTCGTGTATGGACCTTCGGGTCATTTTATTGCTTCATACACTAAATTGCTAAGGACTTACCTTTTACAATTTCGTTTTAAATAAATAAAAATAACGAACTTTGCTTCCTACCACTTAGACCTTAATCGCCCACTAGTTTTTATACACCGTATCATGTTGATCACTTGGAAATTATTCAGTGTGTCGAAACTAGTCGACGATTTAAGTTTTAGCTGTAAAAAGTAAATTTTGTTATTTTGCCTAATTACATTGCTCGCTAATTCCTAAGATGACAGTTTCCTAAACCTTTAAGCACTCTTTTTCATCAGAATATCAGGATATAATAAGATCAGAATTTTTAAAAACTATTCTTGGAGAGAAAGCATTCCGCAGAAGTTAACTCACAATCAATGGGATCAACCGTTTAAATTCTCGGGATCGTTTTCTGCTTTGCCACTAGATCCGCTTTCAACATAGCTACGGGGCATTTCAAACTCAACAGTACGTGGACATACGCAAACTGGAATTGTCATTTTAACACTAGTAAAAGGTCTTAGACAGGCCTTGGCCTTTGGTAAGATCAAACACAGCAGCTGCTACCGACGTCATACCATGTTCAACTGCTAGCAAATTAGTGACATCCTTTTCAAAACTGGGTCCGTGAATACAACCAAACACTCGAGCCATAAGCAAGTTTGAAAATAGCCGCTAGCCTATCGGTCAAACGAAGGCTTTGCTTCCTTTATCAGTCCTATGCAGCATTTCTATGACAGCACTGCCTGACATTCTCTTGCATGTCAAAGCCATGGGGAATCAGGCCACATAGTAAGGCCCACGAGCGTGACAGCTGTAGGTCTCGGGCAAGTGGAGGAGGGAAAGAGGCAAAAGTAGCGTCATATACAGTAATCGCAGTAAATAAAAACAGGTGCATTCAACTCGGACATTTGTCTACATAATATGCAAGGGACTTTTTTTCAAACTCCGATGGGTCATGAACAGAAGGCGAAGAGAAGGATTAAAAATTATTTCATTGCTAAATGTTGAGCGCCCTTGTGGTGTCCTTTCGACATAATCGCCTCGGCCATTGAGAAATTGGTCGTGCCTGTGGACAAGTTTTACTATACCTTCTTCATAGAGTGTTACCGCCAATTACTTCCAATGAATGTTGTCTTTGTCCTGAAGATCATCGCCCGTTTGAAAACGCTTGCCATCTGGACACATCTTCATTTCATCGGCACTAGGTCGGCATTGCACAGCGGGTGATCGAAAATGTCCCATTGAAATTGCTTAAGGAGCTGTTGGGCTGCATCAGCGCTGAAATGACGGGCGTTGTCATGGATTAGAACACTTCCGGAAGTCAGCAGGTCTCTTCTTTTGTTTTGAATGGGAATGGACGTAATGTTTCATATTGTTCCACACTCTAGCCACATTTCATTAAAGAAAAATTCTCTTTCATCGGTATAAAAGTCAAGACATGCCAATGCTAAAAGCCGTTCTGCGAGTTTTCTGGCTGCCTCTCCGCAGTGCACTCATGGCGGGAGAATCAATAGAGGTAGTGTAGTTAATGTGATTGCTACTAACCTTAAACAAAAAATTTACAGTCAAAAATGACTGGAGCATGAGGTGCGGAGGACGCGCAATTGCCCTACCGGCGCAGCACCCGCCTGTCGCTTGTACGGTGGTTTTGCTGGGCTATAGGAGGTTGATTAAAAAACCTCCTCCGTATATTCAGCCAAGTAGAAGCTAATATATTACTGTGTGCATTTTTACATTATTTTATAACTCGTCTTTTCAAACGAGCAACAACGAAGCCAAGACGCTTTCATACTTTTGAGATCCTTCCATATTCATAAAATTATTTTCTACGCGTATCGCCAACAAAAGCACTTGCAAAGCAATCAGTTTAAACATTGTAAGCGTAATTTTGTACTTCTTATGTCTTAGAGCTTATGCAGAATGATTTAGATTCCAATTGCAACTCTAAGAAAAGTAGAGTTTTCAAATGAAAGTTCAGCTAGCCGCTTACACTCGAAATTTTTTTCAAAATACTTATACTTCGTCCTATTGCATGCCTCTATTTCTTGCCATGACCCAGATTTGGCGTCATTGTATAAAGCCTCCTCCCCAAAAGTTGACATTGTGGAATAGAATACAACCAAATTCCAAATGTGTTGGATTAGAATGACTTGTGCTCAAAATGATTGGGTTCCAATACGTGGAATATTACCTAACTTATTTTAGTAAGAGACTCACGAAAAACGAAATTCAACAAATTACGGCCAATACCACGCGTTTGGTGTGGTGGCTGAAGTGTTGGACTACCATATTGTGAGTCCTGGTTCAAATCCCGATGTTGGCAGAGATTTTTCAGAGAATGCACAATCCTTACTTGACTGCTCTGTGAAGGACACTCCAAGTACAGCACTAAGTCCGTCGGATGGGACGATAAAGTGCCATTCCGTTAAGTGCCAAGAACTAAATCCTACACCGGGTTTTTTTCCACCCTCCCTTGCCAACCCTTCCTTCAAAGCGCAAATGTCCCACGGCTGGCGGTCGCCTCATATGCCATAACGTAAGGAAAAAAGTTTATAAACACTTTGAAGTCCAAGCCCGAGTAAAACTCGTGATTTATACTTCCTGCCAGGGACGCGAGCCCGAGTAGATCTTGGATCGTCGTATTTGATTCCGTGGAGATATTCCGCGCGTTTTTCTCTGACCTCAACTATGCATCCTGTTTCTTTAGCCCGCACATGACAATACCTCGGGCTTCAAAGTGTTAATTATTGCATATATTTTATTTATCCTAATGTATACATCGAGAAAATTTGCCATTAATATGCCATATGTAACAAAAAGGTAGGCCTCAAACCCTTAGGCTGTCATGGAAGAGCTGAGCAAAGCAGACGCCGAGACCAACGCGCAAGAGGAAGAAAAAGACGACATTGACCGCGGAATACACTCCATCCCATCCCCTCCGTAGCTCGCCTGTTCTCCGCCTTGCCAGCGCCACCTGTTCCCGCCACGCCCTCTATGTCACTGTCATCCGCACCGCCGCAGAGAGATCGCGCGGGGACAACGCCGAGGGTCGGGACTTAATATTCCGTGAAACTAACGCACAATGGGCGGGTGATGGCGATAGGCCACGGCATGAGAGAGAGGAGTCAAACCCTGCAGACAGCTTCACAGGGAACGCATTCGCCTTCCTTTACTCCCTCTATAATAATTACATTTCGGGGGGGAGGGAGGGTTTCGGGGGTTGATTTACTTCCGCGGCACATTGCTGGTATGCAATACATTCAGCAATAATGCGTCTAAGGTCTGATATGCAGATATGAGCGGCTTTTTAGATATTTATCCATCATTTTTTATCATTGCCTGTTTAGCTGGAGAAATAAAAAAGTTCGTAGGAGAGGCGCCTTAAGGGTTATTATATTTTCAGTTTCTCCAGAAATTAAGGATGGCTGCCACCGCTGCCATCCCTTAATCCGCAACTATAAGTACCAAGAAGATATATTATATGATATGACAAAGGGTGAATTTCTATTATGGATTTTAGCGTTGCACATACCCAGCATATGGAATAAAAAGTACAGAATTATAAAATTATTGGCATGTGGGTAAATATGCCCGAATAGAACCCAATTTGAGGGTAACAATGATGCAATACTTGCCCGAAAAACTATAAGAATGAAACGATTTAAATTTTTCCTGGTGAATACTTCTGACGAATATTTCTTGGGTTTTCAGCCAAGTCAAAGCTTTTACACAAGCCGACGTTTCGGGAGACGACTTGTCTCCCATCCTCAAGACTTACTTAATGGAAGTCCAATTTCACACTGAACCGGATTGACCGTTTACCGCGGACAACAATGCGGCTCAGGTGTCGTCCGATTGGCTGTAGGTCTTTTGAAATCCTTCACGTTCAACCCTTATGTTTTTTATACGGCTGATTACAGGTCTTCATGTATTGCTAAGATGAAAGCCGGTATCCCGATTGAAATTTTTGGGATTGAGGCGGATCTCTATTGCTTCCTTAATTATGCGGTCCCAGTAACGTTGTGCGTGGCAAAGGATTTTTGTATCTTCCCATCTAATAGCATGGTCTTCATTCATGCTGTGTTTCGCCACGGCCGACTTTTCTGGTTGCGATAATCTGAAAAATCTTAGGTGCTCTTTTAGACTCGTCTCAATCATTCGGCCTCTCTCTCCCACATATATTTTACCACATTCACAAGGTATTCCATAAACCCCCGGTGTCTTCAGGCCGATCGAATCTTTCACCCTCACCAAGTGGTGCCTTCATATCGGTGGTGGCAGATGGATGGTTTTGATGTTATACCGTCGTAGAATGCGGTGGATCTTACCAGATATGGTTGGCACATATGGGATTAAGGCTTTAGACAGCGGTTTTTCAGGCGGCTCATCCGGGCAACTCTTTTGTTTTTTATTGAATCTACTTAGGGCCTTAAATATTACTTGTTTTCCATAGCCATTCCGTAAAAATGCTTGATTAAGGTGGTCTAACTCGGCTGAGATGCTTACATTATCTGATATTAACTTGGCTCGATGGACCAAGGTAGATAATACAGCGGCCTTCTGCGATGGATGGTGGTGGCTCTGTCCGTTGAGATATAGGTCAGTATGCGTTGTTAAACGTCGGCTTGTATAAAAGCATTACCCTGGCTGAAAACCCGAGAAATATTAGTTATAAGAATGAACTTTTCTCGGGCACTCCACCAGGTAAGAAAATTTAAGTGAGCCGAGGTTCGGGTTTCCGAATCGTCATCCATCCGAAAAAAGTTAAATTATAAGGGTGTTCATGAAGTTATGAACGCTGAGGAGAACACCTGAAAAATCATAATTCTTGCTGTATTAGGAGACCTAGGGTAGGCAACTAGCCCTTTTACCCAAAGAGCGCAAATTTTACAATATTAAGTCTTGGTACTGAGTGAGGTATGGTCTCATCCATTCAATCTATCCTTCGGATTGAAGGTTTTAAGAGCAATGATATTTTAAGGTCCAACAAAGCGCAGTAAATTAATATTCATGTAATTCTAAAAATGACTTTCAAAAAGGATAGATTTTGTTGAAACAACACCTTTTTGACTTTTTTGAGATTAAAATAATGTTTATTAAAGTAATTTACCCCTCAGAAAATCCAATAACTTCATTACGAACTTTTAATTACCTTAATGACAAGTCCATTTAAAGGAAAAATAACTGGTTGCTATAATGGCATGGGATTGTCTTGTACAGCGTGTCCACATTAGCAGCAAATTTTTCTATCACAGGAGATCTTAAACAGCAGAATCCTAACTGGAAAATTTCTTTCGGTGCAACGATCGGAACACCAACGATTATTAGGGTAGTCAAGGTGATAACCCGACAGAGCACGGTGTGAATTCAGCTCCTCGTCCATCTTCTTTCATTGCGCCATAAATTGCACGATTGGACCGTAAAAGTCGGGTGATCCCAGTGCGGACTTAACGTACACATAGATCTCTTATTGGATCGATGCGATGGAAAGATCAGACAAAGAATGAGTTGAGACGCAAGAATGAGAAGACGGAAGGACCCTCGGAGATGTGCAAGAGGAATGGGGAGAGACGGCATTCTACCAACGCCCACGTAAAGAGCCGCAGTTGACAGAACACAAAGTGTGGGTATCCCATTATGAAACGAGTAGAAGACGAGGATATGAATTTATGGAGCTTAAAGACGAAGGAGCTCCGTATCGCAGCTTCGACTTGTTAAGTAAAAACAAATAATACTATATTCACCATAAAACAATATGATGCGCTAGAAATACACTCGCACTAAAAGAATTCAAGTAATATTAGTAAATACCCTTGAAATAGATTAAATATATAGAATATATAGATAAAAGAAAGAAGAAATACTTTAACGACAGCGACCCTTTGATATAATAATGATTGATGATTATAATATTAAATAATTGGAAAACATTACTTTCAAAAATGAAGGTAAAGGAAAAATCTGCTCAGGAGTTATTCTAGGCAACAAGAATAACATAAATAACTACGAGGAGTTCAGATTGGTGTGGTTGCTGTAGTGCTGGCCTCTCACCCAGGGAGCCACGGTTCAAATCCCGGCGGTGGCAGTGATTTTTTAGAGACTGCCGGAAGTAAGCTTAGGTGCCTTTGCGGGAGGGGAGACTTCAAGTACAGCACTCCGTCCGTCGGATGGGACGTTAAGTCGCTTTTCCTTGGGCGCCTTTCATTAAGAGCAATGCCGATGTCGGGTTTCTCTCCACCCTTTCCTAACTACCTTATCGCTAAATTTACACAGGAAGTTGGAAGCTGAGCCATTGAAGTTTTACAGCGGCTAAATGACTAAAATGAGGAGAAAAAAAACGACGAATAAACACTTCACTGTCCTCGCTACGTGACCAGACTTTTCGAAGACATTTCATAGGACGCAAAACTAAAAGTTATCCACAAGAATTGAGTTACTTGGGTACCCTGGCCTTCTTTTAAGTATACATGGCTCAAGTTTTTAGAGCCCTCCAACATCTGAAGGAAAGAGATCTTGCTGATAAACAAGCCGGTGGACGCCCACGCTAGCGGATTTGTATTGGAAAACTTGTGGCTTGGGTTGCTCATTGGGTGGCTCATTTTCCCAAGACGCTCCGCTTGGGCTTCTTTCAAAAGTTCACCAGGCAATGATAGCGTAAGTTTTTTTGGCTGAAATCGAAGCGTATTAGTATTATAAAAAGTTCACAGGCATTTATTTTGGAAATCTGCGATTAAAAAAAACAAATATAGCAATGATAAACATTTATTTCCAGCATGAAGAAAATCAAAAAATAGAGCCTTCCATTTAATGTGTCTTTTTAAAAATTAACAAAGACAACTTCTAACTAAATTAATTTTATAATAACATTCACTACCAATACATCACGTTAAGTATGGTTCACCGCGCTTTCCACTAAACTTAAGAGATGAATCGTCAGAGTTTCCGTGTGAGTTTTAAGATTATTTCCCCTGCCCTCTGGAGACTTTTCAAACTTTAAGAGTAATTTTCCTCATAGCATAAAAATATGTTCCTTAAAATATTCATCATAATAGCTGATGAATAATAATGCACGATAATGATGTGCTTATTCTCAATTATGGAGCTCCGACTGAATAATATGTTGCGGTTGAGAGGAACAAATATCGAAGATACTGTGCTTTATAGGATAAAGATAAATCGCCACTTCTCTTTTACACAGAATTTGATTTTATCAGACTCTTTCACCATTTTCTCTGATATCAATGTTTTTCCAGATAATAAACTCTTTAATTTTCCAAGGTTTTAGGAATTATGGCCACCCTGACAATCATGACTCAATGGTTGGCCCAAAACAGAAGGGGAAGGTAAATCTATATATAAGGGAGTATAAGGAAGATTAGAGTGAATCCTTGGGAAGGAGAGACAATCAACAAGGCCGTGAGATTTGAAAAACAACGGGGCAATACATACTGTCCACAAAAATTAAACGACGAAATGGTGGGGGAACCTAAGTAAAGAACTCGAAGAAATCGGAACAAGAAAACGACTAATAAGGAAATAATGAGTTAGAATTAAACTATCTTTAAAACAAAAACCGACAACAAAAGATGTAAGCATCAACTTCCTTCATTAGAGCAAAAATTAATGCCAACAAAACAATCTTCTCAAGGGCGCTAGATAAACAGCCATGGTCGCTAGTAAAGTCATTCCAGAAATGAGAACCAAAAATCAATTTACCCCAAGAAAATAAAAGAAACTATTAAGTCCACCGAGGAATTTCAAGAACAACGATGCCATATTTCGCTTTTCGCGATTCCCGAAAGAAAAAACTGAATTCCTCATCTCAATTAGAAGGATCTATAGCAGACGCTGTCGTAACTACGAAACCTCATTAAAATCTTTTGTTTTCTTAAGTTAAAATAATAATATCGTCTTAGGAATAAATACGCATCCAAAAATTTTATCCAGGAATTGACAATTCGAGTCCCATTTTTCAGAATTCATCTCTCTAATTGCTATGCTTACGAGCTTCACAAAAAGTATCTCCTAATTGGAGTGTCCAAAAAAATAAATTGGAAATTTAAAAATATCATACCTTGATCGACCCTTCGAAAAGAGTAATTGAGACAACTAGCCACTTCACATTTAGCCTAACATGCACTTGGCGTAGCCTAAATTACTGAGCCTTAATTAAATTTCTCTCTATCCGCATGAATCATTAATGAAAAAAATAATCACAGGTAAACTCAAAAGGAAATTTTAGGTAACAAACAATGGGTATGATATTCTACAGCGTAATACCCATTTATGCATCTTAAGTAACAATAACAGTGAAACCAATGACTTCCAATCCATTCGTTCTTTCTAGCTACACAATATTTACCAATGTAGAGAATTCTCGAGGTTGAAATAACTTTTAAATATGCTTCAAATGCCAATTTATTGTTTTACAAACCTTCGCTGCGCCAGGTATCGATCAACAACCTTGATGCCAGTACGCAAACTATTAAAAGTTGTTTAAATTCCAAGAGCTATACTATAAACTATTAAGTTTAGTAACAATGCTGTATGGAGAGAGATATTCTACGAATGTGATCGTACATTATAAACATCAAGTTTTCAATTAAACGTCGGCAATATGACAAAAAATGGTTCTGGACTGACAAAAAATCATATGAAAAGCCCTTATCATTCCTATAAAAAATCAGACAGTGACAAAAAAAATATTTAGGATTAAATACCTACTAAAAGTAGAATCTAGCCGTTAATTCTGTAATGAATACTAATTCTGTTCGTGGCGGCTAAAAATACAAATTAACCAGTGTATACCATTTGGTCAGATGAAATTCATAGACAAAGGCAGCAAAATCGGTAAAATTGTTTAACTGCTATACTATAGCATAAATAGAAGAAGAAAGAGGAGGAATATAAGGGAAAGAGGGAACATGAAAAATACGAAACAAATGGCGATGAAGATAAATGCACACACTTGCCAAAAATGTAAGTGAGAAAAATAAAATTTATTAAAAAACGCAAACAACCAATATCTTGGGAGCAGTGAGGTAGCCAGGAATTTCGTTCGGGGGGGGGAGGGTTCAAAATCAGGGGAAAATTTTTTTTGAAAAAACGGGGTACTAAGTAGACGCTTTTAAACTAATTTTAACACTTTCCATAATAAAAAAACTTCATTTGTCAAAGAAATCTTTTGTAAATTCGTGATTTTTCAATATTTTGTTTTCTTTTATGAAGCAAAGTAATTGTATTTTTATATTTCCGGACCCCCCGGACCTCCCCTTTGGCTACGCCACTTCTCCGGCGTACGCGGAGGTAAATGCTATACAATACAAATAACAACTGCAAATTCCGAATTAAGAACGATCATCTGCTAGCCTTCCTTTTTTTTAATTTCAAGGGATAGCCTAATTGTAGCGACTACGAAAGACCGAGTCCTTTCAATTTACGGAAACTCCAGAGTTTACGGTTCCGAAAACAATGTGTCGAAAAAAATATAAAATAAACACAAAATATCTGCCTTGGTGGAGCGTCGCCAAGTCCCTTATTTCAGTCAAATCTTCAAGCACGTAGCATCTTTTTTTCTCTTCCGCCCAGTGAGGAGTTTCCTCACGCAGGGGTACCACTAAATCAATCGAGAAGCAATGGGAATAAAAAATATTAAAAAAGGCAAGGTTTTTGAATCGACCGTAAGGAGAAAATGAGGTTTGGAAAAGCAAATTGAGGAACGGGACGGTGAGGATAAATTGAAAGCTAGGGTTGGGTGAGGGACTGCAAAACGGATACGAAACCAGCCATCGGCGATATTGCGATTTAAGAACAGCGATATCCCTGGAATATCGCATAGGGACGCACCAAGAAAAGTTAACGGTGTTCTTATCAAATTCTACGATTTAAAAAATTCGAAACATAACGAGAAATTCTCCTCGAATCATATTTACATTCAAAAGAAAAAGAATTCGTACAAACTATAATTTAAGAAGAGTATCAAAGAAGGCTATGAAAATTTGGAATACCTTCCGATATTCATAAATATTTTTACACATAGTGAACGAAACAATCTGAAAAGAGATGACCTTCCGATGCATGCAGAGAATGACATTGATCGAACACCTTATATCGGTTTGAATATAGCTAAGGGTCACTCAACTTATAAAGAAGTTACTGAAACTCTTGAAAAGTAAATTCAACGGTACGATACGTAATTAACGTAAATAGGAATTTAATGGGTTTGCTCTCCGCCAACCCCTAATTCTGTACCACGTATTTAAGCGTTTAAAATGCTTTATTACGAATACGCTTTAATTATGTACGATATGAAAATCACTTAATCTAACGTATTATGATAACAAATTCATTGGGTGTAATTGAGTGATGCGCTAATCATAGGCACAATTGCTTACGGATCAAATATTGGAGTATTTCCTTCTAATATTACTCACAAAATTTTCAAAAAACCTTCGGAGGCATATCTAAAAATTTTGTAAATATCCAATCATGGATCCAATTGATATCTACCTATCGAAATGGAAATGTTTCTTAGATACCTATGTAGCAAAATTTTCCTCCTCTTTTCCGTTTCTATTATTTACCTCAAATAATGACCTTATAATAAATGACCTCGGTTTTAATTTAGAAATAAAAAAACGAATTCTATATATTCGAATGGTTTGAAGGTAGTCGGCATCAAGTGAAGCATTTAGGATCTCTGACGAATCGCTGGAAACTATTCTACGTTCCACAGCATTTATGTGCAAGCATTCGCAGGTCCATGTACTTCATGAAAAAAACAATGCCGTCTAAGAATTAGATATCCGACCACTCCGAAAATGATGTATCTCATAAAAAGACTCTATTGTCATTACGATAAGACTTTAACGATATTTTCTTACCTATATTACTTACGAAAAGGTGAAATAACTCCAGTGAATTATTAGTCCCAGACGAAACTTCCTCACGAGAGACAAAACACATAAAGGAAAGAAAAAAGTTAAAAAAAAGAGCACGCGTGGGAGTAACAGCCCACATGGAAACGGTAGAAGGCCTTAGAAAGAAAATGGGGAGTGGTACTACGGGAAACACGACGTCCTAGCTATACGATGTTAATTTCATTGTAAGATTGAAATATTAATTCGCATTGCAGGTTTGGAGTAAAAGGTACAAAAGAAAGTAATCATCGTAAGAAATCAATAAATATATTGTTTTATTACTCCAAAAAAAAGTACTGAATAGAATTAAATACATAAAAAGGAGTAACTTTAGGACAACCTGTTTTATGGCTACCATCGTTTACAAAGGGTCATGCTGACATAGAAACACTTTAGGCACAGTATTTGAATTGAAGTAAATACGTACATGTATATCAAAGAAAAATAATTCACTGAATATCAGAATTATATAAAGCGACAATTTCTTTTTTGCCATCGAAATACTTAAAAATTTTAAGCGGTACTTTAACGATACTACTGACGAAAAAATTGTATGAAAAGAAATTGTCAATCCCACCTGACTTTGACACGCTTTTGCGATCGTATTGTGTACTTTTCATGACGAAAAACTGGATTAAATCTTGTACAATCATCTTGAAATATTGAGGGTATATAGAGTAAATCCTTACAAAAGGCTTTCTTTAGTATAAAATGAAAATTTCTCTGTGCGAAAAATCCACAGAGAAAATACACCTCATAATTATTACGGGAGTCACCCGCAACGCACAAATTGTGCGAAAAATCCACAGAGAAAAAATCATTCGCCTTGACCAAGGTTCCTCAATCCTGGTCAAGACGAATTTCTCTGTGGATTTTTCGAATATTTTTTCTCTGTGGATTTTTCGCACAATTTGTGTATTGCGGGAGGCTCCCGTAAAAATTATCACCGTGGCTAGTCCCGGTACACTTAAAATTGAAAATTTCATCTCAGTATTTAGATGAATTTTCATGTTTAACGTATTTCATGCACTCGTAAATGTTGAAAAGGGTCCACTTCACTTGTCCCAAATATTTCAAGTTGATATAATTCAAATTTACACGAACAAGACAAAATAGAACCCGTTGAGTGATATTAATGCGTCCTTTTAAAGAATTGGTATTGACAGGCAATATCGCCGAGGTGACTTCATTACGAGACTTAGAGAGAAAAAGAAAGGAGGAAAATGGATCGAACAGCGGGGAGCCCAAACTCACACGGAAATGGATGGAAGCGTCCGAAAAAAATATGAAGGGTCATACGGTACACATGAAATTTTAGCAAAAAAGGCAAGACATGTCTTTACCAGTAAAAGTGAAAAAATACTATGGCTTATATTGGAATATAGTGAATACAGAGAAAAAGTTGAAAAAAGTATTCCTCCGAATAAAATAATTGAAAAATATAATTAATTCATTAAGTAGATTCGTTCTATTAAGTTTAGATTTTTTCGTCATGGAATGAATTCATAACGAAAAAAGGTATTTCTAATAATCACTTAAAATTAACTATTTTTTTACTCGTATAATCGCCACCGTAAGAGTGATTTATTTATAAAAATAATAAATTCATTGTTCAAGGAGACTTATTTTTATAAAATGCAAACCCCACTTTTTACAATCGAATAATATAGCATTGCACAATGGAGTAAATTATGCCATAATAGATAAAATATTGCCCTGGAGCCCAAAAGCACTATTCTCCATGGTGTCTTATAGCCTAAAACAGTGGACCGTTACGAATTAATTTAAACTTTGGCAAAAGGCAGTGCATAATACAATGACTGAAAACATTCATTTCCGAAGCAAAGCCAATTGAAGTATCAAACTGGTAAACAGCCCATTCCCATTAGAAAATAATAAGGATACCGAAGAGAAATCCATAATATTTTGTTGTTGCAGTACAGCAGTGATAAAAGATCTGGCATTCAAGCTCCCTTTCTGATCAACAGGCTCCTTTTCTAGCATAATACGAAGAAGGATATTTAGAGAGAATATATCAAAAATGGGGACAGAACAGCGGGAGATTCAGCCCACACGGAAATGGATGATAGCATGTAGAGTCAGCGGAAGAAAAAAATAGGAGGCGTGGTGGTAGGCGGAAGACACGAGGAGGCATTCCGAATAACCAAATGAGAATCGTTCTGCGAAAGAGAGGGAGAATGATGGCATTCACCCCAGCATTCCTCTCACACATCCGGACTTAACGCGCGCCCCCAGCAAAGCAAGTGGATGAGATTTCTCACTTTTCCATACAAAAGCAATATTTTCAATTATGAAATTTAATCGTCTTTTCATCGTAAAACCAATTCGCTTCGCAAATTGAGACGATTCCATTTTAATTACGGCAGCCTCGATCAATCAATGCCGTAAATCCTCATTCGCGATCCGGGAGACTTCCATTCGTAATACGTTTATTTTTTCAAAGAAAAGTCTAAGTTTAAAAAAATAAATAAGCCCCTTTCTACTTCAGCAATCAAGTGTATAAATTTACTAATCAACTTAAACGAGGCATTTACATACGCCTATGAAGTTCAAATGAAATTTTCGGCTGAAAACGTAGCGTAATAATTTTTAATCCGAATATGTTACAGAATACCTTCATCTAAAGACGTGTTAACCAGGAGGCCTTGTTGCGTCGGAAGGAAATTAACTATTTCCAAGTCTTCAACAAAATAAATACGCTAAAGAAAGGCCTTGTAGTCCACTAGTTTTTCATTAAGGCATTATAACAAGGTATAAAAAAACAACTAATTATATTCCATTGAAACATCAATTCTGCACAGTAATTAATCATTCACACCATATAATAGGTAACCATAATTTCAAAATTGAAGTTATGCGAAGGAAAAGGCCTCAACTGTGTTTAAGGCTAAGGAGAAAACAGGGACGCAATACGATAATTATCTTATACGAAACTTAAGGACTACCACTAAATTCCTAGGTTTGTTCGTTTCGATGATAGTGTTTTTTAAGATACAAGCCGAAGCAACCAATTCACAACTGATATTGGACAACATTTGGCGCGAATTCAACAAACCAACAAAAGGCGCAACTAATACTGGGGGGTATGGGGGATATGTAACACCCGCCAGGGTAAGCGGGAGGTGCGGGCCCTCCTCCAGAAAATTTTTAAGATAAATGGTTCAAAATTGTGAATTTTACGGCTTTCTGAGGGGTATGTTATTAATTCTTACACTATTCTTTAAGTAATATTTATCTAATTAGGTAAAATGGATTAAATTTAAAAAATTCTCCAAGAATTGGGGGGGGGGGGGTGGCGTTCAATCCCCAAACCCCCCTCTCGCTGCGCCACTGTGGCTGCTATAAAATGGCAATACTGCTGTATGTTTTCATTTATTTATTTTTTTCATTCTAAAACCACCGAATACAACTCATATTGACCATTTTACACCGGCGTATGCAATAAATTAAACAAATAAACGTACACGAACAACCGTGCCCTGAACAGGGGAAACCTACCCAGGAAACCAACCCGCGACCTCTTGTTTGGCAGGCGAGAACGTTACCCCGCCGCCACCTAGGCCGGCAATGCTTCTCTATATATAAAATAAATATGACTCCACTGGTTACCGTAGGTTTGAATTGAGTGATTTATGATGCGATTTATTCCGGCATTCCTTCCTCCCATCATGGACCTCCCACCTTAGCTCATAATATGGTCTACTGTCTTTCCTTCTGACGATAAATCCTATTTTCTTCCTCCCCTTCCCCGTCTTCCAAACATTCTTCCCTCAAGCACTGTTTTCAACATACCATCTTCACTCAGTAGGTACTCGCTCAATCCTAACCCCCTGTTCTCAATCCTAACCCTGACTTTTCCTTATTGCATATGGAAGCTTTGTTTCTAACTGTTTATGTCCAATACTTCGTCATTCCTCGCCCACTTCATTTTTTTCCTTTATTTGTTGATTGTGCCATTGAATGCAGGCAGACATTTTCCTTGTGTTAGAGAACAACATTCCGCCATCACCGCTCAAAAATAACCTGATTAAATCGCGCTTGCTCTTATAAATTGGATGTGATATTTTTAGAGTTTAATAACTAATTATATACTTGTATATTGAACGGAGCACATAAGCACCCCCTTTTTCTTGGCGCCCTACTTTGCTTACCGCTAAAAATGATCCTGTTTACATGAGTTATGTCAGTAAATGAACCAGGTCATTTGGATTAAGGTTCTGGCATCATGAAAGTCCATTTTAGACCTTGGAAATTCCGGAATCATTGTGGTTATCGACAATGATTTTTTTAAATATTTCGAGGTAACCTCAAGAGGATCGATATTTTGGAGATTTAAAAATAAATAAAGGCTAGTAAGAGCCTTTCAGCAATTTACTCAGCAGCGAGCTATTACTTTTTATCATGGAGACGACATCAAAGCTTCATAAAAAACGAAATTGCAATCCTTGTTTCCATTCGCTCACTTCACAATCAATTCAATTCAAATTCGCATGAGCCAATTCAAATTTGAATCACAAACTACTTGTTTCTTTTTGTCAAACAATCAAAAAATCACCTTTCCATCTTCACCATATTCTATACCTCCAGGATTGAAATTTTGATGTTTCACTCCGATCACATGGGAATAATCTTTCTTTCCTTTCCGTTAAAATTCCATGCCACCAGAAATAAAATAAAACTCACTGGAAACGCATAGTTCCCAATGAATATGCAACTGATTTATACTCACATGGTTTTTTTACACATCGAGTGACTTTTGTTCCAGCATACTCAGAGCGTCGAAAAATAGCAACGTCTAACTTCACTCAATTCCTATTCAACACCAAGCGAAAAAATATTCATGCCAAAAATATGCGTCAATCGGTAAAAATTAGAAAAATGTAACAGTTTGTTAAGCTTCCAGATACACAATTGTTAAAAGAGACAATTTTTAACCTTGCCCACGATGGTCTACTCTATGATAACCAGTTCCAATCTCTTCAGGCAATTATTACCTAAGAGACGAAATAGATTAAAATAAGTTAAAGCCTGATTTCACTGCATAATGACACTAAAAGCGTTGAAATCGTAAACAATTTTCAATGTATGATCCCATAAAACCTTAAAAATATGTTAGTTACCGATGTGCAATTTTCATTTATTAAGTCATAATTAAATCAAGGGAACTTGCCGATTTTATTTTCAATGCGAATTAAGCAAAAACATTCTAACAACTAAAATACTTTGTGAATAATGCTATTGCCCATCATGATATTGCCAAGCTAATGATGTTATCTTGATCGAATATCAATTGAGTGAGCACTTAAGTCTAAAGTAATGTTCATACATCATGACGCAGTTCTACAGTGTCACCACAGATGGTGTCCTGCATTTAAAAAAATCCCTACAAATAGAAACGCACTTCACTGGAAAAATTCCCGTCAACCCTAAACATGGTTGCAACCCATGTTAAAAGATAAATGCCAATAATCAAGAGTTCCGCATTATAAGAGACATTAAATTTATACCTCATGGCATATTTTACTTACTCTCATTTCTATAAAAAAATCCTCGGGAACGAATTTGGCTACGCAGTACAACTGTCACGAGAAAAGGTATTAAGGAATACTGGGAACATCAAATATTCCTCTTTCGTATTAAAAGCTGCTAACGTCAAACCAAACTTTAAGGTGGTTCTTTATTCAGGGCTCTGGGAGGTACGGGTGTTTTCTAGATGTTATATTAGGGAAATTTTTCCATCACCTCCCAAGGAAACACTGCCACTTCGACTTCAAAGTGAAATTAATTACTGTAAACCACGAAGTTAAAGTATGAATTAGTAAACAGATTTGAATTTAATTTTTTTAAATTGTGCTCGAAACGATTCTCTATAAAATTATAGTGAACTCTCCTGCCTTATTCATCTTTTAAAAATCATACATCAAAGTCATTTGTTTACCGGCAGTGTTCCGATTGCAAATAATTTTGCCTCAAACAAGATAATACGACATTGTTTTGCATTATCCACTAATCACCCCTTATCATCTTTTAAAAATAATATAACAATTCTCTTTTTTACCGAAAAATATTTAACTGTTTAGTTTGAAAATAACATTGCATCAAACTAGGTATTACGACAATGCATAGCATTATCCACGAATACTTTGATAGTATATTAATCGAAGATAATGAAGAAAAGAGTAAAACGTACCCCTATTGTTAAGTATGTAGAGTTTCCTCGTTGTTGCGGCAATACAGGCGCTTTTGCGATTCTTCGTAGACTTTCAAATATTAGTTTGCTCTATGCTAGCAGCAGCTGAACAAAGCCTTCGTCGAAACAGAGCCAATTCATCCGAAATCTGTGATTTATTTCTGTCCATACCTCTGTTTGGAGATCATTAAACCAACGCTATGATTTCATCGGTGAATGTGTAATATTTTCCGAGCGAAAGAGCCCACTTGGAAGTGCTAGGGCCGCTAACTGGAACATTCCTTAGTTCGGTAAAGATATACTCGCTTCGGCGCTTCTCCATAGATTATTCAACTAAAGCTTGCTGTAAGTTTAAAATAAAAAAAACTGGTGGGTACGAACGTTCGTAAAAATGATAACAGATTTTTTTGCAAAGCTCAAATGCATACCACACTCAGCCTGAAATAGTCACCTTTTTTTATTTTTGCTCGTGTCGCATTCCAAATAGAAACTCCTGTGAAATATAGGTATCTAAAATATTTCGTACAAACATTACGCACACACAATAGCTTCTATATTTGACGGAGGCATTTCAAATATGAATTCGATATAAATGTTTAAAAAATTTTATCATTGCCTTCACCGAACTAGAGTATATTTTCGGCAATCTCTAATTAATACTCTCAAATATATTACCATCAAAATCATCTAACCAAAACCTTGTTTAACATCAAACTCATGTAAATACTATTTTTGAATTTCGAGCCCAGATTGACTGCTGAAAACTCCCGCGCAGCAAAATGGTCATATAATAAAATTTTGAAACTGAACAATAATAAAAGATATTTCTAAACCTTTCATCTACTGCAGACTTCGATGAAAATCGAATACTGAGAGTAAGATTCTGTTTTAGATCTATTTATATCTTCGTTTAGAAACTAAAAAGTTATATTTGATTGCTACACGCATTTCTATTTTATCTCACAGACATTAATGCTTTAGCGTTCCTCTGTAGTTTTTCGACACGAGTTCGCAGTAAGACGACAACAGAAAAATTTGAACAGGGCGCCTCGATGGCACAAAAGCATCGTCGGGATAACGATTCCCAGAAATTGCCACGTTCTGCTCATTTCGAGAGCGTAAAAAAATAATGCCTCCCCTCGTGCGGACACCGTATTAGAATAACACCGAAACAGGCGATACGAAGCTACTAAAGTGTAACCAGAGTTTCGTGTGGGTTTCGTATTTTTTGATAGTGAGAGCGAGCTTTTTCAGTTTTCTCCCCCAATTCGTCATCGCAGAGTAGTTCCCCGGATAATAAGCGATAGCCATAGACGACCTCGTTGACATTTGGAGCGGAATAACGGGAAGCAGCGACGCGGCGTAGTTGCCGTGGGTACAAAAACAAAGAACGCTCTCGCTGCGATGCTCGATCCATCGTGCACGCAATTCTCCTTTCATTTGTTGTTGCTTTTCCCACGATAGTTTTCAGCGGATATGGGTGAAGTAACGAAAAAATGTAACTGAACTCAGTTACACATACTTTTTAAAATAGTTACAAGAACCGTAAATGTTTGAAAAGTAACTAGTAGCAGTTCAAAGCATAAAATGAGTTTTTTTTACCTCTATATTTAATATTTTGTATTTAGTAAAATAGGTTTTTTCAAGACCTACTCTCCAAGATACCGATTTAATGTTAAAAGTATAGTCACAGTTCATTTTCAGATTTTTAAATCCAACGCGAGGCCTGTGTAACACAATAGATTGAGGTTTTTGAGCTAAGAAAGAAAACTCTTTACTACGCAGTAACAAATAATACGTGTTACCCATAATAATGAAAAACCACGATCCTAGAGGTGAGGAAAATTAAAATAAACTAAAAAATTGAAAAATTATTTTCAATTACCGCGGTTACGTTGTACAACTACCCTGTATGAAAATAAAATTTTACAAGTGTAAACTAGCCATTTCTCTGCGCTTATACTTGTATTTAACTTTATTATTACCGATGGGAATCTAACGTTCACGGATCTGTCTTAATTATTGCACAAAAGTATGTTTAAGGATTAGGTTAATATGTAGTCCAATATCCCCAACAGCAAAGAGGCTAATTGGACACAAGATTTTATACACGTAATAGTAGTATCACGAATGATAGGAAAACTCCGGTGACAATCACCGTCTAAATACAAGGGATTATGGCAGAAGTTCTCATTTAACTCAGTGTTCTCATAGACACTGTACGTAATAGTATAATTGAGACTAAGTCCAAAAATTGTCCCACTGCGATGGTGGAACTCTAACCGTGCTAAGAACTCGGAAACAGCACCTCCAGATATTCCAATCTCCTTGGTTTACTTTACTTCACACGACGCGGTCTCTTTGAACCACATTTCCCGGTAGGTTATGATACAAACAGTAACTATTTTCTTCAGGGAGCAATGAGTATATTTCAATTTATAGTTACAGTTCTTTAACGTAATGATTATAAGTAACAAAGAAATACCAATTGTAGCCCGTTTTATAATACCCGCTTTGCGCTAACAATAAGATGATACAGCCTTCCACTTTCCCTGGCGGTGGATGAAAGCTCTAGTTAGTATTAAATCTCTTCTTATACAGAAGCTAACCGGAACTTTCAACCACCTCTAGGTAAAGTATGCCTTCTTTCTCTTCTCTTTTCTCCTTCCACTCTTCCCTCAACTGCTCTCCTTTAAAAAACACTTCCGCCTTAAAATATACTCTATCCAATTCCTTTTTCTTTTTAGTCTAATGCTCAATAATAATGGTTTATTCTTCCCCAGTTCTTTCCAGCACCATCTCATTCCTCACTTAATCCACCCACTTCACTCTCTTCAGCATCCTCCACAACCACTTCTCAAAAGCGTTGGTCGTATCCCTAATCTCTTTTCCCGAAGATCCACGTTTCGCATCCACACAACACAACACTCCACACATAGCATTTCACCAGTCTCTTCCTTAGCTCTAGGCTCTAGGTTTTGTTTGATTATAGATCAAAATAATTGTTAGTAAATGAAAAGTAAAGAGTTTCATTCTTTAGTTAAACAAAAATTCATTCTATTGCGTTCTTATAGAGAAGCCTATTCTTATACAGAAGCTAACCGGAACTTTAACCACCTCTAGGTAAAGTTAAAGGCTGTATTACTTCTGGTTCTCGTTACGCAGACAGTATAATAGCAGTTCTGCATGATTACCGGTAAATCAGTTACTTTTACCCAGTAGTTACCCAACCAACTCAGCATTTCAAGCCATCTCTTACTCCTCTCGTACCCTCCTGCGTCATAAATCTATATCCGGATAAATTTTAGCTCTCTCTACCCTAAGTCAGTCACGGCGTCCGGTTACGAGGTCCGCTGAGCACTCGACACGGCAACTCGAAACCGACAAGTAGATAGGTAGTTGCCCACTCACTCACTGCACTGAAGTGCACGCTGTTCTCTAGTGAGCGTTTTTTAGTCCGCTACACTTTGTTTCCCCGTGAACAAAGTGGTCCCTCGTGGAAGCACTCGCAATGCATGTGTATTTCTTTTTTTTCTCCCCCAACAATGAGCGGAGACCGGATCTATATTTCCTTCTACCCCATCGCCAGCGCCGCCGTGTTGGTGTTGCATTAACTGCGTCGCGTTTCATGAGGAATTATGCAAATGTTTTTCGGGATTAAGGAAAAATACATTCGTTTACCGGAGAAGGAAAATACATTAACTCCGTCCTGTAGTATTGCGGTGGTGTAAATGACCAAAGTTTTTCCTTCCATTATTAGCGCGGCAAGACGTATCGCGACACTTAGTAAGTGTATGTTTTTCTAACTGCACGGTAGCACTTTTAGTGTTGAATATCCCATCCACGGTCATCGAGTAACGACAAAAGACTCTTATTAAGATCTTACATAATTATTTAAAATGTTCTCTCATTATTTTTATAGAGGTATTAATGAGAATAATTATATATGAAGGAATTATGAAGTGCTAATAATATGTTCGCTCATCATTTTAAAGATATCTCGCCTATTTCTTTACTTTTTCCCCATATCAGTGCATTTCTCCTCACCTCGTTACGCGCATTTAGAGAAGAGACTATCAAGTTTTTCCTATGTTTTTTAAAGCACGGCAGAATGCATCTCGACACAAGTTATCTTCTCACAAATGACATATTATTTTAAGTATTTAATATGCCACCCCAGGTTTCCGAGGAATGAAAATTTTTTCAAGCACATATACATAATTATAAAATGCATCCTATCACTATTCTTTGACAAGGAATAAATATGCAAAATCAAGAATGATGTATTCAAAAGTGCCAAAAAACTCGGTTGCGTTTCATTAGTACGGTACCTGACCTATATAATTTATCCCTGCGATTTTTCGATATCAATACACCAGGTCACACGCAGACTCAGCATTAAGTGACGAGATTTCCGCAAGAAATTTTGAATAAAAAGACAAATACTCGACGTGAATGTCATGTTCCCAAGGTTAACTCTGGAACAGGAAGAAGAGTGATCTATTTTTCATAGAAAATTTAACTTTATGCCCATTCAATATGAAAATAGATTACGCCAAACGGTAAATCATTTTATGCCATTGGTTTGATTAATTCCCTCACGGACTATATTCCTACCGATAGTTTAGAGGGATTCGGTGACGGCATGACATTTATTACTCAGGATTAATGGAAAAGGAATGACAGCGTGTTTGACGTTTACAAATACGAGGGCGGTTAATGGCATTTCAGACTACTCATTTCGCTCGCAGTTAGAGGAGCTCCGACGCCGTAACAGAATATGCAGTAAAGGAAGGTTTTAGCATGAACGATGATTTGATATGGTAAAAGAATGTTCAGAAGCCGACATATGGCATGGATATTCATAGAAATCGAACGACACATGGTGGATCAAGTTTTGATTTACTTATGAACTAGCAACGAAACTAGGGCATTATAATTTTCATGCTTGGTTTATTAGTTCAACCAAAGGGACCAACCAAAGTATCTTTTGGAAAAAATATAGCGATGCATTAAACAGTACCTGCGCGTAATAAAACTCTAAATAATGCAAAGAAAAATTGGAAATGGCTTGTGTGATAGTGATGCCTCGTTTAAAACAACATAATTAAGTTTAACCTTGACTGAGTCAGAAAGTTAAGGGGTAAAGAGGTGAATCTGCTGGTTCACAACTGCTTAAATAGGTATTACCTCGACTTAAAGAGGTCATTAGTTGATAAAAAGCTAATATAACTCTCAGTTCGAGCATAATTAATAAGTAAGATAGAATTATCAATTCTTAGCACTTCTAGGTCTCTAAGAATCATTATTAAATCCTTGTACCTAACTCCGATCTCATTATTTTCGCCAAGCCGCATTAGAGACTTATGGAATAAATACATTTACAAGCAAATGAAAAAATCAATTAAGGTTTCACTTTTTCGAACTTAAATCATGATATTAAAATAAAATTAGCTATGTTGTATGGATCCACACATCATTAAAAACACGGTTACTCACGTTAAAATCCACCTATCCGTTTTATAAAGATATACATATACTTAAGGCACGAAAAATTCCAACTAACAAATAAATTATACAAGTATGGATACCCTAACCTACTAATTACCATATTTTTTAATTAGTGTCAGATTTATTAAATTAAATTTTTAGCCAAGATAAAAACAAAAATCGTGAATCTCGTACTTTCATTCAAAACACAATAACGGACCATGGTTTCAACATATTATGTCATTTTCAAGGTCATAATATGTTGAAAATATAGTCGGTAGTTGAGTTTTGATGTAAGTGTGGAAACTAGCATTTTCGTTTTTAACACGGATATATCGAATTTCCACCAAATCAAGCCTGAAACAATTTCACAAGTAAAGTTCTGGCGCTCAAAAAGTTCAAATTCAAAAACGGAAAGCCTGTTCTAGAATTTATCCAGGCTTTCACCGTAAAAACGAAAAAAAAGCCGAAATTCTTCGGGAGGAACTACTCTGAACTCAGCACTGACGTAAAAATTTGCAACCCAGTCTCGTAAGAACCTCTTTCTGGCTATCTCACCTACTCCTTAAGCACAGTCAAAGACAAATTGGAGAGGCAAAAGAATAGCAGTCCAAGCCACGTTCCTTCGGGTCCCTCACAATGACATTATTTCCTTCGGAGCCCATCTCACGTCCCTTACGTGACCTCTACTCAACCCAGTCAAGAACCCGACCCAACTTAAAAAAGGGACTATTTAAAAAAAAATTAAATACCATTCTTATTTCGCTCGGAAAATTACAGAAAATTGACTAAAGGTTCTATTTCAAAAATAATTAAATACCATTCTTATTTCGCTCGGAAAAAATTACAGAAAATTGACTAAGTTAACTGAGCATCACAACTAAGATCTTCTTTTCCACCTCAAAGGTTTAAATACCGTTAATTACGAAGTCAAAATCAGTTACACAAGGACGTTAATTACGGGAATAATCCTACATCATTAACGCGGCCTTTTAAATTACTTCATCTCTTTACCTGCAGTTACATAACAATATTAGAATTCAATTCGTAAAAGCACGATAGATGCGACAGCAACCCTCTGAGAAGTTCATCGATGCTTAGAGCAATACTGCACTTAAATCCAATTACGGAGACTTGGGAATACCTTCGATTTGGAGATAACTTTGGTCTATGGTAAACCTACGTCCACGGGAGTTGGAAATCTTCCCGTAAAGTTATTTCGTGTGTTCTCGACATAGTCAAACTTTGAAAGTGCCCTTCGGCTAAGATTACAGACATTGTAAAGTGATTGGGTCGAGCACGTGGAAGTTACGATCACTTTCAATGCTGAACCGAGGTGACTACGCTCTAAGAAAAATTAATAAGAAAAAGAATTTTGCGTAACTTAACAAAAGAAAATGTAATTGACCACTCACTACAAAAATACACATTCAATTCTGATCCATTGCCGAAACCGAAAGTGACATTGCAAGTTTATAAAAGGCATTTCGTTAAAGTTAAAGGAAATACAATAATATTTTAAAAGAGAATTCTGCGGTATAACAACTTCTCCATCATCCTAGCAATAAAAATATTCATGGCAATAAACATGCATTCATGTAGCCAAATCACTGGATTTTGAATTTTAGTTGTAACTAATGGAGCGATAAACACATTATTTGGATACTCAGTACATTAATGCGACATGAGTACCGATGTTATAGGAAATATTTATCACCATAACTCGAACTGTAAAACTAGCAATATCCACTATCCTAGCCCTGAAAAATACTTAATAATGCATACGACAAGTTGGCTGAAATTGGAGGTCATAACCCAAATAACATGACCAAAGCTCCAAAAATAATTTTATCTCTAGTAAACACATAAGACACCTTTGAGTTCATCTGCCTACCTTATTCCAATGTACAATGCGAATAATATTACGATGGAAAAAAGAGCCTTTAAATGGCCAGGAAACTTCTTTTTGGTTACACGAGTTAAAGATATATTTTCTTATGAGAAACCCATCCTCAGGCTTTACATTTCAATTCCATGTTAAAATCCACCCGTCCGTGTTATAAAGATAAACATTATTACTTAACACATTCGGCTCTTAATTTTTCATGGAAATTTTATATTTTTCCTAGGGTTTTTTTTTACTATTATTATTTTAAAGAATATGAAATTTTGTGACAATATGCATAGGATTTTTATCGGATAATTTTAGTGGTTTTTTTTTTTGGCGCATGATATTTAGTTTTTGGATAATACTCATTGAATAAATAATTTTCAAATGCAACAACAACGACGCTACCAGCATTTCGCCGGCTTACCTTAAGGAAAATCGTATCAAACCGGCGAATCGCCGTCTATTTACCCGAATGGGTTAAGGCACGAAAAATTCGTACTTACAAATGAAATATATAATCATGAATACCCAAACCTAAAAAATGCTATACTTTTTATTTTGTATCAAATTTACTAAGTTCAAGTTTTAGCCATGATACAAACATAACCCCTTTATCTAATTATGATTTCATTTTTCTTCCACTCTCCCATTTTTCTTAAAACGAATGTCATTCACAAACTTCATATCCATTAACTTAGCAAGAGCTAACGAGTCAGATATGCCCATACAGTTTACATTTCAAGACGGTTCCCATTGGGCAACCTGTAACGGAGAACCATGAACTGGCTAACTGCGAATATCCACGCTCTTAACTCTGATATAAGTTCAATCTCCACATCTCCACGGACTAAAATACGGGGCTACATTCTCTCTCCACCGACACGTTAGCTTCATTTTCTTCCTGGACGAACTCACCAGTCTGCTCCCTGAGAAAGGTTTTTTCTGCCCGAAAGCTCAAGGCGTGGGTCGACGTGGTGAGGTGTCGATAGAGGGGCAATCGAAGGACTGACGTCACGCGCTCCCTCAAAAGATGCTTCGCAGATATTTTGCCCCCATTGAAATCCAAAAAGAAGTGCTTCAACACAACATGAACGTCTCTCCTGCTCAAGCGGACTGAATAGAGGAGGCCCAATTCCATCCCATAGAAGGTTGATTTCTGCTGCCACTTCAGTCGTATTTTAACCGCTTTCTAAAATGTCCGCGGCGCGGTGATGAGTTCAATGCGATCCACATTTCACCAGTATTTTGCAGTACAATGTTTGCAATTGCGAGGAATAGCATCGAAAAGTTATGAATTTGATAGATCACATTATCGTGAACGTAAATTTCGTTTGACACCCCTAATTATACCTTATTTCCCCGTGAAACTCGGTTCAATTTGTCCGTCAGCGACGCGATTGGCGACTTCTGTAAACCCATTTAAATGCGCGGTGGGTGACAACACCATTAGAGGCCGACTTGAGGATCCTCCTTTGTCATATTCATGCTCCTGCTTTTCTTTCAGTTGCCGTTGTTCCCTTCCCTTCAATGAACAAAAATTCAGCGAAATTATTGTAGTAATTGATCCAATATACTAAAATGAAACCGACTGCACAATATTATTCATTAAAAAGAGCAAGGAATAATGACGGAATCTCTGCCGAGGTAAATAAGAAAAGCATGGTACAGATATGGTAAGATATGATTATGATGAGGTATAATAATAAATAGGTAATAATAAAAAAATATAATATGGTAGGAATAAACTCCAATCATAAGAAGGAAAAGGTAAGAGGAAATAGGTCTAATCAAAAGGAAAATAATAAATTCGAATACTTTGGGTTTCATCAGAAGAAAACCTAATGAAAAGAAGAAAACCTCATAAGGAAATACAGCCATAAATAAGGAAAATAAATTCTAATACCTTGGTGCCTTTCAGAACTGACTGTCGTGAAAAGAAGAAAGTTGAAAAAGGAAATACGTCTAAATAAAAGGGAAAGGAACACAATTTCGAATACGGTGGGTTATATGGAACCGATATGTATGAAAAAAAAACTTTAAGATGCATCCAATTAGGAGGAAAATAAATTTTTCTGTACTGTAGAAGTGTGAGGGAGTAATTAGAATGAAGTTTCATGACGTGAAGAAATGGTCACCCAGATGGACGCAAAAATACAAAATACTGACTTGGATCCGTTTTTAATATCGTAGGGTACAAGTGTTTGACTTCTTGGATCTTTCCATCCTCCGAGATTTCTCCGCGTTGGCTGTCAGAATTTGACGGCAGTTTCGCCGGGATTCTACCAGAAGTCTTCAGGTCGAAGTGCAGATATTGGCATTTCGGCTGCGTTTACATAGCCTTATATAGCCTTCATTCTCTCGCTGTTTCGCTATGAATGGCTGGTTTCTGGAGCGATCTCTTCCAGATCTGTCAAATAGTATCCGTCTTCCCTGTAGAAAATATTTGGGCGTTCAGGTGATATCAATTGACTTCCTTATCGGCCTGGAATAATATCTTCGTTCCTTGGCGATGATTTTGGCTTCGTCAAATTTTGTCGCGGCCGGTCCGCTCCAGGCCTGCTAAGTGACTGTTGATAGGCTGAATTTATTATTTTGCGTTGCCATCTTATGTTCCTGCAGTCGGATCTTCATGGACCTGCATTGCTCGCCGAAATAGGATTTTCCATATGAGCAAGGTACGCAGTATACCCCTTCTTATAGGTTTACCGGGGCCTATCTCTGTTACTCGGAATTATCAGGCTAATTTTTGTCACTGCATTTGTTAGACAAAAACAAAGATTCACCTATTGCAAATATTCTATCAAACATGAGAAGAATAGTCTATTTTACAGTTTGAATGAAGACAATAACGGATAGTGTTTGTAGCGGTGCGTGACAACAATAAGCCAGAAACAGTAAGCGCAGATAGTGCTTGAGGTATGAGAAAAATATACATAGGTCCATTTCAGCAAAAAAAAGTTAGAGGCAAATTTTTAGCTATAGTGACTCGTATCATAAAAAGGGCAAAGTTTCAGTTACAATTTAGCTACATATCATAAATAGGTATAAGAAAGAGCTTTTTCCATAGGGAGTAAAGTTAATCATTCCATCAAGAAAAAATAGGTATTCCCGTAAAATTAAACGGATTCCGAATTATGAAAATGCTACTAGGGTGGTCCTTATTTTTAAAGTTTTCGAATTTCTTTTGGGACACCCCCCAGTTTTATTCCATTTGGTAATAAATCGTGTAAATTATTTTTGCAATCGAATACCGGGTAAACTTGCTGCATCGCACTTAAAGATTAGAAATTTTGTGTTTTTTGGGTGTTATTCGGACATAACTTAAGATAATGTCACAATTTAGCTACATAACATTAAAATGGTATAAGAAACATATTTTTCCATAGGGAGTAAAGTTAATCATTCCATCAAGAAAATATAGGTATTCCCGTAAAATTAAACGGATTCCGAATTACGAAAATGCTACAGCTATGAATTTAAGTAGAATAAGCATGTTATGGTCAAAATCTTCAACAAATGAGCGTCTACCGCAGATTCCTTTCGACGCTGCACAACTATTCATGAATGTTAGGTAATTTATGAAATGAAACGCGGAATTTGCAGAATTTATGTCACTACGCATACGCTCATTGGATGATTCGCTTGACTAAATTCTGCGGTAATTTGCATGAATTATTAAGAGTTGCGACCGAGTAATTTCAAAAATACTTTTGAATTAATTTAATTAATTTATCACACTTGAACAATGTACAACATTCATTAAATATGGATTTTTAAAATAATGCGTGTTTTAATGGAAATTAGTAATGATAATAAATAATATAATAGAAAATATAATTCAAGTGCTACTTATTATTAACTGTAAAGATAAATGAGGAAATGAAAAGAAAAATAGCATTAATTTCCATAAATTTATGGACCCAGCGCCTAAAAGTTCATTATAATTGACTAAACTTTTTAATATTATTGAAACTGTTGAATTGAATTTCCGTGCAATTCTTCCTGTAAAATTTTAGATACAACGTTCTGCGCTAAAACTAAAAACTACGCAGTAAAACTGTATAAAATTTAAAGAGGGCACCTACTGACAAGCCGGTGGGGCTTAATAGGACCAAAACGGTACCTAATTTCAGTATATATTTCTGAACTACCTATACCATATTGATTGAATTGTGCTGAAAAAAATAGTTACCGCATAAAAGCAAGGCGGTCAGAAGCGCCATAACCGTTTAGACAAAATCATACACGATAAATTCTAGTTATGATAAATAAAAGCAGCATAGCGCTAATGAAGGTAACTTTCACAACAAGGTAATGCACGTACGACGAAGCCCTCAAGAATTTGATCCATTTCTAATGCATTATCAGAGTTTACGATCAGCTCCTCTCCATTCCTCTGCATATTACTACCACACCGAAAACCTTGTGTCAACCCCACCAAATGCATCGTCATAAATCTGGCCCATAACTAGACAGCTGTTCTCTCTCTCCGTCTATATGCCGGCGGCGAAGAAGTTAAGTGTTATCATTCTAGTCAGTGGATGAAACGAAATAATCGCGCTTCGAGGACTGGGCAATTTTATGAGCACAAATGATGTTCAAGCCGTGAATCATTCTAGCGATAAATCAGGCGAGATACTCATTTTCTCACCTTTATCACTATCTTTGAGGATGCAATGCGCTGCAGTGCTGGCACTCGGTCAAGCTATTAAACGAATCTATACGGATGAAGAGCACCACTTCACCAAAATAGTATTACTAGCTATTAATTACATAATCGTACAATGCGCAAAAAGGAAACACTAAAAATGTGCATTGAATTTTAACCTGTTCCCAGTTAAGATTTATTTCAACTGGGAAAATGGCTATACATATGTAAGCCTGACCTACTTCATTGCATATTTCATGAATACGTAGCCGATAAAGTAAATCAATAGTAATGTATTATTCACAATTAAATCGTTTATGACAGATATCCCAATAAAAGACAATTTTTTCGATTGCGACTTCTTAGTACCTACATTAAGAAAACTACAATTTGAAATACATCGCTTGGTGCAGAAACCACACAACTTCGATTATTCTAAAGGCTGAGCTACACTGAGAATCAAATTATTCGTATAGTGCAGAAACCACAAGATAACAGAAGTATATTTCTTGATATCGCTTAAATTTACAAATCGCTGGTTACGAATTTTCTGAAATATTCGAGTAAATTTAATTTAGGACAAAGAGGTTCACTCCTAAAATTTACTTTTTAGGCAAACAATTATATCCACGCCATGCTTGTTGGATATCTCACCCAGGCGGGATTCGATCCTGCGACCTTTTGGTGGCCAGGTGGAGACGTTATCCCGCCGCCACCGAGGCTAGCACACAACGGGAAAAAATCCATCACCTGAAATGATTTGTTCACCTTCGTTCGCCACTAATAAATCAATCCCTCGGCAAGTACTAGTAAACTAAGAACTAAAATAGCAAAATTATTTTATTGATTATTATTTGAAGCCAAATTATCGACTAAATAGACTGCTTCGCTACAAATTAACAGCGTAAAAACCTCGGAAACGACGATTTGAATACCTCTTACGTTAATATGTTATATTTTTTTTAGTAAAAATTGATACCTGAATCTCTGCCATTGGACCCAATCCCCAACCTATTTGGCGGTGAATTCTTCTCGGGTTTCCATCCGGGTGAGCTCCATCTCCATCGCTGCCGACGTTTCGATAGTGGCGGGAAAAGCGTACTCTTTCTCCGCCAATCAGAACGACCCAACATAACGACCGAGGATATATAAACCTGGCACTTTCCTACTGGCATCATCGGCCCTGATGACGATAGAAAAGGATTCTATCGAAACGTCGGCAGCGATGGAGATGGAGCTCACCCGGATGGAAACCCGAGAAGAATTCACCGCCATCATACGCCGGGAAAAAGTGAAATCTTACATCCCCAACCTATTTATTTATTATAATTTATAGAAAAATCATCCACTTCATTTTATTTTTATTTTACTCTCAAACCACCGGATACAGCTCTTATTGGCCATTTTACACCAGGGTGTCCAACATTTGTAACAAGTAAACGTACACAAACAACCATGCCCTGGACCGGGTTAAACCTACCCAGGCGGGACTCGAACCCGCGACCTCTTGTTTGGCAGGCGAATACGTTACCCCGCCGCCACCGAGGCTGGCTACATTGCTACCAATTAACAGCACAAATACCCTTGAAAACAAAGATTTGGTTACCTGTTATCATATTTTTTTAGATAAAAATTTATACGTGAGAGACAGTCATTGGACCAAGTCTCCAACTCGCCCACAACACTATGTTCTACCAAGTCACCAATTTCTGGGTCACTATGGTCGAGTTGGCGAACAGAGGAAGGCATGTGAAACGCGGAATGAAGCCGAAGGGCCAGCATGAGCCAGTGGAGAATGCAGGGGCAGGGAATCAATCACATGATCCACGAAGAGATCTGGGCGCCGCAATTGCAGAGTCAGAGTAAACAGACAAGAGCAAGTGATGCAAGGTCACTATTGAAGGCGGAGGTCTAATCACAGGGCAAAATGCCACACGGCAAGCACCCATTGTGCACGAGATGAAAGGACACAAACATCAGAGTCGAGGAAAGGAATTCTAGCATTGACTCATTGTTCGTCATGTCGACCGCCATTGCAGCAGTAATATTTTTCTCGAGGAAAAGCCGTAAATAAAAAATAATCCTGAAATAAAAGATGTATTTTGTCAAATTTTAGGACCATCTATGGATTAATCGAATCAATATCATTAGGAATTTAGATTGACAGAACCTCACCACGAACAGGCGCAATACATTCCGTGGTAAAATACCTACAGCTGGAGGCAATGATAAAATTATAAATAGTCACTATTTCACATGAAGATAACATAAGCTGCCAAAAAATCGTGACGTCAATAATTACCTGTAAAATTTTTAAATACAATTTAACATTTTATAGTAAAATTTAAATAATTTTATCCTTTTTTAAATATTTCTCAAAACCTCCTGAATCGAAGTAATTGGCTCCCCTATCCTGAATGTGTGATATTCGAACGTCTTTGTCTTAGCATGGGGTTAACTCTACCTTAATCTGTCTAAACCGACCTTCAAGTTAAATTACTGAGCGTGTGCCTCTGCCAACCGAACTAGTGTGTCACCTTAAGCTAACGTTGCAATTCAGCTATAGCTGTTGGGTGGTCCCGTGTTGAGATGGCAACAAGAAAACCCATCACAGAGGACGCCAGATGTCATCGATCTCGTGAAGGCAATTTAGTTCTAACACGAGGCTGTCCGCGAGAGAGAGAGAGACGGAGCGAGCAAGACCGCAAAAGCCCACGCGGACAAGGTAGACGGATGTGCTCGCTGCGCCAAAATATAAAAAAGTAAAAAAAAAAAAAGGAAAGAACGGATGGCTTGCGACAATTGGCTAAGTTTTTTGCACTCTCGCACACCACGGGGAGGCCGAAACTTGAAGACATGCCGTTTCGTTGGGACAAGAAAGATCCGCATTACTTCGTCACGTGAGTTCCCCGAAAGATTTATACCCGCGAACAAGAGACTATCTACTGGTTGGGCAGAAATATACGAGAAGATTGCAGTGACATTGAAGAATACACTTGAGGGCACAGTTAATCCTAGATCCTTGCTTACAACTTACAAGGGAAATACACAACCGTCTGGTGGCCAATACAGCTCAAATTTTCCAATTCCGTAGATCATCGATATAAATTCAATATGCTGAAGCGAGACGACGCAGCTCTCGTCAAATTTCGAGAAAAAAGCAATTGAAAATCGTAAAAAATGAAGTTACGATACATTGAAAAGTCGCATTAAAATATTTTTCATTGCGGCAACGAAGATAAGAAAACAATCTTTAAAATTTAAACAGTAAAATCCTTAGAAAAATCTTCTCGGGATTGCGCGCGGGTTAGATTATTTAAGAGCGCCTTAAATAATCTAACCCGCGCGCAATCCCGAGAAGATTTTTCTTAAGTTATTCGCCGGGAAAGTGTAAAATCATATATAGTAAAATCCTTATAAATAAATAAAATATCGCTGTCTTACGGAAATACAGGTTATACATCGTAACTTCATTTTTTAAGATCTTTAATTGCTTTTTTTTATCAAAATTTTGCGAGAGGTGTTCGTCTCGCTTCGACGCATAGCCATGATCTAACGATTCAGAAATTTTAAGCTCGATTGACCACCCCACGGCTGTCTATTACCCTTGTTAGATCGAAACGCCCACACGGTGATTCAACCCTGAGGTTGGTTTTGATAGGCGAGCGTGGAGTTAAAACATAACCCAATCTGCATACCTCCAGCGTAGGAGGGCCAATTCCTTTCCTTGGGCCACCACACACTTGGAGAATTAATATTTTGAGGGGTCCGATAGCTTAACGTCATTAGTCCCACCCACTTGGTCACCAAGCCACCTTTTCCAATTCATCTATACAAGAACACTGGATCTCTGTGAAAGGAGAGTGACTGAAGGTGAATGAATGATTGTTTACGGTTTAAAAAGGACGCAAAAATATTTTTTTAATACCTAAATGAGAATTTTTGTTCGTGAGCAAATGAAAGAAGGAGTTATTCGAGTTAATGCTTCAAGTTGCACATTTACATGAAAGCAATATCGACAGATAATGAATAA
Organism: Ischnura elegans; assembly: GCF_921293095.1. Taxonomy (NCBI): domain Eukaryota; kingdom Metazoa; phylum Arthropoda; class Insecta; order Odonata; family Coenagrionidae; genus Ischnura; species Ischnura elegans. The sequence goes on along the minus strand of NC_060253.1, from coordinate 44,421,413 downwards.
TTAAGGATTGACGGTTCCTAGACAAGTTGTATTTTCAGGTGGAGGTCAGCTGTGACACATATATACGAGTCATATTCATAAAGTAAGGGCCGTTTGCTTATATTTAAATATTGGCGCTTCAGAACACAGTTTTACTCTTGCATCGCCATCCACTGATTCATTGAGAAGCTACACCAAAATTTGCTTTGTTACGGAAGTTGTTTGCTTGTCCGTGCATACAAATAACCAAGCATGCGACAATCGTTGATTCTACCAGATGTAAAGTGCGTTCAGTCACATGATTCTTGTACGGAAAAGGATTTTCGGCTGCTGAAATTCATCGGGAGTTGAGCGTGGTTTATGGACCCACAGTTATGAGTGAAGGAAAGGCTTACACAATGGTACCGTGAAACCAATTTGAAACAGTGGCGCGGTGGACAACGTTTCCAAAACCGAAGAGGAACTCAAGAACGGCATTGTCAATAGGTTCAACTCTCAGGCGGCGAGCTTCTGTGCAGAGGGGTTAAAGAAGCTGTTGCAGCAATAGGAAAAATGTTTAGAAGTGAACGGCGATCGCGTAGAAAAGTAAGGTAGGTTTGTAGCTAACTTAAAGTGCCAATAAATAGTGCTTTAAAATTAGTAAATTTTTTCTTATGACCAAACGGCCCTTACTTTATGAATAATGCCTCGTATATAGGAAGTTCTACACGCCGTTACATCATGCCTGAAAAAATTAAATACACTATAATGAGAAGATAAAAAATTAACATATAATTGATTGTATTAGGCCTCATGCATAATTTCATGTTAAACTGAGTAACATAATATTGCTCCAGAGTTTTATCTTTAATTACCAATTGCGTATTTCGATTCCTGGAAAGAATATTTCCTGCCCGGTACTTGGTAAGGCAACGTATTTCACTGCATGGGCAACATATGGGAAGCGAGAAGAGAGGAAAGGGGTTGGTCAATAATTATTGGGAATTAGTGGTAAGACACGAGTGGCGATGAAATATTCAATACTAGTAGAAAACGGTCAAGTTTTGGGTAGCAAAAACAAAAAAAAGTAGACACAAGTAATTTAAAGTTATTTACGATAGAAATCCGAATGAACATACGTCAGAGGCCAAAATGTTTGAGTAATCACCAAAATATTTCCTGTTCGCGCAATCCGACCTGTGGCGAACCAGAAGATGTGCGCGCGGGGACGTGTGCCCCGGGTTATGATTAATAAAGGGCGAGGACAACTTCAATGGAATTCGCTTTTTTTCACGCGCGACTTACAGGGAAGCGCACGCCAAAATTCCCCGTCCGCACACTCCCGGCTTTCGTTAAACACTGAATGACACCCACGCTGAAGGCAAGGGCATGGATGAGACGGGTTTACTGTCCCTCAAGCAACGGCACTGCCTAGGAGCTCTCACTCCAAAAGGGTACGAGTCAAGTCCCCTTGGGGGAGACCATGAGAAAGGAGAGAAAGGAGGCCGAAAAGACCGAACCTTGGAAAACCCTGAGCAGGCGACATTCGCCGAGGGGGAGGAGGGGAATTACCCAACATTTCCTTTTTTTACTCTATTAATACGCTACAATAATATCCCATGAATGGAGATATTTCTACGTATTTCTCTAGACTTATTAACAATATTGTATGACAACGAAAGATTAAATTTCAGCCAATCTTCGGACAATTCAATCACCCTCTTTAATCCATGAGCTGAGCAAAATTACGTCTCATATTTAAAAGAGTTATTTTAGATAACTTCCTAAAATATTCATAAAATGGGTAATAAATCAAGGAAGGGGAACGCTTGATAAAATGGATATGGCGAATGTCAGAAAAAGGTCGGATGAAATTTATCTCGTACAAAAAATCCGTTTCAAGTAAAAAAAATTTCTTAACTAGATTTTCCAGAGAGGAATGGAAAGGCCCCAAGGTGGAAAGGCTCTGGTTACAGCAAGTCTGGCCTCCTGTAACCCAGCCTTTTCTTTCTCTCGCTCTTCGATTTCCGTGGAGTTTGTTTTATCTTCACTCCCATCAATCTCGCCCTTATTCTGTACCTTCTGTCTTCCCTTTGCCTTCCACCTTCCTTCGAGCTATCTTTCCATCCCGCATCAGCTTCGGAAAAAAAGAGAGGAAATGAAATTGACTCCCCTTCTCCGCTCACGGCAAACCTGGTCGTGTTGCTCATTGCCTGACGCTTCCTCGCTCTCTCTATCTTCCATCCTTTCTCATCATTTCCCTTAGAAAAATGTTATCCTGAATTTAATAGCTTTCCTTCCTCCATTTCTATCCCATCATAATATCAGAAGTCTTTTTCTATCCCGACTACAAAAATTATGAAAAATAAAAGAATAACATTTTGTTAGGTTCACTTGTACATTTTTAAAAGCACGACAGGTCAGTACCTGTAGATTTAACTATGTCATGAAACCCGCGTGGAGGCTTTATTTTATATTTAAGAGAAACTAAAAAATATATGGCAGAAATATTTCTTGGGTCTCACACCGAGTAAGGTCCTCCTTCCGATATTTCGATGTACAACTCGCTCATCGTCCTCAGGGATTCAGGAATCCAAGGATCAAGAATCAGAAATCATTGGATTCCTGAATTCCTAAGGAAGATGGGCAATTTTCTTATCGAAACTTCGGAAGGAGATATGGAAGACCTTACCCGGTGTGAGACCCGAGATACCTTCATGGCTTTAGCTCGCCGGGAAAAAATCAGACATCATAACAAAGTTTCTTTCATTTTCCACAATGGAAAGGTTTCACACAGATAAGCCTGAAGTTATCATTTATATCTAATACAAAAATACTAACGATTGGACCAAGTTCTACATCATTTTAAAATTACGTTTCGCAATAATTGGTGAACCTTACCCAAAGTTATGGGTAGAGGTTGGCGCCGTCGACGCCAAAAACGAGTCCAGCGGCACCACCGGCTAGTGAAATACTACGATTAAAATTCTAGCAGCCAGCATATTCTGGGATGTATATTGCGTACAGCCATTACCAGTAACTTTAAACAACGAGTTACGAGTATATAGGTGATAACTCTGTTTTAGAAAATCATTAATATCGTGCTTGATATATCACATATCATCATTTACTGACATAGCAAGAATTTATTGGACAAATCTTCAAATTGGGTATATTTTCCACGTGACAAGATTTCGAGAAAACCCAAGTAGGATTTCAGATTTTAAGTATTCGAAAATATTTTGATTTTTGTTCAACTTCCCAGGGCAAATTCGTAATCAGCGATCTAAAAAGACGAATAGATACTCTACTTTGGTTTTCTCTACTCCGTCGCAGCATACAGTATGGAGAACAAATACAACTGATGTGTGTTAATAGCCTGATTGAGTCAAACTCGAGTCGTTCACTTACACGCTTCATCTGCATCATTTTCCTTACAAATCGGTTATCTTGCCTCCAAAATTTCATCCTTTCCCTTTCGTCAATTCTTCTCCTTTTTATGATATCAGAGAATTTTTTCTAGCTCTGAATAAAAAAAGCGATAAGACTCTACTCTACTTTTTTACCTATGCTTCGCATTGTAAGGTGAACCTTATCCGCATTGAATTCAAAAGAGCTTATGTGCTAGGCAATAAATCACCTAGGAGAGTGATGTCTTTTTGGATATTCTACTGCGTAAGTAGATAAGGCATTGACGGCGTTTCAGTGGCCTATTCTGCAATCGTCGACCATGTTCCTGAGTGCAATTTTGGTTCTCAGCCTTAGATAGTATACACAAAATTTTCCGGGCATTATCTCCTTGATAATTCCAGCACTAGAACTGGCTAATTATTTAAGATGTAACAACAGATACAGATGAAACCCGAAATCGTATTTTCATAAATTATCGGTCACCGAGGGAACCAACTACATGGTTAAAAGCTATGTTCAATGATTTATTTTTACTGGTCGCCTGATGTAAATAAAAAAATGGTTTACTACTACGAATACAATAGGCATTTATCATTATTTATTTTGCTGATCATTAAGTTTACATTGTAGTTTATTTTCTCTTGCCTGTGATTTTATGATGAAAATTTTAAAATTTATTTTCATTTACACCCTTAGCTCTTTGGAAATAACTCATCTATCACGCACAAATGAATGTCATATCAACACATACATATATATTGACGCAGGTATTATTCTGAAAATGGAACCAAGGATTACTCCCATCAGCTTAATTTAATAAACAAAATTAAAGTTCAAACTGTCATATATATTGCATCATCCGCCTTGAAGGAAAAGACAAGAAAACAGGAAGTCAAAATATTCTGTTTCGTAAATGAGACTAAATCGCTTCTTTTTTTACCCCTAAATTATTTCAACAAATCACAATTTATTTTCTGCTTGAAAGCTCACGTAAATTAAAAATGGCAGTGATACGCGAGTGAATAGGCTTAAGAGCTCCCCACTGTTAAAGAGCTTGTATAATTCTTTTGAGCCTTTAAGGAGGTAATGACTCGAGAGTTTTTATAGCCAAAATGCCCTTCATAATCGCCTCATCTTGATCACTTTCGAGGAAAACTTTCACTTGTTTTCCGAAAAAGCTCGAATGCCCATTTTCCCTTCTACAATCGACGGGAAGATTGAGGCGAGAATTCTCCGCGGAGTTTTTGCTTTGATTCAGTGGAATGGAATAAATCCATCTTCCTGGAAAGTTTAAGGAAGCAAGAGGCAAGTTTCCTCGGCCAATGTAAAGGGTTATTTACGAATAATGTTCAGTACTTCGGGAGATGTTGCGGAAGGAAATATACAATTCATCTTTTATTTCTTTCCTTGTTTACCACGCTCACGCATGCAGTAATTCAACCACACGGTAGTTATACTATGTCATGAATTCAATTTAAAAGCAAGCTCACATTTAAAGGAGAATTTACATCATTACGTTCACTATAAAGTTTCGGATAATTTTCCGACAAATGATGATTCGCCTTTCAATTCTTTGAGAGAGCATGTCAATTACTTCTAGTCAATGAGTACATAGAGATAATATCCCGTCAATTCAGAGAAAATATTGGAACAGAACCTCTCGAATCAATCAAAATAAGGGCAGACGTATTAAAAATGGTTTAATGAAATAGATTATACTTTTTAAAAACACAAATAGCTGCGATGAGGGGACTAAAATTATGTGTTTTAGTAAATTCATAATAGTTTGATATGTAAACCAAATTAATTGGAACGATGTGACATAATAACCAAGAAACAAATAAATCCACGATAAGAAGGCCAATTTCCCCGAAACGAAATACGGCAGCCCTGAAGAAGAGCCCCGAGTCGGAGTTCGAAACGTCATCAAAAACAGAGTTCCTACCCCGGTGAGAATCCCTATAGAAGTTTACTCACATAATTCACCGGGAAAGCGTCAAATAATTTTAGGCAAATGCTGACCGATCAAAATTTGAGTCCAATTTATGAAAGGCTTATGAAAATAATTTATATTTAAGTCCAAACTACTACGTACACTCTGAAATGTTCAAGATAATCGCTTCAATATATGAGATAAGTTAAAGCTTCAAACAAATGAGTCAAAGAAATGAACCGTTGAACAGGAGTGGAAAACCTCAGATTTGCAGCCATTGGAAAGACACGCACGAGAGCTTTATAGAGAAAAGAAGGAAATAGCCGTAGGAAAAACTGCTTCGCCGGACTAACGATGATTCAGGATTAAATAATGATGTATGTCTAAAAAAAAAAGCGCTGTCTCGGTTAAGAAAATGAAAAGAGAGCTCTTGGGTCTCTTAAATTCGTTTTTAAAGGCCAAGTTAAGCCATTATTAGAAAATCTACGACATGGTACACCCTTAGGGTTCATGATCTACCCCAAAAATCTTTCGGATCTTTTTTGAGGGAACTTTTGCATCATTATTCATGGCCCTTTTACCCAACGTAGGAATGGAGCACGGAGCACGAAGTCTGATGAAGCCACCAACTTTCGATTGGACAGAAAATTTTGCTGTTTTTTATCCAATTAATCAATCGTAATACGTAATAGTTCAAAGTTTTGAGAAAAGTACATTATCACCTTCTTGAAGAAGATCGTTACTTGACGAAATAAAATGACCGCGAATTTCATGACGATTGAGAAAAATGTAGGAGATGAGTACAAAAATGAATATTTGCTACCATTAAAAAATGTATGAAAATGTAGTTATTTCTGACAAATTTTTCGTTAATGATTTAATAGATCACTGCATGATGGATACTGACATTTAACAGCGACAAATACGAATTTCGGAGGTACCAACCTTCGTATTCAATTCACAATTCGTTTTTCCCCCGCACAGTAAAGGACTTCAATAAATGATAGACAGAACTTTGTATGCTCATTTCCTATTATTGTTAACAGCAGGTGTCCTCTTCCGCGGATTGCAGAGTACTGATAGATGCATAGATATGGATGAGGAAAAAAATAACATAGGAGAGTTCACAATTCCCAGCACACATCACGATTTCTAGAACTCTACTAATAAAACCACGGCCTTGACACTCTTTACAACTACCTCCAAAAAATGTCTACCCTAAATGTTGTCAAAGTGACAGCTAATTTATCGCTATGACATTCCTCAGATTGATACTACACCTCCCTTGAACCAAAGTCCATCAACTGATCAATTCTGCTAACGAGCTGCGAGTATGTCGATACCTGCACTGCACAATCGCTCAACAATCACCCACCGAATCAAATCCGCTCATCTAGGTATTACTAGGGTTACTATGGGCGCGTTCCGTAATTCACTGGCAGTACTACTAATGCTGCTGCATAACGGAACGGAAGGCAGTACTGCCACTGTAAGCAAGTCGGTGATTTCGGAACGGTCAACAGTAGCTGCCGTTGATAATTTCACGGGAAATGATGAATCGTGCAAATACCATTTTAAAAGTAAAAAGAGCCTATACGTTGTAAGCATGAAACTTCGAAATTGATGGATTGCAGCCTATAGAAATATTTTTTAATATCCATTGCAATTGAGGAGTTTCGTGTAAGACCTTTAAAATTAAAATTACTTCAACTCAGGCTCATAAATGCCTTCAATCAGTACGTAATCATATTCAAGAACAATTTAAAAGGTCTTAAAGAGAATAAAACACCGCGAAACTCTTGCAGCTATACAGTAACCGTCCAAATTTCAAGAAAAAGTGCCGATCACAAAGAAAAAACGCAAACCAGTTCTCCTTCTTGAATAGAACCATAAGGGACTGGGAGGACCTACCAGCAAAACTATTTGAGCCCTTCCCAAAAAATTTACATACATATTTTTAAAAAGCGGGGAAAGAGGTAGGGTCTAAGGGTTTCGTTATGATGTTTTCAATTTCTTTTTTCATCGTATGTTCATATTAACACCAGTCCAATGGCCCACTTGTAACAATATAATAATGATAATTATAATAATAATTAAAGATACGAACACTAACAGCAGAGCAATCTTGTGTTTTTCCTTGAAACTACCACGATCGAGGCATCTCTACCGGTTGTGCGTCTCTCCCGGACTTACTGAGTGCTTTACACTCGCCTTTCTGATTAACCTCTGATTCAGCGCTTTCTGAGAATCGTCAAAAGAACGGACCACTACCTCAAGATCGGTCATATTTTTTTATGTATTACTCGCGTAACACTTATGTTATCGCCTTGAAATGTTCAGGGAAAGCAAAGTAGACCCTGTCAATTAGTTTCATGTATCACAAACGTTAAAAAATTAAATCTCCGAAAATAATTCAAAGGTAAAATTATCAATTCTGGGATACAGGAAAATTTTGCCTATTTAAACCTCACATACCCTGAGAATTGCAAGATGATAGCAAAAATGTAATAAGGAAATCCGCCAAAGAGCCATAAAGCCTTCCATCCGTCCGTATTGCAACGGCCCGGTTGCTGTATTGTATGCGGGGATGGAGCAAGTGACCGCAGTAACCAAACACATATCTTGACACACAAACACACTCAACCTTGACTTGACATTAACCATATAATCATAATACGCGACGGATTTTTTTTGGAGAATTCCCTTACACAATTTGTATTCAAGGCCGTAGATCTCAGATACCCATATTCTGACATTTAAATGAGACATTGAAATATTTCCATAAAATTTATTCGAACGAGACGCGTTTTGCTGTCACAAACACATTATCAAGTACTTCGTTGTATCAACGGAAAGCGTCGTGTTTGAATAAACCTAGTGGAAATACTGAAATTTATCATTTAACTAATATTAAGAACATCCAATACATCGTGCCGCATGTCATACAAGATACTCATATTAATACGTTTGTAAATGACTCGACGAGCATCATAAATAAAACTTCTTCTTTTCCCAGGGTAGGAACATAAAAACACTAAGATAATAAAAATAAACAAAGAAGAATTCTTGTTGCTCTCCTCTCTTGAGAAAGATAGACTGCGTCCCATTGAAAATTAGGGCAAACTATCCCCTGTAAGCTCTATCTTTTCGTTTTTTATTTTTACTCTCTAAATAAGCGTTCTTTTGTGCCCAACCTAGGGCAAGAAGAAGATACTCATATTCTGTTATACCGTAACTTTTAAGCGAGTAATCCGTCACCAAAGACGAGCATCTAGCTTGAGGTACCCGTCCTCTTATTAAACTTCATCTTGGCGACAGCTTTGTCCACGTCAAATGCCACTCTCAGCACGAATAGCTCCACGTGCTCAATTCCCTTCCCCCAGGCCGTTACAGTAAAAAATTTGTTCTTTGCTAAATTACCCGCATGTCCGCAACGACAAAAATGGCCTCATCTGATATCCGCTTCTCCTAACGCCACTACGTCACTCCGAGATATTCTAGAAAGACCTCTATCAGGGCATGAGACATGTGAAAAGGGGAACACATCGGACTCAAAATGGAACAAAAAAATTAACGTAAAGCCTTTGGAAAATAAAGGGATTCTTCTTCTCAGCTAATTCCCAATGCCTCTTACTATTACTCATTGTCAGTTTTAGGTACAACTCAAGCTCGGTAGGAGAGGATTGTTATCACCCAAAACTAAGCCACGATAGCTAAGTGAACTTCAAACAGCCAGGATATGAGGGTGAGTTCCTTTTCCTGAGCCAAATTCTTTTCAATCTGGGATTTTGAAGGGCATTGCAATTATTTTTAACCTGGGACTCATCTATAATTATACTCTATTAGGGTGATTAAAAATATCACTATAAGTTACGGAATGCTAGTTAAAAGTTTTCAAAGGCTCGGTCTCTTTCTGTTTTTGGGCCTGAACTGGTCCAAAACGAAGTCCAAAAACATTCAGCTCACTCCGTTAACCCATTAATACACAATGTTACTTCTAGGCAACATCAAAAAAATATAAATTTTCAGCTCTCTCCAGGATAGAATCAAATTAAGTGCTCTTTTGTGTTGTTCAGTTTAATGGCGAAATATGTGGTTGCCACCATTATGATGATTTTATAGAAAATTTTCACATTTTTAAAATGAGAAGTCTTGAAATTTAATTTCTCCCAGAAGCAGCACTAGGTAAGAAAGGGTTGACACGTTTAGAGGTCTCGCATTGGCCTTAAACATTGAAAATAGCGATATACCAGAGGGAAAAGACACGTTTGCCAATTTTATAAGGGGATATTGCTCTTGGTTGGTTGGTATTTTCACTCGTAAGATGTTTCTAAAAACATCACCTAAGATATAACACTAATTACGTCTTCTTTCTGAGCAAGTGCATGAGAGGACCGTTTAAAAGCGATAAACAAATTCTTCGAGTGTGACTAATTTGCCGTAGCGCGGTGGTTGGGGTTGAGAGTGCTCCCCTCAGAATATGATTGGATATAGCACCAATTTTGTCTTCATCCGATCAAACAGTTCGGTAGAGGTGGCCGTTACACTCGTCTGTCCCCTCTTACTCGAGCTGACCGAAGAGAACGTAACAACAGGTCTTTTTCGAGGTGTATCCTGATGCTCACGTCGCTTGATAGTACCTTAAAGCAGCATTACTCTACCCACTGAGCCACCATGCTTTCCGATCCATCATTATGTAAGTGTGGTATGGCACTAGGTGGAAGCATATTGAAATTTACAGGGGTCGCACGCCTTCTCATGGCTTGCCTATGCATCAAGATCAAAACTTTTACGTCCGAGAATAAAACGAGGCAAATTCTTCACACTTGAGATAAAAGCAATAATTGACAACTCCCTAATCTATATACTGCGAAAATGTGAATATAACAGCGTAGGTTAACAACGAGATATTATTCCCGAAACAAAATCATTCGAGCGGTAGTAATGGGTTCGCTTAATGGTGAATATAGCAGAGCAAATGACCAACTAGTCGACGCACTAAAAACAAGACCAATGGCAAATTACTTCAACTTCTGTGGATACAAATGTTGAATTAATTACTTTTACTACTTAAATCTAGGTAAGAGACGGGGAATGCGTTACGAGTAGATAGTATGTCTCATTTATTCCTGTTCCAAGTGGTTTTCTATTCGTTTCATCAGCCTATGCTACGATTAATCGAGAATTTTCGGAAAGGGACGCTTGAGGGTGTAACAAAAAATCTGTAAGAAAAAAGTGGGAATTGCGAAGTGTCCTTTAAACATCGACGTATCCAGATTAACGAATTCCTATGGCACCAATAACAGGTGGAGATACAGCAACTTTTTCCCGGCTTCAGGTCAAAAAAGAGATTAAGGTTGAAAATAAGGAAGGAAGGCAACGGGAGATTTTATTTTTCGATTCAATTTCCTGGGGATCATCAAAATATTAGAAAAAATGCTATCACGGTCTTATTTCGTTCTTTATTAATCCATCAAAGAGATTTCGTGTATTGAAGGCGACTTAACAATGTTTTTAGCAATTTTGAAGCGCTAAATCGCTCTAAAAATATTTTTTAGCCACTGATACAACTGCTAATGAAAGAATACTAATAAAAAATTAACTCATGCTTATATTCTCAAGACACAGGCTTGCTGGAGCGGAATCTGAACATCATGAGGATTATAAACAATTGCAGTTATTGCTTTTAACTGTATTTATTTCCATTTGAGTTGTGTCGTTTCACACATCATTAATAGGCTGACCGCCCAAGTCCGCGCAATAAAAAATACAGTTAGGATGTGTAGCAATAATTACAATCTTTGCCAGCATATTGCTATATTAACATAATTTTCATCTCCCATGTGGTATACTGAAAGCGGAGAATATATAATTCAAAACTCCAGAGAGGAACCCCCGGAAAAAGACACTAAAGGTATAACTTAACATACTAGGTTGACATCCGACAAGGAAAGTAGTAATACTCAATTTAATATAATTATTGAAACATACATTAACAATGCAAATGCTTGACATCCTTGAAGCACTAAACTAAGGCTTACTCCCGCAAAACTATCCAACTGAAAACAGTTTAATTCATTCAATAGAACGATTTCACTAATTATTGTCCACTCACGTATATAATAGGCCTCGAGCAAATATATAAAATACGTATTTTAAGGATTCGTGGTAAAAACTTATCTGGGACACAAAATAACGAATTTTAATATCCAAATGGATACCGGATGAGAGCAGCCGGTGAGGTCAAGGGGAACTTGGGAAAACAGAGGGGTTCAAACATCTGTATAATGGATCCACTCTTTGATCTCTCATTTTGGAAACACAGGTGGACTTGATACAAGGAGGATCAGTCATCAGCAAAAATTATCTATGGAGGAAAAGAGGACTGTCAAGAGAATAATCCCGTATGGATTTCCACGAAAAGTTATTTTCCATTGGTGACCACGGTCACAAAAAAGTGCAGCTAATTTGATGAATGTTACGCACACTAACCTTAAGTAAATTTATTAAAATATAATTGAAACTGTGAATTCCAAAATAACTAAAGGCTAATCAGCATTTATTCAGAGAGATAACTTTCAAATTAATTTTAATAATCTACCAAAGCCACCTCAACGTTTCCTTATGAATAGATGTCACTCCGTGAAATATTCCAATAGAGGAATTAATTATAACAACAGTGCCAAAGATGTGTAAAATAACCATTTTCTCCATTATTCCTGTCAAGTGAACCTTTGAAATGCCGTTTAAGAAATCATAGATGTAACAACACCACTATAGAAAAAAATATTCGAATGTAAATACGGTAGATATTGGTTGCATTAGAGGAAAAATTTTGAAAATTATAATCATAAAATGGCATATATTCATAACTTTATTTCCGGTGCTGACGTTGATCGAAAAATGGGAACTTCATTCTTCTAAAAAAAAGTTCACAACCATAAGTAAATAAAATTCCTTTCCTCAGTTAAGGGATTAATTAAATCGCCTCTCCATATGGAGAAGGTAATGATTGGAAATCAATATCACGTGATAAAGTGCCTCAAATGTAAAACATTCGGAAGATATCTGTCCTTCAAGGACCAGAGAGTTTCTCTTTTTTCAGATGACTCAAGCAGAAACTTAAAGACGGGAACATTTTCAAAGATTTTAAGTTAGCTCCCAACACTCATTGAAACGTGGATAAATGAAGAGAGGTTTAAATTCTTTAACCAGTAAAACAGTTTTTGCGCAAAGGACAATTAAAAATATATATTCAAGCACTGAAAAATGACATTCCTTTTGGGGGATACTAAAATAATCAAATAATAACTTATTAACTACTCACTTTGAAATGCTAGAAAGGACGAAGTTCACCATGAAGAAATATTTGATTGTCAGTTTGGCTCAGTGTATGAACAATTCATCAAATTGCAATTTCTGTTTGATGACCGTGATCAACAATGGAAAATAACATTTTGGAGAAATCCTTACTTCTTCAAAGATATTCTCATGAAATTTCTCTTTTCCTTCTTTTAACTTTGTATTTTGTATTTAACTTTGCACCCGAGCACATGACTGCGTACATAGTCACTTTTTTCATGCAGTGACGTGTAAATTACGATTTATACACACATTTTACCGAGTAATAATTAATATGGGGCCATCCTTTCTAATCACAATGGCGAAAATTTTCCCAAAACCACACAACCCAAAATTCAGGGGAGAAATAAGGCTTGACCTTTAAGGATATCTAACTTCGGGCCTTAAACGAGCGTAGTACACCCAAAACCATCTAACTTCCCAAATTACCAAGGTCGCATGGGTCTTCGAGGAAGTTAACCAAGGTCTTAACGCTAATCACTGAAGGTGCCAAGTCTTCAGGCATATAAGCCAAAGCTGTCACGCGGGAGTTCTCATGTTTTTTAAAGTTATGCATCGTTGGGCTAAATTCGAAATCGGTGTTAGCCTTCAAAATATTCCAAAGCTGTCGCATCTCCAACAACTTAGATGAGAAAGTCAAGAAAATACAAGTACCTACTAACATCATCACTATTCCTTTAATATTTCTCACAATTTATTACAGAGATCACGTCATGGGATTGATGAGGATTATTGGTGGTTTACGACGAGAGTTTTATCACGATTTTTTCATACGTTTTTATTTATTTATGTTATTTCGATAGGCAGTGTTGAATAAATTAAATCAATGCTCACAAAGAAAGACAGGTATCCATCAGGGATAAAATAAAATCTATTTATAAGTCATTGTGTTCGCTAACGTTTTCCTCATTTCTCTGAATAAAATTAAAGTCAGGGTATTTGCTTCGGTTCTTAACCGTAACTGCTTAGCAGAAAAAAAGACCATTAACTAAAAAGAACAAGCAAAAGGACACATCGTGAAAAAACTCTTGTCGTAGACAACCAATGACAAACAATAGAGCTATCACGAGGATTATGTGATAAAAAGTGAGAAAGATTACTGCGTAGCCCCCTCGAGCGCTCCAGCGTGAATTTACTCATGTAGCCACCACCGTGAACTTTACGAACATCTACGAAGATGCCTGTTTACGTATACATTATCTGCATAAGGAGAAGGCACACGTAATAGGTGCGCATTAACATATAAGACGCTTCTCTCGAATCAGCCTTACACGCGAATGGGCGCGTCGGGTACAATAAATTTGGGCAGTTGGTTACTGCTTTACATTGCGATTTCTCTTAACCGTCTGATGAATAGGGCGACCGAGACGAATATTAATGGAGGGATGGGAGGCGGGGACCGGACAAAGACTATTAATGGATTCGGAGAATGACGTCGAGCAAGCTCCATGCTGCCACCGTCGTCGGAATGGATATTTTGTGCAGAGATATTGAGATAGGGCACAAAAGTGTATCGGCGATTCTTCTCGTATGCTCCAAGTTCCTCGAGTTCTACTCCATGCGAGATGGATTTTAAGACCCAGAATCGCTCGGATGCACTTCAAATAATCGATTACCAACCACGTGAAACGAATTCTGTTGCCCCACAGACGACTCCATCCACCGAAACAGTGTTTGAATGGCCTAAATTACGGGAAGAATCGGCTTAGGAAGCCGAAAGAAACAAGGGCCCGATTTCCGTCTGTAGCAGATGCTTTTCAAGCAGATGTTTTGCTCTTCACTTGGACGGAATCCAGGGGTTGTATTTTAAACTGGATGCAAGGTTTCAGGGTAAATTTTGTGAAATGTTCCTCGACGATAATGGAAGTATTATGCACATTTTGATACAAAATTATAACTGCGATAAAATATTTATGGACGACCCGGTTTTCAAATAATTATCTCGTCTTTAGGGGAAATGGTGAAATCATCATAACTTTTTCATCCAGGTAGGTATTTTAAAACGTGATTTTGCGATGGATTCTGCTGACTACGTTATTGGCACCCACTCGCTAAGTTATTGTACCCGAAGGTTAGTTCGAAAAGGTGAGGGTAGAGCTCACCCCAGACTTAACACAGGCATGCGAATATTACACATTTAGGGCAGGGAAGAGAATTCCCTCTCCCTGGGTCACCTCGTACATCGAGGATTTTTTTTTTGCTTTGAGAGTGTCCGAAGGCATTATGGGCACTGCTTTAGAAATACTTTTCCATCGATCGACCATTAAAAGAGTGTACTAACCGAGTCTCAGCAGGATTTTTCCACCAGTCTCTTTCGTAGATATTAAAAAAAAAAACTCGATTGGACACTCCTCTGGCGTAATAGGGTGGAGAATTTTACAGGTGATATGAGGAAGATAAATTAATTCAAAAGGTTGACTCCATGCATAGAATTCTGCATGAATGAGCAGGATAAGAATCATCATGATTTTAATGGCCGATACATCTATTGGGGGCGATTATATTCCTTCTAAACTCAATACATAGTTTCCACGCTCTCATAAGATTCATTCACCTTTGGTTCTCTAATGTTTTTCTTGCTAGAATTCTTCTTTATCTGCCTTAACGCCCTATCCCTAGGACTTCTAGCGGCAAGTATATATTTAGAATTGCATAAAGGGTAATTTTTGCATAGTGTAAACGCATGGAAAAGGTCATCAAATCTACCTTCTCTTCTCCAAACAAGGCACAATAAATTGCGATGGTGAATTCTCTGGGTCAATAATACGAAAAAAATTACCTGAAAATCATTTTAATGAGTGGAAATTTATGTTATATTTTTACTTCAATACGAATAAAAAACATATCAAAAATCTTAAACACTCCTAAATTTAGGGGATATTAACTATATGATTACTATTTGTAAAGGAAACCGTAAAACTACAACGGCGCAATTGGAGGGATTGCATTGAAATTAAAACACGACATTATAACGCTAATGAGCTCTGAAAAGTAAAAACGATAAATGTAACGTAACGTAAAGCAACGTAACATACACTTCAAACCCTGAGAATCATTTCATATTGTGTATGAATTTTGAGTAATTTTGAATGATTAATTAACACATTTTTGTAACAAATGCATTCAAAAAAAAGATCATTCGATTTTTTCCATAAATCGATCTTTTGATTTAAATTTCGATTTTTGTTGAAAAGTCGATATTTAAAAGTCAATTCGATTTAAAATCGATTGCTCGAAGAATCGATTTTGACCGGCATTTTTCCATCGCTACCCTCGTATATTTTAGTATCATAGACCTTCCAGAGTTTATACACCATAATATATTTCTTCACATCGACGCTACGCTTCAGAAACAAGCAGGAACTAAATTCACTTCCTGAGACTCTTTCATAGACCTATAGGAACAGAAACGAGATACATCGCTGAAGTCAATATCAACAAACGCTGCTATTTAAGCCATACGTGAACAAAATACTGCTTTGAAACGGAAGGGGAAGTTAATAAAAGCGTTAATTAAGAAAACGCGTTCGAAATCTCAAACAAATGAAATCAGCGTAATCACAAGCACTTTACTCATTTGCATTCATCTACAAATTTTTCGATTCAGCTATCATTCTTTTTTTTCAATTCATCTACTATTTATCCAGTTTACAAATGAATAATATTTATTTTCATCACGAAATATGCTAAGCATTCTTGTAAGTTCCTTTCGGGAAATGTTGCATGGAAAACATTTTTCGCTCAACGTTTCACTCCTCTTACTGGGAGCGTTATCAAGAAAATGAGAGCAACTTTCTCGTCTCGAAATTATATTAAATCCGTTGCCCCATTGTTGGCCAGATTGGAATTTCTCGTGGAAGGCGATAGCCATTGAGAAATAGAATGGGACCCGGCTCGGCTTATAACCATCCTCCCTATTGATATTATTCTCTATCAAATACTGTTCCCAGGAGGAGGAGTGAAAAGTTGAGTGAAAAATATTTTTCCACGCAGCATTTCCCGAAAGGAACTAACAAGATAGATTTTTGATTTTATAGGCTGCGAAAATCTTCCAATATGTTAAGCATTGTCTGTGTTTTGTAGGTCAATAAAAATGCATATTAAGGCCTCGCCAACGTGTCAACCACCACGCGGTTATCCCCAGGGACGGAAGTCCGTTTAAGAAACTGTGAAACAAATGTCAGTCTTATAGTGTTTCAAAATAAAAGTGATGGAGCTATGTATTATTAGCAAACTCTCACAAAAATAAAACATTAGGTTATAATTAAACACCGACATAATAAATTAGTCAAAAGCTTCCAAGAAATACCTTACGGGTTTTATTTACATTTTTAAATGGGAGTAAAATATAAATGTAACAGCTACTGTACAGAGAAATCACTTGATTAAGTGGTGTTTTCTCCGTCTATAATATCTATATCTCTGTCTCTTAGGTACTTTAAATAGTAGGAAACGTCGTCGTTATATGGTAACCATCTTGAGGAAACGCAGAAGTAACATAATTACACAGTTAAGTTGATGAGTAAACTAAGCTCTTCCGCAGTTGATAAATCATAATATCACGTTATTTTCGCCGAAATGAAAAAGAACTAAACAACTTGATAAAGAGTCCTTCCATTAGTAGTTGAATAATTCGGTATTCTGTAAATCATAAAGCATTGGAGAAGTTAATTCTAAATGTAATTAAGTAAGGAATAGTTAAAAACAGCAAAAATGTAATGGATTAATATAAATGTTCACAACCATTTCACTTAGCAGTTTGTACATCAATATTACTAGTAATGAGGTTTTATTGCGCCCCAGATAGGGCAAAAAAAACACTATCGAAACATTGGAAACGTAATTGTGATAAAATACGCTTTTCAAACTACCAGGTAAGAATAATAGTATGGATTAAAATAAAATTGAAAGGAAAAGGAGATTCAATTTTTACCATCGTGAAACCGTCCCATTAGATCCTCCAAAATATTTCTTCCGATAACAGTTGAAAATTTCTAAATTTAATTTATTTAGGGATAGTTAAAAACAATTGAAACATAATAGATTAACACCTTTGTTTTAAAACATTTCACTTAAGGCACTCTTGTTAGTGCAAAAATCTTACCAGTGATGACTATTTTTTTGTAGCGGCCGAATCAGTGTAAATAACCACTACCGCAATGTTGGTTACCGTCAGTGGCGCCGACTCCATGGGGCCCGAGTCCCCTCAAAAATTTGTTATGGGTGTGAGGAAAAAATGTGTCAGGCTTGTTGATTTTCCCCGGAGTGCCCAGATATCGAGATTCGAGTTATTAGGGTCCTAATGTTGATCATATGACTGTTCTGAAATGCTTTAAAAAAAACTTAAAACTCACTACTTATAAAATTTTCCGGGGCAAGATACCCAGCTTTGGGCCCCCCCAATATTTTTTGTAAGTCGCCATCCCTGGTTACCGTATTATAATTTAATACGCTGTTCAAACTAACAGATCGGAAAAAGTATGACTGATTAGAATAACATAGTTCAAAATGAAAAATATTCTAAGTTCACCTACCTGAGACCCTCTTTTGCTACGCTAATACAGCCCCTGTTCTATTATTATACAGCCCACAATTCACGGTTGCCGATTTTCTTTTCTCGCCCGAATAGCACGTGCACTCTGGAGCTTTTTGCTCCTTCCTACGGATTCCTAACGACGAGAATAAAAGAATTATAACACTAGTGTTTCCGCAAAAGGCAGCATTTTCCCTTTTTACATTTTCCCCGCCGTTTTTAATCGAGGATACAAATGATATTTCCAAGTAAACCTCTCCTATCTACATCACTCTCTCCCCAGCCTCCAAAAAATTCTTTCCAGTTCAGGAAATCTCTCATACGAGACACCCGACGCGAAGGAAAATCATCCTCGGAGAATTTTTCCCCAGATGGGCTTTTTTCATGCAAATCGAGATAGTGGTCGTAGTCGCATGCGCTCCACTTCGAGACTGCACGGAGAGCGCGCGTGCATTCCATGAAGGATAATGACGAGAAAGAGAAGGGGTAATACCATGAAAGCCAGCGCGAGAGGAAAAAAATAAAGACAAATCGCAGGCAAGTAGTAGAGATAAGGCAAGTAAGGCAAGAAAGAGGAACTTGAGAGTATTTTTTGCCATTACAATATTGGAAATTGAAAAAAAGGAACTGCCTTGCAGAAAATTATTTTGTCCAAAAAAATTACTTCACATTTCTTCACTGAGTCAGCCACATTTACCAGAGCGTCCTGCGAGTTGCTATTTTCCCGTACGGAATACTGATGACTACGAGAGTACCACACACTAACTACTCTTAGCATTTTCCAATGAATGCAGTTCCCTTTAGTGCCAAATAATACACTCACAAGTCTAGTCATCGCATGCACTTACGGCAAGGGAATAGCGAATTCGGAATAACTTCATTAGACACTAATTCCTATTAAGGAATGCGAAGACAGGAGCAGGTATCGTTTATTTTTGGCGGTCTCAGTGAAACCTAAGCATTTTAGTAATTATGCGTTCAAATATTATTTCCTGGAGCTAAGAGGAAAACTAAATGGTGTTTTATAAATACATTAAAACTATTGAAATAATATATCATAAAAAATAAATGTGTGACTAAGGGCGAAGTTTACCAACTTATCAATTTGATATGTATACGCCATAAAGAGAATATAAATTCTGGAAAAATTTTTAAAAAATATCTTGGTTTTCAGAAGCTTCATTCTCTAATAGATAAATAACCCTTGACTTAAGGAATACGCAGAAATCACATCCTAGGTTGGACACAGAAGCGAGAGAGTGGATATACGTCCGGGAATAAATTTAAAAATATCTAAAATATGACTTTGATCTCATGAGGAGAGCGGATGGTCGTCGAAACGTCGGCAACCTCAGAGCCTGACACCCGGTTGAAATACGGAGAAACCTAAGAAACGTGCACACAGATCGGGGAGTTCGGTGGCGTCTATAAAGGTAGAAAAAAAAACGATTCAAACACAAATATAATTTATTAACAAAAAAGAGCGGTCGTTAATGAACCCCCTCTCAAATTGTGACTGGCTTAACGAAATAAATCATATAAGGGAAGAGAGGGAGTTTGAGTGCGTTATTACCTTGGCTTCGGAGACTGGTGTTCAATAAGGTGCCGTGGGTCCGTCTCTCGGGAGCAGCTCTTTCAGCGTCGAATACTCGCCGAGAGCCTCACCAAAACAATAAAGCCCAATGCTCGCGGAACAACCGCTTTATATATATGTTGGGCCCCATTTACCCCCTGGTATCAAGAGCCCCTACTGACCGGTGCCTTCCTCGGTACTCTGGCGGAAAATAACACCACCCGCTTAGCCGCTCCACCGATATCCTCTGACTGAAGGAAGGCTCGCCTTCCTGTACACAATTTACCGGGAAAGCATCCTAACCTCTCCATTCCCAAATGTTTGCTTTACTCCAGAGATTCCCAGTCAGAAATTTAGATAATTTCATAAAACCTCTACGCTTTACAATGTAAATCAATGCATAGATGATAAGTTCCAGTACATTATTATAAACTGAATGACAGTTTTTTATAAGTTTAGAGATACCCATTAAATTAAATTGCAACTTATTTCGTACACCAGTGCTATAGTAATTATTTGGTAACAGTATTCATTATCATATAATTAAGAAGAAAACCCATTTCCCCCATAAATTAACCTTTTAAATATACAAGTCCACAGGACTAGAAGAATTATCAAAAGCAAAGAAAAGCTAAATGAACAGCCTCACCAAGAGCGCAATATCAAACACCTTTGAAAGACAAAGACATAATAATAACTATTGATTCGTGAGCGGTGGAAAGTAATGTTCCTTCAGCATGAAAAGAAAACATTGGAATTTACGACGAAAAAAAGCGTCCAGTTATGTCGCAATTAAAATGGCAATGTAAAAAACTGTCACTTGAGTTCATTAAAAATTACTTAAAATTATTATCGATGCATTGATTTGCCTTCTAAAGCGTGGACGTTTCATGAAATCATAAAAAGTTTCTACCTGGGAATCATTGGTGTACTGTAAAAATTTGGGAATGGAGGTTCCGATGCTTTCCCAGTGAATTGTGTTTCTTGGCATTTCACACAATTCTGGTATTGGGTGACATTTTCTCTGAAAATTCAATTGATAAATTGATTCCATATGTTTTATCATGTATTTCTGGTAAACCTGGATATATCTTGAGCTCAAATTTTTACAGCTAGGCACTTTTTGTCAACTTTTCCGCCGTCTTTTTCAGCAGGATTACGGGAGAGCATGATGATTTAATGATGCTAAGGCCTACTTTTTTTACGCCCCTGAGACTCCTAGAAGTCAGACATTTTTTCCTCTAGAATTTGAAAGAAAAATCACCACACAGGAAGCAGCAGAAATAGTAAAAGAAATTCTTCTTCGCAGAAATAAGCTATCAAAGAACCCCACCCACCGCTTCATGCTACACGCTCAGATGGCAGACTAGTTTTTTTCAGCGCAAGTATTCGTGAAAAACGTGCCTTGCTTACGTCAAGGGCGACGTTTTTCCTGGATAAATGTTCAACTCGTGTGCAACTAATTCATAATTTCCAATGAAATAGTCAATGAATGAAAAATTTTCAAGCGGAAGCCTCAATATTATTCCGTTCCCCGAAATCGTATAATGCCGAGGAATTTGATTTATCTCATTTCCATTATATGCCATTGATATTTTCCTGGTGAAACCGGCACCACCGTATTCAATCAATAGGTATCCTATTCTAATTTCCGGTAAATTAACCCATTATAACCCAATATTGCTTCTAAGTAACATCAAAAATGTATAATTTTCTGCTCTATTCAGGAAAGATTTAAATAACGTGTTCTTTTGCGCTGTAAAGTTTACTAGCGAAGTACGTAGCTTCCACAATAATAATTATCGAGTCGAAAATTGTCACATTTTACAAAAGAGAGGTCTTGAAATATAATATCTCCCAGTAGTAGCTCGGGGTTAGAAAAAGGTTAAAACAAAAAGGCAGAATCTGACCTAATATATTTATCTACAAGCAACACAGAACTAGGAATAAAAAAATTAAACTCAAGAACTCGCTTCTGAGTTGCGGAGCTCAAATTTAGTTTTATAGGATGGGATACAGGAGATATTAAAATATAGATGTGCGCAGAGTAATCGAGCGAATTTTACATGATACAAAGAAGGATAAGAGAGTCCGGGCCAGTACTATGACAAAAAATGCTGAGTTCTCAAACCAAAGGTCAGGGTTCAAATTCACACGATGGCGGAAATTTCAGTGAGGTTGCAAAGGAATTACGACTTTACACTTGGCTACCATGCATTGCACATTTCAACAAGGCACTCGGCGCGAGGGTCAAACGTTTACGCCGTGGGATATTTCGACACTATCACCACTTTTGATTTCACAGGTGTTTGCTCTCGACCAATATAAAAATTGAACACTCACTCACAAGGAAAAAATTATTTTCATCACCAAATCAATACATCTTTTTAATTAGACGGAATACCTACAACTAACTGAATTGTAATCATTGGTGTCCGAACAAAATACTGGCGTAATAAACACAAAAACGAACCAACGAAAGAAATCAACTTCAAAAAAATATGATAATGACACCCCTACGAGATAGGCTTAAAATAATGTCAAATTAATAATTAAACTTTCAAATATTTCCAAAGAAATTAGGTTTTAAACTGAATTTTCGCAGAAATGTGCAACTTTCATTATCGCGAGTACAATTTTTTTATTCCCAAACCACCGAATACAGCTCTTATTGGCCATTCGAGGTATTCAACAAAAACAATTAAACGTACACGAACGACCAATACGCTTTCGGAGAATCGAAATAGAGGAAAGCTACCCAGGCGGGACTCGAACCCGCGACCTCTTGTTCTGCACGAATTTTTTCCGAGGATTTTACCCCGCCGCTTCTGAGAAATATAAAGATATACAAGACCGAAATATAAATAGTGTTTAGGTTAATCAACAACTCACACTAGACGGCAGCTCAGAGACACATTTAATATTAAACATTCATAGAGCCAGTACCCAACAATTATCATTACGTGCGAAACTGTTTGATTCTCAGAAATCTGTAAGTTCTAGAGTGTATAAGGTAGTTACCGCTCCTGATCTTTTTTTAAAAAACAAGCATATTTTAAATCACAAAAAAATTCAGCAATTCAATCAACACGGTTAACAGAGCCTTCTTCTTCCACGATTATTTGTTTCCGATTAACTATTCAGTCGCTAAAAACGCACGTGGTCTATTCCTGCCGGCAACAGCTTACTCACCCTCGGAATAGGTCCGGACGCAATTAATTAGTTGTGGCAACTAAAAAGTCGCCCGTGCGCGAGGTCACAGTCAATGCCGTGTGTTTCATTGGAACTTCCTCAAAGCAACTAAATAGTTGCTTTGTAAAAGTAGCCAGTGCGCGGGGACCCTAATAGAGCATTATAAGTAATAATTTTCTCTTGATTTTTCGTACTCTCCTGACTTCCTGCATTTGGAGAAACACATTAAAGAGTTGTCTATATTCTTTAATTTAAAATAAAGTGGTAAAATCTTTCAACGATTACGTCACAAAATTAATTGATAGACAAGGGATTTTTCGACCAATCCCCCTTACCATCAAACGACTAACGGTATGCTCATTACAAAATCCTTACGTTTTAATCTATAAGAGCATCCGCAAGTGATGAAATTGTTAATAATGCCACAGAGCAGAGGAGGAGTCAACATCTGCTCCAGCCAGGGAGCGGGCAGATGCGGCGGGGAAAGTCATTAATATTAATGGCAGCGATTTTCCACGCGGAATGTAATCACTTTTAATCGACGCGTGGTTTCCAAGGACGCTAAGTTTGGAAGAACGACGATCCTTAATACGTCACACCACGCTTCGTCACGATCCACGCTGGAAAGCAAAACCCAAGAAAAGACGAGGAGGATGGCTGGAGTAAACAAGGGGTGAAAAGAGGCAAGCATGGAGGGAAACTTAGCGAAGGGTATTCCTTAAAGTAGATGATCGGATTTCAGGAGCGTTATTAAAGTTATTCCCAAGTGTAGTTATTATATATTTTGTTTTAATTTACGATAGCTCTGGAATTCATTGCACATTGATAAATTAACGTTTTTAATTTTTAAGTCCATTATTAACTGCTTATTATTATTCGTCATAGCAACAAGTAGCTCAGATCTCCTAGTGCCTCACGAATCAATCATTACGTACATCTTCAAATGTTCGCGAGCTACTTTGTGGAAGTTTCTCACTGCTAAAACGACATATTGATAACTTTTCCATAAAACACAGCGTTATTCGATACAACCTCGATCGAATATGAGACTCCTGTGTCATTATCAATGGGTTACTGAGAGATTATTCCTCTTGATAATGGCACGGGAATGTTGGAAGACGCGAATATTACTCAAGAGTCTCAGTAATACCTTTATAATGGCACAGGAGTGATGATACTGGTCGAGGTTGTACCTAATGAAGCTCCGTAAAATAGACAAAGTTATGGATATATTTATTTAACCGTAAATCATCCTTGATATCGGTATCGAGCATGCTGTCAACTCGATATTGCACTATACCGAAGAAATAATTCATGCCTTTTTAAGCTAAAACATAATCCAATCGTTGGTCTTATTATGAGATGAAAAATTCAACAGCAAAGAGAATGGAGAATTCGTGCCAAATAATATTTAGCCTTTCTAAGGCATTTGACTCAACCTTTCACTGAAACAGTTGATTTTCTACTTTTACCCCACCACGCGGAATGATAGTCAAATTTTCATGTACTTGTATCAGTTACCATGGTTTCATAAATGATACTCTGAATACCTACATATTAAAATCAAGATAAATTAAGGGGCAGAATTCAATAACTCTACCGTACATGTTCACAATTTGACATTAAAACAGGACAAATATGTACCTAAGTACATAAATTTATATCATGTTCACAGAGATATGTGCTAATTAGCATTGAATTTTTAATTAAATGCAGTAACTGTAAATCAAACCAAAAATGACTTCTGAAACACTATAAATGAGAAAGCGCTCCTTGAAAAAAGTTACTTAGCACGCAGTCACGCGCACTAGTGCAAATTAATACGCACCAAGGATGAAGTTCGTCATGAAAAAGTTTTTTTAGCATAACCGCGACAAGAAATAACACTAGGCAAAAGGAACGAGAATCATTAATTCGTACATTAATTCCACAGACAAAAAAGCCATTCGCCTTGACTGAGATTCGAACCCGAATCCCCCGCATTTCCGGTAGAGCTTATAGAGTATCCAGTTAAGTTACCGAGGAAAACTTCCACCCTGTAGAAAATTTGAGGACTTTACAAGAATAGGCATAGGACAAGAACAAATTTTCCCCCAGAAGAAATAACTCTTCGGTAGCTTAACAGGCTAAAGCACTCGACCGGAATTCGAGAGATCCGGGTTCGAATCACGGTCAAAGCGGACGATATTTTTTTCTCTGAGAAATTTTCGCAGAATTTGTGCATCGCGGGTGACTCTATTACAGTTATCACCGTGGCTAGTCTCGGTAAAAATAAGTATTAGGTCTGTGAAAAATATATAATATATTGGCCTCAATATTCTGCTTTCACTAGGTAAACAGTGTAAAAAATTAGAACTCCTAATGGAGAGTAAAGGAAGCACTTGAGTGTTTTTTTATTCTTAAAAACCAAAACTCCATCGACGACATATTCATCTTGTGACGACTAGAAATTAATGAATTCACCTTCGAAAGATTTATGAGACCATGAGCAATCACAAAAAAGCATGTATTGTATTGTAAGACATGTTAATTTGCCCTTCATTCACTGAGTTCTCCCATGGTGGGGTCATCGACAGCGCAATACCTAATGAAGCACAGCAATAAACGCGGTAGATGTTTCTCGACAGCTTTGATTCGCACAAGAGGCGACGGAGCTTCCTTGAGGGCGAGATTAAAAGCTTCGAAATCATCACGAGAGGATTCCGCGAACAAAGACGAAAAAGCGCCCAAAATCGTCCCTCGACTCTTTCACGGCACGTCACACAGCCCGAGGCGATGGAGCGTAGCTATCGCCTGGGCTCTATACGACTGGTGGGGGAGACGAGAGGGATTCAATCAGAACGAGATTGGTCGTGTCCTTGGGGCCAGTGCTTCCGACACTATGGCGAAGGGGGTATTGACATGACAAGACGAGAGAGGACGAAATTGCGTCTTCGAAAGGGGAAGCTCTCCGAAAAGTCACCGCTCCTTCATTGGATTTGTCATTATTGGGAAGAGTTTGCCGAAGAAAGAACTTCTCACGGCTCTCCAGAGAATTATAGCTCACTTCTTTCGCTGGTGTTCTGGCGAGAGAGAGCAGTCCACGCCCCCGCGATATTTTGCAATGCTTTTTGTTATGATTTTAGGCTATTTTAGAAACAAAATAGCTCAATCTAGCTATCAGATTTTACGAAAAAATCTGAATAGACTTTATTCGCAACTCATGTTAGGAACCCATTTCTGCCGAATATGCCCCAGAGGGCATTTTTAGGGCAATTTGAATAAGATATGAAGTGAAAAACTTTGCACTTTCCACATAAAAATTTATTAAATTTTTTAATGAATATAATTAATAAATTTTTATGTGGAAAGTGCGAAGTGTTTCACTTCATATCTCATAATGTATCTCCGCAAAGTATCTGCCTCATCCATCCAATTCAATTTAAATAAAATTGAAGTCATAAGTTACAAAGTAGAGACAAAATGATGGAGGTGAATAAAACTGACAGGTTCTTTTCCACACAGAGTTTAATTACGCTACCAGTTTTGACCTAACGATGATGCGAACTGTATGGAAACCGGTTTTACTCTTAATTTTTGTGTAGAAAATTTCTGCCAGTCACACATATTATTAGACTTCTCCTAGAGAACGCCTTTAAAAATTCCTACGTGAGGAAGTTTCTCGGTTATATCACTGATAGCCAAATTCTCCAGGCTTGCAAATTCACTTATTTTGCTGGAGTTCCGGCGAGGAAGAGGGAGAGAAATCTACCCCTAAGGCCCCTACGGTATTCTGCACCGCATTTTTAAGACTCATAATAGCTCAACCTCGCCATCAGATTTTACGATCAAATCTAAGTACAAACGGACTACTGTGCCCGCTACTCATCTTAGGGACCTAGCGCTATCCGAACAACACGTCATTTTCTTCGTTATATAGGGTAACTTCACTTATATACAATAACGGGAGACACCAGCATTTCTCTTGATACATGATTTACCCGGATAACAAAAACACAGAAATTTCTAGGTACTATGGAAAAAAGAGGTTCATAAGCACCGGAAGGAATGAACTGCATGCGAAAATATATTTTCTGGGGATCAGGTACTTACAATCTGAAGATTTCAAAGAAGCTAGACGTTGAAGACACGATTCCTACTCCATTATCCCTGAGAGTATGTGATCACGCACGTACCAAAATATGACGGGTTGACTCCCTACAGGATAAAATGTTGGCTGCTTGAAATACACACTCGCGGGCACGCTGCCTGTGAAGCTAACAAACATCAAACAGGACAAAATATTGTTACCTGATAAATAACATCGATCGAGGACATGAATTACTCAGCGAAACTAATACCAATTACTCCTCGAATTACGAAATAATTATAATTGATTAAGATGCATCGGATGACTTGGGTGTTCTCTTTACATTATTAACATGAATTAAAAACAAATGATTTATCTGAGTCTGGTTAAAAAATAAATCCACGCTGTAAATTAAAATATTAAACAGACCTTTTTGGTCGTATTCATAATTAGTCATCCAAAGAGCGAAAAAAAATGATAAGCCCAAATCACAACAAGAGAGAAAAAGCGAAAGGAGACCAAACAATTTTTATTTTAAGACAGTCCTCAATCCCATTTAAAGACTTGAAATACATCACATTTGTCATAAAAATCAAACAATAATCACTGTCTGTATTTCTGTTACGTATCGAAATGGTAACAATGTTCTATATACCTTTATATTTTTCAAATGACTCGAAGACCCATATCCGAGTGAAACTATTTTATTAAAACTAAAAACCTTGACCTAATTTATAAAATACTTTAATACACAATGAAGAAATTATAGTCCTTTAAAACATCGCTGCGGTACCAATCACAAATTACAGAGAAGGAAAGACTATAACTCAAAAAATAGCAAAACCTAGATACTACCACGAATAACCGTTATTTCGTAGCTTTCGAGGGTTATCAAGATTTCATGAAAGACATTTGAGTACGTTAGTCCACTTTTACCAAATGAGTTCCTTTCATCAATCGCGCACATTAGTTTTCAAACACGAATCAAATATTTTAACATGTAACCTCAACTGTAACCTAGCTGCACAGTCGACGAATAACTGGAGTTCCTGAACTTTAGGGGGGACATGATCTCTTTCACTGATTCACCTGTGTAATTTAAAATTACAAGCAAAAAAAATCATGCCTTTTTTATCAACTTGATTTCAATATTTTTCATTATATATACCATATTTTTGTAAGTGTACTCACTGATTATAGTTCGTTTAATCTTTAATCTTAGATTTGGTTACCACTGAAACATGCATTGTTCTCGTCCTAGTTTCATCCCCACTCCGCTAGGTATGAGTCTTAAATAATCCGTGGAGTCTCCCACTTATTGTTGAAAGTTTAAGATTATAAAGAATCTTTAGAGACAAATGGGTTGAATACTGAACGCGCGTCAGTTTATTAAATCACCCATAACTCAATTAATGTTTTACTATATTGACGCCGGATGAAATAGTACAGCGAAGATGGAAAAGTAGTATATACTAAATGATTTTCCTCAAAATTAATAAAGAAGATAATCACATTCATAGAGGTAAAAATATTATTTTCGATAGTAGCTTAAAGAATAGTTACAGAAAACAAACGAAAAAATACTTTTTTATTAAGTTAATTTTGAATTTCTGGAAATGAATACATAATATCAATGTGCTATGAAAATAACTGAGGCGAAATCCTATCTTTCTTAGTTGAAATTAATTTAAATACATTGGTAAATTTCAGTTGAAGCGCTAAGAAACACAAGTTTCAAAAATGTTGTCTATAAGAACTCCAAATTTAAAAGGCAGCGATTTCCGCAGTGGTTCGTAAATTAGAGAACAGTTACAGCAAGAGTAAAACAAAATTTACTGCTCCAAAACTTCTTGAAATTATTCGAGATGATTCACTATTTTAGACCCTTTCGACCGTGAATGGGAAAGAAAAATTAACTAACTACTGCAAGTCCATTTATACTAATTTAACAACAGTGTTATACGTAAAAGGTAAATATTGAATAACAACGGATTTTTAATTTCAAAACTTTTTTCACAAGGCCATAATTGGGAAAGACAACTTTAACAACTGCAATGCCTTTTTTCTATCGTAATTTAAGCCCATAAAACGTAACGAATACTGAAAGTATGTTCCCACTGAGAACATTTTGTAATTAAGGAACCATTTTTTCCAGTTTCCATTCGATAATAAACTTTGAGTTTTCACAAGAATTTTAAGCAAAATAAAAATCAGTGAATAGATGAAAAATCAACGTTTTCATAAGCCCGAACATATTATAAACCAAGGTACACATGCAATACGAGAGTTTGATTAAACGCACACCTGCATTTCACACTGCGATAAAAGCTGTTTGGGAAATTCAGTTCACGAAAGGCGTAAAATAAAGCGTTAGCTAGAGGCAGCAAATAGCGAAACAATTGGGTCCCGGCAAGGAACACTTTCAACGCTTACTTAACGGGCCAACACATCGGCGACTTTAAAAAAATAGAGCCCAGTAAAGCGGCAGAATGGCCTTGGAAAGCCAGCAAAATCAAGGACAATGCTCGAAAAGAAACGGAAAGGATTTTGCAGTGGAATCTGGCCGGATTAGAGATTGTCGTATTTTGGAGCCCTAAGTAGGCCGAGCTTTTTCTTTCCTTTGACTTTCTGAGAAAAGAATTAAAGAAATGCGGGTACGCGAAAAGCAGAACAATTTAGACGGGACGCGAAGGATTACAAGTTACGGGGGAAAAACAGGGAAAGAAGAGAAGAAAAGAGAAGGGTCGAAAATAATGTACACATTTGGTACATATAAAATAATAAAAATTAAATTGAAAAAATAAACAGAAAAACAAGCTTTTTGCCAAAACCGGTATAAAATCCACTAGAAAATTCTCCTCGGAGAATAAAGCGTGGGTGTTAATTAGGGTTATTAGAAATGAGTGCAGAAGAGTGAGTATGGATAGGCCTGACCTGACCTAGACCTGATAAGTGAGTATGGATAGCCACGCAATATTAATATCAAAACCTAATCAGCAACCACGCTTTGTTTTTCGAGTGCTGCAAAGCTTATTTTTTCACTTTTTACGTGTATTTTGCATTAAATACTGGTTTTGGAGAAAGCTTGTTTTTATCTATTTTAAGAATTCTATTTTTATTCTCTACTGTTTAGTGGCGAATCATGTGATCAACAGAACCACAGCTGTTAACGAAATGTCTGCAAAAAAAACTCATCACTGATTAATAGATACCGTATTTTCGTCAGAAGCAAAGGTGTGCGCAAATATGTGTTTTTAACTCAACAAGTTCGTTAAGTTTTTTTTCTAGAAGCACCATTCACTATACCGTCAAAATTATGCAGAAATCTAATGGCGAAATTTTATTAATTTAAAAACACTGACGATCACATCATTAAAATTGACGAAGTGGTTGCTATACCTGTTATTTCTTCATTTTTCTCACATCCCTTGTGAAGGACCGAGAGAATTTTGAGCCTGTACTGTATTAGCCTCAACAGAACAATGTGAAAAATATCAGAAAAATAGCGATAACAAAGGAGCATGTAAGATGAAGAAGGTACATAAGTGTTTATCTGTGAAAACGATTGCTTTGGTGGTGAATAAAGTTTCAAAACATTGCCTTTAGAAACTCAATCTGTTTGTTACATGGAACTTAATGACAACCATCAAATCAAGAAAAATTGGTCACTTCATAAAATCTCACCATGAATTCAAAATAGCACGACCTCTAAAATCTTTAATGGGAAAACAGTATGTGTCAATGAAAATGCTAATAAAGTCTGAAAGACTGCAGAAATTTAGGATATGTACAATGATTACATGAAATCCAATTGATAGGACTTCAAAGAAATTGGAATCCAAGTCAATGAATTTCGACGAAGAAAATTACATTACGAGATGGAAATAGCTATTTGATTTCATAGAAGTGACACGTTCCACAAAATTACGATTATTCATTCTCCTACGCGTCCCTGCTAATATTTTTCGGGCCTATGATTATCTAGCCCATTACTTTTATTCAGGATTAAGTTAAGAGTTTCCTCGCTTCGGATTTTCCTTATAAGATATTCCAGGAATAATGTCACGGTTTTCCTTCTATGAGTTACCTGTTTCTACTTTAAAAAAAATGCCCGCACCAGAAAGTTTACAGATGAATCCGTATCGAATTTACTTCACACTACATCTGCAAAAAATTATTCCGGTGCCATCTGATTTTTCATCCCTAAGAATTATTTTCTTTCCAATTGGTCCTAGATGAGATGGGTTTTATCCTCAGCACGATGACGAAGGAGATTGAATCAAATAATACTTCGTAGAAAACATTCGTAGCACGATTTTTATCAGTGTTAAATTAACGTTTTTCAAGTGCACAGTAAAATAATATTCAGGCAGCAATATTAGTTGGGCAATAACGACAGTTACGTAGTATAATACACTGCTCTCATTCAAGTTTGTTCTTTTCTCTTTCCAGTCGTCGGAAACGTGTGATTTACTTTCATTAGTTTTCAAGACTGAGACATAAAGTAAAAATGCATTATTAAAAATAATTAAGGCGAAATGATGATACACAAAATAAACAATTTTCATTAAATAAATCCATTTTTAAGCAACAATTCATCAATGTACAATATTATCATTAACTATGTAATCCTTGACCTGCGATTAGTGTTACGGTGACTGAATAAAACAATTTCTCCAGTCCAGTAGGGGAATGTATGTATATATTATGCATTGGAATAATACAAAATAACTTTCTAATATTTATTTATCACAAAATAATTCACCCGAATCGTGCGTCGGATGGCAATTCCACGCAATGCCGATCTTAGCAGGCTTATCATACAGAAGGAACTGGATCGCTTGTCATTCATTATTTTCCGAGGTCATCCTGGAAGTCCATACTCTCAAGATAAGATTGACTCTCAAGAACATTTGAATTGAATAATGAGCAGCAAAGGAAGTCTATTAATTATTAAATACAACGATCATAAATTATCAATATTGATAATGTTTTTCTTTTCGCAGAAATTTCGACAATTTGTGTTGGAAATTCCGACATGAGAAATCAACAACACACCCATATCATTGATACGGATAAAAACATTTACCTAAATATTGCACTTTGATCACGATATCTCTTCCGAAAAAGTTGACTCCATACAAGAAAATTTTAAGAAAGCTAATTACTATTAAGGAAACACGCATGAGGCAGGATAATCAAATTTATGAGAATTTTTAAAGAGGAAGAATAAAGATTTCTACATGAACGAAACGAAGGGAGCACAACACAACAATAGTGGACAAATCTACCATCATTCGAATAAAATGCGACTCTTCCATTCCTTCCCCGTAGTGCGGCTGCCCCAAATGCAAGCGCCCAAAGTCCGAAAGTCCATGACGCAAACAAGAGGAGCGCCAGAGCAAGAACGGAATCACTCCAAAACCACGGAGAGGCGTGGGCAGAGGGAGCAAAAATTTCCAAGTGTTCGGAAGAGAGGGGGAGGGATCCGTATCCATTGCGATCAATTCGACCGGAAAAATAAAAGAAGAGAAAAACAAAGTCTCGAGGATGGTTCCGCCGAGCCGAGATCCAATGATGTCGACCCCCCTAAAAGCCTTCTGCGGGAAATTGCAAATCGGACGCCAGTTCCTCGCCCGCCCATACACGGATGAAATGCCGGCGGATATGCGATGCACTCGTGGGGCGGAACGAAGGGCGTTATCATCCGGGTCTCCTCTTTGAAAGACAAAAAACTGCCCTTAATAATAATATTTATTTCCTCGGGGTGCAATATCCCTATGAGCACGAATTGTACATAAGTGGTGAGAAAATTACATACATAAAACAGTTGATAACATATTCATTATAATCGAATTACAGATAAACAAAAAATAGCATATTACAGTAGATTATTCAGTTTCGGTTATCAAGTTGAATTTAATCGAAGCATAAAAACGTAAATATGTCATTTAATAAGGTATTTTTAACATTATAATAAATCAAACATTTGACACTTGATAAAATGTTATCATGTTATAACATTTAATGAATAATAAACCAAAAAATAGTTAAGGAAAAAAAGAGGAAAACCGCCGCAAATTCTATTGGGTATTGAAGTTTGGATTACATGACTGTGAATGATAGATATTGAATTATGTTTTGCGGGAAAGGTGAGAATGAAGTTTTGATTTGAAGGACTGCACATTTGAAATATAAAGTAATAAATAATCAGTGAGAAGGACAGCGGGTTCATGACACGATTAACCTCTTGCGCTGAAATGACGAGTCTAGCTCGTCATTAACTTCAGATGCCAAATCGTGCAACGACGAGTGTACCTCAGAGTCATGAGATTTTCATAATTTTAGCAGTGTTTAGGGGAATAATATAAGTACATTGAAAGTTTCAAAAAGTTAAAACATCCGTTATGTACATAATGAACTCAAATTTCATGAAATATGATGCATTGGAAGGAATATAAGGATATTATCCGAGTAGCGATAGCTGTGTTCTCTATATTTAATCATAATTTATATTTAATTGTTCTTCGCAGATTACAAACTAGAAAATATCATTTCATTACCCACCATTCCATTTAAACAGAAAACCCAATACGCCAATTTAAATTTACCTATCATTTCAGCAGCACAAGGGGTTTCAAAACACATCCAAACGAGGTTTTCCTGAAAATGTTAGGTAGCCATTTTACTATATATCATGAGATAACTGCGAATGAGGAGGACCAGCAATAAACGAGAAAAATCGCTAGAAAGAGCATATCACTCGATTTACCTAGCTACTGAGACACTATGATCTTTCTTTCCATGGAAATGTTAGCGACTTTGATGATTTCCACGAATTCAGAACGATTTTACGGAGACAATACAGGAAATAGGATAACATTCAACGCCAAACTTCGACTCGTGAGACGTGAAGAGACTAAAGATGCGCTTCGGAGGCAAACTTTGACGAAACTTTGAAAACGGAGAGGAAAGAGAGAGAGAATGGGAAATAAAGAAAGTTGAGAGGCTCGAAGACAAAGAGAAAACAACGGAAGACGTCACTGTCAACGCTAAAGTCAGCATTTCTCCTGGGATATAGCTTCAGATCAAACTGGGAAAAACAGGCTGAGATAAAACTGGAAAAATGGGTGAGAAGCACCACTTCAAATACTCAGAGGCATAAAACCTCATAGAGATCGAAAATAGTAAGGAATGTCAAGCAATGTTGTAAACTGTAGAACACCGTAGTAAATTTCAAGATCGAATACAAAAAAATATCTATTCCGAAAGACTTATTTCCATTACCTTGAAAATATCATTGCCAAAATATGTGAACTTTTTAAATATATGCGTGAGACTTCAGAAATGAGAAATAATCGTTACGAAGGGAAAAGGGCAATAACACAAAATATTAGCAGTGTTCTCAAATGATTTCCCAAAAAATCTAACCTACATTCCTAAACCAAACTCTGCCTCAGGTCAGGATTTAACAATGGGAATGTATTATTCTGGATAAAAATTCAAATGAAAAATTTATCGTGACCAAAAGTCTAATTTTTAGTCCGTTTTTTTTAGTTATACATTCACGAAATTCGATTGTTACGTCACCCTTCCTCAAATGAAATAGGGTATTAGAGTTTGGAATTGAATTATTTCGGTAACTGGGATATTGATGTAATGAAATACACACGAAATGAAAATAAATTTATACCTATGTTTCCTCAATATCATCAGCAACCCTTCACAGTATTAATATTTTCTTATCTGAAAAGAGGTACGTATTTTATCGTTTATTAATCAGTAACTACTATGAACACGATGTTTTACGACAACTTCTCCATACTTGGATATGAGAATTGAATTGATGTGCAATTGGACTCTTGTGAAATCCATTCCTAGAGGGAGAACTTTGCAATAATTTTAAGAGCACTAAAAATATTTTTCAGAAAAAAATTCCGATATTTTAGTTTCTCCACCACCAAATCTCGCCTGACACGATTCAGTTTTCAACCACATTTCCTTTGATCCTCAGATCGACTTGGTGTCTGGCGACACATGACGAGATCTGGACCCAGACAGGACATCCCGCAACAGTTTCGCAGCCGATATGTTTGCGGCCGTGGGCGCCTGGCGTCGGGCGCTTGGCTGAGTGGAGACGGCTGGAAGCAAGTGGCACCAACGGCGAACATGGACGACGGCCACGACGTGCAACAACACCCTCCCTACACCGAGACCAACCACCAGCAAAACCACAGCGGGGACGCGGAGACGATCGCTTTTCCCGGTAAATGAACAAATCTTGAACATCCCTTTTCCAGACTAATCCACATTTATATTGATGAATCTTCTATATTATTTCTACTGCATAGATACCTTTTTCTCAACTTATACGCAACCAAACTCTACAAATGAGGTACCAAAATGCACAGAATTTATCAGAGAACATGCGACGGCATATTTTACTTCCTAAATATTGCGATTGTTTCCTAAAATTGGTTTTTAAGTAATAAAAAAAACAAAAACCGGTAAATATTCCTAACATTAACGGCGCACAAACTGATACATTTGTACATTTGCAACAATATTTAGCATTCTTTAAATAACGTTTATCAAAATGCGGCTGATTCCACATTCAAGTCTCCTGTTGATACGTAAGTATGAGTCATCATGTGCGTTTAACAGAGGATAGTGTAATTACTTCCAATGTTGTGTTTAAAGAGGTCCTCTGACCTCAATTTGTACATGAAAATTCCAATTTAAGTTGTACATAAGACCCTGCCTTTTTTTCTACATTTTAAAATTAGAAACGCGCCTATCCCTCTGTGGACCTGCATTGAAAAGAGCGGGGGAAACCCGCTGGGAGCGGGCGCAGCACGCTCGTACTTAATAAATTATTAATAAAGTGTTCTACCAGTCAAGGTAGGTTTGCATGGAGTATTGATTGCCTTTCACGGTAAATGAAGGAATGAAATCCTTTTCTTAAGACTGAAATCCGCATTTACATTCGTGAATACATAATAAATTATTAATAAAGAATTCTACCAGTCAAGGTACGTTTGCATGGAGCATTTAACCAATCGCCCCGGCCTATCTCTCCTCTCAGATTCCTCCATATCGCCTCATAATAACCACAAAGTGGAGTCGTAGCATCCCACCATTGGTTTACCCATCAAATCGTTTCACGATTGACGTGGTATAAATGCGATATATCCATGATAAAATTTAAGCATCAAATGGTAATTTACGAATTTAAATAAATAACTCCACTAACGACCATGGTTTCGACACCCTATAACCCCGACTCTATACCCGACAACCTTAAAAATGACGAGTGTTGAAACCTTGGTCAGAAGGGTGGTTATATATTTATATTGTGGAAATTACCGTTTGTTTTTTATATTTTATCATAGATCCCCCATTGTTTGGCACATCACTAAAGTTGTAGCATACGCGTCGATACGTGTGGAGTTTATTATCAATTTTCCCATTAAAAATTAAGATGAATAGGCAATTTATCAGCAATGAACGTATTCAACAACTCATAAATGAGTTCCGGTGCTTTTACTTCATTTCTTACGTTCCCGTAGTTGCCTCAAAGTTTTCCTGATGATATTAGTAAGATTAGGATAAAACAATCTCACTCTTTCATAAAATATTCATTCATAAATTGAAAAGCGATATGTAATTCCATCGAACTATAATATAGTTGTATTTCAATTTCACTGAAAGATTAATGCCGGAGTACATAAACCCAGAAAAAATACGAAAATTTACGAAAATCTTCCAAAATGAAAGTTCTTTCTACACATTGCCGATTATAACCTTCCCATGAGCATAATTGCTTAAGAAATGATTGAGGTTTCACGTTCATGCATCAGATCAAGTTCACTTCTAGGCTTCCAAAAGCTAAAATACAATGGAAAAAATAATGGCGAAATTCTTCGATATTCTAAGTACAAGACAAATAAAATGAGCCAAATGATGTTCATCACTTCATAAATCTTTAACATATGAAGTACGTTTAAAGGCTTACTGTTACGAAAGCTATGTTTTCGATCGAAATGTTATCTTAAACGCAAATTAATTTCTACCACTGTAAGGAAAGAGAAAGAGCCCTAGATGCATTGCCTGCTCAGATTATTATGAAGTAGAAATCATTTGTGATGGAATAAAAGCAGTCGGAAAAGTGAAAGGAGATGAAAATCCAATTTCCAAAGAGGATTGGGATTCTGCTCAAGGAGAAGGTCAAGAAGAAAGACAGAAGGTAAATATGGTTTGGTAAAGCGGATCAATAACCGAGCATTACTACTCAAGTTCTATTCTCGGTCTTTTGGGTGGTAACCTAAGGTCTCATAAATGGCTTGCGGAAGAGAAAACCAGAACGAATGCTCCAAGTCCTGAGAATGACTTTAAAACGATGCATCACACTCTACCCACTCGTCTTTTTTACCGCTATAAAAAAACGTTAAGTTATTAAGTTCAAGTATTCATATTTTCTCGGTACGTAGCAACTAGATACTGGAGAGTTAATCGAGATTTATATTATTTTTACTCTCACTATTGTCAGAGATAATAAGGAAGTAAAAGAAATGCTGAAATTTCAACAAGTTACTAATTTAAAGTCTACTAGTAACTAGCTAAAATATTAAGTTTACATTCTGTAAATATCAGAGTTTGTAGAACCGCACCTTGGAACAGGTTAACTTATATTCAAGATCACCTGACGGCGTAGTATCTTGGACCTTATTTGAAATTGGAAAAAAATCAACGTCTGCAAAAAAATATCGGTGAAAATTTTGCAAATATGAGATGCAAAGAAGTTTTGATGAAGAAATGCTCGATATTCCTGGAACATTTTTAATACATTAGCCCAATATCTAGGCTATAATTTCATAACTAAACAGACTGGTCTATTGGGAGTGATGCATCCCCCTTATCTCTTAAAAAATTACTTTTTTCCATGCCAAACTCAGTCATTCAAAACTGGCGCACATGAAATGTCGCTGAAAATAGCATGAATAAATTATCGAGGAGTAAATTGAACAAGCAGATGCCGAAAATGAAAGTGTCGTCAAGATTGCCAGCCACCTACCTTCCTCACGGAGGTCTTTCATGAGGAAGGCAACGCCAAGTCACAATTTTCTCGCACGCCCTCAGTTTGCCTTTTCCGCATTATTGAACGCGCCCACTCGCCAACATAGAACCTCAGCAAGGGCCTTGCGAAGTAATTACCTGCCGGCCTTGACGACGCACTCACGCAGGCGCCTGTCGCGAAAAGGTGTCGGAGCCTTGAGCTTAACTCCCACACGTCTTCATCCTTCAGAATAATTAACATATTTTTTAGCGGGATGTGCTATTAAGTTTGTACATGAAGTAAATAAAGAACTACTGATATGTATACACACCTATTCGGTATCAACAACTTTTTCAAAAACTAAATCGTTGAAGCAATTTGGAGAATCACTGCATATGATCCATTTCAAATATCTTTGCGGCTGGCTTAGTCGTCCAAGCTCAGCAAAACAAAGCTCCAAAAGTAACAGCAAATTTTACACTATGGCATTCCCCAGATGGAAACTGCAGCGACCTGGAACTGAAGTCCAGCAACTGATCAGTCCTGCTAACTATGATTCTTTTCAAATATCATCGATAACCTAGTCGTGCAAGATCGGAATATTTCGAGCGGCGTCGCGGCAGGAGGTGAGACCTACGACACTGGCGATGCAGGATGGGGAGGTTCAGACGTGGGTTTTGCCATGTTTTCTCAAAAGTCTTTGACAGCGCATCGAAACGAAAGACTGTGTCCGATACATATAGAGTGCCCAAGGAGGCCCTCACTCCTTTTCTTCACCAAGACGTCCAGAAAAGGTAGCTGGCCATCTTTCTCCAACTCCATGGTGAATTTTATGTCCTTGTGTTGGGAATTCAGGAGCAGTAGGAAGCCCTGCAGATTTTTCTTCTGCAAATTTTTCTCCAGACTTCTCTTCTCTGTGTATCGGAAAGCCACGCATATGGACCGGTAACTGGACTATGCCTCGCACCACCACCCTGTGCAAAAGGTATCATTGATAAATACACTTTTTCACCGGGCCCACCGCATTTCGGACGATGAGTCGCTGGCAAAGGAGGAAAGACATCTATTTGCGACATTGAAACAGAATGGTCACCTGGATTTGGCCCTCAAAAGAACTAGAAGAAAACCACACTAGAGTGAGAAAACAGAAGGCGTAAAAGCCTGGGCCGTCGTCCCCTACATCGCAGGAACCACAAAAAGGAATGCCAGGGCCCTGAAAAAGCATGGCGTCACCACGACGTTCAACTGCAGGACGAAAATTGGTGACTTGCTGCCCACAGCCAAAGATAAAATCCAGCATGGCTTTCATGAAGGTGTGTACAAGGTGCCTTGCTCTTGCGAGAAAGCGTACATTGGTGAGACTTGTAGTTCACTGAAAGCACGAATACAAGAGCACCGAAGGGCCACGAAGAATAGGCAATTCCAGCCGTCGGCCATATCAGAACATGCCTGGACCACGGGACATGACATTAAATTTGACGAAGTTAGGAAAACAGTAAATGAAGGCACATATTATCCCAGACTTAACCGAGAATCGATTGAGATAGCCCGGACGGACACTTTCAATAGGAACGATGGATGCCAATTGGAAGAGACTGATTAACTGACTGACTGACTGATGAGAGAGCAACAGCCACAACTGGCGGGACTGAGGCCAAATGTAACGAGGACGAGTCTTCGACCTGAAGACGCTGGCAGCGGTGCCAGCGAAACTGTTGTCTTAAAGCAAAAGCCGATGCGTAAGCACAGGAAAAATGAAGACATTGGAGCCTCGACTCCGCGGAAACCTTGGTAGTCACAAGCATCTGCCCATTTGGCAACACCGCTGACTTTCTCACGAAGCGTACACCACGGAGGTCTGAAAGCGACTCAATTTCCCGGAGGTTAGGCTCCGCCTATCGCATTTTGTTTGGTTTTTAGGAAGTCACGCACCCTCCTCCCTCACCACCCAGTCGAAAAGATATTTGATGTGAACTTAAATAACCTCAAAAATCCAATACTATACGCTGAGAATCTGAAGCTTTTGTTCTTTTCGGACTTATTACAATGCTTCGACAAATATTTTCTTTCTCTCGACCTTTGACTCAACAATATTTCGACCGAATGAAGCGTAACTATGAAAATTGTCTCAATAAGTGAAATAAGATTGTTTTCAATCCGCACCAGAAAGAACTCAGCATGGCAAATCAGTCCAAACCATCCCCACAAGAAAAGGTCGTTTCAAAGGAGCTCCTCGATTCAGTTGGTTTCTAGCCGAAAGTGATTTCGAGCTTATTTTTCGAGGTGAATGAGATCAGCCGCAGAATGAAGAAAAGACGGTTTTAGTTCGCGTTTTGATATGCTCAAAATTTCATTTTTTTCTATTATCGTGCCAATTCTAAAATTTTTACGACAATTCCCAATTGATTCCAGATAAAGGAGTCGTATACAGAATAAAACTACACTGCAATGTCCAGTGTTGATTCCTTTCAACACTGTCGAATGGAGTAACTTTCAAGGCATTGGGTAAAATAATTTCTTCGACACGAACGCGCCCATTATATTTTTACGACTTGCCATTCAAAAAATCTTCGGCTGAAGACTCAAGTTCACTCCACAATGTTCAAAATTCATAAAACTAAGGAACTGCATAGAATATTGCTCGAAATATTTTCAAAAATTTCGCCGGCTCAAAAAATCTGCATATGCTGGATACATATATGGCACAAGAGTATGCTACTCACAATCAGTATGAAATGCATTGCATTGATTTCTAAAAACTCCATTCCTGTGTATTTCAGTCGATAGGAAGCTTAACAACTTGACCTGTGCTTTTTCGCAACATAAAGCACAATTAAAACTTACGCTACCATCTGAAAATTTTCAAGAAAGCGTGCAAAATCTCGTCAATATTTTCCTTTCCTCAAATGTTTAATTTTTATCTTAATATTATGTCCGAGGTCGATTTTTATCATTGAAATACGAGCAAATGTTGACCGAGTCCTACTCTATACACTACGAAAATTTCAAGAGGATAACGTAACTTTTTATCGAGTGATATTTCGCGACTGGTATACAAAATACCATCGTTAAGGAAGGGACGAATCGCGTACGCGTCCTCTTAATTCCACACCGTAGTGCCCGATGCATCACCAGTGCAGTGGGGCTATACATTTTTTGCAACTAAAGTACGAAATAATTTAGTGGCTCACGTGAGGAATCTTACAATTGACAATTTCATCCGTAATTCTAAATTTGCTTTAAATTCGGTGTGACCCCAATTGCAATTTAAAACTTTTTCCAGCTATTAGGATCGATCATAGTGCCATTTTTATTTGCTGGAGTTGACCAAAATCCGAACGAAATCTTATATCCTGTGCTTCCAGCAACCCACCTCATAGGTATGCATTGCATACACAACAAAAATCACTATTCCGAATGAAATGTTCATAAGAGACGAATATATTGATTAAAAAATTATTTATATGTTTGTAATATTACTGATGTAACAAATATACTCTAAAGATATTTACATAGGAAGTACATATAATAAATGCCTATCAATGGACACATGGATCAATGAGATGCACTGAACTATCACCTATGAGGAGTCTGGTAGGCCCTTACCTGCTGTGGTAGGATTTTGGCCATGATGCAATCTTAACTAGCATTTTCTAATCAGTGTATCAGTGAAAAATGATGGAGACAAATATCTTCCAATTCTGTTCCATTAATTAATTTGTTCCTCCATAAACACTGACATGCAATATTTGATGTTACTAAATGGTGTATGCTGTTCTTCAATGCTATTTTTTGATAAGAGACTCAAGGCCTTTTATAAATCATGAAAGAATTAGCAGGAGCATCAAATAGGTTATGCACACAATGAAATACATGA
Organism: Ischnura elegans; assembly: GCF_921293095.1. Taxonomy (NCBI): domain Eukaryota; kingdom Metazoa; phylum Arthropoda; class Insecta; order Odonata; family Coenagrionidae; genus Ischnura; species Ischnura elegans. The sequence continues at coordinate 44,379,449 of NC_060253.1, read as the reverse complement.
AACTAACAGCTCTTATTGTACAAAAATCTGCATCGTAGACAACAACTTAAAGACCTACTTTCATCCTTTTTTCTAGATTCCAAGTGCCCAGCAAGTTTTGATGGATTAATTTGTTGGCCAACAACCCAGCCAGGGGAATGGTCTCATATGCTATGTCCCTCATTCACCCATGGGGCAAAAGAAAATAAAACTGGTAAGTATAATGTTATCGCCTAAATGTGCATTTCACATTATGTTTTGCCTTATCCAAATCTCGGTGAACTTAAGATATTTCTGAGCATCAGAAATGTAAGCATTAGTAACTGAAAAGGAACTCACATTTGTGCATATTGTGATTATAAACCAAGAAAATACAATCCACATCATTATTTGTTGCCTTACAGTGAGCAGATATTGCAGAAAAGATGGATTGTGGGAAAGCAGTGATGCCACAAACTATGCCAACTGTGGACTAGATAAAGAGAAATCAATGGTAACTAACACATTCATGATAGAGAGAGAATAAATATATGCATAAAGTTATTTAGTCCAAACGCATAAATTAATTCAAAAATTAACAAATGTTAAAATTTACTGTGTGGAGATTACTCATAAAAATGTAGCGCAATGTTCGACGCTCAAAAGGTGCGGACACTGTGAAATACCTGGCACCTCAAGTGACATTTGGCAGTCAATTAGGGGATGCCAATAGGGAATCACTAGGTAGTCTAGAGCGTGAGTGTGGCATGCAGTTTGGAATGAGGACTAAAAGACACAAATATTTTAAGAGTAGTTTCTCCTGAGAGGCCTTCCTTATTGACATTCCTTGCATCGCCATGAAGAACCCAAAGACGAGTACTAACTTATGTCATATTCCCTTGCATGATAAAGTAAATTGTCCAACAAGATACATCTACCCTAGTTTATATTGTTATTTATTTAATAGTATATAACCCTAGATAATCTAAATCTTGAATTTACCCAACATTCAGATAATATCACTACAAATGTGCCAGATGTATTAAAACTTAAAATTTTCATTGAAAAATATACAAATCGGATTAAATTCAGGAATAATGCATGCAATTAACTGATTACATAAGAGAGATAGTCATTTTCCCCACTATATATTATTTTCTCTACCAATATTTTAACAGAAAATCTTTACTATGGAACCAATGAGAAGCATTAAAAGATATCACAATATAAGTATTCAGTTCCACCATTGAATAGCTCTAAGATCCTTTGATATATTTACAGCTTTAAGCATTATGATAAAATATCGAGGTAAGCTTTTGAGCACAATAAATATCAATAGTCTGTTAAATCATTTGAATGACTCTTTATATAATTTCAGAAAAGTAAATCAAGACCAGCACTTACTCATGATTCAACAGTCCCTTCTTCCCCAACTCAGTTCCTTCCATTTCACCACAGCCATGTCTAATAGGCGTGATCTATTAAAAATAAAACAAAAGAGATAAATATTATAAGTGCTGGTGAGGTCAAAATGGCCCCTTTTCATTTTCGCATAATTTTCTCCCTTACTTAATATTAAAAATAAGACTGCATTCATCCATACGGAGGTTCTGGCACAGCGAGGAGATAAAATTGTGTTTTGAGATCCACATAATGTGCAGTTTTCAGGGTCACATCCTCTTTTCTAATCTGCAATGTTCAAACACTGATTGCGAGAGGGTTCTGGTAAAGAATATCAAATGAAAAAAACTTCAATTATTAGCAATGAACTATATAATTAAATGATTTCAGATATGAACCATACCTAAATAAAGACCTTTGTGCAATAGATCTAGAAAATATCGAGGCACACAATGAAAAATAGGCCCTTTGTATCTATAAAACTAAATGGATCAAAATGATCCAAGCTCGTCCATCTGAAAGAGCAAAATTCCCATCCTTCATGAGTTAACGTAAAAGGCTACTTCAGCAAGTTTTACTTCCTCATAAAATTCTCAATGACAAAGGTACTTTTTTCAAGTAGACAAGATCTAGATGCTATAGGTATGTGACACGTAATTATCGAACAAAGGATGAGCACATGTTAAAAATGACACTATGCACTTACATAAATAAGGCTCTCATACTGAAATCTGCAATTACAGGCTCTAAGGCATCTGTACCGGAGAAATTGGATCAGAGGAGCCTCGGACGTAGCAGCCATGGAGGAGGAGAAGAGGGATGCTGCTTCTCTTGAAATGGACAGGACTCACTGGAATAGTGGAGGAAATATGGACAATATTGGAAAAGTTATCCATTACAGTGGCAGGTCAAGTGATTATGGCATGAGTTCTGATGAAGTTGAAGGAAAGGTAGTTCATGAAAGTCACGAAGCCACGGATCATGAGAAGGAGAACTCATCAGCTTGGTTTCTCATCAAGAGGCTAGCGGAGTGTATGGAAATGAAGAGTCAAACAGCGACACCAGCAGATGGTAAATATTGTCATGAATGATTATAATACCAGCCACAACATTAATGCCCATCTAATATCCATGACATCCTCAGCCATTGATGTCACCGACATCCATTCCCATGTTTGCTGCATGGTTGAACTTCCCTTCCTGAGTTTCCACTGCAGTGGGAATCACCTAGTGATGGTAAAATTTAGTCGAAACCGATTTTATATCGAAATGAAAATCTTGACTTTTCAACAAAAACCAGAATTTGAACAAAATGATCGATTAACCCCTTCCACTTCAATTTATTTTTTTGAATATTGTGCTTCTAACCTCTATTTTTTCTACAGTCCTTTTTAAACGCAATCATTGGTAATGAAATGATTTTTTGTAGTTTGCAATCATCTTAGAACAGTGAAATAGAAAGTGATTATAATTTCATGTTGTTCAAGAAGTTCTCTTCCCGTAAACACATCGAGAACACAACCATCGCAACTCATATAAAACCACTTTATTCCTTCCAATGCATCATACTATGTACATGAAATATGAGGTCTTTATGTAACTTATGGATGTTTTAACATTGTTAAACTTGCAAAATATTTATATTGTTCCCCTAAATAGTGCTAAAATTATGAAAATCTGATGATGAGCTAAAATCAGCATTGTGTGATTTGGCATCGGAAGTTCATGACAAGCTAGATTCATCATTGCAGCGCAATCGGTTAATCAAAAAAGTCAAGTTCTTTTTAGAAAAACGTTTGTCCAAAAAATGAATGCCTACTATTCTTTCAAAAAACATTCAAAATGTACTTTTGAGCAGCAGAAAAAAAATCACCTTAGAGGACATGCTTATGATAAAAGTATAAAGCTCTAAAATGCGATATCCAGAACTTTGGAATATCTTTGAAGTACCGTATATGTCTGAATGTAGTCTTCCCTTTTTTTCCAAAAATGCCTGTGGTAAAAGTAAAGGGGGGGACTATATTCAAACGCATTTTTTAAACTTTTCCCGAAACTGAAGCCTCAAAATGAGGGGGGGGGGGGGACTAGGTATATTCAGAGGGGGACTATATTCGGAGAAATACGGTACCTACCATTCTTCATTCATAAAAATAAGTGGATGGGATCCAGGATACGCCCCTATATCCTTAACGAAGGAATAAATTCAGGAAATTACTGTTACTCTTCATCAATTGTTCCAGAATACACAGATAAAGAACCCTATCCACAGACAAGACAAAAAATAAATTAGGCATGCTAAAATCAAGATGGATAAAGCTTTGCATTGCAATTTCCAGAACTTTGGAATTTCTTTAAATCAACATTTTTTTCATTTGTAAAAATAAGTGCATAGTTCCATGAGTTCATTAAAATAATGTCATGTTCAAACATATTAAAAATAATCTTTTATATTAACAGGTAACTCGTACTGTCCTACATACTTCGATGGTTGGACATGCTGGAACCAGACAAAGGCTGGAGAAACTGCTTTTATGCCATGTCCATATTTCTTGGTTGGATTTGACCCAAATCGTGAGTGCAAAAAGTACATTTTGACAACTTTCAGTGTAATTTAAAACAAAAATTTCCAGAAAATTGCTCCAAGTAACACATTTTGTAAGTCATGAATTCCAATCAATATTACACTTCATCAAACATGTTATGATAATAACAATAGTTTTATTGGTACAGGAAGATATAGGTATTTGCACACATATAAGACCTGTCACTAAATGAAGGACATACAATAAAACAGTTATACACTTAATTGTAAAATAAAATAATCGGGTACAAAATGCATCATTTTTCCTTTGACAAGACTCATTTACAGTACTGAAACAGTTATCCAGAAAATATTTTTTCAAATTCAATTTTAAAACAACCGGATGTTTACCTCTATGACCTTTGACCTCCGTATTAACCTTGGAGGACACTTAGTTATTAATACGGGTATTTGGACAATACCAATGACTTGGGCACCCTATAAAACCCATGGATCGACACCTTTGTTGGTATGCTATTCTTTTCGCCACCCATTATGACCTTGACGGTGACCTTACTGGGTCAACGGTTGAATTTTCGTAAATAAAAGTGTTATTTTTGGGTTTCTCAGGTCTGAAAACCTTAAGAATTGACATCTTGGTCAATGAAATTCAGACTTTTTTCTATCTCGATTTTTTTAACATTGAAACCCCATAAGGCAAATTCAAATTTTTGGTTTGGAACCATATTGTGAGGTCAAAAGGTCAAAATTGTAAAATTTTGCTTGCACTCAACAAAACTTAGGATCTTTCCCCATAAGTGTACCAATTTTCATGAATATTGCTCAATGCAAAGTTACTAAAATTACAGGTCAAAAATGACACACGACCCTTGGGACAGTCTGCATACATATATGTAATGCATTATGATGGAATGCATGTCAGAAACTAAGTAAACACCTCAAATGATGTCATCTTATAAATAAAGACAAAAAGGACCATATCAAATGAGGTGTGCCATGCTGAGTGTATGAAATTCAAGGACATCAGAGGAAATCCAAGCATTTTGAGAATATCATTCCAACAATTTGATTTCCACTCCTCATTTATTTACATCATAAGAATATCCAAAAGGTATAAAAATATTTCTGTCTTTTCACAGGATATGCATTCAGGAAATGCTTAACGAATGGATCATGGTTTGTCCACCCAGAAACAGGGACATCATGGTCCAACTACACAACCTGTGTTGACATGGACGATTTGAAAGTAAGTAAATATGAAATATTGAAGAGTAGAACAGATGCAAATATTTTCAAAAGTGATGACAAATATTTAAAATTAAAATATATCACTCTTTTTTTCAGTTCAGGTTGCTGGTCAACAATTTATACACCATTGGATACTCAATTTCTCTTGTTGCTCTTGTTATCTCACTCCTAATTTTCCTAAGTTTCAAGTAAGTATGCAATAGCATTGACCTTTTAATCTTAAAATAGCATGTAAATCCAGTTAATTATTTTTTTAGGTTTTTGGTTCCACATTCCTCATAGTAAGGTATAAATGGATCAAAATCACTGCATAAATTAGTCCTGAATTGGTTTTACTATCTGAAATTTTTGGATGAGGAATATTGGTTTCACAGTGAGAGTTTAAAAGATTTATGAATGAACACAAGAATAAGTAAAGGTCTAATTTTGAATATGAAGACAGCTCACATAAGGGATCATTTACACCACCATGGGAATTTAAAAATCACAGGACTATTTGGGATTATTCACTTATCACAATCTAACTTAGTAGCGACACAAATGCTATAATATTTATTGCGGAGTCTCATTTACATTCCAGGTCCCTTAAGTGTACAAGAATTACCATTCACATTCACCTATTCCTGGCATTCGCTGGCACTTGCCTGACATGGATCATTTGGTACAAAGATGTAGTGTGTGATCCAACAGCAGTCGCAGAAAATGGGGTAGGTTTCTATTGAATTGCCATGCATAGTTAGTGACATCCATGTTCCAACAACATTTAACTCTCTAACAATACTTAAAGGCAGATAATGCTTAAAGGGTGCAGAATCAATCTTCTTAAAATTACATGTGTAGCTTTTTCTTAGAGATATGTTCTTACATAGTGTTGTGTCAATTGAGTTTTGTGTTAAATGAGAGGTGTATAGCAGATGGTATACCTACTTTACTCTTTGGGCTGCGGGAATTTGTGATTTTAACTACCAGCCTGTGCAGGAGAAAAGCAATAAATACTTTGCCCCTCTAGCCTGGCTGAGTGTCTTGTAGGGAGTAGACCCTTATAATATGGGGCGACCCATCCTTCTTTCTTATAAAGGGATGGGGATACATTTGGGCACTTGATGTGGGCACATTAACAGTATGGACCAGGTTGGCAACAATACAAAATGAGCAGTACAATAGGAAATCCCTGGAGGCACCCGTTGCCATGAGGGCTGGCCCAGTAGAGTTAAGCCACTTAGAGATCCTCACTATGAGGGAGAGTGCCCAAGTACAAGATATTCAGGTATTAATAAAAATTTTGGGAAACTGTAGCAGGAGGTTGAGCAATGATCAAGCATTTAAAAATGTTTTCCCTACACTCATTGTCAGTGTGCAATAGGTATAGAAATGTTTCCGCAGTCTAAGGATTAAAATCAATGCTACTCTTTGTGGGATTAGTTACAATTTTCATCAAAGCTACTCCCAAGTAGGCTTTAGAGGCATTAAACGTGTCATAGTCTTATAGTGAGTTAGCTCTGCATTGCAGAGCCTAATTTTCAGTTATAAACTTGTGAATTATTATATGTACATTCATAGGCTTCCGGAGCAAATATGGCACAGTGATCAATCAATCTAAATAATTATAAAATTTTGTAGAATTCATAGATATATTTGGGAATCAGATCCTGAATATTTTTTCTCTAGTTTATTAGGAGGTAACATGAGAGATTTGACTGGTTCCATAAACAGGAAAATTGCTTGAGCTAAGTTAGAGCTATCTTTTAAGATAGATTATAGTCATAGTAAGAGCCATGTTAAGCAAATCCGTATCAAGTGAGGGATACCAGTGTTTCATTGTACCAATGTATTTGAATCTTTAGATGAATTAATGGTGTTCCACTTTTTCAGTATTACTGCCAAGCACTTCACATATTGCTGCGGTACATGACACTGTCCAACTATATGTGGATGTTTTGTGAAGGACTCCACCTTCATCTGGCATTGGTAGTGGTGTTTGTGAATGATGAAATTGTACTGCGGTGGTTCTACTTTGTTGGATGGATACTCCCAATCCTCTTAACAGCAGCATATGCAGTCAGCAGAGGAATGGATAAAAAAGCAAACAGTGGGCAAGTATTAGCACATCACCACAGAATTCCTTCAGATTTTATAACCTTATAATGAAACAAATCATGGGTAGAATTGAAAATTAATCACAGTATTTGTATTCCTCAAGATGAGTCAATTCTTTTAACATATGTATATATTTAAAAGTTCTGAAGGCATGATTTCAGAAAACATATTGACTACAAAAGGGCTACAGATAACATTTCTTGAGTATATTAGGGTATTTGGAGGAGGTGACTGACAGCAGAGGTCATCTGCCCCATGAGGGAATGGTAAAGAGAAACCTGACTTTGGAATTAGCCTACTCCAACTGAAAGGCACCAGGAGTACCACAGTAGTAGCATAGAGTAAGTATATATACTTACTCTATGGTGGTAGTCCCACCCAGTGGTGTAACTATGACAATGGCAACTATGGCAATGGGGATAGATCACCCCCAAAGCCTCAGAGAACTAAAAAAATATTTAGAACTATTGTCTAGTTTTGACATATAATAACTTCATCTGCTCAAAGTTAAATTTTAAATGCCAAAATGATATAAAATGTATTTCCAGGCATGTACATAATTTTTCGAAAAATTCCCTGGACCCCCTTTTACTCGGGCAAAAGGAGCTCCAGGGAAGGAGGTCCTTTTGCTCGGTGAAAGAGGGTCGCCCCCCCAGGTCCTCACATCCCACCCAAAAGCATATTTCTAGTTATGCCACTGGTCCCACCTGATGGACAGAAAGTTTTGGAGGGAGGCTGAATTGTTTCATGTTCATTATTACGATTTCCTGAGATTTTAACAAAAAAAGGTCAGAAAAAGCTCCTTTTCGTGCAAATGTAGAATTTTCTCTTTGATCACACCAAAAATAACTACAGCACCTGCTAATTTAGGGCATGATTGCAAAAAAGGGCGGTACGGGTAAGATGTGCTATTTTACTATGGAGTGTGGCGTTATGAAGAGATAAAATCATGGCTCTGTTCTTGAAGTCCCCTTGAATGATCTCTGCTTTTTCTGCCCTCCACAAAAACCAGAGTTGGCAACAGTAAGTAGATTGGGCAGTCTATGGTAAATCCCTGCAACCACCAGGATTTGAGCCCGGACCAACTGGGTGGGAAGCCAACACTCTATCCATCACACCAACCAATTCCAATGGCTTAAGACTGAGTAAATTTATCTATCCAAGCAAAGGAACATGTACAAACAGCACTACTGCTAAAGCCAAAGTTTCCTAGAACTGCATTGTGATGCACGATAGCATGCTCATGAGTCGGTTGCCTGAAAGGGAGCTTTGTGTTTCTGGTTTCCAAGCATCACTGTGATCCATGCCCAGCAACAGTTGCCTCCCGGTCAACATGTGCGTGACACAACTGCATGGTGTGGTGCCTGGCAATATAGTTTCAGTGGCACAGCGAGGGGGGGGTTTTGGGGGTTAAACCCCCCCAAAACTCAGAGAGATTTTTAAGTTTAATCCATTTTACTTAATTGGATTGATATTGCTAATAAATTAGTGTAAGGATTAATAAAATATCCCTCAGAAAGCCGTAAAACTCACTATTTTGAACCATTTATCTTAAAATTCCGCAATTTATTAATATCTCGCACCTACCATTTATCCTGGTGGGTATTCCATACCTCCACACACATCGGTATTAGTTGCACCTAACCCCCCCCCCCCCCCCCCTCCCCAGCCTTAATTTCTAGCTGCGCCCCTGTCTGACATCATGCATACATGTTGATGCATCCTTGCAAACCACTTTCCTGGATCAGTGATCACGCGCTTGAAAACCTGGACTTCTGCTACAACTACGCAGACCTAAGAATTCTTATCACAATAATAGTCTTATTCTTGGGTCACCATACCCTTTCTCAGTAAGAGAGAGAAGGTCATTTAGACCCTACATTGTAGAGCTAGCCACAATAATAGCATTTGTCAGCAGTCATGTGCTAGTTGATGCAATAGAAAAAGAAATACATACATGATGGTTATAATTTCATTGCTTATGTAGCTACAACTTGTATTTAAAATGGAGTCTTACCACTGTTTTAGACACATTGTATTTTTTCAAAATTACCACTGCATGAGAATGATATATAATACTATAATATCATTTAAAAGTTGAAAATGGGCAATCAAGCAAAAATAATTAATACCTAATATCTCACATAAATAGAAGTTGACCTCAAAACCAAAAAAATGGTCAAACACAAGGCAAAGCCATAATCAAGGTCAAACGGAAGGGAAACAAGACAAGATTATCGCCACTCTTTGGCTGAAAAAATGGTCAGGCACTTCAGTAGACCCAGGACCGAGTTGAAGAAAATGCACCTGACAGGGTCCACATTGAGTGAACACTTAATATTGGGAAAGAAAGGAAATTTTAGACGCACTTTTTTTACTTCTTGAGTTGTCACAAAAGAGATACATTAGAAATTTTTATTCAAATGAAACGTATACCCTAAGCGGCCAATGAGTTCTATGCCACCACAGGGCTAGAAATTTAAGACTTGCCCAAGGATCCAAGAGGTTTGCTGTAAAAGGAACCTCCGACAAATTTCTTTGAAAAATGTATCCTCTTTATATCAGAGTCCTTCTAACGCAAAACTTATCTATCTAAGAGAAAATCCTATGGGAAACATCAGTCAGTCCTTCAATACTTACAGGGAGGAAAATTAAGCATTTTCACTTTTAGTAATTAAGTGAGGTGTGCTTTGAACATTAGGCCCAAAAATATAAAGAAGAAAAGCATTCAATGTTAGCGATGTAAAGAATAATGGATTATTTCCAAACTAAATCTTGCATTATGGTATAAAATCAGGTATTTTCATACCCAAGCACTTTCATAGCATTGTTAATATTATACTATTGGTGAAATGCACTTCAGCAATTTTCATTATAATAAAATAGAAATGGAGAGCTGCATCAAACCAATCTCAGGATTGTTGACTAATGATGATGATGATGATGTACATAATTGAAATGGAGTGTGCCCACCACTTGTCAACACCTCACTAACTTAGCCTCATGCAAAGCTGATTTAAACCTCTCGCTAAGGCTCACTCTCCAGTAACCTACTCATCTCTCGCAGTGGAAAAGTGAAGGGCTTAGTATGTGGGACAATACACTCTAAAACTTCCAAGAAAAAGAGATACTGATCTAAGAAAGTACAGAGAAAAAGTATGACTCACTAATGGTATGGGGATAAGACAATCCTTCCTGGAGGGAATGAGGGTAATGAAAAGGGAAAGTTTGAGCATGGCGTGCTACACGGAGAACAAGGAGGTATGTTCACCTCAGCCCACCGTGTGATTGCACCAGGTATGTTCACAGCAGCGAAAGGGTAGAATTTTAAAGAGCATATACTAATGCCAATGGGAATTCTACTGGATACACTCCACACAATACTGAGCCAATTGGCTGACAAGCACATGTTAAGCCTAGGTCAAAAGCAGAAATAAAATAAGACAATAGGATTTTCACCACTTGTAGCAGTCAAATATTCCACAAAATATTAAAGGGAAAGGCACTTCCATAGCAAGTTTCTTCTCCTCATCCCATATAAAATGAAAAGTGATGAGAAATCACGAATTACAACACACCTTGTTATCAAAAGTAGACTTTCCTCTGAAAAATGCACACCAGTCCATGGCTTGCAGGTAGGTAGTATATAAGTTTATGATTTTCAACAGAAAAAGAGAAATGAGACAGGCTGCTGAAGCATAATTTTTATCACAAATTTCCTAATAACTACTACGAGGCATCAGAGATTGTAATTGCTGTTCATATTTAGCTCTTGTATTGCATTGACATAAATAAATATAGGTTATTAAAACACCCACAGTGTCAAATTTGGCAAAAATGCTGAGAAAATGTCAAATGTTGTTACTCGGTCTTTCATTATTTTTCTAGAAAAAATAATACGTTCATTGACGATTCAGGCCCGGAGACCAACAAAGGCATGCTCATCATTTAGCAGAATTCAAGCATCATTTATAAAATACAATAGTATCGACACCTAATGCGGTGATCAGTTTTAACTGAATATAATGGCCCTTTCCATTCAAAATCGATGTATTGAAATACTTCGCGATCCTTGAATAAAAAATGAAGGCAAAGATCAATGCAAACACAATAGCTTAGTTAACCAGTACGCAGACTTAATAATTATAATAATTAAATTACTTGAAATATACCTGTTGAGGGATTTTGATACGAGCCGAGGAAACATTAACGAATTCCGGAAGCCTAAGGAAATTTTCATAAAATCGTACCGCATTCAAACTTAACATTACTTAACTTAAACACATTTGTGTCACACGATACAATAACACGTACGAGTGATGCCTAAAAGTATGATCGCAAGAGTGAACTCGAAAATGCACTGTGTAACCACCCAATTTGTGCGAAAGCAATTACAGAAAATAGAACCCTGTTCTAATTCGGTCAACGCATTCGTACATGTTCCGCTTCACCAAAACGATACATGCATTTACAAATTAACTCGTGCGTGTTAATGAACCATATCACAACGCCTTCACACTCAGCAGCAAAACAAGTACTCACAGAAAATTACAACGTCAAAACTTGCCGCCCATTACGCCAGCGCCCGACGGCGATAGATAGTTTCGATGGTTTCGATCGATGTACTTCGATTATACTTCACATATCGACTTTAAATTACTTTGAGCAAAGATTCAAAACAATTTTCGTTGAAATTACGGAAAATATCACACTTATGCCTTGATAGACTATATGAATCATTGAAATTCAAATCCTATTTTATTTAGCACATTCGGCTGGATCACCTATCGATATATACATCGAACGGTCATCTCTCCCGCTCACTACAAATAGTGTTATACTTGGAATTTGCATCCAGAAATTTCATCGATTGATATAAAATGATCCTGTCTTCAAAATCTTCCAAATCGTGATTCATGCATATAAATTAAATATAATCCGTTTCCATTACCGTTATCATGCATGCCGTTTCTATGTTCTATATGCAAATTAATGTCATTCAGTAGGAAGGAAACGGAAGTTGGCCGCTACTTTAGGCCATTTACGAAATCGCCAAAGATGTTGTCCTAGAGTACATGATGAATGCGTAGATTCTTCATTATATCCAAATGATATCACCAATTAAATCTTTTTAAATTTAATTGCTATTCATCATATGATTTTCACTAATGAAATCTCTGTATCTAATGAAGATATAAAATATTTGTCACTACTTGAAACGCCCATGGTTTAATTTCTGGCCCTTGCAATTTCCCTCTGGATACATTGCCATCACATCGGCAATTTTGTATGAGATCCGCAGCGACCTTGGATAAGTTTGCCATTAAGTTACATGATTGGTTTTATAAAACTAAAAAAAGTTTAATAAAAACTTTTATTCTGAACTTAATTTGATTCTGCTACCTATTTTTGTAAGAATTTGAACTTTCTTCACATGATACTCTGAAGCTAAATCCATCTTCCTCTCTGTCATTATTTTCGTTCACAGATCAATCGAGTTATTGTTTCCTGGATTATTCAGTAGATTAATTCTGCAGTTAACCCTCTAGTGCCTGTGTTTTCCACATCGATGACAATTGAAGTGGAAGGAATTCCCTGGGTTTCCTTGGCTTTTTGTTTCACCAGTGCCTAATGGGGTTTTCACCTTTCCTTTGAATGTTGAACCTGAAATATGGCATTAGACAGTGCATTTCTTGCAGTTTTCCCTACAACTTCCTTCCACTTTGACTCTTCATCCAGCAATCCATTCTTCACAAAGCTCTAAGTCAGATCCTTCATCAAAAGTGCTTCAATAACAGTCACTACCATGTCACCATCAAAGAGCGACGAAAAGGAAACGTTGCTCTAAGGAGAGAGGCAATAAGAAACTACATATCTTTAAAGAAAGGGAGGATTTTGAAAAAGTAAAGGCTTAATGTTATCATAATAAGAAAGTCCCAAGAAGAGTAGGAGACATGAGAAGCCTCATGAAAACCTTAATAAAAAGATGGAACAACCTTATAGGACATATCTTGAAGACAATCATCAAGGGACAAGTAGATGACGAAGTGGAAGAATGGAAGAAATAGAAAAGGAAAATGGAAAAGGCAGACCTCAAATAAATATGTGTATGGAACAGGTAAAGAAGGAGGTGACAGAGAAGAAGTATTCAGGTGTAAAAAAATAAGCTGATAGGATAATTAAGGGAAGAGCTGACTCTTACCAAACTAAGGATTGTTGATGAGTGATGATGATGATGAAATCTGGAGAAGGACATATGTATTGCCTTTAACCCTTTTGCTGCCGCCCACCCTACGGAAACCTACCTGTCACATGCCGCGAAAGAGCTGAGTGCATGGTAGGGAGGATGTAAAGGTACGTCACAGCAGCCTGCTGTGTGAACGTATCGGGTACATTCACATCAGCAAAAGGGTTAATAGAGAGCTAAAAGTCACTTGCATCACACCTATCGCACTAAGCCATTGTACACTTTGTATCTTTTGTTATAAGCAGGCTAATGCCGGCACTTGGTTGCTCTCCACCATTCCCATCCCTCTTGGTACAAATGACATAAAAAGTCAGGGGCCTTCTCCAAATGCCTACCTACCTCAAATTTTCATGGCAATGGTACTTGACATCAGAGGAATGTTAGAATAATTAGAAAAATCTCACTTCAATGGCTCATTGTTTTTAATCCATGCTTTTCTATCTTTTCCATTGAAATAGGTGCTGGCTTGATGAGAGTGTTTATGAATGGATACTCATTGCTCCAGTTATCATAACTCTAACAGCAAGTTTAATTTTCCTAATCAATGTGGTGAGGATACTGCTCACAAAGCTCCACTCACGTTCAGCTAATCCAGCTCCCATTGGAATGAAGAAAGCAGTCAGAGCAACTCTTATCCTAATACCGCTATTTGGGATACAGCATGTTCTGATTCCTTTCAGGCCTGAAGCTAATGCACCAGGGGAAGCATTTTACCAAATTTTTGCTGCTGGAATTGTGTCACTACAGGTAATTAATCTTTGGATAAATTCTCAGCAACTATAACCCCCCGAGTACTTAGGTATCCCAGAGAGCACAAAATCTGTTTCTTATGGTTTTATTACGGAAAAAAATTGATAAGCAGCTAATGTCAGCTAAGGGGCTTATATAAAGCAAGGGTAAAATTTCAGGGAAGAATAGGTAAGGAATGCCATCAAATATCCTCAGACAATGTAAGTTGCTTCTGTTGGAGCGCCAAAGGCGGCTGAACAGCGTACTACACATGCTACGCTGCTCATCCCGACATGAATTTAAAAGCCTACTGGTGAAATTCAGCGAGTCTTTATAAGAGCTTAACAACTGATAACAGATTTTCCTATAAATAGAAAAAAATTAACAACAGCAAGCGACTGGCTGGTGAAGATACAAAGCATTATACAAATACTTTAGCCTTGCGGCAGAAAGAAAATAACAACATAGGGAGAACCGAACGTATGACCTACGCGTCCGCAGCTCTATATGCTGACTATTACACCACAGCAACTGATGAGGGTAAAAAGGCGTAGTTAACATTATGAAATCCAATTACATATATAGAAAAACTTAGCTGGTGCGTGAATGAAAAAGCTGAAATTATTCAATGTCCACACAATCTAACATTTGTGAATTTTAATTTATGGTCTGATTACCCGATGAATGCAATACATACATGTATTAGAGATTCCTTCCGGCATTTTTTTATTATTCTACGTTGCTATTCTTGTGAAATTATGTGTTTTTCTTATGAACGTCGTTTCGTCATCATTTCATAAATGTGAAAGATTTTCAAAGTATGGTCATATAATATCATTTCTACTCATACTATAGAAGTGCCAAGAATGGAAAAATGGCTCTTATACACAAATCCCTTAATGAATACTCAAAAATGATGGAATAAAAACAACATCTACGGAAAAGTTGAAAGTTTGGCATCCATTTTGCCATTACTCTGGATGTTTGCCGGCCCGGCCATAAGAAACCCATAACAAGCTTACGTGATAAGTGCCTTCCTTATTTCTTCCTTTCACCTCATGTCAATGACTTATAATGTGCTAACTGGGATACTGAGCACTAAGGTACATATATATGTATAATATTCTTCCTGGGGTATTAGCGATATAAATGCTGAAAGAAGTACAATTAAAGGTGAAAACTTGGAAAAAAACCATTATGAATATTGTATATATTTATGACTTCATAAACAGATTGCATACTTTTTTACATTATTTAAGTTCGAGTAGTTAATAATGATAAAAATCTGTGGCAGTGGTATAACTATGGGGGAGGGGGAGTGAGGAGGATAGATCCCCCCAAGACCTCAGAGAAATAAAAAAAATTATTAGCCCAGATTATTATTATGATTATATTGCCCCCTGAAGCATATTCCTAGTTACGCCACAGTATGCTGCATTGCCCGATAATTTAAGGTAATTATGAAGTGCTGTAAAATTTAAAAATACAATTTGATTGAACCGACACACAGACATGCTACACTTGTCCCAAATGCAAAGGGCAATGTTTTGGCCCACTTAACCAAGGTGACCAATGCATAGACCTCAGTGTATTATTGCTGTATCTGGATGGCAGGGGAGTAACATTTGTACACTCGTACCATATTTTTTCGTCCCTTTTCCTTTTGTTTCTGTGTATTTCGTATGGGCCATTGAGTGCCAGTGGCATTGACTGGGGTATGTAGGTGGTCGGTGCTCCTGGGTCTAGCATTCACTTTTTTATTGGAGTTTGTGATGTTAGGCTGTCGAGGAGATAACTGCAGAGGTTGCAGAAGCCGAAGCAGCGAGTGAGTCAGTAGCTCTGGGTGGTACCTTTTCTTTTTCCTTCCTTTTCCTAACCTCCTTCCTCCCTTTCCCATCCTTAAAGTACCTCCCTATGATAACACGTGACTTGGGATACTTTGAAGGAGTGTAAGTCACTGAGGGCATTATGAAGAGGACTGACTTTTCTTTCCCATACGAGTGCAGGTGGATTTTTCCTAGCCTTCTCTTTCCTGCACTAGCACCCACATTTTCACGTTGGCTGTTCAATTCCTAGTTATTCGAGCCCCTTTTCATTGTCCACACCAGAAGCTAGTTGGGAGAAACAGGGCCGTGTTACAGCAGTAGGCAGGGGTGGATCCAGGATTTTTTTCTGGGAGGGGCACAAGCAAGGCCGTATCCAGGATTTTGTTCTGGGTGGGGCACAATTGTCATCCTTACATCAACTTCAACATCACAATTGTCATCAAACATCCTTAAGGATACCTCGTAATACAAAACGAACGCAATGATAATGGGACCGTATTAAAACTCTTGCATATTTTTGAGGGTCTGGGGGGGGCACGTGCCCCCGTGCCCCCCCCCCTGGATCCGCCTATGGCAGTAGGTAGGAGGCTTTGAGGGGTTCCAACGCCACTCCCCAAGTGTTTGGAAGATTCACGCAGTCTTAAATGTAACCCCTCCAGATGAACACCCCAAACTCAATTCCCTCACCTGGTAAATCCCCCCAAAAAAATTTCTGGCTTCAGTATTTTTGGTTCACCTTGATTCCTACTCATGTAAGCTTAGTTATGGCTCATATTCCATTACAATACCTCTCAAGTAGTGATGTTAAGCCTTTGTCAGGGCTACCTAACAAGGTGCAGCAAGCAACTTTAAAATATTTGCTGGAATAAATGAGGTACTGCCACACGAGATACCTCTTATTTGCATGTGAATATTTAGGGAGGTATCTGCTTCTGCATCTGCTTTGGCTGGCTGTACCCCTGTACAGGCAGAACACATCACACAACTTTATACGATAGGTGAGCCACATCTAATTTAAAGCACATTGGATTCAAGAGTAGACAACGAAAAAACTGGACATTGCATTTTGCCTGTAACAGAGCCTTTTTATGACAGGGAGCAAGACATGATAATGAAAATCACAATTAACGTTTGTTTTGTTCCTCACTTGTTCCATCATCTCCTTGAATATAAGAACGATGAACATCTGAAATATTTATATAAAAAGAAGGTTTTGAGAGAAATGTGACCATAAAATTTTTATGGCCATTTGATTTTCCTATGTTCAGCATGGGGAGAATGACAAGACTTCAAGGGATACTGTGCAACCATCCAATGGGCCTAAGTTCTCGAAACATTATCAATAGAAAGTTTAAAAAAAAAACACCAAACAACCACTAGATTTATGCAACTTGAGATACAGCAATTTTGCAATAAAGCCCCAGTCACACCGACGAAGACTCTTCAACTCCAATTAGGCTTCTGGAAGAGCACAAAAGGCCATTATCATGCAATATTGTGCAAACGTCGGGTTGCATAAATATAGGAGTTTTACAGTGCTTCTTTCAATAATATCTTGAATGCCAAGGCCCACCTGGATGCTTGAGTAAAATTGCTTCCCACAAAAAATTTCATTTGCTATCACACAGCAAAGTTTGAATGAGTGCTGGTGGTGACACTTGGATACCTTCCCTTGTAAGTTGCCTCTTTGATGTCTCCATGGCTTCTGCATTCACCAAATGGAATTTTTTTCTGAAGGTATTCCAACCAATGTCTTCAGGTCGAGTGCTGGTTGGGGTTTCGTCTGAAATTCCCCAGTTTAGGCAAATGAGTAACTAGTTACTACCCTAGCTCCTCCAAAAGCAAATTTCTAGCTATGTGCCTGGTTGGAAAAATAGTGAAACTGTCATATCAGAATAAATTTCAACATGGTGAAATCCGAAAGCCATGGAAATATCAGCAAATCAATACTGAGAAAAACGACCAGTCAAGTTACCTCGTTAACCATTAAGTGTATACTGTGTTACCCTTGCCCCTTTCTTTTCCATATTACTTAAATCATACTCATTATCTTCTTCAGGGTTTGTGTGTAGCCTGCCTCTTTTGTTTTGCCAACGTGGATGTACACCAAGCCCTGAGATCCATGGTTAAGAAGATAATTTCAGCTATTGGGCACAACAGTGATTCGAGTGGTGCTGCAGGAGCTGCTCTTGGCTATAGTGCAGGTGCTGGCAACGGGACAACAGCAGCCTTTGCCATTGGTGACAGAGGGGGAAGTTTCAGAGCAACAGAGGCAGGAGGGAACAGTGTGAATAACCAGACTAATCAAACCTGCCCAGACACCTGTGTGTGAAGGTTCATTATCCTCTCACAGTGGACAGGTAAAGAAACAACATTTTCAGGTATTACTCCGTGGAGCTGCATGTCTAATGAAATGGAATAATGCTTTGTATATTCCACACTATGAAATTTAAAAGATTGACTTCAGCTTTGTTAACTCCATTGGCAAATATAGGGAGAAAAAAATCCCTACACACAGGGATGGTCTAGAGATATTGGGGACCTTCCTGGGAAAATTTTAGGAAATTGCATTCCCAGAAATGGATTCTGATGGTATTCTGGCTCTTAAAAACTAGATATAAGAAGCAATTTGGTAAGAAAAAAATACAGTAAAAAGGGAGAATTTCACAGTTCATAAAATTTAATAATGTATTTAATGTTCTATTATCTATTTAATGAATTTGTTCCTTGAAACTACACTGATATATCTAAAACACCTATAGAATAACCTTTTCAAATAAGCCTTTCAAAAAAGCATCAGATTCTCTTTATTCTTCGAACTTAGTTATTTTTTATGCAATCTTTTTACACCAAGTATGCAGTTAATAAAGCAACTAATGACAACTTGGAATTTTATAATTGCAAAAAATACTTTGGTTCAAGTAATATGAGTAATTTTTATTACACCTTTCATGTATGTATGTTTCATGATAGATGCGAGCGTTGTGAGGGCCCTCGGCAATGGCTGACTAGCTAACCTGGCCAGACCGCCCCTGCCCACATACTATACTGGTTCACACTAGCCAGTTCAAGAAAATTCAAGTTTTTTTTTTATTCTGGAACTGTGTGAAATAATCAAAGCTTGGAAGAATTGTGATATTAACTAAGTGAATTTGTTTCAGTCAAGAACATTCACTTATTATTAAAACTTTTAATGGTCGTAAAATGTACATACATATTTGACTCTTGCTTTATTTATTGATGTCATACCTTTCCTTGTTTGTCAGTTAGTCTTCCTTTTCAATCCCATTTCCTCCCCGAAGTACCTGTTCAAACAAGGTCTACTCACCTGTCATATTTTTTCCTCTCTCCCAGTACTTACCACATTTCCCCTTTCTGATCCTCCAAATTTAAAGGTATTAAAGGAAAGGACTAAACCGTAGGGAAGCATAGAAGGGGGTACAGTGTCACAGCTATCCTATGGTGTTTGAGATGTAAACCTCAAAAAGTGAGAAGAACCATAAAAAGGTTATGTGGGGTCTAAAAATCCTTTACAAAAGATGGTGTTGGAAGGAAGTAGGTCAAAACTGGACTCATATAACATAGGAAGGAATGATCAAAATTCAAAATTAAGTTCAAGAAGAAGAAAATATACATGTTGAAAAAAATCCTTCCTACATAGATGATTAAATGAATGGAGCAACCTACCTGAAGATATTTTTAAGATCTTCTCCGTAAATACTAAAACTTTTAAGAATAAGAATTCATCGATTATTGGTTGATGATATTGTGGTTTATGATGGAGAGATTGAAATTGGGTTATTTGGGTCAATCTTCATTTGCTGGTTGTATCATATTAGCATTAATGTATTTTTTTATACCATAGGTGTATCAGATAGGTAGACTTTTTATTCATTTAATGATGAATAAAAATATTAAATCGCCCACAATTTTATTCACAGAATACTACATATGTTTCAATTTTTATACAATCTTCATCAGGTTATACAATCATACTGTTTCTGTTAGTATCTGATGATGATTGTATAGCAATTGAAACACGTGTAGTACTCTGTTAATAAAATTGCAGGCAATACGATACCTGCTCATCATTAGTTATGCTGTTCCACGACATTTCTCCACAAAAAGTTGACTTTTATTTCTATTTACTTTCAGTCATTTATTTGTTTGAAGCTAATGCTGCCACCAGGCAAAATCCTACTTTTGGTAATATATAAGTAATACCATACCGTTGGGTTGGGTCACAAACTTATCTGTGAAAGGGTGAACACTGCCGATTTTTCATAGTATACCTCAAGAAGTAGATTTTTCATAAAAAACAGAAAAATATTGGTCTATTTATTGTACGAAGTTTGTCACATCTGACAATAGCATATAATCTATGAACTAGCAGATTGAAAAATATATGCATTGCATTGGAATGATTGATGTGGTTAAAATTTTATAATCTATTGTTTTTCTCTTTTAGGTTCCTCTGACTACTAAAATTTGCACAAATGGATGGTCATCAAATCTTGCTTTGATGGGAAGTACAAACTCAGTTACAGAGTAAAATACTGAATTGTGTGAAGGCATAAGTGGACTCAAATTTCGATTGTGAGAAGATTTGAGGAAAAAATAGCCATGGACAGTGTGTAAAAAGTGAAATATTTTCATTTTATTTGTTGGTATGCAAGTATTGAGAAGTATAAAAAAATAAACAATTCTAAACTTTTCTTACCATATTCAAGTATGAAATAAATATGTGTGGTTAAAAGCGTGTGCCTGTGCAAGCTGCGTGGTAGATGGATTATAATAAATCTCTTACATGTATTATTTTTTTGAATTGGACAACTCTATTTTTTGGTCATATAGAGATTCATGTGAAATTAATGTCATTCATCAACTGAGTATGGATAAATAATTCCTTTAAGGTATGAATTCAATTTAAAATGTCAACTTTGTCAAGTACTTCACACATCTGTACCAATAATGGGAGATTCACATTGAGGAACTGTGTGTAAAACGTAAAGAGTCATTAGAGTCATGCCATGTCCATAGTTATGTCTTGATGAGTATTTTAACTGAAATTCAGCTTTTTAATGCCTAACTTCTATTTCAATAAAAAATTGTTTGTAACTTCCTCATGTTTCATTCTTTGAAACTACTGAGATAGCGTGTGGGTACATATATGTTTGAATGAAATCTCCTACTCTTCTTAGGACTTCTTGTCTATAGTCTATAGGTGTTGTTGTCTCAAAATTATGAGGTTGTCACTTATAAGGTAGGGATGTGAAGCAGTGTGACGAAGTCATAATATCGTTTCAGGCTTGATTTTGTGGAAGTTCGCTACATCCATAATGAAGAACACAAATGATAATTTTCCCCTTTTTTAAGTCAACACTCAACACCTACCATACTTTCAATACATTGTGTCATTGTCCTTGTTTCAAAACACAACACAAGTTTCAACACATTGTGCCATTTTCAAGGAAATCTGTAAATACATATGTATTTGTGTTCTCCATTATGAGACAAAGTCAGTCTCAATGAGGCACCTACGGTAAGGTCACAAGTTGCCACACAAATATGTTCATCACGGCCACACTCAGATACCATAAGGAGGGCTCACCAGGGAAGGGGGTATACATAACATGGATTTCACACTGAGGGTGTATTTAAATATATATTTATGCAGAGTACAATATTAAGAAAATATTTATTGAAGTCCAGAGTGCAAACTGATAAGAAATGAGGAGAATAGAGTCCTTAAAAACAGAGCCATCAAAGACAATCATATGAGCAGAATTAGAAAATTGATCACAGTAACCTAAATCAAAACCACGAGTCACTAGTGTCACCGCATCAGGTCATTCCACTTAGCATAAGGCAAAAATTTTGTATGGAAGGGTTGGACATCAAAATTAACCTAATTGGAAAATAGATTTCAGAAAGACTAAGTTTCCACTCTTGGATATTCAGTTGTTCACACTGACATGATGTCATGGTTTTCACAGTACATATTTATCACATGCATATGCAATTTTATCAACTAGGAGGGAAATGGTAAAGGGAATGTTTGAAGATAATCAGTATTTTATAATGCTATAATAATAAAATTTTCTATATCCTTGCTTTTCTTGATGTGACTTGGGCTAAATGAGATTTAAGTACATGCTTCCAGAAGGAACCTGTAGGATGTGGATCAAAGGTATTTTTTGAAAAATGTCTGTCAAGGCATCAATCTACAAAAAATCAGCCAGCTTAACAGCCAGGTATAAGCACTCCATTTTTAAGTATTGGCATACATAGTTGTAGTGTTCAGGAGAATCTACGACAGCTGATATTCAAAAAGTTCACTTATCCATCTTTTTAGGTAAAAAAAGGTATCCATTTTTTTTAGGTAAAAAGTATTTGTCCTCTGCATCCAGCATAAAAAAGAAAAAGCAGTTATCAAAAGAAATAATTTTTTACAGTTATTAGCAAAACCTCAAGTATATTTAAATAAATTTAAAAAAATATTACATAATTTGCATTTTTGTAGTAAGAATGCACTCTCTCCCATAACCTAGCACCTGACTGATAATCCAGCAAAGAGAAATGGCAAAGTGAAGAAAATATGACAAACTAAATGTTGCAAGTAACAATAACAAAATACTTATGGTTAAAATGACTAATGGAGCTATAACAAAACTTTTTCAAAAACTAAAGCCGGTTCAACACTTCATCCATCACCTGGGAAAACCTTTTGGCCTAAGATATAAAAACTTTTGCATACTGTTTATACATAAAAAACTCCTGTAAATCATTGCAAGCACATATGGCAATTCCAAATTATTCAGAATTAATTGTAAATACAATGCACACAAAAAATGCTACATTTTTTGGATATGAAAACAAAAATAAATTCAGATATCTAAGTTCATGAGACAGAAGAATTAATATAAAACAAAATCACTAAAATGCTTCCACAAAACCACATGCAAATATAACAGCCAATTTCATAAGAAATGAATGTTCAATATCGTTAGTACTATTTTTATGTATGTCCTTGCATTGATTCAGTGGGTAATGGCAGCAGTTTTTCCTTCTAAGCATAACACCTCATTGGATGAAGCAAAGTTTAGGTTCATAATTCCAATCTTCTTTCCTCTTACTTGAGAAGTCCAATGGTATTCAGGCAATCATGGGTCTCAAGTTGTGCTCCAAAAATCCTAAGTATGTACATGGCTGCCATTGACTTGAGGACCTTAAGAAAAGGAAAAATTCAATATGTTACAACCTTTTAGCACAAATAATGAAACATATAAATATGTACCATTATCAATCATTACAACTAAAAAATAATGAAATTCAGTCTCAGATTTTCGAAGGTACATAAGACTTAAAAAGTATGTGGCTGTTTCCTTTAAGGCCATGTAATACCATACTAATTTTTCATTAATTCTAAAGCCATTTTGAATTTGTATGCACTGTGTATTCATGCGACAAGAAGATCTATGTGTATTCATGTGGGAAGAGCTTACAGCAAGCATACACTGAGATTTTCCGAGCCGCAAAGTTGAAAGATGATTTTGGATTTCAAATGGTGATTTATAACTTCATTTATTTATTAATTTACTAAGATTTTTTTGGCATTATGGTTGGTCATGAGCTGGAATTGCATTTACAGCCTCCTATTGCCCATGTACTGATACCACTGCACATACAGGGTTCCCAATCTAACTACATTATGAAATTCACGGTTTTTTCCCAGGTTTTCACGGTCTAAATGTCATCAAATTCACCGTTTGTAGATAAGACATTTAAGGCAGAAACATTGATCACGTAACAATCATCGGCTGCACGTTAATTAAAAGCAAAAGATGCCTTGAATGCAAACGCAGCAATGAAAGTGCTATCTCTCATGACGTCACCTATCGATAGCAAAATTAAGGTCCGGCTAGAGGGCGTGAGTGGGAAAATGGAGAGAGCAGGGTGGCAGGGAAGTGAAGAAGAGCCTGATTTTTTTCCAGGGTTAATGTCTTCCAATCGCAGGCTTAAGGTCAATGTGCTGTCAATTAATAATTGCGCTTCGAATGCACACGTGCAGAAAAATGCATGGACAGTATCTGTACGTGACTCGGCCTTGAAACATTATCAAAACATCGATTTTTCTTTTTCTGTCTATCGTATTTCTACAATTAAGTTTGAGAGATGTCTAAGGTTTTATGACGAAATTCACGGCTATTTCCAGGTTTTTTCATGGTAGACAAAATTCGCGGCTTATTCATGGTTTTCACGGTTGAGTGGGAACCCTGACATATATCAGCCCTCTTTTGTAACGGCATGATTGAGTGCTAGTTGTCATCACAGGAGCTCAGTGCTACTGGTTTCCAAACATAGCAGACGGAGCTGGGATCCACCACATGATCTCAGAACTGCAATGTTGAGCAGGCAACTAGTGAGCGACCATAGTGTCTGAAAATTTGGTTCCCCACCATAGCACAGTGATTGATGCATCCTTGCAAACTACTTTTCCAGATTTTCAGGATCACATCACCACACATTATCCCATCACAGAAGTATGGTTCTCATAAACTAGGGCAAAAGATTTATAGATTCCCAAAACTTACTCTAAACGAGAAGGTAAAATGAATTGCACATCAATGACATGCATTTTCTATTTCTAAGAGCTCAATTTTTAATAGTATTTTACAAACTAGTAATACAGATGAGCCCATATTCTTAATCAACTGGAGCTAACCTTAATGCAAACAATGTATGTTAAGAAGAAATTCATCAGTGAAGAAAAATTGCTTCTTGTTTTGCACGTTCTGGACTTGTGTAGGTCTTTCAAATAATGATTTAAATCACCATGATATATGATATATGAGAATCAGAGATATAATCACCATAAAATGATATATGAGAAAAAAATCAAGCGATTTAATTTATCTAAAAGTTTCCTTTGGTAATGAACCAATGCAGTTAAAAAAATATATATGTATCCAGCTTTGCAATAGCAATGATAAAAAATATTGAGATGTATTTATAAAATTAAAATTGACATCAGGTATGCCGCATTAACTAAGGAATATAAATGATACATATCTCTAATTAGGTTTTCTCTGTCCCTTAGTTTCTTCATCTATTTGGATCAAATAATTTCTGCCCCATCAGTACCTCATTCATTCAAAAATAGTATTTCCTTCTAACAGTAATGTGCCACAAAGCCTGAGCCAGGACACAATTTACCTATTTCTCCTCAATTAAGGACCAAAGCATGAACACACAAGGAGATACATACTAAGAAATTTAATTAGAAATTCATCGCACACACTTACATACTTTTGGATTTCTAAAGTTAAAAAAAAAAAAAAAAAAAAAAATTTCCTTGAGTTGCATATCTTACCTCAAAGAGAACAAAGCTCAGACCTTCTGCTCCAAATACACATTCATTTTCTTCCAAAACCTTAGAGCTTCGGGAATTTTTGTTTTCATTTCAAACATCTGCTGGAGGCAAAATCTGACATTTACAATCCCGCAATATACTTAGGGCCAACCTACAAGAAAAAGGTTTGTTTAAGTGCAAAATACCATGGATTTTTTGCCAAAACGAATAGTGTGAGTGCCATAACAAAGCCAAAAAGAAGTGGAAGGTGATTACTCAAAAATAAAGTGGTTTACTGAGCTGAATACTACGTAAAGTTTTAACAATATCCCCTAATATTCTATATTCCCCTCGAAAAAAATAATGTATGGATAGCACTGTTTTCATTCCCATCCCATGTTTTCTTTCAGTTCAACGAAATTTATATTTGCATTTATGGCATGTGATTGTGTATTATTTGATTAAATGCATTGATAAATAAATTTTCAAAATTAGGTAAATTACTTAAGTCAGGGAATTGCAGTTACATACCCAGTTACAATGGTATTTTTCTATTTTCAGTATATTTTGCTGATTTTCAACGGACCTTTGAATGGTAACTTACCACACAAATTTGGGGATATGAAAAAAGGTTGAAATTGAAATGAAATTCCTTGTAATGCTCTCTTCTACCCCCCCCCCCAGAATTTGATCCCTCAACCCAATCATATTTTTATGATCTCAACTCTTTCTTGTAACCAAATAAACAACTGGCTATCTTCACCTTCAGTTACTAACCTTAACCAGCTTACTCTCTTACTTTCCCTTCTTCTGGGCCTGTCTAACGCAACGACCCTGCATTCTAATAGTCTACTCAAGGCTTTCTTAAAGTCTTCTTCGTCTATCTTTCACATCCATCTTCACACAGTTGGGTTTCGGTTCCCTATTGAGGGATTGGCAAGGGTCAGCTGTAGAGGAAGGATTGCTGATGGCTGAAGAGTACAAAAATGCTTCATAAAGAAGACAGGGTAGATGGAAGGACATTCTATTGTAACATTATGAAAACACATTTTTCATTTTCCCACTTCCTATTTATTTAATTACTAGCAGACCCGGCGAACTTCGTACCGCCTAACAATCGATGAACTTACAGTTTAGTTCCACCATTTATACATCAAGAGCGGCTGTATCGTTTTTAATCATGTTTAATTTATGATAATGAAATAAGGATACAAATTCAATAAAAGTACGTTAATGAGTATCAAAATTGCTTGTCAGAAAGACATTTTCTTTATTGAATCTACATACTGTGGATCGGAGCACGTTTACGCAGATATTTTCAATGAATTTTCTTACGTTTTAGCTTAAGAAATTTTGGGCATTGTGGTTTTATAAAGCAGTTAATGAAATAAAAATTATACGGATTCAGTTGTTGGCTATGTGTGTTATTAACCGTAAAAAATGTTTTTAGGTCCAAGTCTGTTGCGTAAACCTAGCCCGTTCACGGAGCAGGTTAACACAACGCCAGACCGACACTTGACTGATATTCAAAATTGTGTAAGAAAAGCCCCTAGGAAGCAGCATTCGTATCAAATGACTTTAGGCGCACCAGTTATAGTATCTCTGTTTGGAAAAAATGCACTGCGTAAACGTGCTGCATGCGTAAACGCATAATGTATTGCGTCAAGCACCTACAGTTTTTGTTTTGTTATCAGGCGCAAGATAAAGCGGATGGCCAACATTGCAAGGAGGGGAAGTGAGGGGGAAAAGGGAGCGTGACGTTACGGCTGGGAATGCAGGTGATATACCATACACGCGCTTAAAATATTTTAACGCTCATCCGCTGCAAAGCAGCTGAAAAGTGGAGATATTGGGCACGCAAAATGATTTTAGACATAAAAATATAGTTTTGCGATGAACTAAGGCCTTTAATGTGTGCAAAAAGTTATTAAGAATGTAATATGTAAACACGTAATATGAGAACATTAAACGTTACGAGATATTTACGTAAGGTGACCAAATTTTAACATTCATTGAGTGGTACACCATTGACCGAGGGGGAGGGGGTTCTTTATTAAAAATCTGGTATTTATTTTAATTTATTATTTTTTATACTTATTTGTTACAAGAAAAAATTACTGCGCAAAATTGTATTTTAATACATATTTTTCTAATGTCAACACAATTACAATTTACAAATATGATGCATTAAAAATTAAGTTTAGTATTATTTTTTTCTTTGGCATATTTCTTACATTTGAGCAATTTTTTTGTTAATTTCTTTTACGGAAAAGGTCATGATATTTTTCACATGAATTTGTTTAGTTATAGTTCACACATTGAATTGCTTTCAAAGTCTCAACACCTGATAGTGATTTTCCTGATGCACACACTTCATTTACAGAAGCAAAATCACGTTCAGTCACAGCATTAGCTTGTGGTAAGGGCAATGAATATTCCTTAATTTTAGTGCAATATTGAATGGAATATGCATTGTTTCAAAATGATGAAATACATATTTATAACCATTTGTACTCCATCAATATTTGTGCTGAAGCCCAAGATTTTACCCTTTTCTAACCAATATATTTTTTAAACAATGATACCTCATTAAAAAGATCATTTTCGGATCATTTAGATCATATTAATATAGGAAATTTTGAATATTTTAAAATTTTAGCTTCATTCGCTACTTAGATTACCAAAATTTTATCACCTTCAATAACTTAAATAGCATTTTGAAAAAGAGGTGATTGATTGTGTATAAACTCCAGCTAAATTTGAGGATTCTTTTTCAAAACTCTCTTCTAAAATTATAGGATATTAAACCTGGGATAGAAAGTAGGATTTCATAGTGTGGTATAATTTAAAAATTCTACCTACAGCTGACAAAAGAGCTAACTATCGCGTTTTACAGTAACCAAGTATTCTCTACATTCGACTTCCGCAGTTTCACAAAATTCTTTCAGCATTTGAACACGCACAGTGTAATGCAGAAATAAAAATATATTTTAATAACAGTATTTTCCACATCTGCGGGCAACAAATCAGCAGCTGTTTAATGGCATTATGTATCTTGTGCGCTGCAAAACCATTTTGATAACTTGTGATGTACAGGCCTTAGATTTGAAAGAATGATTATGAAAAATAGCATTGAAAGACATCCCTCTGCTAATGTTAGTTTCCTTTCTTCATCTCCATAAGTTGCTTTTACTAAAAATTTCTGAATTTTGGAGGAAGATGCAGCAGTATTTAAATATCTTTTATATTCTTGCATCTCCAAGTACTTCGAAATATCATTCCTACTGCCGTGCAAAACAGAAAATTATCCGTAACATTTCACACATTTGACAAAGCAATTGCATCTGGAGTTTTTGAATAAAATGAGATTCACTTCTTAGATGATCTTTGAATTTGCATCCTCTTTTTTTACGCATTATGACAAAAATATAAAAAATAAAATTATGTCATAAATTGTTTAAAAAATTGAATTGAAAACTCTGTTAGTACATACATACATAATTACATGAAAATATTTAATAAGTTAGTTGATAAATTAAATAAAATTGATTGTTATAAAGCAAATTTATTTTAAAAATTATTTTAATCCAATCCTTTATTTCTTTCTAATTATAAATTCATTAATAGTAATTTATTCCCAGAATTTTCTGTAGCATATGTAAGTCGTAGGTGTCACTTGCAAGGCTGGCGCTAGACCTTTTTCCACCACCACAAAATATAAATAACACGAGTGCTTTCTGCTTAATAAAAAAATAGGCATTTATGAAAGAACTAAATTACTTACCAAAATCATCTGAATAGCTTATTTGTTGACATTCCTTTTTTAGTAGCACTTGCACGCAGTTCAATTTGTGTCGCATAAGAGACCGTTAAAAAACTCAATATGCGAAGATGTTGCCATGTTACTTTGTGGACGACCGGCAAAGTCTTTACACCACGACCCTTTTCCTCTCTAAAATTCCCCCCGTTTCCAATTTTTGTGTAAGATTTAATACTTTTATAACGATGTTACCAATGATGCTAGATCGCTAACGAGGCATGTCGGGATAAGAAAAAAAACTACGGAAGTGTACAAAGGGCATTCTCTTCATTTTACTGCCAGAATATATTTTCGTCGCTGCCAATGCCAAGAAATACCACTGTCATTAATTTTAAGTTCATCAATCCAACCATGGTTGAAAGAATACTTCTCATACATAATGCATTAAATATTAGTACTTCATTTGTAAAATCGCGAAGCAAATGGTCAAAATACCACAGTAATTCAGTGAATCCACATTCGTAGCCATGCACTACAACGATGCGGTTCCCAAGCGTGACGTCACGCCGCCTTAAAATGGGAGGGTAGGGAAGGGAGCGGAGGGGAGATGTTGGCCACATGGCGAGCCATGTGTAGGGGTGGAGCATGGCACGTCTAGCAGTATATATGATCTAAGGGACAGATACAAAATAAGAGAGAAACCAAATATGGCCAGGAATATCTCATTTAAACTATGGCAATGAGTGGATCATCAGGATGTTGTTGGCGAGAAAAAAAATTGGTACAGTGGAAAGAGCATTGCAGGCAAAATAGATCTTCCTCTAGCAGCTCATTCCAGGGGTATTTGTTAAGGGTCAGACATTGGGAAGGTCAAGGTAAAGCTGTACATCAAGGAACATTTATAATGCCTGCTATGGTACATGTGTTCAGTGTACAAGGTAAGTAATTGAAGACATGATGTAACCAAGATATTTTTATTAGATACTAGGGTAAAATTACTAGTCTTTAACTGAAAGTATAGTATTTGTGTTTTGCATATGACATCAAATCAACAGTTAAATCACCTGCTAAAATAGATTATTCTTACAATGTTATGGGTCAAAATGCTACGTCACAACTTTATTTATTTTAGGCGTAATTGTTAAAATGTACAGCCTCAGCATTTCCTGTAAGAAATTTTGTTTATACAGCAGTATGAATACAGCTGTTTGGTTCAGCTTTAAGGCTATGCAGAATTTTAGGAGTCAGGTATGGCAGCATTGCAAGCATATTTTAAATGCAGTAAAACTAATATTACCAATTATATCACTAATTTTAAACAAACAGATAACCTAAGAGAGTAGATTTCAGACAATTTGACTGTTTCACAACTAATACTGTGGGAATAAAATTGCTTGTGCATGCATCAGGGATGCCGAATAACAAAAAATATTGGGGGTGCCCAAACCGGGGATCTTGCCCAGGGAAATTTTATAAGTGGTGAGTTTTAAGTTTTTTAAGCATTTTAGGAGAGTCATATGATCAACATTAGAACCCTGATCACTGGAATCTCGATATCTGGACACTCCGGGGAAAATCGACAAGCCCGACACATTTTTCCCCACCCCCTTGACGAATTTTTGAGGGGGCTTGGGTCACCTCAGGCCCCATGGAGTCGGCGCCACTGGCATGCATCTTTATGTAACAACACAACCTTATAAAGGGTCTGGAATTGGTGCATTTTCCATACCTAGATGCAACTTTAGTTAAGAAAAATACAAATTTATTCCTTGATTTGCTAGGGCTGAGAATAAATGTAATACGAAAGGGAATAGAATCATTTCCAACCACAAGCGCATGGATTACATATGAATCCAAGAACATCACCTTTCCATTTAACCATATTAATTATATCTCACCTCGTTACTTCATCAGGAAGTTTTCACCACTATCGCCATAGAGCAGTCTTCACAGGGAACCACTGTTTCTCCCTTGGTTAAATCAGTTAAAGCTATTTGGTACACCCCACCACATCTACAATCATACGAATGCATTCCAGTCACAGAATCGCACATCATATCTTCAATCTTGATATAATCGTACACGACATGTGATGTGAGCGTTTCTTCACGTTCCAACCGTTGATCATATTCTTTCTTCAACAACGGATCGGATAAAGTTCTCCAAACCTCGGATAGCAATAAAAAGTTTTCCCTCTCTACTCCATTACATTTATCAGGATGCCATTTCAAAACTAGGTTTTTATAGCTCCTTTTCAATTCGTCGTAAGTGGCCTGCCGAGAGCAATTCAGCACCGAATAGTAGTCCATAGCCCCGTCCCTCAATCTCTTCGAAATATCCTCCGAACTGAAATCCATTCATCCGGTGTCACTAAAAGAGAAGTTGATATGAAAATAATTACTCGAATAAATAGATAATCAAAGTTAATCAGAAGACAACGACCATTTTCAAGTACTTCACAGGGGAAAACTCCATTCATAACGTCAACAAACATTTTTTTACCTTAAATACCACCATAAATTTTACATCAAAACAACAATAATTCCATCAACTTACTAAGATAACGAAACAAGGGAATTCAGGAATACTTTGACACATACTCCAGTCACGCAACCAATGTAAACAGGAACTGACTAAAACATCTACGATTAAGGGAACCGCATGGCCATATGACATATAAATCAGGACATTAATTGAAATTTGCCAAGCGTATCACGATTCATATCGTACCTATCGTACTGAAACCTCTTTTGTTTTGAATTTTCCGGAGCTCCAACGGCCAACCCAACATAGAGGCGCTGGTGTAGCCTGGGCTGTCTGCTCGGCAGTTATGAACTGGGGGCTGCCACATTGAATCCCGATGTAAACAAAGGTGGTATCGGGCGTGTGTATAGGGAATAATTTAGGTGGTATCACTCCCAATTGTCACTAGCGATGGCGAAAAGAAATGGCAGAAGACAGTGTGCGGCATTGTGGTGCGAGAGCGCATCTTACCTGCGGCTGGATAGAAATATTTCATTTTTTCATTTCCCTAAGGATCCAGTCAGGTGTGTTTTTGTATTAATGTGGTCTGTTTACTTGCCCTTTTTGCTCTTAGTGAAAGTATAATCAAAGGCAATTGCCTTAGTGAACGCATTACTTGATTATACCTCAATCTAATTTAAGATCGGAGAAATGGTCCCGTTTCTGTCTCCGTACTGATCTCTTGGGAGGACTAGAGAAATGCAAGAACCAGTTCGTCTGCGGCTTACATTTCCGTGCCGAAGATTTTTATTGCCTTCAACCTCGTCCTCGGCTGAAATCGACAGCAGTCCCCAGTGTTGTGGAAGGTAATTGTGAGAATTATTTATGTTGTGCATGACTCTCTCCGAAGAGCCTGAGGGAAATGTATACTTCTTTGTCGGTTTTATTATTAAAGGCTGGGTTTGCTATTTTACACTACGTCTATGATTATATACAGTCTATGAAAGATGTACTCCTATCAATAATCAATTCCTTGCACTTATCCTTGTCTTAATTTTCATGTGAAGAAACCTTTACCTTGTACGGGACGCAGATAATTGAAGAGGGTAGTAGTTCACATTCGGCGGTATCACTTCCTGCGTCAGGGTCCGCCACACGTAAGTTTCCACTAACGATCTTTTGCTGTCCATCCACGCAGGATTGAAACAAATTAGTAGAAATGTAAATTCCCTTGTTAGCAGATATGTGCAATTGATATGTTTGTGAAAATCCTACAGAGAAAGAGGCGACGCTACTCAATGATTTAAGTGACAGTGAGCCTACTCTTCTGTCTTCCGTGGGAATGGTAGATGAGCAAAGGGATTCACCAATTCCAGAAACAGGTATGTTTTGACTTGCTTCTTCGTCATCATATATTGTTCTTCGTTCATTGATAGCCACATTGTTATATCCATCATTCTTGTGCCTATCTTTAATGATTAAAATAATTGCATCCACTTCCGAGTGAAATAAGTAATGCCCCTTTTCGTTGAGTCTTGTGGACCTTTGCCTTATTGAACAAGTACACCATTGCCTTTGTTTCTAACTAAGTCGTTATTTAATCGTAAACAGAACTTTCTACACACCTTTTTAGGTACATATTTCATGCTACAATTTTATGAAGACAATTGTTACAGTGTTCATGAGTTCTCTTTAGCTCATACCTTACTTTCTCTTCTCACATATATCACAATGCTGTGGAGCAGAAAAGTTAATGTGTTCAGAGCCTGTGGACAAGCACGTCTGCACTCCAGTGGCTGGTATGTATCTTCATTTTTAATGCTTGTTGTTCTCCCATACTCTCAATGTTCAGGTATAACAATTTAAAAACAAGAGCTACTGCAATAGTTGTATGTATTGTGTTGTTGAACTGTCCATTCTTTTTCTAAGTAGTTTTCCTAATGAATATATCTTTGAACCAGTTGCAGCTTCTCCTGCTGCTGAAGGGAATGCTTCTCCCATAACACCAATGGTTGGTGAGTAGATATTCCTTCCTTTATATCATTGGATTGTTGCTTAATAAACCTTGAAATAACGTATTCCAGTTTACCTCATTGTACTTTGGTAATTCTGATCTACAGCTCAACTGCAGGCTGGTCTCATGACAGCTCCAAAGAGAGGTAGAACTCTTTCATTTCCTCATAATGCTTGATCCCTTTGTATGATTCAAAATGTCTATTATTGCACTTCTATCCTCATTACAGTTTCCACATCCAGTTGCAGCAGTGGCAGGAGTCAACCAACTCCAGGGACTGCTTGGAAGCTCTTGGGCCAAATCGCTGCACTGAGATCTAAGGCTCATCGGCTGAAAGCCCCTCGGAAGGTGACCTGCAAAACAGAGGTAAAAGGCATCATTGAAACTTCTAAGAAGTACCTGTCACCACAAAGCCATATGCTGTTTTCTGTGCAGCTGCAGCTGTCACTGATGAAAAGGCTTAGGAAGAGGTGGCCCGCTAAGTTTAAGGACTTTGCGATGTCCTTATACTCTCATGGGCCAAAGGCATACCGCTTCCTTCAAAAGGTGCTTCTGCTGCCGTCCATTAGGACATTGCAACGTTGGCAACGGGAAGATGAGGTTCAGCATGGCCTCAATCAAATGAAAGAGCTCAGTGAGTCTACTCCGTGAGGCCAGAGAAGGAAAATATCATCTTTATTGCGAAGCCAACGTAAGGGTTGAAGTGGGTAGGAAGATAGGAAGGATTCTTCAAGGAGACCAAGAAATAAATTTTCGTATGAAGGGCTAAATCTGCTTCCCATGGCGCAACCTTTGATCTGCAGAAAATGTTTATCATTGAAGGAGAAGGTGTTTTTAGTGAGGATTAGGCGAGAGAGATCGACCAAAAAGTCAGTACTTGGTATCTGAGGTGCAGGTCGATAGTCAAGAAAGTGTCGAAGGGAGGCAAGGATGATGGACAGCAGGAGGCGCGGTAATTCTAAGATTGAGGGTGCTGGTGCATTGGCCGACATAGAAAGCGGGGCAGAAATTGCAGTGAAGGAGGTAAGTGATATTGGTAGACGTACAAGTAGTGGATGGGAAAATCAGAAGGCATTTAAGTTTGGGGAGAAAAGAGGCAGGGGGTGGAGAGAAAATCTTGCAGGTTTTACACCTGGGATGATTGCAAGGTGAGGGTGTGGAGATGGTGACTGCCTGCGCCTTTTGAAGGGGGCGGGTGGCTTTAAATATGGTGTTTAGATTCGGTGGTCTATTAAATGTGATCCGAGGAGTGGAGGGGAAAATCTGAGTGGTGGACTTGTGTTTGGAAAGGATGGGGTACAAGTCCTTCAAAATGTTCTGTAGAATGTGATCACCAGGAAAGTAGGTGGTGAGCAGAGAAGGAGAGATATATTTGTCGGTTCGGGGTTTATTGGAAATACGCTGCTTTTTTCTAATTTTATTAATCAAAAGTTTATCGGGGTAGCTGCGGTGAAGAAGAGAGGTGTGAAGTTTGGAGAGGAACTTTTGAAGACCTTCAGGATTGTTGCAACTTCTATGTCCCCAAACAGAGAGGGATTAAGGGATGGAACGCTTGGTGTGTGGTGGATGGCAACTGCTGGCAAGTGGAGGTATTGCTGTTTGTTTGTGGCTTTGATGTGAATCGATGTCTTGAATTTGTTGTTTTCCGAAAGGTGTATGTCCACATCTAAGAAAGTGATGTCAGTTATGGAGATGGAAGAGGTGAAAGAAACTGAGGTAGAAGCATTGAGTGAAGAAACAAAGGTGTTAAGAGAGTCGATGTCATGAGGCCAGAGAATGAAAATGTCATCAATGTACCTAAGCCAAAGAAGAGGTTTTAGAGGGTAATTGGTGAGGAAATTTTCCTCAAACAGGCCAAGGAAAAGATTGGCATAAGAAGGGCTAAACCTACTCCCCATAGCGCAGCCGGACACTTGCAGATAGTAGTTATTGTTAAAAGAGAAGGCATTGTGGGTGAGAATAAAATGGGAAAGATCAAGAAGAAAGTCAGTGCTAGGGTTTTGAGGTGTAGGTGGTAATGAAATATAGTGTCGGAGAGCAGCAAGTCCCTCAGAATGAGGGGTTGAAGTGTACAGTGAGGTTACATCAATGGTGGCCATGATAATGGGCTGATTGGGGGGAGGAAAATAGAATTGAGTTTAGAAAGGAAGTCATGAGAATCTTTGATGTATGATGGAAGGGACTGAACGAAGGGTTGGAGATAGAAATCAACGAAGGCCAAGATAGAGTAGGAGGGTTTCGAGAGGAAACTATGGGGCAGCCTGGGTTATTAGCTTTATGAATTTTTGGATGGATATAGAAAGATGGCGAAGTGGTGTGAGCTGGTAAGAGAAGGGAAATGTCTGACTGGCTTAGGCCCTCAGAGGGACCTTTTGTTTTTAGTAGGGCATTCAGTTCTGCGTGGAAATCAGAGTTAGGATCTGATGAGAGAGGGGAGTAGGAGGAAGAGTCTCCTAATAGTCTGTTGCACTCCGATATATAGTCGCTAGTGTCAAGTACAACGACCGTGGAACCTTTGTCAGCCGAGGTAATCACTATGTTCACCGCGCCTCCTGCTGTCCATCATCCCCCCACGCATCTCTACCAGTACCTACACATTGTTTGTTGTACGACTCCGTCTTTAATCAATGCTTCAAAATTTTCAGTCATTGCCTCCCTCCCTCCAACTGACTCCGCCCTCAACCTCCACACCCTCGAATTGGCGTGCATTTGGCACTTGCAAGCCAATAGCTTTCCGAGTTTGAACATCGCATCCTAACGTCTCTTTCTAACCCCCTCTTGCCATACACCTCTCCCCTCGCTCCTCTTTTCCCTTTTCCAACACTCTCCTTTCCTCCCCATTCTTAGAGAGGTTAAGAAAGAAGTCAGTACTTCAAAAGCATCCGAGTTTATTTTCCCGTGTGAGTGTTTCTTTTTTTTTTGTGTGTCTCTGTGTTTATTGACATTGACTATTTATTTATATATTGTATAAGAATATGTACAAATTTTATGCAGGGATTATACGATTTTTTCATGGGGGCTGTTGTCACTGATATTTGTTGCTTGTGCATCTCATGTGCTTGAAAAATTGTTAACTTCCACAGATTTCATTTCTAGTATGTCATATTTAAATTGTTATTGTTGTATTTCGGTTTCCAGTTATTGTATAAATAAATACCAATGTCCACTGAAGTAAGTTTCCAAGATCATTATTCAGACCAACCACCAGATCGCCCGTTGACGTTGTACATTAATCTTGTATTATGGTTACTGTTTTTGTAACCTGGGGAAGTTCTTCAGGAAGATTTTCCTACATTCATTGCTTTTAAGTTTCTCGCAATTGCAGTAGCATTATTAAGCCTGAATAGCACGCCCTATCGTGACGCGTAACAAAAGTTTGAAACACGCGCCGAGATGTGCATTCATACCTCG
The DNA here is from genome assembly GCF_921293095.1 of Ischnura elegans. Lineage (NCBI taxonomy): Eukaryota > Metazoa > Arthropoda > Insecta > Odonata > Coenagrionidae > Ischnura > Ischnura elegans. Next base: position 44,342,401 of record NC_060253.1, on the reverse strand, counting down.
CGGCAGCCTTGGACCACTGCATGACCACTGGCGTAGATGGCACTGATGTATCAAAGCCTATACGCGTTATCCTTATGGGTATGTCGCCCTTATTGCCGGGTCTACACTAGTACTTAAGTTGGCTCTCTATTTAAGGTGTTAGTGTAGGTGTCACCAGCTTCCTTTAAGTACACCTCCACTTAAATTGCGAAGGCAACTGCTTCCGCACGGTTGAAGATCTTCAAGTGTTTTAAATGGCACATACCCATCCCACCCCTGAATCGTACCGTTGCTTATGTTCTAAGTTGTGCTGTATTCCATGATGTGGTTATTGAGCGTTCTATTTCGTTAGTTAACTTCTAGTGTTGGGGTTATTAAATCGACGAGTTTATTTTGTGGAGTTTCTCATCTTCCTTTATGTATCACGGGGTGTGCAGCTGAAAATAACTGGGAGAAACATACGGGAGAATACGGTAAATAAAATCGAATTATGATTTTGTCGGTGAATATGAGAAATTTTTGTGGCACAGACGAAGAAGCTAAAACTCGTCAGGCGTCTTGAGGGAAAATTTTCTGATGAAAAAGTAACGGAGAGGTGCTATTTCTCACTTTTCAGGCCACACCTCAGCGAGCATAATGTGCTATATTATATATATTATAGGGGATACGGCGCAGAAATATTTCATCCGTGAGCTCAAAAATATACAAAGGAAAGTTTGTTCGTCAAAGACTGCAACGGACGTACAGAAAGCGTAGCATACAATTTTAAACGTATCAGGCTGGAAACCGCAATAGACTCGTAGACTACGCGCAAGATTTAAATTGGTCGAGCAATTAAGAATAAATATATTTCCGTGCGACTAGGAGAACATCTTAGGGCCCCCGCGCACTTGGCACTTAAGTCACCGGCAACTAAACAATTTACTCGATAGGTGTAGGAATTCGTTTTATCAACGTTGATCATCGAGATCAGAGAGAAAATCAACGTTATTGATCGAGAAATGGTTTTCCGTCATTCACAACCGAAAACTGTGTAATGGAACGAATGAAGTTCTCCTAGGCAAAACAATATTTACTTTTCCAATTTATTGTGAAATTAGGTAAATAAATATGCAGTTATTTTCATTAAATTTACATAATAAAATATATACAGATATGGTTTTTGACCGAATTCAATCGAGATTAGTATAAGTAGTGACCGACGATCGACCAATCGCGACTGACTCACTCAAGTGAATGGTGACATGTGATCCAAATCACTGAAATGACGGACTTTGCCTGAATCAAAATATTTCGGTGCGGATTAGACCGCTGTCATTTCCTCAAATATATCATACCTACCAACACATTTTACATTTGAATTTAGTGAAAAAAAATTGCATTCACAAAAATATAAATTATTTAATTAATGAAAACACAATCGAAATTCAGTAGTTAATGAAAGAAAATTTCCAGATAAAACTATATTTCTGTGTCAAGTACAAGTACTTCATTACCATAAACATAACTGGACGAAAACTTTCATAAAAACTTCCGCTTTATACGAATTAAAATCACCATTACTACTGAGGGGACTTATTTGTAGCCATTAATACACAATAAGGTCTATAAAAGCATTATTAATTGTTTTTCCTGGATATACACAATTATTTATACCACTTTTTTAATATTTATATAAGAGCGCGACCCGGGTTTCAATGAATAATCATCATCATCAGGCGCAAATTATGATGATTATTCATTGAAATCCGGGTCGCGCTCTTATATAAATATAAAAGAAGGGGTATAAGTAATTGTGTATATCCAGGAAAAACTTATAATGGAATACCACAAGGTTAATCAAGAGGTAGTGAATTTCATTATTAATTGGTTTTTGAACTTCAAAAAACGCAGTGAAAGGATCCAATGTAGTAGTTAGAGCGATCAACTGCGGTTCAGAACAAAAGAGAAGGCAGAAATTCAGAGAAATAAATTTCTGTGGCATATTTTCATACGCTAAAATTAAAAGTACTTCCATGGAAAAATTAAATGACTAATGCTGGAAGTGTAGATCGGAAAAATGCTGTGAGTTTTTATAAATGAACCACCACGAACAATCATTCCGGTGTGCTAGTGCATTCATGAATTCGCTGAGACCAATTGTTGCCGTCGCTATGGTAAAATTTGTTCATAAAGGGATAGCTCTGAGGATTGACGTGTTTGTGAATATAACAGAAGATTTTACTGTGAATTTTTGAGATAGTCAAAGAAACTGTTTCGTGCAACCGAAGGATAATACCTACGTTCCTGAATATTCATTGTAGACCCCAGAAAAAGGGACTGAAATTTCTGAAAATTGAGCCTGATACCGGGACATCGTCATCTGTCAACCATGGAAGAAATTGTGTGTAAGTAGAGCATAGTTTCAAACTGGGGTGCAGCTAAGAATCAAGGCTCGGGGGGGTTTAAGAGCAACTAATACTTTAGGGTGTGGGGGTATTGCATACCTGCCAGGGTAAGTGGGAGTTGCGGGGGCCCTCCTCCAGAAAATTTTAAGATTAATGGTTCAAAATGACTATTTTTTATTGTTGTGTTGAATGGGTAGCGTAGCCACAGTGTAGCCGAACTGCGGTTTGTCTGATAGTGGTTCCATTGAATGGGCCTTAGTTTGGCTGTAATTAATTAATTTCCGAGCGGTATTTTTAAAAGCGTTATATAGTCCCAAAATAGCACTATCTCTTCAACAGGATCTGTTGATCTAGTGGTGAGCGTGGCTTTCCCACGGGGGGCCTTGATTCGATGCTATGACATGGCAGTATATATTGTAGTTTTCATTTTGATCGTACGGTGACACATTTTTCACTAATGTTAATTGCAGCAAGCATAGGCATGGGAAATTTTTTTTAAGATAATAAGTATAAAACATATAGATAAGTAGTTATCTAATAGACATCTACCGTAGATATGTATTAGACATGCTGCTGTTTTGACAATAATATATCTAATAGATATCTACGATAGATGTCTATTAGATAACTATTTATCTATCTGTAGATATCTAATAGATGTTTATTTTCTGTGTGGGCACATTGTGGCCATAATTGTTGTGTTGACTGGGTTGCTTGATTTTGAATTATGATACATTGAACGCATTACAATTAACGTGAAAGTTAGGAAATCTAATTATAAATGTCATCATTACAATATGTTCCCAATCTCTACCGAAAACTTGGAAGAAATTCGTACATATCGATACAGAATCAAGTTTTGGTGTAAATGAAACGAACAAAAAAATTATATTTTAGCCAAATTGCACGGATTACACTGTGATTATATATCATCGAGGACTTGATCTTTATTCCAGGCGAAAGGAGAGGGCCACCAAAAGAAGTTCCAAGAAAAATCGACTTTATTCATACTCCAGCCAAAATGCAAGAACTACCAAAAGAAGCTCCAAGAAAACACATGAAAAAGTAAGCACAATAATTTTTGCACCAACGGAAAATCGAATCGAAGACTAATTGAGAACAATTGAATTAATTAAAATTGAGATTTAAATTAATTCATCAAAATCTTATAGTTATGGAAACGAATGACATAAGAAACGTAAACTTGAATGCCATTCTATAGAATCAATAACAATATTTTTACAAGCATGCCAACATGGCAATGAATAACGGAAATATAATGAGCAATTTTGTCTTTTTTGATGTAACAGGACACCGAAAGGATCGAATTTGAGGAGATTGACATATTGGTTGCGGTCGGCCTTTTTCTTCTTCCAGCGAGGAACATATGAAATAGACGAAGATAAGCGTGCAGGTACGGCTACATATATATTCTGTCTCCTTATCTATGTCTATTGAGTACCTATATTAGGCACCCAAATTCATCTTTGAGGCTGCGTTGCTCGAATGAATATACATTTTATTGCTAAAATAATTTGAAAAAGTTCCTAAATTTTATCTGAAAATTAACGTAGACAATTGATACTAAAGGTTTACCACTCGAATTTCAGTCTGACGAAAGTTTTTTTCTAGGCAGTGTAGTGGAGCATTCATGTTCAAATTAAAACGTTAATCGTTATCATGGGTGTTTTTGTAAGGCCTCTAGTTAAAAAATTGCCGAACCTCATAGAGGTTCTGCAAATCTAATACGATGTAAAAATATAATTTATTTCCTTGTAAAGTTTTGTTGCGTTCTACACTCTACCCCAATTTAGAATAAATTGATACATTCCTTCCTCAAAGTAAATCAACTTGTTTAAGTAGTATGCATTTCATAAACATCCTACCTATCTCAAACGTTAACATCTGACTTTATTTTCAATTTTTCCAGGAAACATTGCTCCAGTAATACAAGTAACGCATGTTGACTGTTCTAGTCCAGGCCATGCCGTCAGTTTCAGCCAACTCTCGTGATGCAGCTCAACATGGACATTTCAATTTGGAGCCCCTGCGAAAAAAACAATGCATGAAAATGTGAGCATGTATGAATCGAAAATGATTTACATAATATGAGTAAAGACGTTATCATTAAATTATTATCGTTATCATTTATTGTTATCATTAAATCATTATCGTTATCATCGTTAAATCATTCGTTTGACCAAGTGTATTTTCGTCGATTGTTTTATTTTTTTACAATTTTCCAATAAAAGTAATGTTTCCTGGCCAACTCCTTCTTCCATGTCCGAGCATTGCGATATGTAGAGGATTAAATTTCACAGTTCACATACGCGCTCTGGGACATAGATAAAATAATTATGAAAAATACAATACAAGGGAGAGACAAATTTTCAATTTTTTTTGGAGGACTTTCGGTAAGAATAGGTTATGTAGGCTGTACATAATTAATCAATATGTCATAAATATTAATGATTTCTAAATAAATATTCAGGATATTTACCATTCAAACAATTTTCTTTACTTTTCACAATTGAGGGTGGGTCCCTACATGAGGGAATATCACCCTCATCGTCCGTATATGTCTCGCCAATACGAAATATTAAATCTCAAATCCTCAGTAAAAACTTGTTCCTCTTGGATTTGGGTAGAGAGAAAAATTTACCCCTTGCATCCATTTATAGTAATGTAAACTAATTATCTACCGAATAACAGGGGCAATCCGTGCGTCGAATGTTCAATTTCAAGCTCAACGAAGAATAACACTGGGTTGCATAAGAATGGCATATGCTGTAACCTGCAATACATTACATACTGTACGTAACTCAAGTTCCATCACCAAATTTGAAGAGGACAGAATTCATAGTTCCTTAAAAAATTATAATCATTTGAAATAAGCTGGTTTAATAACGGGTATTAAAATCCGATTATCCATTTCGTACACTACACCTATATTTCAGTTAGTGTACTCACCATAGTTCCTAAAGATTCAGGGTGTACGAACCCATAGATAATGAAGCTCGAGTCTCTCAAATATGCACTTAAAGTTTCAATGAAAGCAATCCTCTTATCCGCTGCAAAAATAAAATAAACTTCACCAGCAAAAATATCCACCTATTGATTCTGGATGGAGGCATGCGATAGGTGTGCCGTACCTAAGATGATTATTCAGTGGAGTGTAATAATCTGTGAAGGTGAGTATGGATATTAAAAAGGTGGTTACGAGTTCAAAGTAAAATGACTACTTACAGGTAAATAATTCAAAGGCACTTTTTCCATCAGGAGCAAGAAGAGCATACAATGGTTACTATAGTTGTTGCTCTAAATTGTTTCATATGCATTTTTGGGTAACAACTCCTGTGAATTAATTAGGAATTATTCGAATGAATGAATACTCAGTTGAGAATCGAGTTTGAAAGACTAGAAAACGAGGAAACAATGCCATAAAACGTTAATGGGACGGAATATTTTTCCAATGTTACCGAGAAAAAGTTACGGCCGGTAAATACTTGTACTGTATTTTGTGAAGCTGTATATTTTCTGATAACAGGCAAAGCCAATGTATCCATTGGGCATTGTGCTTTGAAAATGTCTGACGCGCAGTTTGTTCGGAAAAAAAACTGCAATAGGCTTCATATTGAAGAAAATCATTGACAGCATCGGAAAAAAGGTCTTTTTCCAAATATTACGACGCGCAATTTGTTTTTGACTGACTAGGGTATACATGCAGGAATTCATTGCAAACTCTCAATTGAAATAGACGGACGAAGGAAAAAAGTACATCCGTGGAAAATTTCTTATTATCAGGAGATTCAAAAATTTCCAATTGACTTCATCTTTGAAATTGTAAGCGAAAGTGTCTGCGACGATTTTTATCTAGTTGATGTCGAACATTCGCGTATGAAAGCCCAAATAGCAGTTCAAATATCTAAAGTATGAAAAAGACGCGTGTTTCATCAGGAAAAATTATTTCGCTCTGAATCTTTGTCCAATCGAAGTGATGGGACAACTAAAGGTACATAATTGACATAATTACAAATATTTCATTTCAATACCTGGCTACGATTCGAAGTAAATACGAAACAGAAAGCAATGGTGAAACAAATAGAAAGAAAGGGTTAAAGCTGATTATTCGTACTTTACTGGCAGCTTATTATTGGTTTCCTCGCACAATTGTGTATTAAAATATCCTCGTAGTTGTTTGATATGTGGTCCTGACCAGTGGCATATCCAGAACAGGGACCAGGGGGGGCTAAGCGGGGGTTAACCTACCAGCAGTAGTGGGGATCCGAAAAAAATTACAATTCTATCTAGTGTAAATTGGATACCCAAGGGGGGGGGGGGGCTCCTTTTGCCCCCTACCTTTTATCCGCATTTGGTCCTGACTGGAAAAGATAGAGTGACGTATATTTTTTCGCGAGAAATTAAGTTCATTGGAGGGGGACCCAAAAGTAACGGAAATAGCGCTGTGGGGGGGCTCGGTTTTTCCTGTAAAGGGTTCCAAGCAATGATATTTCCTGAGTCAGTGTGAATCCTGTTCGCTCTGAGTGCATCCGTTTGTCTATGGGATTTTTTTTCGGTTAACCAACTTTTTCCGATTTAATGAAAATGTGTAATGGCTGACTGCCGGGAGCAACGTGCAGCTGTGAAGTTTTGATTTTTGTTGGGGAAAACTCCCGCATAAACTCTAGTAATGCTTAAAATTGCTTTTGGGGATAGTACTCTGAGTAAAACACGTGTCTACGACTGGTTTTCGCGTTTAAAGAATGGACAGATGTCGATTAATGACCATCCTCATTCGTTAACACCAAGAACGGACGACAATGTTGCGAAAATCTACTCCTTCGTTCAAGAAGATCGTTGCCGAACCATTGACGAACTTTGTAGATATTTTGCAGAGGTTAAGGGAAAATATCGGAAGAAATGGGCGGATCTTTGGCGCACAGGTGGTTGGTTATTCCACCACGACAACGCACACGCCCACACCGCGCTGTCCATGAAGCTGTTTTTGACAAAAAACGGCATGACGCCAATAGTTCACCAGAAATTGGCACCTGTGACTCTTTTTATTTCCTGGACAGAAAAGGGACATAAAAGGAAAACGTTTTGGGACTGTATATGAGGTAAAACAAAAATCGCTAAAAAGCCTAAAGAACGTTGACTTAAGTGAATTAAAAAAATGTTTTGAACAGTCGAAGAAATGATTAGATAAATGTGTTGCGGTCCATGAGGATTGCTTTGAAGGTGATAAAAATTTGGTGGGAAATCATTGATTAATAAAAAAACGGGGCAGTCGTGGGACTGGCCGACAGAAGTGAAAACTGAAATAATTATTATCCATTTATTTTTTATATAGATTTAATATTATCAAAGAACTCATTTTTCCAGTAATACTCATTTTTCAACAAAAATTGAAATTACTTTTTTCAGCAAACTGTTTATTATTAAATATATGTTAAAAATACGATGTGTATGAATAGAAAGTAACATCATTTATATATTAAAATATAATATGCTTTTATTTCTTTTATTTAATATGCTTTAAACCTATAATTGTTCACTATGCACATAAAAGAAACTGCCTTAAATTGTACTGACCTGTATTTTTATAGCGTGTACACTAGGGCGGATCGCAAAAATCGATTTTTTTCAAATCCATCTGGCCCAATGAAAAAAAGTTGTGGGACCGATCAAAAATAAGGCCTGAAAAATTTGAGACCTCTACGTGAACCCCTGACCCTCGCTCAAATGCAATTTAGGGGGGGAGGGTCAAAATTCGAAAAATATAATATTTTATGGACTTTCCCTATAGATTTTGCCGAGTTACTGCCCGTTTAGGGCAAATATTTCGTGCATTTTGACGTATCTGCAACCATTTAGCCACAAAATGCCTAATTTGAGTCCGCGCCCGCAAAGAAAATATTCCAACGCCCACGCAGCGTCGCGGATACAAGAGCAGCAAGCCGATCCCCTCCCCTCCCCGCTCGCTTCTCCCCCTCCCACGCCTCGAATGCAGCAAAATTCATCCCGCGTGTGCTGTTAGGAGGGCGTTCATCTTTGATAATATAAATCGGAAGATGGTAGAAGGTAAAAAAGGATACTTAGTGAGACGACTTGTCCCTTATTTGGCGCCTCGTCGACGTTAAACAAAGCGATGTTACCTACTTTTAGAGAAAGGATGAAATATTTTTAGATATGCAAACGCAGGAAAGGAGCCTACAGTCTATGAAGACGCCTCTCGAGAGGCTTTTAAGGTGTGCGAACTATGGTGACGCGCTCTTCTTCCGTTATGAATGTGACTAAATGGATTTAGCGGTACCACAGGAAGTACTAAAACTTACGGAAAATCAGACTTGGCCAAAAGTAGGATTTTATTGAAGTATAAAACTCAAACAATTTTAAAGGAAAATTTTGAATTATGCGATGTTTTTTTGTGTAAGTGCAAGGGGGAGCATAAGGTTCCCCCTATTGATGAAATATATTGAGAGACAAGCGGACGAAAAGAAAGATGATGGCTGCCGGATTGAATCCTAAAGAAACTCGACAACTGAGGAAAAAATGGGAATCATCGAAGAGCGTTGAGTCAACATCGTCAATTCTTGTATGGGAAAATAGTATCAAAAATTTTCTACATCAATTCATCCGAAGAAAATTTAACTGGCGAGAAATTAGCCGATTTGTATCTCTACTTTCCTCATAAAATAAAGATTAAGGATTTTAAATTCAAATTGGAACTTCTTCGTGGAGAATGCGACTGCCAACTGTGATAGAGGTATATGCAAGAACCACGCAACAGCAATGATCGCTCCCGCAACTTTAGCTGACGCAAAAGTCATAACTTCGCAGTGGCGCCGACTCCATGGGGCCTGAGGGGGCCCGTGCCCCCTCAAAAATTCGTTATGGGTGTGAGAAAAAATGTGTCAGGCTTGTCGATTTTCCCCGGAGTGTCCACATATTTTGTCGAGATTTAAGTTATCAGGGTCCTAATGTTGATCATATGACTCTTCTAAAATGCTTAAAAAACTTAAAACCCAATACTTATAAAATTTTCCGGGGCAAGATCCATGGTTTGGGCCCCCCAATATTTTTTCTAAGTCGGCACCCCTGTAACTTCGTAAGATACATCAAAGCTAGTGTACCAGAATTACTTACGTAGAGAGAAATATGTACCAATTACTGTGAATAAGAAAAGAGAGGTCTCATCAAAGGGCTCCATTTTATTGGAATGAAAGACTACACTCTTGTCTGATGAAAAAAGGCAAGAGGACTTATCAATACAAGTTTAGAGGGGAATGTGTGGTGTTAGTTCAAGTAACAGGGTCCCACTTTTGGAGGTTTGCCTCCCCCGTTGGAGGATTAGCAAAAGTTATAAAATCTGCGATTATCGATTCCTTTCCGAGTGAGAAGTAGATACACAAAATTAAAAAGGATTTGATTATGATGGTACCAATCGAATACCGCCCAAAAAGAAGGCATCATCCTTTGCTATAAACATAATTCCAACATCTCTTGCAGTGTGGGTTTACTCTTATCGGCATTCCCACCGGGTTAATTTTTCCATAATGGCAAACGTTTCAAGCTCCGAATTAGGGCTCATCCTAAGGGATAAATTTTGCTGAACCCTGAAAAGAGTTTACCCACATCATTCGCCGGGAAAGCATCAAATCGTACTTCATCCCTTACAGTGGTCTATTTGCTAATTGCACTATGTTGACTTGGATTTGCGACGTAAACATTGGGAGGGTAATCTAGGGACCCAATTTGCTTTGCTACAAGGATGCATCCGGCGACCAATCCGAGATTTTTTTAATTGCTGGATTTTAATATCGACATAAAGGACTACCCGCTGATGATATATTGGAGAGAAACTCCGGTTCCTTCGGCTATATCTGAGCTAAGCGCCGTGGAAATTAAAAATCTTTTGATGAGCGTTCAAATTTGAATTTAAATATTCCTTTTATTATATATGCGGACGAGAGATTCGCGAAAGAATTTACCAAAACTTTGTTGACAGCAGCGAAAGACGAGGAATGACAATGCCATAAGAAATACAGACTAGAAAGCAGATAATTGAGTATTTCTTTCATTATTGTTCCTTACCGGACGATGCTGAAACATCAAATATTAGTAAGACTAACGAAGAAACACGCACTTCGTGTGATTTTTTGGTGCATCTGGGGCGTTCGAGAGGGGAGCGGGGAGGGGACGCCGGCGGCGTCACGGCTGTCGGACAATACCGGAATAGAAGACCTTATCCTAAGTTTCCACACATTCATAGCCACTCGAGAGGCGTCTTCATAGACTGTAGGCTCCTTTCCTGCGTTTGCATATCTAAAAATATTTCATCTTTTCTCTAAAAGTAGGTAACATCGCTTTGTTTAACGTCGACGAGGCGCCAAATAAGGGACAAGTCGTCTCACTAAGTATCCTTTTTTACCTTCTACCATCTTCCGATTTATATTATCAAAGATGAACGCCCTCCTAACAGCACACGCGGGATGAATTTTGCTGCATTCGAGGCGTGGGAGGGGGAGAAGCGAGCGGGGAGGGGAGGGGATCGGCTTGCTGCTCTTGTATCCGCGACGCTGCGTGGGCGTTGGAATATTTTCTTTGCGGGCGCGGACTCAAATTAGGCATTTTGTGGCTAAATGGTTGCAGATACGTCAAAATGCACGAAATATTTGCCCTAAACGGGCAGTAACTCGGCAAAATCTATAGGGAAAGTCCATAAAATATTATATTTTTCGAATTTTGACCCTCCCCCCCTAAATTGCATTTGAGCGAGGGTCAGGGGTTCACGTAGAGGTCTCAAAATTTTCAGGCCTTATTTTTGATCGGTCCCACAACTTTTTTTCATTGGGCCAGATGGATTTGAAAAAAATCGATTTTTGCGATCCGCCCTAGTGTACACTCTTCTGCACGTTCATGCACGAGCTCTTTATATTTAATGAACTTATACAATATAGATTTTTATTTTTAATTTTAATATTTTTAAAACAAAAAGACTTTAACAGTCTATATACTAACAATATATTAACAGAGTTTATTTACTAGACCTAGTCAGCCTGCGTAGTTGAAATATCCATTGTAAAATTTTTTAAATTGTATGAGATTGAGAAAAAAATCCTCCCCGGCGGGGAGTCGAACCCCGGTCGGGGAGGTCGAGGAGAATAGGCGGGGATACCGACCACTATACTACCGAGAATGTGATACTAAGAGAAGAATTTTAAGACGGAAATGTATATCTCGCTGCAGCGATCGCGGTGTCGGGTCGGTGACGCTCACGCGAATTCTATGCTTTTTCCCCATCCCGCAAAAGTGCTTAACGCCGCTAAAGAAGTTTTCACTTCAATAATTGCGAAACTCCCGTTATTTTTTGGGTGTATTATTAAATGACCGGGAAAGAGCCGGCGCATACCTTTACAAATCGGGCTAGTTCGAATACCAAGTTGCATATTGCATAAAAGTTGCATGTTGCTTTCAAGCTGAGACTCCGATTTGACTTGAGTCGTTTCTACTGCTCAACTTCGAAGCACTTCCCAGAAGATCCTCGCATTGTTTTTCGAACACGTAATGCCCTCATGAATACCTCAGCAAAGCTCTTCTTCAACAGTTCTCTAGTGTTATGTGTGGATTTGCCAAATGATGACGCATCGCTCTCTCTCTCTACTAGTCTTTTTAGGTATCAAATGGCTTTCTTAATACTCTAGCACGCGAGCTCACGGGCCATACATACGTCAATGCCGGCGGTCATAGAAAATTTAGCGCGGAACTTCGTGAACTGGCGTGTGGTTTGGTCAATCTGAAGACTTGTTTACACGATACTTTAACACGTATGAGTTAATGTCTGATTGCATGAACGATTTTTGTGGACCGGAACAGAACATGTATTGCCGCGCAGGCATATGTTGTTACTAATCCTAGTAATCCGAGTTATTACGAACACATTCCTTATGCAGGCTTCCGCGGGTCGATGAGTATGAAGATACGTCTCTTTCGGGTAATACACGGTGTATTACCCGAAAGAGACGTATCTTTATTACGAACACATTCTAACACTAAGAATATTTTCTTAAAACCAGCCAGTTTCAGGCCGTGAACACCAGAAGGCATTATCTTGGACTCAGATAATAATATCCTCTAAAATATAGAATCGCTTCCTAGATTCCTGCGTTAAGGATATTTACATTTTAAATTAAGAAATATTTTTCTGTGCTTGACTGGCATAATTATCAAGGAATCATCTATACCATTTTGGGTTTCATTGACTGGTGAATATTTTGCATTTGATTGTACATAAAAATTGAATATTTTATTTCAGCAATTTTCTCAGATGTAAAATTTTGTTTTTGTGATACAGAAAAATGTTGATTCGGGTTTGCTCCTCTCAATATGAATATTTCAACATTATTTCCGGAAGAATAATACGTAAGACGAGAATAAGGACGAAAGTCATTCTTATCAAGTTGAAGTGAAACGTCTTTTAAACTTGATGAGTGAAAGAAAGTTAAAACAATTTCAGGCGAATTACTTCGATCGCTATAGTTTTTCAAATTCAAACGATAATCCTAAAGAGCGATTTATGGAAAACTATTATTAATAAGGATATTTTTTTAATTAAGGGTATTCAGTAGCTCGAGGGATGGAAATCCCATCCGTTTTTCCATTACTCAGCATGTTCCTTTGTCCGTCGCTAAAACCATAGATGTCCAACTCCACGCAAAACTTCTTTGACACTAAAGAGTTTTACTACTATAAGTTGAGATGGCAGCAGCATCGGATCTGCCGCCAAATTCAAATCACTAAAATACGACCTCCCTTCCCATTCCATTATTTCAAGTCTTTTTGCTTCAACTCAAAATGCCCGCAAACTCGTACGCACAAAATAACCGATTCTCAGGAGCGAATGGGTAGTTACATATCATTTTTATTTGGAGGAAAGAGCAATCAAGGCCTCAGGGTAGTAGGTTATTGCACATAAATTAAAATCGAAGTTAAAAAGACAAAAATTATATTCATTGTCAATAAGTACATTATTCATGAGAATAACAAACTTAGCCGAATAGTTCTGTGCTACATATTTTTTTCATGATGAAGTTCTGAAGAATGATTCATCAACTCCTGGATAAAGAAAGAATAGAAAGAAACACAATTAGAGTACATCACTTGTAATGTTTCAAAAATTAAAGGAAAATTACACCTCCCTATGAAAAACACAAGAAAGTTATGAGAAATGCAAGGACTTTCAAACAAAATTAGCTGAGTGAATTGGCCATAAATGAGTATTGCACTGTTAAACAATTTTTAGACGATATCCACAAAAATCAGTTCTGTAAGACAAAAATGGAAACAGACGCGTAACTATAGGGGGGGAAGGGGGATAGATCCCCCCCAAAACCTCAGAGAAGCAAAAAAAATTGTCTAGTTTTGACATTTAATAACTGCGTCTGCATAAAGTCAATTTTTTAGTGCGAAAATTATGTGAAATGTATTTCCAGGCATGCTATTTTTCAAAAAATTTCCCCAACGAAGGTGGGGAATCGCCACCCCAGGCTATCCCCTCCCCCCAAAGCGTAGTCCTAGTTACGCCTCTGAATGGCAACATGGATGATGCAATGATTCAAAACTTTTTAAGGGACTAGAAATACAGCTCAGTAATTTCTTAGACGAAAATTATCTTAGAGTCGTGTTACAAAGAGTATTTCAATACCAGGTTAAAATTATAGAAAGATTCACATGACACCAACACAAAAATTCATAAAGTTAACTTCACTAACAAAACAATTTGGTGTAGATAAGTGAAAAATAAAGGCATTAATTAAAAATGATTTCACTTAAATAGATTTAAACAGTAATTCTAATATATAGTAACTTCCAACCACCGAATTTGGATGTTTGGAGCAAGCACATAGAAGCATAAAAACAATGTGACGAGCGAAGGATGGAAGTTAACTAAGCATACTAAAAATTATGCATTCCTTCTTCGAGATCCTTGGAATTTAATAATAATCGCTTCAAGCAGATGAACTACATTTGGATTGATCATTCTTAACAGTCCTATACTTGCTCCACGGGAAAGATATGTCTTTATCAATTGAGAGGAAATAAACTGAAATGTCACTGTTCTTCTAAAGAGTTGGATTAAGTTACCCAAATTTAAACATCCAACAACTACGTTCTTGAGAAGTATTTCACAACACATGACAGCAGGTGCAATGAAAATGAACGAGACTTACCTGGCTACTTGTCGAGGAAAACAGAAAAACTTACAGCCCTTGGAAGGGCAGTCCTTAACTGCGCAACAGTAACGTATTTCTTACTATACTCCAAATTTTGAAGATCTATTACGATGCGATACACGCTGGCAAATGCCGACATTCTTCGATTTCACTACAGAACTCCGAAACAACAACACAGTTTACTTGAGAGGCTTGAGAGGATGCGGATGTCTCCTTCATTTGTTTTTCTAATAACACTTCGACCGAAAATAAAAATCATTAGAAATTGACATTTAGTTATCATAAGGAAAGGCAATATAGCGTAAATTGGAAATTCATGGCTGAGTTATGCATTTTTATGGCTACAAATATTATATTTAGCAACAACTACAAGAATAGGTGTCGCAAATGCTTGAGAAAAAATTTCCCCTATCCTGTTGAACTTCCCTGGCTAAAACCATCGCTGGTACCGTCTCTTAGCCAATCAGACTCCACGGTTACTAACAGAGTTCGGAACGCCACGCTTGGCTTTTAATTGAACGACTGCTGTAAATGCGGGATGTGGCGGAATCAATGATGAAAAAAGGGACGGTGGAAATGACCATAAGATACAGAAAATGATAGGTCAAGTGATCACTCTTTCTGTCAATGAAAACATATCGCTGGAGCTATCATTCTGTGAGACGGAAAAAATGATCGCGTAATTCAGCATTAAGTAATCCTGAAGGGAAAAGATAGTGCGTCTCATATTTTCCTCCGCGAAGTTGAGTTCATACTACTTATGGCTCGGAAACTCGTCCAGGAAAGAGCCTCGGACCAATTTGCCGGCAGATTCTGAATTCGAAGTCGCTTAGGTACTGACCTGCAGCGATGGTCGTGCACGATGAGATAACGGGCTTGCATGCGGACCTTTGTTGTTTACTTCGCGTTCCGCCTGAGTAAGCTCGTATGGTTTTGGAACCCGGGGGTTCGGAGAAGGTACCTCTTATCGCCGTCGAAAGGCCTTGTAAGCAGTTGGTATGAATAGATATTATCGCTCACTTTACAAGTCAGGCCTCACAGCAGGCGCGGTTTCCTCGGTGTTTTACTGAGCACGAAATGCGTGTGTAGCTTACGCCTTGAGGTTCCAATTTAACTTCGAGGATTAGTGTGACGTGACTTCTGACGCTTCTGACCACTTTCCCGACGATCCTTCAGTGCCTTTCAGCCGCGTAATACCAGGGCCAACTAGAATACCGAGCTTTGGAAAGATTAGGGACATAGACTGCAGAACCGATAGATTTAAGAAGTCAGTTTTTTCCGCGTGCAATAAGGGTCATAATACCTGCGATAGTTTAGCTCTGAGATAGCTTGACTCGGATCAGGTATAATAATCTCTGCATGTATAGTTTACGACTTACTATAAATGCCAATTCTAACTATCTACATGCATTTCTTGGCATGTTATAACTATATGTTTTCTATTATTAACAAATAGTTTTATTTGCATGGTGGCATGCATGTGTCCTTAGCACTTTCCTAATATATGGTCTGACCGTGTGTCGTTGTAATGTGTTTCCCTAAGCTCTGCATCATACCTTTTCGGATTCGTCCCATTGTTTTTATATTTAATGGTAATGTAGTTTTCGATCCCAAGATGCACCAGTTCTTATTAACCTTTTCAAAGTCACCTTAATATTTAACTTTTCTCTTGCCATTCAAAAGTGGGTATGGGATTCCTTTAGATAAAGCCTAAGCGTATCGAAATCAGCATTTACATGAACACATATTTTTCTCCTCATATTTTATTTCTTACGGTGAATAAATCAGAATCGAGCTGTAAATTCTCATTAGTCGCTCCTGCTGTCTATAGGTTCAACATTTACAACTTTATATGGTAAATGTCTCGCCAAAAAATCAAGATTATTGCCTCCTACGTTGACTTCACTATTTAACTGTTCTTAGAGAATGCATGAATCAATTACTACGTTAAATTTTCATTTTCTATTGCTAACTAATACTTTTATTTTACATGTTAGCGTGTTCGTGTCCTTAGCAACAATACTAGTTTCTGGTCTGACCGCGGGTCGTTGTCCTGTGTGCTTGGCTTGTGTCCAACCGTGATATAACGTAGGCTACGGTCCAACAAGTGAGCGCGGCTAGGATGAGTGCTGTATACCTGGTGTGGAATCACCCCGTGCCACACACCCTGGTGGTGGCTTGAACGGTACTTCGTAGATGTAGATGAATACGAGGCTTGTTCACTGCTTCATGACGTCACTGAAGGAAGTGGCACGGGCCTAAGGCAGTCGGACGGGAAGTCGTCCTTCTCTGGCCTTTCATCTCATCGCACCTGTTACCTGCCAAGAGAACGCTAACTTTATCCCGTAACATTATGGCGTATGAATTTGCCTAGGCCGAGAATAATCAATAAATAATTAAGCTTCCTATCTAATTGGCTTATTTGAAACAGATATTTACCCATAAATTTCTTGAGTGAATCTAAAGCAATGGGAATAGAAACAAACAAGAAGCCTGACTTCTTCAATTGCTATAAAAAATGTTCAGCTCCGAAGAAACGTAGAAACATGCATTATATGTCTCGTCGGTCTCTGAAAGCATATGCCAAAAAAAAGTTCTCCAGAGTTCATTAAGCGTTTGCAGTTTTGCCTTAGAAGGTAATTAAAGGTGTTTTGACAATGTTACGAACTGTCTCCCGAGACAGATCCTGGGACTCGTGCGAGATACTCACTGAATTGTTCCACGGAAGATTGGGTGAATATTTGTTCTGAAAATTTTCCTGGGACTGAGTTCACTGTTCATATGGCTGGATTTTTCGCGGGACACGGGAGAAAGGGAACTTTTCCGCATATGATTACAGAATGTGGCTTTGGGAAATCACTTTGAAGGTACTTTCTATAGCCAATAAAGCTGTTTCTTCCGTCTTGCCTCGGAATTAACAGACAAAAGTGCCTCGAACAGATGACGGCAATTCATACGCAGGATATTCTTCTAAAAACTGTTTTTACAGCAAAATCCCGTGGGAACTAGTTCATTGTATACAGTGACGGTGTAAACGGGGCTTAATATGACAAGAAGAAGGCACTCAGTGTTTCATGAGTTACCTATAGTATCAGCATTTGATTAAGAAAAAAAGAGGGAAAAAATTTTTGTGCTTAGGAAAGGTAATTTAACAATAGATATTAAATGAACGACTACAATGAGCGACTAAACATTGCAAGCAGTTTCTTGATTGTTAAAATACATTCAAATTTTTTGATGCTTTACTTTCAATTCCTTCGTAAAAATATTAACCAACAGCGCACGCATAAAGAAAATTAAAAAAAATAAGGTAGCAAATAATAAGATAGTAAAATAATGGGATGCCGCGGCATAATGCGATAAAACGTCGTATATGCCTACTATAATTTATATGGATTCAACAATAAAATATCTTTGAGTGTTCTTATTTAAAATGAGTAAATCTAACTTGCACTTGCCTCCTCTGCTATTATCAATAAATCATCTGCATTAATTGTTAAGCAAGGAACTCGAGAGAGAGATAAGCAAACCCGAAGGGCTGAAATTACATTACTGAATATCAAGTACCGTGACAGGCGCGATCATCTCTATTCGCCAAAGTTACGCTCTACCTTGGGGCCAAACTAATTTTCAAAGTAGCTAACGGTAATCCCCTAGGGGGTAAATATAAATAGGGACATTCGAGCCTCGAAATGAGGACATATGATGCTATTTAGGGAAACAGATCCTTATAGTTACAGGTCTACATTAACTTGTCTAATTAAAAATGGAGTGCTAAGAAGAGTGGGAGAAAAGAGAAGTATTCTTTAAACTTTAAGGCGAAGACGTGACAACTTTTTCACTCTTAACGGAATAATTTGTCTTTACCGTCTTTTCATGTTATCCACTTCCGTTGTTGTCCGTGTAAGAATTAATTTCACCGCTCCAATTTCTGCTTTTCCACATTTCTTCGTGGTCTCATTATCATGATCTCATTCGGAACTAGGTATTCGGGTTACGATTATTTTTCGTTCTATGACATTTTTCATGCTTCCGAAGAATCACAATTTTCGTACGTAAAATGTGCATTCTTTTCTCTTTGGAGTAGCTAATAATCATTAATAGTGACTCCAAAACGTTTATAATGATCAAGAATTAAGATTTGAGAATTAACAGAAAATAATCCTATATAAGTATCTATTTCGTTGTTCAGGGCATGACTTAGTGGATTCGGCTTTACATAATGAATAATTTTTGAATAAATAATTAATTTATATGGAATTGCAAAGTTTTACTTTTCATTAAACATCTATTTGTTCTTATTTTCACTATTTTTATCAAATTGTATTTTAAATTAAAACATTGGTTGCCTTTTCAAATGAAATTCAAATGCTATCGTTAATAACAATATTTATTATTTTCAAAGAGCTGGGAACACTAAAAAGCCTAGCAATTATTCTTTCATGATTCCACTGAGAATAAAGTTCATATCCAATCCAAATCGGACGTGTGGAAAACTTACGGATCCCTATGATTGTTTGAAGTATTTTATCAAGGTAACATTTAGCATCTAAGATTTCACCAATGTTTATTGAATAGAATTCTATTTCAGGGTCAAATAACAGCCCACTAGATAATTAACATACGTTTTATTTGGAATTATGCGTATCAATAAATTTATTTTCAAATATTCTTATCTTCGAATACGTAAAATGCCTACTGAGGGAAACGGCACTCCTATTACATTTTGAAGGTCTATGTTGTTTAGAAGATTACGGCACAATAAATTAATGCTTTTTAAGAGTAGTTTTTTTTTTAATCTACGTTGAATTTGACTTTGAGCTTGTTTTAAGCGTTAATAGGTTCAAGAGATAGTTTAAAATAATAGCGAGAAAAAACAGAAAATTTTATTAATGCTAAATTAAAGACCATTAAAATGCAGTCTTTCGGTTTAGTATACTCAATTGAACGACTTATAAACACTGGACCACGGCAATCCTTCTGCGATTAAAAAATAAATTAAACTCTTATCCGAATATTCCTTGGTCCGGAGAGAAAAAAAATGCATGGTTAATCATCAGATTCGAACCCTCGATCTAGCACATCACATGCAAAAACTTTGTCTACCTGCTGTGGATCGCATTATGATAGAAGTTGTAATTGTATGGTATATAAGCAAACAATATTTTCTCGCAAAAATAAGGAAGTATAATTTTATCAGCATTTATGGACATTCTTGCCCATTTTTGCGGAGTTAAATTATGTGCAATGTGTGATATAAATCTTGAAATGAGAATCATCTAGCCAATAGGAAGGACTCGTGGTCATACCTGCGAGTATTTTTTTATTAAAGCCATTCAATTAATATTTAGAACGCATTGAATGTAACAAATGATTATAGCTTTCCTAAATTTTCTCTTGATTTGCCCAATTCAAAGGGAAATTCCTGTAATATATTATCATGCTGACTTTTCTTTGGAAATAGGTGGCAGCATTTGTTCGATCACGTGATCAACGCTGTCTTCCGTGAGAGAAGTGCAACTGGGACTTGTTCGTCGCCGAAAGCCAAGCAGGTAAGTCCATATATTTATTATCTCTTGCTCCGAATACGTTTAAACTTTTTCTCGCTCTGTGTTTTTCCAATTCACTGGAAATGAGTGGTTCTTTTATTGTAGCACAGTGTTGTCATTAATTCTCGAGTTAAAAGAAATTGTGTGGTCATCGTGAAACTTTAAAGAGACCACGTGGTTTTAGTGAATGAATTCCGGGGATTTGAAGAGTTTTTCATTTTTGCACGACTTGTTTTTATTATTGTCTCGAAGTCCCCTATTGTGGGTCTGTGAGAAAATTGTTACAACAGCAACATTTAGTTTTCACCTGTATCCGTATCTGACTCATCCTTCGCCGTGGCACACAGAGCGACACTTTTATTTTTTCATGCTTTCCTTGTTCACCTCTTGCATTGTAGATATTTAATTATTTCTACGAGGCGCTTAAATACTTCCATCTCATTGTGACGCGTTTAATTGCCCCTGGTACTTCGACCTCATCGTGTCAAAGTTGTTTTCCTATGCGTCGGATGGTTAACAGTTAATTCCAGCGTAAGATATATGCGTTTATCTACTTCCATCGAATGGACAAGATCCTTCTTATAATTGCTGCCGGTGCTGTAAATTGCAGACCCTTGGGCGTGAGCATAGCCTACAGCCTTGGTATATTCTCGGTACTGTTTATCCTCGGCTTAACGTGCCAGCTAACTTGAGACAGTGGGTTTGTTCGGAAAAATCAAGTATTCCCGATTGTGATTTCCTGTGAAAGATAATTTTATATTCCAGTTATTTAATCTTTTTTCCCTGTAAAGCTACTTGCAGTGGCAAATCGCAGTTTGTGACCTTTTTTTAAAATTAGATGAGGTCGCTATCTAATGTAGTGTCAGATTTTTTCCCCGGAGATAAATGGTAGTGAAGATTTCTTGGGATTCACGCCGGGTGTAAGGCCCTCCATGTATCCTTCAGACGTTTCGATGTGCAACTCTCCCATCCTTCTTGGTGATCCAGGAATCCAATCTGTCCGCAATTCGATTCAAGAGTCCTTGAGGACGATAGGAGTGTTTCATTTTAAGACGTCGGAAGGTAATGTGGAGGAACGTATCCGGTGAGACCCGAGAAATCTTGTCACTATCTCCTGTACCGCGTTTGTATCAAGTAATCCTGTCTTGTGCATAGTCATGTTGTTCATTGCTGTTGACATTCTTGCAAGTGATTTCTTCTCTTATTCATCCTGTTCGAACACATGAACCAGTAGCGGATACAGAGAAAACTCAAGGGGAGGGGAGCCGCAAAAGATATCTTGCCTTACCTTTACTTATATCGTAATAAAAAATAATCAAATCACATGCAGAGCTTCAGAAATTTTTTATTAAAGCAATTATACACATATTCAAGACAATACTGCTTATAGTATAAAAAAAGCTACAATTGTGGTTCAGCTATGTTTGGCATTCGGGTGGCCCCGCAAAGGGGGGGCGCGCGCCCCCGGCGCCCCATCTGTATCCACCACTGATATGAACCGTAACTCAAATAAAGCCCGAGATTTTGAAAAGCGAATGGTATCTTAAGTTTTTTCGTAATGTTTTAACTGGGAAGAAATGGGCCGAATGGGGAAAATTTGTCTTTTGTCGTAACTAATGTTTCCACAGTGTATTTAGTAGAATTTTTAGGCGTAGAATTACGATCATGCACTTAGTTTCTTAAAAAAACGGGGGTAACTGAATGTTCATTTCTTTACAGGCTTTCGGCGGCGAACCCGATTAATTTTTCAGGCTAGATGCTGTATTTGCTTCGGTCAAAATAGGCTACTGCTGCTGGACGAGCTGTGGTCATGGCTTTCACATTCCCGATTTCCATCGCTGGGGCAGCTTTGGTCTCGCTTGGGAATCCGCGTTGCTGTCGCTGGATCAGCCCATAGATTTCCATACACCAATGGGAATCGTTACGTTACGACGTAACGCGTCGTCTTTTATCTTTGGTAATGCGTTGATTATTTTTCTTTGGATGTCATTGTTACGAATTTTTGCTTTTTCATCCAAGTATGTGGTAATAAGCGTGGTATGTTTTGAGGGTAATATTTTCATCGATTATGGTTGAATAAGTATTCTCTGCTGGATGACGGAATTTTCCACTTGATGGCAAGCAGTCATCGTCCACGAGTGGGTCCTCCAGCGTTTTCCTGGCTTCATATTTGAGCGTAAAGAGTGCGGCTTAGAACTTCAAGGATTACTTATGGTATGGTAAAGGTAATTCGGTCGTGGGAAAGTTTAAAAAATTGAAAGAGCCATTGGTGTTTTGATTTGTTTATAGTTCTTACGTTTAAGTGGTTGTTTTTCCGGCATTTGGTTTTGTTGCGGAGTTTTTCAGGTATTTATGAGATTGGGTATATCATCTGTGAGATTTGGTATTGGGAATTGATCGAGATACTTTAGTGTTAGTTTATTCCTATAATCATTCGCACGAGAGTTGAGAATGGCAGTTTTATATTTATTATTTTGGCGATGATTTTAGCTTATTTGCCCCTTCCTCGAAAAATTATTTCACAGTAAGCGGTAGGCAAAACAGTGCTCGTAAAGAGTTAGTGAGAATACCATATTGCCTGTTCACTATGGTTAGAATATGAATAAAGTTTCGTTATTCTGAGAATAGGTAATATACCCTATAAAATTTGTCTTGCTTAAATTTTTCTCGTAAATATGATGTACAGGGATATTTTTCTGAAATCAACCCCTAGCAATTTTGTATCACACAGTGATTTACAGATGCGAGGTGCTATTAGCTTGTGGGAACTCCTCACAAATTGTCTATTTCAAAAAGAAGGCCATGCTCGTCATAGTGTTAGTGCCATGTTTTCACGTGCTTACAGTTTACCTTTAGTTAGTACAGTTAGCAGCTTTAAAATTTTGAAAAGTTAAAAGTTTAGTTTTTGCTGATACTAGTTGGTTATTTATTAGGCTAATTATTCCCGAACTACAAGAAACACACACTGGAATAAACACTTGAAATTTTTCACGTTTTAAAATTTCCACTGGAAAATTACAAGTGTTTATTTCGACATGGAAACATTTCAATCCACGCTTGGATCTTCTGATTCCATCAGCAGACACAAAATTTTTAGTGTACATCTGTAGAGAGTAGACTAGTGTTGAGACATGGCCCTGAGTATTTAGGAATTACTTCATCTTAATCTCCGAATTTAGTCGCCCAACATTTCTCGTAAGTTCTGAGCAACGAATTTAAAGAAATACCTTTTTCCTTAAATTTCATTTTCAGGGGTCTTCAAGATAGTCTGTAGTAACCGGTAGTGTCAATCCGCACGTTGCTAATAAAAACAATTTTCTATTTTTTATAGGAAAGTAGACTACGGTAAAATTTTCTAGTATAGGTTTTCAATTTGCATTAGATAAGTAATACCATAGTTTTTTATAATGGTAGAATTAAAAATTATAGGCACTTAACTTGTATTTTTAAATAGCAGTAGCATTAATATCACTAATCGCATGGTAGAGTAGTGCATGCCCCTCTCAAATCCTACCTGCTGCCTCAACGTGGCGAGAGGGTGTAACAGCAATTCAGTCAGGGTGTTACGCATATTCACCCAAGTTCCTGAATTGTTGGCTAATGCAGGGGGTGTCACTATTTTTGGATTGCAGGGTACAGGTGAAATGCTATCAAAAGCACTTGTTCTTGGGAAAGTACCTCGCAGTCACCATGGATACTTCCGGGTTCCTGATTATGATCTCGGTGGGGCAGGTTTGAGACTGTCATGGTGATTATTTTTTTTGTCGTAGATTTTTCTGGAAACTTATTGTGAAAATTTCGTTCTCTATAAATCGAAGTTAATGATTTTATAATCTCATTTTGCTTTCTTCCTGGAGGGAAAGAGTTTTTTTTATTGCCGGATGTTGCCAGCAATAATCAGGTTGACTGGATTTTATTAGTACTCTCCTCCCATATTGGAAATATGTAGTCAAATTATTGAAATAACCTTCATAAGGTTGGACACCTCAATGTCACTTTGTTTCTATAACTGGAGTTTTATTTGAGAGCTCCTCAGCCAATTTACTTTTAAGGTATCTATGAGTAAAGACAAAGTAGTTGTAAGTTCCACTTTTTTCATAATGTTCATTAGATATAATTAACGAATACCTATATCGTTTCAGGTCACCTTGGATTCCAGCGGGGTCTCAAGTCTCAAAGTTCTATGGAGCGAGAAGAGAAAATCACTTGAATTCCAATTTTGTATTGTTCAAATATTTGTTGTAATATGAATGTGAATAAAGTTGTTGTATTGACTTTAGAATTTTCCTGATTTTTTAAAAATTCACTTTAGTCTTTTCGGTGACTTAAGTAGCCTCCCTCAATCTTCATTCTCAAGTTAAAATTGTACGCAAGACATTTTCTATGCGTGGGAGTTCCTTATTATAGAAAATAAAATATTTACGCTCAGGTTTTCCAATACCCTGAATCTAACATTTGATAAATAAATTGAGATACGGTGCTTTGTGTGGGAAGCTGTATAGTGGACAAATTATCCGGAAAATACACTGAAGATGCAAGTTTGCAATGACACACGGCAACATTGCCGTAACCATTAACTTCTTGAATTTCTCGTCTTTCAAAGTAGCAATGTAAAGGCTAATTCAAATATGGTATTACATAATAATTATTATATTTACTTCAAATTAGTCTCAGAATTAAAAGTAAAATAATTCGACAAATAAATTACATGTTAAAGTTATACAAAATGCTGGTCTTAATATTTAATGGTATTTCCATTGTTGATTTTTTAAAGGCAGCGGTTAGGGCCAGTTATGGCTGCAAAAATCCACAACAGGATAACGCATGCCTTCCAGTATTCCTTACTTTTTTAAACGTTGAATTCTCAATGCTCATTACTTCCGCACTTGCATAAGGAATTGGTGATTGTTTTTGTAACAAATGCTTGTTTAATTAGTATTTTAAGAGAATATTTGATTCTTTTATAAATATCAGTTGATTATTTGGCAATAATATTGATTAATTAAAAGTTATTTATGTGAATCGAATCAATTCGAATAAAACACCGTATTTAAATAATCTTATTAAATGCAGTACAATCTTTTCAGAGGTAAAGCGGGTTCTCATGCAGTGCTAATGTAGTGAGAGAAAGTAAAATACTTAGTTTCTATGGATATGAAGTGTTGCTAGTGCACATTGGGTTAACGAGGAACAATTTTCCATAAAAACCTTGCATCTCATTATTACGAATGAAAATTTGTATCATAAGGAAATATGCATTCGCTCCCCGTCGTAATTGACCTCGGTAGTTACGAACTCCAGCTTACGCAAGCAAATTTTCCACACACATTCAAGGAAGGCCCCACCCCCTTTTTAAATGACTAAATAGACAATTCAGCCTGTTCTTTGTTTAGGGTGATAGAGGCTCCTCCCCACAAGTCGTAGTCCTTCCTGTCCATCTGCTTGTACCTTATGCTTTCTTTCATTTCCAATTTTTCATTTACAAAAAAAAATATCATTGGATACCCTTATTAAATATTACTAAACATAAGCTTGCATTGATCCTGCGTCCTCCCCCAAAAGATATTATCTATTGTTGCTACTGCGTTCAATGATATCAAATCAAATCGGATGGCGGATTACGGACGTCAATTTTTCGTTTCGGTCGTTGCGGAGTATTACTGAAAACAATCTACTCCAAATCAAATAATGGCGATCAAACTTTTATTTGCTGAAAAAGAAACGAATACCAAAATGTAAGGATTGCACAAAGAGAATATTTTAAGTACATTCATTTTCCGCTAGTACTGTCCTATAAAAGTAACATTTTCAAGTGAAAACAAAAGTTAGCGTTACAGGTATTTCGATTACTTTTGCACTGTTTCTGGCCAACACCGAAAAAAGTTATGGAAAAGGAAAGAGATTGATGTGAGACAGATATTAATGGAAGGAAAAGCTGCCATCCTCAAAAATAGCTAAACTATACCGGTTAATAATTAAATAATTAATACTGTATTTGCTTTTAATCTCTTGACCGCACTGTTGATGAGGAAACTATTTCAGTGGCATCGTTCCAATATATTTTAAAACAAAATCTTCAACAATAAAACCTGTAATGTTCAATATATAATTCAGTTTATAGATACTATTCGTTTTATCCATTTATACTCTTCTAAGACCACTGCTGCTGATCAAATAGCTGCAACTCTCATACTTTAAACTTTGCGGTCCGAGTCGAAAGACCGCATGACAACCGTCTTGGTCGCGACGCCAGCGCCACCTTTTCCGAAACGGATAGACGAATAGACGAACTTATTAATCATGAATTTGTTTCAAGCAAGTTGATGGATGCCAGAAATCATCAAAATTATTTAGGTAGCAACTTACATCATCGAAAATTACGGTTAATTAAACGAATGTTCCTTTCACTGCGTTTTAATTTATTATTTAATTTTATACCTAAGAACAGCCCTAAAATTTACCACATACATTGCTCATTTACTTATAGTTTAAAAACACTTATTAACGGGCGTCGTAAAAGTTTCCCATCGCTTATTTTTAATAATCTCCCATCGTATAGGCAATAGATGGCAGCATCTGTTTTATCACGTGACGCCATGCTCACTTTGCTCGTGGAGAATCTACCTCGTTTCCGCCCAGTTCGCCTTCAGGAGTCGAAGAGGTAAGCTCTAGCATTTAGTCTGTGGTGTGATTGTCCGTTGTGCCGATAGCGGAGCGCTCTTATTGGCTATCGGATGCCTTACTTCGATAAGATGTACGTTTAAGTGAGCGTTAACTATTTTTTAAGGGGGTATTTATGTTAAAAATCAGTTGCTGTCATTCAATTTTGCTCGTGTTAATTCGATGTGTGTAATAATGTGTGTTCTTATTGAATGGGGCATCGGTTTTTAGTGCAATAAATTTGAAGGGAAGATTCCACTCTAGTAGGGAATAGCAAGATTTTGGTGCGTGAAATCCTTATTTTCTTCACTATGTTCATTTTCTTAGTGGAATGACTTTCTGAAACAGTTTCGGCATTGGTTAAGAGTTTTGGAGCATAGTTTTTGAGCGCAAGGAATGGTGTTAAATTGTGTAAGATATATATTTGGACCATCTCTTGAAAACTCCAGCGTCTGTAGCGTGAACTTCATTTTAACATTTACCTTTATCTGACCTACAAAAATGTTAAATTTCAGTATATATATTGTAGTAAAATTTTTAAATCGGAGAAACTCGAATGTAGAAAAGGGTCTTCTTCTTAAACCTTGAAATGTTAGTCGATAGCACAAGATAATTTACACGAAGAACGCGTCACGAAGACAGTTGTCATCTTTAGAGCTCAACCGTGGCAGTCCACGCTTTGTACTCGTAGAATTACATGCATAAATTTCACGTAATTGTTGTCGGGTGGTGACGGCATTTGATAGTCCGGGCATGAGACGTATGTAGCATAATGGAGTTATGATCCTTAGATTCTTAAACGGTAGGTCGTGGGATCACATCCATGACAGGATGTTTAGCTACGTTCGGGGGTTCGCTTTCGAAACTTCACTGCTTTTAGCTGAAGATTCAGCAGACTTATCAAAGGAAATTAATAGAAGGCATCGAATAAATCCTTATCTCGCTTAGGTTTACCTATTGCAGGCATGTGTGTTATTACTGTGGAAAAATTCTTCATTTAAATGCTTTAAATTCCCTCATAAAATGGCGAGTTACCGCAATTTAAGCTGCTAGAGTTAACCCAATTCGATCCTTGAAGACAGTTACTCTGCTCTAAAAGTAAACTTGGGTTATAGCTCGTACTGTCTGGAGGTCGTATTGGTGTAAATGGATAAAACTGATAGTATCTACGAATTGAATGTCTGCGGGCTTACAGGTTTTTATTGTTGAATATTAAAAAAAATATATTG
Organism: Ischnura elegans; assembly: GCF_921293095.1. NCBI lineage: Eukaryota > Metazoa > Arthropoda > Insecta > Odonata > Coenagrionidae > Ischnura > Ischnura elegans. The sequence goes on along the minus strand of NC_060253.1, from coordinate 44,314,361 downwards.
GGACGATGCCACTTAGTTTCCCAATCAATGATGTGGTTTGGAGATTGAAAGTAAATACGCTTTTAACAATTAAATTATTACCGAGCATAATGTAAGTTATCTATTTTTTTGGATGGCAGCTTTGTGGTAAAATATAATGTCGCTGGAGGTGTTGCACCCATGGGTGAAATTAAAAACGTGCTTGAAATATTTTGCTGCGGCATTGGGAGGATAGACGCTGAGGAGGAATCGGCGTAACTGGCGGGAAGCTGAAAAGCATTTCGGATAGACCACGGCAGGGGAGAGCATTAGGCGGATAACCTTTGCAATATTTTTTCTGTAGTTTTCCGCCTCTGCCTTGATTCATAGATTTTTGCCCGATTGCGAACCTGACTTAAAGACAGTTCTACACGGGGTACATCATTGCGCAATCTGACGTATTTACGAAGGCTCAATAAAAAAAGCGTCTTGTAAAGCGGTGAACTTATGAGAGAATGCGTATGTGATAACCGGCAAAATAGCCCCCGTTCTATTTCAGAGCTCGCAATTTAAACTATTTTTTTCAGTGCCAACTTGCTCATTGACGTGCCCCTAATGGCCTTAAGAAATTGTTAGGTTTCATTAATTTAGTTTAATCGCTAGAAAAAGCATTTTTTTGGTTCCCGTAGCAAGCTATGTAATATTATTTTTTTAATGCTGCCATAGTTATACCGTTAGCTTGAGGGTTTTTCCCCATTTATCCATTTCTTTCACGTCAGATTTGTATTTAAGATTTCTTATGACTAGTTTTAATTCTGTACCGGGACTAAAGATTAGACAACTGATTTCCCAATCTTTTCCTTTCAGGTTCCTGACGGCGATCTGGCTCTTTCATTACCCTCTTCCTTTTCCAAATATTTATCTATTATCTTTATTTACCATCACATTGATTCCAGAACACATGTTTTTTTTGTATTGTGAATTTAAATATGTATATATGGTATCACATGACCTACAGTAGAGGAACTTATATTTTTATATTGGGGCTGTCATATATGCATACATAACATTGAATTACTTCCTCCTTATGAATTAAAGAGTGTCGCGGCTGAGAGTACAATCGGTGTAGGGAAATCTCACGTCATTGACGTGGGATTTTGCTTTTTGCTCGTAAAATCTAGCTTCGCGGTTTTTTTTACAGGTTACGTGTAGTCGGTAGAGATAATTTGAGCAAAGAAATTGTCTTCATCTTATGATCCTGAAGTGCCCATGTATTATGTTATGCGATATTCCGAGTGAAGTGTATTTTTGTATATGCATGTTGCGATGTAATTTTTTCAGTTTCCCGGAGTTTGTGTATTCGTAATGATTATTTTTGATGTTCTGCGATAATTTTAGCGTTAGGTTGAGGGTGCGTATTCCCTTGTGAGAATTTTTTTTTCAGGTCAACAGTGTATATAGGATGTCTTAGCTAGGAGAGTGCTGCTAGTGAGTTTCGTATGGACATATGCGTAGTTTCGCGTGGATTTCGGTCTCTTTCAGGTGCACGAGTAGTGAGAAGCGATATTTCAGACATGGTCACGCAAGAGATCGCGTTAATATGAGAGTGAAAGAAAAAACAACCACCCTTAAAAGTGAGTTTGTTTGTTCTTTCACTCCTTTTTTTTATTTTCGGTTAGGTTGCGATAGAAGTGTTTAGAAATTTTAGGATGTATCTCTTTCAGCAATCTTCTTGATAGTTGTAGTTTGTTAGCGTGTGAATGAGTGAATGAGTCATTAATCGATATGAATGGTATTTTGGTTAACAAGTAGTTAGGCGGATTGACACAATTGGGTAGTATTGCACCTAATAACTATTTAGCTAGTTACTAATCGCATGGTAGTGTAGTGCATGCCCCTCTCAAATCCTACCTGCAGCCTCAACGCGGCGAGAGGGTGTAACAGCGTTTTAAGTCCAAAGTTAAATAAACCATTGAGGACCTAAATTGCTGGCTAATGCAGGGGGTCAATCAAAAAATCGAAATGGCACATGATAAAAGGTAAGTCATATTATTTTTGTAAACATTAAACCGTCAAGTAACTTACATGTGGACAGAGATAGAATCTGTTGGTAGTGTTCAAGCTGGCTGTCTGGCAAAAATTTTATTGGGAAAGCCTCAGAAGTTTGTACTTCTTACTAAAGTTTTTTTTTTTTGAAGTAATGAACTTGAAAGTATTTTTATTCTCGAGAATGTATGATTTTTTTCCTCTAAACATCTTTGCATGTTATCTTTTCCAATCGCTTCTCTTAGATGTTTTCCTAATCACCATCGGGCAGGATTTGTTTGAAAGAGTAGAAAATTTTGTTCTTGACAACTTACCCGAGGAAATAAACTAACCGCGTAAACATGGTATTGAAATTTAAAATTGAAATGGCTTTAATAAACGATTAGCGGAAACTAACCTTAAATTTTGGAAGAATACCCTAATGTTTATTTTATGGTAAATATTGTCTGATTGAAGTTATTAAAGAATCTTTCTAGTGAACATTTAGTTAACCACGGATGTTACTCAGCTTGAAGATTCTGGTGTACAGCTCGAGAGGGCCAATCCAATTATGGCACGTGATGGATCGCTTCTGAATGTATTGACTTAGTTTCTTGAAAGATTAAGTACTCCCAGTAGAACTAATTCAATTCCAGGGCATCACTTTGGGAACAAATCTTGATAAGCAGGTGATTCCAGAGGTTAGAAAAGACTAAAAGGAGTCGTAATGCTGTTGAATTGCTAATTGAATGTACATTGGTGGGCACATACCTTCCTCTTGATCGTTATTTTTTGTGACTGGCTACTTGCAAAAAGTTTTGGAAAATCTATAGATTTTCATGATAAGAGTAGAGCTGTTATAAATTCTAGAAAATAAAACCTGAATATATAGAGGTGAAATCAGGTTTGAGATATTAGTACATGTTGACAACTATACTTGATATATCCTGCCTTTTCAGGATGAAAGCTTAAGTTTTGAGTTATCAGTCACAAAAAAGATAAGTCTTAAATTTACGTAATTATTTTTCATCAATTTGTGTTTTTTCTAACCTATGTCTTGGCGCAGAATTGGTTTTCTAAGCTGCATGTGAAATTCGGAGATCTCTTAAAAATGTGCTCAAATTCACCGTGAATGTTTAATTCCTATTGATCATTAACTTCCTAAACATGTGATTTTCTTACTTTTTTAAGTTAAAATATTTTATTTTGCTAATACTTGAGCAAATAAGTAGTTAGAGCCAAATTAAAGTAACTTCAAACGGACCACTGAAAATAGAAAATATAATTAAGAAGGATTGGTATTACATGTTTTTTTAATACTTGAATGCTGCATAGTGGTTAAGAATTACTTGCTAATTGTTAATATTAGTTCTTATTTTATTTTTAAGCTGATACAGCCGTACAGTTGAAGGTGTTGAATTCACTGCTACTCCATGCTGCTGAACATGGGATCAACGACCAAAGCACCAGCCACAATTCTCCAGAAGCTTTGCCTACTCAACGAAATGGTTATTGCTGTCGAACACTACCGTGGAAGACGAGGAGCTCGTTGCAGCCTGCATTTGCATAAAGTTCGTTTTTACTGTGTAAACCTATCACTGCGGCCCAAGAAGAGATTGGGAGTAGGATCTCTTTCATTTTGAGAACTCTTGTTTTTCCATACTCGGTTTGTAATTTGATAATAAAATTGCTTCCACAAAATTTTGAGCTGTGTTACTTTCTGCCCGATGTATTGTTATCTGGTACTGCAGAGGTATTAAGATAGCTGATGAAAAGCCTGTCAACAGGTTGGAGTTTTAATTTATTTGTAGACTGACTAATATATAATTCGTTGCCGAGACGTTTCAATCTAGTGTGAAATTTGAAATTTAGTGTCTCAAATGACAAATCCTTAAATGTTATTTCTTAATGAGGATCAAATGCTATTTCATTTCAAACAAAATTAGAGGGGAAGAATAACTTAAATTAACCTAGGTAAACAACGACCACAGTTCATCCGGTTAATAGAAGGTTGGTTTCAACCCAAATGAATGTCTGATTCAACCCAAATGATTTTGTTTTAGCTCTGAATTACTTGAAATGTGAGAACGCTTAAATTATTTTCCTTGAATTACAGTGTGGTGCTTGATCTCAAGGTAATTTCAGATGAAAATTATGATTTTAAAATTGTATATGAGCCTAGATGTCAAGTAGAGTAAACAGAATTACGTACGTACGCATGAACCGAAAGATAATGAGTTCGTATTATCGCTACATAACCCCCAAACAAAAGCAATCGGCATAGGAAAGATGCTTGTATGAAATAAAAAGTTCTCTCAAAGGTAGAAAATGGTACTTCGACCGTAGTCAACCAGAAGAAAAGGCTGACAAAATTATTTCTATGCGTACGACCAAATTTCTTTCACATTTCTATTATCTATCACAAATAATGCACTAGTCGTTTTTCGTGACGTATTTTGTTTGAAACTTAGGCGATTAGCTTAAAATTTTCAGGTCTTTAAAATGTTACATTTCTACCAGATAACTCGTGCGAAAATTTCCCACTTTAACCCTTACAGGGCATACGTATGATAAGGAAACGGCGTAATTCGGTTTTTAGTAGAGAAGGTGCATCATACAGTACTTTATTTATACTTGTTTTCTTGCAAAAATATGCAAAACATATGAATACAGACAAGATAGTTTGGTACCAGTAGGAGCATTCATTAGGTCTGTTACTAATTAATGGCACGCAATTAACCCTTTCTAACCCAGAACTGATTCTGGGAGAAATCAAATTTGAAAATTTTACACTCAATGATGATTATCGTGGCAGTTTAATATTTCGCCATAAAAATTTTCACTAAAAAGTAGTAGGTAGTTTAGATATCTCCTAAATAGAGCTCAGAAACTACATTGGGTTATAAAGGGTTAATAAACCTCTTTAAAGACAATATTAGACGTAACAATGTTGTTTTATGTTCTTTATACTCCTTATATTTTATTTGTAATATTCATGCCTGCTTAAGTTACGTTTCTTTGGTTTAGTTATGAATTTAAGAGTTTTTAAACTTTTTTCTTTAAGTTTGGAATAAAAAATGCTTGAAGTCGATATACCTCGAGCGAGCAAACAAAATGGAAAAACCGAACATTTTAAGTTTATTTCGGGTTGTAAGTGAAAATAATGGTTTTTTTAGTGAAATTTTAGATTTAGATTGTATTTTTTGCCGGAAGCGGCTGATTCAAAGTTTAAAATGTTACCTCATTCATCACTTTAGGTGCAGTATTAACTGAGCATATACGGAATGGCAGAAAAAGACCATTCCGTAATAATACATTTCTCTAGATGAGACTGGCAAATTAAGATTTAATTGTACTCCACTCTCTACATTTTAATGTGATTACGCTAGAAATAAAAAAAACGTGACACCAAAGGCCTGATTGATTGGTTGATAGGGAGTGCCAAATCCACTTATTAGTGTTCTGCACATGTTGAAATTCTTAACCATTCTACCGTATTCCCTACGTTCTTTCATCCATGAGTGCTCCTTAAGTGACCAGCTGTTTTTAGACATACTGAAAAAAATCTTGCAACACTATATTGCGGAGGATTTCAATAGATTTAGCAACCTTAGATATAGTACACATAGATGGACGATTCGGGTGTATAATATTTGCTACAATCGCAGGGAGCAAATATGCTTCTCAACAGAAAAAAAAGTTGCAGAATCGAGCCCCTTAAGTCAGAGGCGGATCCAGGGTATGGACAGGGGCGGGGAGCTGAGCGAGGGGTAACCTCCCAGCAATACTTGCGGTACGATCAAAATTACTATTCCATCGTGTGTAAATTGGATACCCAAGGCCCTCTCTGGATCTGCCACTGGATTGTAGCATACCAAAAGCGTGTAAAATAGGTTCTAAGTTTAGAGCTACTTTGTATTTCAATTCGTTAAAGTAGGTAAATATATCGGGAAATACGACTAAATGCTTCTGTACAAAGTGACAACCTCAAAAAATTTCGATTTTATCTATTTTGTGTTTCGATTCAATGTGGGGGGGGGGGGCAACTATGGCCCCCCTAAGTCCCCCAACATACATCCGCCAATGCCTCAAATTTGCCCTTCATCATTTTCACCATCAAAATTCCCCCAATAAAATTAATTTAACGAATTGTACCCCATCTGACCTTCTTAATAAAACAAATTCAATACTATCCTCGTGAATTCACTGCAATAAACGACCATTGACATTCTACATCTGCATTAAAATACTATCCTGCACTATTCACGCTATTCCTAGCCAGGTGATAACTAAAAATTTCTAATTTCGTCGTGTAAAGCCGTGAATTGATAGAATACATGAATGCGAAATGGCAAAACAGCCCCTGTTCTAATTTCGTTCGTAAACTCGCGCAAGTGCACACAAGATAGAGAAATAATGTAGTGCTGAATTCTGTAATTGCATTCCCCCAGTAAAAAAGTATTTTGAAAGACCGCGAATGTCCGCCGACGACCATATCGTGGTCGTGACCTCAGCGTCACATTTATTGTTAATATTTGTTGAATTTGTATGCAACATCAAATCCTACAACTTAACTGAAGCTATTGGATGTAAAAATTAATCCGAACATTGTTTTGCTCAAAAGAAAATTATTCGTATTAAGATAAAAGACCCATTCAATAAATTTCAATGAGTCACTTTTTGATCACTGCCCAGAATAAAACTAATATTGACCAAGTTATTTTGTTTAATACGTTATATTTTACCATGATTACTCTCACACATTGCATATCTACAGTTCAATTAAAATTAATTTTTACTGAGAACTATGATATCGACGACAGATGGCAGCAGTGTTTTGATCACTTGACACCAAGTCCACTTCTCTGTCGACGGGAATCTACATTTATCAAACTTATATTAACCAAATTATTTTGTTAATATTTTATATTTACCAATTTAATTTCACACATTAAAAGCAAGTCAATTTACATTTATTTTAACTAAGAGCTATCATATTGACATCAGATGGCAGCAGTTTTTGATCACGTGACCGCAAGCTCTTCTTCGTACACGGGGACCTACCTTGCTTCGTTCCATTTCGCGGCCAGGAGGCATTGAGGTAAGTCACGAACTTTAATAATCTTTCGTAGTTGTGGCCACATGCGTTTCTCAATTTCACTTAATGTTTCCAAGTTGTCATTTGTTGTGTGTATAGGAAATTAACCTCTCTCTCGAATATTTTTATTAAATCTATAGACGTCTTGTACTTGTGCGCGAGGAATTCCTAATTATATCGTAAGGAACGGTTGGGCTTTTTACCGAGTATAGTGAAAGATAATTCGTATAGGGAACAACTAGGAATTATTCTAAAAGTGTAGTTCGTAATGCGCTGCGCCTCCTTTTCCATATCTTTGGTAGAACACATCGCATCCTTCGGTAGCGGTCACGTCTTACAAAGCTCATCCCTTCTAGTAACTTTGTAAAATTTCACTTTTCTCTTTTACAAGTAATATTGTAAGGTTTACATTGCAATTCAATGGACAGGGTGTAAAGAAATAGGTTTCTGACCTGAAGGTCGTGCGTTGGCCTCCCGGATGTTATTTAAATTTGCAGTTTTTTTGTGTAAGAAATATCGACTGACAAAGATACTCCTAAAAGTACTTACACATGGCAATATGTTGGATCACTTTTACCTGTTCGCTTTAAAACTAATTCGGACTATCAGTTAATGGAGTACGTATGTCATAGGGTGAAAACTGGCGTCATTAAATGTCCAACTAGTGAAGAAGTAAAATCCTTAATTTTATCGGTCATGTTAAGTGTATTTATTAGTTAAAACATAATTACTTTGGGGAGAGGAGTGGTGTGCACAGGGTAGCAAAAACATGTTGTGGAGAAGGAGGGGAGGTCATTACCACTGTTGCCCAAACTAGCGGCCCACCTAAAACCGCTCCTTGTTGTCAAATTAGTAATTGTTTTTATGCGCTGGCTCAACCAAATAATTTATTTTCCCTACCTTTCTTTCCAGGTTCCTGGTGGCGATCTGGCTCTTTTTCCTACAATCTTCTATTTTCCATAATTAGTTCTATCCTTATATCTTTACTAACAACCATCACAACAAACATAAGTGTCTGAACTTGAATTTTGAATGGGTATTGAGTGAATTATTTATGCTCCAGAAGTGAAATTTATGTACATTTGGGGAGTATCTACATTGAAACACCTGGATTGATCAACCTGCATTGGACCACTGCATTATCTACGTTGGAACCACCTTTACTATAAATATGAGCTTCAATAACGCGCATAAGAGTACTATCGGTGTAGGATGATGATCTCATATGATTGCTGTGGGATTAAAATTGCCGCCTGTAAAATAGAGCTTGGGGTTTTTAAACTAGTAGTTGGTAGAGATATTGAGTGATACAATTATCTTATCCCTCCTGTGATTCTGAAATGCGGATATTCAATTTTGGGTGATATTTTTGCGTATATTATGTGATTTTTTTCAGGTTCCAGGAGCAACATTATCGATTATATTGATTGTTGCCATGCACGCCGTAATGTTCGGGAGCTTTTTTTAAGTATCAGATTGTATAGTTTCAATGTTTTTCTCTTTCGAGAATACAGAGTTAATGTTAGGATTTCTTAGCTAGGCGAGTGGTGCGAGTATGAGTTTCGTAAATGCATGAAACCGTAGGTTTACGTGAATTTCGTTTTTTTTTCAGGCGCACGTGTAGAGAGAAATGCTATGGGAGACATGGTTACCTTAGAAAATGCGTTTAATGGCTAGTGAAAGAACAAACTATCGCTCAAGAGCAAATGTTTATTCCTTCACTGCTATATTTTTCGGATAGGCTGCGATAGAAGTGTTTAGAAATTTTAGGATGTATTTTTTTCAGCAATCTTCTGGATAGCTTTATTTTAGTGGCATAACATAGTATATTTAGAAACTAATCTGAGTGAATGGCATGGTGTGAATGAAGAGTAATTGGAGTGTAGTTTATTAGAATTTTTAGTGTAGGCATACTGCTTGTAGTTATTTGAATTGCTAGAATACAACACTAAACATAGTAATCGCATGGTAGTGTAGTGCATGCCCCTCTCAAATCCTACCTGCAGCCTCAACGTGGCGAGAGGGTGTAACAGGAATCCAGGTGCCGAAATCCCGCAATAGAGACGACCCCGGATTACTGGCTAATGCAGGGGGTAATCTTTTGCCCTTTTCATTGTTGCAGTCCAAAGAAGACTTGATGCCTAGTCTCAGTTAGTATTGAGGTTATGAATTCTGCTATCCCTTCAAGAGGGCTTTACGAATATTATAATTATTTTATAATCCAATTGAAGTACTCGGCTATTATTTTACGGCCTGCCATTTACTGACAACTTTTTTATTTTTATAAAATGTGAATTCCTTTCTCGGTGAGTAACGCAAGTAAGTTTTGTAATAATGAGACTAGCGCAGTGTTACCAGAGTTTTTCAAGACTGCACTAACAATAAGAGGGCGTGCAATGTCAAGTTTTTAGATCTTCGCGTAAGAGAGCGTATATTCTGTAAGATAAAGCATAGGTAAGAGCGCTTGGTTTTTTTCTCGCTTATTTAGATACCGGCGCTTTTTTTCTGAAGAAAAATTTCAGAATGTTTCCGCAAGCAATCTTCGAAATAAGTGTAGTTTTATCGTTTAATTAAGAACATTAATGTATGAATTAATGGAATGAATGAAATTTTATCTATTACAGTCGGCAATTTACGCATTTTATTCTGACTAAATTGCTCTAATTGCGTTAGTCTAATCACACCGATAAGTAGCGCATTCTCCTCTTCAACTCTACCTGTATCCTCAAGGCAGCGAGTGGATGTAACAGCAATTTGCCATTTAGGAGTAAATTAGGGGCCTATATTGCTAGCTAATGCAGGAGATGCACTAACAATTGGAAATTACTTCAACAAGATGCCATTGTACTTAACACTTCTTTTTGCTGAACGGCTGAAAATATTTTTTCAATTTTCCCTCATGTGGACAAGTTAAATGTCTGCTTTCATCTAGTCTAATTATTTTGTTAATAAAATTTAATTTGAAATTTCAGTTTTAAAGATTTTTTACTGATTCATTTTTCATATGCATCTGAGAGCTTTTGTATTAAGGTTTTGAATTCTGAGTGTGATTTGAAATATTACTATGTGGTGTATCATCTCGATTTAAGTGGCGAATGCAGGTAATCGCAGTTGCTGAATTTTGGTGTAATAACTTAACAAGATTAAAGCGAGTCTTTGATATTCAATGAGGTAATATGATCGATAAAGGCATCGGTGGTAATACACCTCTGGAGTCGTATCGACTACCAAATAACCGTGATTAAATCTTATTGCATAAGGCCGCTCTGAGATGGTGATGGTAAATTTTCGCGTGGTGCTAAATTTATGAATATTTATTTTTTTTCTTAGATCTTAAACCTTTAGGTACAATAGCACGTGAGAAACATTGGTTCATAGGAATGAAGATTGAACTTGGCCCGGGGTGGACCACCTGGGATGCTCTACCTGCAACTGCATCAATATTTTGTTCCTGACACTATGTATATTTGTCGACCTCATCAGGTTAGAAGCTAAGCAATCATTATGTAGCTATGCAGACTTTTATTCTGCATTCGTGCATGAATAAAAAAAATCATGGCATGTTTTCAGTGCTCGTTGTTTGGCGATTGATATTCCCATTAGGTATTAACGTATGTCATTTGCGTATGAGAAATTCCTCCTAGGAGCTGGACATGTTATCACTTATTACATAATTTTGCCATTTAACTAGATAATTTTTATAATCTTGTGAATATCTAAGACTTTGAATTCTACAAGAATAAGATAAATGTGAACATTCATAATTTTATTTTTAAAATGTTTGATATGTACGAAGAATATGAAATTGTTCTCAAGGTTAATTTTAAATTATTGAAAACCCAGTGGCTTTTTTACATTTCTACTAAGATATTTTGTAGACTCGCAGTGAATAATAGAAGTTGAGAGATTGAATGGTTTGCGGCGGAACTTCGTGAAATTGTCTCATATTAGAATGAAAAAACGTTGTAAATTTCACATTAATTTTATTAACACGACCAGTTTCATCGCTGCGCGACATCATCAGGTGATGTCGCGCAGCGACGAAACCGGTCGTGTTAATAAAATTGAATGTGAAATTTACAAAGTTTTTCATTCTAATAGAAGTTGAGAGTACTTAATAACCCGAAGTAGAATAAACGACCTGATTGGGAAATAATGACAATCAATTCATATGTCGTGACTAGCTAGATTAGGTACTGATCAAGAGTGCTACGTAGTTATTGTTCTTGAGACTGGCTAATTGTCAATATATTTTCTTTCCATGCATGGAGTAATTATGATGCAGTTGGTTCCTGAGGAAAACCCAGAGATGTCAATAGAAATCTGGAGTGTAGCAGCGAAGAGGTGCAGAAATGTGAAAGAAACCACTCCTCCACCCTCAATATTCCAGTAATAGGATCGACGAAAAGGACTTCGTCAGAGATAACCAGCGCTGCCAACAAGACACGCGTTGCAGTCTATACTTTCCAAAAGCATTGCTTTGATCCCTCAAGGAGAACTGAGCCACCATAGGACAAAATTTTAGAAAACTTTCTCTGTTTGCAAAACGGCCGGTGATTGGTCATGTCTACGAGTGAAATAAATTTATTTACCGCAAGGTTTAAGAATGCTCTCATTTCCCTCTAAACTAGTGGAAATGTAGAATTTCTGTTGTGATTTTCCACTGGCAATATTACATCCTAGCCGAAGGGTTTAACTAATTTCAGTGGGAAGGAAGAAAGCCTGACATACTTGATGCAGATTTTGTGGACTTACTTTCTATATACATTTCAGTTTAATCAACTAAACTATATTTTGAGGTTTACTTTAGGTGAAACTTTCCAAATTGGATTTCCGAATTTTTCAAAATACTGGGAATGTTTCTTCAATTTCCCAATATAACACTTAAGTAGTTTGAGTGGTGTAAATATTTGAGACTGGCCAAGAAATGGACTCAACGAATAAAATTTCTAATGAAATTTAGAAAAATGCAGTGTAAGTTAGACCTAATATAAATTATTTATTCTGTACAACAGTTTTTCGTACATGTAGTAAGGTGGGATCGGGACAACAATCGCTCTCCACCTTGCGTGACGCCTTCCATTTTTCTTTTAGTAATTACATCGAGCAATAGGGCTTGGAATTGCATTTACAGGGAGGAATGCGGTAAAGACATGTGTTAAAATGAAAGACGTTGTCCTTATTAAGTCAGTCTCCTAAATTGAGGGTGCCTTAAAAAATTCTTAATTGAGGATATTTTCTTAAATGTTTAGCCATTTTACAAGTTGAAGTCATTTAAGTTGTGGCTTATAAAGTCATTTGCAGTGAATAGGTCATTTATGATATAACTCGAGAGTAAATAACAAATTACGCAAGAAGGAAGGAGTGCCCCAGTAACGTTGGCCCGCACGGAAGGGGCATGTGTCATCAACTTATCAGTCTGCGGAAGGCTGTCGAGATTACACCGTACGTAACTCAATTTATTTGTGATAGATCGAAAAAAGGAGTACGTGTCTCGTTATTTTTCACTCTGCCACGATTGAAAAAAAATGGAACGAGCACATGAGTAGTTAAACTTCAGAATATATTATTGCTATCACGTATCTTATCAGAGACTGACGTAGAGACTTCGAAACGGGTGGTAACAATAGAAATTACTAGTGTTAGTTTAACTCAGTTTGTTTCTGAGAGATGACAGTATGACACCCTCATTCAGACCCCAGGAACTACCGAAAGTACGTACATTTGGGGACTTTCAAGTATTACATAAGCTCCGCCTGGGAGTGGAAGGGTTACGAGTTCTTTTAGTCTTGCTGATAAGCAGGACGGGAAGGGGAGGGGTTATAGCAGCGCTCATATGAAGCAGAGAGATCCATTAATTTAGCGAAGAAAGAAGTGGTCGTGCAGAGTTTTTTTTACTAATAATAATATATTAATTAATTCAACTAAAGTCTTGATTAAAGAAATTGTGTTATAACGCTTTTTACAGTACTCATGTGGCATTTCTGAAGAAGAAATCCAATATTACAAAATATTTAGTTTTCTCTACATAAACCAAACAATCGAATTTATTATTTATTCTCTTATGAAACTGTGGGAGGGAAGGTGCTTATTCCATCTTAATTTCATTATTCCTTATCGGCAGTTGCTTATTTTTGCTGGTGAGGAGGCGGAGGGATCAGAAATGTCTACAATTTTGCTTACGCAATACTTGAACGTTCCCTTATCTCTGAAATCGGGTAAAACTCTAGCACTTTCAATAATGAACCTTTTTTATTTTTATAAGAAAAATTATCATTTTTATATTATTTAAGTTTTGAAGCCCTTTTTTGGTATTTTCCCATTCTAAAATGAAATATGTATTTGTATTTTAAATATTCCTCGAAGTTCTTGAATGATTCTACTATAGTTTGACTGTATGGATCGTTTCTAGCATTCAAAATATTAAATGCACTTCGGATAAACTTCTTGGGCTCGAGTCCTGGAAAAGTCCATTCATATAAGCCAGCCGCATCCTACGCTGAAAAGGGGGACCCAATGTATAAACTCATGTAGTTATAATTTTTTAAATATATGATTGGGACCTGTGTCTGTAATATCAAATTTAGCAATAAAAACGACCAGTGAGTTATTAACAATTGAAAATAAAATATGCAGACAAATAACTGTTTAAGACGATAATGATTATACTTTACAAACGGATATCCAGGTTAGGGCAGTTTTTGATTTCATTCATGAATTCGCGCAATTGCACACAAGATTGAGAAAAATGCCGATCAGCATTGTGCAGTTACATGCCCCGATTAAAACAATATTTGGAGAGTCCGCGAAGTGCAAATACGGACATATTGATCGCGACCTCAGCGCCACATGTGTAGTTAATATTTGTTTAATTTGTATGCGAATTCCACATCGTCTCACTTAATTGAAACTATGGTGGGTCTAAATCAATGCGGTAATCGTTTTTCGCACAAGGAAATGATTCGTTTTTAAAAGAAAAGAACGTTGCAATTATTTTCAATAAATGATTTTTCTCATTGCCTGGAATCAAACTAATATCTACCAAATTTAAAAAAAATATTTTACATTACACAACGACTTATTGCTGGCAATAAAGTCTAAGGCAATAAATTTACTAAGAACGATTATATCGACAACAGATGACTAGTTTTATGATCACGATCGATCAAGTTCTTCGCCCGCGATTATTACAAAAATGGATCCTCAAGCCATTCTCTGAATGTGTTTTCACCCACCGCGCATTTAAATGGGTTTGCAAAAGCTGCCACGTGCGTCGCTGGTGGACAAATAGATCCAAGTTTCACGGGGAAATAAGGTATTATTAGGGGTGTTAACAAAATTAATATGCATGATAATTTGATATATCGAATTCATAACATTTCAGTGATATTCCTCCTAATTACAAGCACTATACTCAAAAATATTGGAAAAAAGTGGATCGCATTGCACTCATCACCGCGTCGCGGGCATTTTTGTAACCCGATTAAAATGCGACCGAAGTGGCAGAAGAAATCAGCCTTCTATGGGATGGTATTGGGCCTCCTCTATCCACACGCCTTGTCTTCACCGTTGACGGGAATCTGAACATATCAAACTAATATTGATGGAATCAAACTAATTTAAACCAAATTACTTCTTTCATATTTTATGTTTTACCAACATTTATGTTACGCATCAAATTTGTGTCAAATAACATTTATGTTTACTTAGACTATCATATTGACAACAGATGGCAGCAGTTTTTTTGATCACGTGACGGTAGCTCTTCTTCGTCCACGGAAACCTGCCATGCTTCGTTCCATTTTGCGGCCAGGAGGCTATGAGGTAAGTCACGAACATAGTTATAACATTTCAGTCTTATTTTTGGTGAATCTTGGAGTACGCGCATGTCACTAGGCCCCTAGGTTTCTCAATTGCCATTTTCTGTACGTACAGGAAATCTATTCGTCTCCTTTACTTTTTTCACTTCTATAGACGACTTTTACTTGTGCGAGAGGTATTTCTATCGAGATTGTTCTGAGTGGTTGGACTTCCTCCCGAATCGAGTGAAAAACTCTTAGTGTAGGGAACAGCGGACCATTATTTGAGAGGATTATTTCGTAATGCTAGACATTCTCTTCGCAGTCTTTTTCATATCTTTGGTATCAATCATAAAATCTTCTACATACCTTTTTCATGCGCTTCGGCAGCGGTCAAGAGTAGTTACGCATTCTCAATGCTTTTTTATAATATTACATTACAATATTACACGATAATTTTCTGTCGGTCCTATAAATTCGCACTATAATTCAATGAATGAAGGTGTTAAGAAATCAATTTCTAAATCTAAAGTAGTGCGTTCGATTCTCGGATAGATTAGTTAAATCAGCAACTTTTACTGTCTGCTTTTGTGTAACAAATATTATCTACCTCAAACGCTTTATATATTATAAGCTATATCGCTTTTATCAGTTTTCCAAAAACTAAATAATCTCACAATGAGGTAATTGGAGTAACCATGTCATAAGGTGAAAACTATCTTAATTAAATCTCCAACTAATGGAGACGTTAGAATCTGCTGCGTTGGTTCTGTTGTCCTTTTCAAATCTGAGTATTTGACTCAGAGAAACTTAATTCCGTAGGCGAATGGGGCAGTACGGACAAGATAGCGCAAATTAGTTAAGATGACGTGGTCGAGATTTCATTGCCTTTTGCGTTAGTGAAACAATGTCGGTGGTATTGTAGAATTAACTAATAATGTATGCGAGACGTCTTCTCATTTGAAGTCTCAAACATACAATTTTGGTCGGAGTAATCTTTTTTACGGAAGGTACAACTGTTTATAATACTGAATAGAATCCTCGAAGGATAGGCAATTTATTTATTGCATAAGACTGCCATTTTGTGCGATTTGTTGGAATGGTAATTACAATAGGGTAATTTTATTACTAAGAGCAAATTAGTATGCAACTTAAATCTTGTACCTACCTGACGATACGATTGAGAGGAACTTCGCTTTGATGCATCAATACATTGCAAAATATTGCATGAGAAATATCAGTGTTTACGCACTAGAGCGGAGTCAGCATAAAATTTGGGAGGAGATTATTACCCGAGTTCGGGGAGTATATAGTATCCCGAGACGGAGGGACGTTTATAAAGTAGGCAGTGCAACGATCTAAGAAAAGTTAAACCCAAACGAGTCTCACGTTTTGGACTCGAAGCCTTATATTTGCATAAACACTCCCTTCACAAGGACGCAAAAACAATCTTTCTAATAAAACTAAAATTTGGAGGGGGAGTCATTACCACTGTTACGGAAAATAGGGGCCCACCTAAATCCGCTCCTTGTTATCAAATTGGTGACAATTTTTATGCGCTGGCTCAACCAAATAATTTATTTTCCCTACCTTTCTTTCCAGGTTCCTGGTGGCGATCTGGCTCTTTTTCCTACAATCTTCTATTTTCCATAATTAGTTCTATCCTTATATCTTTACTAACAACCATCACAACAAACATAAGTGTCTGAACTTGAATTTTGAATGGGTATTGAGTGAATTATTTATGCTCCAGAAGTGAAATTTATGTACATTCGGGGGAGTATCTACATTGAACCACCTGGATTAAACCACCTGCTTGGAACCACTGCATCATCTACGTTGGAACCACCTGTACTATAAATATGAGCTTAAATAACGCGACTGAGAGTACAATCGGTGTAGGATGATAGTCTCAAATGATTGCTGTGAGATTTAAATTGCTGCCCGTTAATTCTAGCTTCGCGTTTTTGTTATGAGTAGTTGGTAGAGATATTTTGAGTGATACCATTATCTTATCCCTCCTGTGATTCTGAATTGTTGATATTTAATTGTGGGTAATTTATTTTTTCTTATGCTGCGTGATGTTTTTCGTGTATGTTGCGGTGTGATTTTTTTCAGGTTCCAGGAGCAATGTTATAGATTTTATTGATTGTTGCCATGTACGCCGCAATGTTCGCGATCTTTTTTTAAGTATCAGATTGTGTAGTTTCGATGTATTTCTCTTTCGAGAATACACAGTTGATGTTAGGATTTCTTAGCTAGGCGAGTGGTGCGAGTATGAGTTTCGTAAATGCATGATACCGTAGGTTTACGCGAATTACGGTCTCTCTCAGGTGTACGTGTAGAGAGAAATGCTATTGGAGACATGGTTACCTTAAAGAATGCGTTTAATGGCTAGTGAAAGAATAAACTATCGCTCAAGAGCAAATGTTTATTCCTTCACTGCTATATTTTTCGATAGGTTGCGATAGAAGTGTTTAGATATTTTAGGATGCATTTTTTTCAGCAATCTTCTGGATAGCTGTAGTTTAGTGGCATAACATGGTATATTTAGAAACTAATCTGTGTGAATGGCATGGTGTGAATGAAGAGTAATTTGAGTGTAGTGTATTAAAATTTTTAGATGTAGGCTTACTGCATGTAGTGATTTGACTTGCTAGAATAGAATAATAAATATACTAATCGCATGGTAGTGTAGTGCATGCCCCTCTCAAATCCTACCTGCAGCCTCAACGTGGCGAGAGGGTGTAACAGAAATCCAGGTGCCGTAATCCCCTAATTGTGAGACGACCCTGGGTTACTGGCTAAAGCAGGGGGTTGTATTGTACTGTACACATCATCTTTGCAGTTTAATGAGGCCTCATAATCCTGGTCTTTATGGAGGTTATCAATATAACGTTTAACAAATGAGTACTTAATTTATCCTGGTTTTGGTGAAGTACTGTAATATTATTTTACTGCCCTATCTCGGTAAATTTTCATACAATTTTTTAAAGGTAATAATTCAAGTAAGTTTCGTTATGACATGGCTAGCGTAATTTCGCGTGAAATTTTCACCACTCTTTCATGATCGCGGTTGGTGGAGAGGTTTAGAGACTCTCATATTTGGAGCGTAAATCGGTATGTGGTAATAAGGAAACTAAATTTCCTTTTACTATCCCGAAATGTTTGAATTTCGTTTTGCTGTGTTGGTTTAGAAATATCAGGATGTTCCTCTTTCCACAATTTTCTGTGTAGTTGTACTTTGATAACGTCATTGATAACATTAATCTATGGATGAATCGTAGGAGTGATATTTTAGTTTCCACGGAGACTTGTGGATTAATGCATTGTATGTAATTAATTAATGACTAAATTTCTAATCTCTTATGTGCGTAGTGCATGGCTTTCCTCAATTCTACGTATAGCTTCAACGCAGCGTGTGGGTGTAAGAGCAATTGAGTACTCCTCAAGAGTACTTTATATCCTAGTTTGCTGTGTAATGCAGGGTACGAATCGGAAATAGGAGAAAGGGTTTAGTTAGAAATTGGTGGCCGCTGGCACTAGTGCCTAGTCTCTTTTTCTCCTGCCGCGGTCACCGCATAGCGCACGGACGCTTTACAGTGGGGGCGCCCACACGAACTATCTCCAGTTCTTATCTCTCTTGAACACGATGGCTTCAAGGGTCATCACCAAGCGTCAGGAGCGCCCTGCTTCTCCTTCCGCTTCTACATCCCGACGCAGCCGGTCTGCACCCGCTCCCGGAGTCCTAGCAATCGGTCGCCGCCGCTGATGCCGGATTCTCCTCGCGGCGCTCCTTCCAGTGCGCCTTCCGTTGCCTCATCGGGGGAACGTCAGCCTTCTTGCGCAGCCACGAGGATACAGGCCATCGCCAAAATAGGAAACCCGCACCTTCTCCGGGAATTACGTCCGGCCAACAGCCGCGCTTTCACCCAGGTAGGCTTCCAGCTTGTGCCCTTTCAGCCTCTCATTTCACAGCTACTAAACCAGGTTCAGCCACTTCCTTGCCCAACGGCCGTCCCGATGGAGCGGCACTTCGCAAACTTACGACCGTACGAACCTGCTGGCTTCCTGGATGCCTCCTGATTCTGAATGTTTGTTTTTCGTACTGAATAACTGTCTTCTCATGAGCTCACACGCCGTGATGGGCATGAAATATCTTCCTCTCTTTTGCTGCCGACTGGAATCTTCTCCCAGGATTTTCTAAAGCTTCTCTTTATAGTCGGGCCGGCATCCTCGTGGTTACCGCTCTCTACTGGTGGGACATCGCAGCCAGAATCCAGGCCCCAAAAGAGCTGCTGAAACTGCCCAATGTGTTTTGGGAGGTGGCTCGGGAACGACCATCTCAGACAAGCTACTCTCCATTCTACAATCAGCCATCCAGGCAGCGGGGTCGGAGACGATGCGCCTTCAACTCAGCCAGCTCACGCCACCGAACGTAGTCCTACGGCGGTCCCCGCGTCGTCGCCTCAGGACCACTACTTGCTTCATCCGCCGGGCCCACCGGAGTTGGAGGAGGCTGCAGCAGACGACCCTCTTATTGGAGACATGCTCCAGTGGCACGATTCCGGAGAATCCACGGACAGTCTTCCTTCCTGGTAACTCTGCCTGCGACACAGACAGGGACACCTCTTCTTCTGGCTCTCCATCGAGGGCTGACTCGCAGGTCCCCTCGGACGCTGGCAGTCTCCAGTGACCAGGATAGCATCCCTTTTTGTGGACCTGGGTTTGGAATTACTCCCCTGGACTCACCTTACATGCTCCCGAGGGAAGACCTGATGCTCCAGCCCCCATCCCAGGCAACCGCAGTAAGTCCTGATATCGAACCCTTAACTTAGTGCTACCCCTATGACGACAACTGTGAGTGTTACATGATGCCAATATTCCCCATCCTTCTGATGCATCTTGTTTCTTATGTCATGTAACAACTTGCATCTCACTAATTATCTCGGCAATCTTCTACCTTGGGGAATACTGTCGCATAAGAAACCTGTCTGTGCCTTCCGGGCCTTCCTGATCTTAGGGTGCACATAAATCGATTAAATTTTGAACCGGTATGAATATCTTAGAGTGCACTATATTATGTCAGTCATGTTCCTGGAATATGGGAATTGAATAGACTTTATTCGAATCTGTCCTGTTCTCACTAAGCTCATTTTAAAGTGGTTAAGCCCGACCATGGTTCCGAGACACGGTGAAAACATAAGTTACCGTTAACCGTGGTTAGGATTCTGACCACCATTTCATGACCATGGTTGGTGGTAGTTTCTGCATGTGTGAATGCAAGTTAGTCAAAAGCTGGTTAGCAGAAGAGGAAGACAGAAGCACTGAGACACGATGGTGGGAGAGAAAGAACTTTCTCGGAGGTTGAGACAGGTATTTAATTGAAATGTACTCGTCAGAAATTATTCAAAGGAGGTAAGTGCTCAAAAATCATAAAGTATTTATTGAATGTTAATTAATTTTAAACTTGATGTAACAAATGTGATATATCAGAGTATAGTTAGCCATTAGCTTAATTTGTATTTTTACGAAAATATTGTACATAAAATGTCTCTTTATTTTTTGCTAGAAATAGTGTGAAGTATGCAAAACCACAGAAATTAATATTTTTCATGCTTTAATTTGTGTGGGATGATCAGATTCCAGCCACAGGGTGTGATGATTGTGAATGGATATGTTTTTAGTTGTAGCAAATTATTTAATCCTGTCGGAAGTCCCCAACCAGCAACAGCTTGTAGGCTAATTAATGCCGGAAAATATTTAAGAAAAGCAAAATTTAAGGGTCCTCCCACCATTGGAATGGTCATGATGACTCACTTACTTTGAAACTGTACCATGTAATTACTGTAAGGATGTTAGAATATAATGCAATAGTAGTGATTGAATATAAATACACATATTAATTTATAATTTCCTTCATGCTGAGTTGTTAAGGTCACGCTCACTACCATCGTGCAAAAACCACTGGAGTTTTAAGGGGAATACTATTTTGAGGCAGTAGCTGCTAAAAATTTTGTTGCATGTGATTTCTTTAAGTTAATAAGCAATGAAAGTAAGCCATTGCTTGGAAATTTTGAGAAGTCTTAGATCCATGGCCAGTCCTATTTGTAAGTAATCCATGAGGGTTACCTCAGAAATGTAGATTTTAGTGTCTGCAGAATTCTAGTGGCCGCTTACTGTAAGAAATGATTTCTCTAGGTTCAACCACTGTTGCAAGTCAAATAAATTATGCAATGTTAATTGTTCTCTTATTTAGATTTCTGTGCCATTTCTTACCAAAGACCATAAGCAGGCGAGGCTATACCTGTGTACATACGTAATGTACTTAAAATAAAGTGGTGGGTGTGGAATTTGGATGGGTTTTAAGCATTGTTAAATGAGTTTTACTTCTTTCCTTTCTTTAGATTTAAGAGCACTCCAAAGGGGCACACTCGCATTTGGAGTGACGTGGGACAGAAGATAAGGAGAGGGAACCCCCACAATGGCTGCCAGGTGAAAAATAAGATCCTTAACCTCAAGAGAAGGTACTATCGTTTTCAAAAGTATGTAGACACCAAGAGCCCCACTTAACTGATGTGGTAGGGTCGGTAAAAACTTGGAAGGTTGGCACATGAGGTAGCCTGCATCCCTCACCAGTACGCCAGCAATAGCCGTCGAGGATGGACGCGGGGGCGACTGGGCTAGCGAGACAAGAGTCAAACTACAGGCTCAAATGCCCTAGCGAATAGAATGCTCCGAGGATACTCACGTCCACGCACAGGTGGGGCCGAGGGAGTGCTTTCTTGCGAGCTCCGTGGCGAGGATTTCCTCTCTTCAGATTCATATTTGGACTCACCGTGAACACGGAATGTGTATGTAGCCCCGTAGCTGAGTAGGATTAATTCGCGCGCATTTGATGCACTGAAGTTATGGGGGGGATTCGAATCTGAGCCAACTGTATTTTTTTGAAAGGTCAATTGATAACATCAATATAATAGATTTAGTTTACTCGATAAAAAAATTAACACAGAATTTTTTCAGCGACTAATTTTTTAACATAAATGACTCAATCTGCCTTAACACATTTATTTCAAATCAAGTTTATTCAATGAGTGGAAATAAGCAGGGAAAGTGGCAGAGGTTGTATTTTATCCTTGCTACTGTCAAATTTCCATTGATAAAAATCTCTACTCATATTATGGACAATACTCAATAAATAGCCAGATACACTCGTCGTTGAAATCAGAATGATATCCCTAGAGCATGTTTGCAACTCAATCGATAACACTGATCAACCAAAAAATAATTATTTCTATTCTAGTTTTTGAGTGATCCCTTGGTATTTTTTGTGTTAGCTTGCATTAACTCTGGTACCCTACTTTAACCATCTTTTGGTTATTCGGTTCTTTTTGTGATAGCACCTGAAGTGAATGCCATTTTTTTTTTCAGACATTCGTAGGCTTTGATTTGTCCTCTGGTACGATTCACTCTAAACCTCCAGGTTCAATTATCTCTAAGCATGCTGTGATTAAATGATATCTATTGCCCCAAGGCTCTTTTCTTCCCTTTTTATGTTGTATGTTACATACATTTCCAAACTTGGATAGAGATTTCAAATGCTTGTGTCAGACATATTGCCTTAAATAGTTTCGGATAATAACTTCTCTAAAGAATCGCTCACTCTGTCTTATTTCAAAAGCGCTACCAACATTTCTCATTCAATATTGACGTGCTTCATTTTATACCCATGCAATAATGATTTAATAGTAGTGGGCGTAACTTGGTGGAAATCCATAATTGCAGGAACAGAAGGATCAACAACTTTGCTATTTCCACATAGTAGTTTATTGACCCCAACCATGGTTTCGTTACAGAGTGATACGACGATAGGTGTCAAATTACTATGTGGAAATAGCAAAGTTGTTGATCCTTCTATTCCTGCAATAATGATTTGTTGGTGTATCCCGATCATCTATAATATGATATTTATATGGTTTCCATTCTTTTAACCTGGTATGCTAGTCAACTACTAACAGCAGCAAAGTGTTATGTGCAAATAATATTAAGCCTATGCAATGGGGAGGCTTCCTATCATTTTTTTTATTGCCAAAATCTAAAGATAATTACTCCTGGAGTACGAATTTCATGCTTTTAGATTTTTAAATAAGGATATGTTTTTTGCGATTAAATGAAAAGTGAAAACTTTCAAGCGCGTGAAAATGCGATGGCTAAGTATGAATGCTGGGAAAACTTCGTGTGACGTCGTTCTGGTTCCCTCTACTGCAAGTGAGGTGACCTTGGGCAAGGCTTAGAGCACTGATACGACACAGGATGCTAGCAGGTAGCAGAGTACCCTGCTAGCAGGTAGCGTTTGGCTTAAATAAGGATTCTTATTACCTTATCAAATATAGAAAACTTTTTGACCTTAGCCATTTGTAATAAGTGATTATTAAGACATGTTTCCCTGAGCTCTGTGCCTCATGCATGCATTGGTAATCTGAGATGATGTAAAACTCCTATCTATCGTATAGAAACTACGTCCCTGTGACGTCACGTGGAGTGGCATCGCATGGGTGCCAATCTGGCCTTTTAATAGGGTAGTTTCCTTCATCAAAGAAAACGAAAGGCATTGATTGCGATTCGTTACCCACCATTAGTGTATTCATAATATACAAATTATTTCGTTTTAGAAATGCCGTCTTAGATGAATGGCAATGGTCCATTTTTATCCTCATTTGAAAAAGGCCAGATTGGCGCCCATGCGATTCCAATCCACGTGACGTCACAGGGACCTAGTTTCTACACGAGAGGATAGGAGTTATACATCGTCTGAGGTTACCAATGCATGCATGAGGCACAGAGCTCAGGGAAACATGTCTTAATAATCACCTACTAAAACTGGCTAAGGTCGGAAAGTTTTCTTCGTTTGATAAGGTATTAATAAACCTTTTTTAAGCCAAGCGCTACCATTCAGCAAGGTACTCAGCTACCCGCTGGCAGCCTGCGACGTATCAGCGCTAAGCCTCGCCTCAAGGTCACCTCACCGGGCGGGAGGGGGAACCAGAAATACGACGTACGGAGATATTTCCCGGCATTCATACTTGAGCGTCGCGTTTTCGCGCGCTTGAAAATTTTCACTTTTCATTTAATCGCGAAAAATAGATATTGTCATTTAAAAATCTAAAAGCGTGAAATACGTACTCCAGGAGTAATAATCTTTCGATTAAGGCAATAAAAAAATAATAGGAAACCACCCTATTGAGGATATAATTGACCATTGTCATTAATCTAAACCAGTATTTCTGAAACCAAATAATTTTTATATTATGAATACACAAATGGTGGGTAACGAATTGCAATCAATGCCTTTTGTTTTCTTTGATGAAGGAAACTACCCTATTGTATCAGAAAATTGCACTGGTATTTAGTCATTCAAAGATAAACTCCTTCAATATTTCATTTCATGTACCACATCACATACCAATTGGACTTATTCAGTTTCACAAAACTTAACTAATAAATTCTTCCATATTAATTTACTCACTACAGGCCAGGCATGGATGAGGTACAGGGACTAGTGGGAGTGTGGCGTCATCTCCTGTTCTGGGTGATCCTGCTCCAAATGCAAAGAAGTGCAGCTCATCCGATAACCCCATCAGATTGAGCGGGGGCAGGAGGACAGGGAGAAGATGGAGGAAGGAGATTACAAAATCATTGCCCAAATACAGTAGCCAACATCCTCTGCAGATACCGTGATAAAAAGTTGAAGGAATTTCCCCTCTCACTACCCCTTGCAGTACCACAATTTCTTACACAATTCCCAAAATACCTATCTTCTACTCCTTTAATAATCCCTTGGCCTCCACGCCTTCCTCCTCAGAAACAGAGCCTCAACCCTCTTCCACTCCTGTTGCCCCTGCTTTACAACTCCAGCCCCTCAACTTTCTGCTATCCCCCTCCTACATCTGATCTCCCTCAGTCTTCCTCCACCCCTGCCCAACAAAGCATACTAGGGCCCGCCATAAAGGTTGAACTGCCAGATGGCAGGCTGGTCTCCCTCGAATCTCTGAAGGATTTTGTCTATGAAAAATTCAAAATAAACATATTTTATAGTTTAATTCTTGTGTACCATTTATTAATCCTATAATAAGTTTATGACAGAGGACATGGTCATCTTAAAGAATATGTATGCAGTAATGTACATTATTTGCTACATGTTGCTGCATTTCCTGCCACAGCTAGTTCACTACAATGTAGGGCTTGGTTAATAAGAATGCTATTGATAAGTCCATGATCCTTAAAAAACATTTGAACAGTGTGGTCACCTGAATGTAGTAGATTCAGCTTATTTTGGCAGCTGCTGCTGGGGGGCACAAGCAAGGGATTTTGTTCTTAGTGGGAGGAAGCACAAGGATACCTCATAATACATGAGGATACCTCATAATAAGGAATGCAATGATAATGGGACCGTATTAAAAACCTTTCATATTTATCAAGGGTCTGGGGGGGGGGACAAGTGACCCCCCCCCCCCAACTAACATCACCCCCCGGCAGTGATTTACCCCAGGGTGGAAAAAAAAAAGAAAAGAAAGATTACAGCATAAAAATGGCAAATGTTGGGGGGAAAAAGATGGAAAAGGGTTAAAGTTGGTAGTCCAACAGATGCCGAGGGAAATGGACGCATTTATGTCTGCATCTGCCCAGATGTATGTTCTGCCCCTGGAGTCGCAGGAGCAAGAGGTGGTCCATCAGCTGGTGGGATACTTGTAGATGGCAACTCCTGGGCAGATGGCTGCCTCTTGGTGATAGGGATGATTATTTTGCTCCTCTCGTCAGGGATGATTGTCTCCTCAGAGATGATGTAGGCAGGTTTCAGGCGGTCGACGGCAATGTTCGCATCGCGGTTTGGCAAACGTCCTTTATAGGTTTTACCACTCCACTGTAGGACTTTGTATTGGCAATTGTAAGGGGCCTGGAGGGCACCATAACTTGTATTATGATGCATATAAACATGGGATGTTGATGGTAGGTCCTTAAAGGTAAAGGCATGCCTTGTGCCATGGTGTGCTGCTGGTCGAGGACACAGGCCTCGAAAGTGTTCTAGGAGCTGGGAAGTGAAATAGGTGGCATTGGGAGTGGGGCCACTGGTGGGGGAGAGGACTCCTACCAGGAGTTTTATACCAATGCAGCGAGCTTGGACATCACTGTATTCCCCCCACTCCTTTGCATGATTCCCCCCCTCCACTCTGGCGCTGTTCGGGGATTGAGATCACTGAGAGAGTGATATAAAATTTATTAATATTTGTATTAATAATTTTCGTCTATTTTTAAAGCATCTGGAGGCTCTCCCCCCCCCCCTTAATCTGCCTATGGAAATGGCTCATTCAAAATATGGTCAATACTCTTTGAGTTGTAAGAAAATATTATCCTGAATGATTCAATGCTCTCCCAGCAATTACTTCGCCAGTCGATTAATTCATGATCTCATGCATAAATTCATGTACCTTAGTTCTAATTTGTGGACATGTTGTTGGGACCAGTGCCAATATTGAGAATACAGATTTGCAACTCAAGAAGACCTGCACAACGACCCTTGGGGAAAGAAAACTGCAAAAATTTTGAATCATTTTTGGATATTTACTTTACTCTCTAGACACTCTGCCTTAATTGTGGTAATTAGTTTTTTAAAACTTTAAGGAAGATTATTTTTTCCATCTTGAGTAACTTCTGGGTTGAGGAATATTTTAACCTCCTCCACTTGCTCAGTCTTTTTCAAACGTTGAAAGAAAATGTGTCCTCCCCTGCCAGGAAAGGACAGAATTGTGCCACACCCACTGAAAGTGTGGAGCGAGAATCCTAGGGGGTACTCCACTTTCCTGCGAGCGAATGAGCCGCTGGCATAGTTGACACAATTATTCTCACATATTTGGAAAACAGTTTTACTGAATCGGTAATGACAGATTTGACATAGCTCAAGAAATCATTAGATGGAGGATACTCAGTGGTCTCACACACTTTTGATCTTTTCAAATTATCTACGCTGCAGGTTTTATTGCTCTCAACTTTCTAGCTTGAGATCAACTTTTCTATACTCACTATTTCTCGCAATGATTTTTTCACCTCATGTTTTTGAAACATTTAATGGTGACCCCCCTCCTACTATGTATCTACCAAATCACCATTTCATCTCTATGACATTGCATATGTTATTTTTTCATTGTACTCAAGTCCAGAGTGTACTTCAACTCAATTTGATCCATAAGCTAGTCAGGCAAATCAGATAACAGTTGATATAATCTCCTCTGCCTTTTTCTGCTAAAAATGAGTAACTGCACTCCTTGCTGTCCTTTAGATCACATACTTTAGGTCACCTATTCTGCCTCCTGGTTGATGCAGTGGTGTATTTAGGGGGAGAGGTCACAGAGGTCACAAACCCCCCAAATTTTATCAGATTTTATAACACGTTCAGCACGAGCATGCCAATTGATGTGGTCCCATCCAACTTGAAATACAGAGCATGTCAATTGACGTGCTCTGCCGGTCGGACAGTGGTCTTTCTTTGCCTCCCTACGCAACTTATATCCACTTCTGAGTCTTCCGATTGTGTGCATGGCCTTCAGCAAGCTTCCCTCCTTTGACCTGTGTGCGCCGTTTGTAAATAGCAGTGTTTGAACGGAAGTTATGGTGCGAAAACCTCTCTCTATTTTTCTTTCTTATTTTAAAGGCTGTATTTGACGACGCTCATGAAAATCAGTCCCTCATTGAATGGGTTAAATTGCTATTACTCTAATAGTTTTTTATCCTTGTAAAGGAGTATATGGAATGTAATTGCATGTAGTGAGTGCATTGCATGGCTGCAAGTCCCAATCATGAGTGAAGGTTGAGTTGTACCTATTTATCGTGGAGTGTAGCAGTCCCTACCGTAAAAACGCCCCTCTCTCCTGCAGGGGTATTCAATACTCTCTGGACTCAGGTGATGACCCTACCCACAAATTTAATGCTGAATCATCCCCTGTGTTGATGGCATGCTGTACAACTTCTTATGGCAGTTGTGGTGAGACTTTACATCGGCTGCAAATTAATCATTTTCATCTTGGAATTGATCTTCTATCCGCGTTCCCCATTCCCCTGTATTCCACTTCTTCTTGGATTATTGTCAGTGCAGATAGTTTCTCCACAGTGAAAATGTAATTTCGTCAAGTATAGGGAAGTTTTTACTGGCATTCTAGGAAATCCTCAGATTTATCATCACCATGTAGGAAACGCAATAATAGTTCCGCAGCGACACGATCTAAGCAATTGAAGTGGATATCCTCCTCTTTGGACCGCAACATTTCTCTCTGGGGCATACCTCTCATACATGCATCATGATGGTGTCTTTATTCATTCCTTGGAGAAGAACTTGATAGTGACTGAGACCTTGCGTCACACTCACATTCTGTAGTGAGGCAGTGCCTCGTTTTTTAAACTACAATCAATGAGCCAGGGGCAGATACATTTAGGGGGCACTCGCCCCCCCTCTTGCGGGGATGCCTGCATTGCCTATAATTGCAGAACCACAATTGTAACTTTTTTACATCATAAGATGGCATTGTCTTGTTCATGCATATTATCAATTTAAATGAAACTTTCTCAAGCTTTGCAAGTGACTTAATAATTTGTCATTACGACAATTAAGATCAAGATATCTCTTGCCCCCCCCTTGAGTTTTTTCTGTATCCGCAACTGGAATGAGCTAGAGCCTTCATGGAGTAAATTTTGCATACAGAACAAATACCCTGTGATCCAGACATTTTCCAGTTGGTAACTGTGTCAACATACTCAATTGTCACGTCCACCCGGTAATGACTGATTTCACTGAAAAAACTGACAAAACAAAAACTACGGATTTGGGCATAAGAATATCATAAAAGTGACCAAGAAAAAAATTAGATGACATGGATGGGAATTGAAAACTGAGTGCATGCATAAAACAGTCATGACAGTGTTCCTAGATTATTTAGGTAGGGATAAAAAACAGTCTTGGTTGAGCAAAGGAGTTCGGAGAGGATCAATGATATTTCTCACCCACATAGTGGCCTCTGATCCAGCCATCTCTAACTGCATCTCAAGAAGTTCCCTGAAGGGCATTCCTGTCTTGACTAACCAAAAATTGAACTCTGCTTCTATCAAAACACTTTCACTAGAAAAATTGGCTCTTTGTAGGTAGGTGGCTCAGGGTCCAGCAGTAATCGATGCAGAAAAACTCAAGGAGGGGTGCAGAAGATATTTTGAGATACATACTTTTATTGCAATGAAAAACAATCAAGTTACATGCAAAGTTTCAGAAAGTTTTATTTTAACTGATTATACACACTTACAAAATAATTCCATCTTACAGTATAAAAAAGTTACAATTGCGGTTCTGTGATGTTCGGCAATGTGGGCAACCTCATTGCAGGCAGGCAGGGGGGGGGGCACGCACCCCCTGTTCACCCTGCCACTGGGACCCAGGCCCCTTTGGTTTGGCCCTGCTCCTCATAATCAACTGGTTCACTCACCATGTGGCAAAAGAGGAGGAAACTGCCACACAGAATACAGGCTCCCACACGTCACAGACTGGAGGATGCCCACTGTGTTTTCCATCTGTCCAAAGGAAGAATAAAATACAGGAATGCTGCACTGTGTGTTTGCTCTCCCTTAACTGGAAAAATTGAGATTTTTGGATTTCATTTAATAAATTATGTCAATAAATTACAGCATAATATGAAATATGAATGACTTCTACAGGTCTGCAAATAATTTTTAAATATTCAAAGATCTCCACATCATATCTCAGCCTCCTATGTGCAAAATGTATGGATAAATACTATACTTACATATTATAAGTACCATCTTGGATAGCGTAAAAACAATTTAAGCTGTTTTACTCACACAAATTTTAAGAAATATTTTAAACATTTTAGGTATGCTAGGCACAGGGATGCTGACTTACAAAAAATATTGGAGGGGCCCAAATCGGTGATCTTGCCTCAGGAAATTTTATAAGTTTAGTGAGTTTTAAGTTTTTTAAGCATTTTAGAAGAGTCATTTGATCAACATTAGAACACTGATAACTCGAATCTCGATATCTGGACATAGCATTGACAAGCTTGACACATTTTTTCCTCGAACCCATAACAAATTTTTAAGGGCGCTCGGGCCCCCTCAGGCTCCATGGAGTCGGCGCCACTGACTAGGTATTGAATAATGATGAAAAATTATAGAAATCACCCTATATGTAATCACCACTGCTAATCGACCACTTTTATGCTATTACAACAGCTTAAAGTCAGTTTCAAAACATAGAAATTATTCTATTTTACAAGTGTGAAGACAAATAGAGAATAAACCTTTTTAGGCTGGCTAATCTTCTAATACAGCTTTGCCCTTCAGTGAAGAGAAAGTGGAGAAAAAATAGTCATTGACAGACCAATAAATGGCTCACCTAATGGAAAGGTGAAATGCTGGTAAGTTGGTCTGCTTTTCCCACATTGGCAGTGTGCTCTCATATATAAGATATTGAACTTAAAATTTGAAAAATAATCATGGAGAAAATGAAGGTAAATTTTTGATTTAAAAATTTAATATTTTACTAATACATGTATTAAGAAGATGGTGATGCATACCTCCTTTTTCAGATATTAACCCTTGGGCTGCAGGAGTTCACGATTTTAGCTGCCAGACAATGCAGAAGAGGCCTCCTGTGCAGGAGGCACCCCCTGCCATTAGGGTTGGTCTGATAGAGTTAAGCACTATAGCGATCCCTTATGATGAGGGAAAGTGCCCAAGTGCTAGATATCCAAGAAGCAATAAAATTTTTGGGTAAATGCCTCAGTCAACGCGCAAAATGCATAAAAACATTCCCACACTCTAAGGGTTAAACTCAATAGGCATGTGTGCGATATTTTAAGCTGTATTGATTGCCTAGCTCTTCCCTGATTCCGCTGGGAAAAGTTTTAGGTAAGGGAACTGGAGTACATTTCAGTACATATTACAAATACATATGTTATTTTTGTCATCATTATTCCAGAAAGAGACATTAAAATACAGTTTTGTCTTATATGTAGGATGCATGATTCTCAGGCTGCTTCAACATGAAGGTTTGATTGGATAAGTGAAGGTAGATTTTAACCTTCTCTTGGCCGTGGAATGTTAATTTCATGCATTCAGGGCTGGAGTTAAGGCATGTTAACCTGGGCCCTATTTAACATCAAGGATTTTTGTTGGCATCCAAAGACTTAACCCAGGATTTCTATTCCTCCGTTCCAGTTATCAAAAGGTATTCACCTAATCTCCCCATCCATAAATTGTTGTGATAGTTAGGACCTACTATTTTTAATATTGATATAAGTTCGATACCTACTCAATGATGAACTAATTTTTGATGGGAGTTCACTTTGGTCAACTCTTCAACAAACACCAAGCCATGTTATGATAATATTTTTCATAGCTGTGGCTGACAGCTGGGTTTATAATTGAATAAATAGTGAAGAGAAAACAGGCATATAGATTTCCTTGCTCTAAACCCCTTGAAAGTGACTTCAAACATAAGTCATCAAATCCCAATGCATGTTCAAATCAATGTCTGCATTCAGCCAGATCTTTACCTCAATTTTGTATGATATGCTGTATGTATCAAGGTTTTTCATTGGGTAATATTATTATTTACTTTTAAATGTACGTTCTTCCAGTTTGTACATGCTAGAAAGGATATACTTCTTGTTGTTATTGTGGACTTCCCAGTTTTCTGCTTGGTATTTTTTTGTAAAGTTATCATAGAGCTTAAAATTTTATGAAATTATCTTCTCTAACTCAATGCATACCAGGTAATTTAACCGTTTGTTAGTTGCATGGAACTTATCAGATGCCTGGTAATTTTATTTTTCTCTCCTACTTCATATTTTTATGGCTAGGAAACTGTCATTCTGTATATCCTATTATTTTATGTTTATGACATAGTCATTGATACATGTTTTATTACATCAGCAGATTAAAAACAGCTTTTTTCATTTTGATGCTGTTTGACAAATTTGATAGTGAACTTATCTTTCCCTTGTCATTTTGCTTAGCAACCTTGAAAATATTTCCTCACAATGTTCCTCAACAAGTAAGTGCTTCCATATCACTCACCCTGCCCTCTTCGCACTAAATGCTTGTTTTCATCATTGCACTGCATGAAACAAACATCGTCGCCAAACAACGACAAGGTGTTCTTTCTCCGATAGTGGCTCAGTAAGCACAACCTCCATTCCATGTGCCACCAAATGTACTGGTGATGTCAACACATTTTTTGGTAAAACCCATCTTGAATTTGCTCCTAGAATATGGCTTGGTGATGTATCTAGTTAGCATGCATGATCAGCAAGTAGGACATTTGGGGTTGAATCCCGGTTTAGCAAAATATTTTTCCATGGCAAGATTCATCCTTGGCATGTATAGGTTTCATCATTGCTTACATCAACAGTGCTTTCATCTTCAATCCCCTAATTTCCTGCATCCAATCTCTTGGTCACTCATCAGCAAGTTTGTCTATAAATAACATATAGATTTTCATGAGCATTTCCTTTTTCACAAATTGCACCAACCAAACTTTCTATAAGTCCTGAAAAGCCATTGATTTCTCCGTCATGCTTATTCACCATGTTGGCCATTGTGCAGAAAATCTCTCTGAAAACTTAATGGGGTTATGTGTCCCCATCTGATCTTTCCCTTCTCTCTCCTAGTTTTCTGCATCTCCATGGTCAAAAGACCTATCAAACATAGAAGATACCTACTTACAAGGTGGAATGGAATCCTCCTCCCTCCCTTACACTCTGACTCATGCTCAAGGCAACCACCTTCAATGCCCATACCAACAATGGTGTACCCAGGATCAAAACTAGGGGGGGGGGGGCAAGCCATGGTTGTTCAAGTTATAAGTAAGATTTAAGCATGGGAAAGGTGAATGAAACCAACATTTTAAGGAAACTGTAACAGCTCTAGATTAGTTTTTAAAATTATTTGCTTGAAAAAATATTATTTTCTCTGAAGACATTTGTGATTTTTGCTTCTAGGGGGAGGCAGCTGCCCCTTGCTGGGTATACTCATGCATACCAATGTACAATCTGAATTTTGCATACTCAACTGGTGCAAATTATAATGGTATGGTATTTGGAGGAGGCGACCGACAGCTGAGGTCATTTGCACCATGAGGGAAGGGTATGTAAGGAAGGGTGGAGAGAAACCCGGCATCGGCATTAGCCTGCTCTTAATGAAAGGTGCCAAGGGGACCACAGCTTAACGTCCCATCCGACAGATGGAGTGTTGCGCTTGAAATGTCCTCCACACAACATTCAAGCAGGGATCGGGCAGTCTATGAAAATTCTCTGCCATCGCCGGGATTTGAACCTGGGTCTACTGGGTGGGAAGCCAACACTCTAGCAACCACACCAACCCGATCCCCATGCAAATTATTAATTCTCAGAGACTACCAAAAGGCATTGCAATTAAGTTATGCAGATAAATATTATGATAGATCTTTTGCTGCCCAGTTATCTAAATTTTATGTAGATATATTGTAATTACATCATATGTATTTATACAATTTAACTTGTACTGGAAGGCATTACGCAGAAATTTACTGATTTACCTAAGCATATAAACTGTTGGACTCTTTGAATCAACTTTCATGGTCCAAGATGATCAAATATTATCAGCTGTAAAATCAATTTGCATCAAAAGTGGTTCTGGTTGCCCAAATTTTGCTGTGATGTGTAATTAAATTATTTTGTAATTGCCATCTGAATTATATCACACATGCATTTTACTTTGTTGGTATCATTTGTGAGTCAAAGGATCTGTAGAAATCTAGAAAATTATCTATACTCTAGCTGGAAAATTGGGTTTCATGTTGAAATACTACTTCTGTAATTCAGAAAAGAAAGTGAATTTTATTATTGTTTTACTAACTCTAAACAGCCAGAGTACATAAGCCAGATATAAAAATATAATCAAGTTTACCTACTGAGACAACATCTTATTATAAACTTTCCCGTGTACCATTAGGGTACTTACAACTGTGTGAAGTTCATTTGTATTAAATACTTTATAGGGAGAATAATGCGATGCTCTTTTGCTTACATTCTAAAAATAAACCTGGAACCAAATTGCACTGCACGGAAATGATACATCTGCACACTGCTTGAATAATTGGAAAGATATTACTCCACCTTGATTCCGAAACGTATGAGCCTATGGATAGGTACTTCTCGTACTTCTATATAGTCCAATGTCATTATAAAAGGGCATTTCCATGAAAATGTCAACTTTTTCTCACAAATTAAAATTTAGGCTGGAAATATTTTATCTTTATTAATCAACAGCCAATTGATTGAATTTCAAGAAATCAATGCTTAAAATATTATTCACAGCCTTGCTAAAAGTTTTCAAACTATACATCGATTCACATAGCTTTGAAGATGTTTAAAATCATTACACTTAGGAGGTTGACCTCTCAGTAATTGCGTCACATGGTAATTATGCGCTTGTTTAGAAGGTATTTCGATAATTAATTTTGTTTATGTACATGAAAATCACCTTCATAAATGTTTTTTGATCATGCACAGTTAAACGTTTTACATTTTTTTTGTATTTTACGATTCAATCGAAATAACCTATTGCATAGTTTTCTCTAAAGGTAATTCCGTCACAAATAGAATTGCCCAAAATCTATCGATAGATGGCAGATCTCACAGTCAAATACATAAAGTGAGTTTGATCTCGATTTAACTCCAATAAAATTATGGAAAATTAAAAAAGAACAGAAATAAGAGCGAGAAAGGCCAAATTCAGCGAACAATGAGTCCATTGCGGCGTTGGAATCGGCGAAAAGAAGCTTTAAACACGGCGCCATCCGAGGAGAACACGTGCATATGGTAGTGACATCTATTAAATATAGCTCAAACTACGTGATTGTGACTGTTAGCTGGGTTAGCGGTAATTCAAATGGTTTTTGATTCATTCAGAAGGTGCTGTAGGCGTACTGTTGATTTAAAGGTATTCATGCGTCTGAAATAGCAAATAGGTTGCGTATAGTCACTTATTAAATTAGCTTATCAAATACATCGAATTTTTCTCACTCTGGGATTTTTGAAGGCGCGTGAGGAACAAAATAGTCTCGAGTCAGGAAAAAGGGAGTCTTTCCTTATTTTTCCTCACAATATTTGAAAATTTTCTTCATAACAGCTTTAATGAGATTCAACATGAAAATCTTGTAATTAATAATACTAGATTTACCTATAAAAAGTCATGAATTTCTGTGTTTTTTCTTTTGGCACTTTTTTTTGGAAAAGTAAAATTACTTACAATTTTCAGCTACTCTACCTTGTGCATGAGTTTTACGTAATTCGTTACAGTTTACAATCTCGTGAGCCTTTGCCACACTCAATGAAAATTTCTTCCCGATCAAATGAACTAACCAGAACTGTGATGACGTCACCTGATAATGTATAGAGGGCGGCTGATTTTGCGTTTTACTATTTTTAACGTTGGGTGAATGGGTAAAATTTTTTGACGCGTGCTTGATTGAACTATTCCATTGCATCCCGGTAATTCCGGCGATTATTTTAGAAAAGCAAGCGGAATCAACGCATCCCAATTTCAAATAGGCTACTCTATGCAGTTCAACGGACTACAAATTTAGAGTTTCGGCGTTGCAGGGAGATGCAAGTAAGCCATAGCACTTCACAGTTGGCTGGAATGTCGTATTAGATATTGGCCGCGTGATTCTGTGTTTCGAATTGCGCCCTTAATAAGCGTATGAAGTTCTATAGTAATATATAACAAGGAGTTAAAATCATATGGCCGTAAAAAAGTCGGCCAATCCCCGCCGCCACCGAGGTCGACAAATATTTGAAATTTATATGTCTCACTCGAGTAATACTATCGGTTCCCCTGGGAGAAGCGGCCGCTTAATGGACAAGTCGTATGGTTTCATTGCATAGCCAAAGTCGAAAATTTTGCAACACAAACATGTAATTAACATGTTTATTTTTTTTAAATTAGCCACATTTTATTTCTCATTAATTGAAATGCGACAATTTTTAACTTTACCTACTCAAAGCGGTCTTTTTTGGAATTACATCTGGGGAATTCCGCCAATTATTCATTCTGGTCTCGAGTAAAGCATGCGCTGCCGTCACGGAATGAACGGGGAGGATTCTCGCGGAATCAACGGTCCGCATAGCAATTTCAGAAAGGCTGTGCAGTTCAACGCGAGAACTTTGGCGTTGCCGGGAGAGTCAAGTGAAAAAAAACACGGCGAGGATCGAGGCGGAAAGCATGACTCGGGAACCCAGTCAACAGCGGTGGAGTCAAAGTCATTTCCCTCTCTCTTCCCTATGCGGTTTTGTGCGCCCCCTACATAGTGCGAGCTCGCGCACGCCGCGGAATCTAGCGAATGGGACGACTCAGACTTGATATCCCTAATAATTTAAAGGTATGGTCAGGGCCGGTTTAAGCGGTGAGCAAAGAACGCCGCCGCGTAGGGCGCCAAGAAAAAGAGGCGCCCAGGCGCTCAATCTAATGTCCAGTATTAATCAAAGGAGGAGATTAACGATTGAGGGTTTATTTACTCCACAATATTGTTGTAGAAGTAAGGATATATCGTAAATTGTATGCCCTTCACTCCCACTGTTCAGAATTTTTTTATTCCCAAAAAGAGTCGCTCGTCGCTCCGTCACATACTGACTCATTCTTATCAGTGCTCTCAACTTATATTTATAATTGGTTTTTAAGCTCTAAAAATATCACATTCAATGCATAAGAGCAAGGAAATTATTAGTTTACGATTATATTAGTCTCAAGAGTTATTCCAAAGGTATTTTTATTTATTTTAAATCGTATCCAGAAGGAATCCCTACTACCGCTCAGATTTTTTTTGAGAGGGGCGCCGGAATATCGTTCGCTCACACTAGAAAAATGTCCATAACCGATCCTTGGTATTGTGGGGTATTTGGAGGAGGTGACCGGCAGATGAGGTCATTTGAGCCGCGAGGGTAGGGTATGGAAGGAAGGGTGGAGAGAAACCCGGCGTCGGCATTAGCTTGCTCTTAACGAAAGGCGCCTATGGGACCACGGGTTAACATCCCACCCGACGCATGGAGCGTTGTGCCAGAAATGTCCTCCGCACAACATTAAAGAAGGGTCTCTGAAAATTCTCTGCCGCTGCCGCTGAACCCAAGCGGGGTGAGAGGCCAACACACCAACCCGATCCCCCGATGTTAATCTAAAGAATTTGGTGTATGGAAGGGCAGGATAAATAGCGACGAAAAAAACTTTATCATTCAGCCATTTTCTCGCCAAATAAAAGTGTAAAAGTTTAAGAATTGAACGTAACATTTGCCTTCTCTTTTTCATGAGTTGATGACGTCGTCTGTTTCATTTATTTGTTCAGGGAGAACCAATCACTGAAGGAAGAATTCGCTTTCAAGAGTGTAATCAAGAACGAGCCACGCGAGGCTCATGTATATGGCTGAGGAGCGGTCACCCACTTAGCATGAGTTTCTGACGTCAACAACTGCGAACTTGATCTGTGAAAGAATTTTGGCCGTGTATGTTTCACAGAATATCTTAGGAAGTTGACAAGAGATAGATAAACGGAAAATTACAGGTATCTTTATTCTTCAAACCTTATCACAATCGGCACTTAAAAAAGGGAGACACATGGAAATTGATAGCTGGGCACATGTATACAATTATGAAAGTGTTTCTCGATTAATTAGGTAGGTATAAAAAAGTCTTGGTTGAACAAGGAAGAGGGGCGAGGATCAATGATATTTCCCATCGATATACTGGCATCTACCCCAGCTACCTATAACTGCATCTTAGGAAATTCTCTGAAGGGCATTCCCAGTGGCGCCGGCTTCATGGGGCCTGAGGGGGCCGGAGCCTCCTCAAAAAATTCGTTATGGATGTGAGGAAAAAATCTGTCAGTCTTGTTGATTTTCCCCGGATTGTCCAGATGTCGAGATTTGAGTTATCAGGGGTCTAATGTTGATCACATGACTCTTCTAAAATGCTTAAAAAACTTAAAACTTACTAGTTTTAAAATTTCCCGGGGCAAGATCCGCGGTTTGGGACCCCCAAATACTTTTTGTAAGTCGGCACCCCTGGGCATTCCTGTGGTGGCTGACACAGAATTGAACTCTTATTCAAGGAAAACACACCCAATAAAAAATACTTCTCTTTCACTTCCCTGTTTGAAGGCCCTCTTGGTTATCTTCCCTATAATCCCAACTTGGTATGGGTTTGTTGTCGAAGCCGGTGATTTTTCGTTGGGAATAGTTGAAGAAAATGGCAACGATCGGGGAAACGGAAAAGGGTTCCCCTCATTTTTCAAACTTGGGCACAATCTACAATGAAATAAACTTGCCTAAGTGGCATACTTCGCGTTTAAGCTTCGCGAAGAGGCTCTTAGTATGATGACGCTAGACCGCATACCAAGGAGACTACTTCTAGAGCCCATCATCTGGAAACTTTTTTTATGTTGCCTATTTGGGTGTAGTTCAATTGCTTTTCAAAAATGTCCGCAGCTAAGCAGATTAATGCAGTGTCTTATGTAAGTATATGGAACAGAGTGATCAATTTACTCTCAAAATTTGTCATAGAGTTATTTTAACTCAATAGAAATACATTGTTAAGTTATTTTACCCTTCTGGTCATGACCAACATGTACATCGGTTGATTATTATTATGAGTCAACAATATTTATGATTTATTTCAAAATTACCGCGTGAACGGTGGTGAAATTTACATCAATTGCCATGGGGAAAAAGTTCCCCTGGAACAGGAATCGAACCGCGGACCTTTTGTTTTCCGGGCCACTTCGCAGACGCTAATGTGAATTACACCGCCGTTCACGCGGTAGGTTTGAAATAATTCACTTTTATCGCCAAGCGCGCTGTTTGCGCTAGTATGGTGTTCACCTTTCGGTTGTGGCCTCTTTGAAGCCCGTATTACTTAGCGCTGTCGTCCTCGATAGTCAGCAAGGGCCAAAAACCTATCACCGTTGAACCACGGTAAAAGTGCAATGGGAAGTACAGTGTCCCCGAAAGCCAAAGGTACGAGGTGCGAATCCCGGCGCAGGGGAATTTTTATCTCGTGGCAATTAATGTGAATCTCAATATTGTTTTTATGCAACTCTCCACTCAAAACCTATCGGATAATCTTACATCTAACACTTGCTTAATTATTCTTTTTTGCATCCTTCATAGCTTGTTCAATAAATCTCATCCTAGTCATCCCTTTGCCGTTCCTCCCTTCCGCTTTTCATTCAATAATTGCTTTCATCAGGCCATCGTGTTTCATAATGTGGCCGATTAACATGTTCACTGCCGTTTCGGTCAGAATGACCGAAGTATGAGTCGCTTTTTTGACCTTTCGTAGCACACCGTGGGTCACAGCTACTTCAGTGCCGGGTATATGACGTGACCGACATGACGGACATAGCCGAATTCAAACCAAAACTCAAATGGAAAGGATTCAAGTATTAAAGCGAAAGGAAAAATATAGGCATTTGGCACAATGTGTGAATTCGTCTAAAAATTCGCGGTCTAATATTTTTTCCGAGATTATCGAAAGACTTCTCCTCAATCCTATTTTTCATAAAACTTCCGCATTACTCACTCGATTTTGCAATTTGATTTCATCATTCTTCTTCAGCACCAAATACTTGAACCGTTATCCCAGGTGTCTGATAGAAGTGTATCAATGTTGGTCTTTAGCATGACCTTAAAAGTTATTTTCTTTGCGAATAAAATCAGAAGATCCAAGCTCGATAAAGTGGAAGTTTTCCATATTGAAACTAACACTTGCAATATACTATGGTTTTAAAATTTATTCCAACCTAGGTTTCGATGTTACTTTATCATCTTCAAGCTACAAAAAATGTACCATTTACCTTTTTTACCTTGAAGATGATAAAGTAACATCGGAACCTAGGTTAGAATTAATTTTATAACAGCAAAAAATTGCAATTGTTTATTTCAATATTTCCTTCGCGATTTTTCTCGCTCCGTGGATATTGCGAGTTCTCACGCCGCCGACTCGAGAGAATTTCGCGTTATCAGCAGCGCGCGGAGGCCCTCGTTTTAATGGCGCGAGACCACATACGGCTGGCTATCCCGTTTGCGAATGCCCCTGCTGGAGCGAAGACCGCGGTCGGCATCAAATCTGCGATTTTACGTGTGTGTCTGTGCTGTCGGTAGGCGCTCAATGGAATTCCAGACGTGCCACTCCCGTCATGCCCCTCGCTCCTTGCCTCGGTTAGCTAGATGAGGGTGTCGGGACACCTCCATAGCACGCCTTCAATCGCGTGAAAATCAACAGAGGGTGTGGATGATGCATATATGTTTAAAATAAATATTAATATATCTTATACATTTATTTAACATTTCTTATATCTTTACTTAATTAATCAAACTTTATGGTAAATAGGTTTGGTAATAGCTTAGTAACGTAATATCAATAAATATGTGCCTAGCTATGGTATGTCAAATTTTTTTGTGTATTCTCTTCTTATACCTATATTTAAAAAAAATTATATTATTGTAAAAAAATCTTTCGTAACATTTATTTATGTAAAAATATTGTATATCATTGTATTTTATATTGTTCTCATGTTTTCATTCATAGCCCTGATGATAGTTTTAAATAAACTGAAACGTTGGCTAACAACTTTTTTGCATAATATATATTTGACCTATACTCCAATAATTATTTTACCATTAATTAATGAGGTCAAGGTAAGAAGAAAAAAATAGAAAAATTATATATACCTTTATAATAAATACATAAATACGAAGTGAGTGATAGAAACCAGGATTGGCAAGTGAAACGAAACGAAAATGTTTCGATTTTGAACCGGAGGGAAACGAAAATACGAGGCCTAGGTTTAGTCTCGCTCTCGCACGAAATTAAAACCAAGGAGTTTAGTTTCGATCCGGGACAAAACTTTACTCCCCGGAACGAAACTAAATTAATCGAAACTCCGCTGCTCCGTTTCGATCCCAGAAGTTTAGTGGAGGGGGATAGGAGGGAATAGTTTCGACCCATTACGTTTGACATACGTGTAGACAGGTTAAAACATTGAGCTTAAACATTTACTGACCAGTTTGCGTTTACGTTTCTCCTGTTAGTGGTAAAAAGAGGAGAGCCACTATGCCAAAATATGAGTGCCCCATGAATCAAATGGTGGTAGGCCGTACCTATACTTCATTCAACCATACTTCGTACTCGGTGTGAGTGTCGAAACTAAACTGTTCGAAGGTGAAGCACGGGGTGCCTGCGGTGCGAAACATTATCTACGTTTCGTTTCGTCCCAGAGTTTTAGTTTAGTTTCGACCCGAAGTAGTTTTGACTTCGATATCCTTTCGACCCTGAGTTTAGCTCCCCGGGTTTAAATCCATTTCGTTTCGTTTCTACATTCCGCTCCCTGGAACGAAACTATTGAAATTTTACTAGCTTTAACTTTCGTTTAGTTTCACTTGCAAACCCCGATAGAAACAGAAGCAACTGGAGTCGAAGACAGCGGTGGGGCTGAGGTGAAATGATCAGAACTTTTTTGCATCATATAAATTTGACCTGTACTCCAAGAATTATTTTATCATTTCGTTTCGATGGCCATCATCACCCGGCTGATTTCCCGAGAAGATTTCATCAACAGCATTCGCCGGGAAAGAACCAAATCCTTCCTCTATTTTATCATTAATTAAATGAGGTCAAAATAAGAGGAGAAAAAAATCTAATGATCAATGACGTGATGGAAAAATTAGCACTGCCGGAAAACACTCTCCTTAACCTTTTTTAAAAGTGAAATACTACTGTGTTTTCTTATTGCAAGTTATTATTTAAATTGTATTACAAATTTATTTCTTTTGGTTACGAATGTAGAAATATGTAAATATTAGATATGTGTAGGTATATATTAGAAACTTTGAAGCAAGAAAATTGATACAAGTGTTATTGACTATTATGCCTTTCGTTAACCAGTGCTGGAAAGGCGTTACGGCAAGTTCCGGTACCATGACACCACTGGAAATCGTTGAATCAAGTTACAGCCACAGAGATGCTTGTTGCCTTAATTTTGTCACTATGGAGACACGTATAGCGTTATAAATGTTTTAGTAATATTGTGCTCTCGTCAGTTTATTTTCCATGTAACAATCGAAAAAATCCTATTGATCCATGCTGGTTTTCTATGACTGTACTTTCTTATGAATATCCAGAGATATTTTAATATGACGACTAGTTTTTTTTCGACCTACTCTTTATTCTTCTCATCAGTTCACCGGTTTTGCTGTTTCATTATTTCTGCATAACTGTACTTAATAATTTTTTAGTCTGAGTTTTTATATATTATAGCATCAATCAGCTAATTTCGTATGCTTAGATAGTGACATATATTTCTTTTCCCACTCAAACTTTTAATTGAAACGGTTTCCCTCTTTGACGCTGACGTCTGTTATTCCTGCGACATTGGGACGGTAACGAAATTTGTGGTGGTTGTTCGTGGAATGCATGTACGGGACGTTGAATCAAGTCACAGTCACGTGGCTTGATGCTGGAAGCGACCGGTTAATTAGTGGCTTTGCGTGGCGGTTTGGGCCCAGGAAGGATGTGCTCGGTTTACCCTGCGGGAAATATCTGCGCAAGGCCGTAAGCTGCATTTCCTTAAGCCATTATTTTCCTGGTTGATGTAAATGCAGCGACGTTAGGGCTGATCATTCATTCTCAGCGTACTAGACCGAGAATTCGGAATCGCAATTATTCGCGTGGCTTCCACCCATAAAACATCTTTCAAAAGCCACGAAGGTTTCATTTTACATTCAAAATTTAAGGAAAATTTCAACGTGAAACGAACAATCGATATCATTAGGTGAGGCAAATTATCCTTCCTCGATAACCAGTAATAGTGGTCTGGAATCACGTTTGCCAAATTTTTTTCTAAGTTTCTATCGAAATAGCCAATGGTGCCGACATAGTTGTATATAAATCAGTGCTATCGTCCAATGTTCTTACAATAACTTGAACTATTTTTTTCTTACGTAATAAGCGTAATTGAAGAAATCTTCTCGTATTCTGAATAAATAATTAATAAATTAACCATATTGACCACAACCACAATTACTTTAGGTGAAAAAAACCGCCGTATTTGTTTCGTAAGGGTTCCCTCACCCCACTTCATCTAACCGATGTCTAAGGACTTCACTAATAAGCCTTTTAACTGTTTGAAGGCCACATGATCTATTTATTTGGTCCAACTATAATTTTATATCCACATATTGATGAAGTACTCTAGCGATGGCGAGAAGAAAGTGAATACAGGGTGATTGGAGGGATGGAGTAAATATTGGGGATGGTAAGAGCTGATAATGTGATTTTTTCTTATCTTTCACTCAATGACTCAACCCGAATTTTGTTTGTATAATAAGAGGATGGAGATTATCCTGGACCAAGCCATCGAAGTATAAAGTTCAATTCAGAGTTGGATGGGAAGTTAATTTCCTCGGACTACTTTCCACTTATTGTTAGAGGGATAGCTGAAAGCCTCACCCAGGTTTTGAACCCGTGTCTAAAGTTAGTGTAACAAAGCGTCATTTGTGATGATACTATTATTTTTATTTGTACGTCCAGCCTTCCAAAAAACAAGACATGCATCGGGGAAATAATTTCTGGCGTCACTTTTTAAGGAATAAGGTTACATTCATGATGAAACGAACACTGGTAATACTCTACACTTTTTCAGCTCAAATACCAACCCATAAACTGCTAATTTTATACGTCAAATGTGTAATGGCACTGGCAATGAGTTGCCAAAACCCTGGTTGGTTTCTTTTATTAAATAAGTATGGAGTTTTGATCGTGCTTATTACATCGAGAATAACACGAGGGCCGTTTTTTTCAAGCTCCGATGGCTAATGAACAGAAGACCAAGTGATTGATTGAAAATTATTCCATGGCTAAATATTGTGCAGATTTATGTTGTCCTTTCGACTTTATCGCTTCGAAGATTGAGGAATTGGTCGTACCTGTGAACAAGCTTTACTACATCTTCTTCATAGGATGTTGCCGCCAATGACTTCCAGTGAATTTTTCCTTTGTTCTGAAGAACAATGTAATGTTTATGCTCTTGGAGTATAGGTCATGATAAATTAAACTCACATTTGGCCAACGTTTCGGAGATTTATTCTCCTTCCTCAGGGCTCTTAATTATAATGAATGTTTACAAAGAAAATAAAGAAAATAAATTAATTAATTAAGTGGTTACAAAAATTTGAATACAATTGTGCAGTACAAATTCACTGGTAAATTAAAAACTGTGTACAGAATTAAACAACATACCTGTGATAGAAAAGTTTCGTTACTAGGCTAAACATGGTTACTTATAAATTTTGATTCATTTGTTAACAAATTGTATCTAAATTATACTTTGTTCTGAATTAAATTAAATTTGTTCTGAAGCTCATTGCATGTTTGAAATTGTTTCCCTCCGAGCCAAGTCTTCATTTCAGCGCAAATATGGAAGTCACACGGCACTAGGTCGATACTACACGGCAGGTGATCGAAAATGTCCCATTGAAATTACTCAAGAAGCAGTTGGGCTGCATCGACGCTGAGATGACGGGCGTTATCATGGATCAGAACACTTCGAGAAGTCTGTATGTCTCTTCTTTTGTATTTGAATGGGGATGGGCGTAATGTTTC
Organism: Ischnura elegans; assembly: GCF_921293095.1. Classification (NCBI taxonomy): domain Eukaryota; kingdom Metazoa; phylum Arthropoda; class Insecta; order Odonata; family Coenagrionidae; genus Ischnura; species Ischnura elegans. Next base: position 44,269,736 of record NC_060253.1, on the reverse strand, counting down.
ACACTGAACAGCTGCATTATCGCAAAAATGCTCTTTTATGGGTATGAAGGTGATGACATGTCAATGCTGAAGTCATTCGGCTAGTTTTCTGGCTGTCGCTTCGCAGTGCTCCCTTGGCGGGAGAATCTATTTAGGAAGTGTAGTTACTGAGATTGCTACTAACCTTAAACTAACAACTTACGGTAAGAAATGACTTGGAAGTGTGGTGCAGAGGATGCGCAGTTGCCCTATCCGCGCAATTCCCGCCTGTCGCTTGTATGGTGATTTTGCCTAGCGATCGGAGGTTGATAACAAGCGCCCTCATATAAATCACTGATGCTCCTGAAAAAATAATCTTTTTGGAAGGACCAAGAATCAAATGCAACGACATGTATCATTCATAGCATCCTGCAAACCACCTCTAGGGAGTCGGCAGCTGTTGACTAATCACCAGCATGCAATAGATATCCCACATTTTCACCGCATGGTTATAAAAGATAAATACCTAACAATATAAATAAGACGTGAACATTCATGCAGGTGGTATGAACACCCCCCAGCATTCACCGCTCCATTCAACATTATTCTAACCCAAATACGCTTACATGAAAAGCTAAAATTGCCAACAGATAATAAATAAATTATTACAATAAGTGTATAATGCAATATTAGGATCAAGTGAAAGTGTTAACGTGGAGAAGAAGAGTAAAATTATACTAAAAATTATTGTGAGAAAAAATGGAAAGCGATTACAAAAAAATTAGATAGGAAACGAAAGTTATGCTGCTGGTCGTCTTTGCGAGTAACGCGTTTATTTTCGTGCATTGAAAAAAGATTACCACTATAGCTAGAGAAAATAGTATCTCTCAGTTCTGCCTTCTACTTCCATTATCCACTTCACTTGATTACTTCTACCGTCGTAAGGCAGCAAGCGATTGATATTTTATTTACGTCATATGGGAAATATCCTTCCCGAATTCGCTAAGTGTACCTAATTAGCCTATTTCTTGCTCTACATTCTAATAAAGTGTCCCAGCTTAACTTTCCTGGCATATTGGAAAAAGCTGCACTATTCATCGTGATGACTTATTGCATGAAAAGTTTAAAATATAGGAATAAAATGCATTAATATTTTAATGATTATTGTATTGTATTTTTATATGAGGATGTATGCAACCACTGGCCTCCTATCTCTTTTAGAATGATTAGTACGCTGCGTCAGAAGCTGTGCTTCAATTGTTCTGCTGACCCCTTTGCTAAATTTAGGAGGATGGATCACTATAGGTCGGTTGGGCCTAGGGCCATAGGTCACATTTGTCCTCGCGTGCCTCCATGTCAGTGCCTTGGGATCTGACTGTCATGACCAGTGGTAACTCGACGTCGCTTTAACTAAAAGTGACATCGCCAGCACAGTAGGAAATCCATCGCGCAGAGAGGGTTGAATTGCACTAACGTGTACGTTTTTGAAGCTGAATCCTTGTGAAACCGATGCTCGGACACGAGTAAAGTAGCTGTAGCATCTCTTATGATTGTCACGTTCCTCGTTTGCGAGGGATTTTATTTTTTTTACATGGCAATGATAATGGGAAATAGATAGAGGAGGCCCCATTCCATCTCGCAGAAGATTTATTTCTGTTGTCAGTTCGGTGGCATTTTAATCCGTTTTCAAAAATGTCCGCGGCGCGGTGATGAGTGCTATGTGATACTCATTTTTTCCAATATTTTGTAGAAGAGCGTTTACTAGTAATATCATTGAAAAGTTATGAATTTGATAGGAGCTCGTCTTCATGCATATAAATTACGGTTAAATACCCTTATTTTGATACATAGAATAATTATTTTTTGTGCAACTTTTCTATTATTTTAGCAATTTTTCATGACTAGTAACTTGAATTTTTTCTTGCGAAAAAATACTTTTAATTTATAGAAAAAGTAATTTTCATTTGTTTTACTAGAACCACATTGTATATTTAGGTCCGGCGGAAACGATAAAATAAGAGAGATATTCCGCCGAAAGGATAGGTGTAGGGATTCGTTTCCCCCTGAACAATAAAAGACTTTAAAAATGTAAGGTCAAACTCGAGGCAGTCAAATGTTTCATAACGCTCATCAATTGTTTTTGGCATTCTCGTTCAAGTGAACATCTGGCGTCCTAACACCTCCAACCACACGCTTACTGAAGTGGCCTCCAAGGTACACGGAAAAAAGATTTGTTAAAAACCATTAAACTGGTATGATACGGAGTAGTTTTGTTAAATCAATTTAAAATTTTATTCAAATAATAAAGAACTTGATTATTTTATCAAGCGTTCTTTATAAAAGTTATCGAAAATTTCGATGTTTCATCATTTGGTCAAGTGTACAAAAGAGTTTGGTAAAAAAAAGCTGCATAAATTCAATACGCTTAAGCATGGTAACTTTCAAAGATATGATGATAAATTTTACGTAAGTGCTTACTTGGTAACAATTACAAACTATATTCTTTGGTTTGAATGAATTTTTCTGATCGTGTTGAGTAATCTATCGAACGGTCTGTCGTTATTGTTTTTTTAAACCAAAACACAAATGCAGTTGAAAATTTTCTAAATAGATCTTACTTCAAAGATGGGTTGGTAGAAATGATTTTATTTTCATTATTTGTAATGGCAAGAACGTTTAAATTTTGGTTTCGTTCTTTTTTCTGTTTATTTCTTTTTTAATGAGAAATTTTATCCGTAAGCTGTTGCATCATAGACCCCGAATACTACAATACGTAGGATAAATGAAACTATGGGTATTTCATGTTCATTTATTTCTATAATAAAGATCACATTTCATAGAGTGACTAAGTTATTAGGCTTTTAACATCTTCAGAATCATAACTTTTTTAACATCTTGATTATCAAAATTTGTCATCTGCTTCTCACGAGATGATTTAATTGCGTATTATCAAATATATTAAAGCTGTAAGGAGATGTTTGGGCATTCCGACGCATTAGCTTTTAGGGGTGTGCGAATACTCGAAAATTTCGAGTCGAGTAGTTGGTACTCGACTCGAGTGTTTCGAGTAGTATTACGAATGTCCAGAGTCAAGTAGTTTCGGTTACAGAGCTGTCGCGGTTTGGAAGTTCAGAAATCTGCCGACAGGAAGTGATATCATGAAACTCATCAAATAATATCGTTTTTAAAATTCATAAGCCGTACTATTGCCTTGGCCGAGGAGTTTCAGCTTGCTGTATACATGGCAGTCAACCACTATGGTAGTCGACGACGTGGGCGCCGGATACCTTTTCGCTAGCGGCGGCGGCCGACCGTCTTCTGACCCACCAGCGCATTCGAAGTAATCGCAGTGGACCGCTTCATCGCTTATACTTTATTATGCAATATTTTTCCACCCTACCCTATTTTCTTTACTCAATCGTCGAGATAGTGCGCAAAAATTGTTTAGATTTCTATTAAAAAATATGTAACTCTTAGGTTTTAGCGGACAATGCCGGTTTTTCCCCTGTGTTTGATATCACAAGGGGTGACTTTTTTTAGTTTTTTGAGTACTAGGCACGTCCGATGCTAATTTTCACTTTTTCCTCTGCTGCGTTTATTTTCCCTCTTGAAATTAAAAGACAAGAGTCGCTAAGGTTGATTAAACGAAGTGAGAAATTAAGAAAAATATGTTTTCGTCTAAACAAAACTAAAGCTATTTTCTATATTTCGTTCGCAGAATCCACTTAAATTAAAAAAAGATTCAAGATCCATACAAATTGTTGATATAATTTTAGTAAAAATTCCCAAGGTTGCTAGAAAGTAATTGTCCGGCCACACAAGTGTGTAGCGAAATGCAATTTTCTGAAGGCAGTTATACTGCAACATGGAGACGTGAAATAGAACATAGCACATAGAACAATTGGTATTTCCGCATGAGAATTTGGAGGGATCAAATATTACGTGTTTTATTCAGGAATTTAATCTTTATTACAATTGTTCAAATGCCAAACCCTCTTCCTAGCAGTTTGGATACGTATATTAATTAAAATTTCGACACATTACAAGAGGTTAATTCATTTCACTTGTGCTGGTGGAACTGTTTAAGACACTTTAATTTTCATTCATACTCTAATTCTGACACAAATACCATCAACGTCCCAATTTTTTTCCTTATTACATCATGCTAAGCATTCAGAATAGAAAATTTATAAGAGGAGTTGAAAATGAGAATATGTTGAACATACGTTGTGGTATTGCCTGGTTCAGAAATTACCATATACGACTCCACTCGATACTCGAGAGTAGTTTTCAACTCGACTCGAGATCAAAAAGTACTACTCGCACAACGCTAAAATCTTTAATTACAGGTATTCCTGAAGTTTTATCATTCGCGATTATGATGAATAATCAAGTATTAAATTCCGTCATACTAGACCAAATTCATGACAAGGATCTCACCTAGCACGTAGTTAACTTACATCAATGCAAAAAGTCTGCAAAAAAGCGTTCTTGCGCATCCGCACTAGATATTGATATTCAGTACATACGTAATGCTATTGTGTGCATCAAGTATTCCTTTGAAGCTTACGAAGGGAAACTGCTGTCTACAACTTATTCATATTTTCCAAACTTAGATTGAGTAATTGGAGTTTATGAAGGTGTTAGCCTAGCACCCATTTAGATTGGTTATTAGAGTCCGTTGGTACCACGCGGGGGTCCTACGTTTTCGCTTCCTGAAGACGTAATTTTTCTTCACTTTTTTGCATTTATTTTGCGGGAACTTACGTTAAACTCCTAATTTTATGATTTTCAATCAACACATTGTTTTTCTGGGTGGAAAATCTTTGCGAAAAATCTGGGTGAAAATGCGCACGCTACGTCGGTTTTATTATCCTTTTGATCTTAATAGTTTATATCGAAATGCTGTGACCGGTTTGATGGAATTTATCAAACTGCATTTATCAAACTGGTTTGGTAACTGTTACTAAAATTTTCAATGTTCCATACGAACCGAAAAGTTCGATAAATTTCATCAGAATCTGATGTTTCTCACTAAACTTTTTTCAGTGTGGTTAGCGTGCGCATGTTAATTGTAACCGAAAGTTTGATGCTTTGTTAAAATAACTGTAATGGAAAATTCATGTTCTTCTTGATGAATCACATGCAAATTTTATTCGCGTATATATCCGGCAAATCATAGTTGATGCGTCGAATGATCGTCCGATGAATCGACGTCCTCCAAGGAGAGTCGTTGATAGCCTGAGCCTGTGTGTGGGTATTCAGTATTTTATTTTGTCAATACTAATTCCGCCATTGAGAGCACAAATGAAAATATGAAAAATAATTCTCATAACATTTTAGAGAGTAACTATTTTTGGTAAACTCACTTAAAAATTAAGGCGTGATCTATTGGTAAAAGTGAATAAATTATCCAAAAAGCCTTCTGCCAAATACTACATCGGAATTAATAGTTATATCTATAAATGTCTTTAGTACCGACTTAAGCGTGCGCTCTGCTTCATCTACTTAGAGCTAAGGTGTAGAACATCCTAAAGAATGCGAAAGCTTCAAATGAATTTCACATAAATTACTGAATATTTAGTATATTTAATGACTAATGGGGAAGCTAGATCAATTGGATTGAGGGAATAAGACGGCAGATATTGAAGATGATGGACCATAAAATTTGCACAATTATTAACAATTGCTTGAGGAAGTGTACATATTTTTGGATATGAAATCGGTGAAGGAAGAATCTTGTCGTCTATCGAAGATAATTTTTGTGAAACCCGTTCTTAATGTTTACTGTTAAATTATGTATTTAATTTATTTTCCTCTCCGTCAACATCACTTTCTCCGTATTGATAAATTACACGCTACTGGCAGTTTTCCACACATACGTTAATTTCACGACCGGTTTCAATAGATTTTGTATTATTTTCATTATATTTCGTGTTAACTTCACCTGAAGGATAATATAAGATGCATTGAGACAGGTCGAATAATAAATGTATGATGATGTGATGATAGGTTACCCCTAACCAAAGCATGGATATTTCTGGTCGTCCATTGGTATTTGTGGTAGCTACCCGATGTTAAGGAAAATAATGCTGTTTTCGGGGTGATGAATATAAATTTAAAAATGTAAATAAAAATAATCAAAAGAAATAGTAATTTCGCGCTCACTGAAAGAAGGAAATAAGCTCCAGTGAAGATACCTACCGAGAAAGGCATTTCATTTTTCTAGCTTACGAGCAGGATACGTGATCGTAGGTCGCATTGGTCTTCAGTTGGAAATGAAGTACTTATGTATTAAAGGCCAAAATCTAGTCCAAAAAGTTGCTGTGCCAACTGACGTGGATTCGCTCTGGGAAGTACATCTGCATTTAATGAATTATCCTCTATTAGGCCCACAGAAAATAATAAAAATATGAATAACGTCGCAATAGATACACGCTAACGCAGTATAGGTTCAATTATATTGGCATTTTCAACGGGAAATGGGGTTTCTTCAAAATTTGTATTTAAAAAAATTGGTCTTAACTGCCAATGGTAATATTTCTACACCTGTACCACTGTGCAACTCACAAGGAGTACGTGCGTACATATTTCATGCATCTCAATCATTAAAAAAATCGCCCCCATTGACAAAATACTGAGCTTATTACCGATGGTTTTAAGTCAGAGACTGCTTTACCGCTCATATGGAGTCTGTGCTGGTTGTACACATCGTTTTATATTTTAAAAATCGCCACTATTTTATAAAATACTGATTTTTTTGTACTTTTAACCCATTCTAACCCAGAGCTGTTTCTGTGAGAAATCAAATTTCAAGATTTTTCATTTTGAAGACTTGAAAATTTAACACTCAAGGATAATTATCCTGGCAAAATTCCCTACATATTTCGTCATTAAAATTTAGACTGCAAAATAAAATTTCGTTTAGATATCTCCTAAATAGAGCTGAAAGTTTAAGCATTTTTGATGTTGCTTAGAAGCAACATTGGGTTCTAAAGGGTTTAAGCACCAGCAGTATCAACCGCCACTCGAGGCAACCGCGTGGGCACTAGGAGGGATGTGCTGCCCCCGCCTCAGCCGGCCGTCCGATCTCCGAGAGGCGATTTCGCAGCCTCCGCTCCTCAACGCGGTGTTTATGGACGCCTGGGCCGAGCCGGCTGGACCACGCCGCTGTTTATGCGGTCTCATCGTACGACCTTCCCGCCCTCGTGCTATAGCGGAAGGAAGGCGCGGGCTGTGTCTCGGCCGTTCGCCGCCGCCGCCGGGTGGGTTGGGATGCCGGGGACGGGAGGGTGGAGAGAGAGGTTCCCGACGACAAGAGGGGGATGTATGTATGTGGGGGTGGGGAGAGGAGGGGAGGGGAAGCCTCGTGTGTAGCGGAGAGAGAGAACATCGGGGTTTGGGACGCGCGCTTCCCGTTGCTTGGCTGCAGTACGGTCGGAGACTCCGACGAAAGCGGTAGCGCAACTAAGGTACCGCTGAACCACCAAAATCGTGCGTGTTTGTTTCCCTCGCGTAACGACGAGAGGAAAAAGTTATTCTTCTTTTGTTTTTCGTCTACGCCCTCTCTCGTAGGAGGGGGGCTCCTGAAAAAAACCTCTTTTCCTATTTCGGAAGGTGTTTCTGCTGAGGAAAAAGTTTTTTTAAATTATTTATTGTTGTTCCTACGGGAAAAGAAGATTTTGTTCGAGGATTTTTTTTTGACGGCTGTATATTTTTTTTGAGTGATTTCTCCACGTGGTCGCGGTTTATTATTTTTTTTTACTGGGATGAACTGACTCGGCAGGATGGCAGTAAGGTAAGCCGTTGTTTCATTTTGGTTTATTCCAGTCATTATCTTCCCATACGGTTGTTGTGTTTCGGAAGAAGATTTTTTAGGCCGGTTGTGTGTGATTTCTTACTATGTTTACTTTTCCTGTTGTTGAAGAATATTACTGTTGATATTGCTATAGAATATTACTGTGGTTATAGAATTTGTTAAAATAAGGAAAATTTGCGAAAAGCTTACGCAAACTTCTTTGTCAATGGACCATATATGAATTCATAATTAATTTTAACGTTGTATTTATGGAATATCATGGTGTGAATATTGTTTGTGGAAATTAGTGCGAAGCATGTATTGTTATGATCAAATTTTACCAAAATTTAATGTTTTTTAGAAAGAAACCTTTCTATAAAACCTCTTGCCACAAGGAAAGGTATTCGATAAGTGGATTTGTGTGTTCACTTATTTATTGAAAGCTGACATTTTAAATGTGTAGAATTCATTTTTAAAATCATTCATTAAAACTCCGCTGCAGGTGTATGTCGTACGCTCAGAGGTTTTTTCGCGCCGTTAATTTGAACCGGCATGCACAGCGCTGCCGCTTGTCCATACCGCGTCTGAACCAATATCAAAGTTTTCTCTTTAACCATTCTTGCGATAATTTTTTCTAAACTTTCGAGTTTCATATGCTCAGGCCAGAGGATAAAGTATTTTAGTTTATTTTGTTTATATATACACACCTTATGTCAAACCCTAAGATAATATAATTTTTATACGTGCGAAATATTGGCTATTTATGTGCAACCTAGAATTCCTGGACATTAATTTGATAATTATTATTTTCCCCAAAACATTTTTTTCTCTTTACAAAGTAGTTACTAATATCCGTGACGTTTAAATTTTTTAAAATGTGCTTACTTGAGTCCTATTCGAATGTAATATATTTTTTTATTTTGCTGGGATTATTGCAATGCGTAGTATTTCATTTCTATAGTAGTCAAGGGTAGCAATTGGAGCAATTTCTGATTACAATGATTTTTCCATTGAAGAGTGGCATTGTTTGTCATGAAGATTATGTTATACCTTCAACTTTACTATTATTGTGTCTTACTATACCTGGTTCGGAGTAAATTTATATTAGTGCAAGTGTACTCATTCGATTTTGACATTTTGGGTCATATAAACCTGAATTTTCGACTTACTTTCACTTTCAACGACTTCTTCCGAAGACTTCAGTGGAATACTTCCTTTTTTATTCGGAAAAAAAATCGGAATAGATAAGGTTATAGTTTTGTTGTAGTCGACTAAAAATCTTTGACTACCATTATTTATCTATATTTCTCTCATGAATCTAATGAATGGCGGCTGATCGTAGAGATACTGTCATAACTATTTGCAATTCACAGGGAGAACATCTTTCTTGTGTTGGCCAGCCTTTCACCATACCAGAACTAGTGATAAAGCTCCAATTGTAATTTCTTTATCTACGATTAGATTTTAAGGGAAGTTTTCAGTTTTGTTACCGACAGTGACATAAAGCAAAGCAGGTATGACCCTGATTTTTAAAGGAAAATATTTTCAGAAATCGAGAAAAATCTTTTTCCGTGCCATATCGAAATCAAAATTGATTGGTTTCCTTATTTTACCTTGTCTTCTGAACTGAATTATCGCAAGTTGATTTCCCGTACTCATTTTCGTTTCAAAGAAGGTATTGCCATACGCTATTGGAATCCTATGCCGAATTTCATGGTGAATGTACTTGGCTTATTACTTCTCCCAGATTTTTATTAACTTGTGTGTTAATCCTCATGTGGTCAATTAATATATCATACGCTAAAATCCTATATTTAGATAAAAAATAAGTATCATTTAAATATATCAGTACTTAATTTTTTTGGAAAAAGGCTCACAAAATGGTTTTGAAAAGACAAATGACAATGGCATTACAATTAGTGATTGTGATTTAATTTATTGCAAAATCTTCAGCGGTTTTTGTACAGGAATGCTGCTTTTTTCGTGAGGCGTTTTTCTAACCAGGTCTCTCGAAATTCCAATTTCGTTTCTAAAGTCCGGAATACTTTGTCTAATAAAATACAAATTTTCGGTAACTGCTTCAAGTTGTAACCTCTAGCAAAATCGAGTGAGAACATTAAGTTTTGAACGTGAAAGAATGTATAAAATTATTTAATACGCTTCAGTACTTTCAGGTCAGGTTGGCCGAGCGGTCTAAGGCGCCAGACTTAAGTTCTGGTTCTCGTATGAGAGCGTGGGTTCGAACCCCACACCTGGCAAACATTTTGGCCGACACGGTGGCGGCGGGATAAATCAACTTAAATGGGTGTCAATCAACTTAATTATGGTACTTTATCCACTTAAAATCAAGCTCAAAGGGCTTCTAAACTGGATTATTCGTTTTTTAATCAAACTGCCCACGATTTCGTTTTGTCATTCCAATTTATTTTTCTTTCCGCATCGATAAACAACATTAAAACTTATTGAAATTATTTTCGTATAATTGGAGTTTTGAGAGACTGGCATAGAAAAATATCTCAAGAAAATACAGCATTTCTTTTCCTTAAACCACCTAATATTTTGCTCTATCAAAAGAGTCTGTTCAGTCCTAAATTCGGGTGATAAATAAAGAAGAAATTATTTTTACGTGGAGTATTGATAGCATGGCGTACCCACAAATTCTGAGGTTAATGATTTGAATTTTTTACCATTGAGTTTCTATGTTAGTAACCTCTTTGAAAGACCATACTGGCTGCAGGAATCCATCAGGAATATCACTTCATTCATATTTCTCCTAAGATCTAAAGGCTGTGTTCCAAAAAATCATTTTTATACAAAGAATAAATTCACCGTTAAGGCATTACTAGTCCCACTAGTCCCAGCAGATAATTTCAACAAGCATTAATATTGTTTATGATGCGGGAAGGAAAAATAAATTGGAATGGAAAAACGAAATCGTGAGCGGTTTGATTGAAAAAACGAACAGTCGAGTTTGGAAGCCCTATAAGCGTGATTTTGAGTGAATAAATTATTCAGCGAATCCACCAGACTATTTTAGTTATGAATGGTTGTATTATTGAAATCACTCGGAGGGACAAACCAGAGAATTTAATTTTTCCAGTTTCATTCAGAGCCGGCCACCCGCTGCTCTTATTTCGGGAAATGACCTAGTCCTTGTATTTTTTTTCTCGCATCGTTTTGTTTTCTTTAGGAGCTTCGATGAACATCTTTAACTTTTTCTTAACTTGAAGGACAGACATCTGTAGAGGGTTTGATGGATGCCAAACGATTTCCGCTGATTTCTCATTGTTTTTTTTTCGCTTCTTCGTTGAGCGACTTTTCTACAGCTCAGAAATAGTCAGCATGGTCTTTCTATCACTTAGGATCAGACTTTGAAGGCCCTTAGGAGCTCTCAAGCTAAATGGAGAGTTTTAAGCATTATTTCAATCATGTAAATAGAAGAAACGTTGCAATGCCAAAGTATTTGTCCCAATATCAAAACTTTTTCAACAGGGGCTTGGTCATTGTGACGCTTGACTACTACCATCACGAACATCACGAGTCACGCTGTACCATTTTTCGCTAAACTCGAAACAGCAATCTGAAAGCTATGTCATAAATTGTTAAATAAGACATTTAATTAAAGTTTATGCATGACGATATCACTATGCGATGAATTTGGTTCTACAGACAATTTTAAATTACATTGGAACATCCAAAATATAAATATGAATACAAAAAAATTAAACGAATATTCTCCTGATGTGGCTTATGATATTTTAGAGGCATAACAGCAAAACAAAAATGAATAAAAATATTATTATTATTATTAAAAAAGATTAACAAACACGCTTTTTCCAATATTTTTCGCTAAACCACCTACAAATTGTGCTCAAAGTTGATGAATTGATATATGAACTGGTGAAATACGTAAATATTTCGTTTCCATGGCGACGTCCATGCTTTGTGCATGCAAAAATATGGACAGGCCCTCCTACATTCCCGCTACACCGGATAGAATGCATACTTACATTTGCAAATTCGTATACTTACTAGCATAAGTTCTTTTTAAGCTATACTTACGATCATTTTTTCTTTCCTTTCGTGTGTGACATGGTAGGCAACAGCCAAAATTTGTCTTTTTTTTATCTCTTTTCCTAATTTCTATCAATTTATGCACCCTATTCTCAAGTTAAAGGTTTTTAAATTTTAGATATGAATGAAAAAAAATTTTACTTAAATTCAAGAGTATTCTTGAAAATTATTTTTAGTAAAGTGTTCCCCAATGCAAAAGTAAAACTTATGAGAAAACATTCACGAACATCCTTGATATATGAAACGGTTTCTCTGCCTTATTAAATTATTTGAGTGCAACAATTGTTTTATCTTCTGAAATATTTGTAATGCCTACTACATGCGTTTGATAATCGCCCAGGGGATCAAGGGGAACAATTGAATCATTCACTCAAACCCAAAAATCGTAGTCAGTTGAAGAATTCAGTAGATGGAATCTAAAGGTATATTACAAAGGAAAAAGCCTTTCACATTCACCCATTCTCTAGAGTTTCAAATAAATAAAAATTTCTTTAGTTGCCGCCTTTTTTCATGAGCTGGGGACGTCATCAGAGTTCGGGATCATTAACATTTTCACATAGAACCACTAATTGGGAAACAGAATCGCTTACGAGTGTCTAAATATCTTAGAACACCAAGAGACCGATCTGCGAGGTGGAGGAGTAGCGGAGAAGCAGCGACCCGCTCGAAGTGAGTTCGTGGCGTCATCAACTTATCTGCGAAAGTACATCAGTTTTTCGCCGCGAAGAGCTACAGAGCTAGGCTAAGGCTGGAGAAATGTAAAGACACCTTAGATTGATAGAAGGCGGATGACGTCACTACTTTGATCCCAACATAACTCTGGCAGCATGATATTCTCGGTGTCTCGGTGGCAACATGATATTTAGTAACGTAACTTGTATGTAATTAGCCAACGGTGCCCTATTGCATTCGGGTACCAAGAAAAAATGTTTCTAGGGAAGCTCAGTATCATTTTATTGGTGTGTAAAGTTGAAAATTATACACATAAATATCATACTGTCCACTCAATTTTAATTTCATGAACAGATTGTAAGCGATGCGAAACACATATGGTTGAGTTAGTGAAATTAAAACTAAGTAGACAATAGCTAAGTGACGATACGTACGATATCTTAATGCATAATTTAATATGTTGTTCCAAATTATTTCTCCATAAAAGTTTAAAATATTACAATATATCTCATTTAATATTGATATGTGCCTAATTTTCCCTCCCGGGATCATTGAAGTATAAATTTCCCACGTCAAGTGACACATATACGTGTACGTATGGGGATCGGGTTGGTGTGGTAGCTAGAATGTTGGCTTCCCACCCCGGAGCACGGGCTGCCCTGGCGGTGGCAGAAAAGTTTCAGATTGCCCGATCCCTGCTTGAATGTTGTGTGGAGGACATTTCAAGCGCAACACCTCGTCCGTCGGATGGGACGTTATGCCGTGGTCCCTTTGGCGCCTTTCGTGAAGAATAAGCTAACGCCGACGCCGGGTTTCTCTCCACTCTTCCTTCCATACCCTTCCCTCTTGACGAAAATGACCTTAGCTGTCGGTCGCCTCCTCTAAATACCATGGTACCATAAGTGTGAGTCGCCATCTAATAATCCTCACTCTAAGAACGATACGAGTCTCTTTATTTTTCAAACTCTATCATGATCAATGAAGGGGATTGGAGAAGACTTGAGAACTAACTTTACATTTAGATGGCCCTGGTTCAAACCCCGGCGGCAGAGATTTTTCAGAGGTTGCCCGACCCTTGCTTGAGTGATTCGTGGAGGGCTTTTCATGTGCACCACTCCGTCCGTCGGATGAGACGTCAAGCCGTGATCCCCTTGGCGCCTTTCGTTAAAAGGAGGCTAATGCCGACGCCGGGTTTCTCTCCACCCTTACCCTTCCCTCACATCGCAAATAACCTTGGATGTCGGTCTCCTCCTCCAAATACCATTACCATTATCAACAATTGAAAAGAAATTCCATAAAACCCATTGTTGTTTTCGATTTGTCAGTCAGTTCATTTATTTCTATTTATTCCGCAAGTATGTTTCTTTCAAGGTCTTTTCTATTGAATATTTTGGGCTCAATTGAGTTTATCTTCTGTCCTGTCTTTCGTTCAAATCGTCCGCCCTTCTGCCGTCGGGTTGTGGCTGGTTCATTTTGTATTTTGTTAGTGTGTCCTTGGCATTGGAAGTCTCTTTTCATTCTGAAGTGAATGGAGCATCGAGGGACGAGTAGGAGTTTAAAAAAAATCGAATTTCCGCCGCCTGGTGGGTAATAAGTCAGTCCTGCCAGCGTGGGAAAAATACACCTGAATCGCATCGTTCAATTCCCGGTAGTGGACGGGTACTCCTCCTATCACGTGTATGGGGCTGGCGAATTTCATTGTGTTTCGAGCTGGCTTGCAGAATAAGAACCGCTTCCAACTAGATGAGCTGCAATTTATTCCCCTACACTTTTTAAGAGTAGCTATGAGAAAAACCAATTTACGTAGCATTAAATTTATTATCCATTAAGTTCGTATTGCAGTATAACTTGTTTATAACGTCATTTATTGGATCAGAAATTACTGACGCTATATCAGAGTAACACAATAAAAGGTTTATTTAACTAATTGATCAATAACACTGGAGAAATATTCTCTTCATTCCATGCTGACTATTTCTGAGCTGTAATAATGTCAGTCGCAGAAGAAGCGAAAAATAAGACAGAAAAAAGAAAGCTGGACAGGAACTGTTACCAAATAAATATATCGATGAACAGGCACATGATAGATATAACATTTAATAATTATTTTGATTTTATTCTAACAATTTCAAAACTTAAAATTATATGCAAATCTATCCCAAAACTCTTAACCCTCTGTCACGGGGCAATATTGGAACTGCTGAGTTCAGGCTATATGTGCCTGAGAGACACAGGTGTTTAAAAAAACGTTAGCAACTCTTAGCATTGCTCAGCAGTACACTTTAAAAGTTTAAAGCACCATTATTAGTGTAGTTGGAACACTTACACGATGTCTTTTGAGCTAAGCATGGACCCCTTTAAATGCCATCACACGGCCCCGGAGTGATCAAGCAAGTTGCGATTTAACATGCTCTTTAGGCTATAAACCCATTATTGCATAGTGTCCAGTATATCGGACACGCGTATTTTATTTTTTTCTCGGTCCCAGCTGACATGCGCTACATTGTGATACTATAACACGTTCAAATGGATTTCTGTATTCACCGCTTTGCTAATATCTTAGCTGCATCCTTAAATTTATCAGGTTAAGAAGCATTTTTGTGAGACATGGCATTGAAAGAATGTTTAGTCACCCACACTGGGTAAGCATTTCATTTTTTACTTAAGTATTTTTCCCAATACATTGATAATTTCTATTTCATTTTTGTTCTAAATATTGGTATTTTTTATTTTCTACTTTTTCAAGTTTTTCTGTTCAATTTTGTATCTGTTATGAACACTAAAAATTGACCTTTCGATATATCAGACGCCATGCACGATAGTTAGTTCTTGTACCTCGTCTAATGATAGCTGCTCTTATATTTTAACAATGAATTTTCATTTAAGTATTGTATCTTTGATTATAAAATTAAATTTATTTTATTTAACAATGGAATACAACCATATTGTAAGCATATATCCATGAAAATATATATTTGGCCTTCGCAATAAATAAATGTAAACAGCCAATGGCAACTCTGGAGGTGACTAATGGTGCAAACTGACCCTAAAATGTAACAACATGTAAACTATGTGAGTGGAGAAAGGGGAATCCTATTAATAAAATAAGTTTTTGCTCTCATGGGTTAAGGATTATTATACGTAATGTATTATAGCATGTAAATTCTATAAGATCAGTGATTTTTATTTTGCTATCTTATTCAGCTAATAATGCTTTTATTTTGCTTCATTATACCATTATTTTGTTTAACTTTGCGAATTAATCTACCTCTGAACTGTCGGCAAAAATGCAAAAAGCGAAAGGCTGCATAGAGCACGTCAAAAAAAAAAAACAGAATTCTATAAGGGTCTATAGCGCCTAGTGGCACGGAGAAATGAAAGAAATACTGGTGCTGTGCCTGTCAGATCTATTGCGCCCGACGGAAGGCTAATTAAATAATGAAATATGGCGTAAAAATTATGTAAATGAAGGAATTAATGAATCTACAAGTTTTAACCCAAGATCTTCAAGATTATCTAACACTTAAAGTGCAATTCTCCGTTCGTCGGAGGGGGTGTTAAACCATGGTTCCCTGGCACATTGCGCCATAAGCAGGCAAATGCCTACGGTGGGTTTCTCTCCATCCTCCCTTTCCTTTGGCGCAAATGATGTAAGATGTAGGTGGATTCCTCAAAATTCCATACCATGCTATCGGTAAAATGCGACTTTAAGGGAGTGAACTTGATTTAAACTTGTTGATTGACGAATTCCTTTATTTATGTAATATTTACACCATATTCAATTATATCATTCAGTGTTGTGGAATAGATTTTCATATAATTTATCTTTTTAAGGAGTAAAAATTCATCTGCTACACATTCATAGTTGAAACAAGGCATAAATGCTTGAATTTCGTTGAAAGTAGTAGCACATGGAAAAATTAAATTTTAAAATTTAAATTCAGTTTGAAGTGGGCATTTTACTGTCAAAATTATACTTGCTTCAGTAAAAATATGTACTACCTACTCTATTCTTGTTATTTTGACTTCATCAATTCAGAGATTCCTAAGCCATGTTACCGTACACCTTTTATAGATGAATTACTAAACCATCGCCCCCCATTTATTCTCATAGCTTGGAAGGATTTTGAGATATTTTAGACCTATATTGCTACATATTACTTGAAAGGATTCAGTTTAGGGATCCGTAGAAAAATACCAGTAGTCATTTTACCGATGACAGATGTATTATACGAGTATCTGTAAGTCATATCTGGTAGAATGAAATGGTAGTTGAAAATTGTTTTGGCACATACAAAAATTAATCTGCAACCTGCGTGAGCCTTTGATAAAGAAAATAATTCTTCACCATGATCACCGATATTATTTCTCTCGTTCTGGGTATAGAGAGCTAAATGCTCATGGGGAAAACATTTTTAATTCTACGCGAGTGGTTGTATTAGAGAATCGTCGATTAAAATAGGTTTTTGGGCCATTCATTGGATCAAAAATTAATTAAACCCAAAGCGCTAAATTTAATTAAAGCACTTTGTTGAAACCTACAAAAGTTTCTGTTTCTCAGTAGGGGAATCAGAGAGGGGCTATGGGTATCCAATTAACAATAGATGCAATGGTGAAAGACATTTTTTAATGAGGGATAGAAATGTGATGCATAATAGAAAATTACCGGGTGTTAAAATTACTAAAAATTGGCATAATTAATTATTGTTGAATACTAAATTCTTTGGAAAATTAATAATGAGACAACGTCGAAGTATCATTACAGGCCTTGAAATTCTCAAAATTATCGTAACCTCCCTGACCCCCACTACTGCCGGGAGGTTACTCCCACCTGGCCACCCACCTGGCCCCCCATGTCTCTATCCTGGAGCGCCACTGTTTTTATTTGTCTGCTTTCCACTATTTTGTTGCGTGGGAGTACTAGGCTTCTGTTTTTTCCCCGAGGAAGCCAGAAGAAATATCTTTATTATCTGGATCTCTCTCGTCTGTGCGTCCAGAGAGGACGAAAAAGTCTGTATTCCGGGGTGGGCGTGTGATAGATAATTAACACGCCCCACCACGCCCGTATATGGGAGAATCGGTTTATGTTTGGCCCTCTCACCCACTCGGCGTTTCCCACATATTTAACTGAGCAGTCCCTTGTGGAAGGAATCTTATCATTGGAGGAAGAGGGAGGGAAGGCCTTAATTGGACGTCCGAGCAGGTGTAGTAGAAGAGCCGTCCCATGTTAGACGCGACCGGGTTTAAAGGGAAAAAATGTCGTCGTTCCCCACACTCCAGGGTAACTCTCTATGCTTGATGGTCGTTGGCGGCGGCAAAGGTTATATCCAGTGACTTCAATGATTCAATCAAGGAGACTACAAACGGGAGGCCTCGGTTTCGATTTTCGGACCGTTATGAAAATATCAGCGGTCGTTTTACCTGCATTTTGGAATAGTTTTGTGCATGATAATTTATCTTTTTAAGGAGTAGAAATTCATCTGCTGCAGAAAAAAACTCCACCATGTGAACTGAATACATAAAGATTAGGTTGGAATTCCGTTGAAAGCAGTAAAACATAGAAAAATAACATTTTTTTATAAATTGAAATTCACGTTGAATTGGGCATTTTATTGTGAAATTTGTACTTGCTCTCTAAAACTCCCAGCTCTATTTTTGTTATCTTGACCTTACAAATTCAAAGATTCGTATGCCATGTTATCACAGGTCTAAACAATCGTACACAATTTATTCACATATCTTGAAAGAACTGTGGGAAATTTTAGTGTTAGATTGCCATTATTACGTGAAAGGATTCAGTTTTCGGATCGTCGGAAAAATATCAGTAATTATTGTATCAGTGGCCAATGTGTAATATGCCTTAATAACATCGGGCAGAATGAAATGGTAGTTGATAATTGTTGTGGCACATTAATCCGAAAACAAACAGATACTTGCGCAGGCCATCAGATCGATGAACAGGAGGCCTCAGAGAAGCTCGATTTTTGTTGCATCTTTGGGCGCATTGTAATCGGTTTTCAGGAATATCTGTTGAAGTGACTTCAATGATTCAATAAAAGAGACTAAAAACAAGAGGCCTAAGTTTCGGTTTATTGGTAGATAAAAAACATCAGTAGGCATTTTACCAGTGACCAATATATGTTAATATGCAATATACGTTAATAATATATAGCAGAATGAAATGGTAGTTGAAAATTGCTTTGGCACATTATTACGGAAATTATAAGCTGAAACTTGCGCAAGCTATAAAATCGACACACAGGAGGCCTCAGAGAGGCTCACTTTTTGTTTTCGCTTTGGGCATTATAATAGATTTGTAGAAATATCGCTGTGAGGCGATGAGAGGAATTCATTTTTTATTCTCAAAGTTTACTATGTAATATTTACAATCGTGAGGAACGGGATTGAAAAGCTAAGAACTTGATGTATGAAAGCATAACGAACATATATTTTAGCTTACAGCCCTAATCGATACTTCTTTCTACAATCCTGAAATACATTTTCCCGTCAGGGACGGGGGTGTTGACTGTCGACAGCGAAAGGTGCTGGCCCCTCTGAATATGTGAAACCCTCAAACCTGTGGCTTAGTCTAGGGAGAGCCTTACCCTCACCTATACAAACGAACCTACGGGATGAATCACTTAATGAGTGATGTAATTGAATGGCCGTGCTCATTATTAATATTTTTTTATTAATTGATGGATTAGGACTTCGTCCCTATTTTGAAACAAAATATGATATATATTTATTAAATTTCGAGGCTAAATGTTTCCTTTTTTAAATCTGTTTAAAAAAATTGATTTTAATAATGAATTATGGTTTCACATGCATAGCTTTTGGGATGAATGCATTTATGATGAAGAAAAACGATAAAAAAAGCTTTTTGTTGAATGAAAAAATTAATTCTCCTCAAAATGCAGAATTATTTATCTTTCCATCTATAGAATGAAGCTCACGCTATTATGAAGAACTGATCGCAGAAACTCATGGCTAACAAATTTGATGTATGATTTTTAAGTAAATATTTCGGAGTGGAACGGTTTTGCCTAATATCAGTAGGATATACAAAATCCATTTAAAACCACCCTGGATACCCTGATGACCCACGGTTTGGTAGGCTAGGTTTTCCGCCGCTACTGAGGCCCCAGAATTTGATATGCAATGTCAGATAATTTATCTCCAATGTTAGCAGTAATAGATTTTCATGATTTTTAGAAAATAATTCCATCAAATTTGAGGAAAACTCCAAAAAAATAAACGTTTCTTAAACAAATACTTTTTACTATGTAAACTTTAGGAAATAATGGAACTTATGAAAAAAATCGCATGAAAATTTCAATTTGCATATATTCGCATAAAAGTCTCGCAGGAAATACTCGGGTTATCATTGTGTCGTCAAATATTCGATAGCATAAACAGCAGGTACCTCACTCGGTCCAAACATTGCTCTCAACATCGAAAAGTTTTCGTGAGAAGTTTGGATTAGAAAAATGAATATTTCTCTGGCCCTCTAGCAGCACAGGCATCATTTATCGTTTTGCCATGTCATGTATGGTGATATCCATTGCTAATAAAGGCGTTGAAAGTCATATGAAAGGTACAAAGGGGCTTATCTGTTTACGTATATGATAAAAGCATCTTTTATGAAGTAGCTTTAGCCTGGACCGATTACGACTAGACATTTTGGAGCAATTCGCGAGCAAAATCTTACAGCATAATTAAACGAGAGCTTTGTGCGAGTATCAAAAATATCAATGAGCAATCTCACCCATTTTGAGATTAGTTGTTTCAGACAATTTTAATAATAAGTTTTCTACTAATCTTAATTATTTAATGTCTTTAAAAGTATAGAGTATTAAATAAAACGTCGAAAAGGCTGGATAGTGGATACCCAAGAAAAATCGTTTTCATGGTTGGTCACTGCAAAAAGCATTCAAAAAATGTTTGTGTTGCCATAGTGACGTAACTAAGGAGTTGCAAATCCATATCTATGGACAAAAAATGCTTGAAATTGTCTCCCCTACCAATTCATGAAGTATTCCAGATATTTCCTGAATCACCCTGTATATGCATATACACAATGGGGTACGTATCTGTCATGGGAGCGTTTAACATACTTCCCGCTTGTGTATTGTAGTGCGCCGGATTTGGCGAAGTGATTCCAATGAATCAAACCGTAGCACATTGGCAATTCGTCCTCAATGTCGATATGCTTTGCAGTTTGGCGTACACTCCTTCATAAATCCACTGAGCTCGACCCAAATGTCATTGATCGGATGGTCTATTTAAGCACGGTGGATTCCTCTGAAAGGCATTCTATTCAAGCTGTATCCATTAAATATTGCACGCGCTGCGTTACATCATTGAGTGACGTTCACAGTCATCTTTTTTATGCATTAAGTGAAAATAGAGGAATAGTGAGAATTATCGGTAATACATAATTTTTAGAAATCGCTATTGGTGTGACGCTGCTCTTTATTTCGCTCTCCTGTGTGCTAGCCTTTTCATGGTGACGTAGTTCTTCCCTTTTACATCCTTTATAGCCTGTCCTATGTAACTCATTCGGGGCCTTGCTCTTCTTCCATCCAATCTGTCCTTCTACGATCGTTTTTATCAGGACATCATGCCTCATAATGTGACCAAATAAGTCGACCCGTCTTCTCCTTTCATTATTAAGAAGATTTCTCTTTTCTCTCACACTTCTTAGCACTTCCTCATTATTTAATCGTTCGATCCATTTTATCATCATCATTCATTCATTGGCACCAAATTTTGAATGCTTCCACGCTTGACTTCTCTGCGACTTTCAAAGTCCAAGCTTCACTCTCATAGAAAAACATGTTCCTTAAGGAGCATCTGATGAATATTTTCTTACTTCTATACTTGAAGTTTCACCTTTAAATAGATTCGTCCTATTGTAGAAAGCCCTATTCGCTTGCGGTACTCAACTCACTATTTCTTTCTCGCTTTTTCCATCGTTGGTTTCTCGGCTTCCTATGTAAATAACCGCTCTCCTCTTCAATTATTCGTTTCCCTGTTTTAATATTTGTCCTGGCCTCCTCTCTTTAACTGCATACTAATATCTTAGTCTTCTTTTTGTTGATATTCAGTTGATATCTTCCCATTGTCCTTTCTATATTTGTCAACGTCTTCTTCAAATAATTCTCTGCCTCGGATATATCCGCTAGATCGTCAGCATATCACAGCGTAAAAATCCTTACAACGCGGATATCGAAACCTAAAGCTTTATCATTGATTTCATCGGCGGCTTTCTCGTTGTTTACATTAAACAATAATGAGGACAGTGCACACCCTTGTTTCACTCATTCTTCTAATCTTGCTTCTGGGCATCTGGGTATGAAGATGGACTACTCGTTCATCGAAACGTCGGCCGAGATGGAGTTGGAGAACCTGACCCGGTGGAATTCCCGAGTAACCTTCCACGATTCGATACGCCGGGAAAGCCTGCGATCATTATATTATGAGTTTTGATTTCTACTTTCTAACATTATAAGTTTTATTTTCTACCGTTTTCACGGATTTCAATATAAATCCGCTGTTATGCCAGGAGGCGGGGCCGCAATACATATAGTAACTGTAGGGTTCCCAATCCTCGGGCTGTAAAATCGATTTCTCTTTGTGAATATAAATCCTGCATGGCTCAGATATCTGGTATTCATCTACAATAAGGCATCAAAGCTGAATTCCAATTAATTACCTACACTTAAATTATAATTTCTTTATTACCGTAGTAAATGATCTGATTGCGATAGAAATTTATATTTGTGCACTCAGCGAAGTAGTTAACAGAGTGTAATTTTGTGTGTCTACAATTTTCCACTGGGTTAAATATACATCTATAAATTCGTCACCGATCACATTTATTATTGTATTTTAAACATTTTTCCTTGCCCTCACTGGACTCCTTGCGTACGTATTTTGTTCCACTTACCCTAAAAATATTTTCTTTGTTCTTTATCTGTTGCTGTTAAAATTTGACGAAAGTTGAATAATTTTAATTCGGAAAGTATTTGAAAAGTTTCTCTTCAGTCATATTCTAAATAAAAATTTCTACCTGGTTAAAAACCGTCCCTTTTCTACGATACGGTTCTAAGATTTTAGCTTCTTGTTTTTCTGCGGTGACTTAAGTATGTGGTATTCAAGATGGAGAGTGGAGTGAGGTACAATCTCAGAGAAAATTGTTCCGTGGACTCAAGTTGCAGTGCATGAGGCAAGTCAAATTTTTCACTTGAGGCTTGGTTGACTTGTTGACAAATGGAGATGAGATTACTTGGACTTTTTTCCTCGCCTCAGCAATGGACACCCGGTCCTGTAAAGACTTCCATTTGGATAATGGCTGGTGTACATGCGATGCAATTGCAGCTAAACGGAAATTGACAATAACCAGAGGCACTAGTTGCCGAGGTGGTAAATGAAGGGTGAAGTGTTATGCTACCGCATCACGGACGAACGTTGTCTCTCGTTTAGCGGACAATGACTTAATTCGCTTCCGCCAAAGCGAGGTCATCAAAGTTTGAGTGTCATCATTGCGTGTCTTACAAAGCCGTGGAGGTCAGATATTGTAGCGTCGAGTCGTTAGGTTTTCTCCGAAGGAATGATACTTCAGGGATTAGACTTTTGACCTAAGAGGAGTAAAATTGTGGGAGGAATTGGTTAAAATAGCATTTGGAAATGATAAAAGTGTAATCTCTATTGAAAATTATCTTGCCTATTTTAGAGTAATACTGAAGTGAGCGCTACTTAATTATGATTTAATCTCCATTTAAATAATTCTCATTTTCCCAATAATTGCTATAACATCAATGGAATACTAAGAGAAAATTACGACATACACTTTTTTGGCAAAATTTTGCTTCAATGTTTACTGTATAGTTGGATATCAATGTAAGTTATTGAAAACAATTGAGTGCTCACTCTTACTTGAAAATTACTTAATTCATAATAATTTGAATTCGCCGTTATCTGGAACTCGATATACGAAATATCGTCGGAGCATGTAAAATATTCAGAATAGTGTATGCTTATCTGCGGAAATATTTTTATTGAGTGTGATGTTTAAAAGGTTATTTTATTTTCCTGTTGTAACTTTTGACGAATTATTACGGAATGTTTTACGTTATATCAATACTCTACATTGAATTGGCCATTTATTTAAGATCTTTACATTTTAATTCCATACGTAATGTTTGAATGGATACGGCTGTTTAAAATATTTATGATGTTTTATACGTCACTTTTTCTTGATATGTATTCCAACTGGAAAATTAATTGCTTGTATGATTTGAATTTTTGAACGTAGTATTTCGTTATAAGTATTGCTTTACCAAGTAATTTATTTACCTCTGATTTCTCCATGGATATGGCGTTAAAGGAAGAATTCGTTAAATGTTACGCTAGGCAATACGATAGGTATTCATCAAAGTGATTTCATTTAGCTTATGACGAAAAATTAATTTCAAAATAATTTAAAAACAAGTGTAATAATTTTATTGATTAATGAAAAAGATATCCCTCTGGCCTTTTCGGAAAAATTATTCCCTTTATATCTCTCTGTCAGAACCGCTATTTAAGCTAATGGTAACATTACCAAAAACTCTGACTTTTAACGATCACTAATATTCCCAGACGGCACAGGAAGTTTTCGTACCTGAATACGAGGGTGGACCATCAAGATACAAAAATCGCGCTTAGGAAGTTACTAAAAAGGTTTTGTTTCTTTATTTCCTATAATGACGAAAAAAGATGCAAGAGGACTGGAAAATTCATATGCATCGATAAAATTGTATCTCATCGATAAAACTGTATTCGGTCTGGGACTATTTTCTTTCGCGGGTGGTGCCATCTGGTGCCATCGTGCCATATCCTCCTAGAAAGATCACATGTCTTCACAAGCCGTTGGAGATCGCGTCATTTACGTAACGTCTTACCACATTTCAGGGATTTTTGTGGTTAAGTTTGTGAAAAATAGAGTGTCTGGTAATGGTGAAGTTTCCCTTATTCTTTAATTTCATTCACTGGGCTTCATAAACGTGTTTGTGAGATATTTTTGTTAAAAATGCCTTTCGTGTGTTTATTGTCGGGATGACGTAATGGAAACTCCGGGACATGGTTCAAGGTTTTAGCTTTCCAAAAGATCCTGAGTTGAAGAAGAAGTGCATTTGGGCGATAAGAAGAAAACATTTCACCCCTACGAAAAGGTGTGAGGTATGTACTCTTTCTCGCTGTAATTATTTGGATGTAATTTTAAGTTAGAAGTGGCTTCGGGATGTTGATGCATCAACATCCCGAACTATTCAGTACTGAAGTACTATAGTACTATTCAGTACTAAAAATGGTGATTCAAAATATTGTAGCAGCAATTCTTTTGAAAATTCTTGCATTTTAGTTGTCTTTTTTGTA
The DNA here is from genome assembly GCF_921293095.1 of Ischnura elegans. NCBI lineage: Eukaryota > Metazoa > Arthropoda > Insecta > Odonata > Coenagrionidae > Ischnura > Ischnura elegans. The sequence continues at coordinate 44,244,814 of NC_060253.1, read as the reverse complement.
TTAATTCATTCGGTGAACGTGTGGTTAAAAGGAGAAACTAGGAATAAGCTGCCAAGTTTATAGGATCGAATATTGCTTCTTAGCTTGCCCTATGGTATATTACACGTCGGCTTTCATCATTTCAAATTATCTTATGCTATAGTGTAAAACAATAAAAATATCAGGCATACAAATATTTACTATATTTACGAGCCTAGTAATTTGATTTCTCATGCAGAAATACCAAAAATTGGAAATGATTTGACCTAATAAGTTACATGGTATTTTATTATTTATTAATTTTAGGTTTGTGAGCTTCACATTGCACCATTGTGATATCAGAAAGTAATCTGTGGCCTTGGACGAGAAGACGAGGAGAAAATTCTTGCTGAATTGAAGGTGCCCAGATTGGAGGAAGGTACCATTGCTTCATTGTTACCTGTCGCCAAGAAGACAGACATTGTGGCAGAAGTGACAAATTTGTGGATGTGGATTTGATTTGATTTGATTTGTGCAAGTTGATGCTGTGATAGTGGACGTTCATCGGAGAAAGTATTGAAGATAGTTTTTATGTATCGACCAGTCCTCTTTTAAATAATTTTTTATTCGAAAGAGAATAAGAGTAATTGTTTCGCTAAATTAGATGTGGGATAGAAGAGAAAATTGGAAATATTATTGTGGTTGAAAATAGAAAATACATAATACAGACATTGTGGCAGAAGTGACATATTTGTGGATGTGGATTTGATTTGTGCAAGTTGATGCTGTGATAGTGGACGTTCAGCGGAGAAAGTATTGAAGATAGTTTTTATGTATCGACCAGTCCTCTTTTAAATAATTTTCTATTCGAAAGAGAATAAGAGTAATTGTTTCGCTAAATTAGATGTGGGATAGAAGAGAAAATTGGAAATATTATTGTGGTTGACAATAGAAAATACATAATATATGTATTGTATTTCTGTGGGTTTTTTCTTTCCTGCCTCTTTAAAATTTCTTGTGGTGGTGACTTCATGCAAAGCAAGTATAAAATCGGAGGTGTGATCTAAGAGATACCATGTTTTATTTTACAAGTGTTTATGCTGGTGATTTGGCAGGACTTTCATATTTTTAATAGGTTGATACATTTACTGCAGTGACCTAGAGACTTTTACTCATCCCAAATAATTTTTCAAATAGGTACTTTAGCGCCTGATATGGGTAAGTTTTAGTAGCTGAGACTGAACTATACGTTAATTTTTGCTTGCATTTTGATGAATTCGATCATACTAATAGCAGATGTGTCAGCAATCCTGTTTCATCGGCAATTTTTATTTAAAAATTTTATTTCGTCAGGCTTTAGGGTAAGCTTTTTAATGCTCGTGGGCTATGTGATGTCTTATTTAGTGTCAAAATTAATAAGAATTTACTCTTATTGACATCTCAAGGTTTCCAAGTAAGTACGAGCCACTTAAGAATGCTGGATGCTGGGGATGCGTGAATTAGCCTTGAGAATCTCATTTTTCGCAGTTATTTAAGTGGCCGAATAAGTTTTGTAAGTTCTCAATGGGTAAATAATACTATATCATGAATTCTAATTACCATGAAAAACTCACAACCGACAAAAACTTTGTCGGTCGTGAGTCTTTCATGGTAATTAGAATTCATGATATGGTGTTATTTACCTATTGAGAACTTACAATTCATAATGATTCGTATCAAGGTTCTCGCTACGGTCGGTAGCTATCGATTGTGTTGCGTTCGATACATTTTTCGATCGTGCGAGTTAATTTCGACCTAATCGATTGAGATTAGCCTGAGTGCCGTGTTCCTGCGCGCTTCGTATCCAATCGTACGTGCTTAGTAGCGGACATTCACATGCTGCGTACGCGCTTCGTCGACAGGCCGCGAATGGAAATTATCCATTGACGAAAAGCGACGGAGCGGCACAGTATCCCCTTAGTCAATGGGTACTATGTACATACGAATTAGATACGGAGGGTTCTGTGCCGTCTGGGTTATTAACAAGGGCGCGTTCATCATCATCTATCTTTCCCAAAGTTTTCTAATTAATGCCATTTTCCTTCTGTTATCTCCTAGTTAAACAGCGTTTCGTTCAGGGATTTATAATTTCTTGTGAACATCTCCTGATTTTCAGGTGTGGACTAACTCTCCAGATCCCCAGCTCTTTCGTAATAATCTTTATTCATGAGTTGGATATTTCTTTCATCAGAGCGTTGAACCGAAATTTTTTTCCGCTTCGCAGGTCTTAGCGGGAGGTTTTTTCGTTTAATTACGAATTTATATCTGAATTTTTGCAATCAACCCTTAATTTTTTTGAGCACCATATTGATTTTAAACGTTATTCTTTTTAAAATTGAGAAATGTAACTATTCCTATCACTAAGGATAAAAAGTAAGTCATTTTTAGAGGACTAGGTTGATAAGGTAGCTATAGTGTTGGCTTCCCACCCGATGGGTCCTGGTTCATATTCCTGAAATGGCGGGGATATTTCACAGAATTCTCTCTCAAGCTCATTATGGAAAAAAACTTAAAGTACAGCACTCTGCCCACCGGGTGGAGAACCCTGCCACTAAATCGCTGCAAAAGCCAACGGTCCAATTTCCTCTTGAAAGAATTACTCAAAATTGTAGATACATGAATTTATAAACAAGTTTTTGCCGAAATGACTGCACGCCAAATAACTTTATGCTTATTCGGATGCACGTAATATGTCTGTGGAAGTTTGCGAAAAATTTATGGGGGTGCTAATGCCCTAATAGCATCCCCCCTGCTACATGCCTGCACCTTGCAGATATTAGCTTAGAATAGTTTTGTTAAAATGTCTCACAGTAAAATTGAGATACAAATTAATAATGAAGCTGCAATTTTGAAAATGGTGCGGTGTCAGGATAAAGAGGAGGCTCAAATATTCCAGCATATGATAAGTACGTCACCAACAATTTAGGAGTCTTATTGCCACGGTGTCTAGACTGGACGTTGAATACTTCAGTCTGTTTTAAATAATTTCTTCTGCATTTAACGAAATATAGAATTTGCTGAGGTGAATATATTCTTATAGTCGGTGAAGAAATATGAAGTGTACCTTGTGTTATCCCCAACTTAAGCCTTAGTAACAGCCTGCCGTCGTTGAATATATCGCTTCGTTCTTTCGCTATGGGATACGACTTAAGAAAAAGGTAATATACTGCATTGAACCAAAGCCAGCCGTAGTCTTAAGATTATTCTCGGCTTCGAAAAGCCATACCTGCTAGTAGGTAGAGATCCCCAAACGGAGTGGAACTCCTTAACAATCTTTACTTCATTAATATGTATGAGGATATTGCTGTGGAGTTACAATGGATGGTTAACGGAGTTTGTGAAAGCAATGAATAGTTATGCATTATTTCAGGCCTAAAAAAGATGCTGCGTATCAACGGGCTGTCTTGAATTCTCTGCTGTGGTCTTTCCGAATGAAATGTAGTTGCTGTTTTTGCTCGTTGGAGAGGAATCACATTCATGTTTCTAGCTTCAATGCCTCTATAGATGAAAAAAATAATCCTTAAATGTTATATGAATATGTAAGATTGGATTTACATTTTCAAATTGTTATGCTTCTCTACCTTCCATCCTAGGGAGCGTAGTAGCCTAATGGATAGAGTCGCTTCTGATCTAAGGAATTCCGTGTGAAACTTTCGGTAACTCCAAGAAAATAACCTCCAAGTGGGAGGTGGCAAACTGTCCCCTCTACCCTAAATTTGTGATATTCAGTCGCCTTTGCCTTAGTTCGGGGTGAAATCTACCCTCTCTTATCCTCCGATTACTGAATTGAAGAACTTTCAAAGATTTAAAAATGCGTTAAAATTATTGTTCCCAGCATTCTGAAAAATCATGAGGAGTCAAAGGAAGATTGCCTCGGTCCGCTATTATCATTAGAATCATGCATTGATTCAACTGACTGAAAACCGCCTCATGTCAGGGCTCCAACTGCTTCAGTGGTAAAGTCTATAATGTGGCCATATGTGATAACTGATGATTCAGTTCCTACTAATATCTATCAGAGATGGCCCTTTTGCAACCGGCACTGCTAAAGGTATTATCCCAGAGCTTACCTATCCACATTATCAATCTGTTTAATGAGTGTTATGTGACTGTGCATGCTAGGGTATGAATTGAAAGTTCATTATCGTTTTGGCGACTGAGATATAACGATAAAAATCATCAAGATACATTTTTTACGATGTCATACCAATTGTAAAAAAATCGTTTGCACTGCAGAGCCTTACATTTAAATTTCAATCGAACTTAACTGTTGAGAAACTTTAAAAATTTCATGTAAGTTCTCTTAACCAAAAATGCTGTTTTTCGGCCAAATATTAGGAATTCCATTCTTCTGCCGTAAAATTCGTTGCAATTATTGAAGTAAAGCGCGTCGACCTTAAATATAAGACGTTGATGTTTTCGTAGCTGATGGTCTTATTTTAATTCTATGGCGTTTAATGTTGAACAGTAGAATAAAAAATAGTCCACTCACATTTCCCACTTATTTTCTGCAAAAAGCAACACAACGAAAATTGCAAGTCAGTGTTTCATTATGAATCAATTCCACTCCATCTCGCTTGATTCTTCGAAATTTTATACAACTTGTACTGATTTGAGGCAGCATATTTTTTCTTCTGCTTGCACATTGCTTGTCACATTGCATGTCGATGGAAGGCATTTTTCATTCCAATTCAAATATTATTACATAATGTTTCTCTTGGAGGACATTCCAATGAATTTCCATCTGAAAACAGAAGACGAGATGCTAGGTTGTGCATAAATAAATTTTTTTGGCTTAATATTTTCAGCATTATATGAATGAGAAAAGAGATCCAAAGTAGGTTTATTCATTTGACGAGTAAAGCGAAGAAAGGTGTCGTTTTTATTAGGCAATTTGTATCATTCGATTTTCTTTTATTAAGTTGAATCGCAAACAATACAAAAAGGTCACGGATTCGTAGTGCGTTTACGAAATAGCAAGTAACAAGTTGCTTGGCTACAAGATGTCGGAGTTACGAGAGGAGGGACCGGCTTGGAGTCGTTGGCAGATGAGCTTGCCACTATGTTGGTACGGGTTCAAATTCTGCCAGTGAAAAAATTAAAAAATACTATCTCAAAAAAAAAAAATATTGGAATGATATGAAAAATAACTTTAAATTTGGTTACATTGATATTTAATCTTCATTCTAATTTATAAGAAATAATAATAGCGTCATTAATGTTGGCCAGCTTTTATATTCGGAATTTCTGAACGCTGGGTTTTTATCCATCATTTATTTCGTACCCTTCCTTCATGGTGCAGATGACCTGTTTGTAACCTCCTCCAAATTGCTTTCCATACAAGCCGCGACATGATGCATTTTAGCCGGGGCGGTCAGGCCATGGTCTGGTCAGATCAGCCGGTCGGCTATCGCCGAGGACTCAGAGCTTGAGGGGCACAACGCTCGCGTCTATCGTGAAGCGTATAGATGAAAGGTTTTATAAAAAAAGACTCAGATTGATTGAGCAAAAGCTTTTTTTGCAATCATAAAATTATACGTTCTCATTAAATGCTTTATTTACAACATCATCAGTGTAAAAAGATTATATAAAAATAAATGAAATAAAGGTGCGAGAAGATAAAAGACAACCTGATAATTTTTTGAAAGAGTTATCCAAAAAGGTTATTTATGAGGTTCTTTTTTTATTTAAGTGCGGTTCCAAGGAGAAAATTCACTAAATATAAGTATATTAGAACTGTAATGCTGTATTGAATCTAATAAGCTGTGAAATTCTGACTATTAATTTTTTCTTACGAAATTTCTATTTGAAAAAATACTTTAATCTAGTTCTAAAGAGCCAGCATCAAAATCCATTTCTGGGCAGACAATTTCCTAAAATTTTCCGTGGGAGTATCCCCTGAAGCCCCCTTCTAAGATGGACCCCATCAAAAGCCCCAGACCGCCCCTGCATCCAAGTGTGCGGTTTCCAGATGTCGGTTACGGGGTGTCGATTTCAAATTTGGCGGTTTTTCCACTTGACGCGATGCCTTTTCGGCGTGGCCGCGGAAAGGTGCCCATAACGTCGCCTGTCGCGTCGGCGTCCACTTTGCCACTTCGATTTCCAAGAGTCCGAAATAGTGGCGGCATATATAACACGTGAAAGGAGATTGCGGTCTCCGGAGGGAGGGAGACGAAGGGGGTGCGGTCCCCACTGCTTATTTGTTTTCCACCACCTACACACCTCTCTCCCCTCTCTCCCTTGTTTGAACAAAACTTTTGATAAAATTCATGAGTCGAAATTCTAATTTGGGGCCGTTTATTTTGCGAGAGAACGGCGGGGCGCGCTTTGTATTTGCACAGTGCGGACTGCGCGATGAGCTGGTCTTCGTGGGAAATCATGAACGCAAACAGTGTTCCTTCCTTGCTGCTGCGGTTGACTCCTGGCGAGGCGAAAGTTCTCTCCCCCTCCCCTCTATCTATCTTTTTTTGCTCGCTCCTCCTCCTTCCTGAAAGTTCGTGCGCTCGTCGTTTGCATGCTGCCGGGGCCGTGGGATGAGTGGACGGATAAGACCGAGGTAGTTTGTGGGTTGGAAGTGCAAAAAAAAGGCGGAGATGTTGCTTGCTTCATTTTACGTTGGTTGATCCCAGAGGTGTGAGCCGCCGAGCCGCCGACACCGAAACTAGTCGACGCCGAGGTTCCGACGCCGAGTTGGCGTCGCGATCTCACAATGGGCGAGATTGCGCAATCGTATTTATTGCTGCTCGCCCGAAGCTAATTAATCTCAAAGATTAATTGTGCCAAAAAATTATAATCGCATATTTTCGTCCAACCTTAATTGAAGGGGTGAGAAGGCAGTGGTGGATCTAAAGGGGATCTACATGTAGATTTGCACTAGATAGAGTAGCAATTTTTTCGGACTTCCACTACTGCTGGAAGATTACCCCTACTTAGCCCCCCCCCTTGTTCCTATCCTGGATAAGCCTCTGTGAGAAGCCAAGAGGTACAAGTGATTTTTTTCTAAAAAGAGTTTGGTGCATAAATCAGGCAAAAAATAGAACAACTAGATATTTATTAGTTCATGTGATTTTCCACTCGATGAGAGCACAGAGCAGAGAATCGCTCGTATCCCTAGGCCATCAAGTTTTTGCATATTTCTTCTATTAATTTCTTTACCTAACCCTATTTAGAAAGAAAATCTCTTGTACCCAATGGATTTTCACCCCTCAATTATTTAATGCCCTTGAAATACAGAGAATTAACTAAAATTTCGAAAAGGCTTGATACCCAAGAAAAACAGTTTTCATGGTAACAGCAAAGTGCATCCAAAAATATTTGTGTTGCCATGGCTCAGTTACTAAATAGCTGCGACCCCATGTTTATAGGCCATAAAATGCTTCAAATTGTCTCCCTTACCACATCCTGAAGTATTCCAAATTCCTGCTGAAACATCCTGCATTAAAGTTGGCAAGGAAATCCCAGCTTCATTCCAGCGATTTTTCTGGATATCGTTACATTGGAGAGGTTTTTTTTTCCTCGCGCTCTCTCTTGAATATTACAAAAGAGGATCCTTAAGTCTCTAAATGTTTTGTGATCCACCGCGCATTTAAATGGGCTTACAAAAGTCGTCACTCGCCTCACTGACAGACAAATTGATCCGAGTTCCACGGGGAAAATAAGGTATAATTTGGAGTGTTAACTGAAATTTATACACATGATGATTTGGTGTATAAAATTCATTACTTTCCAATGCTATTCCTTCCAATAAAAAACATATCACCGAAAAATATTGGAAATATTTGCATTGCACCACTCCGTGGACATTTTTGAAAACCAATTAAAATGTGACCAAAGAGTCAATAGAATTCAGCTTTCTATGGAATTGGGCCTCCTCTATGCAGTCCCCATACTCAACTAGATATTTAGTCATGCGTTTGATTTTCCACTCGATGTCAGCACAGAGCAGAGAATCGCTCGTATCCCTTGGCCACCAAGTTGTACTGTAGTGTCACTGCATGAGGAAGTGAGTGAGATAGGTGTCAATACCCTAGCAGTTAAGACGGCACGAACGCGAACCCTTACAAGGCAGAGGTTGACTAACTGCCTGCCTTCCCAAGCGTTTTTCTCGCGGGGAGTTCCAGTGAACCTAAAATAATGGGTCATAACGTTTCTATATGCGCTCGCTGTATATTCCGGGAGAATTAGCCCGTACCTAATCTTTTTATGCTAGTGGAAACTCCGGAACACGTACGTGACTTTGTGGAGCCCTGACTCTTACTCGTGGCGTAGGTACTAAGGTTTCTACATTCAGGGGTATTACGAGTAGAGACTGAGACCTTCTTCCACTGTAAGTAGCCTTTCATGTGTTTTTGTTGTATTTATTTTTTTTCGGTTCCTGATGTGCAAAAGTATGTACTTTAATGGATGACTAGGAGTCATAGGGAATCGAAATTTATCTAAGAATTGATTATGCATTGGTGATTGTGGTTAGTGCCAAATTCTCAAAACACAATTCAATTTTAAGGAAAAATATTATAATATTCGTCGTTATGTATGAACTATTTTTGGGCACATGAAAACTAGAAGTCATAGGCAATTTTTCTGTTATAATTTGTGTCTATCTCTATTCTTCAACCGCCATTTGGCACGAATTCTGCATTCCAATGGGTTTTATCATTTTTAAAGACTAATTTGAGTGAATTGGTTAATCCCACTGCTTTCCTTTAGTGATATTAGATTTCTTTAGTAGCTATTTAATTTATGACATTTCACACCTCGTGTACTTACTTTTGGTAAACGACGGATAGCTTCATCAAGTAGCCAATGTGTTTCGTTGAAAATATTTTAAACATTTTCTGTCTTGTATACTTCCGATGGTCAATTTACTTATGCCCCCGAGGATAAGTCACAGGAATCATCTATTATTACCTATTAGTGTTTTCTACATTTTCCTGCGATTTTAGGATTCAAAGAGTAAAGCCATTCACGGCATACTTAGCTGTGAGATTTACAGTGTTTAGGAAATTATCAATTGGTTATTAGGTGAAGAATATACGGTTTACCGTCCCTCTTTCAAGAAATAAATACTCTAATTTTTGTTTATACCTTTCCCACAATGGTATCATGGAAAAATAGTCATGTGTCGAATACCGGCGTCGTTTTACTATAATACTTTGCAAAATTTTAAAAGCGACCCGACCCAAATTAAGCCAAAATCGTCAATACACTGTGTGTTCCGATTAGTCCTCGTTTGTTTCGTTTAATGCATATTACCAATTCAAATGCGACAATTCCTCGCATATTACTCTACATTTCAACATTCAGATGTAACAACATAAGAAACCGTTCGGGCTTCTGCCTTGAAGAACACTTTCTTTTTTACCGAGAGTAATACTGAAATGAGTCTTGTGATATTAACATATCTTACATAATCGACTCAATCTGTTTTTTCCTCTATTTTTCACCCTTAAGCTACGTCATAGTTATTACATATTAATGGGATTTCAAATTGTTGGTGCAAAACATTTTTCTGACGCCGTTATTATTTCATCATCCCAGTCACCAGAATCAATCTTATGCCGAATGAGCTGGAAGAATAAGCTTTTTTTTTGGTCGATTTCCCGTCGTTTAAACCATTTAGCTGACTTACAAATTGATCCGAATTTATTACATTCAAGCTATCTGTATGTGAGTGTGATATTTAATGTAAAAATAATCACTTCTGGTGCTAACGAAATCTCGTTTATATTTCTCTCAATACATCAAAGGTAACCTCTCTAGACTCTTTATAGGCGCGTGAAAAAATTAAGCTGGATTCTGATTTATGTTATTGATGTCATGAAAGATTTAGGTTGACAAGTCCCTTCGTTCCAGCACCTTGACTTCTATGCCAAGGTGATAAAACTGAAGCTGAACCTCAAGAAAATGACTATTTAGCTCCGGGCGGAATCAAGTGGCCAGCTGTCATAATTACTTTCCAGAATCTCATAATAGTGGTTGTATCGTAAAAGTCCTTCTCACGATTTTCCGGTAATAGCATGCTTCTTTTGGACTATAAAATACACTGGGCATGCATTTAACATGAGATGTGTATAATTGTTTCTCGAAAAAGGAAATTATTTTCGGTAGAATCGTGTGGGCGAACGGCTAGCGACTCTAAGAGCGCGATTCTCTCAAGACCATTGTGATGTAAAAATAATAGCTCGTTTTTTTTGCTTTGAGAAAAAATTGGTTGTGAGTTACATCAATACAGCAAACTTAAGAACATAGTTTAGGATGTAGAGTGAAAGGTGTTAGAACACCAGGTGCTCAGAGAGGAAGCAAGCCGGCAGGCAATAATTGCTAGGAGATGAAATGACCAAATTTTGGATTTATTTATGTTGACAAGAGTATACGATGCATGGTTATCCATCCATAGATTGAACGGAAAGTCACATCTTCAAAAATCGATTTGAAAATTTGAAATTTTTATCAACTCTGCAACATTCTTTAAATCTCATAAATCATGAGATAATTATAAGAAAAAGATTTAAAAAAGAAGCAATTGCATGCTGTTACATCTTCCTCATATTCGAAGATATGGCGTCTAATGCAAAGATGCTCTCTTAAAATGTCCGTGATACAACACAGAACTTATCTTGTTAACCATTGTAATTATTACAAAATGACTTTGAGCCTTTCGTTTTCTTATCAAATGAATACTATTTGTAGATTTGATCGAAATGGGTTTCCACAAGCGATATTTTTGATAGTTTTCTGTCCAAATTGGAGTGTAATGACCCAGGTATATTTTAAACGAATGTACCCACTGGACCCACCTCTGGGTGCCGCAACTGGCAGGGAAATATTAAAGGAAAGAAGTTGTTGCTCGGCTGGAGGTAGTTTATTGCATTACCGATTTGTCCTTGTGGAATAAATAAAATGTATTTAAAATGGAAATACACAGGCGACTCGTATATCCTGTTTTTGACGCAGCTGAACAAAGAAAAACACGATCGCGTGGTACATTAGGAAATATGGTATTTTTCCGCCCCGTATCACTATCTCTACGTAATAATATTGATCAACAGTACCCACAAAATATCTACAATATTTATTTTATACTTATTCTTGAAAGTAACTTATTTTCAACATTGTTTTAAGTTTTTGGCTGTTGCGCAGCCTTTTCTTTCAACTCTGAATAATATCACTCTTATCTGCATAATATCGCTAGTTAGGGTATATATAACGGTTTTTAGGATTCACTTCCTAGAAGAAGCTGGTGTTACTAATTTTAGAGCATACTTTTAGTCTTCTATAATATTTTTCCAACGTTTCCCATCGCCTTGCTTAGTCATTAGGGATTCGAATCTTTCGTTTACATCAACGGTAGGTAATTCTAATCGTCTGGTGAGCTATTTTAGCTTATTTTTAGCTTAAAATGTCAAGAAGTAAAAAAGCAGAGGAAGGGAGGAGTAGTATGTAAAATAGGAAAAAATGAATGTAAAAATTCAATGAAAATTTGTTAATCTTTAATGCTTTACACTTTTCCAACTTAAAGTGAAATGAGGACATAGTTGAATTTAGCTCCGGGAGAGGTAGTATTACAATATTATGTTTTCCTTCGAGTAATTTGATGTGAGATGTGTTAAATATTCTGGAATGAATGATGAGTTTGAGTATCAAAGACACATATCCCGTGTAAATTCGACTGTGGCTGTGGATCGTATCATTTTGCCCCAATAGTGACTAATGCCATCGGATATCCCAATACGGTGCGTATCGCTTGGTCCCCTCTTTATTTGTCGATGCTGTGTATTCAGGACTGTGAGGTGTGATTGGTAGGGAGACTTGAGTTAACCGCGTGGCGTGCGGTGGGAGGAATCAGCGAGCCATCACTTCGCTTCAAGCCGCCACCGCTGTCGCGACAAAGGCGGGCGAGGCGGGAAAACCGCCCGCCCCACATGATTCGGTATTCATGCCCGTCCCCTTCGACGGACCGCGCGCCGCCCATGAGGAGGGCCGACCGCCTAATCCCCCTGGCCAGCCAAATTATTCCCCAGCGCCCGGCGTGACTCCATCTGCATTATCACCATCATCATCATCATCAACAGTAGCACCTCTACCCACCTTCTCTTTCCCCTGTCTTTTCCATCGCATTGCTTCTTATTCTCCTCGGATATTTCGAGTGTCCTTCTTCGTCGACTACACAGTGCCAGATTTAGGATGTAGGTGGCTCGGGGCCCATTTTGGTGGGAGGCCTACTGCCTCAAGGTTTTGAAATTGGTAACGTTATAATAGAAAATGCGAGTAACAAAATTTTCATAAAACTTATTAACATTATGCCAAAATGAGTTCTTCCTCTTACTAACTACACGAAGAGTTGCGCGCACAACTCGCGTTTCCGACGGCACCGCTTAGCGTGCTACTGGTTGCGTTCAGGGCTACCTTAACAACGCCAACGGAGATAGTTTTCATTTATGAGCAGCGTAAACTATTAATTAACGTCAATACTGATGACTACGTGTTAACCAAATATAACCCAACTTCCCTTCGAATCCCCTCATTCACGATGTTTTTTTTCCGTTTTTCCGATTTTGTGAGATTCAACTCCATATCGGCGGAAGGCTCATGCTTGTTGGGTGACCTAGGGTTGGAGGGTGGCCAAGGGCCCGGGCCCCTTGGGCCACTCCTTGGTCCTGCGACTATCTGGTAATATTCCGGTGGTTAGAGGGATAATTTCTCGGGTTTCCCACCGGGTGTGGTTTTTGGTAATAGTTCCCAACGAGTCTGCTGTCGTCTTCAGGGCTAAAATATTTACGGTATTTTGTTTATTTATTTTTATCCTCGATTGCCCTGATTGTTATTTAGGTATATAGCGATTAATTATGATATTCCACGCACTGAAATCCATTGAAATTCTACATCCCGCTGTCTTGTTCCGTGGTTAGTTTTATCGTTGCTCTTGCCAGATTTGGGCTATTTTATTTTCAATTGATGTATAAGTAGCACCACCTGTACATACCTGTATTGTATAATCATCATCAACATTAGCGCCTACCCAACTCTTCTTTCTCCTCCCTTTCCATAGCATTGCTTCTTATTCTCCTCGGGTATTTCGAGTGTCCATCTTATTCGTCGACTACCTGAGGACTTTTTAGTTCCAATATCGTCCAATGAAGACGAAATATTATCATTATTTTTCCCCCCACAGGCGAGGTACGGGTGCCAACAAGTACCTACCCACGTCTTTTTACTATGAATTCAAAAATTTTATGACAGTTCGACCATTATTTAAAACTGCTGCTTCTTGTATCGTAAGGAACTAGTTTTTTTGGTAATCCGATATTTTTGAGACTTTGATGCATTGAATGAGGCACTACACTCGTGGCAGAGATAATTAGTGGTATGGTATGCTCTTTCTCTGATTTCCACGATCTCTCAGTTTCCTTAATGAATTATTTATATTTTCCCCCTTGTTGATATAGGTTTTCGTGAAGTTGTGTGCATTATGCACAGCAATATCTCACAAGTATGTTCTATTGTGGTTTTATCGTGCAACACCAGATCTGGTCTATCACTAAGGATTATTTTATCGGCGATAATTACTTGGTTATAATTTATCTTACAGAAATAATTTTCAGGGATGGTTTATGGTGTGTTATCATTATTATGTCTGGTTTGTTTTTTCTGTGATTAGCTTAGTCGTTGATTTTGGTGGTATTGGCTACTTTATTTTTAGTTGATGTAACAGCAGCTCCTTATTACTACCAGTCATCTATCTCCAGTTTTCCTTCCTTTTCCATCTCTGTTTTCTTCGGCTATTTCGGTTTATTATTATTTAAGTATTTTACCGATTAAGATTGGTTTCCATGGAGTATTTAATAAGTATTCAAACAGTCTCCTTCCCTTCATGGACTTCCCTCTTCAATTCATAATAAGGCCTACTCCTTTTGATGCTATATAAAATCCTATTCTTTTCTTTCCTCCCTCGTTTACCCAACATGCTAACCTCCAACACTGTTTTCAACATCCCCTCCCCGCTAAGCACTCGCTCCATCCAGACCGTCAGTCTCCTCCGTATATCATATAGCAGCTGCCTCTCCTCACAACCTTAGGCTGCCGATCTGTGGGTCCCTGGTTCAGATCCCGGGTGAAGCCTTCGGAGTCCCCAAATAAAAATTCTAGTAGTGTGAGTTCGCCCAGGAAAAGGAAGTGGCTCCTATACCCTGAATGTGTGAGACTCATACGCCTATGACTTAGTCTGGGGGTGAGCTCTACCCCCACCGATAAAAGTCAACCCTCTTCGGTTTGAATCACCAAGCGAGTGAAACGCGGACTGCCCTGCGGCGTGTGTTTACGGAGGCACCCACCAGTATGAGCTATTAAGGATTTTTTCACGTGTATTCCTAGGTCTTTATGGGCACCGCTTCTTCCGTAAAAGTTGTTACGATGAAAGTTCCTTAATTGATATCAAATTCAAAAAATAATAAATGTTCACGTTTATTTCTGTGATTCAACTTGCCATGAGGTATAAAGAAAATTAATTCCATGGTAAACATCCAGAGTCATGGATGTTATTAATTATAATCGATCGTGAATTGGTTTTAAGACTGTGAATAGTGAGTTTAATTACCATAAAAAACGTCCTTGATTGTTGGATTTAATTGAAAATTCAATGGAAGTCCACTATCGGTAGGCATCGGAAATTATTGAGCGTCAACAATAGGTATTCATCGTCTCAGAAATCGACTTTCCCGATGGTGACTATCGGAGTCCATCGATTAATGTAATCCATCGGAAGTCAATTGTGAAAGGCGCCCGTAGAACAAGCCCAATGTCCAGTGGACCCCCATCGATAATCTGACATCGGAGGCTAAGGGGTCCCTGGATTTATAAGGAAGGGATTTAATATTTATGGCCTCTCTGTTTCTTGCCTCTGTTTTTCTACCCTACCCCCCAGCCCGATCCAGAACCCATCGCTTGACACTTCCCCCTGCTTCTTCCCTTCCACGGAGGTCATCCGAGAATTCTTCCTCCCATCGCATTAGCATTTTTCTGGGGAAGAATGCTATCCTTCTCCTATACTAACCTTCTCATTACTCCATCCCGTCAATTCGGATTGAAAAAAAACGAGGGCATATACAACTTTTTTTTTCCTTTCCGTATTTTTCAGATTTTTATGGGTCTGCTGCGTTGAGCCCCTCCCTAAGTGCATGTTTAGCGTAGTGTTGGTATGTCAAATATCTTGAGTTGCATCGATTATCGTTGACGTTACATTTTGTAAAATCGCTCTTCTGGGAAAAGTCGGGTTTACGCGTGGAAATAGACTCCTATAGTAGTGGCTCGCTGTTAGTTTCTTTAACGCGGAGCTGTAGAAGACACCGCTTTGGTGTAAGTGAAAAATATAACTTTAACTCAAGACGCTTCATTTAATTAAAATAATATCAGAAGAGTAATGTTGCATAGAGTAAACATAAATACATTTGGTCGCTAACCAATATCATCTGAAAATTCCAATGACAATACTCACAATATCGTCACTATTATCAATAAAGAAGTGTCCCTAGAGTGACAATGCACTGCGAGGGAGGAATAATTTCATCTCCTCGTCTTGGTGAGAAAATTAAATCAATGTTAAATTCATCCTCGATCCCTTATCAGTAGTAAATTGAAAAAAAAAGAATCTGTAAATATAATATATTTTTTGCCTGTGTAGTTAGATCAAAAGTTGCCTCTTGCGATATACCCATAGCCATCAACTCCTATTCTGCATCGACTTTGCTAATATATCGAATCAAGTCTGCAATCGATTGGTTTTATCTTCTCAGTCTCTGTCCACTCGTACGAGTCGAGCATAAAAGTCGAATGATATTGTAGTCAACTTCGACCTGAGCATGGTAGCTCAGTGGGTAGAGGGGACACTTAGCTGTGACCAAAGGGTCCCATGCGACCTGATACTTGGTGAAAACTTTAGACACACAAAAATCCTCCCATTCTGTGGTGGTCCAGAGTGAAGAGCTGGCCACCCTACCCTGAATGTTTGGAATTCATATTCCGGCAACTTAGTTTAGGATGAGTTCTAACCTCACCTATCCATACCAGCATTCGTATTGAAACATTAAGCGAATAAGTGAGAGTCTTGCTTTAATTAACTAGAGAAGGACCGTATTTCACTAGTGACTGTTTTGGTGATTATATTATTACTTTCATTGACATAACGTTCTGCCGGGTTGTGCTTGAGCAAATTATTCTCGGACTTTCCAATCTTTTGCTTGATTTACACACCGAAGTTGGCTGCGTCAGCAGTCGACTGTTAGGAAGAACTGCGAAGATAAATGGAATCGATTGAGGTCTTGATTCGTTATAATAGCAAAGTTGAAGCAACTCAACTTCGAGCGCAATAGGAGTCAATGGCCATGGATATACCTATAGTGATCTTAACGGGTAAACCAGGCTTTCGTGGGTAGCCATTTCGTTGATTCTTGTTGGTATAATAGACGTATCGTTTGAAATATCGAGCTAGATTACATTCGGGAGTAAATTCCCTCTATGTGGTCCTCTTGAATTTAGTATTCGTACCTAGTCAACTTCGTCTAGAAAATCAGCTTCAACATTGGCGGGGACGGGTTGTAATGCGATGTGCTAATCATCACGTCTCGCGGGCTATGAAAAATGAATATCATGCGAATCAGATGCGAAATTCGAGTATATTCCTCCGCGGACACCGTGGGGATGGATTTGAGTTCGTGTATGATTGGCTCATTCTGTAGAGACACTTATCTCCTACTTCATAAATATTCATATAACTATAGCGAAAGCATTTTGCGGCAACTTGTATGAAGGAAATATTTACACCTCAATCCGTTTGATAAGCCGCGAATACAATGCATCCGTGAGGAAACCAGAAAAATTCTCTGAAATTCCGTTTCTGTGAACGCAGTAAAATTGTTATTGACATAATAATAGCTTGATTTTTATCATTAAACGCAGAAATTAAAGAGTTTTAGTTTGATGAGTTTAGTTTTTTTATCAATGGGTATTTGAGATTTTGTCCTCCAAACAATGGGGGCACAATTTTGCAAATAGGAATAACAATAGTAACGGATGGTAGTATTGTAGTCATTGCGCCTCGAGTGATGAATAAAAGTGAACAATCAATTGTATGCAAATCAGCAGTAAAATTCGAGTATGTTTTTCCTCTGGGGACACCATTATAGTGAGTAAGAGGGCGTGTATGGGTGGCCATTTCTGTAGAGGCACTAAAACAAATGTTAAAAAAAAATTATCTTTGAGATTTGGTTCTGCAAATCAGGGGACAAAAGTTTGCAACGGATGATAGTACTCGCGTCTCGAGCGATGGAATATTAATGCCACGTGAATCAGTTGTGAAATTTGAGTGGGTACATATTCCGCCGGGGAAAACGTTAGGGTTGGTAGGAGTTCGGAGGTTAGTTGGGAGGAGTTTTTTAAGCTTGTTATTTGACCCTAGATTTCTAAACCTGTCTCAGAGTCCCGTGGTCACTAAACCTTCGTTATGTTGACGATACTACCTTCCAATCAGGCTATTTTTGTGCTTTAAATCTATAAACTTAAAGTTTCAATGTAATGAATTTGTACCTTAGTTTAAGTTATATGTCTTTAAACAATTTAAAAGGTATGGTACTTTTCCACACATTTAAGACGACCGGTTTCATCGCAGAAGCGACGTCTTCAGGTACGGAAATCGTTATATTCCGTACAGAAATCGTTTTTATAGTTATTTTGTTGTTTATTTGGTTGCTATCACGCGTTGGTAGGGGAGGGTTGCGTTGGGGTTGGAGCGTTACTCAACTTCAGTGGAATTTCCAAGAGGGATGAATGAATGAAGTTGAATAACGCTCCAAACGCAACGCAACCCTCTCCTACTAACGCGTAATAGCAACCAAATAAACAACAAAATAACTATAAAAATAACGATTTGTGTACCTGAAGATGTCGCCTCTGCGACGAAACTGGTCATCTTAAATAAATTGAGTGAAAAAGTGCCATAACTTTTTAATTGTTTACAATGGATTTTCACAGAGTTAAGCGTGAAACAATCGAGTTTATATGTCTTTGATTGAAATTATTTTTTAACCATGTTTTATAACATATTTTTTGATGTAAGATGCTGGGAAAATATTTGAAATGCCATAAAATACCTAGTTTTTTTAATTACGAAAGGCATGATTCAATACTTTGGAATTTTAATAAGACACGTCTTAAAAATTGCGAACGTTGTGTGATCCAGGATTAAGATTGCTTAGAAAATGCGATGAATCCGGTGGGCAACCAGAAAAAGTTTGCTGAAATTTCGTTTCTGAGCGAAAACTAAATGTATTATTTGATCAAAAGAGTTTGAACTCCATCAGACAATGTAGAAATCAACGGATTTTATCACGATGAAGGTATTTGATTGATTGTCGACGAGTTGACTTTGTTGAAATTCATGGATAGTAATAATTCGAACAGCAGTAGTACTTTTCCACACTGTTTTAATTTGCTTGACCTTTTGTTTCAACGCTTTCGCATCATAATCAAGACAGATATTTATTATGATGCGGAAGCATTGATACCGGTTGATAAAATTGAAAAGTGTGGAAAATTACTGCAGCTGTTTGACTTATTACTACGGTCAGTGGCGCAGCGAGAGGGGGGCTTTGGGGGTTGAAACCCCCCCCCCCCCCAGAGCTCAGAGAAATATTTAAATTTAATCCATTTTACTTAATAGGATTGATATTACTAATAGAATAGTGTAAGGATTAATAAAATATCCCTCAGAAAGCCGTAAAACTCACCATTTCGAACCGTTTATTTTAAAATTCCGCAATTTATTAATCTCGCACCTACCACTTATCCTGATGGGAATTACATACCACCACACACCCCGGCATTAGTTGCACCTATACCCCTCCCAGCCTTAATTCCTGGCTGCGACCCTGACTACGGTGCAGGTATTTAGTTTTTAAAACAAACGGGCGCGGGTGGTCTTTGAGATTTACGTCTTCAGTTACGGAAGAAAGAACTTTTCAACGGATAGTAGTCATCACGTGTCGGGCTATTAAAAATTAATGCCATGTGAATCAGCAGCGAAATTCGAGTACGTATCGCAAATATTTCCCTCTGGGGACACCCTGAGGATGAGTGCATGGGTGGCCCAACGTGTAGAGGCACTTACTTAGCATCTCCTCCCTCTCCCCTATAGCTTTCGTCTTCCCCTTGCTGTCGATCGAGTGAAGGGAGCCTTCTGCTCTCCATTTTTTATGCCCTTGTTTTCGCTCTCAAACGTCCTCCTCTCCCGCGTCTGTCAACATTTGGATGGCCCTGTGTCGGCGCGCGAGCAAATGGAATGGGATTATTCTTAGCAGCTGGAGATCAAGGGAAGGCATTCTTGGAGCGTGCAGCGTAAATCCCAGAAAGGGAGCGGACGCCTTTGGTCACTCTTTGGACCATGGGGGACTTCCTTCTCCCCCACGGGAATCTTTGTGAATAGGGTACAAGCGTGCGAGAAGCTTTTCACCCATGACCTAGATCGAGCATTTTTATCGTTCCTTTTGACTGAGCATAAGGAAGGACTGGGGCGTGCACGGGTGATTCCGGATGGAAGTTGTCTCTGAGGGCTGGTTGGTTTCGTGAGGAGATTGGTCATGTGAATACCGCGGCAAGCTCAGTTTATTGGGGGGTTATTCTGTATTTCCAAATTTGGGCTCCGATTCGGGTCATGCCAAAATATAAAAATATTAATAGAGTGATAGTGTGCTGCTTCTTACAATGGAGAAAATAATAATAAAATTAATTGAAGTGGAAAAAATACAAAATCATATAAAATTGAAAAATGAATTACCTATTTTTTTGTAATCAATGTTGTCTAATCAATGTTCTGAATTTAGTATACAAGTTTCTGCTGTTACAAACAATATACTGCCCACACAACACAAACCAATGCGTTCCAAAAGTACTGAAATGTAAACTAGCTGGTTGTGGTGAACACTGCTTACCGGTGCAACTATAAGACGATGTAGTGGCAAACCATGGTCCAATGTACTAACTTAGGAGAATTCCACGAGAATTATTCATTTTCTTTGTGTCATCGTTGCTGCCTCGAGCAATCGATGGCGCAATGAGCTGGCTCATTGAACTATTCATTCGTAGATACGACGGCCCTTCAAATGTGGTAATTTCAATTCAGAAATCCAGAGTAGCCTGCCATATACTCATTATCATTCGGCTTCTCGAAAGCCCAGCAAGTCAAGGATAGCCGTGGAATTAGAATTTGTTTTGAGAGTGATGGGATTATATTGCGTTTATAAAGCAGTGGATTTTGAGGGAAATGACAAGAAACTAAACAGAAAAAACATATTTGATATAAAAATCGAATTCTGATTTTCGTGATCCTTATACGCAGTGATCATCATCTGCAATATTTTCATTTTCCATTCCTATACTTTCTCCCGGGGAATTTTAGTGAACAGGGTACAACAATTGGGGGCAAGGTGTTCTTTAGGTGATCCGGCTGTTCCATTAAGAAATTGTCTTGAGGCTGTTAAGTTGATTGTCGCGGCAAGCTTTAATTCTGGCGTGCATTTCCTCCGGGAAGTCAGGGAATATCATGAAATTTCACTTTGGCTGCAAAGCAATGGGATATAGGGGCTAATGGTTTACAAATCTGGAGAAATGTTGCTGTGAAAATGAAGTTCTGATTTTCCTCATTATCTTACGCATAAGTTTTCCTACGATATCTGAAAATTCCTTTCCCTAAATGTCATTCAAAAACTCGGGAAATTCTTCCGTGTTTTTGAGGAACCACAAAATCGTACATTTCCAAAATAAGTATTTTTTATTTAAAAAGACAGCGAAATTAAAGCCTAATGTTTGTGCTAACGTATAAAAAATAGCTTATATTTCGTGTATGTTGAAGTCAATTCGATGTTTACTCGGTATATTATCTCATTTTAAATCCTTTTTTTATTCATGCAAGTTGTATTCAATGGAAGGAATCCTCTGGTATGCTCTCGCCAAATATTTTGAGGACTCCTGAGGCCCTTAACCATAATTACCCGCGGATAGGAAAAGGTCGTCAGAACGGACTTAGGAGGCCTCTAAAAACTCGGGAAATCCTTCCGTCTTTTTGAGGAACCTTAAAATTGTATTTACCCTAAGTAGTCATTTTTATTTGAAAGACAAAGAGCAATAAAACCCAACAGTTCGTAAAGGATTGTCATAATTCGTGAGTTTGGAAGCCTTTATGATGTTTATTTGGTATATTTTCTCATTTTAAATGACTTTTTAATTATGCTAGTTGTATTCAGGGGAAGCAATTCTCTGGTATGCTCACACCAAACATTTTTAGGACTCCTCAGGGCCTGAACCAATATTGCCGGCTGATGGGAGCAGGTCCATGAGGCAATAACGTACGTTTGCTTTTTAATCTCGTTATTCCTGTAAACTCATCTCCCTGATGTTGTGGGATCTCTTCCTTGTTCAACACGCCTTTCATTGCTTCCATTTTGTCTTTCAATATCACTCATTTCGTCTCGTGGTTTTACCTCCTCGAGGTGGTAATTAATTTTCGGGGTCCCCCTCCTTTTCTCATTTTAATCTGCGTTCATTCCTCACCCCTTTTTCTTTTCCGCTCATTTCGTCGCGTCAACGGTATACTCTTGCTTCCAATTTGAGCTATCGTATCGTCGATGAGGCGACGTTTAAGTTCGTAATATCTCCACCTAGTCAATGTGGCGCGGTGGGTGTTCGTTCACTCAGAGCGGCTGCCTATTTGACGTGCCTCCGTTAACTCAATAATGGATCTCATTTTCCTAAGTGTCGGAATCTCGAGTTGAGAGTTGGGGCGGCATCATTTGTGATGTGATTTCAGCTGCTTGATTTTTGTAGAAGGCCTCTAATTAACTGTGTTACAGGTTTTAAATTGTGTCGTCAACAGATTTTATCAACCGCGTGTCGAGTAAAATGATTTCATGTTTTATTGAAGACGTTAATGACCATTATTTTTCCCTACGTTGCTTTATCTTCAATTTTTTTTACAGACAATTACTCACTCTATTGGGTTTTAAACAGATATTACGAATGAATGGTTTCGATTTGACCAAGAAGAATTTTTACTTGATAATTAAGGATTTTTCTTTGTGGTATCATCTTCCATGTTCATCTTCTAGTATTATCATCTTCTAGGTTTTAAATAACTTGGAAATCTGTGCTGCACCCCTTCCATTTATTTTCAAACTTTCTTGCATGCTCTGTGAGTAACTCAAATTTCATGATCTCTTGCTTAAAAAAATGCAGCTAAATTGGTTAAGGTTTCACACAATATATACAATTTTTTCATTTCTGAACAAAAATATGATTAAAAACTTAATCTTCGTCGCATTTCGAGTTTTCCATTTCAGTAAACGTGTTAATCGTAATTCGCTTATCATATATTCATAACTTATAGCTCTTATATTTTCCTTCTACGGTCGATAAGGCTTAATTTCACAAATTATTTTATTATCTGAGACAGTGAATTTCATCTGTGAATTTTTATGTGCCTGCTTGAAATGCTTAGGATAACAATGTTTTAAAAGTGTTGGGAGTCTTATTGCCTTGAATGAGCACACTGATTAGAATTCGATTTACGTCGGCGACTGGCACTATTCACTGAGGCAGGCATCCTGGCTCCACTCGGGGATAAATGTGGGAGATAATGGACGATAGGGAAGCACATGGCCTCAATGATATTCTCCGTGTTATATCTGTCATGCGGCCTAATGTTTACGGTCCATTTAGGGCCACAAACGCGCTTTTTTGGAAATGACTGTCGGAACGGAATGAAAGAAATCTTTGTCTGGTATTTTCTCGGAAGTTCTGTCTTAAGGAAGTCTCCTGAAGGTTTCTAATATTCTTTAGGAATATAAATAAAGTAGTTTATCAATATTACATCACAAAGTTGGTCCAAGAGGTTTTAATGAATCAATAATTACCAGAAGGGTAATCAGAATGTGTCAAAACAAAATTAACGAAGCCATAACTGTCTAAATGATACATTTATAGAAGAAACCGTTATAATATACCATAATTAATGATATGCGTGTTACAGAAAACTTTGATACTTGGAGGACAAAGGGCATAGTCACTTGAATGAACGACGAGATAAGTGGAAATCTATTAATGTCGCAATTTGTTGTTCTCGGATTTATGTGTTCTTATTTTAATGTTTTTCGGAATCATGAATGCCTTTATTCTATTCATTCTTATTAGTTGCTTCTCATCATTGACATTTACCCACAAGTTTTGCGTTAATAGTGGTGGAGTTCTCTTCTGGAGTTGAAATTTGTAATAGATATGACGCACAGTCTTAGCATTATCAGGAAAATAATTTTCCTCTGCGGAAGAACAAGGTAGAATTCACGCTAAAATCAAGTGTGTCAACATAGGAGTTAATTTTGAACAAGTGGTGATCAAAATGCCATTGGCCTTCTTTGTAAGGAGTAACTAAAACTGTGGAATTAAAACTTATGCTTCAGCTAGCTAAAGTAGGTACTCATTCGTTATATTGGTACTGTTTCAAAAGTGATATATATATTTAGTAGTTATCTGTTCGATATAGATGAACTTCCTTTTTTTCTCCAAAAAATCTTTGAAGGTACTTGATCACTACACTTTTAAGATGATTTTTCATTTCACATGACTGTTTTAGCTAAAATACGTTGATTAAACATCAATCGATTTTTAATCAAGCTGGTGACCCATATGTTTATGTCGTCATTATACAAATACTATAGACATTACCAATCAATGCAAAAGATGCATAGCAGAGGAATGTGGTGGATTTTCTAATTGAATCTTTCATTTGCTTGTTTGGAGCTTGATATAAGGTATACAGAATAAATAAACATCTCAATTCATTCACGTAATTTGATGCTATTGAGTCGTCAGAACTTGGGTTAATAATTTATAGTTTTCTTCATAAAATATTTTCTATCCAAAGCATGCAAAGCTGCAAGGACTTAATGATTTGTAAATAACAAAAGCAATTGTGAGTTCGACTGCTTTTTGAGTTTTTGTTACCGGAAAATCCAAATCACTTCGATTACAACAATGAAGTATACGCATGCTTAGCGAGCGGAGATGTAAGGAAGTAGAAATACTAATAGACCGAAAACATTGGCAATAGTCATTGCCTGTTGAAAAATATTCTCAAAAGCAGTCATGGCGTAAACATTGCTCCGAAATCTTTGACAATTGTCATTGGCTGTTTGAAAATATTTTCAAAAGCAGTTATGGAGTAAACGATGCATGGGAAGGATAGGAGATGGTTTTAAATGCATTTCCGTCATTTTCCCCTTGGTTTTCAATATTTGTTATATGTAGGTATATGTTGACAAATCTCACTTTTAACCTCTTCATGGCTGAATTTTTTTTGTTCATTTTTTTGCTCCTGCTGAAGCTGTCACAGTAAAAAGTGTACCAATTTTAGAGGCCATTGATAAAGAGGTATAAGGCTTCCCGACTTCCTCTGAGTGTGTCAGCGACCTCTGTTCTTCTTCATTGAATCTTTCCTTTATGGTCTTACTTTTTAAGCCTTTCCCTTCAGACACGTCGTCTTTCGCGCTTTCCTCTCGTAATGGGCTGTTTCATCGGCGAAGGGCCGCATTATTTTATTTTTCCACCACCGTAATAATCGTTATAGCACTCGCCATGCAATTCGGGGATCCTGGTTTTTGCCAAGGCCGAGAATATGGGTTTTCTCTAGTTGGAAAATTTTCACCCTTATTGTTTTTTGTAAACCGTGTGACTTTGCGAATATCAGGTTGATCATTTTGCGTTTATTGCATCTCGAAATTTTCGAGGTGCAGCAAGTTGAACCTTTCCAATATTTTTATCCATATCGTACATATATACATATTTTCCAATATCTTCATGCCGCTTGCACAAGATCTCAGTTAAATTTCGAGGTAATTATTTTGAAGTTTGGGGATATCTTAGGAAAGAACTTTTCTAAGCACCCTGATAATTTCTATGCGGTAAATCAAGTTTTAAATTAATGAATAGACGTGAAGAAGACTAATACCGACCCATTGAGGGGCGTAGTATATCCTATATAATAAAAAAATAAAATTTAGTCTTTATATTTTTTCTGAAGTAAAAATTAAATATTAGGTTTAAAATATTCATTTTTTTCAGTTTTTAAGATAATATGCTGAAGATAATAAACCCCCTTGTAATAAATAAGAATCCTAGACAGTTTCAGATACGCGTATTCTATAATATGACTGCCGTATGTTAGTCTACTTGGGACGCGAATATAGTTAGGGTAATATTAACTCTGGGAGCTGTGCAGCATTTCTCTTTTCAAGAATTAATTCTAAAGTTTAATCCATTATACTCTCATTTCTCCTGCGACAGTATATGTCGAGTGTTTTCCCGATGAAAAATATTGATGCAAGACTTTGGTCCAAATTAGCGAATGATGAGATGCATTATTCGAAAAGTGACGTTTTTCCATTTAAAACAGCCCTTCGTAGAAGAAGTATCGTAAATTTGGTTTTCTATCAGTCCAATTGCCTTCTCGAGACCGTCATTGTGAATAGGCAAAATAAAATAAAATTAATTGCATAGTAAAATAAATTAGCAAATATTTTGGAGTGAAATTAGCTTTTGAAATTTGAACGCCATGTTTATGATGATGGAATCTCTTTTATTTCCGCTTTATCTTTGGTTCTGTTTGTAAGATAATGCTTTTCTTCATTTAATGAAATCGTGATTTAATCATGTATGTGATATATTCTAAAGCTTTCATTCATTCCATCCGTTTTTTTTTAATGTCCGGGATTGTATTACATCATTAAATTTTTCAACTGGAGAGGGTGTTAATCAATGTTTTCTCATAGAGTTCTCGACATGGAATGATGAACCTTTTTCATCAGCCTTTGTCCAATCTTTTAGCTCTTATTTGTTTGTGAACCCTTATCTCTCATTGGTATTGAATGGAACAACCGGCTGCTCTTTCCTTTTGAAAAAAAAAGAGACTACAGAGTCCTTGGGCGCAGGGCCAGTACAGATATATGCATATAGGTCTATGAAATGGTAATACCTTGATTATTTAAATTTGGTGTCATAATAGTTGAAAAATTATTACCTTAAGGGATAAAAGAGTATAAATACTGAGCAAAGCATTTTGTTGAGAGATACGCCAAGCTAATTTCGAGGCTACTGAATGATATATTGATATTTTTCATTTGATCATCCGTTCATGTAAATAGTTTTCTGAGAAGAAAGATTAACGCCCCAGGAATACCGATAAGAGTCAACCCAAAGGAGTAACTGAAAACCATGAGGTACTGAAAAATGTGGTGAAAATATTAACAGTGTGACGTCAATGGCTTGGGTTGATGGTGACACCAAGTGCGTGAATGGTAAAGTGTAATAAACAACATTTGTTGATGTATATAATGAAATATCTATTCAATTTACCTATAAGTATGTACTTTAACCGAGAAGAAATGTTAATGGAGTGGAAGAGAGTTCATGCCCTACTTTTTGAAAAAAAATCAATGTAATCATGATCGACTGTCAGTTAGACGAGTGAAGTTAAGTACATGGTGGCTGCCGTCGTCATTCCATATTATAGGTCGAAGAACATCACCGTAGATTTCTTCGCTATCAATATCTGAATCCTGTGCCACCGTGTAAGGAACCAGTAGAGCAAAATTTTATTTTTTTTCTATAGTAAATTTTATGTTAGTACAATTTGAAAAATGTACATTTTATTGATATTAAAATTTCTTTTGAAGCAAGGAATAGGAAACCTATTATATACAATGTTAAATTTTCACTGGGTTAAGTTGATGATAGTTCAGTTCTTGAGACCCAAAGTATTCGACGTTATTAGTTTTTTCGTGGGAACCTCATGTTTTATCACTACTCCACTTTGTTAGGTAATCCTTGAGCCGTGATGATAGTCCTATCAACACTGGCTAAGGCGGACTTGAAGGAAGATAGCTTAAAATAAACGTGTTTTGAAGGAACATTTGTTTTGCATTTGGAAATAGACCTCTCAGTCCATTACCAATCGTTGGAAGGTTTTCTATCCTTCTTGGAGTGGTAGGAGGAATGAGTGAGGGGTCACATATGTTTAGGTCATCTAAATATCCTGTGTGTTTGTAGTTTTAGGGAGGAAATGGGAATGAGGTTTTTGACCTTCGGTTGAAGAAGTGAGGTTGAATCCTTATTAAAAGTAAAAACAAGGGTAAGTAATAAATAAAAGCGAACAAACTATGTATAAATCCACCAACTTATTTATGAATTTATTTACGTGGATTTATACATAGTTTGTTCGCTTTTATTTATTAGAATGAACCTCCACAAAGTTGAGCCTGTTACGATAGAGATTAACAAGGGTAACTTTTCGTATAACTTAACCACCAAAAAAAATCTACTTTGTATGACAATAATTGAAGATTCGATTGTCTCCACACTGCTTCTATTCATGTTTATATACTATATATTCTTCATGTTTATGTACTACTTTTCTTTAACATTCTTAATAATTTTTACTCTGTAACTTTGTAATGGATTTCTGTATTAATCTTATTATTTCCCTTTGTGATGTATGTTTTTTCCCCGGCGAGCAATACGAGTGACGATTTCTTGGATTTAGTGCTGGTGTCTTGAAATCTTCACTTCCTTTGACTCTCTTCCTTCTTACTCACTTGCCCTCGTGGATAGTCCTCATTAATTCATTATACCTTGCGATAACGGTTAATTAACCCATTATAACCCAATTTTGCTTCTAAGTAACATCAACAATGTATACATTTTCAGCTTTATACATGAAAGATTTAAAATTCGTGTACTGCTGTGCCGTAAATTTATATGGTGAAACTTGTTGCTGCCACAATAATTAACATGGAGTAGAGTATTTTAACTATATTAAAATGAGAAGTCATTTAATTTTATTTCTCCCAGAAGCAACTCAGTGTTAGAGAGGGTAAAGTTGTCCCAACTTCTTAAGGTTTTTGGAACTCTTTTCTACCACACTTCTAAGGAATTCTCCATTACTAACGCGGTCGATCCATTTTATCTTCAATATTATTCTTTAGCACCACATTTCGAATTTCCCAAGTAGGCCTCTGCGGAGATTATGACGATAGGCAGCGATTCTTCCGGGTTTCCTTTCGCGTATATCCATTTTACTGGACAATGTTTCGCCAACGTTCCAGTTGGCTTCCACAGGTACAATAAAGTGGTTCACTTCAGTGGACTTGGGGAAGGTTCACTTCAGTGTACCTAAAGAAGCCAACTGGAACGTAAGCGAAATATTGTCCAGTAAAACGGATAAACGCGGAAGAAAACCCGGAAGAATCGCTGCCTACCCACATTGAATATCTATATTGAATAACTGAGTGCTAACTCTTAACACTTCCCTTTGTCATTTTGAAGCAGGAATTCCAATGCTGGCCCCTGATTTGGTACTGCGCCGCCACATTCGGCGTTCTGTAATATATTTACACAGAGGATGAAGCGGTACGCCAAACATGATACGTATTTTTCCATGCCCGTCCTTTCCGATGTTACTTTCCACGAACCCTTCATTAATCTTCATCGTTTTCCTTCTCCCCTGCGAACCGGCCCACCCGCGGAGAAGGGTAGCAGCCTCCTTGGCCCTGTTCCCCATAAATATATCTGATCGGCCTCGTGGAAGACGTCACGGAGTTCCATTGTTCGCTCCCTGCAGTTTGCTAAAATTTAAGTCGCCCGTAACCTTCCTCGTCCGTTATGTGTTTCGTATTTGAACTCTTGACCCCCCACTCTCTACTAATTGATTCTCAAGGGAACCATCCCCTCCTTCAACTGAGAGCGATTATTTTATTTTTACTCACTTTTTCTTGACTTGCTTCGTCTGTCTGTTTCATTGATGGAATATTGGATTAGATTTTTACCCACTTCCGTTTGTCGAATAGGCTTAAAATTTTGGAAAC
Source organism: Ischnura elegans (assembly GCF_921293095.1). Taxonomy (NCBI): domain Eukaryota; kingdom Metazoa; phylum Arthropoda; class Insecta; order Odonata; family Coenagrionidae; genus Ischnura; species Ischnura elegans. Next base: position 44,215,865 of record NC_060253.1, on the reverse strand, counting down.
TTGTTTGCTTCTGCAGACAATACAATATTTACTATTCAGTTATTTGAAATTTGTTCTATAGTTAGCTCTCTAATTCATTGTCTAAATTTCAACATGGAAAAATAGTTTTTTTTTGTTCTTTGAATAGATGTTGTTAGTTTATTCTTGAACTTTTGACACCGAAATCTTCGGAGAAAAACGAGTTCAAGCCCAGTCCACTTCGAATTTTTGTTTTTCAAATTTTAACTTTTTTTAATTTCAAAATCAGTTATGAGCAAAAAAAATAGAAAATATATGGATCTTTTCAAAAAGCAGTATAAAATGGATTAAAAAGTAAAAAATAAGGTTTTCATCATTCGGAGAATAAAGCGTGGGTGCTTCGGTTTAGATACTAACATTGCGTGTCAATCCTTACTCATTTATCGGGCTCTTATACACTCATTTGTAATAAACCTACTCAGCACGAACGATTTGTTAATGTGAGTGATGGAAAGCTTATTTTTTTTTACTAATTAGTGCGTTTTATACTGTATTCGGAAAAAGCGTGTTATTTAAACATCTCTTTATTTCTTTCAATTTAGACCTTCACTCGCGAATTTCCTATGCCCTAAATAGGTTTACCTATTATCGTCCTCGGGCACTATTTTTGTTTTGCAGCTCGCGGGTTATGAAAGGGAAGTGACGGGTTTATTGTGACTTATGCACACCGTATGGAAATTGGAGGACGATATCCACCGATGAGGCCATTTGCGCCGTATGTAAGGGCGATGAAGGATGGGTGGAAAGAAATCCGGCGTCGGTATTAGCCGGTATATAATGTTAACATATTCCTAGAATGGTGATTGTCCTTACGAATTTAAAACGTGCGTTACTTATAGAAGTTTTTCAACCTTCCAACGAGGGAGGATTAAAATGAAATGTATTGTGGATTGGTAACGAACAGTTTACAATGACTATGCCATATTCAAGCACTCGAACGTTATCTGATTTTATCCTCTGGATAAATCAGTAGTAGACTATACTTTTACAAAGTTCACGAGTTTCATCTGCACGGTATATCCCTCACAGGATGCAAAGGCAAATTGCTTTTGAGTCTTGACATCACCCATAACACGCTTTTTGGGGGGCCTCCTAGGTAGTATGTAGATGTAGATGCGCTGGTCTCTTATATCAGAAACATTTTGTCTCCTTACTTCTTACATTTTCTATCTCTATATTTATACCCCTAATGGAATGAACAGGGAAATTGCGTTTGTGTATTCACACCTCCCGCCATACGCTTATTCGGGCCGCCTGCTAGTTACTACGCGAATGTAAGTGCACCGGTTGCTGAAATCAGAGTCACTTTGCCTCCTTACTTCCTATAGATATTCCTACCCCTAATGCGATGTACAGGTAAATTTGAGTGATAGCACCTACCGCCATTAGCTTATAGGTGGGCCTGATAGGTAGCTTGTAGATTCACTGGTCTCTCCTATCTGAGGGACTTTGTCTCCATACTTCCTACTCGTTTTTCTATCCATATATTTGTATCCCCAACGGGATGTACAGGCAAATTGCTTTTTAGTCTTAACACCTGCCGCCATACGCTCATGGTGGCGGCCTGCTACTTAGTATGTATGTAGGTGTACTGGTCTCTCAAAATCAGTGGCACTTCGTCTCCTAACTTCCTACCCGTCTTTCTATCCACTCATCATATACCAATCCCCTCCCACACGCCAGACTCCTCCACTCCTTCGTCTCGGCTTTCACGCTGTCTCTCGTGCTGTCGCCACCGGTCTTGTCCTCGCTACGACTTCAAGGTGCCAGGAGCTGGCGGTTGGACGGGTGGCGACGGCGTGAATAGCTGACTATAGGGATATGACGCAGGAGACGCGTATTATTCGAACGAAGAGGGTGTTTCCTTGAAGACGGCGACGACGACGGGGTTGACGTTTGGGATTTTTTAAATGGATTAGCGTTGACGTCATGGTACGTAATCTCCAGTCGAGATTTTAAAGTTTCACAAAATAAAGGGTGTATGCAAAAAATAAATTATTCATGAAAAAGTATTTTAACGGTCAACACTAGAAGTATCAGGGTAGTATGGCTTTCAAATGCGCTAACTAAAACATGAAAATTGTCAGACGAAATACAATGTAGTGATTTCCTGAATAAAACAGGCTTAATCGTTACAATTAAAATAGAAAAGCCTAAACCGTCATTTTGACGTGTGTTAGTCTTTTAAGGTAGAAGGTGGTTATAACTCCATTTCTATGCGAAAAAAATAAATTATATTTTAACATAATATGTACCATTAAAATGAATATAAGTCAGAAAAAATGAATACGATAGAAAAAAAATCCTAGGGAATATGATGAGGTAAGCAGACGTTACTCGTCTAAATGCCTGGTTTGGTTTTTCTAGTGTTAAGGTAGTTTTGCATGGAATATTTACTCATTATTCTAGCATTCTCCCCCTTCATGGAATTCCGTCTGCAATTCACAGTAAAGTTAACTCACATTTATTAGGTCTTTATATCCAATTCTCTTCCTTACTTTATCCTGCTTACTAGACATTCTTGCTCGTCGCACGGTTTCAACCTACCCAACCCGTTCGATACTGGCTGCATCCAAACCTCTCTGCTCCATATCTCATCTAGAAGCTGCTCTCTTCACCCACCATGTCCAACACCACATCGTTCTTCCTCCTCTCCATTTTACTTCACCTTCTCCATCTTCCTCCACACCTACACGCCTACACCTCGAACACACAAGGCTTTTTCTCGTCCACCTTCCTACGAGTCCATATATCTATACCAATAAATGCTACACACTATTTCAGATTTTTTACTAGCCTTTTATTTAATCGATCCTCTCATTGCCACCTTCTCACACTCAATATGATGAATAAAAAATATCAACGATTAATCCACATTAATTTCCATGAGAAAAAAAATCCCCTCAACCGGGAATCGAGCGACATAGCTTCGGCTATCAGGGGACACACACATCTCGCACGCCTTCGCCTTTTTCTTGTTCCCCTTGCCAAGTGTCCATGTTTCCGCAAGTGCAACAATTCTCTTCAGATTCCTCTTCAGCATACTTTTCAAATTTTTACTGAGCGATCCTTTAATTAGCTCTTATATAATAGTTGTAACGGGTATCTAGGTAATATGGAATTCAGTTATTTAGCGGAAATACGTATAGCGATTTGACTCAAGAGGTGGAGTTACTATCGCTAGATATAGCATGATACTCGTTTATATATACCGCCTATACCAACGGTACCGTTTGGTCTGGGTATACCAGGTACCGTTTATTCCGCTGCTCTAAGGTAAACCGTTGTCGACATTTGCCTTCATCTTAAATTTGGATGTATTGCTTCCGTGTTTTCTGAGATGCAAAGTTTTTTTACTCGAAATTAAGGTATACATTAATAAATATCTATTCTCTACGCCTTGAAAATTTCAATAATTTGTCGTTTGCATTGAACGACATCTCGATCTAGGTCGCAGTTACGCAAAAACGGCCTCACAGCTATGTACTACCAGCAGAAGTTGCTTTCGTGAGACTTCCCTGCCTCATATTTTTGCTTTAAATGCATATGGCTGTTTTCAGAATTGTAATGATTTATTTTAGTTCTGTACATTTATTCCGGTCGTCTTTACTTCATTATAATGTTGAAAAGCATGGAAATCCACCAACTTACGGCAAACCAATTTGCAATAATTCTGGTTGCGTCTAAATCCTCGTCAACGCGCGAAAAAAGGGTTCAATTTGAAAAAATCTCTATAATTTCCTCCATAATTTAGCACAAATAGCTTCCATTCTAAAGAGAAATATTAACGCTTATTTCTTATTTCTACTCTAGCGTGTTGTATGCAGTTGTTTTAGAGGTAGGTGGGATTGAAAGGAAAAAATCAGGCATTGGAGGTACGGACAGAAGTTACTGCATCAGCATGGTGTTATTACGCAAACTAAGTTTTTAATGACGTATTAATTGCAGGTTTTTTTTTCATAAATGAAATAAAATAGTTAGCCAATGAAAACATAATTCAGAAATTAACAAAACATTAATTAGAATTGGCCTGATACATTATTACAATTTTTACGAAAAATTTCTAATCAGATACATATTACAGCGTTTTGTTGAGTCGATTTTAATGTTTAAGTTTATAATACTTAATTTAACGCCAGTAAGAGATGATAGCAATTTGCCGATAGTTTACTTGCATCAACGAATGAAGTTTTTTTTTAAGAAATTGATTTATTTTTTAACGCTAAGACCTGACCTTGAGGTCAAAATGTCTTTTTCGTTTTTCATCATTTGTGAACGGCCGAGGAGAAAATGAAAAATTGATACGAGAGGGAATATTTTGACCCGAAAAAATGGCCTCCTTCGGCCGACTTTTAATTAAAGAGGAGGAGGGTCTTTGTATGCCCGCGCTCAAAAGGCTCCAGGTTCCTGAAAGAAGGGAGTGGAAAGGTAATAAAGATCATTTCATCCCGTCCTCATCTTCCTCGTTACCTTAAGTGTAAATTTAGCGAAGGGAAATGAAGATATTCATCAATAAATTGAATTTCGCTAATTATACCTTTTTCCTGCTCAGATGGACAGCCGGGGCTTCTATTTTTTTTCTCTAAATACCCACTTGGGACTGTGAACATGCTACTAGGGTAGTCTTTTGTGTCTGCGAGACGTGTAGTGGAGAACAGCGGTGGGTCTAGTGGGCGGCCAAGGGGGCTATAGCCGAATCACACACAGGATAAAATTGAAATTGTTTGAGGTTGACCCTTTGTACAAAGTGTTTAGTTATATTTTCCCATATATTTACCTAGTTTAATGAATTGAAATACGAAGTAGCTCTAAACTTATGGGCCTATTTTACACGCGTTTGGTATGTTACAATCTAGTGGCAGATCCAAAAGAGGGGAAGGGGGGCTGTAGAGTGTAGGATCCTTTTGGGGATTCAACTTACGCTATATAGTATGGTAATTTTGTTCGGACCCCCACTATCGCTTGAAGCTTACCCACCCTGTGCCTATCCTGAAACCACCACTGGAGGACACGTAGCTTTCGGCTACACGTCAATACACAATTTTAAATGCATTATATTTACGTCTCTTGCGCATCGTGAGGTATATACTACATTATTGCATTTGTCTGCGGCTGACTTCAATTTGCTCATCATATGTTTACATGTATCAATATGTTTTCACTACAAACTACCCCTTTAACATTAGACTCCTTGTAGCATCATCAGCCCCGTTACAGTTAGCATGGAAAATCAGGAACATGGATAGCTTAGTTGTCCCGGGAAGCTAAAGGTCCGTGGTTCGATCCCTGGTCCAGTAGAATTTTTCTCATGGCAATCCATTTCTATTTGCCTTAACATCTTGCAATTTTCAGAGTATAACGTGCAGATCTTTCTCAAAATATTCCTGAGTAAGCCAGGTATAAATTCTTACGTTAAAAAAAAATTGAATTCGGGTTTGTGTGATGTGAAGAGTGTTGGCTTCCCACACTGTGACTCAAGGTTAAAAATCTCGGCGGTTGACATTTTTTTCGGAATTCCCGATCCCTATAATTTATCGCTTCTGTCGGACCTGGGAATATAGTGGGGCTCTAATATTATGTTCTCCGTGTCGCTCTTAAAGATATCCATTCTCAATTGTTCAAGGAATCTAACCCTAGCGCGCAGCCACCGAGTCTCCAACGGCTCCCAACCTAATTCGCTTAACATCTGGGTAACACTGTCTGAACGCCCGTAGCAGTTTTTGACGAAACGCGCAGCTTTCCTTTGTATTTTATTCAGTTCGCAGATTAAGTCTTTCTGCACCGGATCCATACGCTCGCTGCATATTCAAGCTGCGGTCGGACGAGAAAAGACATTAAGGGAAGTGAGTCCAGTTCGTTTCCCTGAGACACCTCCCACTTCAAGGTTTTGTTTCGCGTTTACGTAGGCCTCACCCGGGATTTGAACCTGGACCTCTTGCTCATCAGCCAAGCGCTTTACCCACTAAGCTAATGTTATATAATACAATACAGAAAAAAAAATGGTAAATTTTCAAATTTCAGGTTTAGGAAAATGCTAGAAATTTTTAGAGTATGTCGCAACAAAAATGTGTGGGTGGTAAACGACCTTTTGTACCCCTCCCACCCCTCTCCTTTATTATCAGTTCTCCTGGACTCAGCAAGTAAACCCACTAACCTATATATAAGCTCGCAAATTTGTGTATATTCACCTTGATAATGACATAGTGTACTGTTGAAACCTGGGTCGGCAATTAAAACTCCAGGGGAACATACAAAAGTGTATCTTCATTATGTTTCCTGTCACCAAGTTCCACCAAGTATCGCCTTCCAGCCTTCAGTTGATTAGGAAAATGCTGACAAGAATATATTGTGTTTACTTCAATAAATTCAAGATGACGATCAGGGTGATCAGAATTTCAGACGACTTATTATTAGCGAAAAAACTCGTAGAGTGCGAGTGATAAGTTCTCTAAGATAAAGGAACCAAAACATTATGAAAAATAGTGATGAATATTTTTTATCCTTGAGGATGTACAAATAATGGGGAAAAAACCGGCTAATTTCGCCAACAAGCTAATTACAGTATACTATGCATAATTTATCGTAGAATTGTTATGGCAAGTTTCAACTTCCTGGCTCGACATAAATTATTTTTTATGTTCTGTACAGTTGTGTTAAATTTTAATCCTCTGCGATGGCATACTTACCATATATAGAAATTAAAATTCTCCATTATCATGTGATTTCAATTGTCGCCGGTCTCTTAAGTGCTATTGTCGGACAGTAAGTCATTTTTCAAATAAACAATAACTTTTCTAGCATTTTTTCGAGGAATTTCAGGATTCTTTTCATCCCTCCGGCGAAAGTTAGGTCTTCCTTTCGAACAGAAATCGAAGATTTCAGAACGTCGGTGATTTAAATAAAGGCTATTCCGGAACATCATACTATTTCATTTTGTAGGGGAAGAATCGAGGAAATTTATTCCCTCTACCAACGCGACGGGCCGTCTGTGAAGAATTCCGTTAATTATTAGTGGAGGGACATTGAGCAGAGCGTTGGAGCAGAGATAAAAAAATAATAAAAAAAAGAGTCCTCGGGGAGAGAGCGTTTGGGAAAATGGGGGAAAATTTTATGCCTCTCTCTCTCGATTCGTTGAAGCGGAAAAAAAATTCAGATTTTTACGGAGAAGGGAAGATAAAGACAAAAAAGGAAGAGGAGGACATGTTCTCGCGCAATCGAACGAACGATTCTTGTAGTTGTAGAAGATTCCTCTTTTCGCCATTCCAAGTATTTTTTTTTTTTTTTTTTTTTTTTAAGGGCGGATGGTATGGGCGGATTGGATTCCGATATTAAAACAAAAAGGGAGCGAAAACGATTCGGTTTTGGCGGGTGATACCCATCGCCATGGCGATAGCCAATTATTATGTGTGCAGTAGCGTAAAGTAGCCGTGCCCGGCACGTGTTGGAAAGCATGGTCGGAGCGGTGTCATTCGCAATGGGAGAAAAAAAAGAACGTATCTCAGAGCAGCAGAGAAGGGTAGGTAGATGCAGAAAGAGGAATGGGAGGAGGCGGCAGAATGTTAAATCAAAGGAAAACTCTCGAAAGAGAAGCAGGAGGAATAAAAAAAAAGAGACGCTCGAAAATTGAATTAATGAGGGGACGGATCCCGCTTTTCATCTTTCTTTTTTTTGTGCGCGCGCGCGCGAAAGTAATTGAAAAGCCGAGGGCTTGGGGTGGTGGGAGTTTCAGGAAGTTGTTCTCACTGTACGTACGATTTGTACAAACCATACTTAAAGTGCCTCTGCAAGATATCCGGTGCATGTTTGTTTGGGAGGTCACAGTAATGGCGTCGGTCGTTTCGTTTCAGAACATAAAACGATTCCAGGAATCCGACTTAAGCCTTCAATTAATAACTGTGCGGAAAATTTGTTCCTTTTGTCGCCTCTCGCCACGACCTATTTCAAGGTGCGCACATGTATGTATATCTACCCCTTTATGGTACCAGATGCGACGTCATGCTGCTCACTGGATTCCCACTGCGTACTTTTCGCTTGATGCATGCGATGTGGAAAACCTGGTCATTAGAGTTTGAAAAGCTTGTCCTCATCTATGGATATAATTCAACGTTCATCCAAGTACATCATCATTTCGTAGGCTTTACTGGGTACCCATGACAGCATAGTTTATTCATAAGACCTGTTTGTCGGGGAAGATATTAATATTTTTTTCTCCATTTAAATTTCATTTCAACTTTCGTTTCATTACGTGTTCCTAGTAATATTTGTGAACATAAATGACTAGGTATAATTGGAAAGTATAATTTTTCCGCGCACATTTCCCGTTTTTTCGTCAACAACTGGCATTTTTTTCTTGCTAATGAGGTGCTTATTTTAAATTTAGAACAAAGTTGACTGTCTGAAGATAACTGTTGTGAGAAATGCACCACTATCTCATTTGATTTTTAAATACTTCTGTCCTCAATCTTGTGAAGGAGCCGGCGCAAAAACTATTTACGTTTAAAAAGGGATTCCATAAAGTTCAGAAAAAGTAGTGACGCTATTCTCAGTTTTTTTTACGTGAATGAGGCTATTTTGAATTCACTTCTCGTAAATATTCATTTGCAAAGGGTTTTTTAATGATAATTTCACACGATCTAGGTGAGAAAACGTAAAATTTGCATGTGAAGTTATTTCTTTTATTCTGTGTTCAGTGATTTGTCCACTTATTAGCAACTGTGTGGTGTGCATTTAGCCGTCACGTGAATTTTCGTGGTACCTACTTAAAATACCATGAATGAAGGAATGGTATTGCGCACAAAAAGAATTGAATAAACAACTGTAATAATTATCCAGTTTAGATGCTATCTGCAAGCCCTCTCAGAATTAAAATGCTTAAAAATGAATCAGTTAATGCCTACAAAACTGAATAATGAGCTTGTAATCAGTTTATTCAAGAGCTTCAAGACAATTTATAACAAGAAATTAGGTCGTAAAATTTCAAAATCGTTGAAATAGAGCGAAGAGATTTTTTTTGCTGCTGAGCCGCGTAAAGAGAAGTAGTTTCATTAGGAGCCATCTTAAGAATTAATTATCCATCCCACTAAGGTAAAAAGAGATGTTACGAAATATCCTGTTAAAAATTACTCCATGATATATTAAAAACGAGGGATATTAGGATACCTGAGGGAGGTCCTCATTAAATACAAATTTACGGAGGCAAAGGCATTAAAACACTTTTTTCAAGAATTTTAAGATGACGCACAAACCGTCGGCAGTACACGTGCCTAATTGCATTTGCATTCTGATGGAAAACGTTTCTCTAATTTTTTAATTTCATTTTGAAGGCGTTAGCGAATCATTTAAAAATTTTAATATGTTTCCTAATGACTAAAAGTGGACCCGTTCTTGAATAATGAATATGTTTTAGTATAATTCTTCAGGATGCCTTTTAAGATCGTATTTGCAACGTAAATATTGTATGTTGATTGATATCAATATCAGAGAGGTTCTCATTACACTTACAGATCACCAATTCTGAGATAAAGTCGTAAGTCGTAAATGTATTTTCTAATTTACGTAATCTTAAGAATGATCGTTTTTACGTATTTTATGTCTAGCTACTTATTCTCTATTAAATAGATACTCGTTGAAAAATATGTCAGGCATATAATATGGTATTTCCTGGAGTATAGGTCATTTATACAAAAGTTAGCAGCCAACGTTTCGATTTATTTTCTTAAATCATCTTCAGGGCTATGTTAGAAAAAGTGTGAAACAATATAAAATACAGAGAATAAGACGATACAAAATATTTATACATAAAGAAGGAACAATTGGTTTTTTTTATATAATACAATATAATTTAAAGAAATATGTATATATAAACATATATATAAGAACAGAATGGAATATACAAAATTTGTTGGCATAAATAAGAAAAGAAAAGAGAAAAAAAAAATAATAATTATGTCAGGCATGTTTCAACCGGAATTATAATGACGTCACAAACACGTGAAAAGTGGGCGGCAACTTTCGTATTTTTTATTTTTAAGTTACGGTAGAGTGGCTAAATGAGGTAGATATTTTTCCCGCCGTAACTTATCATTCATCTTTATTTTATTACTCTTATTTATTCACCTTTAATTTTTATTAATTATTTACTTTACTATTTTTATAACGGTGTCAGTGGGTAGAATGTAAGTTAACGATGGAGAGGAAGGAAGAGAATAGGATTTTTTTTTAGATAGAATGAAAGGTAGTAGGCTTTATAGTGAATTGAAGATGGAAGTACTTGAAGGAAAGGGAGGATCCTAGAATGCTTCTCAAATACCCCACGAAACCCACCTTAATCGGTAGAACACTAAAAAAAATAATAAAAAAATGTTTTTATGAATTGTGATTTTATGCTTGAGTGCCTACTTGGGCCCCGACAAAGGTGTCAATACACGGCGAATATCGTTTAGTGTGAAAATTGCGAATCAAGTGAGACAGTAAGCATGAAGATTGGTTACGAGTTACCCGCATAAGGCAGAGATGGGCAAAGTGGCCCGCGGGGCTCATGCGGCCCACCACAGAGTGATTTTTGACCCGTTAAAATATTTGGAAAAACTTGCCTTTACCTGAGATTTGCTTCCTGTGTAGTATATATAGCAGCAGAAAATTCGTTCAGTGCTTTCCATTAAAACGATTTCGTCAATGACCATGCGCGTTAAAGTTGCCGCTCTAATGAAAGCAATGCGGTGGATTAGTGGTAGCATCATTATGTCCCAGGGAAGGTCATCCCACGCTCAGGGAAATCATGCTCTTGATTAATAAAGTTTTTTTGCCTATTATCAATCAGAATAACTTTCTGTTGTTAAATTAAAAACAATTACCTTATTCTAAGTTTAGCTATCTCATTTCATTAGAAAATCCGCATCTATGATCTCAATATTAACAATATATTTTCAGCATAATTTAGTCGTTATTTCCCTATTCGTGGGACGACCTTCCCTGGGCCAAAGTAATGCGCGTTGTATTTGCCTCATTTCGATTTCGCCTTTGCAGCAGGAAAATTTATAAATTTTCAAATTAAGTGCTATCCGGATACCGTATGCCATAAGGCATCCGGAAGAATGAGCGGAACGCTAGGATGTAGGGGCGTACACAGTTGGAAGGTGCGGAAGAGCGTTGGCGCAAGAGGGCGCCTTTGATGTACACGTCGGCGGCGGACGGGACTCTTTTGAGGGAATGGCGGTGAGGATAATGGGGGAAGGGAGGGGAGCCAGAAAGGGAGGTTTGGAGACTGGGGGGTTGAAAAGGAGACTCGCGGCTGCGAGATAGGTGGGTTCCACTGAAGGGGATGTAATGACTGTAGTGGCTCACTCCCGATTCCCAGCACTCAACGGCTCTCCTCTCGCCAGGCCCTCTTCAGCCGTACCCGAGACCCTCTTTGCACTCAGCCTGGTCTCTTCTACCGTCACCTACCTTTCAGCCGCACCCACCTTTACCCCATAACTCCCCTTCCCTCAAAGAATTTTCTTCTCCTATTTGTTCGATATTTTACACCGGTCAATTTTCACTATGCACATTTGTCGATGCTCATGATTTTGGTGGGCAAAGTAGTTTGTTGAAGTTAATAGTAATTGTTTTAACGAAATTTTAATTTAAATTCACATTTGAAATAATTGGTCCTTACTTGATGCTTATAAGAGTTGTTTCAATGCCACCCAAGTCTCATACGCAGTTTCCTTGTCCATAATTTTTTGATAGACCTCATCTGTCACTGAGCTGGCAATCATTGACTTTGCATAGCTGTTCGCCTTACGGTACAAATCAGACTTTATCTTGTGTTCCTTGATTTGTTTATCCGTCGCATCTTCAGCCAACGCACTTGTTTTCTCTAACCTTTTTTCAATGACGTCAGGAGAACCTTCATGGTAATCGAGCAAATCACAAACTTTCCTCTTCCACAGTGGCCATTCTCTCTCACCCGCCAGCGGCTTGATATGTTTTGCTAAATCCATATTTTTCACTTTTGACGAAGTGCCTGCGAGCCCATAACCTTATGTAACTCAATTATTCTTCTTAATTATACACGATGCTGTTGTCTCTTTTAACTTATTTATTCAACTGCTTTGGTAACTTATCAACAACTTTTTACCCTTGATAACCCTTTGCTTATTTATAAACTTCAACATATTTTTATTTAAATTAAGCTCCTACTGCGTAGAACTTGAGTTTTTCCCGGCGTATAGTCTTAACCCCTTCACTACATTTTGTATTACATATGATACACTACAATCGTTGCGGGTTATTTCTGAAGCGCACAAAACTTCCTCTCTAACATATGTTTGTATAAGATATGATGCACCCCGTCGCTATCATATGTGGTTCTCGAAGCGGTCAGTAGGTGCCAAAGCGATACCTCCATTGCACCAACGCTCAACAATCGCTCACCGAATAAAATCCGCTCGTCTAGTAGCCAGCCATATTAGTACTATTGTTGAGCGTTTGTGCAGTGGAGGTATCGAAAGGTGATCAGCTTCTAATTATGCTGGTGGAAGTCAGCTCCCCGCATGAGGAACGTGTAAGAGGATTTACACAGGAGCAAACAACTTGAAATCATCCATGCCTGAATCAAACAATATTCACTTACACTGTAAAGGCAGCACTGGTCCCCTTACACTTCGTTCATCTTGTTTCCTTCGATGCAAATTAACTCGTTCGTTCACGCCGAAGGGGTTGAAATTTCTTATCTTGGAAGCGACCTGTTCACGACATTAATATTGAAGTGACGTGATTGGTCGAATGGGACTGCCCAAAGAATGTCCCAATCCGTTTCGTAAAAGCTTAATTCATGTAGTCACTTTGGGCATATTACACCAGTTACCAAAAAATGTCCGCCGCGCAACGGTGAGTGTAGAGTGATCTATTTATCCTCAATATTTACTGTATATTATTTACCATAGGGAGGAATGGAATTGAAAAGTTAAGAACTTGATAGTTCACAGAATCACGAATATAAATTTCGGTCGACAGGTCTAATAATAGATAATTCCTCTGTCATTCGGATCATTATACCCATTAGCGACGCGAGTGGCGAATTTTGCTGACACATTTAAATGCGTTGAAGGTTATCACTTATCACACGTCTTGAGGCCGCTTGGAGAATTCAACATTATTGTATAATGTTGTTATCCTACATTGTTTATAATTAAAGTGAAAAGTTTAAAATTGTAAAGTGATCACTATATCAGTCGATAAAAGTTTATATTCCTGTAATAATAAAAAATTTATCACAATTTAAATGTATGTTTGAAACGTGGAAAATTAGACCTTAAAATTTTTAATGCCGTTACTTTATTTTAAAATTCATAACTTTTTAAGTCATATTAATCTCATCGTTGATAGTAGGTCGCTAATTTTTCGATATTTGAGCACCTCGAGCTATGTTGTTTGCTATGTCGGTACATCCGTAAGATCGTTCAATTAACGGGCTGTCGTAGAGATAGTCCGATGTATGGTCTTTCTCAGTTTAACTGGAGTTTCTTCATAAGGTTTTATCATGAAATTCATCGAATATCTCGAAATTAGTTTCTTTTTGTTGTTTAGATGATGCTCCATAAGTAATAAAATTCACTCTCCGCTGAAATTAAATTTATTCAAATTGCGGTTACTCTTTATCTTCACTAATTATGTTATCAGTCTTTTTCCGTCATGCCAATTGTTTTATGCCCTCATTAATACATTTTTGTATCATTTTATTATTATTTAATTCCATGCCTCAACTTATGGATAAAAACTATTGGAACGATTTTAACGGGGATTAAATATTTGCTTCAAAAGCTTTTTTTTTTAGCTGCTCGTGGTTTACTGCGTGGCCGTAAATTACCATAATTAGTCATTGTCCTCGTAACGGGATAGGGAAAGAAATGAATGACTGCATTGGATATTTTAAATGTGAGGGGTAGCAATTTGATAATTTGCGTAATATGACACTAATGACGCCGATTTTTTGTAAACGCTAATGCTATGCCTGAATAAACTCGTGTTCGACCGAGCAATTGATACACGCCTAAAATTAAATAATTTCAGATCGTATTACTCTTAATTGAACTTGCGGTAGAGTTACTCAATTTCTGCCGCAAAATGTTGATTTAGGGAATTTATTATTATTTTACGAGTGATATAACGAGCTTATTGAGCGGAAGTGACGTTCATTTCTGAATAGATAGAAATCACCCGATTTTTTTGTTTTCTTATATTTTCACATTACCATCAGCGTAATAATTTTTTTTTTCATTGATTCATGCTTATTAAAATTAATTTGAAAGGAAATACAGCAAATTTAATTATTTTTATTCATTTATGGAACTTATTATTATGATTACCTTTTTCTCGTGCAAAAAAATGAAATGCTATTTCTATTGCTTCAGGAATTACATTATTGTTGCTATTTTTAATAAATTTAACTGAATAAGAAGACTCTTACTTTGAATAGAAGTGAAATGTCTACGTGGATAACATTCAGCCGTCAATCCTTGGTGGGTGGTGAGCTTAAGGCACTTCTAACAATAAGTACATATATCTGTCCGTCTAGTGAAGCGCTTCTTCATATTTTTACATACTATTTATGATAAAAGTTAATGTTTCGTAGAGAATATGTTACGACGGTAGTGTGGAAATAAACGGGAATTACGGTTGACATTTGGTTCAGTGGCCACCCTGAATTCCGAAAAACGGGATTTTACATATCCCAGCAAAAAAGTTGAGATACCCAAGTTTGATTGTTATGCCTCGGTACATCTTTATCGGATGTAAAAATATAAATTGGAAATGTGACGAAATTTATTTATGTTTTCTAATTATCACTCATCTTTGCATTTGCAATATTTTATCGGCTTAAAAAAATATATAATTATAACGTGCGTAATTTCATATTTTGAACGAAGGTACTTTTTTAACTATCTGTTAACGGTAGCTTCATTTTAAACGCGATGTTTTCAAGAAATTCTGCATTTATTAACATGAGAACTAAAAGATTAATAGGGAAAAGATTTTGCAATGCTCGCTCAAACTTTGAATCGAGTACAACGCGTTATACTCTATTAAAAGTGTGAGTGGGCATTACAAAATCTTGTCTTTATAAATCCTCGTTACATGTTACACAAAGTATTGTATGACGCCGTTGAATCGAGAATTACGAGCAATGACGAAAGGGAACTCCCGTAAATTCCATAGGATGTATATTTATATCCCATAGGATATGAATATTATAATTAGCGTCAAAAACTGTCGTCAAAGGAAAATCTGTTAATTTCAATATTAAAGGACTCCGAAATTTGATTTCCTTTAGTATTTGTGGATTGGCGATTAATAATAAAATTTATTTTATTTCCAGGTCCTTCATCCTTCCGGTTGCGGTGGCGGTCGTAGCCTTCGTACTCGGAAACGCCTCTACCTCCACATCACCATTCGCATCTCTTGGGTTTCCCGGGCAACCACCAGGTAGGATTTTCCCGTGATTACGTCTTCTTAATTTGATTGCTTTCCAGGACTTTCCGTTCCGGCCGACCTGTGCGAATGGTTCGTCGTATGCATTCAAATATAGGTCCGTTCCCAAATGCAAACTTGGGTGCTCTCAAACTTCTGCCATCCGTGGTACTAAAACCTCTCCGAGTACATTAACTCATGAGATGGCATCGTAAAATGGGTTTGAGGTCGATTCGGGAGATGGTAATTTCGTTGTTCAGACGCTAGTAGGGTTTGCATTTAGGGACTTCATGGAAGAGGCCCCTTGTCGTTTCAGTAGAAGCTTTATATATTCTCTCTCTTAAGGCAATTTTTTATCTGTTTTTAAATGTTTCCGCCCCGTTGCAATGAGTGCAAAATGTTATTTCAAATCTCTCTTTTTTGCTGTCTATTTTATTTATTTCATTTTCGTGATCCCGTCTACCATAGTACTACGGCATTCGAAGGATATGCTTCATGTCGTCTGAGAAAAAGTCCTCTCTAAATTTACTAAGTCAATGCAGGCTGCATTTTTCTCTACGCTCCTGCAAAGGTCCCCATCCTAAATCACCATACATACATTGACGCGAGCGGGAAAATCTTATCATCGTGTGCGTTTTCAGTGGGGATTTAAAAACTATGACGTTTCAGCAGTTCTTCAGTCGATTATGGCCTTGTCGTATAAACAATTGATTAGAACTGCTTGCATTGAGTCAGGGTCTCGGTGGTGTTTGGATGAGTTGAAGTGAAATTGGCTGGAAATGTGTGACCAGTGAGCAGGTTTTTAAGCAGGGTTGGAATTAGTCGCAGTCATTCCCAGGAGGAAAGAAGCTGGTTCATTTGGTGTGTTTTGTTGGAGCGAAGCGTTCGTGCAAAATGTTGTCGCTGTTTTGAAGTTTGCATATTATCACTCCTTACGGTGTAGATCAGAGTGTAGTTTTTGTAATTCATCACTGGAATTGCGTGTGTGTATTACAGTACGTGGAACGACATTGTAAACGCAAATCATCACAGTTGATGGCGGATTTTCTAAGCATAGGTAAGTGTTTCTCGCC
Organism: Ischnura elegans; assembly: GCF_921293095.1. Lineage (NCBI taxonomy): Eukaryota > Metazoa > Arthropoda > Insecta > Odonata > Coenagrionidae > Ischnura > Ischnura elegans. Next base: position 44,199,321 of record NC_060253.1, on the reverse strand, counting down.
CACATTTGGCTATTTCACGTCTTGGCCCATCTGCTAGCGACTGATTAAATATCAATAATTAGATAGGTTTGTTGAAGAGCAAGGTGTTGGTTCTGTTAGTTTGCTGTTAGATTGTTTTACGCTATTGCTCCAGAATTTTCTCTTCGTGCAACTACTTCGCGAAGTGCAACTCTGTAGTATCGCCTCATTAACCTTTTTTAATACGACTGTTAGTGAGTACGCATATTTTTCGCGATACTCACGTGTTTGAAATATATAAAGCGACTGTGTACCTTATGCTCTCGTGATGAATTTGCAAGGTGAACTTACGACCGGGTTTTCTCAAACTTTCTACCGGATGAAGTAATTCAAAGTAACCTTGGAGGTCGAATATCACTGTTAATTAGAAAATAACTTCTCAGTTGAAAACCATGGAAACATTGATTCATAAAATTTAATGTGTAGCTTATCCAAATAGAAAGCTCATTCATCATCATTAGTCAAGGATCCTAAGATTGGTTTGACGCAGCTCTCCATTCCTCTCTCCTATCCGATAGCCTTTTCATAGCTACGTATTTCTGATCAATCACATCCTTTATAACCTGCCCTTTATAACTTCTCTTTGCAAGAGATTTCGATCCCACGTAATCTAATTATTACTAGCTCTCGCCGCACTCGAAGCAAAAATTGTAATTCTGACGCTAAGTTCCATTTCCAGCAGTTCCACTTAAATTGTTGGATGGTATGAATATTGCGATTCTCTTCTCTCACGCTGATATCTATATATATATAAAAGAAAGTCGAAAATCGTGTTAGTTAGAACACTTATAACTCGAGAACGGCTGCACCGATTTCAATGAGATTTGGTTCTTTGGATTCGTCTCAGGCGGGGTTAGCATATAGGCCATTAAAAAAAGGATAATTTCACAAAAAAATTCATCTCTTTCCTATGGACATGCTTTTAGGAGTTATAGTAACACAACAATTGATAAGTCGGTCAAAACTACAAATTAAATAATTTGTTTTGTTTTTACCACCTTAATAAATGAATTTCGTAACAATATAACATTTTAATTACTAAATATATTCAAAATATTAATTAAATTGAAATTACATTTAAAAAATTTAATTCGAGCTAATTGTAAGCCCAGCCGTGGCCCAGCTCGAGTTGACACTTCACTACCGTGTTTGTAAACAAATCTCCAAGCAATTGTTGACAAACGGTAATGTCCGTGTTCCTGTCGAGGAATCGAGTAGTTTGAACCCATTTCCTTGGAATGATTGCAAATTAGATTCAGCGGAAGGTGAGCTCATCAACAAAGAGTTCCAGAATATGATTGATCACCAAAAGAATCAAAGATGGTTGATTTAGCGAGCAAGAACGAAGATGTGGATGACTAAAACGAGGTAAATTCAAATAGTTCGTACTCTGCATGAATTCGAATCTTTTAAATGTATAACAAACGAAGACGAAATCACCAACTATCTATCTGAATATTTTAAGTCCTTGGACGTACCTGGCTTACCAAGGCACGATTTACAGCAAAGTGTAGTTTCTGTGTTCATGATCTTTCGAAGCCTAAACCAGCCATAACTATCCAACGGAACGTGTTTGGTGATTAAAAAAATTGGTAATGAATGTGATTCACGCAACTTTACTCAAAAGAAAATTCAAAGGTGAGGAAGTCCTCATTCCGTAGATTCCATGATCTCAACTCATATGCCCTTTTTAGCTTAAACGTATTCAATTTCCAATTCGTGTTGCAATCGTGATTACGATTAAAAAATCGCATGGTCAGTCTTTCAGTTTTTGTGTTGTTTGTGCTCATGTGCTAATGAAAACCCATTATTTTCTCATGGTCAATTTAACGTGCTATGTTCACGAGTCGATAAACCATCCTCTGTATTTCTTCCTTCGCTTCAAGTGCGTAGCTAGGATAGGGGGTTCTGGGCGCAGCCAATACTATGGATCTGTAGGGTATAGAAAACTCGCTAAGGTAAGCTGGAAGTGTGGGGGCACTTCCCCCAGACATTTTTTAAGATAAATGGTTAAACATAGTGGGTTTTGCGGCTGTGTGAATAGTTAAATATGTTTTGTTTGTTACTCAACCGTCCCCCTAATATTAATAACAAAATCTTTCATAAAAAATTCTCTAAGCTCCCGGGGGGGTTTAACCCCCAAAACCTCCCCTCGCTGCGTCACTGCTTTGCTTCGCTATATTTATTTAGCTTCATCCGCTTCATCTTGCGCCTGATAACAAAACAAAAACTGTTGTTTATTAGAAGGTGCTTGACGCAAGACATTAAACCCGAATGTGTAGGGCTCACCGTGGTGCGTTTACGCATGCAGTACGTTTACGCAGTGCATTCTTTCCAAACAGATATACTAAAACTGGCGCGCCTTAAGTCATTTAATGCGAATGCTGCTTCATAGGGGCTTTTCTTGCGCGATTTTGAGCATCAGTCGGTCTGGGGCTGTGTCAACCTGCCCCCTGAATGGGCCAAGTGTATGCAACAGACTTGGACCTCAAAACATTTTTTTACAGCTAACAACGCAAAAAGCCAACAACTGAATGCGTATAATTTTTATTTCATGAACTGCTTTATTAAACCACAATGCCCAAAATTTCTTAAGCTAAAACGTAAGAAATTTTGTTGAAAAAAATCCGCGTAAACGTGCTCCGATCCACTCTATGTAGATTCAATAAAGAAAATGTCTTTCTGACAAGCAATTTTGGTACTCATTTACGTAGTTTTATTGAATTTGTATCCTTATTTTATTATGATAAATTAAACATGATAAAAAACGATACAGCCGCTCTTGATGTATAAATGGTGTAAGTAAACTGTAAGTTCATTGATTGTTAGGCGGTACGAAGTTCGCCGGGTCAGCTAGTTTCCATATAAAAGGACTACAGAGAATTGATAATAGGAAAATGCTTCAAAACCTTGTCCGCCGATAACTTTATTCAGGAACACAACAATATTGACTTAAAAAATTGAAGCAACCTCCAATTTCCTGTCTAAGATATTTAATTAATTTTTTAAAATTTACTTTATTTATTTGCTTGATTTAATTTTTAATTCACATTATTTAATAAGAGGTTTAATATGCTAACACTGCTATCCTTAAATACCAAGTATGTCAATTGCTCATCGCGAGATGCATGAAAATTTTAAAGACCGCGTTTTGGGGTACTGGCTGTTAAAATTTAACTAGGCACTTAAAATTAAATGGATATGAGACATTTCTATTATTTCTATTAGGGCTGGAGGCTCTTTCTCTATGACCCTTCACTCTGCCCAGCAATAAATTGCTCTTATATCATTGATGTTATTTTCGATCATTTGACGGAAATCTCATATTGAAGAAAATGCTTATATTAAAAACGAAAAATTGAAATATTTTGTAATTGGCAGCCATCATCTCAAAAGAAGCAAATATTGAGATGGTGTCGCAGATTCCCATATCGCTTTCAAAGCCCATGAAATTTCGTTTGTTCCTTCTTCCATTCGCTGGCACCCGCGGTGTTCTTACATTTTCTTGTAAAAATAAAAAAAATCCCTTGAGTGGATTAAAAGGATTTTTAGAGCTAATTTTTATTCCGAAAAGTCAATCGGTATTTGACAGTTTTATGCACTCTCAATGGCCAGTGAACTGTGGGCACAGTATTTTTTCTACCGTTTCTCTGGGTCTGAATTGCTCGCCGTCTGTATGTGTGTGAGAGAAAAGGTTCCAGTTTCTTAGTGCAGCCGAGATAGAAGAGGGAGTGGAAACCAATAAAAAGTTCGCTTAGAATGCTCTTAAGGGTTTGAGTGGAGGCAACCCAAGAGTTGTGGGAAGCAATGAGGGAATTTATCACTCAGCCTTTAGACTTGTATTGCCAAAGTTTCCTTAACAACTGTATACTAGCATGCGGTCATCATTTTCTTGGTCTCTCTTTGAGTCGCCAAAGCAAAGTCAAGGGCCGACTCCTGTTCCATCTGCAAGGTCTCGCTTCACTTTTATACCACGCGGGAAGGACCGCTGCGTTCTTCATTTTGTGTTTGCGTAAATGTCACTTTCCTGGAAAATGACACCGTGAATGTTGTATGTATAGGGATTGCATAGAGGAGGTCCTTTTCCATCCCCTAGAAGCAGGGCCGGCCCTAGCAGGTGCGGGGCTAGGGGCGAACCTTCAGTGCGGGGCCCTCCACTTAAAATATTAAACTCTATACCCCATCTACAAACTCGAGCATTTTGAATCCCTACCACTCTCTGGCTAAGTATGTGACAAACGCAATTGCACAATAAAAATTACTGCATTATTATTCCTTTTTCATAATATTATTTTTTGTCTAGCACGGACTTAACAATACGGTAATAGTTGAAATTGCGTTTTCGAAACTATCTTATATTTTAATTTTTTTTTCACGAACGCGGGGCCCCCCAAAGCGCGGCCCTAAGGCCGGCCCTGCCCAGAAGGCTGATATCTGTTGCAACTTCGGTCGCATTTTAATTAGATTTAAAAAATACCCGCGGCGCGGTGATGAGTTTAGATCGAAGCTAGTACGTTTTGATGTTATCAGTTACAAACTATCTGTTATTGATAATGCGATGATAAGTGTAATGCGATCAATTTTTTCTAATATTTTACATTATAATGCTTTTCATTACGGGGAATAGCATTGAAAAGTTATGCATTTGATGGATCACATCAGCATGTGTATAAGTTTCGGGTGATACCCAATATAATACCTTATTTCCCCGTGAAACTCGGTTCAGTTTGTCCGTCAGCGGCGCCTGTGGTGACTCCTGTAAAACTATTTACATGCGTGGTGGTTGACAACACATTTAGAGGCGACTTATGATCCTCTTTTGTAATATTCGCGGTTGTATGGCTACTGCTCACGATTGTACTCGTCCGTTACGGAGGCATTGGTTTGAGTTTTCGCGATCCAAAGCAAATAATTGTCACTCAGTCGAGTCAAACCTTTCAAATGGCGCGATTTATTTCGTGTTTTCATACAGGTGGACGGCTTGTGTCTTGTCACTTTCCGCCATTAAAATATTTTTCAAATAATTTGTAATGGAATTTTCTGTACTAACTCAAGTGTGATGTTTCCTTAACACTTACCGTGCTGACCTTATATTTATAGTTCTGTACCCCAGTGCGGACAATTTTCAATATATTTTGTTATTTCTCAACACTCAACCTTTGATACTAGAAATAGGTGTTTGGTATCATTTAAGAAAAATTATTTTTCTTTTTTTAAATTTACTTGTTTATTTTGAGTATGGTACCAATTTGTTAAAAAAAAGGCAAACTACGATTTTTCAAAAGACGGGTGGCGTAATACATCGTCCGAAGCAAAAATCGAAGCATTCCACGTGGCGTAATATTACGCCCATAGCACGCAAAGTGTTAAAAGCAGTGCTTGCAGTGCAAGTGATGTTTCCTAAAAAAAGTGATGCAAAAATCGTCGGTGGTGCAATGGGTTGAGGCACTCGCCTGCAATCTGAGGGTCAAGTGTTCGAATCCCAATCTAGGTGATTAATTTTTGCCGGCCTTGGTGGCGGTGGGGTAAAACACTCGCTAGCCAATCCGTAGGCCACTGGTTCGAATTCCGCCAGGGTAGGTGATCCCTAACCAGGGCATGGATATTTGTGTTGTGCGTTGTTGATGTTGAAAAACCCGTTGTAAAGGCCGCAATGTGCTGTTTTCGGGGAAATGGGAATTAAATAAATAAATGTTTGTAATTCCTATTGGTGTGATGCGAATGCGTGAAAGTGGCAACTTCGAAAACATGGCTTTACTTAAAAATATATGCAGACATTCTAACAGCATACAGCTTATGCAAAATTTTATTATTAATGATAGTTGCCCGATGCATATAAACAAAACATTATTGATGAAATTAAATTGTCAAAATGAAAGGAGTTGACAGTAAGAACGAGAATTCCCACTATCCTCCCTCAACGCATGGCTCAGGAAAAATGAAGATTATCGTTATCCTTACGCAACGTATCAGTGCTAGTGCACCGTGACTTCAACCCGTATGGTTCAACCACGAACAACTTATCATGCATGCGATAGCGTTACATCCGCACGTAAATATACGGTTCCCAGCGGGATATTGCTTTATTTATGTAACTACAAGTGTAACCTCATTACACTTTAATTGGTAGGTAATTTTTCTGTCTGCAGGCCAGAGTATTGATCATTTCTATGGTGTTTCCAACTTAGAAGCCGCTTCAAAAAGTGAACGGATCGCCACAGCTTTCTCGAGGCCCATTCAAATCGTTTTCTTCTCATAACTATTTCCTCGAGGATGTTTATCTCTGGGGAATTGCGATAACCCACGCGGTCTTTCGCCTTATTCCTTCCGTCGACGCTCGCCTAAAATACTACGACCGTGAGTGAGTGAGTCACTGACGGCTCGGGAGGTTAAAGCTCGGAAGACAGGTGTTTTAAGCCCCTCAGGGGGATGTTTGGCTCTTTTTTTTTACTTTATTTATTGGTCGTTGCTCAATTACTCCCCTCCGTTTACACCAGTCAACTTCCTCAACCTCCAGTGATCATGATCGTCTTCTTTTAAATCCGAGAGTTTTCGCTGACGTGGAAAACTGGAAAAAGCTGGATTGCTCTAGAAATTTCGATCTTCTGGAAATGCATGTGTAATTATGCGAGTAATTTCAAAAACTCCATTTTCGACGCAAAAAAGGTCCGGCGAAAACTGGGATAACACTAGAAAAAAATAATTTTTATTTACTTTCTTTTAGATTGTTGTTCTAATTTTCCCTTAAAACATGATTCCTTCAGTGGAAAATACTCCGCCAATTAATTTCCACTTCAAAATTTTCTGCTGACATAATTTCTTCATTTTTATTCTTCACTTGTTCAAATGCCTATATCTCACATTTGCAAAAATAGTTAGCAGGAGTGTTTATATGCTGGACTTCAGACCTATATTACTGAATTTTCTCTTGGGAGTATTTCTCCCACTTTTCAATGGGAAAATTTTAGGTAGGAATCTTTAGGGGAAGAGTGTTCGAATTTATATTAGGTATTTAAAAAAATCAAAATAATATGATAAAGCCTATCCTGTTTTATTATCATGCGTTAATATGAATACCTCAGAAGGATGTTTTCCAGTCTTTTAAACTTTATTTTTAGGTTCTTGCTCAATTACTTCCATTTGTTTACGCCAGTCAACTTCCTCACCCTCTAGTGATCATGGCGGTCTTCTTTTAAATTCCAGGATTTCCGCTAACGTGGAAAATCTACAATACTCCAGGAATTTCGTCCTTCTGGAAAAACTAACGGAATTTAGAAAGTATCCTAGAGTATACTATTATAATTCATTTTCGGGAATACGTCTGCGTGCTATTAATATTTAACTCAACGTTTCGTTCCACTTACTGGGAACGTCGTCAGGAGAATGAAAATATAAACACCTATCATACCGTTGGAAAAACTGGTCCATTGTTGTTAAGGTATTTAAAAAAGTAAATAAAAATAAAAATAAAATAAAAGCCAACTTCTTTAAAACATCTAATATAAAAAAAAAAGGAATATGAAAGGTGGAATATTGTAATTAAATTTTCGAAATGTATCTCTTCCACACATGGCTTAAATTATATCCATCATCCCTGTTAAAATTCATTGGTCTTTTAGAAATTTCTATCGCCTCTCTAATAAGCCGTGGATAATATGCAGATTTTCTTGCAATGGCTTTGGCCTCATCCAGGAGGATCTTGTGTCCTGGCCCCGACATAAAATGATCGGCGACAGCTGAAGTTTCCCATTGCCTTGCCTTCAGCGCCCTTTCATGCTCTTTCAGCCTTGTCACTATCTTCCGTTTGGTCTGTCCGATGTAACTAGACCCACATGAACACGGAATCTCATATATGCCTTCCATTTGTAATGGGGGAACAGCATCAATGACGGATGGAAGTAGGTCTCTGATCTTCCTCAACGTGCCAAACCTGGTTTCAACGTTGGCTTTTCCAAGGATGCGAGCAATCCGGTCCGTTGTTCCTGATACGTAAGGCAGAACTGCAAAAGCACTTGGTTTTGTTTTCTCCATCGGGGCCTTGACTTCCCTTAAAGCTCTCCTAATGAATGAATTAGCATATCCGTTTCCTTTTAAAATAGAAATAAGATGTTCCATTTCACTTTCTACGCTATCTTCATCAGAAACGGCAAGGGCTCTATGTCTTAAGGTCTTGATAACGCAGGACTTCTGACGCGGGTGATGGTGTGATGCCGCGTTTAAGTACCTATCTGTGTGGGTCTTCTTCCTATAGACCGAATGTCCCAAGCTTCCGTCTTGCCTTTTCCTTACTAGAACATCAAGAAACGGTAAGGAGCCATCTTCTTCGATTTCTTTGGTGAACTTGATGTTATCATGAATATTATTCAGGTGTTCATGGAAATATTCAAGAGCCTCTTTCCCGTGTGGCCAAATAACAAAAGTGTCATCAACGTATCGGAGCCAGCATACCGGTTGATATTCACTTGATGAAAGAGCATCGGCTTCAAACTTCTCCATGAAGAGGTTAGCTATGACCGGAGAGAGAGGGGATCCCATAGCAGCTCCCTCTACTTGGGAATATATTTCTCCGTCGTAGCGAAGATAGCTGTTTTTGAGGCATAATTCTGCGAGATCGGGTACATAATTAGGGAGCCCTTTCTTTTTTATTTTTATTTTTATTTACTTTTTTAAATACCTTAACAACAATGGACCAGTTTGTCCAACGGTATGATAGGTGTTTATATTTTCATTCTCCTGACGACGTTCCCAGTAAGTGGAACGAAACGTTGAGTTAAATATTAATAGCACGCAGACGTATTCCCGAAAATGAATTATAATAGTGCATCTAATCGCTGCGAAAACCTTAAAACTATCCTAGAGTATGTTTTTTTACTGGCGAAGTAGCCATAACAAGACTAAGAAAAAAATTTCTATCAGATTTTTTAAAATTTTCCCATAAATCATGATACATTTAATGGAAGTTCCTCTTTAAATAACTTTACGCTTCAAAAGTTTTCTGCTAGAATTGTTTTTTGATTCCTATTCTTGACTCATTCGCATCCTTACAGCTCATATTTGGAAAAAAAGTAGCATTACTGGGTTTGTGCTGGATTTCAGTGCTAGGTTACTGCAGTTTCTATTAGAGCTATTCCTCTGTCATATTGGGAAAATTCAAGGCTAAAATCTGTAGGAGAAGGCAGTAAATAGTACGCATATTTAGCATCCTAATTGAGTGGAGGAGTGAATAGCTGAGCAGGTTATTACGCAGTTGTGAGTGAATTTAGCGATTAGGCTTTAAAAAAAGAATAAGTAAAAGTGCACTGCACCTAAAAATTTATTCAAATCAAAAGACAAGAACATAAAAGTTGACTTTATCTTTTATGTCACATATTTCATTTGTTTTTTGATTCATTTTCACATACTTGGGGCAGAGCGGGGCAAATGGCATAATGTTTTTGATTTCGGGAAAAAATATATATATTTAAGATTTTTTCCACTGTATTTTTGTGTTCAATACATTTCATAGGGCCTATTAAAAATGTGAGGAAATTTTCTCAAACCGGTCTGTGCTTGTTTTTTAACGTTTTGAACTTGACACACCATTCTGCCCCGGGTTCCACTTTATCAGGTGTTTGTAAAAATCGGAATCAAACCTACCCTGCTTTATTGCCATGTATTTATATGAGAACCTAACTGCGCTAGAGTAGTATGGTGTACTGTAAGCTTTCACTCATGTTGCACTATCTTCCGTATGCATCAGTTTTGAGAAATTTTTTTTTCGGCAAAATTTTACCATCGTTCATTGTAAGTTTCAATCATTCTCCAACGCAAACAATTCATTTTTAAGTATATTAAAGGTCCGTCCCGTAACCTCCCGCACCTCTTCCTTTCTTTAAAAAAATTTAAAAAAATGTGTTCGCGGCGCTTCTCTCAGCGCACGAAAGACCTCTTCCGCTTGCGGGCGGCGACTTATGCGAGCGAAGAGGAAGCGAGAGTGAAGAGGGGACTAGAAAGTGGTGTGGGGTGAGGGAGGGGAGGAGAGGGGAGAGAGGGGAGGGGGGGAGGTTTGAAGTGGCCCGCGGGGCGGAGGGGGATATTTCTCCTCGCTGCAAATACGCCGACTTGAGGAAGGGAAGGAGTGACTCCCTCTTCGCGCGCTTGAGTTTTCTTCACTCGAGGCTGAGTGGGAGTGAGGTAGTTAGCGGAAGCGCGGGTGGAGGGAGGAAAGGGGGAGGGGTGCGGGAATGAAGTATCCTCGTTGAGGTGCGTGAGTATATTTGGAAGAGGTTCTCCATCGCGACTGAGACGGAATCAAAACAAATAATTGTCGGATCTGATGCTGGAATATGTTTTTCTTTCGCGTGAACATTTCTCGTTGAAAAGGAATAGCTACAAAAAATTAGATTTTGTGAAGCATCCTCAAAATTCTCTGGGGTCACAATACTTTTAGCTCAAGGCTCTTCGAGCCATTGGCGGATTTAGGGGGTCACGTCCCCCCTCCCTCCCAGACGCTTAAAAATAGACAAGATTTTTAATACGATTATCACTGTGTTCGTTTTATTTTATGCATTACGGAGCCTCGATAATTTAATTTAATATTAATAACTTTCATACATAAATAAAGAGAATATTTTCTACAGTAATTGCTGTAATTTTTTAACCTCAAATATGAGAAGACCAGTCAGACCCTTTTGGCTCCCCACAAAAAATCCTGGATCCGCTCCTGCCTCGAGCCAATAATGAAGTGTTTGGAAGGAGGTGATCAATCTCCACTATGTAAGATGCACACCACACGGATATCATAAAGATAACCAATGATAAAAAAATACACGCAGGCATTCATACAGAGGCAAAACTTGCACACGGTTCGTCATTCCTATAGAAAATCCATGAAACGTTAGAGTACCTGATGGAAAATAAATAAATGAAATGAGTCGTCCTAGCGGTTTAGGCCATTAATTTTATTAATCTAGACACCGATTCTATCCTTTGTAGTCGAAGGTAAAAATGAAATTTAAACTCAATCTGTTTTTCACTCTATTTCATTTATTTTCTTCGTGTGATCACGTTTATCATAGCGCAACGGTAAACGAAGGATATTTTTCACGTCTGAGAAAAACTCTTCCCCAAATTACTTTGAGAATTTAGCCCATACTTTGCTCTACGATCCTGTAAAGATTCCCATCCTATCTCGCCTGATATGTTGAAAACTCTTCACTTTTAATCGCAGTAATAACTCATCACGAATATGACCACCCTGCGTTGCACTCTATCAATTTCAGCACTTAATTATTATTCATAATGGCCCTAAACACTAACTGCATAATCCGAGTTAGGCGTAATTAAAGAAATGTAGGTTATCTATTTCACCTTTTTATGGCGTGATAATATTTGTATCTTGATATTATGGATGCGTTAATTTTTATCGAATGAAATATTTTTTTGTTTTGTCATCCTACAGTGATCCTTGGTGAGATTCCGATGGTAGCTGATATTCTATTATGAGTTCAGCATATAGAATACACTTTTCTCTATAGTTTTTGAGTATTCAGAGAAAATCACTCTTTCAAAGGCATTTTTTTTTCAAGGGCGTCTCATTCTTATTGTCAGCGGTTCAAATAGGTAATAGATAGTTAGTGAGGCATTTGGCGAGTTAGGTAACTGATGGAAATAAGTTCCTACCCTCGTTGAGATGGGTATGTATATAAATATACTCTTAAGGTATTTGTTTGAATTTTACCCTGCGCACGATAGATAGGGATAGCTAAGGTTTATGCGCAACTTGATTGAAATATATTTGTGAGTCACCTTAAGGATTTATTCAACCGTATAACTGTTCAACAACAATTATTTTTCCCTCTGGATTATAGAAATGATTACCTAGTTACCTAATGGCAGATGAAAAAAATCGGACGATTTGAAAATTATTTGCTAAAATTTTGATAAGAATTTACAAGTATTTGTAAAAATTTCCCAATATTTGCTTTGCAAAAATTCCCGATATTTCTATAGTAAAAATTTCCTCGAAATTCTTAAAGACTGTAATATTTTAACGCTATCTTATGGATGTATCAATTTATTATAGAAAGTAATGGTTATTTTATTCTCATCCTGTAGCGATCCTTTATGACATCGCCGTAGTAGCTGATTTTCTATCACGTTTTTAACATATACTTATTTATTTTCTCATTTTTATGCAAGTCTCTCCAGTGAAATCTAATTTTCGTCGGCATTTACTCAAATTTCTCTCTTATCGTCGTCTACATGCAATCTGAGAGATGTGGTAGGTTGCGAGGAAGCAGGCAGCGAGAATGAAGTACCCTCGTTGAGGTGCGTGAGTATATTTAGACTCGAGTGAGAGAGAGTTTTTGAGCGGTTTCGATAGTCCTCGGCGTCGTGAATGGGACATCGTGGGGGAAACGCTCAAATAACCTCGCATGTGTGTGTCACACACTACGAGCTCTTTCAAAGAGTCACTCTCCACAAAATATTTTCATGTTTTACTCGTCCGTGAGTGTGTTTGATTTTTTTTATCTCGGAAGGAAAAAAAAGTGCCAACTTTTTTTGTCACATCGTATCCCTGCCTATCGTCGTCAAGTTTTTTAAAACGGATATGAGAGATATATGCATCGTTGATTAAGTGCCCGTGATGGCTCACCCTAGCTGCCTTTGGAGGTGGAGTTTTAAATTTATGGTGCCAACTGCTGAGAGTGGAATAAATTCATTGCGCGTGGAGCGCGCTATATTTTGGGTGGCTTTTTCAAACAAGTCGTTATTGGACCACGCCCTCTACGAAATGTGTGCACTGCTCGTGAGTCATCCTCCGTTTTCACTTTATGATTGTACCGTGACATTTAGCACGGTTTTTTAAAATGAACGTTTTTATTACCACTCACCTACCACTCACCGTCTTCCGTTTCCTTTGGCTTAATGAAAGGATGTCATCCTTGTCGGTACAGTGGTGTATTCGGAGGGTAGCCTAATAATTTTCTCTCTTCTCTTGCATTTATTTTTATCGAGTGAATTATTTAGTGCCAAGTGACTTATCAAGAAGACCGTCAATACTCGCTTCTCGATTAAGTGGAGGTTGGCCAATAGATTGATCGTATGTTCAAGAAATTCTATTGTGTTAATGGATCTTCAATAAAGGCCATTACTACAATGGCTTGTTATCTTTTTGAATGATGCGCATGGTCAATTATTATTATTATGACACATTTTTCGCATGGCTCCTGAAATTTTATAAATTTTTTGGCAGAGTTTTTTGATTTTTTAAGGGATTTTTTTAATGTCTTGATAATGAGTCCTTACATCACCGATATTTTTTGCCGTATTTATGGATCAGTTCATTCATCCATGTAAGAATGTGTTTCTTTGTAATTGGCTCTTAAGGATTTTCTCCTTTGGAAAATTACACTTTCTCGTATTACGTAGTCAATCTTGCTTGAAATGATGATAAACAATAGATGACCGACTTCAGCTTAATTTTCTGAAGAGGATGGATCCATTTTCTCTTTTTAGTAGAAGGAAGAAATGAGACAATGTGGAAGACTTTATCACCATTGACTAAGTTCAAGTAATGCTTAATTTAAATCTTAAGATTCGCTTTCAGCAGTCCACAATGTATTTGTATTAATAATCCGCTTAATTTATATGCATTCGGTTTTTACTCCTAAAATCGTTATTATTGACCATCTATCTCCTCCTCTCTTCAAATTAGACTGCTGGGATTTTGATTGAGGAACAGTAAAAGACAAATAAGCCTACCATTATTGGCGTGGGATCCTTTAAGCCGTTAAACTGCTTTACCTTCAAGGTGTTTAAGCCAGCGAAGATCGGGATTCGGTTATTCAATTTATCCCTCTTGAAAGAAAAAGAATGGAATGATAAGTACAACGCCGATTTACGCTCCGTAACCTGAGCATAAGTAGCTTTTACGGGTGGAGGATTTTTCCGGCCATTTCTCATTTTCTGCTCCCCATCTATTTTCAAGTGAGTTGCGTTTTGCGCCGGGCATTGCGTTAATATACAAGTGTATACATATATGTATATCAATGGCAGACGTTTTCCCCTTGAATGGGTTCATAAGTGAGAGTTGTGGACTTGATTATTTCGAAAAATCTGATTTCCTGCTGAATTACTGAGATTCTGAAAATAGTTTTTTTTATAAAAATTGAGCTTGGTATCTGCTTGGGACTAGTGGTTACGTATTTTTCTTTGAATTCAGTTGTGAGCCAAATTAATTACACAGATTGTGTGACACACTTTGCGTAGTGAGCTGTAATGGACATGAAACATTTGCTGATGGGGTAAATTTCGTAAAACGTTGGTGTCATGCATGTTATTTGCGAACGCTTATTTTACTGGTTGTCTATCTATGTGAGAATATTTACGTGAATGATAACTATTTTAGAGTTATGCCAGGTTAAGGTTTTAAAGGGCTAGGTAGGGAATTTATATCATACATATCTGATAAAAATTTATCATATTAATTAAAGCGATGGAAGTAAATTAGTTCGAATTATGGAGCCATGGAGGTAAATTTTTGAAGCATTTCTGAAACTATTCCACACAGAGCTTTATTTTCTCTTGTTTTAGTCCTCTCAATATATTAATATGATTTCTTTTGGACTATTAATGAACGAATTCGGAGTCTATTGGAAAAAATATATAATCTCTTATGTAAAGCAACCTGTCCTGACTGGCTCTTTTACTCACTCATTAACGCACAGTCCAAACTACTCGGTGGTCATGGTTGAAACCATTTACGTCGTGATTCCCAGTAATTTAAAGTCGCTTTGCTAATTTTGATATCTTTTTAAAAAGAGTGTTGAGTCCTGTACGAATATATTATTCCTATCCATATTATCCATGGGTATTTTTATTTTTATTCTCCCTACCCAGAGATGAATATCATGTTTTCCCAAGTTTTTGGTTTTTATCATTACTTTAACGAACTCGGAAGTTGAACACATACAGAATTTTATCCATGTGTAGCATCACTTCAGGTGCGTGAGCTACATTCGTGAGTTGACAAGTAAGTTACATTTTCCCCTTTTTGGATCCACTTTAGACTTTTACTGCAATATTTAATTTTTTGACAAGTATTGAAGATATTGCTAAAATTCGCAATTATCATCGCTATAAAAATTGATAAAGGATTGGTAGCCTTTCAATTCGATTTGCATTTTTGGTGAAAAGAATCCACTATGATTACTTGCAGACTTAAGAATAATGACAGCGTATCAATTATGCAACCCCTTCAATTCATTTGGTGTCAATTAGTATGATTGATAAGAGATATTATTTGTAGGAAGTGAATTTGAGGAAGAAGTTTAAGTATTTAAGTGTGGTATGCAAAAGGTAGTTAATTTTTTTGTTCTGTGATATGTATATCTGTCTCTCTCTAAATCAGGAAATAAACTACGTCAAATTTTAGCAATTGTTCATCGTCCAGCACGGTTAAGTTTAAGATTTATGTACTCATTGTTTCTTTCCTACGGAATTTTTGGAGCATTTACTCACTATACGTAATACCCCTTAAATTTTTGCCAAGATGGAAAATAGAAAATTTAGTCTTTTGAAATTTTTTCCTAGGGTTTGAGACGATTTTAAAGGGGGTAGGTTCTATGACTTCTTGTCGTATATCGATCGTCTCGTTCACCCCAAGCCTTGGTATGAGTGAGTGAGTCGGTCAGTGAGTTATCGGAAGTGGTAGTAGTAGCTATATCTAGTATAAAAATGCAAAAAATATTTAATTAATGTGTTTTGTGACATTTATATGTGTCGCTTTCTAAATCAGGAAATAAACCACGACAAATATTTGCAATTATTACGCGTCAAGCACGGTAGGGTTTAAGATTTATCTACTCATTGTTCCTTTCCTAAGGAATTTTGGATCATGTACTCGTTATGCGTAATACCCCTTAAATTTATGCCAAGATAGAAAATAGAAAATTTAGTCTTATGAAATTTTTTTCTAGGGTTTGAGAGGATTTTAGAGGGGGTAGATTCTATGACTTCTTGTCGAACATCGATCGTCTCGTTCAGCCCAAACTTTTGTATGAGTAAGTGAGTCTGTCAGTGATCGGAAGGAGTATCGGAAGTGGTAGTAGTAGCTATATATAGTATAAAAATGCAAAAAATATTTAATTACTGTGTTTTGTGACATATATATGTGTCGCTTTCTAAATCAGGAAATAAACCACGACAAATATTTGCAATTATTACGCGTCAAGCACGGTTAAGTTTAAGATTTATCTACTCATTGTTCCTTTCCTACGGAATTTTGGACGTGTGCTCGTTATGCGTGAGTTTCCCTTTCTAAACCGTCTCCTTAAATTTAGCCAAGAATTTCCCGGAGGAACCATTCGTTAAAGAGACCGTAACCTCGCCGTCTTGAACAGCATCCAAGAATACGCTGGTGACTATTTCTTCTTAAAGTGCGCTGATGGAAGGGTAGTAACCCTTCAACTTCTCTGAAACGTTTTTCCAACTCAACTCACAAACTTCAAATATTTTCCCAGTCTCTCTGGCGAAAAACCCTTTAAAGGGGAGTGGGGGTTGAAGGGGCTTTTCTCTCTCCCTCCTCTTCGCAATTGTCCGCGACGCCGCTAGGAGTGCATTTTTGTGCTTTCTTTTTTTTCTTACTTTCGCCTTTCTTTTTTTTTTTCTTTAAAACTACTGCACCGCTTCGCCCACGGGCCTAAAAATAGTAGTGCGCGCGGCGTGTAAACTGCGCGGGATGGCCCGAGGGCGAGGAGGAGGAAAGCGTGGAGGTCTGGGCGAGGTTGGTGGAGTGGTGGTGACTGGGGGCTACCCTTGGGGTATAGCGGGTCATTTTGTCTGAGTGTTTTGTTGCGGATGTGGAGTGATGCCAAATTAGTGGCGACACTCGTCTTAGGGCCAGGATGCGGACTTCCTCTTTCTTTCCCCATCCCACTCGTGCGACCAATGGCCGTCTCGTAAACTCGTCGCAGCGGAGGCGTTTTAGAGTACGTGCCATATTTACTACGAGATTCACGATTTTTCGGGATCCCTGGTCTAATGTTTCTTGGAAATCTCTTCTTTTTAAGGACTTTTGTTTATCAATGGTTTATTTACACATTTATTTCGCGTTTGTTAAAAAAAGCCTTTAGTTATTCAAATTCCAATTCAATAAATAAAACAGTAAAAAGGTTCTATTGCCTAATCATTATTAGATTAATTACTAAATTTATTTCGATATTCACGGTTTTTCTGGATGTCTCTTAAAATTTCTCCGTTTTAAGGACTTTGATCTTTCAATGGTTTATTTAGAAATCGTTTATTAAAAATTCGTTAGTAATTGAAAGTTTAATTAAAAAATAAAAAGTAATTAGGTTCCCCAATGGTTGAAACCTGCTAGGGGTTTACCGACTCTTCTGGAAACAGAGGACATTACTCAATCATAAACCAAAAATACGCAGCACAAAACAACCAACCTTTGTCCATATGTCATAAATACAAGTCGTCATATATAGCACATTTTTTATCACAAAACATGCATATCATCCATGCATAAATTTGGATATAATTAAACAAAATAAATATTTTATAGACATTGATGCCATATAAACTCTATTTGTTACACTTTTAAATGGTGGAAAGAAACCTTAGCACAATCTCTCTGAGAAGGTAGGGAAGTACACGATTTTGAGCCTTGGTACAGAAATGATCTGCGAAAGATTTCCATGTTTTGTGTAGGAATGACATTGGTATAGTTTGATCCAAGGGTGTATAGTCTTTATCTTTCTATGCCACGACTATAAAAATTTTGTAATACTTTATAAAAATACAAATATCTTAGTGCCATCATCCATCCATTACTCTCATTCAAACTCATAATTGCCCGTTGCCATCATTGTATTTTACTGAGTACCATCTTGAATTTGTCTACATTTCAATAGCCTTAATGAATTTTAATTTAAATATAGCAGAATTGAATATTATCAATTGATCTGATTTCGGCTCAATTTTCGAAGATGGAAAAAGTTCCAACTAAGTTATACATTGTACAGGTATAGCAGAAGTCATATATTTGAAGCACAATGTCGGCATTCCTTAACTTAAAACATAATAGTGGCAAAATATTGTGTATAATTAAAAAACAATAATTTGCCACAAGCATTACCCGTAATGGTTTATCATTTTATTTAAAAAAACAAATGCATTAGGGAAATCAAGTAAAGTTTCATAACAGGGAAGTCGAATTCGTGATTCCGCATTTGCTAGAGGAAGCTTTTCATCGTATCACATCACCTACTTATGACCTCGAAATAACTCAAATAATTCATGAGGGTGCGATGTAATTTATCAGACACCACACAAGAGTTTAATGTGAACGATTTTAATATACCATGCATTTTGTCTACCGCCCTTCTCATCGGTCATTTGTTATTAATAATTGGTAGCAGATATGTGAGCGAATATAATGTATTTGTCTTATGAATAATGGAACAGTTTTGAGGGAAATCAGTGCTATGAAATGAAAGGAAATCTGAATATTGGAACTGTCTTAGTCAATTAGTCGATCGGTTTTCTATGTGTGTTGGAATTTGGTCGTTATTGAATATTAAAAGGGAAAGAATGGTAATGATGAATAATGGATGACTTTCGTATAAATACTTCCGAATCACCATACCGATAATATGGATTCGATTTATCAATCGGTAAATGCCTTCGGCTATTGATGTATTACATTCATTTTATAAGTTATTTTTAAGTTTTAGCAAGTATTTATAGCTAAATTGACAGTGAATTTTTTTTCTATGTGCGTAATATTCCGTGTTGCTAGGGTTCATCTCGTTTTCCAAATGGTTTTATTTGAATGGGCTTGTGCAGAGATTATATTTATAAACTCTTTTTTAAATGCAATATCTTGTTGGCGCCCACAAAGCTTTTTTGGAATGGCAAATCTGAAAAAGACCGAACGCTGTTTGTCTCCTTTTTTATGATTTTGAAATTTACGTCATAGTGGAAGCCGTGCATTATTAGAATAGTTTTAATGCAATCATACTAATGGTTGTTGTCAAAAAATTTCATTAAATACGAACATGATTTTAGAATGATACTAATATATCAACTGGGTCAAGTGCTACTTGGCTCTCTAGTAATGGAATGTTTATTTTTTAACTAGCAAGTTAACTTTTCCCTCATTATTCTTTTGGGTAATCGTTTTCTTTCATTTTCTCTGCATGGCCTAGCCTTTCTATTGCCGCTGCTTTCACGCATTGATGACAGTTATTCAACTTCAATTAAGTTGGCTATCTCTACACGATATTTGATTATCCATCAATTACCTTACCAGACAGGGTGTCTTCCTTTGTATATTTGACCCATATTTGGCTGTAAGAAGATGTTTAATGGGCGTGCTTTAATGCTGTCGCGACATTGTCATTTATGTGCTCCGTTTCGTTGTAGAAAACTCCTTGAAAAACCTACCACACCCAAGTTCCTTCAGCTAAGCTCGCATAACGCGTGGAAGTTGTAATCAATTTGGAATGGACCCAGTAAGGGTGGAAGCCAGTGCTTAATGCTCCATTTCCGTGTCGGATTCCGCGAGTGTGCGGAAATTGTTAATCCCGTTGATGTGGGCGGAGGAGGAACTTTGGCTGAGGAAGGAGTTGGTCGGGTCTTCCTATATCTCGGTGGGGTGAGGGAGTTAACAGTCATCTCCGCATCTTGTACGGCGCTAATTTCCTCGCCTTAAGCGTTAAAAGGAGGGTTACCATAGGGTGGGGTAGGAGGAAACGGTCTGTAGAATTTTAGCAGAGGGATTTAGCTGGATGACGAGACAGATATCGACAATTCTTGATTTCTTTGTCACCATTTTCATTTTCGTCCCGCTCAGCGTTATGTAACTGAGGAAATTGGTATTCCTACGAAATGTGTTTGAAAAATTCTATTGAATTAGCCACAAGTACTTATCGGTCGTAATGTAGGAGTTGAAGGAATAAAAAATTTGCTTTTTCCTTATGGTGATTTATTTTTTACGACCATGGTTTTGTAACATTTTCAAGGTCATAATGGTGAAAAATAGGTAAAAAATAAATCAACATGTGGGAAAAGCATTCGTTATTTTTTCAACTCCTACGGTGAAAGATTTCCAGCAATTGAGGCAAAATCCTATCCTTGGTGCATATCTTTACTCGTGCGCGACTCTGCGTACAAAGTAATTTGTTACATGCGGCTGTAATAGTTATTTCCGTTTATATTTCGCCGCTAATTTCCTCGCCTTTAGCGTTAAGGGAGGGTTCCTTAAAGGATGGAGTGGAAGGAAACAGTGGGAAGAGTTATAGCAGAGGGTTTAGTGAGCAAATTTGAGCAGGAGCCGTTGGGAAGGAGGGTGCAAACGGTATCATGTGGTGTTTCTCTTTCCTCTCCGCCAAGCTTGCATGGAAGCTTCTTTGATCAGCAAAAGCAGTCCTCGAGGTGTTTGCACGTTGAATTTCAATAACTGACGGGTTCAACCTCGGTCGCCTCCTCTCTAGTGTGAAACTTTCGGTGATCTAAAGGGTGGCAAAGCTTATGAAATAATGGTAGGTATACAAACGTCTCCCATTCCTACTGAGCGTCGTAGCGGAAATTAGGTTCATGCATGTACTGATGAGCTAAATATTGGACAGGGAGACAGAAAATCTAATTTCGTCATAATTTTTTTTTCTTCAATTTTTCGTTATTTTTCATAAAATTTAAATTTATTTGCGCATTTATATAACTTTTATCAAACTTGCTGCGAAAAAAATTGGGTACATCAAAAATGGCTATTCGGGCTTCCAGCCGGGTGGTCTAACTCCATTCTGCCGACGTTTCGGGACTCGATTCTGGATTTTCCATCCTCAGAGCTGATGATGGAACATCTAGAGAGACTACCCAGCTGGCAGCTCGAATAGCCTTCTTTGACTATATTCGCTGGAAAAGCATAAGATCTTACTTCAAAGTGGGTGCCTTTTGTAAGGATAGTCGAGTGAAGCACCAATTTCGTGACCCATGCCTCGGAAAAAAGTATTTTACTGCAACCAAATTTAGGTATGTACCTACCTACTAGATACTCGTCTTTGCTATAATCACAAATATCTTACAGCATAAGCACTGCTATCAATATTTAAGAATATTGTAATGAATTGGAGAATAATTTGATTCATGAGATATGAGCAAGTTAAGGTGATGTAAGGTGACCGGTGTATATAAATCCAGACACATCGATTATCGTTGCCATTCGTGGTTGGCATTCTGTTTGCTTTTTATTTTTATTTTATTTTTATTTTAAAGAAATATAACCACATACAGCATATGCCATTTTATAGTGGCCAGGTAACAATACATAAATTAGAGGACGAAGACGCAATATAACATGTAGAAAACAATAATTTCATTCACAAAAACAAAAGGACAACAAGAAACTGCAGTAACAGACTACTTCGGTGACAGATAGGATAGGGAAAGGCTTATGAAGGATTTCAATGGAAGTGCAAAGGGGTCGATGTGTGGAGGGAGTGAGTTCAACACAGAAGTAATGCGGTAGAAAAACGAACGTTTAGTGAGTGAAAGTCTAGGAATGGGCATGTGGATTAGGGGATGAGAACGGGTAGGGCGGGGTGGAACTTTAAAATTGATAAAAGAGAGCAATGCTGGGCAGTCGATGGTGGAGTTGAGAATCTTATAAATAAGTTTTAAATCAGCTGTGAGCCTATGGGTAGTGAGATTAGGGATGAAGAGGGAGGAGAGAATAGCATTAGTGGACATGTTGCGTAAATGCGGTATTCTATTTTTTACTATATTGGCAAAGAAATTGCTGACACAGTCCAGGGATGAGAGGTTGGTTTGTGAAGAGATAGACCAAATGGGACAAGAGTAGGTAAGAATTGGAAGAATGATAGATGAAAAAAAAAGTTCGAAGTGCCTGGGGGGTCTTTAATTTCAGTGAAACGGAACAGGAGTCCTAAGAGGGACATTGCTTTAGACTTGATGGATTGTATGTGTGGAGAAAAATTTAATTTATCATCAGTGATAATGTCTAGGTCCTTAGATGTTGATACACGTTTCAGCGAGTGATTAAAAATACTGTAGTCAAATTGATGAGTTATCTTCTTTAGGGAAATGGACATCACACTACATTTATCTGGGTTTAATGCAAGATTCCAGACATTACACCAATTCGATGTCTGACGTAAGGCATCTTGTAGGTCTTGGCAATCAGATGGTTTTTGAATTTCCTTGAACAATTTACAATCGTCAGCATAAAGGAGAGTTTGAGCTTGGGAAGAGGGTAGCAAAGAGGCAAGATCATCAATATACAAGTTAAACAGATAAGGACCAAGGACACTCCCCTGAGGAACCCCAGATGTCAGAGGAGACCAAGGAGAAGATGAGCCAGAAAGAATAACCCTTTGAGTTCGATTGTTGAGGAAGCTAGTTAGGAGACTTTTGAAATTACCAGAAATATTAAATCGTTCACCTAATTTGTGGAGGAGGAGGCTATGATTGATAGAGTCAAAAGCTTTGGAAAAATCCAGGAAAATGGTGTCTAACTGTGATTTATTATTAATGGAGTTAATGGCATTATGCTGAAAGACGGATAAGTTGGTCATGCATGAGCGACCCGGAAGAAAACCATGTTGATTATCAGAGAGATGAGGGGAGGTGAAGTAGTATAGTCGATTTAAGATTATTCTTTCACAAACAGAAGAGAGAACTGGAAGTAAGGAGATGGGTCTATAGTTTGATGCAACATTTTTTGGCCCGGTTTTATGAATGGGGATAACATTAGCAGTTTTCCATTGTGGTGGAAAAATGCCAAGGGAAAAGCATCGGTTTAAAAGCAAAGTTAAAGGAATGGAAAGTGATTCAGCACAATGGTGAACAAATATCGGACTCAGGCCATCAGGGCCTGATGAACGTTGAAGGGGAATTTTGCGTAAATATTTAAGAACTTCAAGCGGGTCGGTTCGGATTTCAGAGAGGCAATTACTGGAAATGGGTGCAGGGAAGTGATCATGGGTGAGAGGTGGGGAAGAGAGGGGCGTCATGCATTCAGAGAAGAATTTGAGAAAGAGGGTCGTCCTGTTTTCTCCAACGGGATTAGCATTACCGTAAGAAACTATTTCAGGGATTCTAGGTTTACTGCGGCGGCGAAATTCTTTCTTCTTCTTCTTTTTTCTTGATTCTTTGATCTTGATTAGATTCAATTGCCATAAGTAAGCTAGTAATATACAAGTGTATGTATAATATAAATGTGCATTTCTTCGTTTTTTTTAACCGGGTATTCGCATGTTTAGTTTGAATCACTCAGGTTCATCCCAGTAGCTACTTATGTGAACTGACTTTCTTCAGTAAATTACATTACTGTCTAGACTTTATTCATTGCAGGTTTGCATAGTGGCAAATATACAACCGCTTCGAGGGATTGAGTGAGAAAATATATTGGAAACTAGGATTAGGAGAAACAGGGATGTGATTTGCTGGATTAGTGGTCTCGTATTTCAATTTCTTTGCCAGAGGGAAAGAACGGATCTTTTTGATGCAGAGTCTATTTTCAACACTTCTTTGAGCCTTTGCGAATCACTACGCTAATCTTAATGAAGCCGCACATCCTATCTATCAGAAAGGAAAGGAATGCGGAAAAGTCCAAATTGGCCACGGTAGAAGAGGAACATAAATAACGACTCAAGTTTTACGTAAGTATTGGTATCTTTTCTGCTCCCAATACGGTCATAACAAGTGTGTGGGTAGAAATTATGATTTTTGGCATTTTTTTCTGCGATAGTTTTTGTGAATAAGTACTACACATATAATAGACGTCTTTATCTTAATATAAATTATCCCTCTCTTTTTGATTTGAATGAGTAATGGAGTAAAGTGTGCTGCCAATGAAATGCATTGGAAATACAGAGAAATAAACTGACAGAAAAATGTACTAGTGAATTTTTTACAGTTTTAACGCCAGAGTAGGCAGTGTTATTCGGATCACTATTCAGGGTTTAATGTTTTTAAAGCTGCGGCGGCTCATATTAATTGGCACGGGACAAAATTTCCCTGGACCGGGAATCGAACCAAGGGCTGCTCAGATCACTCCGCTATCTAGATTTATATATTCTCTTCGACGGTTCATTTATGTATCCAAATATTTTTCAGAGTGTAATGGAATCAAGAATGAAATTGTTGGTATCATTCTTGACAACCAGCAACTCGCATGAATGGTTCTGACTTGCACCTTTATTTTTTTATTTCCTCCGATTGACAAAAATTTCAGCTATACTTTTGGAGTTGCATTATCATTTACTGCTATGGAAATTCCTTTATAAAAGGATGGGCTACCATTTCATGATTAGCTCGAAAATCAAATCATTAATATTTAGACACTGAAAATGCTAAGGAGAAATGAGTGTTCCGCGAGCAAATTTTCGATGATGATTTAAGTGAAACAATAACATTAGTAATTGCTATATGAAATATGAGGCTATATAATCCTGTTTATTTAATTTATCATCAAATGTTGATTTAAGTGAAACAATAACATTAGTAATTGATCTACGAAATATGAGGCTATATAACCCTATTTATTTAATTTATCATCAAATGTTGATTAGTATCGTAGGGAATATATCAGTACCCTAAATTCTCAAGCATAGCGCGATTTCATGCGTAGAGCGCAGGTCACCCTTCGGCTGTTTCTCGTGCCTCTCTTTTTTAAACATAACGCGCGAACACAAGCAAAGCCTTGGCAACTGAAATCCATTCTCTCGGAATCATCGCAATTTGCAAGCGATTCCATCATTTCTCTGATTTTATATTTGAATGATTCAAGATATTGTTTTATAAAGTGCCAAACTAGTAATTCTATACATAACAAGCAATTCGTTCATCTTATACATTATGTACATCAAATAATTTCAAAAATAAAGGAGAAAAACCATGTATAACGCTCGCGTTAAGCTTGAGAATTTAGGATTAAAGTGATTGAGCCTCTGAAACCAAACAACTATAACATTGCATTGTGGGTAGCGATTCTCTTAGTAGTGATAAAAGTGGTGTACGGTGGAATATTTACATTGCTTAGCCACAGATTCTGAAGATTATTTGAGGTTGACGTGATTAACTACTTGTGAAAAATAGTCTTCTTATTGCATTTTTGGTGAATGCATATCTTGCATTCTGCTCTTCGTGATAGAGCCGCAACAGCTGCCCTCATCGTGGACGCTCACATTCTTTCTTCAGTAGATTTGAAAGCAACTTAAGGATGAACTTAGGTGTTGACAGTAGGGATTGTCTTCGTAGGGAGCTACACCATTCATTCTAATCGTTCGTGGTGTGGCTTGTATTTGATGCATTAGAAGTTTTTTGAAAGCATCTTCGAAAGCGAAAAAGTTTTGAAAGCAGCTTAAAGATGAAGTTTGATGTTGACAGTAATGATTGACTTCATTGAGAGCAACATAATTCATTCCACACGTTCTTGGTGTGGCTTGAATTTGATGCATTACAATTTTTTTTCCAAAGTATTGATTCAGGTTTTTAAAAATATTTTAAAATAAAAAAATGAAACCGTTTCCACCGAGTTTTTTTTCCGAGCGGTAACCAAGTGACTAAAACTAAGGTCGGGGAACTCGATCTAATTCCAAAGGAAAACATAAAAAAAGTCGAACGTGAGGGGAAGACTTTTCAATCGAATTTCGGCTCCTAAACTGTGGCGAGCAAACATAGAATCGGTCTGAGGGGCAGTTTGGACTGCCCTTGAGTCGCTTTTTAAGGGTGCTAATTGCTTTGCCCGGAGAGTGCCAAGGAATTCCGTCTAGTGTGTCTGCCACGAGGTGCTTCCCGAAGTTAACGCTCTTCTTCTGCTAGCACTGTCTGGGCTGCGAGAGTCATTTGGTCTCGCTTCCTTCATTTTAGTGGAACTTCGTCTCAATTTTTATCGCCTAGTCTAATTTGCTGGGCATAATTTATGTTAGCTATTTACTCATAACTCTTTAATTATCACATTCGTCATCATTAGTCAACAATCCTAAGATTGGTTTGAAGCAGTTTTCCATTCCTCTCCCCTATCAGCTAGCCTTTTCATAGCGACGTATTTCTTCTCTTTTACATCCTTTATAACCTATCCTATGTCACTCATTTGAGGCCGTCCCTTTCCCATTTTCCCTTCCACCTGTCCTTCTACGATTGTTTTCATCAGGTCATCATTCGTCAGAATGTAGCCAACTAAGTTGTCTCGTCTTCTGCTTATGATTTTTAGAAGACTTCTCTTTTCTCCCACTCTTCTGAGCACTTCCTCATTACTTACACAGTCGATCCATTTTATCTTCACCATTATTCGGTAGCACCACCTTTCGAATGCTTCCACTCGTGACGTCTGCTGCTGTCCACGTCCAAGACTCTCTTTATTTAGCTCTCTTTAAAAGTTTATTAAGGTACCCCAATTATAAAGAAGTTAACATTTCGGGTTCCCTCGGAGTTTCGATCTACATTGTTGGCTGTCGCCGATATTCTAATCACACTAGGTGATGTCTGGTAGACGACGGTTTAAACAGCCCTTAGATGAGAAGTGAGAAACAGTAATTTTTTCATGCGTTGTAATGCCTTTCCATTGTTTCTCGATGTAGTCCTAACTAGGTAGATTAGATAGCTGGTGACGCTCGTCAAACTAACGCCTTAGGGTGAAGACGGAATCTCAAATATATGTAGCCTATTCAGATGATCCTTTTCTCACATCCCAAATTATATGGTTTATAACCAAATGATCTCGGTCTCAGTTCCATCTAGTCTTTTTCGCTCTCAGAAAATATTTCAAATGCCTATTTTACCGCGCTCATTCTAATAATAGCTTTTTTGACAATTTTAATGCTTATTTGGGTTATTAAAATTGCATCAGTCATCCATTTTGGATCTATCCTACTCGATTCATTATACTCTGTGCTGCTCTCAACTCGAGATATACGTTGATTCCTTTGTTTCAAAACTTAATCAGGTAATTGGTTGAGTGGGAAAATGCCATTTTTATATTCTATAGAATTTCCTGTGCAAGCAATGTATTTTTTATATCGTTGTCGAAGTTATTCACTTGAGTTTACAATTTTTTATATCCTGTACGTGTAATTATGAGTTAATTTTGAAAGAGTTATTGGAATATTTTAAATTAATTGCGCGCGTAATACATATATTATTACTTCAAAATTTAAAATGGACATATGAGAATTAGATTACGGAAATCTCATTTATCGGTAGAATTATTTCCTCGTTTGATGCTGAATGGTACTACCCAAATTAATTTCTATGCTTTTTGTAAAACTTGTCGTGATTAATATTTTGGCTAACTGCTACAAAATTTCCGATTCAAATTGAGCATAGATTCCGTTGAAATTCCTGCGGATTGATATTAGATTTACCAAATTTTCGGTGGAACATGCAAGTGGTCAAGTAGAAAAAGAAAAATACCTGTCCTTAGTAAAATATATATTTAGTACGATTCTCAGTACCGAACTCATGATTAACCATTCCAAATTAGACTTAAATTAGCCGATAGTTTGGATGTAGGTTACGAATTTGAGTGTGATCGGCGATTTCGCATTAGATTGGGGCGTGAAGGGGTGAGCCTCTCTCATATTTACCTTCTCTTAACCTCAATCACTCTCTCAGCGGTCACGTCGAATGTTGGTTGGTTAGGCGAGGCTTGAGCCCAACCACGTTCTAAGCCGATTTGCGCTCGAATCTCCCAAGCCAAAGCCTTGAGAGGTGTCCGTCTGAGTCCATCGGGTTACCTAGGAAGCGCTGGAACCCGCAAATTGAGGATTAAGGTGTAAATGAAAAGAGGCTTGACCCGGTTTCACACTGGATCCCATCCAAAACCACCTCAATCTCATTGGGTATCAAAAGCCCTGTTGGTTTAAGCACAGAATTCAAAGAATGCCGATGTATTGGATTCCAAAACGCTGGAGTTAAACCTACCTTAATTGCTGCCGAAAGGAAACCTATAGAAGCGTTTTGGGAAACAATCAGAAGTAAGGAAATTCAGGCTTGTTTCAGAAATATTTACTGCAAGTGATGTTTATTTTTGGGACTTTGGGACTATGGGATTAATTTACCCTACCTTTGATGGATTAACCTACGAATATTTCAATTCAGATATGATAATTTTCTCAGACTTTTTCCCCTTACATTTCGTACTGATACTCCTCACTCGTCGTACCATATAAGTTCATTTTTATATATTAGGGAATAATTTAATCAACTTAATCTCTGGCGCCTTTATAAAATATATGCTATCTCTCAATGGTCTAAGCTCGATTTCAAATTAGTTATATTTTTTAGGGTGCTGCAATGTTATTTGAACTGTATGGTTGCAAATTTACCTTGTTGGCGCGTCCGACGAAGACTTTAATTTTATACGAGCGGCCTCCCTTCAAGTTTTTCGCCACTGGGACCCGGCAATTACTCGCCACCTCGTAGCCAAGGGTCATCGGCCCTCCTGTGATAGTCCCCTGTTTAAGGAGGTGGAAAAACTACTCTCGACTCAGCCATGTAACAAAAAGTAATTTCAGAATCTCGAGGCGGTCAGAGTTAAAGAGGTTGGCTTCTCTGCGGTTTCCTTAACCCTTCTCGGATTGCGAAGATTCAACCAAAGACCTGGGGTCTATATTCCTCCTATATTAACGGCTGGAATTCCCCAACAAAATTTCCAGATATGTTTTGATAGTTAAATAGACCTTTGATAATAATAGTTTTTAGACTCCGGTATCTGTGACGGCGACGACGTCTAACTTAAAGGGATTTTGATGAAGTGCTCGGGTGTGACAACTTTTCTGTCATGCTCCATGTTCTCCTATTTGAGCGACAAATTTTCAGAGAGTTCCATAAATTGTTTAATACTTTACAAAATGTAATCTAGTCAAAAAATATTTTTTCTCCTATTTCAACCATGAAGTAGTACATAATAGTTTTATTGATTGCCTGATTTAGGCTGGGTGACCACTTTTAGCACCTATTAGCACTTTACTATGCCATCTCCATTATTTATAGTACTAGAAAGAGCAAAAAGTTTTGTTTTTGATTATTAAAAATGCCATTTAGGGATTTCGGGAAAAGTTTTTCTCTTGATAGGAATGGCAGTAGTTCAGTAATTTTTTTTCAACGTGTGCACTATCTACTAATGCTTCGTGAAGTGCCATTTTCTTAACTCTTACACGCTACGTGATTCAACCCGGAAGGGTTGTGAGGGAAAAAGAGGTGTACTGATAGGAGAGGATAGAGCTCACCCCAGATTAAGACAGGCATGCGAATATCCAACGCTCTATCCACTGAGCCACTACGCTCCGCTTAATTGCTTTAAAGGACGTAGTAAGAACTTGTAAATTTCCTATTATCAAGGACGCACAATATTGAACTCAAGAAATCCATCTGCATTTTTGATTTCACGCATTGCCTTTCATCCTCGTCCTGCTGCCCGTGGTAGTAAAGAAATCCTGCTGAAGATGAATATGCATGCTCCATCTCCCATAAACATCATGTGATGCATAAAATTTAATTCCACGGGATGGCTTTAATACTTAAAATTAATGCGTGGGATATATGTGCTGCGCTGTTATCTTGACTTATGCCATAAAAATGAATCGAAGCATAATAATATAAAAATTTCCAAAAATTTTATATGCTTGATTTTGCATCAAATTCCGTTCCCTTACAATAAAGGACGTATTAAATTTGATTCCACGAATCCAGTTGCATTTTTATCTCTCCACGCTGGTAAATTTAATTCTCTTTCCATTCTTCGGAAAGATGCCACTGACTCTCAAAAGGCATAGGTCGCCGCCTTTGAACTCTCACGTGGGATATAAAATGAAGAGTTTTTTTCTGCCGATCGTATTAATATTTTTTCTCCCTTCCATTGAAACGTTTATTTTGTTTTTTAAATTTTACTCTCCCTGAACAATTTTTATAATTTTTTTGAAATTTCAAAATCGACTCTTAACTAAACAAAGTTGTTATATCGTTCCATCAGTGGATTGTTGACAGTAGCATTTTGAGATGAGCGTTTATTTCACTTAAGCATTTTAATATTAAACGTTAAATTTATATAATGCGTAGTTTTCACGAGTTAGGCCATTAGAAGGAAAATAAAATATGGAAGGCAAATTACAATCCGTGATTTATGAATCCATTCTGAAATACCAAGTTTTGCGTAGACATTATGGTTAATTCATCGGAATTAACGGCACTTTTTATTTCTTCACTCGCAGTCAGTGATTTTCACTATCTTTTCATGGCCAGGGGGAGGGTAGAAAAACTTCTCCTTACGCAGAAAAAGCATTGACTGTCTCCATAGAATTTAAAGGTGCTAGATTACACGGAGATTATAAATCCCACTTATCGCTTAAATATTTTTTGTAACTCAATTGAACTGAATATTGACTTTTTAAATTTTCCTTCCTTTTATCACTTCTTATTCATTTCAAAAACGTATCTTATTTAAAAGTAAAACTTTTAATGAGAAATAAATTAGTTTAAATGATACTTTGAGATGTTAGTTATCTAATGAATACGTCCAGGAATATTACATAAATTACTGTTTATAGGCTTTTCATGAATTTCTCCACGAGAATAAAGGCATTTGAAACTTTTCAGATAAAAAGGTATTGTTGCATCAATCTTTTCCTTACAATTTAGGACTTAATTCAACGATCCTTACAGCATTTTTCATATCTTTTCGCAACTAGTTTATTTTCCATATCCTCAAGTTGGAGGTACCTAACCTTATTTTTGCTAAAGTATGATAACGATTTTTATCGAAACGTGGAAGTTTGGTTGAACAATCTCTCTATCAAGAAGTAATCCATTCATTGATA
The DNA here is from genome assembly GCF_921293095.1 of Ischnura elegans. Taxonomy (NCBI): domain Eukaryota; kingdom Metazoa; phylum Arthropoda; class Insecta; order Odonata; family Coenagrionidae; genus Ischnura; species Ischnura elegans. The sequence goes on along the minus strand of NC_060253.1, from coordinate 44,168,470 downwards.
ATTTTATTTCATGAAGGCGTACAGAATTGTCAAGCTAAACACACATATGTGATTCGCTGTTGTCACGGCTTAGTTTATGAGAATGAATGTATGGAAATTTGAAAAGTGCCAGGTACTTTTACTACCTAATGTTGTGTAGAATGCGGCTCTCTTACGGTCGAAGATAGATTTAATTTAATTCCACGAATCAAACTGCATTTTTAATTTTTCCTCTCTACTTATTTTTGTTCGCTTCCCTTGACTCGGGAGGTGGGTAACAATAAATCCTGCCGACGCTGAAAAAGGCATTGCCCGTCTCCTTTGAACTTTCAGGTGAGAGATAAAAAAAGAACGTTATATTCCACCGATCGCTTCAACATTTTTTCTCGATTCCATTCAAACGGATAGTTTGATTATATTTTTTCAAATTTCCCCTCCGTGAGTAACGTTTTTTATTATTATTATATTTTTTTTGGTGAGATTTCAAAAAGGTCTCAAAAAAATGGAGACGAGAGAGAAAAACCGCTAGGATTGCGAAAGTTTGGTGCCGTTCATGCTACTCTTTGGCTCAGGCGTCCGGAACGCTGTCTGCCGGCAGATAAAAAAAGCTTCGAGGGAGAGGTTATAGTCTGGGTGACGGCACGGAAGAGATGAATGGAAAATTGGAGGGGGGTTGATTGAGGGGAGGAAAGTGCCTGGGGTGCGGAGAGGGTTGAACCCGTGAGTGAAGGGGTGGAGGGGCTATATTTGAGGAGCGTGTGAGGGTAGGGGTGCGCGTCGAAGGTTTGGAGGGGAAGGCATTGGATTGCTGGGAAGACCGGAGGATAGCAAATGAAAGTGAGAGATGACTTTTAGGAATAAAACCGAATGGAATTAATAAAAAGTAGTGATGGATCGATTCCAAAATTTTCGCCATTCCGGTTCTAATATTTCGATTTCGATTCTTCCAATATCGATTCCGTCGATTCTGATGCAATAGGCTCCAAGAAAATATCTTGGTATTTATGTTGTTTATTAAAATGTTTGGATAAATATGAGGTAGATATCGAAATTCTACCACGGGAAATCCTTTCGTGGCTGTGGATACGCACGTCGATTTAATCATATATAGTAAGGGTCTTCAACTCGGATGCGGCCCGCCGGCTAATTTCTTGTGGCCCCCAGAGACTTAGGATAATATTGTATCGCGATACACAATATGAATATATATCGACACACTCGTCAAATGTAAACAATGTAAAAAATCGCGTTGAATGATTGAGCATTTTAACCAATAATGATTATTGCACTAAGAAATTTAGATTTTTTGGAGTAGTGGTTAAGTGACGTTGAACATGTCGCCCTCCGTCAATGTGAAATCGATTGTTCGCCCTGGCATTAAAAAGGAATGAAGACCCCTGATTTATAGGATCGATAAGAAAATGATTCCGCATATTAAAACGCTCGGTACTGGTCGACGACTACGGTATGCACCCAGAAAGCTTATGTATCTTTAACGTCCCAACGGGACTACAGCATGGGAGTAACGGTCACTAGGAATTTTCGATTTCATTGGACGAACGGTCGCTACGATTCGAATGTGTTTTCTTTTTACGATTACGTGATGCGAAAATTCACGTGACTGTTGGAAGCATGGTCGTGTATAAATTTGTGGTTTCAAGTACTACTGGAGTCGCAATCGATTTTTCAGCTTGGTAAATACAAATTTTTGATTCCAATTCTTGGCATAGCATCGAGGAATCGAATCGACCCACAACTAATAAAAAGTGAGGAAGGGATAATATGATAAAAGGCTAGCCCATTCTTCGTGTACCACTGCGTCTCTTTTCATGGGCTGGATCATCGGCGTAAAACGTGACTGCGATAAGAGCAAAACAAGGATGCCTCTCCTGCTTAAAAAAAAAAAAAAATGGGAGAAAAAATGTAAAGTAAAACTAATCGTCTCTTCAAGCGGTACATAACGGGTTGGAAAGCCTTAAATTTTATTGGGATAACCCTATTGGCTCAGTCAAGGGCGGCTCCAGGATTTTTTTCCTGACAGGCAAATGGTCTTCTCATATTTGGGATTCAAAACTACATGCGACAATTACTTCACGAAATATACTCGTATTTTTAACATAAAAGTAATTAAAATGTAAATAATCATAAGTTTCATAAAGACATAAAATTTATTAATATTTTTATTAAAAATCTCGTCCATTTTTTTAAGCGTCTGGGGGAGGGGAATGTGCGTCCCCCACTAATTCGGTCTAAATGGGCCCAGTTCTCCAACAACCTATGGAAATGTCTTTTTTTTCAAATCGTATTTACGTGAAAAGGCGGATTATAATACCCCTTTTTCATTAATCATTCAGATTTGTCATTTTTTCCTCTCACGTCCGGACTTCTCGAATCGGATTCATTGTGAGCACGATTTCGTGCTTTTGGCATTCGAGTGCCGTGACTCCGGACTCTAGCCTTTTTCCGTGGGGGGGAAGATTGAGTGTCAGCGGATGAATTGCCTTTGATGTGGGGCGCTCTTTGAATTTAGAGATCTACCTGTATGGAATCTATCTTCGCTCGGCAGTGAAATCATCTGGCGTTGAGAACGGTAAGGGTCCCGGAAGCTGGGAAAGTAATAGCAGCTGATTGCTGCTCTTTAACTTTTTCTGAAAAAGCCACACAGAACTTCATTTTTAAATATAAGTACCTACAGTAAAAAATTTGAAATTTCATACTTTCAGCTTTTTTCTTGCCTGCACAGTGAGAGCATGAGTGATAAAACCTCGGTTGGAATTTTCAATAATTTAGTTTTAGATTCTATAATACAGTAATCGATCCTGTTTGAATCTGATGATGAAGAATAATTATTTGCATTTATTACGAGAAATATTTAACTTATGGGTCGTAAATTTATGAAAGTTTAAAGAGAAACTGGATTAAACGCAAGTTGTGAGTTTTTACAAAATGGCACCCCTCAAATGAGCAATGTCTTGTAATGTGTGAATGATATCAATTTAGCCTTAGAGTGTACTGAAAAATTCAAGTCCAATCATTCCAAGATTAATTTTCGAAGTTAAGTCAGACCCCTTGAGACATTTTTATGTTTCCTTCCTTCAAGATTGAAACAGGCAGTGTCTGTATTTGGGTGTTTTATTACCAACTCACTACCTTTTTCCATCCAAACAATTCTATCAGACGCCATGATAAATTGCTTTTCATATTTGTTAATATCCGTGCAATAATTTTGAAGTAAAAATCTAAACCTTTGGACTATAAATCTATGAATCAATGACATACGTACTTCAATGTTTTATAACGTCATTCATTAATTTTTAATCACTTTGATGTGACATCTGGAAGGCATTATTTATGTTACTCTCTTTCGCTCGCAATTAGCCCTTCGGCCTTTTCTGGTCACAATACCCAATTATTGCAATTTCTGCCGTTTGTTCCTTACAGATATTTTTTTCGGTGATATATAACCTACTTAAATTGAATCCTAGGAATATCAATCAGTTCTTGGCTTCCAGGCTTTCTGACTGTGACAAGGTGTAATGTAATGGCTGCCACAATGCCTTCGGTGCTACTAACAAGCTTCTCTATGATGTTCAAAATCCTCACTACCATCGAATTTTTCACCCCCAACGCCCCCAAAAAGTAGAGTTAGTTAGCAACACTGTAATAATAGTAAATTAAGTGTTTGTAATATATACCTAAAGGTTACTCAAAGAAATACAATGTACTTAAAAAATACGAATCTGAAATTAAGGCACTGACATTATACATTTCAGTAAACTTATTATAGTTTGATACACCAAATCAATAGAAACAATGTGACAAAGCAACCAAAAAAACAAAGAACTCCACGAAAAAAATGCCAACTTCCTCGAAACGATATTCAGCAGCCCTGACGATGAGCCAAAGTCGATGCTTGTAACGTCTACAGAAATGGAGTTTCTAACACGGAGGGAATCCCGAGAGAAGTTTACTCGCACAAGTCGCCGGGAAAGTATCAAATCTTTAAATCTATCCCTAAGTTTGTTCATGGCCAAGGCTAGTGCGATTGAGGATCCAAATATTACACTTACACGAAGGAAAAGGCTATGGTAGAAAGTAAAATTCAAGAAAGAAATAGAGTTAGCTTAGGTTTGGTGTTGAAAGTGGCGAGACACAAAAAACGAAACATGGCTTCATTCGGGAGACGAGAGATGAGATTTTTTTCCAGCGCGCGAAGCGAATATTTTGACGGAGCCGTTGCGTACGGGGCCGTTGACCACAGCGTAGGGGGGTCATTCAGTCGGTCTTCGAGGCGAGAGAGGGTTTCCCCTTAGATTTACGCCGGCGATTTGTCCGGCAAGCCTGCCTTTCTCCATTTGTCTCCTTCCAGACTCCCCCATACCCCAACAGCATCACCCGTCGACCACAACAAGTCATGTCCACCACCAACACTTTCATTCCCTCCCAATACCTTTCTCCCCTCCCAAACCCTACAAACACCCTTCTACCCCATCGCAAACCGTCCAATTTGGCCACTACAGCCAACAAAGACCGGCGTGATTGTTCCCCTTAAAACCTTAAACGCCATCAACCCCGCCACTAAAAAAGGGACGGGACTGCCCCGCCCTCACAGCTTCGACGGCCGAGCCGATAATTAGCTCTTTCAGCACACGGCTGATCGAAATATTAAGCCATGAATTATTCGGTGTGGCATGCGGAGGAGTGCCTTTGAGAACGTATTACCGTGGGCCAGCGTTTCCACGCGATGCCGTTTTTACAACCCATAGAGATTGAACGTTTTTATGTGGCCCGTGAGAGTGGACGAGACTTTTAAGAGGGATAATGGAACGTGTCGGCAGTAACCGTTAAGTCGATTGGCACTTGTTTCAGGGATGCCATAATTCATTGATTTCTTCGCAATATTCATCTACGTCTACATACTAACCCGCCAGCCGCCTCAATAGGTCCATGGCGGGAGGTGTTAGGACACTAGCCTGTTGTTATTTGTAATTGTTATTTTCAGGTGTGTTATATGTTTACTTCTTTATCGCTGATGTTTTATTCTCGTTAGTTGGCGACATAGCTATTTTTTATTTATATACTCTCATCAACAACACTTTCTTATGCGATATTTTTTCAATTAAGTGTCAATCCATCTGAGCAATTACGCTCTATCCAGTCTCTATTCCAGAGAGAATATAAGTTCACGTTAAAGAACTAACCGTTTACATGAAAAAAGAAAATTCTCAGCCGAAATTACATCATTAAATAAAGTCTGAGATTTCAGGCGAGATGGAGTGGAAACGTGACATAATGGAATATGAAAAAGCAGGAGCAATTTCCACAATTTTAAATTTAATGGTACTACCGTTTTTTTATTTGCACAATTTTAAATTTGAAGGTACCTGATGATGCTGTAAAGCGAAACCGGTAAATTAAATTAAAATTGTGGAAATTGATCCTACTTTTTCATTTTTCATTAATTAAAGTCCTTTACGAATGTATAACATCATTTCAGGCTTGTTTTGGTGGAAGTTCGATGTATCCACCATGTAAGATCACAAATGGTAATTTCCACATTTCCCAAGTGTGGAAATTGCTATTTGTGTTCTTTTATCATTCGAGTCCTTTATTGTTCGGGCGAAACACGAATTCCTATAGCTATCCTTGCGATAAAATGTCTATTAACTTATCGCTTCAGTTGGACCTGGATATACATGGTGGGATTCTAACATGATGTTCTCCGCGTCGCTCTGAAGGATACCTGTACTCAATTGCTCAATGCAATTTTTTCAGCTGCAAAATTACGTATCATGTAAACTTTCGGCGAAAGTATTTTCAGGACTTAAGCAATAAACATGGGAGCGTTGTAGCTTAGAGCATTAGAAGGGTCACACCCGCGCCTCCGGTCCTTCATCGTGATGCATTACTTATTTTGTACTTGCGCTGTTATATAGGTATTTTTAGGTTTAGCAGGTTTGCAAAAAAAGGTAACATTTCACTGTGCCTCGAATTTGACATTTTTATGTTAGTATTTTCTCAGATTTAGGATACGGTCATGCAGTGGCGGATCCAGGATAGGGAAAAAGGGGGGGGCTGAGATTACAGTTCTATCTAGTGTAAATTGGATACCCAAGGGAGATGGGCTATATCCCCTAGCCCCTCTCCGGATCTATCACTATCGATCCTATCCGGATCTGGCTTGTAACATACCAAAAGCGTGTAAAACAGGCCCTAAGTTTAGAACTTATTTGTATTTCAATTCGTTAGAGTTGGTAAATATGTGGTAAAATATAACTAAATACTTTTGTACAAAGTGATAACTCCCAAAGACTTCGGTTTTATCAAGGGTGTGTTTCGACACAATGGGGGGGGGGGGCGTTGCAGCCCCTGTAGCCCCTCCATAGATTCACCTATTCCTAGATATCGCCTAGATACTCCTATATATGCCCTGAAAGTTTCACGGATATAGTACAGGTTTTAAGCAAACAATGCGTCACGAAAAAAGGACAACATGCGACCGATCGAGACATAGAGATTCGTCCTCTTAGGCCCCGTTCACAGTAACTCAATTGAACGCTACTTCACCATGTCCTATGGCAAAGAGTTGCGTAAAACGATATAAAGGAGATAAAATATTGAAGAAAAATACCTCTCCGAGTCCCGGAAATCTTTTTATTATTTTTCCATCTTCAGCTGCATACAACTCCGATAAAATGATAGAATGGATATCAGCAAATCACTATCTTGATACATGTCGTAGGTAGCCAAGCGAAATAATTATATCCGTAAAAGTTTTCTTCGTTAGAGTGTCTCCATATCTCGACGGACATAAAAATATCATGTTCCATTCATTTGGCGGAAAAAGTTTGATTATTAAGAGTATTTTGATCCTTAGATATAAGCAAATTAAGATCACATTGCCACAACGGGAAGACTTGATAAGTCGATGACTACTGAGTCCTATTTCAAGTAGGAATGAAAATTAGGACGGAGCTAATGATAAGTAAAAGTATAGAAGCATGCTATCTATGAATCACACGATGCTGGAAATATTTTCCTAGCTAGTACATTTAATTGGTCCCACAGATGCATGATGGCCCTGAATGGTGTGTTACAGAGTGGCTGGTTTGAATCAGGTTGAATTCTGACACAACAGTGATAATACACTGAGGAGTCTCCTGTATAATTTTTGCATCATTAGAAAAATTCAAACGGTTCGGGACCCGATAAGCGTTTTCGCATTCTACTTCATGTGTTCGTGTTTTATCTCTCATAACATGATTGGATATATATTTAATTGGATTACGGTGGAGTTTCCCCAACCAAAGGGACTTATGTTCCGTGTTTGTACCGCTTTGTGAATGAATGCACGTGCGATGCTGGTTATTTTACATGATCTTTACCCAAGTTTCCATTTGTCCTACCTCGGAAACCGCGTTGAAGAGAGGCATCGTATCACGTTGGACAAAACCAGTTACCGAGTTGGTTTCGGAGAAAATTGGTATCCGCGTTCCAGGAACTGTATTTAACAGTGTCCGACAAAACAAAAATTAGAACTCTGGTAATATGTGGTGAAAACCCTCAAATTTCATAATGAAAACGAGGAGGTTCAATGGTAAATGAAGAGCAAACTTAGTGCATGTCCACAGTAATTTTATTTGGTACGACGCGTTTCAGCGACCTTACTTCGCTATCATCAGGTACAAAAAATCAAATAAAATTACTGTGGACATGCACTAAGTTTGCTCTTCATTTACCATTGTATCATTATGTTCCACAACATCTCGCCGAACACCGTTGAATACATCTGTAACGCCAGAGGAGGTTCAATTAAAATTTGGTTTAATGCTTTAGCAAAATAAAAGTTTTGGGTAAAAAAAGAAATGTCAGTTTTGGATTTATACGTTACCAATCTTTCCGAATACCTATTAGAGACCATAATCTCGCCTGTTGGATGAGACAGTTTGAGGGAAAGAAATTGAACGGAGAATTGTAAATTTGTTATTTTATTCCATCGCGCATGAACGTTGTGAAGTTACTTTTAATTAAAATACTCCTACCTTGGTATCTTTCTACCGCTTCGCACTATTAAAGCTCCGCGTAGTTACCCTCTTGCGAGTCATATGTGAGAAATGAATTCGCAAAAGTTGTTACAAAAACTTGAGCTCTTTGAGATAATTATCTTTGCCTCAGGGTATGGCTTTTCTTCATAGTGTGATTGTACTTTAAGGGCCGTGAGATAATGTTCAGAAGGCCGATCCCATAATAGCTTGATTAAGTTTTGAGTCATCTATAATTTCATTACAATTGTTGTCATGTTATTAGGTTTGTCTCTGCCTTAATTATCCTTCTTATATTGCTGTGTATTCTCACCGCACTCACTATTGCATTTTCTTGTTTGTCTCTACAAAAGTTAACACAACAACTTAACTGTTCACAATACTTATCCCGGCATAAAGTGAACCAAAAGTCGATATCTATTTTCAGAAATTCAACCCGAAGGTCGGTTCGGATAGGTGAGGGTAGAGCTCGCCCCATATTAAGCAGTAGGCGTATTAATTCCACACACTAAGGGCAGAGGGCTAGTTTCTTTGCTAGGACCACTTTGAGAACTTTGGATTAGGGTGCTCGAGGGCATACCCACACCTATTTGTGAGATGTTCGACAAAACACAGCTCATACCATGTACCTATAACGAAATCCATTTTAAAGAACTTCGATTTCTTCATATTAATGTTGATGGGAATTCACTTCCTTCCTTGGTAATGGCTATTTTTAAGAGAAAATTGTACTTATCTCATCTCATTAGTATTCCAAGTTGAGTTGCGCCGCTTTAAGCTGTTGTGAAACACTAGTCTCTCAGCTAAATTTCACAGCTCCATGTTATGCCAAGCAAGGCAAACGAGACTTTTTTATGTCAAGATCTTTGTGATTAACATTCCTTTAGTGTGTCGTTAGTTCTAAATGCCCAAGTAGATATCTTTAGAGTGCTCGCTGGCCTTCACAAGTACTTTGACTGAACTATTAAAGTTGTTAATACACTTAATGTACCTATATAAATAACGTTTATTTAAATAATAAAAAAACTAAGAAATATAGTTGCCTAAAAGTAGTACTATAGATTCTCTGGAGAGTGCTTGTATGAACTCCTGATCGTTCGAGATGAAAACATTTACTTACATAATTTTTGCTATTATAATTTTTACCTACATTTCCTTTCACTCCTCTTTTGTTCTGAATAACAATGATGATTCCTTATGAAGATATATCGAAATGAAATAATATCGATGGGTCACATTTGCTCCTTTGTTATTGACCGTGCCTGTCCAAAATTTTCAGGATAGTACTTGATTGGTGATATAAGATTTCAGTTATATTTTGGTCTCCATCGCAACCATAGTTTTTACTTTATGCCGAAATATAATTTGAATGTAAATTAAATTGGGATATACTAAATTATTTTTATACAAGTTTCCTCATTTGCGAGATAAAAAAAAATATAAGGGCATAATCCTTACCGTAGAGGTCACATTTAGCAATGATGGACGTTCCGCTTGACCCATTTTATTGCAAGAAAAATCCAATCGAAAATCCTGGAATGCGATTTTTCCCTTCTATCTTTTTTATTTAATTAGGTAAGGCATTGAAACTCTTACCGGTAGATAAAAATAAGGTACAAAACAAGATAAAAGTTAAAGAAAACTAATGCAGTTGTTACAGTTGAAGTTATTATCGATAAAATCGTGAATTCACCTTATGAATGAGGAATATATTTCCCCCATGCTCACTATTAGTCTTAATCGCGGAAGACACCGGTGAAAGGGGTACGCGACTGATTGCAAGCAATTAATCTCTTTCGGGTAGTGATTAAAATACCTACCACAGAAATTACTACGTGTCAATATCAAAGGAGCCGGTCCAAGTGTCCTTAAAATTCATCGATTTAAAAAATTGGCTCCCGAGACTAATTGTAAAATCTGCGAGGATTGAATTATAAAGATGAAAAGACAAGTTTTTCTCCATTACTCAACGGTAGTAAATTGATTTTCTTCCTTCGTTGGAATACGGTGATTTACATTGTTTCAGACAACTTTTATTCCGTTGGATTTTTATTCAGGAATGTTCAGTATTATTATTGCTGGAAGTATTATACTTCGTAGTTTCTCAAATTTTGTTTTTTACGTAAATCCCTTGGAATAAAAAATTAAATATTTTTCTCAATATTGATACCGATTGAAATTTATTTTTTCATTCGCAAATATATAATTCTAACACCATGTAAAGAATTGCTTTTCCAATATAGTATTACCGCGAATATCAGTATCCTAGAAAAAAATTGAAGGGTTCTAAGGATTTCATTTCTTAGAAATTATTAATTGTTTAATGTTACGAAAACCCCGATAAAAGGGGCAAAATTGTGCAGTTTTCGGTGGTGTGGCAATAAATAGAAAATAAAATAACATTGCCTGGTTGAAATTAAGAAATGTGTTAAATTTTTACGCTAAATAGTGATGCATGAAATTCACGAGAGAGGTTAGTAACTAGTCTGGGAGAATTGACGTAAATAATTTAATGTCCTCAAGGAGGATGTTCCCGTAATGGTCTGAATAAGCTGGCCCTGCGCTTTTACTCTTTTTGGTTGTAATACGGCACAACGTTGATGATTGTCGTGGATTATGTCTTCTTAATAATCATGATGCGGCAGCCATGAATAGAAAATCTTAATTAATGGATGTTTCAGGGTCTTAGTATGCGTCCAATGTACATTATCAATGAAGTAGAAATCAATGATCGTCAGGGACCATAGTACGGTTAATTAAAGTGTTATGCCTTATTATTTCGACACGTTATTCCGCATTTGGTATCACTGGTTTCATATCTTAATGAAATAATGAATATGTAACATTTATATGTTTAATAGCAATGTATGAACTACAGGAGAGAGGTTAGTAACCAGCCTGGTAGCATTGGCGTCAATAATTCAATGTCCTCGTGGAAGATGTTCTCATTATGATCTGAATAAGCTGGTCCTCTTTCTGGTCGGAATACGGCGAAATGTTGCTGATGAGCATCCGTGCAAAAAACGAGTAGTCGGAGCAGAACTGCGTGTGGACTGTATGATAAGCATTCAGCTCGCCGCGCTTGGGCCGCGAAGTTGCCATATAAGAGGATTTAATCCTAGGGAGCTTGCCTAGTGGCTGAGTTTGCATAGTAATAGGGAAATTTAATTCCCCTAGAACAGCTGAAATAGTAAGAATTCTGCGGCGGAGATGAAAAGAAGACTCTCATTTGTGTCTCTTGCAGCCACGAAAGGGCTTTTAAAGTTTAAAGTGGCAACTTCAACTTTGGTAACATACTGTCGAATTTCCTGAACGCTTTCGTTTTAAAGAAACTAACCATATTTTCTCGCCTCTTTCGAGTGAATCCTTAATGTTCATGTCTTCTGGTATAAATTTTAATGCCAGCCATTGACGGAAGAAATATTGCAATTGAAAATAATGAAGAGCAATGAAATTGGTAAAAATAAATGTCGCTATAAGTATGATTTTTTCCTATTCGAAGAAAGAAATTTTCAGTGAGATTTAAAAACTTAAATTTATTAGAAGTGTAGTGTTTAACGATTTCAATAAATAGCCAAGTTTATATTATAAAAAGACGGATCCCTCAAAGAGGCAATGGATTACATAATTATGTTTTATGTATTATTATGATGGGGCGACGATGAAGAGAAAATCTTAATAAATGAATGATTAAAAGTTCTTAGTTTGTGTGAACTATCAATTCAATGAAAATTAATGGCTGTTGGGGATCTTAGACATTAAATTAAAGTGTAATGCCCTATTTTGTCATTTAGACACGTTGTTTTGCATTGGGTGATACTGGTTTCATATCATTAAAAGTTCAGTATCAGGGTGATAATAATTCTAGCAGTCCTGGAGAGCGAAGGCATTACTTATATTTCGAGAGGGTTATAGTATTTTTTTACCACCCAGCTTCATTCATCAATATATTTTGGGCTCTTTTTGAATGTAATTACCATTTATATAGTAAAATGGTAACTCTTCAGCAAATATCTGTCTTTGCCGACAATTATTCTTATTTTGATGGCAATTTCCTGATTATGTGGCTTAATGCTCTGAATAGGTTTTTACAGTGCTTTAATTGCATTTCAAAAATAGTTTGAACAGGTTTTTATCACCAATGGCTCCTCAGATAAGCATGCAAATGGGTATTGCTTTGTATTCAAGGAGAGGTAATGCTATGTTTGATCTTCATTTGAGATTAGTAATTAAGGTAATGGCTCTCAAACGAAAATGCATCAATAGTCGGAACGGTGTGCTGTGCAAAGGCCAATTGAAGTGCATTTCTGCAATTCATACGACACCTACGTGCTTCTTTGTCTGCAATGTCTCTAAGAATAGTTGCTCTGTCACGAGCAACTGCTGAGGCTGTTATCATAACTCAATATCGCAATAAGTAGGCTTGATTTTTTATTATGCTTAAAATAAACGCGGCTTGATACACCTATTTTCCCCTCATCTCAGCAATTCCACTGCCTTTCTCAAAATTAGATCTAATTTTCCCTCCTCTCCTACATAACAAATAGTGTTAGTAATGCAATCGCGGCTTTGTTCTTAGTATGGTGTGTTGTCCCTTTGTAATCATTGGCATAGACTTAAAATGTCAATGAAATTATTCCTACAAGAGGTGGCCGTATATTAAAATACAACATTTGTGCATCTACTTATTCATAGCTATTTGCAGAATATTTGTATTTGCTACACTGATATTTGTTGATTGTAAGCATTTTACAATATTTCCTTTGAGAACAGCATAAAGAGTACTCACCAATGAAAATGGTACTTTACTCCGGTACTTTAACAGTTTTAAACATTTTTTATTATGCAAATATTTTCTCTTGGAATTTTTTATATTAGAGCATGCAGTATATTAATGTTTATGTTAATGTTAATTTATCCCCAATCCAAGTAAAATATTTGCAAACCTTGAAATTCTCCTAACTTAAATTGCCTACTTGCCAACTATTGCTAATCATTTGCTGCAATTTTAGTTTGAAATTGAATTCATGCGAAATGTATTCTTTCATCAATTCTTTTGACAACAGATGCATTTGAAGCTACATGCTGGATTTGTAAACAAATATAAATACGCTTTTTCTTGTAGTTTAATTAAATTAATTTTTACTGCCCGCGTACGTTTTTATTCCCAGAAGTTTCGACAAAGAAAAATACGCTGTTCTTTAACTCGATTCGATATCTCTAACGGTCGCGTGAGGATACATTACCAGGAAGTAGGAATGCTAGCATGTGTGTATGTAGGGGCAATTTCGACTCCATTGAACTCCACTCTCCTACTGCGAATACCTACTTTTTTTTATAAAATCGAGTTAGGTGCCTGAAAACCTATCCGCCCGGAGAGAATCCCGGAGATAATCGTCCTAGCTCCGTTTCCCTATAACGTGTTCGACCCGTCTCTTCTACGACGACGCCGCAGCAGTCCACGGTATCGCAGCCGCCGCCACATTCTCTACATCTCCACAACCGTGCACCCTGCCACCCCCTTTAACATCCAATCCGGTCATTTGCGCGGAGAGCCAAATGCCTGAATCGTCATTGTTACGGCGGAGGTAGAGTGGGTGGTAAGGGAAGCAGAAGCCCTCGTACCCGCTGGCGAGGAAGGCCATTCCGAAGCTGTCCGAATGGGAAATATATCTCCTCTTCCTCCTCCCTTCCTGATTGGACCTTCCAGCCTCCTCCTTCCTAGCTGGCTCCGAAGTATCTCGAAAGGTGGATGACGTACAATGCTACGGTAGCAGCAAGTGGGAAAAGAGAGGTGGTCGATATCGAAAAAGTTTTCGATTTATCGTTCTTGATTTGTTCTCCGAGGCGGTTTTATATATCGGAGGTCGTGTGGAGGGTGAGAGAGGAAAAAAAGAGGTATTAAAGGTCAATTAGTGACGTTAATGATCGCCACGTCGAAAGTTTGCTATGTCTTCCCACATATATATATTTTATTGCAAAAGGGGAAACGTAGCAGGTTTTTCCAACCGGGCTTTATTGGAGAGAAATTAAATTAATGGGCTTTCTCCGTTATTGGTTGCACCTATAGGAAGTGGTCACATACTTTCTATGATGGATTAATATAGCGGTGACTGCATTAGTGCCAATGTATGCATGTCGAAGATAAATATATGCTCTACATTGGAAACCATTTCGGTATAATTATTTTTACTTTAATTTTTAGCCATATTTAATGCTATCAATATTTTTCAAAGATCAAAGTGTTTTTAAAGAGACGATTTTGGGTCAAAAATTACGGATTACTCATGCGAAACTCGAGTTTCATTTGTATTTACTTCATAGTATATATTTCATTATTATTTATTTTACATAGCCAAGGAAAATTATTATTGCAGCGTAAGAAAACTATATTTTAATATTAACTAGCTAGTTATTTAGTTTAATTTGATAGAATATTAGCTTAAGAATATTATTAAATGGAAAATGGATTTTAGTAATCTTCCGGAAGTTGGTAAAAATGTGAAATAACGACTGCATGTACATAATAAAGGTATAGTTTTTAGAACAGGAGTTTTTAAGCTATTTCTTCTCTTGTTTTCTCTTTATATTTATAACTACTTGAAATTCTTTATTTGATTGAGCTTGCATGAGTACTTTTGATGAAAATAATATTCTTCATAATATTGATCACAAACACAGTTTTATTTGCTGTGGCCTCATGAGTTATGTTTAATATTCTTTTTATGCCCATAATTCGTTCATATTTCTACGTGAATAGATTGTATGTATTATTATAAGATGCGTTCATCAAATTTGAGAAAAAAAAAGATTTTGATATTTCAAATTGAAGGGTGGAAAATGCCGTTGTTTATAATATTTTTACGCGCAAAATACTATTTATGGGTATGTAATATCCAAATGAAGTATTTGCTCATGTCTATTAAATTTGAGGGCTTGCTCTATAAATACGCTATGCAGTTGTATTTGTTATTGAAGATTTACCATCACGAAAACAAAATGGACATCTGTAAGCAGGGCACCAAAGCAGAATGAAAGACTCCATATATATCGGAATGAAATTTTGAAAAATCAAAATTAAAGAATTTCGGCTTAGTGAATAATTCATTACTTGATTGTGACAAATAATAAAAAAATCGATGTGGTATAGCTTAATCAACATTCCAGCAGCTAAATAATACATATCCATAAATACACGCCCTTCTCTCTTAGAATAAAATTGGTGCAGTGCTACGAAATGCCTGTTTTATTGTATGGAGTGTAAACATGGGCGATTAAGAAAACATCAATGAAGAAACTCGAAGACACGGTAATGTGGTTTTGAACACGTATTATCAAATTTCATGGATCAGGAGAGTTCCAAACGCTGAGGTTTCTGCGAAGAGCTGGCCTCGATCGCTCTTTAAGAGAGTTAATTGAGAAGAGGAAAATCTCATATCTTTGCCACACTCTGAGAGGGAAAAAGTATAATATTCTCAGTCCGATCTTGGAAGGTAGAAATAAGAGAATGTGCCATAGAGGGAGAAGATAATGTTCATGGGCACAAACATTCAAAGATTGGAGGTTCGGCGAGGTACGCATATTGGAGAAAACTTGGAGAGAAAGAGGCGTTGCAAAGAATTTAAGCGACAGAGCCAGAGGTGGTCAGGCGAATGAGTAGGCGGGAAGGCTTTTAGGAGACCGGAGGATAAAACAAGTGGAGGAGGTCGGACTCACAACGGGAATTTGTCCGTGTGGGAGTGTCGGGAAGGGAGAAAGAAGCAAGCAAGAGACCGATTGAGTGTGTGAATGAGCTGTGTCAGCTCCGCGCGGCTCGCCGGACCGCAGACACCCCAGCACCCCACCTTCCCCGCTTCCATCCCCCGCACTACGTCTCCTCCCAATCGTCCAATCAGTCGCCGCAGCCACCCACCAATCTATCATTACACCCCGTGCCATGCACCCGGGACTCCCCTTCTAGTGCGGCACTCTGCACCCGACTTCCCACACCTTATTAAGGAACGCCGCATGTGCCTATCTATCGAATGCGGCGCTAAACAGAGAGAGCGTGCGGTTGCGCACCTAAGCCCGAAATTGACGTCGACTTAAAGAATTCGGCAGGTGGAAGGGAAAGCTTATCTTCATTATCTCCGAAGGTTACACTAAAAGTACGCTTGAGAGACGGCCCACTTTTCATAAGTAAGTGATATCTTTACACAGTGAAAAAAAATGCTTAGGAAAATGCTTAGGGAGCATGCTTACTGTAACTGCCAACTTCTTTTGTCATATTGATTCAATGAAACATGCACAAAGTCTAGCATTGTATACAGATTGTTATTGAACCAATTTGACAAAGTTCGGTGGTATTTGTGGTATCAATGAATCCTTTTGTATTTTACCAGGTATCTTTCAATTACCTTTACATTTTCAGTCATAAGAAATACTCGTTGAAGAAAAGAATCGGTCGCAAGAGCGTGGACAGCGAATAATCACGATAGCCTTTTGCCCTGGGACGTATCTGAGTTGAGGTTACCCGCTCGGTAGGAGTTCGTGACGTCATCAAATTGTCAGAAAGGGTTGGAGACGTATATTTTTCTCCGCGTATAGATCGAATAGGTGACGGGTGAAGAAATACGGGCCTTTTATATGTCGCCAATTGAAAAAGAATTGAGAGAAGGGCTGCTTCAAACGTATCCTCGTATTGCTGACAATTGATGATGACATGATCAATCTTCAGCAACGACAATTTCCACGTAAAAGCGTATATTTTCTTGAAAACTGCTTGGCGGATCTACAATCATTTCTGGTATCGGCCAACCTTACTATTTTTTTTTCTATTTATTTTATTTTGCCTACTACATCAGAGATCAATTTATCAAGTCCATTTTCGGTCTTAGGAAATTCGCAGCCGTACCCATGGTTCGCGTTCGGTGAGTAAAGAGAAGTGTTTCCCCTCTAGATATATCTAGAACTGTAGTTTGGTTATTCCTCTCGCTTTGCATTACATTCGGTGTATAAAAATTTTTATTCTGTGCTTCGCTTCCCGCAAGAGAACACGCGGGAGGTCTCATCCGTAATATTGTTACCGTCAAAGCCCCGCGCCTCTACCATAAAATCCATAACCTTAGTCATATAAAGAAAACCTTTCGGGAGCTGGGGTCTTTATCCTGTATCTCTTCCACCACGGCCACCTGCGAGTTGTATCCTGGCCGAAATTATTACTTAGGGGGTTTGGGAACAGTCTCCGTTTTGCAATTACGCTCCAATTAGGGTCGTCGTAAATTATTTTGTGGCGCTGCGATCGCGGCGTCCATTGCACGGTCGGGTGATGATTAAGGCTGTTTATATCCCGTCGCACGTTTACAACACCTTATTTCTTTTGTTTCGCCGGGAATGAAAGGGATTCGAGCTTAGATTAACCTCCGCTTTGATGTATTTTTCGCAATAGAAGCCTCCCTTGGGGACATTTTATGCTTTTCATGCAGAAATACCACTGTTACAAATACGAAATGAATAATCCATACACGCAGCCTGCCAAAAGTTCGGAAAAATGCATATTTTAGTTAATTATTCATTTAGTTGTAGACCCCATCAGCTAAAAGGTATGTTGATGGCATAGTTCCTGCGTTTACTTCTCTACCCTCAACATACGGAAGGGGAAAAATAATTGTTAAATGTTGAAGCAGTGGAATATGAGAGTGATACATTAATGTAAAAACAATTGAAAAAAATCATCGTATCTTTGAGTTTAGAATTTCAACGAAATTGAATTAATTAGTGTTCGATAATGTTTCACATAAAATCTAATTCATATAGATAATTCATAATAGAGAATTAATTCAAGTAATTATTCAGCTTAAATGAAATTTTAAAATTCTTTTTTTAATGAATTTTCTCTTTTATTGCTGTATACTATATAATTAAGTTTTACGGAAGTTCTAATTAATATATTTAATTATGGCGACAACATTCGTTTTGCGTTACTGTTTTCAATGATACCTGTTCTCTGGTCATGGACATTGAATTTTAACGTTATACCATCATTTATTGGTTTAAGGTTTGACAAAAAGCGAATGCGGCTATTTATAGTTACAGAATTGATTAAGCTCGGTGAGTTTTTAATGTTTCAAAGCAATGGATATTTTTTCTTGGCTCAGCCTAAGGGAAAGGTCAATTTTGTAAAATTCAATTCACGTTATATTTATGAAATATGAATTTTTAAAAAGTCTTGCAATGGTTCTTTTTATGGTATACGAATTTGGTCATTCACTACGCCTAGTACTTGAATTATTGCCACTATAATGATCGCGAAAAGTTCTGTTAGCTTTATAATTAAAGATGTAGTGAAGCATATTCCCATCACCTTGTTGCGCATTGAGCATCTTTGATTTTATCATGAAAAACAACACTGAGTGAAATGAATTTCCGGAACATGTTTGCGAGCCTTTTCACTGCGTTTCCGTAATGTACTTATTGCTTCCTAAATGATATAAATATAACTAAACACTTTAAATATGCCTCAGTGTCAATGATTTTTATGTGACTTTATTTTTGACTTAGTTATATAAAATGAAGATTTCCCTAAATTTTTGCAAATGTCCCGAGGAGAGTGATAAATTTTGTTTCTTTTGCGTCATCTACGTACATGACATTTTAATGCGTCCCATCAGTTCCTATTAATGAACATGCACAATTATATTCATTGTAGTTAGGGAATATGTGGTTTATTTTTTGACGTAATTCATTCCTAATGCTGGCCAACAATTTATTTGAAGGCTAAATGATTGATTATTGGTTAGTAAATTATTTCAATAATTTAACATTACATGCGCCTCAATGAAACGCGTATAAATGTTTTGAATTTTATTTGGGTTTCATTTTGCATCATCTGTAGGATAATCAGCTTTCATAAGTCTTCTTATACCAATAGGCCTTCTTCAACAAAGAATCTAATAAGTTATTCTGTCTGCTTTGACCCAATTGAACGAGCAAAACTATTATTGTATTTCCTCTTTTTATAATTCCCTCATGAATTTTTTAAACCAATTCTGTCATTACAATAGAGTATGTGCACTCGGGAGGAATGCGATTGAAATGCAGTTTATTCGATAAAGTGTATCGTAAATATCATTACTTTCGATTAACAGCATTCATTGTTGCTTAGTTTGTTTAATAATTACTATTTAATATGCATTGTTTTCGCAACGATATTAGGCAGACGAAAACGCTCATCTATTGGCTCCTCGGTATGTGACGTCATTCTGGTCTATCTCATCAGCGTGGAAGGTGTTTATCGTGTTATGATCGTGTTTATGATTCAATAAACTACGTGTGCATTGGAAAAAGTTGGTGGATCTGATCTGTGTAAAGGGAAATACGTTTAAGTGCTTATCATGGAATCAGGTTTCGTGAGGGTTTCTTCAAATAACATCCCGAAGGTGGATGCTTCAATGATTGACCGTGCTGATTATGTTGGACTATACCTACATGCCTCGGCACGAGGTTTTAATGTTGAACTGGAGCTTTTTTGTTGTCTTGTCTCATTCATAATAAAGAGAAATGGACGGGAAACCTCATCGGAAATTAGGTCTAACATAAGTGAATTAAGTAAGATTGTTTACAGTAGGTAATTGGCCAAAAGTTTGTTAGCACGATTCGAAGGTTTACGGAAGTAAAAGTGCCGGTTGGTAGATAACTATCGATATTTGTATTATTGTCATTTCAAATACCGATCATAATTTAATTTATCTATTTAACTATTTTCTATTCTATTATTATTTAACCTACTGACTCGCGAAAAATAATTTTTCATATTCAGTTATGGCCCGTGGTGACTGGATGAATATCCATAGTTAATTATTAAATTGCCGTTACTGAGCTGGGTTCTTCTTCTTCTTCTGGGCTATTTAAGGTTTTAAACGTAAGAACAAATAACTGAAGTTACATTTTGGTCCAGTTTAAGCAGTAATCTGATCTTAATTTCTAAAATAAAAACGCACTTTTAGTCGACGTATTTGTACTTTCGTAGAATTAATGTATTCAAAAGCAGAGTTCTGATTATCTCAATGTTTCTACAAGTTATTTTCAGTTCGCTAACATAGATATGTCAGTCAGATGTACATTTGCTTGGTTGAGGTTTATGAATAGCATTTGTGAGGTATATCTAAAAATTGGTTATTGAAAACTTGGTCCGGATGAATGACGGAAATCTCTCGGGCTGGAAATCAAATGTTTGATAGTTAGATCAGACGATTACTTTTCATTCATTCGGTTTCAATATACTTCTCGAAGCATTTGTTAGCACAATTTAATAATTGGTTCATTTTATATTTCTTCACAGCATTAGTTTATTGGTTTTCAAGGTACAAGTGTCTTGTTATGACCGGTTATGACTATCCAGTATCCATTAATCGAGGAATCCCTGCGCGCGGTGCATTTCCAAAAAGTAGTCCCGACTTGTGATACGTAATAATGAGCTTATTTCACATCCGATTTGGAAAATATTAGCATCACTGTGTTTGGAATTAAATTACAAACATTTTGAATACCCAAACTATTACTTTTAATCGAAAATTAATTTTCCGTTTTTTAGTTAGTAGTACGGGTACAGTTACTAAGTTAGTTACTAATTAGTGACTTAGTTTTCACGAATTAAGTCGTACTATTTTCAAGGATCATCACTGTTTAAGTTTCTCTTAATTTTAATGTCACTATAAATCTGCAAACGAACGCAAATGCGAGAACCGAGGAGTAAGAAATACGATTAGGTAGTTCGAGGTAGAGAAGTTGATAGAGTCTTGTCGTCAGCGTAACCGAGAAACAAATGAACTAAAATATGTAGATGATGGCATGTACACACTTTAAATCTAGTTCATAAGGCATTCCATGGCTTCTTTCCAAACTCAGTATACGCTGTAGAGGGGCTCACCCTAAAGAACAAGGAATGCCTGAGAACACGTCGAACAAAATGACGTCACAGCCTTGAGAATATGGCCGACTGGTGTTTCAGCGCATCATTAATTTTGCTAATTTTAATAATTAATATCTCGCTTAAAAAGTACCTCTCTATTCTCAGACTCGGAATTTAGCCTAATTGAGGTGTAAATTCTTTTTTAAGATCACTTCCCAAAAATGCGCACATACTCTATTACATAAAAAGTTATTGAGTGCATACCACAGACTTATTATCAATACACGCTTTGAAAAAACTTAGTACTACTTACAATTGGTAAATATAAGAATGAAATCTACAGTAGAAAACGTGAATAAAATTTTGTTTACGAATTCGTTTGAAGAAATGATGAGTGGGTAAAGAACTATTCTATATGCATTTTTGTATAACTTTTTTTAACCCGGCTAGTATGTCTGCGGAATGAATACGACTTTTATGATGATCGAAATGGCTTACCTTTTTCTCCTCGTTATCTTTCAAACATTTTTTCCTCCGGGAAATAAGTTGCAGACAGCCTACAGCTGCGTCTGTTACATTCATATCCTTTTAGGAACTGCACGTAGAAACTAATGCCGTGCCTTGGAATCCAATATGAGAGCGAAGCACGCAGTACTAAAGCTGCTTTTTCCCCGATGTAAATTGCATTGTGTTTTTGCTAGGCTACTGAGTGATTTCCAAAAGTACATTTATGAGCGGGGATAAATTATGACTTTGGAATTGATTCCTACAAAAATTCTATATTATGTTCTCAGCTTGAAATTTGTAGCTGGCTTTCTTTTACAAGCGTGCAGAGTTTAGGAAATTATTTACCAACTGTTTCAGATTTTTTATATTCCAAATAGAATACTGGTCAAATTATTCGTTAATTGTTGTTGTAACTCCTTCAATATTCCTCCGAAGATATCACGTTTATGTATTTTTTCCAGTACTTTCTAGCCTAAATAGCATTTTATTTTCATTTACTAACCTGCTTAGTCATCAATGAATTCGTGAATTATGTTTATGCATGTTCTAACAATAAGTATGAGTATAAGTATATATAGTATAAATATGAGTCACCTTTTTTCATTCAGTTTTTCATTATTTTTTAACGTTTCATTAAATGAAATGTATCTGGCTACATTTCGTATCATGTTTATTCATGTTGCCAAACAAATAAAGTCTCGAGTGCGTGTGAAGTTCCCAACTATGTAATTCATTTTTTTTTTAAATGAAACGATATTTATTTATTTAACTCTATTTATTTATTTGCCGATGTACGATTTACCTATATAACTGCTATCCTTATCTGTTTTTATCCTTCTATTTTACTCTATTTACCTATGTGTTTAAGTCTATTTTTCTCTATTTATTTAACTGGCCTCTAGTTAAAAATGCTTTCAATGGAATATATTTTGCCAAAGCAATAAATATATCTTACGCCTTTTTTGAGGACTTGATTTTTCTAGCCTGAAACAATAGTCATTCGGAAAGCAGGGACCAGCTGAAAAAACTAATGCTTCCAAGCGTATTTGTGTAAGCGGTAAATCCCTTTGAATCGCCTACTGCACAACCGTCCGGTCTTACTGGGAGCCGCTTGTATGGAGGGAAATACCAACGTTTCCGTGTTTGGTGAGTCTTGGCCGATGCCCAAGAGTGTAGTCGGCGTGAAATCTCCTGCATCTCACTCGCGCTTATTTTCCAAACTTCTCCACTCATAATTCGCAAAGGATTTCGCAGTGATCCCGGCAGTTTTTCTTCTTTGGCTTCTCTCGAGGTTTTATGAGCCGGAAGTGTATCTCTATTCCGCGTTCATGCGTCCCACTCGGTTAGGTTTCCATTATAACTACTGTCGACAGGACGTGTATAAGGGTTTTCAAAGAGGGAATGTTTGTACACTTGCGTTACGGGGGGAATACGGTTGATGTGGTCGCTGGAGTGTTGGCTTCCCATCCCGAAGGCTCGGGTTCAAATCCTGGGCGGTGGCAGAGACTGCCCGATATCTCCTTTGATGTGAATGACAGTTAAAGCGAAACACTCCGTCCGTCAGATAGGACGCTAAGCCATATCTCCCTCGGCGTCTTGCGTTAATATCAGGATAACGCCGACGCCGGGTTTCTCTCCATCCTTCTTTTCCTACCCTTCCCTCATGGCGCAAATGACCTCAGCTGTCGGTCGCCTCCTCCAAATACCACACCTTGAGTTACTTTCAGGGAATGGTACGTACGGGTGCTTTAATGTTAAGATAATTAGTATTGTCTAGGCATTGGCCATAAAAAATCATGAAATTTACTTCTGTGTAACAATTTCTGAAACACTCGGTGCTTTACCATAAGATAGCTTAAACAGACGCAAAACAGCAGTTCATTAAAAGAATTCTGTGGAAAGAAGGGAAGGATAAAATAAACAGGAACCTCGTTTATTCGGACCTCAATGATTCGCCTCTCCGGTTTATTCGGATCAAAGATCTGGGCCAATTTTCCACGAAGGGTCGTGAAAAATAAAATTAAAGGAAGATGGAAAATTTCTTTTTAAGCAAAAACTAAAGGCATTTCTCTCTTGTATGATTGTTATTGCGTAATGAGTAGTGCTAATGGTTGATTATCAGCACTGATCAACGATGGTTGGTTTGACATAACTCTCCAATGAATACTGCCATCAGCTAATCTTTTCACACCTATGTATTTCTACTCTTCCTCATCCTTCTTTGCCTGTTCAATAAATTTCGTCCGAGGTCTTTCTTTTTCGTTCTTGCCATCAAATTGTCCTTAAACGATCGTCTTCATCAGGCCATCATGTCCCCAGATATGGCCTTAAAGGTAGTTCCGTCTTCTAATGGACGATATCGTGATAAATAAGTGGTAAGTTTTTACATTAAAGTACAGTACTTATTGTTTGTACTGATAAATCTTTGATTGTATAATTTCCGATCCCAGATAATCCAGATAAATACGGTTCCACTATATGGTGAAAAAAATCGTCTTCTCCACTTAGCCATTCTATCGCAATTTAAGTATAAGAAGAAAATGCATAAGTTGGTGACGCCATTAAAGCTCTGATTAATTTAATCTTTTAGGAGGAGCATATCATTGAAGGAAGGAATCACTAATAATAGTGAAAAATCAAAGTAGGTACTACGCGAGGAGTAAGCACTAGGCCGACAAGTAGCAGAAGGAGGTTGACCCGCTCAACATGATGTTATTCGCGAGCAAATTCGTCTGCGAATGGATAGAGGCCGCCGAATTTTTGCCGCAAATCCCTCAAAAGATTATATACAGGTTTTTACTGGAAAATACGGGTGTCATACCTTCATTTCTGATAAAGATAATGACATGCTTTAAATTTACAGTATTTACAAATACCTTCCAACTAGTAGTTTGCAATAGGTGTGAAGGTAATTACATTTGTGAGTGTAGAAACATTCACATTTAGATGTGTAGACAGAAATACAGTATTATTACTCTGGTAAGAGATTTACCCGCTCAACATGCGCTGGCGACGTTATTCGCGAGCGAATTCCTTTGCGAAAGGGTAAAAGCCAGTCGTCATTCCTTCCTACAGTGATACGTTCTCCCTAAACTAGTAAATAAATAAGAGTTTTAATGACGTCACCAGCTGAAGAGAAGCTGGCGTATGCTTAAAAAACTTATGGTTTTTCTTCTTTGTTTAAACCTAAGAGAGTGGCTGAGGGGAGACGATTTCTTTTGTCTTACTCCATCCTTCTCTTATTTTCACCGAATTATTTTGCGATGTTGAATATTGTCCACACTTCATGAAAAAGGTTAGATAGGCAAATATCACGTAAATCTCATAGAAAGAATACGAAGTATTTATTCAGCATTGATACCATTGCCCTGACCTCGTCTCGCCGTAAGGTTCCCCCACTCTCATATTTTGGCCGCAGCTAATCCCTCTATTGTATCATTTTTTTGTCGTTTCCCATCGGGCCAGTTGGCCATCCCAATGCGGGCAGGGAGACGGGGTGAGAGTTACAGTAAAAAGGATTTCGCGGAGCACTTGTAAGGGTTGAAGGGGTTGTATGTTTGCCCTGGGGCCGCATATAGGGATGGTGCGTGGACACAAGGCGAGAGAGGGGAATGGTACGGCAAATTAGCCGGAGACTGGGAGATTTATCGCGTCGGACTATCGAGGAGGCTTGCCTGCCGAGGGGACCCTGGGCAGAGAAGGCTACCCCGAGCATCACAGTTACGTCGGTGCGCGCATGGAAGAAGCTAATACTACTTGAGTACTAACAATAAGTTAATATTCTCTGGAATCGTATTGTGGAACTGGACACGGTGACCCTCTCCGCCCGTAACCACTAATATTCTTCCAAGACGTTTATCATAAAATTGGAGAGCACATAGAAGGGAAAAGGAAAAAAATAGTTACAGTATATAGAATGGGATTGCGTTGTTAAATTTCTATTAGAAGTATATAATTACCTTTTTTACTTATATTTACTTACCATATTTTCTTGAAAAACTTTTTTCTCCCGATAAAGTTCTCAAATAATGTACATCTTAATGGTAATTCATTGTAGCTTCGTACTCACGGAAATGCTAAACGAATACAGGCGGTTAGAGATTTTTATTTGTTTATGAATAGGAGCGAGGCAATCTGAAGCTCGTAGCAAAAGAACGTAAAAAAAATCCAGTGAAGAGTCTAATCTGGAGTTTAGCACGTAACGGTGCGGACACTTGCTTGGTTTGGTGGCCGACGAGAGAAGGCTTCCCTGGGAGACATGAGAATATCCTGAGGAGATACGATTGCGGCAGAGGGTCTGGATGGAGCGAGCACTAAGCGAGAAGGGGATAATAAAAAACGCGTTTTGGAGAAGTTTGTTAATAAAGCGGGGAAGGGGGAGTAAGAGAATACTATTCATAGACTTTATTTAAAAATATAAGCCATATCGGGGATTGAAAAGGGAAGTTCAATTCCGTGATAGGTTGCAGTAATTGAAATTATTAGTTGCATGAACATAAATAGAAGTTCTCGCAGAAATTTAGAATTAACTATTATCTTATGTCTTTACCATATTTGCTGAATATACTTTTTCCTACTGATAAAGCCCTCAGAAAATGCACGTCTTAATAGTAATTAAGTTTTAACTATAAACTTAACGCAAATGCAAAGCGTTTTTAGTCGGTTAGAATTTTATGGAAATGCATTATTCGGTGATGTTTATATTTATTCCCAAGGTTTTTCAGCAATGCCAGTGATGTGCTCAGCTCTCTTTCTTTCCATTGGGTTTTGACCTTAAATTTCTGAAAACAAATAATGTAGTTAGGTGCCTCCAACGACGAGCCTGCAAAGTGTACCATTTGGAAGTGTTGCAGGGTTATCTATGACGACGAGGGGCTTGCAGCCTACTTGGCATCAGGGAAGTGAAGCGCAGTGCTTCGGTCCTGCTTGCCCAAAATGTAACCGTCCCCAAATATAACCGAGGGGGTGCACCCCTCTACAAACCCCAATCTACATGCGTTTCCATATGCACCGAATTGCGATTTCTGCGGTATTGGGGAGCAACTTGGCTATTTGGTTGAGGGGGATGGACCCGCGAAATAGGGTTCGTTTGTTGCTGACGGGATGAGATGGACCTCATCTTATTGTCCCTTCCTACTCCCTAGGATTTCCATCTATCTCTGGTTATGGTCGCACGACAGTCCGCCCAACCCTTTTAGTTTCCCAAGAACGTGACGAATTGACAAAACCCACGCAAATTAATGAGAGAATAATATTTCTTCTAGAAAAGAGCAAAAATAAGAGTATTTAGGCATTATATAATGATCTTTTCAATATTTCCGCACAGTATTACTTATCTTTTGTTATTCTACGGAGGACTTTTTATTCTGAGTGTTTGCCACATAGTTCTTCTCTTGATGTGACCGTCATTTGGTGTCTAGTGCTCTCTTCTGCTATTATTTTATGCCTACATCTTCCCGTACATCTTTTTAGCTCTCATAGAGGTTCCGTTTCAGATTTTGTGCCCTACTCCCCAGGTTTCTAAGACTTCCATTCCTTTATGAACATCTTTTCCTTTCGTTCATGCTCCTGATCCGTATAGTGACGCCTCCAAAATAAACTAGTGTTGCAAAATAACATCTCTATATTGCAGAAAGGTCCTGTGTGAATAGACCATAGATACGGTGTTCCCACAGAATTCGTGCCGGCATAGATGAACGGAACAATTATAATAGCACGCAAGGGTTTCAGGACTCCACGGGAAAATTGTCGTGCACTTTGACTTTGGCGTAGGTGAGCAGGCATGAGATAGAGAAGAATGCGAAGCTAATCTTATAAGAGTACTGTTTTCCAAATAATCCTCTTGACTTGTATATTACAAGCATTTAATGTCATGCTATTTTTCTTATGTTTATATGGATATTTGTATTTATTCCCCCAGTTTTGCATTCAGGATATACCAAGGTGAATATGTGTGTAAAAAGAGCACAATAATTCATAGAGTTTCCTATGTTGCGGTTGTCACCATTGAAATAACCTAAAAAACTGCTTTACTTCATATAAAATAGTTCTCATAAATTTTTTATTAGTATTAAAATTTTTCTATCGTCAAGGCCTAAAAAGTACCTCTGCATGCATTGCAGCCACGGGGATAGAGACTGATATTACTAAAATTTGGGCACTGTGTCACTAAAAGACTAAGCAATTCTGCTCCAGGGACTCGGCCGTAAAAGTTTGATGAACCCCGCTCGGCATAAAGTAACCCAGTATTTACACCCTAGTCGTTGCACCGACTCGATTCTCAAAAAGAATAATCTAGCGAGTAGCCGTGAATGCAACGACCCGGGCGATGCAAGCGTAACGCAGCGCCTGCGACCCCTTCAGCCAGTCAGCGCGTCGAATTGACGAGACGAACGCGATGAATCGATGCGTGAAAAATATTCCTCGAGGAAGGAAGAGGGCGTTCGAGAATTTCGTTGGGGTCTTCGTTGTTTGGGAATACAAGGGAGAGAGGGGGGGTATTATAGAGGTCGGTTGGCGTTGCGTGATTTATTGCACCTCTTTCGTCCCCCGAATAAAATGTTGGCTCGGGATGATGCGTCCGGTACCTTGATGAGGCGAATAAAAAAAAAAAAAAAAAAAACAAGCCAGGATTTATGATGCAAATCACTACAGGACATCCCCCCGTCGTCTCTTTATTTCTTAGCTACCTTTCGTTAACTCCGTTCTTCTGAGGCTCCCTCGATGAGGTTCCAGAGTGGTTCAGCACACCTCCTTAAAAATTGGAGTCTTAAAAGTGGGTTTTATGCAAGATACTGCTTTAAAGTTTTTCATTGTCATTTCATACTTTTTATTTGGGGCAGTTTTTATTAAGCCGACGTTTCGGAACTACTCCTTCATAGGAGCTGCAATAAATTTGCTTACTATTTAGATAGTCATTGGTAAAATTTTTATATTCATTTATAAATTACTCAAATGCGAAACAAAATGTTAAAGAACCAGACGATGGAAATATAAAAAAAATGATTATATCTTTAACAATTTGCAAAGGTTTGGTGCTGTCTTAGATGATGCATTTATGCTATGAATTTATGTGTGACTAAGGCAGTTCAAGGAAATATTTAACTTTTACTTTTATGAAGGATTAGAACCTCTTGGAGATGAGGAAGATTATGCTTTTATTTTGATTTCATCAGCAGAGGGTATAAAAAAATAAATGCTTAGCTTTAACTTTCGCTAACGAGAGCTACTTGTGCTTATTTAGCGGTGGTAGAGAGGTGAATGTTATGAGGAAGTTTGAGGCATTAAAATGTGTCGGCGAGTGCATAAATAAAACTTAGAATCAACTTATGGACGCGTGAGTTTCAAAGAGTTAAGGAGTCATTAGAAAGATGATTGTCAATATCTATTTAACTTCAGCCATACCTATCGGTATATATGGAGAAACCTCAAGGTAATACAAAATATCTGAGAGTGACCACTATGTTTAATTATGTTATTGGAGGATCGATCGATTTAAATTTTCGCATAAGGAAGAAAATTCGTATATTATAGCTGGTGAAGTCAGCGAATGCTGCATATGCCATTGCGTGATCTTTTTGAATAGTACATTATGTATGAAACAAAATAATGTAGAGATTATTAGCCTTTCTCTTCTACGGCCTAGACAGTTTTTGATAGTAAATCAATATTTCATTTGTAGTGGTATTTTTAATCATTAATACAACGGAAAATGATCAATATGATTAGGATTGGTCTTTTGAGTGCATAGTCAATGCACATTTACCTTTTGTGATGTGGGCTTCATTATTGAACTATGAGGAAGTGTTTACCGAAGGCGTCGTTGAGGCGGTTGGTGTGCAGTGTACAGTAGTATGGAACGAAACTGAAATTATAAGCACCCTTCGGGAATCACGGCTAACTTAATCCTTTCTTCGCATCCTATCGTGCGGCTGTGAATCTTTATTTTGATCGGATCAACGCGTTCAACTGTGAAGAGAGTCCTCTTGAATCTCTTCCAGCTTGCACGGCTGGGAAATAAAGGCATATTTTTTTCTTTACGTCTTCGACTGGTATTTAAGAGCGCGGCGGCTGGCCTTCGGTTCCCTACGGTAGACTTCTCCCGGTCTTTTCTCTCTAAGCCGTTCTGAATTATTCAGTTGCAGACTCATAAAAGAAAAACCCTTCCAAGGATCTCTCTCTCTCTCTCTTGGAGTTTCGTTCAATTTACTTGCAATTGGATTTCCAGAAAGGGTTGCGGTTATCGGATTAACTTTTTGAAAATTTAATCCCTCCGAATCAAGAAAGATTTCTGGAAACAATGGTTCTTATTCTTAACCTTTTGGGTTCGGGTTTGATTGCCTTAGAGCTCAGCTCTCTTGAGGTACCAAAAGATAGGAATATCTTAAGCTTCTTATGAGATAAATGTTGACCCACCCCTACTTATTTCTGTGATCAACTCCTGATTAATTGCATCAGGTGAGGATAAAAATAAAATTTGGCGAAAAATTGAGGGAAATAATTTGCTTTTTCGATAAAAATTTTTCTTGCTTGTCAGCAATTTAAAGGCCAAGGCTAGGTCGTTGTATTCTTTGGAGTTGCTATGTAACCCACGTGGACCAGCATCATGAATATCTCATGAATGACAACATGCCAAGATGAAAATTAAGACGGCTAAACAGTAATGCGGTGAACTTTGGTTTATATTATACACGGAAGGAATATTAAAAAATATTGTCTACAGTAAAAAAATCTATCCCCGCACCTTCAGCGTCTTCGGGGTAGATGATGACTTAAGCCAAATACGTCGATTGTTTTATGAACCAAGGTGATATTATCCGATGTAGGTATACGTGGATGGTTGTATTTCGCAGAGTTACTCATGCAGGGTTACCTTACGGAACTATGTAGTCGGCGGAAAAGGTATTTACATTCGAATTAGGTAATCATATTTTTTTTCTTATTTTTCTTCATATTTTTTCCTGTATTTTGATATTAATTTTTTGAACTTATCTCTCGAGTTACTTTAGTCATAATCTACCTTCTTGAACTGCTTTGCTAATACTACTAATGTTTGTTATCATAGATGTCCACTTGAATATATTTCTTACCGAATAATTTGGCCGAAATCAGTCATCCGTAGAGGTGCAGCCCATATTTAGAATCACTGACCTGTGACCTACTCCATGGTTAGGTAAAAGGACATATCCCGTATTATGGCTTACGGCCATAGGTCTTGTCACGATTATTCTGAATATCTTGTCTGTTTTAAGTATTTATAGCCCCTAATTTTGCACTTCTTCTTCATCTCAAACTTCACCTATCAAGTCAAAAGTAAAATGTCTCGTTTTCCCCGGGGTTTGCCGCATTGAGAGAACTATTTTTAAGGTGCTGGGGTACCATTTAAACTATCCGAATACTCTTTAGGTTGGTTTGTGGTAAAAATTAACGATAAATCAACTATAGGCTCAAACTTGAACCATTCAGGGTGAGATACCGTAACCTTCAAATACTGGAAGAGTAAATCGAAAAATAATTAGCGCAAGATATAGTTAAATTAACGGGAAAAATAGCGAGGAGTTTGGAAAAGATTTGTTTAAGGAAAAAATTGAGCACTTTTACTTTATGCGGTTTAGTTCAAACCTGCCATGTGAACGGCGGTGAAAATTATATTTATTACCGTAAGAAAAAAACCCTGAACCGGGAATCGAATCACGCACCATTGCACAGTGGTCCCAATCGCTAATCTAGCGGGACAAAAGTCAATTTTGCAACTTTTAAAAATAAAGTCACCGTAGGTGTAGCGATATCCGAAATTAAATGCTTCATCATAATTGGTAACTTTTACAACGTTTATATAAGCAATAACAATGTTATGCAGCTGCAAAGTCAAGCGTTGAGATTGCCTACCCTCCGCCTACACCCAGGCGGTGGCTGACTCGCTAGCATTAATACGTGCCTGCTAGATAGCAATAACGCAAAGAACGACAATTTCTAACGTGATCTTATAGCCATTGGTATATAGCATTATTTAGAGTGATTTTTCTTCAAATATAATTGCTTCCAAATACTAGATTTTAAATGGCAATCTCTCAGTCTTTAAAACCTCGTTTTTTATCACCTTCAATTGTTTAAATAGACTTATAAAAAATATATGTCGAGGTAGGATTGCGAAACCTTCAAAGACATGTGGAAACGTCCTTATAGTTATAGATATTTTTATCACATTTTGCGCCTACTTGCGCTTTTTGACAATAATGCCCTTTTTGTTCCATGAAGTTAACAAACGAGAGCCGTTGAGACGCGGGACTGAGGGCATTTCCTCGGACGACGTCTGGAATATCGGAATAAATTACGCTAGAGAAGAAATATTTTTAATTTTTACTATTTTAGTTTTGTACGGTATACATTTTTATTAATATTTATGGCATACTTATTACATGGCTTACAATTTTTTACATTTTTATATCGATAGGGAAATCATGTCGCATTCAGAGAGATTCAAGGTACCGGCGGTGAATCGCATGATTTTGTTATAATTGCTGCGGAAGAAAAGACTATAGATGATTTATTAAATGCGTAAAACATAAATTAGGATTTGAAAGTTGTAATGAAGATACCTCAAAGGACATCAGGAAAATTGTGATTCTATTTAAAAGTAATTTTGATAAAAAGTGGAAACGGTGCTCCGGAAAATACGACAGATTTTGCTAGATGTGCCCAGTCTCTTTTGAAGGATGTATCGAAAGTAGAACCTTGTTTTGCAAGCCAGATTTCATTGCCAAGCTCTGGGAAAAAAGATGCGGCTGCAATTATAAAAGACAACTGAAAACATACCAAAGAGAGCTACCAACAATAAGAAGGCTTAATATTCTTCACCTCTGATTCCAATACCATATTCATCATTAAAAGCTTTGTACTTTTCCATGGAAAATACCTACTGAGCAAAAGTGCGTAAACATCCGAAGAGAGGCCAACCATAGACGGTGCGATATTTATCCCTCATACAAGATAAATTTGAACTCAAAGTTGTCTTGCTATCCCCCATCACAAGAACTGACCATTACTGATACTTCGGCCGAGGTCAAATTACTGGCTCTAGTGAATACCACTATTTTGGCTCAGAAAGATGTCGTCGCCGCTTTCCTTCGGTCTGGTAATGAATTCAAACTAACGATGATATTTAAGTGGGGTTAAGATGGGAGTAGTGGGCACAAGCAACATAAGCAAAGATTTGTATTTCGGAAGGAATCAGGTCCAGTGGACGATTCCTATATGTTTTCCATGTCTATTTTGCCTCTTCAGCTAAAATCAAATGATAAAAACAACATCTTATGGCAGAATGCCTGGCCATCTTCGATCAGGTATTGTAGACCCATTAAATTATTTCTGGAAGATGAAAGTTAGGAGATAACTGTGAAAGAAGTGCAAAAGATAGAGGCGCAGATGTCTCTACTGATGCCCTTGGTCATCGAAATAAACGGGAAGAAATTGTACATTATATCAGAATTTTGACGTTAAAAGAATCCTGACATTTCATCAGGCATTACTGGAGTAGAGGTGGAATTATTTCAATGGTTTGGAGCAATTCTTAGCGCACTTTCCTGTGGTTTCTCCATAAGTACAAGTGAATTTGAGAAGTATGCTAAAAAACAGAAAAAATATACATGCGTCATACTCATGGTAGTATATGCCTTTCACGGTACATGAAATCTAATTTATGAGACAAAAGTGATTGATTGCCCCCATTGAATTGCATTTAGTTCCCATTGGAATGCATTCCAAAGAGGCCCAAGAAGCAAGGAATAAGCATATTCGGAAATTCAAAGAAAATCACGCGCTAAAATACTCAAGAAAGGACACAATGAGAGATGTTTTTAACCTACTATTAGTCACATCTGATCCTTATTGTTCCAGTATTAATTCGTTGCACCCAAGGCATTGTTATTCCCTCTTGATGTATGTCAGACAGTTTCTCAGGGAACCAATATTACCTGTACCTAATGAAATGAGCAATGTTAAAGAGATGGAGGATATGGAGTCGGTAAATTTCGGAGATGAAGGGAATTGGGAGAGTAATAATGATGAAGGTGACTAATATTACGCAGTTCACATTCTATGAAAAACTATTTTATGTGTAAATCCTGTGTTTAGGAGTATATTTTTGGCGTAATTAGTTCATTAAATTAAGAAAAGCGCATTACTATAGATTTTTTAATGATTTTCTGCATATTTTTCTGAGTGTTGATTAAGACGAATTTATTTTGTAAATTTAATTTTAATTTTTTAAAATTTAATTATAAAAACCACCTTGAAAAGACCTATGACAGTGTTATTTTGTGTTTTTGTCTATGATTTGGCAATTCGGAATGTTTTCACGACAAAAGCTCTAAGTTTTTTGGGAAAAATAATTTTGTCCCGCTAGATTCGCAATTGGGACCACTGTGCATTGGCTGTCTGGGATCCTGCGCTACCACTACGCTCTCTTCTATATACGGATAGCGTAGTGATCTGAGTAGTGGCCTAAAATCCAAAGGTCCGAAGTTCGAATCTCGGTTCAGGGGATATTTTTAAGGGCAATAGATGTGAATTTTTACCTGATGTTTTGAATAGCTATGACTATATTTAAATATATCTTTTAAAGGCCGAGGAGATCTACAATTTTTCCGTAAGAGTTGAGTGAGGAGAAAGCAATGTGTGCATAAAAAATTTTGCCTCTGTGGTGACGAGTTAAAAAAAAGTATTTCTTGAACGCTGAGGAGAATCGAATTTTTCCGTTCGCTGTCCTATTCAACTGATAATTACATGAATTTTTATAAAAAAGAAAATTTTTGTTGAAATTTTCTCGGTAGTAGGTCCAACAAAACTATACCAACCTGATCTGCTAGGTCACTACGTCCTCTCCCTTCTGGACACCCTATGTTAATAACCAGCCTTCATAAAAAATCTAACTTTCCTCCAGCTCCCAACGTTTCCCCCACCGCTAGCCGATCTTCTTCCCCCTCCGCGCGCACTTGAATATCCCCGCCTTCATTTCCTCCCTCGGTTGCTCACCCCCGGCCGTGCGCTCGCCTCCACCGCCGGGATAATCTCACCCCTACCCACTTCTCTCCCTCTCTCTATCCCTACAATTGTCTCCCTGATTAAACAAATTCTGAGTTGGGAGGGGAAGAGTGCAGAAAAATGAAAAGGGTGGCTTGTTGGCTGGTTGGAGAGAATTTTTAGTGGTGGATGTGGTAAAAAAAATATTTAAAAAATTCGTCATAGCATAGAAAAAAATATTTATACAGAAATAGCTTTCTCTTAACCGAACTCTTACGGAAACATCATAAATCTTCACAGCCTTTAAAAACTATGCATATTAAAAAAAAACTCGTCAATACATGCACCAAATTATTGGTTTTTTAAACATAGTTTTTGCAGGATATGGAGATACTTTGTTTGTTTATTGGACCAAATTAGATTCCAATCTTTTTAGGAGATCCTAAAGCTTAGCAATTACTTTACTGCGTATCGGATGCAAAAATATAATTTATACTAAATCCATGCCCTGTGCAGAGTGTGGAGTGGTTGGAACTCAAACCAGCGACCTTATGAATGTTTTCGTTGGACTAGAGTAATGGACATTTCAGAATTATAAATGTTGTTGGGTGTGAGGGGGATTTTTAGCTGTGTTTGGTCTCTGCGATGAAGAGTTTTATTCTTATTTTTGTTTCCTGAAGACGCTAAGAGATGGTTCGGGTGGTTTTTCGTAGGTGAGGCTTTCTATTCCTTTTTCTACGACGAGGCTATGCTGAGAAGAGAGTTTGGGCTTGGAATGTGGAGAGGTCAAGTGTATCACAAGGCATCAGCGGTGAGTGGGAAGGAGACTAGACAGGTCGATCGTTCGAGATGAATCTATAAAAAACGTAAATCCATGATAGAAAAAAACTCATTATTGTTAGTAGTAGATTGCTTGGTTTATGGCCTGCAAAGCCTGCAAAAACTATGTTTAAAAAACCAATAATTTGGTGAATGTATTGACGAGTTTTTTTAATATAGTAAAAAGTTATCACCGTGGCTAGTCCCGGTATACTTTAATAACTGGAGTTTGCTACCATAATTCTATGATTTTTACCAGTCGATTACTCAATTCCCACTCGAATATAGATAAAGTTTTGCACTACAACCTGTTTAATATTTGCCTGTTTCTAAATCATAAAAAAATTATATCTAAAACATAAATAACGCAAGATATTTTTTCATACATTTGTGCGTTTTGAACAGAATTTGACTTATTTCCTATTCATAATGTCAGCAGCAGCGATAAAAAACGTCTTTTTCGATGTATTTAATCGGTAAGGTTCACTAATTTTCATTTTATCCCATGCATTTATATTTAACGCATCATATTTTCCTTAGAAGAAGATATAAATGTTCGTATTGATAAGGGATATTTTAGGTTTTGCTCCATAGGGTTGACGGTGGAAAGCCTATTGAATTTGAGTGAAACACTTGGTGAAGTAGGTATAATTTTTTTCGATTTTATTGTAAGAAATCATATCATTCAAATGTTCACACAGAACTCTTCAGTACCTACCAAGAAAACGCTTCAGCCACCTTAAGAGTGAACATTGTATTCCTAACCTTTTCCTGACCTATCCTTGGTCACCATTTTTTTCTACAAGAAATGGATGAATTTTTAGGGCCACTGAAATTTTGGTCAGTTGGAGGGGTGAGCAGGGGTTTCCCTTATTTTTTTCCGATCTCCATTTTTTAGATAGTTTTTTTGGAGGGTTGAGGGGAGGATGGGGTCAATTGTGCCCGACTTAGATTGAGGGACTTTTGAGGGGTTGTGTCAAGAGTGTGTGTGTTGAGTGTGTTTTTCGAGAGAAGGCAAGTGGGATGGGCAGAGTCGAAAACGACCTGTCTCGGGAGGGGCGCTTTCGTAATTACAGGGGGTTGAGGCAGGAAGTTAGGCCGGGGATGATGTTTGGTGGGAACAAAAGGGATGAACTTTTAGGATGGGACCAAAGCGTGCTCTTCGATATAGAGAATGAAAATATTGTTAGAGGTGATTTTAGAAATAAATAGCTATACCTACTGCTTTATTAAAATAAAAGTGTTTCGAGCGATATCACAAATTAAAAATCATCACTGGTCAGCAATCCTAAGATTGGTTTGACGCAGATCTCAACTCAATTCTCCAATCAGCTAACCTTTTCACACCTGCGTATTTCTTCTCTTTCACATCTTTCTATATCTGTTCCATATGTTTTTTTCGAGGTCTTCCTTTCCGGTTCTAATAAATATGTATAATATTTATTTATCTATGGTATTTGTGGATAAATATGTTACGAATGTCAAAATTGATTCCTTTTGTTTACCGGAAGTTTTGTTGTATAGGTTAGGTTTATCTATTTAAGTATTCTTCCGAGTAAGATATGTTTATATAGTGTACTTCTACTGGAGGCAATCTGATATCCTCCCCTTCCATCATGCTATTTTCTTTTCAATCCACAATGTGGCTTGCTCCCTTTCAATCTCTCTAAATATACCATTCTCTTCCTTCATCTCCCTTGTTTACCCAACATTCTACCCTCTAACACTGTTTTTAGCATACACTCCCATCTAAGTACTCCGTGCATCCATACCTTCTGTCTCCTCCGTATCTCATCTAGAAGCTGCCTATCCTCACCCACCATGTCCAGCACTTCGTCGCTCCTCCTCCTCTACGTCAACTTCACCTTCCCCATTCTTCTCTAGGCCCATGTCTCATACTACTCCATTCTTTTCTTGCCCTTCATCTCAGGTGTCTCCGTATCTGCACCGTAAAGCGCTACAGTCCAGATCAGACTCTCCACTAGCTTTTTCTTTAAAATTATACATTAATATCCTTTCATAAGCTCCCTTCTGTTCATGAACGCCTCCTTTGCCAATAGGTAAGGGTAGTTGGGGAAAATTTCTCTTGTATCGGATGGGTATGCAGGCATATTAGTAGTACACGGACAATTCATTACAGAAAGCAATGTTGCGTTCTAGAAGTAGATATATGTATTACGTGGCAGGTGTAAAAAGTTCAAAATTGACTAAAATCAATTCAATTAAATCAGATCAATGGAATCAATAGTTTTCCTTACACCAAGTATGTTACTAGCATACAAAATTGCAGGTGCCATGTTGCATGAAAATTCCATATATCAAAAATCTTGTACATTTCGTTTAAATAGAATTTGTAACTAGATTCTTCTGGCCGTTGGTAAATCATATTATTGTATTTTATATAGTTGTCACCATTGTAGTTAATGATGGAATGGATCGTGGTGTCTTTTTATTATGGGCATATCATCTGTTCATTTAAAATTAGTTGTCAATCCAAATAATCTGTTAAACATACCTCAAACGATAAATAAAGATGAGGTTAGCTTATGGAGTTGGTGGCCAGCCCTCGAGCTTATACAGAGAATTAGAAATAGAATCTGGAATAAGCTAATATGTATAAGAGTAGTGTAAAAACACGAGTTATTGGTGTTGATTTTTACCTTGAGAAGTATGTATTATGCTCCTTTTCGGAATAAGGAATTGTTGGAATTAGTATCAAATTTTTGGAGATCTAATGTTAAATTTTTAACTTGGCTAAGCCAATTTGCAACCAAGGCTAGTTATGAACTGCCTCATGGAAATTTTTTTATAGAGTTTAGTCGAGAGAGTAAGAAAAAATGTCTACTGGATACTTTTAGTTTTTAATTCCTGCTAGTAATTTGTGAACAGAGTGTAACCATGAAGGGGTCAGAGGATATACTCCTGGGAAATACATTCTCGAGATATCCCTTGGGCTTAATCTTATCGTGAATTCTGTTGGAAATTTTTTCCTAAAAGGGTTTTGGGAGATGCCCTTGGAAAGATGTACACTGCTGAAGATTTTATTACACTACATTCTAAGCTGTAATTATCTTGTTTCTATTCCATTTTTGTTAATTTTAAAGAAGATCCTTCAGCTTACAATGGTATAGTCACAAAAAGGTGCATCTGGAACCTTTCACAGAGAATAAATCAAACGGGTCGTGAATTTATTTTGAATATCTTGAATCGACGCTAATATATCTTTGATTGTGATGTGATTATTATCAATTAGAATGAAGGAGGGGTAAAATGAAAAATAATGGAGTCATTTATTTTAGAGTTAATGTGGTTAGCATTATTGTATTGCTCATCTTTTCTACCTTAAAATTAGGTAAATTCTGATAGTATCAGTGGTCAATTAAACTGTAATAACTCGCCATATGTTAATTAACTAAGGGGTCCTGTAAGGTTTTTATGCGTATGAAAGAACGGAAAAATGGTAAATTGATATTTCACGACCCGAGTCTCATAACAGCGTTTCAGTTTTTGTCGCTAAGATTTGGGTGGTAGGGAAAAAGCTTATGTGTAAAAGATAAATCGTTACGTTATGAAATCCGAGTGGTGATTTTTCAGATACATTAGCGAATCTAACAAAGTTTATTCTTCCATTTTCCATAATGGAAAGGTTTCCCACTGTAAAGCCGAAAGTCATCAGTAAGACAATAGTACTTTCAGCCCTAAGGTAAAAATTTTAAATTTGCCCAGATCCGAAACTTTTTTAGTAGCGTAGTCGCCCGTCATATATTGATGACGCTCGGATATGGGCAGAGTCCGGCGCGTCATCTATATGTGACGCTCGGTCTCAAAGTGATTCTTTAATTCGTTACTGATCATAATATTCGATTACTACTATACTATAAGACGATTCCAAAGCACATATGGTCGGTATCTGTTAGAACAACTTCGTAATCATGGTAGAAGTACTTTTTCTTTATCTAGAAAATTCACTGTACTTTCCTACTAGCAGAGAGGAGTAGTATTCGCTGTCCTAGTCATCGTTGTCCATTATAAAGGTCATTATGTCATGCGGCTTCAGAAATAAAAACCGTCTACAACTTCGATTTATGATACCGCAAACTTTCATAAGGGCAATTTCTTGCCATCATGGAGCACCATGAGGGAAGATATACCGAATGAAATTTTCTCCAATAAAACGTTTCCCGATACTCCTCCCTTTAGTGGTAGCCGGAAGACCGCGCTGACTACAATAATTTTTGGGTTCACGCTCGGTAAATAATGGCATAAAGAAAGAGTTATGAACCGTTAAGAGGCAGTTAAAGGGAAGGGAATGCATTTGAGTTTCGGGGCTAACTGCTCGCGTAAAGCACTCGTCAAAGGGCTTTTTGGCGGTTTGGAGAACGGACTCGTGCTAGTAGCGATGGCGAAGACAGAGAGTAGTTAAAAAGACAGTTTGGATTCAAAGGAAAGTTTGGGTTCCAAAAGAGTTTGGTGGAAACAAGGAGATGCATAGCACTGACCAATAAGGTTTCTAAAATAGTGGAAAGTAAGACTTCAGAGTTTCCGTTTATGAGTTGTAAAAACGAGCTTTGTTGGGACAGGATGGGCGAAAGGAAGAATTCTTTCAATGAAAAGGTCTCTTTATGGTACGTCCAAAGTTGAATGAACCGTAATTACCATTAGTGCTCCTTGAGAAAGTCGACTGTTCATTCGGATGGCTGAAAAACTACCTCTCAATTTTTTCACATTTTTAGTAAATATTTTTATCATGTACATCTACTTACAATACATTTATTACGTGCGTTTGCATAGAATACCACATGACGTGATTCTTGCGTATTTCATAATGAGCATCGTAGTATTTTCAGGAAATTAATTAGAGAGAATGAGGTAAGGCACTAATTGTTTATGAAAACTTCACAATTAGAGGAACTATAAAATCGTGAGACATGCTAATTAGGTTTAGATATTGATATTGCGTGCCAACCCGTACTCACCAATCAGGCTCTTCTACTCTTATACATATAATATACCTATATAATATATATACCTATATCATCATCATCATCATCACCGGTCAACAATCCTAGGATTGGTTTGACGCAGCTCTCCACTCAGTTCTCCTATCAGCTAATCTTTTCACACCTACGTATTTCTTCTCTTTCACATCTCCCATTACTTGTTCCATATATTTTGTTCGAGGTCTTCCTTTTCCATTCCTTCTCTCCCACTCTTCTTAGGACTTCCTCGTACCTATATATTATACACATAATATATCTTCACTAATACTTAATATAATTTATGCCCCGAGTGATGAAAAGCTTATTTGTTTTACTTTTAGTGCATTTGATACTGTTTTTGAAAAAAGTGTTTTGAAATTACTTTTATTATTATGTTTTTATTTATTTTTGATTTTGTTTAACGATGGAATTCGCTTTTAATTTTACCTTTGACTGCACTGTTTTACCCTCCTCAATTTAGGCGCTCTACGTAAGATCTATCCCATACTTTGAGGTGCTATTCCCTTGAAAAAGATACGGAAGTGCTTGAACTGATCGGGAAATTAGTTAATGTAGGGAAGTATCAAGTATATTTTTTCTCAGTATGATAGACTTCCACGAAAGGTGCCTCAAGTTGTCTACCTGAATGATATTACGGTTAATTACCTGTTATGGACATATGAAAACGTGGACAAAAAAAAGTAAATATATAAGTTATTATCATATTAATAAAGAGTTATTACGATGATAATGAAGCTTTTTAAGTGTTAATTTAATATCGTGGCTATGTCACATTAATACATTTGCACTTCAAGTGCAATTACATCTACTTTTTTTGATTCTAAAACTTTTTCGGCCAATTCAAATGTCACATTGACTGAAATCGTATCTTTCGGTCGAGATTAAATTTTTCTCAATTTTTCATTTTTTTTGCATTTATTGTCACTTTTCCGTACACGACAGTCTGCTCTACTACCCGACTGTCCCTATTCAATGTGATGGGTCGATTATCTTGGGTCGAGTAGGTGGTGCTTTTTTTATTCGCAGGATAATAAAATGCTGGGAGAACGTCTTATTTGTTTTGACTCACTTTCCGTCGCTATGGGAGAGGGGAGCTCGGAATAGTTAGGGAGTAATGCAAGCATGCGAACCCGTGTCGCCCACAGGACTCCTGAATTATTCACGTCGGCGGATGGAATGGAAAAAAGTAGTACTCGGGGAAAGGTGAGAGACGGAATGAGATGGAAGTGAGAGAGAAAAGGAGGAAATTCGGCCTGAGGTCTGGAGTTTGCGTTTGGGGACAAAAATGGCGGAGCCGACAGGGAAATGGCGAAGTGGCGGCTGGGAGAGCAAAGGTAAAAGTTGGTTGAGATGTGCGTATATACTTGTGTGAGAGTCTTGCGGAGATGAAGAAGATAGGGTGACAGAAGGGAATTGGGATTGGAGGATAGCTTGAGGGAAAGTTCTTATACGGAACACGTTTTCAAGTACTTCAGCAGAAGTAGTATCGTATCAAGGTACCAGGTTGGTGGAAAGAAGGATATTGGAAGGTTTAGCGGAATTTATTATTTTGAATAATTTGGGTGCTTTCCCGGCGAGTTTTGCTGATGAACTCTTCCCGGAAATCAGTGGGGTCAGGATGGACATTGATGCCAAAGTTTCGATAACCTCTGTCGTCGTCATCAGGGCAAGGGCGAAATTTATTACTTTATTTTATTTATTTTATAAATTCTATTTCAACTTCATTTTTATTTTAAAGGTGGAAAACCACGTACAGCAATTCCGACATTTTATAGTGGCCACGTATGGATGCATTAATTTTCGGACACATCAGCAATACAATAGGAGGAAACAAGATTCAAATTTACAAAAAAAGGCAACGAGAATCGGCAGTAACAAACTGGTTAGATGATGGAGGAATATTCTGTGAGGGAAAAGTCTCACCCATAGAACTATCTATGCAAATAAGTAGAAATAAAATCTTATGGAGACATCCGGTTTGCGGGAATAAGTATGTTAGAGGGTACAGCGGAAAACATCACGGTGTTTTTACTTTGAAAACCCTTATTTTTCTAATATTATATTAGATTTCTGTATTGACCGAGCGAGAGGGAGCAAGGGTAAAGTTGGCCGATGTGCGTGTACGTACTTGTGTCAGAGCCATGCAGAGGCGAGGGAGATAGAATGTCAAAAGATAATTGGGATTGGAGAGAAAGTTTTTCAAGTATATAAGCTGTACCAATATCGCATCGAGGAATTAAGTTCGCGGGAAAAAGGATATTTGAGGATTTAGTGGAACAAAGTTGGGTGCTTTTGCTTTTAAATACCTCAATTTTATGATTATTAGATTTCTGTATTTATGCGGCAATTTTTCTATTAAAGGTGATTAAATAACTTTGACATTACGGCAAGACTGCGGATTGGAAATATTTTACTCATATTTTCCTTAGATAAATTTTGTTCTTTGGAATGGGGTTTGGAAACTAGTACATAATTGAAGCAAACAATGCGAAGGTGAGGAGAAGTTAGCGTCTGGAGACAAGATGATGGAACAGGCAGGAAAATGGAAAAGTGACGGGTCGGAGCGAGAATAGAAGTTGGCCGAGATGTGAGCGCATGTACACTTGTGCGAGAGACTTACGAATACGAAGGAGATGGAGTGACAAACAGATTGGGATGAGAGCCTAGTGGGAGAGAAAGGTCTTGAACAGAATCATTTTTCATGACTGCTGGAGATGGTATACCTACCCTGGGAAATTGGAAAAAAACAAGTGAAAGTATTACCTTTCTCTCAACGAATGACTATGCCAGTCGGGTGCGCCACTTTTTTTAGTCTTAATGAACCAGCACTCACTCTTCTCTAGTTTTTAACTACACTGTTAAGCCAAGGTCAGTAAAGTTTGTCAGAGGAGTAATATTGTGAAACCCCATTTAAGTTAAGTGAATTAAAATGTAAGAAATAATTAATAAACTTAATTGACGTTTATAATGTTCAAAGAGTGGCGAAAAAATACTGACCAAGTATTCGAAGAGTGTAGTGTGGTCGTTTGAACGTGAAAACGATCGTGTAAGTTATAACCGTTATGAACAATATTTGAAACATACCGTGTGATATAGTACGTGGTATTTGCTTTTTACACATCGTAAAAACTTATTTTTTCGCCTAGCGTTCTTCGCCAAGAATTGAGTACGTACTTGGAGTGAGAGAAGCCCACGCTATATGCCCCTAGTCATATATGTTACGCCCTAAATTTTTATATGAGCTTCATTATTGTCCTAAGGGTACTGGACTCTCATCGTGAAGTTGTTGCGGTTGATTTATTTTTATTTATTCTGCAAATCTGTCATTAGGAACATTTAAAATATTTGTAGCGAAGCAAAGACTGTCACACTTTCAAGCTTTCAGTTTCACTTGTTTCAATCTTCTTACTCGTGCACGTGAAGAATAGAAATGAAATTGGAGCTCCGATCTTATAATGTAGAACGGGGTCATAGACACTTCGGGTATCGTGGCGAATTGCCTTTTCCATATTTAATAGGGGTAAATGTCTAAAATCTCCGAAATTTAGATGGTGGGAATTAGAAAAGTCTTACCTTCCGCATTGGTGCCATCAAGGGCTGTTCATAAAATTGCTCTCTCGTGTTTATTATAGCCTGTTACGGTTCTCATCATAAATAGCATG
The DNA here is from genome assembly GCF_921293095.1 of Ischnura elegans. Taxonomy (NCBI): domain Eukaryota; kingdom Metazoa; phylum Arthropoda; class Insecta; order Odonata; family Coenagrionidae; genus Ischnura; species Ischnura elegans. The sequence continues at coordinate 44,124,552 of NC_060253.1, read as the reverse complement.
CCATCAACTGAATATCTTGAATTTAAGGGGCCTATAGGATGAATGCATTAACCTAAAATTATTGGTTTTCGGAAATGATGGAGTGCTCTCGCCTCGTGCATATAATTTCAGCGTAATTAGTGGTTCCTATCCTTAAGATTATTTTATCTTGGTCCCCATAAAATTTGAAGGGTAATTGCCCCTACCTTTCATTTTATTGCCGCAGAAAAATTACTTCTTGAAAACTGGGAAACAACTTTTCCGCTAACATTTGGTATAAGTCATGGTTAGTCCTGGTTATGCGATGCATTTGAAGTCTAAGCTACTGTCTGTGGCACATCTTCCAAGAAACCTTGGGATTTAAGGCGAAAGTTTCGAGGTTAGAAGTAATAATTACCTGCGAGATGCAAAACAAATACTTCAACATGAAACAAATACTTCAACTTTGCGAAATATATATTTAAAATATTAATACCACGCTAATATTTCAACTTGGTGGACATTACAACTTTAAAAAATGGGTCAGCCGGAAGTGATGATTCCTCTTTAAACAACATGCTTTAATGGATAGAAGCAGTGACGTAGCCAGGGGAAGGGTCCAGTGGGTCTGGAGCCCCCCCAAAATATGAAACCGCAATTATTTTTCTTCATAAAAGTAAACAAAATATTGAAAAATCATGAATTTACAAAATGTTTATTTAACAAGTGAAGTTTTTTCGATTATGAAAAGTGTTAAAATTAGTTTAAAACACATTCCTTAGCACCCTGTTTTTCAAAATTTCCCCCTGGTTTGGACCTCCCCCCGAACGAAATTCCTGGCTACGCCACTGGATAGAAGGATTAAACAAATATTGTTTAGCCAGCTCTGTATGGGTTTCTCTTTCGGTGAAGGTGGACAGATGATGAGGATGAGATATTATGTACTTCTGGCTGGTGACTTTTTTCGTAATTGGGTGGACTTGTAAAGTTATTTAATCATCTGACGTCTTGGATGAAAGGACTCACGGCAGTTGGACAGTGATCGCGGCCGACGAAAGGGAAAAACTCTCTCCTTCAACCAATAAATGGTGTGAGAATGCGTGGTGCAAGGAGGAGGAGCGACCATGCGTCTTGAGAAGTCGAAATATTCACGGCCGGCTTTGGAGGGTGTGAAGGTAAATGATTTGTGGATCGGTTGGTTGAAAGGCAGGAAGAGTTATGGTGTAAGCATGGCGGAAGTCGGTGGAAGGAAGGAGAGATAAGGAGAAGCGATGGGCAAAAGAAACGATCGAAGAATGTTTGTTGTGCGAGAGAAATAATGACTGTGATATATTGATGCCTATGAAATTTTACATACATTTTTAAAAAGTTAAAATAAATTTATCAAAATACCTCTCGTTACAGTAAAATCACTGAAAAAAATTATCAGCGGGAAGTACATTTAATAGAAACAAAGAAAGCTATGATAATTTAATGGAGAAGGTACATGAAATTTGATATTAGTAATTAATTTAATTATACAATTGGGATACTCTCAAGTAACGCAATTTATGGTGAAAGTATCCCTTGGGATTTACGAATTAATATAAATACAGTAAATTAATTATGCCTTTGGTGTTGGTTACATGCTAGAATATACAACTTTCACTCATTTTTCATAAATATACGATTGGATTTGTGTTCCGTTGATATATTTTGGATAACACTGGTTACAAACTTACCTTACTCAAATTTATTGGAAAAACTGACCTAATTATAACGTTTTCATTTAATACTGGGGGCGTTTGTTTTTAGGTAAGTACCTACCAGTTTGAAATATTTAAGAAATGTAAACTTTTTCCAATCAAAATTCTTATGAATTGACACTCATGAAATATAAATACTTCGATCAACGCCTATTAACAATATTAAAGCACTCTTAAAACAGGAATATCTATTTCAACAAACTACGAAGTAAAGTATAGTAACATTTTTATTCTAGCCTTAAAATGTCCTCGGCAACATCTGAACTAGTGCGCACAACTAACTTAGCTAGTAATCGTAAACGTTTAGACAAGATGTCATAGCATAATACACTGCAATAGATTCATAATAACCAATTAGATTAAAAACATTGAATAGTTACTTTATTTACTAAAAGAATATTGGTCGGTAAAGTAACGGACGGCGCGGCGGGCGGGAGGGGAAGGGTGAGTTATCAGACTCTACGCTGGCACCTACTTTGTCTAACGCAAACCTTTTGACAATAGCGTTAGTGAAGCATTTTTTCCGATTGATTCACAATTATTTTGAGTCGCAGATTATAATTTATACCTTAATTTGTCACACCAAAAATTCGAATTATCCAAAATAAAATTTGAATTATCCACGACTTTTTCTCATTGTTTGAACACAATATCCTAAGGACTATGATAAATATTCGAATTAAAGAATATTTCTAATTAAAGAAGTTCGAATTATCCAGGTTGCACTGTTATTACAATATTTCAAAAGTAATATTAATCTAATTGAGTAAATTGAATGTGAATCCATTATTTGTTCTATAAATACTAAAAATATAACCTAAAAATTTCCCGAAAACCGAAAATGATTTTTTTGGACCTATTTGCTAAGAAAACCTAAAACTATCTCTGAGCTCTGGAGGGAGGGGGGTTATCCCCCCCTCGCTGCGCCACTGCATAACACGTTTAAGCTTGATATTGAGTACTTCTTGCGGGTATTGAATGGAAGGGAGCATCTGGGGTAGGGATGAAGATAGACCGGGAGCCTGGGTGTTATTTTTTCAGCGTTCCTCTCGATCACACACGAACACACAACACTTTCCTAGAGAGAGAGAGAGAGAAATGCCCGTGCCCGCTCTAATTGCTGGTTTTCGGGTCCTTATTTTTTGGGCGGAGATCCTTTAGGTGTCGCTGGGGACTAGCCCAAGGGATGTTTTCGCTGTCCCATGCCTCCCGCCAACCCACCTCTCCAATCGAGGCGGGCGGTCCCTTGCTATCGGCCCCAAGGATCAACACAAGAGGAATAGGCAGTTGAGCACGTCTTGTATGCCCACGTGAGCCCGAAACGCGTTTGTTATCGGAAGGCGGGGATGGAAGAAAGGAATAAACGAACGGACGAAGAGTAAATCCTGAATCACACGATCATTTTTTCCATCCCTTAGCATGATAGCTCTAGCGATTGGTTTACAGGGACCAACTGAGTCATTGTCGACCTATCATTTTCTCAATCACGCAGCAATTCCTACCATCGCTTTTAGTGGTCATGGGTGTTGTATTAAGAATGTAAAAAGAAACGGAAAATATATTTTTCGATCTAATTCAGCATTACCTACCGAAGTGAAAATATAGAAAACGAGCTCATAATGATGCAATTATTGGGTTGTTCACGTTATAATGCTCTCAAGATGCCAGTAATGCGTAGTTAATGAAACTACCTAAACGCAACGTTGGCGGTTACATTTTAGGATACGTAAAATATTTTAGCAAAATCTGGTTGGCTGAAGGACTTTGCCAGCGATGGTTACAGCTACGTTAAAAGGGACGAGCCGAGTGATTGAAAGAGGGATGAGATTTCCATCCCTCGTGCAGTTACGGGAAATGATCGAGTGAAACGGTCCTTTTTCCGCTTTCTTTCGAACGATCACTGTAGCTGTCCCTCTAAGGGGATGGAAGATAATGATTTTGTGATTAAGGCTTACGATATTGCAGGGTTCGTAGTTTTATCCCTCCTGTATATCGATAACTAATCTCTGACAGCACGTATCTCAAAATTTGGCTGGTCTGAGTTAATACTGCTAATACTGTTAATAAAAAATAAAATTTGAGCAGAAAACAACTCTTTGTTTGCAAATGTATGCTTATTTTTCAGTTTTATGTATTTTTAGTTTTTGATTTCAATTAAAATTATATGCAATTAAAAAAATAAACTTTTTTTGCTTTCCTGAAAAGTTAAACTATTAAAAAACCATTTTTAATATACTTGTTAATAGAACATAGCCATCGATGTGTGAGTCTGTGTCCTTTCCCATCTTGTTTGAGGTTTCTCGAAGTATTCGAAGGGACTGATTCAATATTTATCAATGAAGTGTGTTCATCTCGTTGTCACTTCTGCTGGGGAGTCGCTATTCATCCGCCCTCTCATTTCGCGGCTATGATGTGGAATGGGCCTGGGTCTGATTGCCAGCGGTTTTTGGCTTTGAATAAGGACAGTAATAATCGTGTTGGATCCTCCGCAAACAGATCCAGGCTAAAAGGCTAATAGGCGTTGCCAATGATTTTCTGAGATTTCGTTCGAATATAGTGCCTGTTTAAATTATGAGAGTTATGGTGGACCACGCCCACTAATAATCGACATTATTGCTCGTGAAAGCACATGCAAAGTTGTAAATGAACGAATGGTTTGGTGCGGTATAATAAGTGTTTTTTCACAATCGAAAATTCCATGGAGTCTGTTTTGTTTTTTACTAATATGAAGTTATAGTATATAATTTTAAAGCGTATATTTTATAAAACTATATTTTTTTAGAAGTAATGTATAATTTTAATGGCATCGTTCACTCTTTAGACAAGAAATAACGTGGTTAACAGATTCTATAGTTTATAATGTATAAATTAAATCGATATAAAATGTTTTCGATGGTGCAAGTGTATTATTTGTCCATTCTTCTAACCACAAGGTATGATATTAAAGATTATGAAAGTTAAAGTTATCTCAAAGTGTTTCTGACGCCTGGAGATTCTGTCTCAGAATTTTCAGATTGGCCATGGCAATTGAACGGAAGCAGGAAGTTACGGAATAAAATTTTCTCACTTTCCATGAAACTGATAAGATGTGACATGCTACAACGCTGATAACTAGGAAAGTAGATAACGTTTGAAAAGATATTATAATTTAATAAATTTTCAGTTTGAAGCGGGACGAAAGCTATCGTCTCGATGAGGCAAGGAAATGTGTTTTTCACGGGAGTTACGGAAATTCCGCCACGAATTACGGTGAATCTTATCTCAAAGGATGTGGTTTTTAAGTTGGTCAACAATTCTGCATCCTCACTTAATTGATTTGAAGAAGCAAACGGCAACGCCGGTTAAACTATTTCCGTACAAATGGTTACACGAGGATTAAATACAAGAAGATGTGGTCCTTCACTTACATAATCCCGCAGAAATCTAGTCAAGAAAGTAAAAAGAGGCAGAAAATATGTTTTTTTTCGAACAAAATCAGTATAAGCTACGTCAAAATATAGTGAACGCGCTCATAATGATGCAATTATTGGGGATTAAACGTTGTAATTCTCTCAAGATGCGGGTATGGCACCATTAACTAAGCCATATCCTAACAGAATATTGGCACTTTACTTTGTTTTGATGTAAAATGTTTTGATAAAAAGTTGCAGATGAATTGTGTCTGTCATACCGAAATATATCTCATTCGGGTTTGACTAGTAACCAAGGATGCTTATTTAAACGACCCGGAGGGAAATGAAAATGCGAGGTTAAGTTTCGTTCCTGAATGAAATTAAAATCACCAAGGAGTTTAGTTTCGACCAGGGTTGAAACTTTACTCCCGGGAATGAAACTAAATTAATCGAAACTCCGCTGCTCATAGTTAAGTTTCGATCCTAAAAGTTGAGTGTATAAGGGAATAAGAGGGAATAGTTTCGACCCTTTACGTTTGACATACGTGTAGAGATTAAAACATTGAGCTTAAAAATCGAATGGCAAGTTTGCATTCGCCGTTCTCCTGTTAGTGGTAAAAAGATGAGTGCCCCATGCACCTCATGGCGGTAGACCGGACCTCAACTTCATTCAACCAAACTTCGTACTCGGTGTGTTGGTCGAAACTTAACCATTCGAAGGTGAAGCACGTGGTCTATTCGGTGCAAAAAATTACCTGCGTTTCATTTCGTCCCAGAGTTTTAGTTAAGATTCGACCTGAAGTAGTTTTGACTCCGATTTCGTTTCGACCCTGAGTTTAGGTACCCAGGTTTAAATCCATTTCATTTCGTTTCCATATTTCGCTACCGGGAACGAAACTATTGAAATTTTACTGGTTTTGACTTTCGTTTAGTTTCTAATGCCACCCCTGCTGGTAACAGAAATTGTGACATATTTAGGATCAAATTCTACAGCGAATGTTGGGCGTGAAAACTCTCTCCTTGAATAACTCCCATCTTAGATGTAGGTAAAGTGGTAAGCCTAATCTTAGAGACGGAGCCCACTGGTGAGTTTAATTTTAACATTTGGCGCAGCTAAACAATGGAGCCCCTGAATTTCAACTTAAATAATCCTCTGCACTTGTTCCGGTATTTTTATAGCGCTTCCGTTTTTGTGTGCCAATTGCATTACCAAAACTTTGGTGAGACTAGCCAGAATCCGAGTCTAATTTTGATGTAATTGCTTAGGTGCCACTTAATTGACTGTGCCTTGGATTTTTATCCATTAATTCTGCAGAGATATGTTGCTCTGAATTTAATTATAATTATTATCACTCACCTGCGAAATGGTTTCCAGAATATGAATTTTAATGCTTGAAATTGCAGTATAGTATCCATGATAGCTGTTTTTAATCTTGGGTTTAAATACGGAGATTTTTCAGGGAAAAATGAACATTTTTCTAATTCTAGCGAAAACCTTTTCCAAAAAAATGTTTTCTTCATTATTATATTTGCACCAACCATCTTGCTTTAAAACTTTCTTTTATTGATCACTTTGCGCTTGTGCTTGTGTTATCCAGGTAACACTAAAAAGTGTGGCTAAAAAAACAGTGTACGCATGCACATTTGATAAATGGATTCTTTATATTTTGGATTTATTGAATTATATTGCATATACGAGGAATATTTATATGCTATTTGTAGATATTTTCCACAATCTATGGTTGGGTGGCATTTTTAGCATTTAGTTGGGAACCATTTTAAGTTCGTGTCTCTTTTTATTTTTCATTTTTTTTATTTATTCCTCTGTCACCGGAAACAGCACCAATTGACTTTTACATCGGTGCTTTTAACTTAAAAATCAAACGTACCCGAACATCCATGTCCTGGATTGGCGCAATCTACCCTAGCGGGACTCGAACCCGCGACCTTTTGCATGGCAAGCATGGACTTTCCCCGCCGCCACCGAGCCCGGCGTCTCGAACATTAATTCTACTTCGAATCTAGGTCTCATCTATACCCTTGCATTCTCGCATCTACCTCTATATTAGTAATTATTTATTTCTTGGAGTGTAGGTCAGTGAAATGAAATGCAAATTTTTTTTCCGACTTTTCGATATTATAATATTATAGCTACATCAGGGCTATGAATAATGGTTACAATAAATTAATACATGAAGAGATGAACAATTTTTAAAATTATGTTTTATGCGATAATAAAATAAAAATATAAAAATGCTATTTTACAAAAGAAAAAACAAAAAAGACATACCTTGTTTGCGTTTTATTTATCTTTTGTAACTAGGTTGGTAAAATATCATGGTTACCATCAATTTTGATTTATAAAATAAAAATATATTTTACCGAGGTTACATGATGAAGAAATCGATTTACCTCTATAACGCCTCGAGAGCATCTGCCTGCTCCATACATCTCTCTTCCGCTGGCTACTCCCGCTGACCGTACTCCCAACTCACGTTCCAACCCTGGATATATCCTCTCAGACCGGCAGCACCTATCGACAACAGCCCCAAGCTCAATTCTGGTCGGTCCCCGCACCCCTTCCTACGGCACCTATCTATCCACCATCTCATTGACCGCCGGGGAAAGGGTTGGACAAGGGGAGGATGGCCTGGTCAAGGCGTTGCTACCGTGTAATAATGGGAGCGCTTAACAAGGAGAGAGGGAAGTCCTCCCTCCTTATATATATACTATATATATCGTCCTCCAGCATGTGTTAGATTCTTGACCGTAAAACACCCTTAGGCTGAAAGAAAAAGGGTTTCTTTCACATATTCTTCATTATCGTCGGGATCGTTCTTGTTTTATTTATTTCTTATTTTCTCGCCGTCGCATTCATTCTGTCTGGAATTTTATCCCTACCTACCACGCTCCGCTACGTGTTGTGCTGAATCCGAGAAGTCCATTATACAAAAATGTGTCCGTGACCCGACCGGACTTGCCTTCGATCACGGTCTTGGCTTTCAGAGTTGGATCTCATGAGTGGCTTGTTATAGGTGGTCCTGCCGTACACTCCGGTATTTATTTGGGAAATCCATCTTCAGTGGAACGTTTCTATCCAAATTCCGCCATTACTTTAAAGTCTATCTCTAACTTTTTTGTTCATTCCGTATCTTTATTAACTCGCATAGTGTGTCATTTACTTATTTCCTCTGTCCGAGATTTTGCAAGGATTCCAGTCCGTAGTCTCGTATAATCTCTGTGAATTAAACGCTTATCGTGGAATTTCAATGATTGGATTCACAATGAGAGAAATCGTGTGAATTATTCACATATGGGAAGAATCAGGACTGAGGATTTCTTCAGAGAAAATGGTTTAAATCTGTTCGTTATACTTAAAGCTTCATGTTTTATTTCTGCATCTTCCTTACCTACAATACATATCGCAAAATGAGATGACTCATAAATTACTGTCAGAACACTCTTAATGTCAATTTTAGTCACAGTGTGCTCCACTTTAAGCAATGACTTTTTCATTTTCGGAGATTAAGGAATGCGTTCCAAATACCTGGACTCACTCAGCGGGCAATCTAGAGTCCAACCCCTTTCCCGGAGCCATGGGCGTACCCAGCGAGGGGCACGAGGGGGCAGCTGTCCCCCACTAGAAGCTAAAATCGCAAATGTCTTTCAGGGGAATGATATTTTTTCTAGCAAATAATTTTAAAAACTAATGAAGAGCTGTTACAGTTTCCTTAAAATGTTGGTTTCATTCACCTTTTCCATGCTTAAATCTTACCTATAACTTGAAAAACCATGGCTTGCCCCCCCCCCTAGTTTTGATCCTGGGTACGCCATTGCCCGGAGCCCGTAACCACCACGTAATGTCTATATCAATTCTCATAAAGTCTACATTATTTTCTTGCAGTATGTCTAACCTGCATTTTTAAACAGAAAATTATCCTGCCTATTTGTTCCATCCTTATTCACATCCTTCCCCTATGTCATGAGGCCCGTATTCGAAATCCCTCACTCTCTAATGTAGCTTCAACTATCAGCTTAACTAGTTTCTAAAAAAATTTATTAGTTTCAAAAGAATACTCACTCTCCGTTTCAGTACTTCTTTTTCAATTTTTTTCTTACTCACTGCATCTTTTCAATTCTTCTCCTAAGCTTAATCTTCAAACGCTGATCTACATTTTCCGTTTCCGGGCTGTAATATTACTGAAAACGAAACGGTATCTCTATAGACTATTAGGGCCACTTCCGATCGCTGACTGACTGGCTGATTTACGCAAATGCTTGGGGTGGACCAGACGAGATACGACCCCCTCTAAAATCGTCTGAAACCCTTGGAAAAATTGTCGATGTCAGTGAGGTTTAGTCTTCTTAATTTTAGTGTGCTTTTGCACGCGCTCACTAAAAGCCGGTTTTTCTCATTCTCTCACACTAACACTGGAGATGCTACACTGTTACCTTACACATTTGATTGTCACTATTGTCCCGCGTACGCACTTGGCGTACAATCATCGCCGCTGAAGAGGTGGTATACTTACTCACCGGAAGCTGGACCTGCCACGGTGTTAAACCCGATGATTATTGAATTAGCAGCAGCAGAAACACCACATTTTCTATCTATTACAGTGTTGCCAATTTCCTCTACTTTCAATGCCTCTACTTTTTGGGAGAATTTGGGGGTCAAAAAATCAACTTTTCAAAAATGTTATTTTTAGAATCTAGACCATGTGATGTTAATAATCTGATTTTTATTACGATTGAAACACTTGCAATTTTGTCCAAATCGTTCAATTCGGTGAATTATTATCTCAACAACGGGATAGATACGGATTTGCGTCATAGGGTAACATAGTGACGAGTGTGTATTTTAACGCCCGCTTCGCCTTAGCAGTGGAAAATATTTAATAATTTTAATGTTAAGTCTTCAGCTGAAAATATTCGTAAATGCTCTTGTGCATTACGCCTTTTTCCTTGAGCTGCTACGCTGGAGTGCATTGAACCTTATTGTTGTTTTTTTATTTCCTTTCGTTTTTTCAAACGCATTTAGTAGGTGGAAAATGTGCGCGCGTTTAGGCGCAATTTAAAATGGTTTAGCTCAAAAAGGGAGTCCTTAATTAGAGCTCGCATCACCACTTAAAAGAGAATATTCTCGGTGAAATTTCGAGACGACTGACTTGAGTTGAGCGCCGGGCGAGGAACGTGCCAATTCTGTTCGGAGCGCCGAAGGCGGGGGATGAGGGCGTTTTCGTGTTTTCTTCTTTTTTATTTTCTGCCGGCGTCTTCGAGGCATCGGCACTTGGATGAAGTCGTGACTCACCCGTTCCATTTCCTCCTTCTCTGCCCTCCTCATTCGGGCGTTCGTCGCCGTCTGATCTTTGACTTTTCTACGCCTTTCGCGTTCTTCGGGGCACTCATGTCTACGAGTGGTAAGAAGGAGAAAAAATAGTAGTAATAACGAAACGCTTTATCGTATTAACTTATACTCCGAGAGCGTTATTCCTCATCATGATCTTCTCTTTCTTCACTCCTCATTGTCCGTATAGTTTTTGCTCTTTAAGCGGTAATAACTGAGAGTAATTCGGTGTATCATTATTGTTAACGGTAGTGGAGGAAGGTCAACTCTATGTAATTGTAATAACTGTGTGGTATTATTTTGTAATGCGTATGACGAAAGTTCAGATATTTTTAATGTGTGTGGAATATTTTTGCAATGCGATTGTTCGAACATAATTATATCATCTCGTCACCACATTCGTCAAAATGTAAGTTTCGATTATTGGTCGTCGAAGACACACTTGGGGCCAGCATCTCCTTGGCCAGACGGAAAGATCTAAATTTTCTTGACAGATGGTCCCTGTATCGCTGCCGATTGTTAGTTTCTCACATTTTAGGCTCGGGTTGGGTCCCTACCCCTCCCCTGGTCTTGGAGATATTTGGCCAGTCTGTGGGTAGACGCGAAAGCGACTTGGTGTTTCTGCCCGTCGTAGTTTCATTTATAAAATCATCTCCAACCTCTGTGAATTAAAACCTGTTTGAGATCTTATTCGCGTGAATTTCAATTCTTTGGTGTCCTAGAACCAATCCGGGAGACGCAGCCACTCGAGTCTCCTTCCTTTATCGTGGCGATCACAACAAAGCGTTCAAACGTAAGGACTATTTTTTAAGTGTGTCAGTACTAGCCGTGGCGATAACCATCTTATCAGGTATTGTCCACGAATTTGCACAAATGAAATTAGCGCCTCGGTAGCTTAACTGCCCAAACCACTCGATCGGAAATCGGGGGATGCGGGTTCGTATCCCGGTCAAGGCGAATAATTGTTACTCTGTGGAAATTTTGCACGTAAGCATCCTTGTTACGTGAATCTCAAAACATTTTTGTGGAATAAGTATATTTTATCTTTTCCAATCCCGATTTACGTGTTCAGATATCGATCATTTTAAACGCAGAAAAGGCGTATTATCGTTCCATATTGCTAATGAGTTTAGCCTTTAGATGAATTTTAGAAGATTCAAGCAATTAAAGAAAAGATTTGGCTTTCATATTGCAAAAAGTTCCAAATATGATAGAAATGTTAGATACTAATCTGCAAAAAATTAGAAGTAATGGTATTCTGAAATTGGTGTACATTCTCATATGATTTAGCTCTGTTATGCTTCAAATAGTGAATACCGCAGTCAAAATTCAACAACAAGGTGCATTTGGGCGTATTATTTTGATATATGACCATGAAGGAGTTCGCCAAAGGCTGTTGATAAGATTTAGTAATATGTGGTTCAATGACGGGATGTGTTACCCTGAGTATTATGACCTACACAGCTGGCAAGGCCGCAATTAATGGGGGCGATGACGCATCCGAATAACATTGACCATATGGTTAGGAATGCGAGAGTCACATTTTTTTGTCCGCAACTCCATTGCATTAGTTAACTCATTCCCATCCTTATATATAAATATATCGAGCGATTAATCAACGCAGCATTTCGACCATCTCCCACAGCAATTTTCTTTGCCTGGCCTGAAAGAGAATTGAATATTCACGTGGGTCTACTTAGACATAGACCAATAAAATTATGAAAGTTGGCTTCGATACATTTCCTGATATGAGGTGTCCTCAGTTGCCCTCACTCAGCATTTCAACTGTCGGTGAAGTGAAGGTGGAGCTCATCTCAAAATCTACGCCACGGGTATCCTATTTGCGTAATAAAGGTTTGGGTAAGGCAATAATATTTTTATGGGTCATATCATGAGCATCCCGTGTAAAAGAATTGGATTTTAAATTCGAACAGGAAAAATTTAAATTTGTATCCTAATACTGAGCACTGAAAAATCACTTATCACGATATTTTTAATTAGGCCAACATTATTCCAAAGGAAAAACAGTATACCAACATTAGAGCAATTTATGTTTGTTCCATGCGGTTAATGTCAGCCTTAAGTATGTTCTTGACTTAGTTATAAAACTTATATTGACTAATTGGTCAGAAAAAATAATTCTTGGTGCACACTCTACGTAGGAATAAAAGCGATTTGGGAGTATCTTTTTATTTTATCCCATATATCCGTATCTGTGGGGAGGCCAGCTAAGCCTCATCCCGTATCTAACAATAAGCTTTGCTCAGCCTCATTAGAGGTGGAGTGCGGAAGACATGTAGGATACCTTAATTATTGCGGGTCGGTCGGATTTAATTCACCTCATATATAATGCGTTTTTTCTAGTACATCTTCTAATTGTAAACTAGCTTATCCTTCATTAACGGCGAGCATTGCTCTAGTTTCACTCTTTTTGCTCTTCCTCGGCAATTTGGACTTCCTTACGCTTCTAGACTGCCAGTGAAACACAAATTGCTTGCCATACGGTAAAATAATTTACAAATCGCAGAGCGCACTTCTTTTCCTTGGAAATATTAAATAAATTTGACTGTTTTTAAAATTTACTATGCCTATATCAAGTCCGGGGAGGTTCAGTAGGAGAGTTTGGGCGTTTAATCTCACAAGGGCTCAAAATTGGTCCATTAGAAAAAGAGATTTTCGTGAAAATAATTATGAAAAATAACACCATTAATATTTAATTTGCATTTTTAATTTTTAATCTTCATTCTTTATCTCATCAATAAGATCCCATTGGGTACTTTAAAAAGCAGATTAAAAACGCATTCGATTTATCCAAGTGAAAATAATTAGTTTTTTTCCTCATATTTGTCCATCTTTAAATCAAAGGGAGCCTTTCTATACGTATTAATGAATAGAATTTTCGTCCTTAGTTAATTCTGCTTGGACTTAGAGTAAATAATATATTTAGAGGAAGATTCCCATGCAGAGAGATACGAATGAACTTGATTTAGTTTCAAAATTTTATCAATTTTCTATTCGATTATGCCTTTAAATCACGCTTTATTGGGGCATTTTTCTTGCCAGGGGTGGATATTTAAAAGAAGCTTTCCCCTCCGTTCGTTTAAGTGCGAATTTCACTTGAAAACGGCTCTCTCAAATTTTACATGTCAACCTAATTTTTGGGTCGAATTACAATCTATATGTGCATCGTGACCATAGATAAATATTAATTCGCCCGTGCGAAATTAATTATTATAATATGTTTCTAAATTGTACTGAATTTTATAATTCTGAATTTTATTTGCTGGTACTTCAATGTAGTAGAATAGAATATATTTATTACTTCTTTTGAAAACAAAAGTACAGAGAAAAGAGACTGAAATTATTTTATAATATTTAGGTTACCGCAAAGATACCTGAGTGGTAGTATCCATAAAATTCGTGCAATCTTAAATTTTTTATCAAATAAAGCCATACACAGTAGCGGATCTGTGGAGGGATGGGCTAAGGGGCTATAACCCCCCCACCCCCTTTGGGTATCCAATTTACACAAGATAGAATGGTAATTTTTTTTCGACCCCCACTACTGCTGGAATTTTAATTACCACTTAGCCCCCCCTGGTCCCTATCCTGGATCCGCCACTGGCTACACATAGTACGTCTTGTATTTAATTACTGTATGGCATATGTAAAAATTTACGTAAAAGAATCCACATTTTACACGAATAGATATACAATATACATTTTTAAATTATTATTTCCTCTCAAACATACATCTTCATAGATAGCATACTGCTATGTTCCCACTGTGTAGCATTTCATCTTCCGTAGCGAAGAATTTTTTTGGGCCAGAGAATGGGGGAACAAATCATGCTAAATGTCGTGGGCAGAACTTAGCCAAAATGCGAAGGTGCTATCGTTATAATTCTACTCCCAAGAGAAGTTAAGTTACTGAACCCATTGCCATCATTCATCATTTTTTCGTTGATGGCTTCAAAAAACCAACATCTCTACTGTTCATTCTCGTGATAACGCTGAATTTAATGACCAAGTGTCCTTTATGCTTCGTGTTATTTCCATTTTTCGTTTAGTTTTGCTCATTAATTCTTCCGCACCCTGAGAAAAAGCTGGGAAAATATTGCATCATCCTCTTTAACCTGAAACGTGGATGCCAGCTCCTTCTCTGGTGAATGCATATCTGATCTAATATGTCTCTCTAGACTTAACTGCTATTCATACCGATTCACAAAATTATAATGCGACATGATTTTACAATGCTGTTCATTTTATTCAAGGGGATTCCTTGGGATTAATATTATTTAATTTGTTTATATTTTGCGCGGTGCTTAACGGTAAATGGGTCAAATACATTTTATTGTAGATAATTCTCATAAAAAATTGTGGGACCAACTCCTCAGCTTGGTGCTGAAATTAAATTAGATTTGATCATTTATAAGCAACCACTTAAATATTTTTTTAGGTTTTCCGTAGGTATACAAGAGAAAAACCTTTCAATGAAATGTATGGCTTTCATTCGTTTCAAATATTCACTGAATTGCTATGCTCCTATTTCCTTGCCACGAAACTTCCGATTCCGAAAACATAGCAATCGCATGTATCCTTCTGCTTTAATTCTTTGTATAACTGATTATCACCGTTAGCTTTTTTTTCTTCTGGACAGTTTTTTAAAAATCTCAATGTTGATGTTGATGTCACATGACGAAACTATCGTCCAGGAGATTGGGTTTTTGTAGTGGATAGTGTGTTGGCTTCCCAACCCGTGGACTCGGGTTCAAATCCCGGCGGTGTAAGAGAATTTTCAGAGACTGCCCGATCCCTACTTGAATGTTGTGTGGAGGAAATTTCAAGCGCAACACTCCGTCCGTCGAATGGGACGTTAAGCCGTGGTCCCCTTGGCCTCTTTCGTTAAGAGCAGACTAATGCCGTCGCCAGGTTTCTCTCCACCCTTCCTTACATACCCTTCCCCCATGACTCAAATGATATCAGCTGTCGGTCACCCCCTCCAAATACCGTGCGAATTTCGTTTCCTCAGTGACCTGAAGAAGCCGACTGCCACTCCGACGAAAATGTCTATTAGTCCGGAATAAATATAAAACGATGCGGAGTAAAGGTTAGAAGAACCACATTTTCATTTGTATCCACCCGCGAAAGCCTTCATAAGGATTTGTTTGTGATATCAACTTTTAAAATATTTATTGTTATGAGTGAGTGATTGTCGAATCTGATTTTGATCTCTCCTCATCATGAATATGCCGAGGATATCGAGGATATTTTAATGGTTTTTTTATCATTTAACTTTTTTTAAAGTGCGGTTGAGTTATTTTCAACAATTGTTTCGGAATCTCTTATCAAGTGAGCAGTGAATGGATTATACGGTTATACATTTTATTTTTTTTGCATTGAAATTTTCACTTCCACAGTGATTCCTGTAATAGTTAATTTGCGTAATTGACCCTCGTTTTGATAAATGCATGGGTTGGTGGATTTCATTAAAGGGCGGTAGGTAAGTGTCGAGAGTAAGTCATTCTATTAGAGAATTATTTCATGGATGATTTTCCTCTTGTGTAATTCATGTGAGCTATTAAAACTGGTGGAAATTTTATTTATAAACTTTATTACTTAATCATTTATTCTTGAGCTCGAGATATTTGAAGTCATTTTTGCTGACGGTAGCGGACAGAGATAGTGCTCTAGATTTTGGCAAATTGATAAAATAATCAGGGAATGCCTATATGTAGTTCCCTCCATCATAATGGTTATATATCTGTAGTCAACTATCGTGTCTCTCGCACGATCAATTTAGAATTTTTCACCTTTACTTATGAAAGTTTCTCTTTCATTTGTGACATTCATAGGTTCTTATATTAATTTACCATTAATTTGCGATGGCCGCACTCAATTCAAACTGTCCTTAGGTTATCTGGGATAATAATTTCTTACTCGGTCACTGTTCTTTCACAGAGAATGGAAATGTGATATCAATTTTCAGAACTGTCATTTTGCATGGTAGAAATTGGGGCATTAAGATTTTTTAAAGGATTTTCCGTAGGCTATGACTTCCTTTCTTGAAGCTGCTCGGTATCAAGTAACTTAAAAACCTGTCACACTAACATGTGTATAACTAAAAATGTTGGAAGTGTTTTTAAGATATATTAATTGGATTACAAATATTCGAAGTTTGAATCTTGATTTTCTACTTATTTCAGTGTGATCTTCTCCAACGGTGAAATTGCCATTTTTCTGTGAAAAAGTTTTATTTAAATTGTCGTTTTTTTATGTATGTGCACCTCATGACAGCTTTTGATGCCTTAAGCCATTTATTTAAAAATTTTATTACACCGTTGTTTAACAATTTAGTTTGATCCAACGATTGCGCTAGTTAAACAAATGTTTCCTTCAAGCGTAAATATTAAAACTACCCTTAGCATCACAACTATTACAGTGTAGCGTTCATACTGGCAGGATGATTTTTTTCTTGGCAGTTGCATACCGTCTGAGCGCTTCGGAATTTTCTCGAATTGCATCCTGGGCAGGCATCTTTCGAATCGCGGGCGTCTTTGCTTATGCACGAGTGGTGAAAAAAAGAAGTCTTTTGAGACTGAACTGCCTTTTCCGGAGTGAAGTTCTCTCTCTCCGGATGCATGTCGGAAAGCGCTGGAGGAGAGATGCAGTGGTGTATCTGGTTCAGCAAAAGGGATACGGACTGTCTGTGTCGTCTCCTGCCTGCGGCTGCATGGCTGGCCCCTTTCCCTGTGTACTACTACCCACCTCGATCGGTGACACGACAGATCGCTCCTACAGATGGCGTATCACACTCGTTGTTTTCGTTTCTCTGACGTACTCACCGCCGACGTACGCGATTCGGGCATCGATCTAACTTTGCCCTTTTAAACTCTATCTTGTACAAACACTCCCAATTTTTCCTGCTTTTTATTTTTGAAGTACGATTTTATCGCCTATAAACATATTCTGAGGCACACGCAACGTTTTTTTTGTAAGTGAAATATGCATGAATTACCATGAGAGAAAATTCGCATTGCGCAAGTTAAACTAATGTTTCCTTCATGCGTAAACATTAAAACTGCAGTTAAACATGCAACAAGTATACTTTGTATGGTTGATACTTCTGGAATGAATTTTTTTGCAGCGCAGGAAAAAAAGTGGATTTTTTTTCTCGTGGCAATTTTTTTTGCAACGTCGTAAAATATACATGAATTGCCATGAAAAAATTCCCCTGGTCCGGGAACTGAAGCACAGACCTTCGGCTATTTCAAACAAAGATCCATGTTTCGAGTCTCGGTTCAGGGGAATTTTTCTCGTTGAAATTGCTATTGCAACTTTGTTTTTGCATCGCCATAAAATATGCATGAATTGTCAAGAAAAAATTGCGGGAACCCTGCACCGGGAATCGAAGTACGGACCTTTGGCTACTTCAGCCAAAGATCCGTGGTTCGATTGCCGGTCCAGGTATTTTTTTTTCTCATGGCCAATCATGTTTTTATTTCACTGCGGTTCAAGCGGCTGACTCAGAAATATTACGACGCAGTAAAAGGTGGAACTGTTCAATGCTTTAGTTTATCTGTGTTCTACTTTTTCGTGATATCGCTCCTTTAATGAAATTTAAGCTTTCAATGGAAATATCTGGAAAGAAGAAAATTCGAATGCCAATTATTTTATATGCACTGGTTTTCGTTTGCTCTGGGAATTGCTATATCTATGTTTTATCAACACCCATTCTTCACACCTTAGGTGATTGCCAATTCACCGGTTTCATTGGCATTAACATTTTCAATTTTAATTGGCATTCGGATTATCCGTTCTGCCAACATGTTGACTTGAACATAATTAGCAGCTCAAATCATTCATTTCGAACAATTGCTTTGCTTTTGTTTTTGCGTAATACCATTTACTGGATATTGCAGTGAGAAAAAAAATGCAGAAACCTTTGAGTATTCATTATGAGTATTTAAAAATTAAACGTGTGTCCTATGAGCACCAAGGATATTAACATTTTCTACCAGAGCATACTCATTATTAGGAGGAATTATCGATATTTGCTTGGATTTGCAAAGTTAATTCATCTTAATCAATTAGTCCTGCACGTCTTGCAATTGGGATCCTGGAATAATATGGCACGTTACTCTTGTCCACAGGAGTGTTTCTTTTTTCGACCCATAGCAAAAGGTGGAGTATGCAATCGTAAAGTATTGCGGTCCACATTGGGAAGGGCGGGCTGCCGATGGAGACGGGATGCTTGGGGAATTCTTGGGAGAAAGAGTTTCTTCTTAAGAGAAAGAGATTCTCAAATTCTTCGGGCCAAAAAATGCGAAGGCGCAGCATCTGGTGTTCCGATGGATCGAGACGGCAAGATGGGTGGGTGGGACGGATAAATATGTGGATGTCGAACGAGACGATCTGTGAAAACAGACCGTGACTCCCACAGGCAGTGTCGTAACTCACTCGGGCCTCCCCGAATAAGATTCGCCGTCTTCCGTCGTCTTCGAGAAAACCCAACACGTCTTCCGCTTTCATCATGCTCCTAACGTCATCTTCGTATTGATGAATCTCGTCCGAGTGGAGCGGGACTGGTTATTTTTAACGTCACCACCGCGGACTTCCGCTGCATGGAAGGTTTTCGAAGCTTACTCTGCTGTGGTGCTCACCCACTGGCCTTGGTAATGGACACTTAAGTGGACACGAGATGGAACACGCGGGGGAGCTTGAATATGATATGTTCGCGTGGAAATTTCACGTGGTTCGCCATTTCTCCAAGGAGCTCTGTCAGAAAATATCCCTCTCCACGTTTTATTCAGCTTTCACGCAATAGTACGGTCGTAAAGGCCTCGTTAAGGACCAAATTTTCTATTTATGTACTGCTTGAACTATTCCGAGTGTAATCGGTAGAAGCGAGTGCTGATTTTAGTAGATGTGGGAAATTATTCTTCTTGACCTTATTATACAAAGAGTTTTGATTACTGAGAAAGAAATATATTCTAGTCTTGATATGTTTTACTGCTTTCCTTTTCTGCCAAATTAATTTTTTTCTTTGTCACCCAGGGTGTAATTAGAACACTGGAATAGTTTACAACATTTTGGAATATCTGAACAACCAACTAATTTTGTGCTTGTGCTTTTGTGCCTACTGGATTTCTATAAGGTGTTAGCTCTCTGATCTTTTAGTTCATTTTTGAATTTACATTATGCTATCGTTAAATTGAGACAGTTTCGAGTCAGAGAGTATCAGTTAGTAAAAAACATAAAAAAGTTTCAGGTTCTTATTTCAATTTACCTGAAATTTTCAGTTCATAATATTATTCCACCCTTGATATGGACTACTTCTAAAATGAAAAATGCAAACTTCGTCGTATTAACTATAGTTTTTAAAATTATTTTAATTTTGATTTAACTATATCAAGTCGTTTTTACATTTATAACGAGAAAATAATATTTCCTGATCATAAGGACACTTATCTATTACATTAGAGTCAATGTTTTGTTTTGGGTTATGATTCGATTCCAGGTTCTTGCATTATTGATTCTCGTTACATTAACTGAATAACTAATTCATTATTTGCATCTCAAGGCTTCTCTAAGAAAATAAATAAGTCAAATGTCCTAATTTTAGTGCTCTTTTCCAAGGGCGGATCCAATATTTTTTTCGGGGGGGTCACCAGAGTCTGGCAGGCATACGGTCTTCTCATATTTGGGATTAAAACTACATGCAAAAATTACTCTACGAAATCTAATTTTAATATAAAAGTTATAAATATGTACATATTTATAGCTTTTATATTAAAATATAAAATTAATCAATAGTTGTATTTAAAATCTCGTCCACTTGTTAAACGTCTTAGGGGGGCACGTGCCCTCTCCCCCCCCCTACATCCGCCTATGCTCCGTACATAACGGGTACTCCTTACACCCAAGTGTCTTGTCAGCTAGAATAACTAGTCCTGCTCGCTATCGATAGTAACATTAGGGCTACACACACGTGAGAATTTTGGAAAAACGAATCGTTATAAATTCATTTTCTTAGATTTTTAATTTCTTCATTAAGATGTATTATACTCCATGCCTTACTTATGCCAGTTGTATACTGAAATTAGGTACGTTTAATGACCGACGCCGTCAATTTCTCAGATAGGGCTGGTTTTATAATGTCCAGTTAAATTATAGCGTAGAATGAAAATAATAGTTAGAGTATTTATACATTTAATAACACGAATTTAACCTAACGTTCATCGGAAATAATTTGCTTTTCCATATCCTTCGAATATCCTCAAGTGAAGGTTATAGCTGCATCCTTTTACGGTTAACGCTAACCCCAAATTATAATACCGGCCCATGAACGGCTTGATTTGATCCCTGGTCTTGCAATATGTTATTTCGGGTCGTCGGTAGCGTTTCTCAAGCGCTGTTTCCCGGCCTGGATTCGTTGGTACCGGAAAATCATGCTCCTTGGAATCCTCAGATGGAAATGGGAGTGAAAGCATGTTCTGGAACTTATATTGTGAGCGTTGGATTATTCATCCCTGCGATTTCCTCCTCTATACTCCCACTGCTTTTCCCTCCAGCGCTTCTCCTCACATGGCTTCGTTCCAATATCGTTCACGCATCCATTTCGCGGTTGGATTGTGATTTGTTTTTCCCTCTTCCTAGTCTTTCCTAATTTTTTACCGCTTGAACGCTCCCTGTTGGATTGGTAGTTCAAATAAATGTCTCCTTTTTATTTAGCACCTAACATCTCCCGAAGAGAATTTTCTGCAGGAAATTCCTGGGAGAGGGTTAGAGAATTTGACACTTGCCGTAAAAATTACTGCGAATAGAAAAATGAAGCACTAATTCGTTGGTATGGCGGAATGTCAGCGTGTTTGCCATTAATGTTATTGAGTGATTTTTTAAAACTATGATGCAAAAAAGGTTTTAGGCCATGTTTTGGAATACATTCGTATGTATGAACTATAATGCTCTGTGCTCGAAGGATATGAATTTATATTTCATATATTTGTCGGTTGGATTCACATGCAAGGCCTCTCCTTGTTTTTATTTTAGAATGCTTTCTCTGGCTAACTATGATTGTATTTTTTGTTTCAGGTAAGACTACAAAGATCGTGGTGTAACTTGGCTTTTTTGAAGCGGGCTGATTCAACTCCGGCTTACCCATTCGAAGGTATTGTGTTTCGCATGCTTACGAAATGTTTGACTTCTTACGCAGTATTCTTAATTTATATATTTTCTAATCATTTATGTGGCTTGAACTCTCATCCGTTTGATGAAGATTCATATGGATTTTATTGTATTGAATCATGTAGAAAGTGCTCTAAATATTGCTGATACTTTTCCGGCGGAAAGTGCGTACAGTAATATCTACAATTTCAGGAAATTTTAGATATTACTGTACGGATATACGTTCTACTGTGATTAAGTCACTTGCGCGCAGTAGTAACGTGTTTTATTTAGTGTATGGTACCGTATTTACCGTGGTATATATACCGTTTATCTTTTACCCTATTTAATCGAGAGTGTTGACCTCAATCACCAGAATATATATATAGCAAGAAGGTACCTGGATTTGCACTGATGATTCATAGTACCTACATAACTCCGAGGCCGCTGGAAAAGCTATCATACCCTATTCGCACGGACTAGTAGAGGTTCGGGTGGTACTGTCTTATAAAATTGAAAAATATTCATAGTATCCTTAGCGACTCTATCCCTGGTCTACGTATGCACTTCATGCTGTGAGAGGAATTTTATGGCCATTTTGATGGGCTAAACACCTTGTTTATCAATAATCTAAATCACGGAAGTTATTAATCAGG
The DNA here is from genome assembly GCF_921293095.1 of Ischnura elegans. Classification (NCBI taxonomy): domain Eukaryota; kingdom Metazoa; phylum Arthropoda; class Insecta; order Odonata; family Coenagrionidae; genus Ischnura; species Ischnura elegans. The sequence continues at coordinate 44,102,288 of NC_060253.1, read as the reverse complement.
AATTTACGTTTATGTTTATGTTATTTTGATAAAGACACTTCCGTCACTCATAATTTATTCCTGAAACATATATAAGTAATATTTATTAAAACATTGGTTATAAATGGAATTTAATGGGAGAGCGTGATGTCCCTGTGGGTAAAGCTGGGATGCCGACCAAGGAGTCCCGGGTAAATCGGATGGAAGCATTCCAACACTTCGCTCAAAAATCCTCGAAGTAAGAGGTAGTTAAGGGAAAGGAGTTGGCCTCTCTACGCTGAATTTGGTATTGCACGCCTGTGGCTTATTCTAGGATGAGTTCTACCCTCAATTATGGATACCAACTTTTATGATCGAATTACTGAGTGAGTGGAACACATTCGCTTAATATTAGTTAACAAACACCAAAAGATACGTTAATTTATTATTTAAGTTAAAGTTAAAATTGGATTTAATTCGACTTCTGTAAAGTTTAGACCAAAATATATGCATGATCTTACAGCCAAAAGTATCGGCCATTCTCCAGTCTTTCAACTCATATCTCCAAGCAGGAGTGAATATATTTTCGTCTTGTGGCATAATGCGCCTAACTGTATGTATCATACACATTAAGCTACGTAAAGTTTTGGTTAATTAAAACTTTAATTTATGTTATTATTAACTTATTAAACTAGAATTTAACTCGTTAAATTAGTAAATGCTGCCAAGTCTTGGCTGTACTCCAGTCTTTCATCTCATATCTCTCATACAAGAGTAACTATAATTTCGTCTTGCGGCATGAGAATGCATTGCTACTCCAAAACGTTGAATACCAAACGCATGCCACATTTTCAGGCGGTTCTTCTCTCTCTTGGCTGAGGGAGACTCGCCTTTTTTGATGTCAAATCTAAAGCTCCACAAAACAAATTCCTACGCTATCCTCGCTTTCGGGTCATCTCATGCCTTCGGATGTAGTCATCCCTCTCTCTCGCCTTTGATGTTTCCCTTCGAAACGGAGGATGATGGAATTCTATGCATACTCCGACTTCCACTGTATTCACGACCCATACTTTTGGGGGTGTCCCTGTGTTATTTCGCGAATTCCATTCCTTAATTAGAGCCGTCTGCTTTCTCGCAGTACCCTTACCCTTTCTGACCCCTGGCAGCTGAACGCACCCCTTCCTTAACTTCGCAATAATTCTCTCCCCTCTTCCTCCAAACCTCTCTAAACTCCACCCCATTATAGCTTTATGTGAACACATCTCCTTGTCTGTTTGCTTTCCCTCCAATTATCCTTGCTTGTCCCTCATTTCATCATGGCCACCTCCAACGCGTATGTTTTTAAATTTATTTATCGCCCTCCCTGTCTTGTTGTCCCTTTCTGATGATAAAATGGCCTCTTAATTCATGCAAGCCAAGTATTTGGGTGAATTTTGTTGACATAATTTGTTTTTCTAAGTGGTTTGCGCAGGATTAGGTGGTGGAGTGGTGTGGAGTTATCGCGAATCAGGTAGGAGGTCGCGGGTTCGAGTCTTGTCTGGTTAGGAAGTGCCTACCCATCCAAGAAATCCTATCCAAGTATTGGAAATTGCCTCATATAATATTGTTATTAATTTGGGGTACATGTAAGCAGTGGGTGAGTAGAAGCCTATTAGGTTTTGTACCTGGCTAATAATCAATGGGTACCGGGTTCAAGCCCTGGTTAGATCCTTCGGACATCTCCGAATCAAAATCTTCGAAGCTTGAGGTGGCACTGGGATAGGAACTGCCCCCTCTATTCTGAATGTGTGAAATATGCCAGCATGTGGGTTAGTCCCGGCTGTGCTCTATCCTCATATCCAAACCAGCATTAAGGCTGATTCAATGAATGATTAATTGCTTTGCGATTTTACTTTGAGTTCTGTAACTCTTGCCAGTTAAGTTGTTTTCCTTTTTAGGATCTGCTGCAGTGTAAATACTTTCCAACGGCTAGTGTAAATTATTTATATCCTTGGGAATTCTGTGGAATCAATTAAAGTTCATCTTAGTGGAAATGTGTGTATTAAGAATCGCAATATCTAGAATTAACTGTCTTCAAACAAACGTTTTTGCGCCAGAGGTTCAGCTGCCTATACCCTAAAACCGCTGTGAAGCACCAAAGATAATCCTCCCATCTCAGGGATGAGTAGAGGAAAAGCCCAATTTTGGTTTGCGTAGATATCTTTTGCAATTAATTTCGAGTCAACGTGCATTTAGTATTTCAGTGTTCGTATGCGGTGAAAAGATGTAATATTTCTGTTATGCTGCGTAAGCATCTTCGCTTTCGGAGAAATATTATTAATATTTTTTCATTCTATATCAAAGTCTCATCGTTATTTTTAAATCTCCCTCTTCATCCTACTACCCGGGATTCAGGTCGAATCTCCTTTGAGCCTTTGCTCTTTCGGTTGTCACTTTGACAGAGCTCCAATCTGGATGAAAGAGTGAAGAGGAAGTGCATAGCCGCTGATTGGGAGAGGAAGAATATTTTGAAATAATTGGACTTCCTCGCTAAAGGAGGTTGATCTTTGTGGCAAAGAACATGGCATTTTCGTGAAAACTGAAATGTGTGCTCTTTTAATACAATTTGCGGTACTGAAAGTACTTCCCCAGCTACATATTCTGAAAATAGCATTTAAAAAACAGGTTTTATTACTATAGCAATACTTGTAGGAAATTGTAGGAAAACATGTTGATTGATGCTAGAATATTTGTGTTGTATCTTAAGACTCATGCTAAAAGTAAAACTTTGGCTAGTTTCTGGTGCAATCTTTTGACCTATTACTTTAATCAAATATCTGTAATTAAATGAGCTCTTCGTTCTTTTTAGGGCACAGTTCTTAAAAAAGCCGACGTTCTGCAACTTAATATTTCCTTCACCTCTACTCTAATGTATTAAGCGCATGCTTCAAGTAAAAACGGTCGTAGTTGCATGAAAATAGCGCTTCTGTCGTTCAAATACCCGAAGAAATTGTTATTTTAAAATTAATCCTCTGGCTGGCCAAAAAATCTGGAAAAGTGATCGTTTAAAAATATCGAGGATTGAGTTACTAATTTATTTCTACACCCTTACTTTGTTTTTCAACCTCGATGGATGTCGTATAAGTAGGTAAACATTTATTTAGTGACATATGCGAAAAAAGTTTGCATTTAATCGTACCTTCGCGATCCTATTTCGGTAATCTTTATAAGTTATAAATTATAACCTGGAGTGAACTCCAGGTTTTTCTCATAAATTTCCATGAGAAAAAAAATCCCCTGAACCGTGAATCAAACCATAGACCTTATGCTTTCTGGGCCACTGCGCAATCCACGATGCTATATTGGTTCATGAATACCCTTGACATTGTACGTTGCATAGTACTAGATTGGAGTATTCAGGAATCTCGATAGCGTAGTGGTCTGCGCAGTGGCCCAGAAAGCTCATGTTCCGCGGTTCGATTCCCGATCCAGGAGAATTTTGCTCATGACAATTTATTTTAATTTCACCGCCGTTCGTGCGGCGAGATCGAAATATTACACATTATAGGTCTTTCCTTTAATACTACATCGATATCCACAGAATAACGGAAAATAATTTTAAGATATAATGAACAAAAAAGATGATTTATTTGTACAATTTCGTCATACTATCCAATTTAAACCTTTTGTCATTAAAAAATATGTTTTAAGAAGGTGACTGACTCTTGCCTGTTGTAATGCTGGATAGCATGCGCAAAATAATGTAATTGCTCTTCCGCTCATTGCCTCTCGGTGAAAATTTCTCTGTTCTCCTTAGCAAACCTCCCTGTATCATGTTTGCCGCTCCGGTTCCATACGCATCAACTTCCCCACGCCCCTTTCATATCGCTTCCTTGTATCTAAACATCGCACACTCCGAGAACCTCCACGCCCACCCAACACGAATTCAAAAAATCCTCTCACGAGCGTGCTCATGTCTCTTCCCGCCCTCAACATTTGGCATGTGCATTTTAAGCGGAGATGTATTCCTAGCCGTGCTAGTTCGAAAGAGTCGCACGCGGACACGGCTGGCTTTCAAGGCGTGTGGATGTGTAGGAATGAGTTGTTGAGAGAGAAAGGTCTAGAGGCAGTGAGAGGTTTTATGTGGTATCGCACGGGTAACACGGGAAGGTTTTGGGGAAATGGCTTCGGGAAAACACGGCCCCCGACTAAGTAGTAGGCGTGAGCCTTTTTCGTGGAATGGGGGGGGGGGGGGGAAAGAAGACGAATTGGAGGATGAAACTGGAGACAAGCCCCGCTGCGAGCTGTTGGTCCTGGACGTGTTGGAGAGAGAGAAATTAATTTTCCTTCTCGGGTTTTATCCTGTCTTCCTGAGAAAATCGGTAAAATTGGTCGTCTCTCATCCAATTTCCATTAACCGAATTGTACTCTGCGGTGAAGATGTGGTCTCAGGTTTATTGCTAAGTCCTTTTTGTTTATTATCTTTTTTAAATCCCTTCTCGGTTCACGTGTGATCATGATGCTTATAATTTTTTCTTCCATTTCACCAATCGTAAAGGCGCAACATTTTATTTTCCTCGTTCAGTGTTATAGCGATTGAGTTTGGGATGATTTTGTATTTTTTTTCGAGGCGCTGTTTGTTTGGTTGAGCGCGTTGCGAGTGAGCAGTTACTTGTGTAACCCTGGAAAAACAATTGATAGTGTTGCTGCGATAACATTTTCTTCGCTTGGTTACTATTGAAGCGGTCGGAATAAGGCATACAATCTGTACAGAATCAGGCTTGCCACGTTTCCCTGAAGCGCAGAATTCGTTATGGCCATGGTGACTGGGATGAGTTATCTTTTGAGAATCCGTTGCTGTAGTGCTTTCTCTTTAAGAATCTATGTTCGGTAAGAAATAATATTTGTTTTAATAACATAGGTTTAGTAAAATAGTATGTTCCCATCCAATGTGGATCGTCAACCCTCAGGATAGAAATTTTGTGCCAATTTGTGGACTAATCGTGTCGGGGGTTGGGCATTTTGCCAACATTCGTGTAAAAATTTGTAATTCTTCTTCTTACCTGCCCAATCATCTTCGATTATAATCGGGGTCTTGATGATTCCTGAGCTAAAAACCTTCATGACGATCAAAGCCAAACAAGTGTATTAGAAAAAAATCATCGTTAGAAACAATTCTTGAGATGGTGTCCCCTGAAGTGGACCGTGCTGAATTTTAGGTCGATGTTTTGGATACATTTGTGATTGCACATTGACTCAGCATACCTTTAAGTTGATTAGTCTTTATTCATAATCATGTGTCAACAATCAACAACAATTCTAAGATTGATTTGACCCAGCTCTCTATCCACTAGCCTTTTCATAGTGACATATTTATTCCCTTCAAACCTCATTGTTTTCTGAATTTTAGTTATCAGCAGATAACTGCGCACTCAGTGATGAAACCTGGAAGATGGTTGAAATAGGTGATTGTAGAGTTCTCTCTAAACTTAGCTGCAGGTAAGTGAATTCACTTATTTTGTGAAAGGGAGTAATTTCCTTTACCTGGGGCATCTCGAAATTTGAGAATGTTTGTTTGGGGTGTAAGAGGATTTAGCAGGTATTTGAACCTGGAGCCTTTTCACTAGAAGCCAAGCCCTATACCCACCTTGCTATTAAGATTTTCTTCTGTGTGGAAGATATTCTTCGCGTAGGTCGAATATCAAAACCTATCAATTGGAGTAAGGTCTCATGAGTGTGGTAACCATAGATATGCCAGGTTTTTCAGAAATCAAGTATCTTTTTTCTTTTTCTTCTTTTCTTGACATCATTTAATTAATGATTAAATAAGTCTTGGGGTATAGGTCGTATATAATGAAAAAAGAAGGAAAAATGTATATAATCAATAAATGTGTGCAAAACTAAGCCCTGATGAAAGTTTTAAATAAACTGAAACGTTGGCTAACTACTTTTTTGCATTATATACGACGCATACTCCAAGAATTATTTAATCGTATCTTTTTTTCAGCATTTGAAATGTGGCGCTGCCGAAGAATGATGAATTTAAGATGGATCGACCGAATAAGTAACGAGTAAGAGCTAAGAAGTGTGGGAGAAAAGAGAAATTTTCTAAAATCCTTAAGAAGAAGATGAGGAAACCTAGTTGGCCTCGTAATGAGACATGATAGCCTGATGAAAACAATCGTAGAAGGACAGGTGGAAGTGAAGAAGGGCAAGGGACGGCCCGGCGTTACGTAGGACAGGTTATAGAGGATGAAAAAGAGATTATTTATATACATTACTATGGAATAGTTCGCGGATAGGAGAGGGGAATGGAGAGCAGCGTCAAACCAATCTTAGAATTGTTAATTTTATGAGTACCGGGACTAGCCACGGTGAGACGTAGTCCGATTGTTTCCACAAACAGCCACAGAGAGGAATGATGCCTCAGTAGCTTAAGCACTAAACCGGACTAAAATAGCTAAAGCACTCGACCGGAAATGGGATCCGGGTTCGAATCGTGGTCAATGTGAATGATTTTTTCTCTTTGGATATTTCGCACAAATTAGGATTGTTGACTAATGATGATGAATGAGAATTCTACTTGGATAAGCTACACATTGTATTTCATGAATCAAACTTTCCATGGTTTTCAATTGGGAAGTTATTTTCTAATTAGCAGTGACCTTGGACCACAAAAGTTACTTCGAATCACTTCATCCGGCAGAAAGTTTGAGAAAACCCGGTCGAAAGTTCACCTTGAAAATTTATTACGAGAGCATAAGGTCGCTTTAAATACTCCAAACATGTGAGTATCGCTAAAAAATGTACGAAATATTAGGGTGGTTGGGTAATGACGATGATGATGATGAAGTATCTTTCCGGAATTTTATTCGACTTCGCCACTGCCTCTATCTTCTTCCGTCGTCTTCCGTTGTTGCGTTCACACATTTTTATTCTCCTATCCCTTTTCCCTTTCGGTTTCCATCTCCTCTTCCTCAGTACTTTTCTTTCGCTCCAGCATTTGCCTTCGCGGAGCCGGAATATTGAGTCGGCCACCTTGACTGAAGAGGGGCCCTCCCCACAAATATTTGCCCTTCCACGCCAATAAACCCCCTTCCTCCTTTTCTCGATCACGTCTTTTGGAGAGGGAGAGAAAGAGAGTGTGGGGAATGGAAAGAGGCCTATTAATCTCAATCTTTCTTCTCCTTCCCTTACCTCAAGAAAAGGTGCGAAAAATATTTTTTTGACCGGGTCGTTTTCACGGTGATAGAGTCGTTGTGACAGAGGGACGTTGAAACTTCTTTTTATCCCTCCAATGCTGTTTGGAACGTATTACTTTCCAAGATTGGTAGAAAGTCATTTACGAAATACCTTTTCTGGTATATTTTTTAGTAAGTGTATTGTTTTTCTTTATTTGTTACCTTGCTAGGCCATAATTTTTGATGCTCATCACAGCGAATTTACGCAGCTTACTATATAGTTTATGGAATTAAGTGTGTTTTACAGTGTAATTTGTAGTTCTCTGTGCAACTTTCTGCAGTGAAAGGTTACTAAAACGATGTTCTCGACAAGTGAATCTTTAATTCATTCGGAATCGTTGGCGATGCGTTAAAGTTGACAAATTTTTCTGAGCTAAATTGTAAGACTGATATGCTTTCGTAAAACTATACTTTTGGGTTTCATCCGTGTGCGTTGTTTTAAGAACTGTTGCTCTTAAGAACTGCGATCAGCTGTCATAGAGCTAATTTTATTAGTTAAGTGCCGAGTTAATTTGTAAATGTTACGGTTCCGCCACCTAATAATTATGCTGTTTTTCATCCCCTAACATTTCAAAGATTGCTCAAGTTACAGGAAGAAGAAAATAATGATTGCATGGCATATTTTACTTATTTTGCGCTTGCTGGGGATAAAAGTTACCAAAATTCATTATTGAGGAATCGTAAAAACAGTCTTCTCAAACTCCTACTTTGATACTAAATATAAAATATAGCTCATCAGATTTCTTCCAAATATTCATGAAATAACCCGGATGTGGGGAGCTAGCGGGGTTAGTTACTTGAAATGACCTGAAACCTCTTAGTTACCTGAAACCGTTAAAATACCTGATTTTTAACTAGAAAGATGGAAGGAGGTTACAAGTATTGAAAGCAATGAAGGAAAGGCACGATTATACAAAGTATTTGCGTAGAGTACATTTACTCTTCTTTCTCAGGACTAACCCCATGGGAAACATCAACGATCAGTCTGCAGTTAATTAATTTTTTTTGTCATAAATACGACCTTTTATATTCCCTGTTTAAACAAATAGATAAGTTACATTAAATGGTGTTGATCGGGATTGGAATTTACTCAGTCATTCAATTAGAATGACTTGCTCATATCCATAGTTAAATTGGTGTGTATGAGATTTATTGACAAGAAAACTTCAATAATTGAGTTGAACTCCTATTCCATTCACTATCATGTATTTTTTAGTTTCTTGGATAATGAATAATCTCACGAAGGATATTGAATCCCTCTGGTGTGATACAATTCTTTAAGTATAGAATTTTATCCCATGGAAACTGAGTTTTTCGATGTTCATAATTAGAAAGATTTTGCGTCAGAATTAATTACCTTATTACAAGCCTGAAAAGTTTTCTATGGAGTAGGAAAACCTCGTTCCAGTGAAGAAGTTTGGCCGCAAGTGCATTCTACGCGAGAACTGCTCCTGTTCCCAAAGGACCCATAAATAGTGCCTCTCCTCCAAGTTGGCGGCTAGTACTACTTGCCCCTGCAAAACCCTTTCAAGTATCGATTGGCCTCCTTTTTCCACGTAGTTCTTCTGAACTTTTCGAAGGAGGCTTGCCTAAACATTTGACTTTTCCTTGAAAATCTGGTTTTATTTCTGAACTAGTTCCTCCTTGCCGTTATTTCATTTCCTGTAAGCTGGCCTGAAATGACATTCAAACAGTTTGCGTCTAAGCTTCCTACAAATTCTTTATTCCCCTTCCTACAAATATTTATGGGGTACCTTTGAATAGATTACTTTCTATTGATTTCTACAATGTCTTATGAATCAACCAATTAAAAAGGTATCCGTGACACTTCTGACTCTTATTAGTTGATTGCTCTCCTATTGACAGCTTAATTTTAAAACTTATTTAAAGTTTTTGCATGGAAATTATAAATTTTAAATGTTGCAATGCAATTCAGTGGTACAAATTTGTTGTAAGGAATTCTAGTTTTTTCAAAGTTTGGTGCGATTGGGTTTTCAGTTTGATTAATGAAATTGCTTCTTCTAACATTTTAGGTTTTTTTAAGCAAGCCTCATTTTAGGGAATGGGTAGTTTTTTTGATCATACATAAAATGATTAGTAGTTACTAGATTAAATACAGCGTTTATAAAAGTGGAATGAAATTTAATTCTTGGGAAAACCTTGGGGCATAGATATAAATATCTTATTGCGTATTTTTACAAAAACATTCTTTACACCGAAAAGGTTAAAAACCTACAAGTAACCTCAAATGAATGGATTAGTATCGAATATTTTGCTAGTTTCATGCTAAATTGATCGTTTGTTCCAATAGCTAGAAACAGTATTCTTGCGTGTGAATTTGATGGTAAAGATATGTGTACACAAGAGCCAATCTGAATAGCTGCGTAAACACCGTAATAATATTTACCTTTCATTCATGGGCGTTATAATTGAATTTGTTTTGTCTGAATTCTTCAATTTCACTGAAATATTTAAAAACTGGTTCACTCAAAGGCCTTCTCCAACATTTAGAGCAATTATCAGCGGGAGCTCCTAACTCAAGTCTCTCTCTGCCCAGATCTGTTGACTTTAGCATACCTGATTTTCCAGTTGCTCATTCTATTCATCCGCAGAAGTTATGGCCTCCGTTTTGTGGAACCGATATAGTATACGACTTCAAAAAGAAAGAGATAAACTGAGAAGGAAGATATTACATAGTCATGTACTCAAAATCCCTTTTTGCCGTGTTTTACGTTCTGGTGAGTGCAATTATTCGCGTAGGCCCGTAGAGCTAAGTACAGGCGTATAAATGTAAATTGGCTGCAATTTTCGGGCATTTTACCCCATGACAGGGGAGTAAAATGTACATAGACACGTATATGGCTGTACTCGTTCGTATTTTAGTGGCTAATGAAAAGTAATAACTAATAAACAGATTTCTTGGACATGGAATTTTCCCGGAGGGGATTTTCTCTTAAGTAGAGTCATCGCATTACCAAATCTAGAAGTATGGAAAGAGGACTTCTTATAAAGTGCCCCACTCTTTTATTCATTTATTCTAAACTGTGTCTCCATAGCTATTTATAAATATCAATTCATGTTATTTATACTTGCTTTAATTTTATTTTTAATTGTTTGATTTTATTATTTGTATTTGTAACAGAACTTATTCGGTTGGTTGTGTACCAATCGTGAGCATTATTAGCGTTTTTAAGTAAGGAATTCTTAATTTATAATATTATTTTTAGATATGTCAAGCCATCTTTTTCCAGTTTCCCATCTTATACAAAATATCCTTATTCAAAAGCAAGGAGTGAAAAAAAAAACAGAATTGTAAGCATGTTTTTTTATAATCTCAGACCTTTTTTAAGCCCAACACCCTGCCGTGTGATTGCAATATAAATATTTAAGGATTTACTCGAAGCCATTTATATCTCATTTATGCAAATAAAAATTAACTGCTTTTATTCAGGTGATTGCTTGCAAAGGTTAAGTTTTGAGGATGGCCTAGGGCGTCCTCCTTTTGACAGAAATTTGACCAAAAATTTAAAAATGGTAATGGAGAAAAAAGGGTTACTGCAATATGTTTTCCTTGGAGTGAAACGCATTTCAAGGAATAAATACTTGCTGAAAAAAGGTATAGAAGCACTTGATTGATGGGCTGGGCTTACTTTGACAATATATCCGGATATTTCAAACAGATTCTGGAAAATTTTTGATTGAGCCACCTTGAAACGGTCCACAGAATGGTTATGAGGCAATATATTTTTTTAAAGCTTACTCCGGGAAGTAAATCACTCATCACGGATCACCCAATTGAATAAAAACCATGTTTCGGTATATATTGAGATTTTAATCACTCACCCAAAGATGACTTTCAGCCCCAAATATTCTTTCTTAAACAGAGAGGAAAAAGATTTTTCATTCGGTAAGAGGTAGTTGTGCTGGTGAGTCTTGGGATGAAAAAATTCAATGCTTCGTTTAATGACCTGTTGTTCCTGTCATTCTATTTCTTTGTTGTGGCGCAAGTATTTTTGTCCTTTTCATTTTGCTTTGTAATTAGTTGCGTTGATGTTTTTTTCCGATGAATAAGTATGTAATTTAATAATAATAATAATAATCAATATCCGGTATCATCCCAAAACACATACAAAATAGTTTCAAAATACTCAGCCTCCATCCAAATACTTACATCAAACTGCAAAAGGCTGTAATAATTTCAACCTGTCATATCACGAGAAAATTTCTCAACGCAATTCAATAGTGAAGAGTTACCTTGGTGAAAACCCGTGCTCTTAACACTAAAGCTACTCAGTGAAAACTGAAGAAAATTTAAGAAAAAACATAATAATAATAATAACAACAATAATTGTTGGCTTTATAACACCAACAATTGATATACAACGGGGTTTATTCCAAGGAGACTCATTGAGTCCACTTTGGTTTTGCCTGGCGTTGAACCCATTATCAAATGCCCTCAATAGCACTAAATATGGATACAAAATAAAAAATAGTACAAACATCAGTTTTACTTTGTCTCACCTTCTCTATATGGACGATATTAAAATCTATGCCTCAAATGAAATACAGCTCAAGTACCTTTTGGATGTCACAAGTAGGTTCTCCGCGGATATAAAAATGCAATTCGGATTGGATAAATGCAGATTGCTTCACATAGAAAAAGGGAAAATCAAGTATGGTAACTTCAATGTTACAGAAGACGAGTCAATAATATCTATGGAAGCAAATGAGAACTACAAATACCTTGGATTCCTGCAAGCAAAATCAATACAACATAAACAGATCAAGAAGGAATTAACCACTGAATTCCATAAAAGACTAACATCCATCCTTAAAACAGAATTAAATGCACGAAATGTAATCAAAGCCATCAATACGTTTGCGGTACCTGTGTTGACATATACATTTGGAGTGATTGACTGGACCAAAACCGAAATAGCAGGCATAGAAAGATCAATACGTACAACATTCACAAAATTTAATTTACATCACCCAAAGGCTGCAATAGAAAGGCTAACGCTACCCCGCTATATGGGAGGTAGAGGGTTAATAGATTTACAACAGCTCCTCAAAAACCAAATTCATGGACTAAAACATTTCTTCTACGATAAATCAAACAGTTCAAAGCTTCACAAATCAATAGTATATGCCGACAACAAATTAACACCATTAAATCTAAAAAATGGCACGACCGATGAAGCAACCAACACAGGAGCTGTTCTATTAAATAGAAAGGTAGAAGTATGGGCCCAGAAGGAATTACATGGACGACACATCAATGACCTCAATCAACCATATGTTGATAAAATCTCATCAAACAAATGGTTGTCATTGGGTGAACTTTATGGAGAAACCGAAGGGTTCATGCTTGCAATACAAGACCAGGTCATCCGCACTAAAAATTATGCAAAGTACATCCTTGGTGATAAAAGCATAACAGATGACAAATGTAGAAGGTGTTTTCAAGTACCTGAAACAATCCAGCACATTATATCTGGCTGTAAGATGCTAGCTAATACAGAATATTTAAGTAGACATAATCAAGTTGCAAAAATTATCCACCAAAAACTGGCCTACCAACACAAGTTAATAGATACTAAGACCCCATATTATGTGTACCACCCTGAAACAGTGCTTGAAAACGGCGAATTTAAAATCTATTACGATCTGCCTATTCAAACAGATAAAACTATAGTTAATAATAGACCAGATATAGTGTTGATTGACAAGAAATATAGAACTTGCTACATAGTTGATATTGCCGTGCCACTGTCGCATAACATCGAAAAGACAATTACAGGAAAAATTAACAATCTGGCAATAGAAATAAAAAGAATATGGAATATGGAACAGGTTTATATAGCTCCAATTGCCATCTCAGCTACCGGTATCATCCCAAAACACATACAAAATAGTTTCAAAATACTCAACCTCCATCCAAATACTTACATCAAACTACAAAAGGCTGTAATAATTTCAACCTGTCATATCACGAGAAAATTTCTCAACGCAATTCAATAGTGAAGAGTTACCTTGGTGAAAACCCGTGCTCTTAACACTAAAGCTACTCAGTGAAAACTGAAGAAAATTTAAGAAAAAACATAATAATAATAATAAATTTATTGTTCTAGGACCTTGTCCTATGGAACATATCAAATTTTACAGTTAAGTCTCTGCAGTGAACAACATAGAAAAAGTGAAAATACAATTTAACAGTATCAATGACAAATATATTACAGTATTTTAATTACAATCATATTTTTCGAGTAAATAATCATAATTCATAATCATAATTACAATCATATTTTTCGAGTTAATAAACAAACATTTTCATTTTGAATTGATTAACTAATTCATTAATTAATTCATTTATCAGTTTTTTATACTTCCAGAAAAAGTTTTTTAGATTTACTCCTTGTGTAACTGCGGCGAATTATGTCCCTTTTATTGATAATATTTTTTATTTCCGGGGTTATCCATGGAAGTTGGTTTCGTTTCGGAGTAAATCTTTTTAGTGGGGCATGAATATCTAATAATTGATTTAAATTAATCATAAGGGTTGATACCTTGGTATCTACAGAATTGGTGGACATGAAGTCTGCCCATGGCATATTATCAAATTCTTCTTGAAAATTACGGAGAACAAATTTACTGAAATCGCGGTAGCAAATTACCTTCTCTTTCATTTTTGGCACCTTAAGATTAAATTTGATGTATATTAAATCATGGTCAGATAAGAAAGGAACTGGATATTGGCCATGTTCCTTTATTTTAGAAAGGTCATCTATAATAAATATATCTAATAGAGTACTTGATGTGAGCCGATGATGAGTTGGATGAGATGGTACTAAAGACAGATTGAACCTGAAACATAGGTCTCTTATGTAGTTACTGTCATGCGTAATCTTTAAAAGATCAGAGTTAAAGTCACCACATATAAGTATGTTATTTTATGACGGAAGGAAGCCTGCCAGCGTACATTCAAAACATTCACTCAAGTAACCAACCTTAGGAGGTCTGTATACAACACCGAGTAAAATCTTTCCAAGAGGACATGTTATTTCAACAAACATAAATTCAAGCTTGAAGTTTTCATTGACACAGGACAATATCTTTCCATTGAGATTCTCTTTGATATATACACACACACCTCCACCACTTCGTTCCAACTTGTCGTTTCGTAACAATATATAATTATCCAAATTAACATATTCAGTGGGCACAGATGGTTTCAACCAGGATTCAGAAATTGCTATCACATGATAATCACCACAAACAAAGTGGTTACGAGTGGTCAAAGTGGTCATTGAAGGGCATGGAGATCGCCTTCGGTGCGTAAAAGAATTCGCTCACTCCCATCACATTCCCTTGCAAATATTTTCCCCCCTCTTATCCATAAGTATTTAAGTTTACCGTTCTTTTTAAGCTCTCTCGCCTTAGCATACACTTTACGATTCAAAGCACTGAGTGATTCATTGACATAGATGGGGTAGTTAGGGGAATCACTGAATCCAATATCTCTTGTTGAGAAACTCCTTTTTGCTTTTCGAGCTTCCAGTATTTCTCGTGCTAAATTCGATCTCATGAACCGAACCCGGATGGAAGGGGGTCTGTTGTTAGGTAAGTTTGAACGGGCCTTCAGTCTATATGCATAATCGACATCACTGGCATCTAACTTGACCCCAAGGCCCAGCCCAACTTGACAGACAAGGGTCTCCAATACCTCATCAGACTTAAATGGGATCCCGTGAATTTCTACGACATTCCGTAGAGAGTCCTGCTCCCATGTGTTCAACTGAGCTTCAAGGTTAGCGACTCGCTTCAACAAAATTTCATTTTCAGCCACCATACCGTCGAATTTACCACTTATATTTGATAGTGACTCGATAATTAGAGAAATAGTTTTGCTATGTTCGTTGATTAAGCTTTCCCAGGTTGATATAACTTTCTTTAGTTCACTTATGTCGTTTTTTAAAGAATTCACAAGCTCACTTTGGTTTTCTTGGATTACCTTGACACGATCCAATAACTCCTTCAATATGGGATTGGAAACCTCACGTTGACTCTTGTCATAGAGAGATCCAGGGTCCAGGGCTTTGATCGGGGTGTCATCACCGCGGGTGGAGCGACACTTCGCTATGCAGGTGGCGCAGTTCCAGGCACGACTAGTGTCCTCCAGCAGCTGCAAATCCGCGGCGTTGAGCGAGGCGCAAGCAGGGTGGAACACTTTTTCACAAGTGAAGCAGGTTACAGTTTTCTGCGTGCGCTTAAGAACTTGGCTGCATTGCGAACAGGCAGGCATGATGAAGATCACCAAAGAATACCACCAAAACCACCAGATGAAGATCACCAACAACACCACCTTAATACCGTCGGCTAGCACCACCTTACACTCAGGCAAACATTCGAGACTTAGAGGCACGACCAAGGCCAGGGAAACGCGTCCGTTCACTGCGAGAGCGCGAAGCAGAATTTAAAAGTTAACTTCACGCGTGCGGATATCGGAGACGGGTGAAGTATTAGGAGTCTGTGATAGTCTCCACCTATTGAAAGTGAGGAGTCTCCACCTTACTACTATTTTTACTCAGATACTTTTCGAAAGGAATAATTACAATCCCTAAAACCGTCAACCATTTGCAAGATTGTTTATTCAACAACTCAACAATCCGCAGGGCTCCAGGGTAATCTTTTAGAAATAAATTCCGTTTTACATAAACAGAAATTAACATAAAATATTAAATTGAATACATTACGGAGTCGATAACCTCCTTCATACTGGAGTAAAATTTTATCCTCGTACTCTTCAAAGCCTGATTTCATTCGGATCTACTTCAACTTTTTTTCGGCATCCATAAAATGAGCAAAACGAACAGGAAGCACGGGAAGAGGCGAAGAAAAAAGATTGAGTTAGTGAAATCGAGTGAATGAGACCGTTTGACAAAAGTGTCTTACTATCCACTCTCTTGGGAGACGTCAACGAGATGTTTGTGGATGAAATTAAATTGAATGGCCAGAAATCATCATGCTCCGTTTCGAAGTCGAGGCTGTGGCATGGTAATGCGAAAAGGGGAGGACGTGTGGGATCATTTATCCCGATGCCCAAGAGTCCGAGTGGCAAAACGTGTTTGTTGGGCAAAAGAAAAAAAAAAGGTAGCAGGTATGTATTTTTGATCAGAAAAGCAAGCTGTGAAAATTAGCCTTTTAAAGTGGAAGGAGGATAATTGGAAGATGGTGCCTGTTTACATGTGACGCTATTAAAAACTCTTGCGATGGAAAAGGCACGATGAAAAACAAACTGCTAGATAAAATTACTCTTCTAGCATTAGGGAGGATCGTAGCTTCATGTGCATCACAGGCGTATTTATTTGAAAGGTAAATATTGAAAAAATAGAGAAATACATTTTAAATGGTATCGATGTTAATGCAGGATTAATCAGGGAGGAAAAATTACTTTAGAAATATAAATAAAATAAATTGAAACTAGAAAATAAGAAATTCACTGACTAAATCATGAAAAAACATTTGTCGGCCTCGTTGGCGGCGGGGTAAAGTCCTCGCCTGTCAAACAAAAGGTCGCGGGTTCAAGTCCCGCCTGTGTAGATTTTCCCTATCCAGGGCGTGGTTGTTTGTGTGCGTGCAATTGTTAAATTTGTTGAATACCCCGACATAAAATGGCCGATATGAGCTGCATTCGGAGGTTTTGGAATAAAATAAAATGAAAACAAAAACAAAATTAGTGTTTGGGTAGAAGAGTGATTAAGGTAGAATGAATCGACGAAGTGGGTAAGGAGGAGATACTGAAAAAGTGGAAGGAAAGGAAGTTCTTCTGAAATTCCTAAGAAAAAATGGAGCAATTTAATAGACCACATCATCATGCATAATGTCCTTATTTAGTCTATCGTCGAAGGAAAAGTGGACTATGAGAAATAAGAGGCACTGAATGCGACAAATGGGATAATTTATTGGGGATATAAAACAGAAGAAATAATTTTAAATGAATTTGTCAATTGATGAGAGAGCGGAGTGTATAGCTACGTCAACCCAATCTTCGGATTAAGTTTTCTTGGAAAAAACACTGTTACTTATACCACTTATTTTTTAAAAAGCGCGACATGGGTTTCGATGAATTATCATCATCTTCAGGCGCAAATTATTATCTATATATCTTATTCTTGTTACCTAGTTACCTGATGAATTTTAAAACGGACGCCAGAATAGGGGAAAAGGATGGGTAAAGATATTCATTTATCAGAGTACTTTCCTGGCTTTCAATAATGAAAAAGTTATAAAAAAATAATTAATAATTATTTAAAAAATATTTTAAAAATGACGGAATTAAAATAAAGCACTACACATTCGGTCTCAAGGTATGTATTTCTTTACTCTATTAGCACTTATGCAAATTTTCTGATTACATTTACAGCGTTCACAAATGTATTTGGCAGTTAGAAATTTAAAAACAAATATTGAAAGCCAGGACAGTAATCTGATTAATGAATATCTTTACCACTCCTTTTCCAGATTGTGGCATCCATTTTAAATTGATCAGTTACCATGCAAAAATAATGAGATAAATAGTTAATAATTTGCTCCTGAAGATGATGGTAATTCATCGAAACCCGGGTCGAGCTCTTTAAAAAAGAGGTGGTATAATTAATTGTATGATTTCCAAGAAAACTTATAATAGAATACCACTTAATCATTATGGTAATGAGTTAGTGAATCTTCGGGTTGTTGACTTATGATGATGAACGTATGAACGTATAATTGGTAAAATCTTCTTTGGTTTGGCACCGGGTAAGGGTGTTTAAAACCGACGTTTCGATGAGAAACTTCCACATCAGCCTAACAGCTTAACGGCCTTACCAGTAACGCAGCGAGGGGTGGGGTTTAGGAGGTCTATATATAAACCCCCCCCCCCCCGACGTATAAAAACACAATTTTTTTCCTTCGTAAAATAAAATTAAATATTGAAAAATATTGAATTTACAAAATATTTCTTCAACAATTGAAGTTTTTTTCGATTATGAAAAGTGTTAAAATTAGTTTAAAACCCTCAACTTAGTACCCTGTTTAAAAAAAAAATTCTGCCCTAGTTTTGGATCCCCCCAAACGAAATTCCTGGCTACGCCACTGTGCCAAAACTCGAGAAAAGTTTATCAATAATGTTCGCCGGGAAAGCCTCTTTTAAAGTACATTTAACTAATCAAAATCATAAAATGTTGGAAAAGGTGAGACTTTAACGAATAAAAGCCAAGATAAGTGTGAGGATGATATCCTTGGACCTGTCATTAAGTATCACATAAAATATGTGGAGCTTTGTTTTGTGGATTGAACAAGTGATCGCAAGTTTTCGCTCCGGTTTCCCAAACTCTTCCTCAGTCGGAGGATGAAAGTCTGGAAATGGCGGTCGTGGGGAAAGGAGGACATTTCCATGGAGGGATAGAGTACGGTTGCTGCAGAAAAAGAATTTTCTATGAAGAGAAGCAAAGGTTAGCTGGTTGTTAACGCCCTATTTGGAAATATTGAAGAAATGGAATCAGAAAATCAGGAATTAATAATATTAACAATTATTTTATCCCTTACCTGAGAGTTAGCATTGAATTTTTATAAAGGAGGGTTTACAGTGAGCCAGAGTTATAAGTGTGAATGCGCTGAAATAGAAATTGAACCAAGTAATTAATTCCTTCATATTTATATTGAGACCTTTGACTTCAATTTAGTACGTATTTATTCATAAACTAAGTTTTGAATCAATTATATAATATATTAAGGAATAGATAGGCCTACGGCTATAAAATTGAGGCTGATGCTATGGAACGAAGGCGTTGGACGCCTTGAATGATGTCCTTTGACCTGTCGTTGAGTATCGTTCACGCTATTTGGAAGTGTGCTTTGTGGATCGGACAAGCGACGACAACTTTCCCTACCGATTTGCCAAATTCTTTCTCGGGCGGAGGACAAAGGACAGGACATGGCAGGCGGAAGAGACTGAGGACATCTGCATGAAGGCTAAAGAAAGGGAAGTTGAGGGAGGAGGCGATGGAGGTGGTCTGAACGTAGGTTGGTGTCCGGAGAGCTGGACGGAACAAGCACCTCCCCCTCCCACTCCACTCTTCCATAAAGATGGAGGTCAGGTGTTAGCTATGCGGAGGAGAATGGTGGAAAAAAATATCCCGTGCGCCTCAGAGGAGAACCGGACGCAGTAAGGTTGAAAGGTCTCCTCATGCTTGAAAGGGGAGTACTCAGAACGGAGGGTGGGAGTCTGCAGAGAAAGGGAAAGTGGAAGGATGAAACTGATGTGAGGTGAAAATAAGAGTGGAAGACATTTTGCTCAAGGCCGGTATATGGAAAAATTGCAATTATTATCCCTTAGGGAGCTCTTAGTTAGCGTGAGATTCCAGTATACGCCAATTTGCCGACCTCAGTGGCGCCTGTCCTCGTCTGCCAATCCGTAGGACGTGGGTTGGAATACCGCTTGGGTAGTTGGTCTATATCCAGGGCATGGATGCTTGTCAATACCACCTAACTATTATATGCAGAACCTAGCCTAAAAAACCACAATTATTGATCTCAAATATCAGAAAATATTTTTACTTTTTAAAAGCGTCGACCTAAGTACTGAAAATTGCAAAGAATAAGAAATAAATCAATGATTTTTCAATTAAATTCGTTCCAAATATGTCGTCTATAGCAAAATTGACAAATCAATTATTTTTACATGTATTTAGTAATTAATTTCCTTGTGAATATTTTATATAATACTTCTTTTTTTCGGATGATATTAGCAGATAGTAGGTGATGCGAAAGCGATACCACCTAAAATCGTTATAAAACTTGATAGGACCTTTTTAGTTTGAGATCCACCAAGGCAATTACAGACAATATTACGTCAATTGTCCTTCACCGAAACAACACCATTGGCGGTACTAAAACCGCCAAGACCATTCTGGCATCACTGCGTAGCGGGGCCTCAACAGATTCGACGCGTGTATCCCGGGTCGAACATTTTATATTTCTTTATTTCTATTGTTGTATGAATGACAGAAGTCATCTACATAATATCCTGCGAGCCACCTTTAGGGTGTTTTGGAGGGGGTGACCTGTCACCAACATGCAGCATTCAAGAGGATCCCCACATGCACACCACACGTACATGTAAATGTTATGCATACTAACAAATTATACTTTCGCGTTTATGCAAGGGCAAAAATTGCCAACTACTCATAAAGGGAATCTTCCAATAAAGTTAGAACACACAAAAAATGCTGTAAAAATACTAAGAAAATTCATAAGGGAATACATAAATTAGTAGGCTATGCTACAAGTCAACGTGCCGTATTATTTAATCCTACCGACGCCGTTATAGTCTCTAATCGATCGAGGAAAAAACATTCTAAATCTATCTGTTCTACAGTCTATCCCTCTTATTTTATTTATGTGATCTGATCTATCTGAGTATGTTGGCGTCCGTAAGATATGGCTTACTTACTCGGAAAATGTTCTGTTTTGGAATGTACATAGTAGGTATAGTCTATTCTTTAGTTTTACAGTTTAGTATGCAGAGATTCCCATGCGGGTTTATCTAAAAGGTCGGTATCCATATAGAGCTAAGAACAGGAATGTAAATATTATAACGACCATGAAATGTGATTTTTATGTTTATTGGGAGCTTTAGATGAAGGTTCACATGAGGGGTGAAAGAAAGAACGAGAACCCAATTATCCTTTTTTTATTTTAACTTGGCCCTTGAACACCAATCTTGACACCTGTATTGTGGTGACATTTAGCGCCTGCCGACTGTTTCCCCTCATCTCCTCCTTATTTCCACTACGAATAATCAAGAGGCTCACACTCGGCGAAAAACAGCTGGATTTCATGAAATGACTGTCATAGCGTGTCATCTCCGTAAAATCACCAAATTACTTTCTCTCAGTTATACGCTCATCGCTAGTTTTAACCGGGAGAAATATAAGCTATTAAAAAAAGACTTAAAAGCCTCCTCGTAAATCCTCGGTTTAAGAACTTCATCCTTTTTTGCATCTTCACTGCTTGAAATTTAAGGCCTATCAAACCGAAATGAAGAAATGTAAAATCATAATTAGGAATCTCTCAATTTTTTTCACTTCCTTCGACTTATGTTGACTTGCATGATCGTGTGGTTCAGAATTTAGCAACTGCTTTACTGTTTACGTGTTTGGAGGGGCAAAACCCCCGTCTTGGAGTCAAACTGAGGTCAAGTTCGCGACTGCGCTTGGCAATATCATCGCCTCGCTATGTTTATGCGTGCTGTGAATTCGGTCTCGTACACGGATTGGCTGGTGATATATTACATGAATTTTCTCGGCAATCGGGTTGGTGTGGTGGCTAGAGTGTTGAGAGGCTTGAGTGGCCAGTGGGCCCGGGTTCAAATTCTGGCAGCGGCAGAGAATTTTCAGAGACTGCGCGATCCCTGCTTGAATGTTGTGTGGAGGACATTTCAAGCGCAACACTTCGTCCGTCGGATGGGACGTTAAGCCGTTAAGGTTCCCTTGGCGCCTTTCGTTAAGAGCAGGCTAATGCCGACGCCGGGTTTCTCCCCATCCTTCCTTCCACACCCTTCCCTCATGGCGCAAATGATCTCAGCTGTCGGTCGCCTCCTCCAAATACCATACTATGAATTTGCTCAGTGGTGAAAAACACGACGGCTGAAAATGATGGAATTAGGGACGATTATCCCTACCATTGATGCCATCCCTGAAATTGTTCTTGAAAACAACCGTGTGATCCAATATTTAGCTACACATTCTGTTTTCGTGATTGGACGTACACGACCCCCGTCTTGGAGTCGAACTGAGGTCAGGTTCGCGATGGAGCTTGGCACTGTTTTAAGAGGAAGGTTGGAAGGGACGGGGGTGCAAGAATGAGGTGAGTGAGGCTAGGACGGGCCTGTGAGGGAAGCAAACAGGTTTTCATATCGGAGGCGAGGGAGGAGGGTGGAATGAGAGGGGTATGGTGGTGTTGTGAGGTGGGTGATGAAAAATAAACGAGGTAGGTGAATATGTGGAGGTGGGCAGGGGTAGGAGAAAGCGAGAGAAAGACGAAATGAGAGTGATAAAATCTGGGGAAAGGAGGGAGATGAATGAAAAGTGAACCTTGGCTTGGAGGAGGAATTAAACAAGAAAAATCCAAGGGGTGCGGAAAGGTACCCGCGTTCAAGGTTAAGGATCAAGAGTTCAAAGTGGTGCTAAAAGTGCTACATTATGCTCCTTAAGGGGACCCTCTACATCGGCGGAAAGTGTAACACTCGAGGAGTTATTGCACCGATTACTTTGCAAAAATCTTTGCAGCTCTGATATTAGCATGGTGCTATTGATAAAAATCAAAATAGCGTATTGATGTTCAACACTGAGAAATGCAATAAATGTAGCTTTTTTCAGAGTTGTACAGAATAACACATGTTTTGAGTTTTATCAATAGCGTCACGCAAACATCAGTGAAAAAACTAGACTTAACATCACCAGGGAAGAAATTCGAAATATCCGTAAACGTTCTAGCACTAACAATAAGTGATGCAGCATTTATTCATTAATCGAGTCATGCATGCTGTTAATATCCTTTGTTAAAGGGTCATTATTTGCAGAGATTGTGTGATATCTTCGTTTATGAACATGTGCCTGTATGTGTGTTGTAAAAATAATGAAACACGTTATTATTGACACTATTCTATCATCAAAGCTAAAGTGAGCAATACCACGTAATGTCTTCACGAATTCATTATCAAATTTCTTTGTACTTACTGAGAAATTTGATTGAAATGCATCCAAGATATAACATCGAGATGGAAAATCGTGATGGTTTGCGGTGGTTTTCACCGAGGTGATGAGCTCCCTTGAACGGAGAGAAAAAGAGGGTTGTTTTTTCGAGAAGATTGAGAAAAGGTGAAAAATTTACGAGTGACTTTGTGAGATGTTGTTGGGATCAGTAATTGGTATCATTCGTTTTGATTACCATCCGGACTTGATGTTTTATTTTGATGTGATAGCGCGGAGAAATGTTTCGATTTTCTCCAAGATAATGGATGCATACATCTAACTAAGGATGACAAAACGTCGTAAATCACTCGATTCAGTGTTTTAGATGGCCAAAGTTAAGTAAGCAAACCGTCCATGCATCAAAATACCATTATTGGTAGCTCTCTTCCGGAAGATCAGTTAATGGATGAGACGCTTTTACTCTAAAGGAACCTCGGCAAAATTTTGCACCGCTACTCCTAATGTATAATATATTGAAAAATATCGATTTTGATTCCTATGCACAGTTATTACATAGCCATTTTATTTATAAAGCTGTTTAAACATTTTTCATCAGCGTTAGTCTTATCTGTGCTGAATTTCTCTTTTATTCTACATTAAATGCAACGAATTTATGAGTATCCATTCCACATGTTGTTCATACAGTATTTAAAACATGGAAGAATTATACTTAATATAACGTTTATGTCTGAATTAATCCAATATACTAAAATTATGTTTACGATCGGTTTAATTACATTCATGAGCTAAAGATCGAATCACTGGTGGCAATTTTACATTTATGTAATACTTTCACCACAAAGATATCAAATATTAGACCCACTCGTTTCTCGGCGGAATATTTAAATCTTTAATCCTCTTCAGTGATGTGATGTTATAGCCAAAAATATTTAATATCGATCTATAACTATGATCAAAGCGATATAACAAATTAGAATATTTATTGAAAAATTCCATTTCTGACGTGAATTTTAAGATTGTAAAAAAAGTTTGTGCTTGTAATTAGCCTTTGTGGGAAAAATATTATCCTTGTTTGTGACGTTTAAAGTGCATCCTTTGCGCCGTTGATAATTGGACGACATCAAGCACCCATCTCCTCGTGGCCCTATCGATTCATCTGGCTAAATTCTATCATCACCCACTCTCATAAGTCGAAACAAGTTTCGGCAGTTCTTTTTATTTTTTCTCAAAGAGTTCAAAGGGAATGCTTTAAAGAGAAGGATCTCGTTCCTCTTCAGGAACTCATCACGAATCAGAGCCCTCGTGGATTTTTTGGTGCTGCGAAAGCTCACTTATCTTCTTCTTCTTCTTCCTCCAAGTCTCCTTGGCCTGACTCAATAGTTTTCTCCTCCTCCTTCCCATAAATGGGTTTCATCTCAACGCATTGCTTTCTCTTCTTTATTTTTTGTATTAGTTCTACTCCTCTCTCATCATCTCGCAAGGCAATGTTCACCCAAGCGTTCCGATGCTCCTGGAGAAAAGAGAATATATATATTTCATCAAACTGGTGGTTGCGTAGTAACATGTAGGTTTTTTTATCGCTTCATCATCGGCGTTCATCTCTCAGTTTCGCATAATCTTCCTTCACGTCAAGTTTTTTTTTGGAGTCCCTTTCCGTCTGAGACTTCATTTCGCGTCATATTTTTTGCGAGGTCGATTACATTTGAATTCGCCTCGTTTATGCAAAAAAATTTTTCACTTTCCATGATTCTCTGGCATATTTAACGCCACTTTAAGTCACTTGCTTTAAGAGTGCTCTCAAGATCCAAGTTAAGCTTATTTTATCTTCTATCGTTCGAATACTAAGCAAACAATTTATTTTAACTAATTGAAGACACTTTTGATGAAATAATTATTTCACCTCCTTTCAGAACCGTAATTCGAGAAAATTTAGAATTCATGATTACTATTGATATTCGTAGTATCTGATATATTTTTAAAATTTTAATCCTGGTTTGTTGAACTTGGTGAACTAATCTGAGGGTTGGTAATTACTCTTTAAAAGTTAATATCATCAACAGGTTTCATGGCTCAATTTCGGAGAAAAAGTATTTAGTTCTTTACCAGGCTGTGGGCATTAAAGACTCCTTTGTGTTGAAGAATTGTCTTTTCTTTCTGAAGGCCGTAGTTCGTTATGTATAATAATTTTAATTTTCTTTTATTCTAATCCTTATATGTAACTTTATTATTTGAGAAGCCACGGAGATTATCTAGTTGATTATACTTTAAAAAACACGGACAATATTGAATAATAGGATTCGGTGTGGGATTAAAAGAGTAACGAACATGTGTAGAGATTGTGTTTGAGTGGTTAAAGCGTTGTTTTGCTTTATCCCAATCGAATTTATTGCGTCTTTTTGCATCTGTAGTTAGGGTAAAGTTTATTCACGATAAATGTAACCAAATGTAATATAATGTAAATTAAATGTGCCATCATGCGGCCTTTTTCTACTCACACCGCAAGAGCAATGTGCCTCTTTAACAAACGTAAAGCACGCCAAATTAGTATTATGAATATGGTTTTAGTTTATTTCATAACGTACGCTTCAGTAATACCTGCCACGAAGGTATATACTGTTTCCCTTGCTTGTAGCCGCGGCGTATGATAAATTAAAACCGGCTTCTACGGAAGCGCCGCATTAATTCTCGCGTCTTTTTAAGTTCTCATATTTCTCGTCGTCCCTCGCTTCCTATTCCCCCATGTGCTCGCCATTTCGCACTCCTCCTCTCGCGATTCCGCCTTGCTTTTCACGTACGGACCGGACCGAGTGAGACTACCTACCTACTTACCCTCATACGACTCCGGCTGGCTGGCTGGCTTTGCATTATTTATGGTGGCCACTAGGCCTGCTAATTGGAGGCATAAACTGGGTTTCGGGTGGAACTGTGTCTGTCGCTTTGCGAATCGTTTCTTTTTTTCTTTCACGTGAACGATTCATCAGGATTAATAAAAAAAACATTAATAGCGTTCACCCAGTGAATCATGTGCGGCTATTTATGTAGAATGGAAATAGGTGACTTGAGGGCAGAGGAGTATAGGATTCGTGTCTATAGGCAGTCTCCGGATATAGTTCATGTTATGAATGAATTGGAAGTCTGGAAGACTGTTTTTGTCTCGTGAATATCTTGATACTTCTTCTTGAATCGTAAAAATTATGTAGAAAAATAGTGGGAAATTCTCCTTTAAACAATTGGAAGGAAGTAAGATAAAGTTAACGATATTTTGGCATTATTTCTTAGTTTTGTGCCCATTTTATGTGAAAATTTGAGTGTTTAAAAATTTTACTCTGACCATTTACGTTGTCCTGAGGGAGCTTTAAACGTGTTGTGTGTCGTCGTCGTATAAACGTGTCATGAAAAGTTGTGGAATACTTATGATGGGTTTATGGCTATTCTTCACTTGTAAATCAACCTAAATTTCGACGACAAACTTAAAAACCATGATACTTCTCAGATAATTTGTAGTTTTGTACATTGCTCGTGTACAATGTATATGTAAATTTATGGAATACAATTGACATTTATTGTGGTTCATGGATTTTCACCGGCATAATGAATGTATTCATCGAAGAAAACATTGATTTTGGATTGTCATTTGTGCTACGGCCCTTGGTGACCCTTGGCCTCCTTCTCAACATGCCTCCAGTTTCCAACATGTCTCATCTTTTAGCTCTTCTGCTCAATACAGCGATGCTCATCAGTTGCAGATTTTCTGCTGCTGTAGGTCACCCATCCAACTGAATCCCACAATCCATCTGCCTTTTCTTTTCCAGTGATAGAGCTTTTCCATCATTATTATTTCGGGCAATCTTTCTTTGTCCATTTTCTCAACATGGTCCAGCCATTATCTACTCCGATCATTGACGAATCACAAAAGTTCTTGACCTTCGATTAATTGATCCAGGTGTGCTAATCGTCTTTTTCGCTTACATGCCCATTTATTTTACTTGGCATTACTCTCTCGAATACTCTGAGGACACTTCAATCTGTCTTTCGAAATAATCATACATGTATCGTAAATTTAAAGGGTGTCCTCTGTACATTTCAAACATTAAGTGTTTTTATGTGTGTCCCCGATCCAGATTGGCGTTATAGCTCTGAATGTAAGCGAGTGTAGCGAGACTTCAGAAACAGAGCTGGGTGCATAAATTATGATTTGTATACGCAAGAAGCGATCCATTCATCTCGGGTGAAGTAATTATTTTCAAAGCGAGTAACGTGGAAACTTTTCTCTGGTTGAAATAGCTTATTTTTATCGCTCATGAGGTCCTACCAGTTTTGTTTCGTGCTACCGTGTTGCCCAATTCATTTTCTTGGTCACTCACGTTTTTTTGTTTCTCTTTCATTTCCCACTGAGTTGCGGGGCGAAGTCTGTGGCAATTTGTCATAAAAAGATTTATTTTTTATCCTGGGGGAAGTAGTTATGTCTGGTGACTGCTTATTTGTTTTCATTCAGTCAAGCCATGAGTCAGCGATGCTGTCAGCTCCTTCCATTTAAGAATAACCTCCGTATTTTTAAGTTTACTCATTGGTGATGTCACTATCTAAACTTTCCTTGGTCGAAAGTTTTATTATTTATTTTCCAATACTTTTTGGTTGGTCGACTTTTTAAAAAATGAAGTGAGTACTCTAATGGCAAATCATGTTGATCGATAAGTGAAATAGACAATTGAATTACAACTCTTCTATCATCTGGAATTTCTTTCGTAGAAATATCAATTATGAAACAAGAAAATTCGTTTATATTTTATATTATCCCATGTTAATTCTGCATTAGATAAAGTTTCTGAAAATTTGTGTTCCAAGGGCAGTGTGAATGCGGTGACTATCAATCATTCATCTTATTCCGATGGTGCGAGTCCAAAATCCAGGCTAAGTTTACTTTTAAAAGGATAGCCAATCAGTACAAATTGATCAGCATTTATTTAGCCGATTCGTGCGCCAATTTCATTAAAATGACGTGATTCCACTACAAATACTGATTACTTTTGCCTCATTACTGAAAATAGAGATCGATGATCAGCCTAAGTTTATTTTTCTTTCAATATAATATATCTCTTTTATAGTGCAACGGAATTATTTTTCCGAAAGCATTTTCCTTTTCCATTTACTTTTCCGAAAGCCTTCTCCTTTCAAAAATCCCCTCCTCCCCATCTTATCATAAACTTGGATACACAGCATCTACAAGTTGCATGTCTTCAAATGCAACACCACCAGAACAACAAACTTATCAACATAAAAGAGCTTGACGTCAGACGTTACAGTATAATCAGTTTTTCTTTAAGTGTGGCTAACGACACTTCAGTTTTTTTTAAGCAAATGTAAATTGAAAATGACTCAATTTTAATTTGTCAGGGTTAATCAATCATCTTTTTTGTGTGTAATTTGTTAGACCTAATCGCTACATGAATCTGTGTCGATGTTGGCATTTTCATGTGTTATTTCCAGGCAATGTAGCTCAGAAATTCTATTTTATTAAAGCCGCTAGTCAATGAGGTGTGTAATGTAGCAAATTATTTGAATTTTCCATGAAAGCTACATATATTTCATGACTCGTGTTAAGTTCCTTAATCATCGGTCTTTTTGTCGCCTCTTTTTACGAACAGTCTTCCCTCCACCCTTGTATCCTTTCCTTTCACTTTTTTCAATGGGGACAATAAAAATAGCTGTTGGTAATTAACCAATAAATATAACATCTTATCATATGATTCTTTAATGCTATGGGTAAAGTTAATTAATTGCCAGCATATTGCTGAATTACCTCAATTTTATAACTCTTAAGAACTCCTAACGCTTCTGAGGGCCAAAAAATCTGGAATAGAAGTTGGATACAGTGCCACCGAAAGAGGTAGCGTTAATGTGAAATTTAAATTTATGGAAATTTTGGAGGAATAATTGGAGAATACCTTTTCAAAATTTTTTGCTTCTTAGAATAGAGAGAATTCCAGGAAATTATCGATTGTAGCAGTGACCAGTCCATCATTTTACGCAGCATGCTTGGAGTCATTAAAGAAGCCGGCACGTGAAGTTTGTGTGGGGTAGTATGTTTCTCACTCCGTCACTTGTGGCTCAACTAGCAAAAAACCATCTCACCGCATTTCACTTTCTGTTAGCTTGACAGTTTTTCCAAGAAGAAAATCCACTTGGAACTAAATCGTATTGAACGAAATGGAAAACCTTTTTTATGGCTATCATCATTTACAAAAATGTCGTGTGCACGTAGAAACAATTTTAGACACAGCATTTGAATTTACTGTATGTACATACATATATTACATGGTATTGCATCAAAGGAATATATTTACTTTGACTTCTAACAACTAAGACTGTACATGACTTTAATTACAAATATTACTTCAGACGCCTAACTCTAGGTGTCATAAGATGGTAAGCTTTCTCACAACGAGTAACCTGCGTACCTTTTGGTATGAATACCTGGATGACTATCGCTAACGTGAGTAAATCCGAGAAAACGTTGACCCGCGCAGGGAAACCTCCTCGTAACACTAATTAGTTTGACCTTCACCCTTTTCTAAGACATCGACCGTCGCCTCGCTGCAAGGGTTTGCACCATTAAATGAACGCGACATGTAGCTGGTTGAACTACATTCCGTTTCCTTCATCAGACTCAGCCTTCTAAAACCACGTAATCACTTCTCACCCTCGCTTCTACTTGAAATTGGCAACGTTAATCAGGGCTAAAGTCTCGGCAGTCGTCCACCTCGTCCGCTGGCTGGCAAATTGCCCACAGAACTCGTAGACCCGCGTCGTACTCACCAGGTCCAAGCTATTGATTGCTAACTAATTGCTGGGTTACCGAGTAGTAAGTATGAGTACTTTTCTTTATGGCAGGGAGTATATAGAACGAGGAATACAGACTGTAGGACAGAGTCGGAGGAATATTTTTTTCTTGTCACTACCCTCGTTCGCGGCTTTCATTAGGTTATTAACCTTTTCTAACCCAGAGCTACTTTTGGGAGAATTCAAAGAATTAAGATTTTTCATCATGAAAACTTGAAAATTTGGCAATCAATCATAATTATCGTGACAGCTGAATATTTCATCATTAAAATTAAAACCACAAAATAATGCGTAGTTTAGATATTTCCTAAACATAACATATAATGTATACATTTTTGATGTTGCTTAGAAGCAACATTGGGTTATAATGGGTTAACATGTAAGGCACTCCAATTAATGAATGGGTTTTATCATAGCGTTTTGCTGCCACAATTTTATCGTTAACCTTTTCCCTACCATACACGTATATATACGTGTGGACGTTTCCTGACCCGGGAGACCACGGGCGTATATATACGTGTGAGATTTTCCCGGTCAAGAAAACGAAACCCGTATATATACGTTTTCTAGCTCTCCCCCTTTCAGGACGGTCGTGGGTTTAGGTCGCCTTTGTCTCGGGACCCAACGCTTCGGGGTTTAGGATTAACCCTCCGAATCCGGGAGCAGGTACCCGGACCCTTCGTCTTTTATAACCCCTCTCAGCGGTAAGGGACAGCGGTCATACAATTGTTTATAGAGTCAATTTTCGAAATAAATATTTGTTCATTTATCAAGAAATATAAACTAAGAATTGAATTGTTTGTCTTTTGAGCAGCGTTTACAATTTTTAAACGAAATTCTACGACAAATATTAACTTATATCTCGAGTTATGTATAAACATCAACGTGGAAATTGTTGCTGCGTTAAATGCTTTGATAATGGCCTTAGAACTTCGTTTAAAATTTGACAATGCTCAGATAAAAATGAGGAATTATATTCAATGTCTGTAATTTACCTGCAAGCAACAATTATCCATTTGCTGAATACATATAAGCAATACATAAGTTGACCGCGAACCAATGCCGCAGGTATGGTCGTAAACCCGGAAAGGAGGGAGCACAACTACTCTCGGAGTCCGAGATAATACGGAGTCCCACCGTGGAGGGGTCGAAAAAGGTTCAGCGAGACCCTTCATAACGAATGCCCTCCAAAAATGCTCCGTACCACGAGAAAGAAGAGTCTCTTGGGGCTCCGTACAGCAGTCAAGCTAAGACGAAAACTCCGCGGTCTCGAAAGGGTTAATTGTATCTTAATACTTGTTGTTGTTAAAAACGATGTGCATAGTTTTGTTGATGATATCTAGAGATTTAACAATCCAATGGATGCCGCGAACAAGGGTAGTGACTCGAAAAAAAATGTTCCTCCGATTCTATCCTAGAATATCTATCCTTCAATCTTTATACCTTGATCATTCTTTGCCCGCAACACATTCTCTATTAATTTCTTGTTCATTTCCATTGCCCAAGTACGGCTAAAATTTTTCACAGCGTGCCATAATTTTGGAGGTAAAAAGCTAAATAGAATATGTATAATACACAGGAAATCATCCAAGCTGTTAATAATCAAAATATTCGACAATTTAACATAGGTTATTGTTAACATAATCAATTCACCTCAGTGTAACACGTATAATAAAAAGTACTTCGACCATGAAACTCGATGGTGTCGGATGATGGAACAGTGAGGTGTATATTCCAGCCATGGACGTACCCAGCAGGGAGAAGGGGGGTACCTGCGCCCCCAAGAGGTGAAAATAAATTTAGTTCAAAACATTCTTCTAAAGAAAAATGATATTAGTGTAAGACAGATAATTAAAATATTAATCATTATTTTCTCAAGCAAATAATTATAAAAACTAAGAAATCGCTACGATAATTTTATTAAGGTTTTCATTTCATTAACGTTTCATGTACTAAAATCTTACAACTTGAACGATCGCGGCTAGCCCCCCTCCAGTTTTGATCCTTGGTACACCCTTGATGCCAACAACTACTAACCTGGGTCCCTTTGGAAGGAACACCTGCATGCCTGTCGCGAACGAGAGTAAATCCGACAAAACAAAAATAATTGTTTCGGAGAAGCACGAGTATCAAATACATAAATTCAAATTTGAAGGGAGAAACAATAATACCAATTTGTAGGCTCGAAGATTTTCGGAGCGTTGATCACATGATCTCTGTATTTTTTTCGGTTCCATCCGCGTCCGTCCGTTTTGTTGACAACAGTTGCGCTAACTACAATATCAAAAGCAACATGTGTATACTCTGCAACGCTGATATTGCAGTCAGTGAAATTGCTGTCAACAAAAGTCAATGGACGCGGTGAGAACCCGAAGAATATGCAGGGATCAATAATAATATTATTAATTTTCGTGGAAAGATGTGAGGGATAAGAAATATCTCTTAAGATTCCACAATTGAGGTAAATAGTTCACTTGGTTCTTATCATAAATATTTTTATAATGAGGAACTTGCATGGGTCGTAGATTGCTCTAAAAACTATTTTGAATAAGTCAAATGGATACATTAGCCCGCAAAAATACCTTCAGTTTCTCCATTCAACATCAAAAGAAATAAAAAAATTGCATTTAAAATCGAGAAAAATTTCTCTGAGCCGACCACTGCGCGAAGACACCCGAGCGTTGCCGAGGCCAGGCGTGACGTCATAGGTGCCTAAACAACCGTAGGGAGTAGGGAAATACGCTGAGCGCATGGTGTAAAATTTGTTTTGAGGGAGTATTTAGCCGCTCATCGTCACTTTATTTTGTTCTGTTATTCTTGGGCAAGTTTTCCTATTGCTATTGTGCCTAGATTATTACTTGGGATATTAATAATGCGGCATCGGGATGATGAAGTACAAGCGTTTCACTTCGTGTGTTTTGGTTATCAGAAAAATGGATGATAACGTTGCCACTCGTTCGAATAGTACACCTGAAATTCATCTACGTCTACATAATACCCCGCAAGCCGCCTAAAAGGCGTGTGGCATGGGGTGTTAGGACACCAGTCTTTTTTTAGGACACCAAAAATTGATGACACGACCCTCATGGAATTTGTTAAGACAAATTATTGCTATACGTCGGCGGCAAATCGAGTTGTAAAAGAAACTTGTAATACTGGAGGATAACGATCGTAAGCTGTGCTGTTGACATTAGAGTAAGCTGTGCTGTTGAATTTGGCAACGCCGGATTAACGGAGAAGGTAGTCCTATCCGTCCTACGGTACGAATTCACAGCAAAGCAGTCTGCACACAATCCACATGTGAGATCGCGAATCGGTTCCGCTGCCAACACACACACAAGCTACAACCTATTTCAATAATATAGGTAAATCCATAAACAATATACTAGCATATACCATAAAAATATAGTGGGAAATAGGCAAATACTATTATCAAAAACTGGATGTCACTATCACATTCTTATATTCATCACGTAGGTACAACTTACAATAACAGAACTCGTTATGATGAATACAACTATTAATTCACTGATTTAAACCCTTAAATTAGCCCACACAAGTGACACAGGTGACATTTCTCACTACAATTCGTTGAAATAATGGAATAACAAACTTCACACACAGTTTTTATTTCAATAGCGTGATCGTGAAATGTCATATCTACGGTGAACAACGGAGATTAGCACGCCACTGACAATTTTTACACTACTGTTAGACATTTATCGATAGCGTAATAGCACTTTTTACAATTCAATCACGATGGAACACTGATAACTCTTGGCCGATATTTTTCAGCCTTGTCAAACTTTGTGCATTACAACCACTGGCACTGTGATTATTAGCAGTAGCTTAACGGGAGATGTCACGTTGAAAATAACACTATTTTGGCACAAAAATGTTCCTAGATGTCTCCAATCAGCGAGCAAAAGTTGCATTGACTGGAATTTACCCCATAATACAAGCACAGACAGTCCTAAACGGCGAATTCTCCGGTACCTACGAATAAACGGATGAATTTATTGTGTATAAAAGCTAAGCGGACATTAGTAAACATCAAAATCGTTCTAATTACATACTAAAATGAATGATATGCCGTCGATAACATAAACTTACAATTAACGTATCCCCCTTCCAATGGCCGTGGCTCAGACTCCTACAACGATGTTATTTAGGTATTATCAAATTTTTGGTTTAACTGCTCCAGTTTTATATTTTATGCCCTTACTCAGATATTTATATTATAAATAATGCAAAATACGAGGGCTTCCAAGCCTCTATCGTCGGATATGTATCTTTAAATATAACGAGTGGATGGGTGCTTGAATTCTTCAAGCGGGTTGGAGAGGGTAGGGAAAACATAATTGTGTCACGTGGTTTCGAGTCTCTTGTCCATACGTTTTTGAAAAGTTCTAAAATTCCACCACGTAATGTCAAAGCAATTCGATATATTTTATGATAGCGCAGATTCGATATTTATCGAAAGATAGTCCATCCTCTGCATTGATTTCTATTGAACAGTACGTGGAATACTAATATGTACTCACATACCAAATTTTATTGGTCTAACTGATATAGTTATGAAAATATATATATATTTGAATATTGGCTACAGTAATGCAATCAAATGAATAAAGTGACATCTGTATTGAAAAATACGCAATTCTATTCATGTTTTTATAATGTTATCCATTTCTGTTCATTCTATTGATCCAATATCTATTACTTTATCAACTATGCCCTTCGATGGTGATGATGTGGTATAGCAATTCGATATATTTTAAGGAAACGCAGTTTCGATATTTATCGTATGTGAGACTTCATAGACAACATATTTACCGCGTGCATTATGAGGAATGCCAATATGTACCCATTTACCAAATTTCATTCACCTACCTCAAACACTTATCAAGTTATGTCAATATTCGTATTTGTTATAATAATCGAATTGAACTTTCGATTATACTGACATCTTTACAGTAAAATGCTCATAGCTATTGATTAGAGTTTCATTCTATGGTCATCCACTATCTATTACCTTATCAGGTATGCCCATGGATTTTAAATTCTATGTGCTATAGCAATTCGATATATTTTAAGGAAACGCAGATTCGATATATATCGAATGTGAAACAACGTACAAAACATATTTTCCCTGTGCATTATGAGAAATGACAATGTGTACTTATTTACCAAATTTCATTCATCTACCTCAAATACGTATCAAGTTATGTCAACATTCGTATTTGTTATAATAGTCGAATCGAACATTCGATTATTCTGACAGCTGTACAGTAAAATGCTTATAACTATTGATTAGAATTTCATTTTATGGTCGTACACTATCTATTACCGTATCAACTATGCCGGTTGTTGCTAAATTCTATGTGGTATTGCAATTCGATATATTTTACGGAAACGCATAAACGATATATATCGAATGTGAGACTTCATAAGAAGCATATTTCCCCCGTGCGTTATGGGGACTACCAACATATACCCATTAATCAAATTTAATTCATATACCTCAAATGCTTATCAAGTTATGTCAATATTCGTATTTCTTATAATAATCGAATCGGAATTTCGATTATGCGGACGCTTGTAAGATAAAATTCGCAATTGAAATCATTCAGAATTAATTCTATTGTCATCCACAACAAAATCCAGCCTCAACTTTGCCCGTAGGTATTAAATCCTATGTGTTATAGCAATTCGATATATTTTAAGAAAACGCAGATTCGATATATATCGAATGTGAAACTACATACAGTAACTATTCTCAATGTACGTCAAGAGGATTACCAAGATGTACTCATTTACCGAATTTCGTTGGTGTAACGAAAATACTTATCAAGTTATGCCAATTTACTTATTTGGTATAATAATCGAACCGAACTTTCGATTAAATTGACACCTGTAAAGTGAAATGCGCAATTATATTCATTCAAATTTGATTCTCTAGTCATCCACTACATATTTCCTACTCAACTTTCCCCGTGGATGTTAAATCCTATGTGGTATATCAATTCGATATATATTTAGAAAACGCAGATTCGATATATATCGAATGTGAGACTACATACCGTACGTATTCCCACTGTACATCATGAGGAATACCAAGATGTACTCATTTACCAAATTTCGTTGCTGTAACAAAAATACTTATCAAGTTATGCCAATATACTTATTTGGTATAATAATCGAATCGAACTTTCGATTAAACTTACACCTGTAAAGTGAAATGTGCATTGCTAGTTTTAAAAATTCAATTCTTTGCTCATCGACTACATATTTCCTACTCAACTTTCCCCGTGGGTGTTAAATCCTATGTGATTTAGCAATTCGATGTATTTTAAGAAAACGCAGATTCGATATATATCGAATTTTAGACTACATACAGTACCTATTCTCAAAGTACATCATGAGGAATACTAAAATGTACTTATTTACCAAATTTGGTTGGTTTACGATAAATACATGTCAAGAATTGCCAATTTACTTATTTGGTATAATAATCGAATCGAAATTTCGATAATACCGACACCTGTACAGTAAAATGCGCAAGGCTACTGATTCAAATAACCTTCTGTGGTCTTACACTATAATATTCTCCCTAAACTTTGCCCGTGGATGTTAAATCCCTCGTATTATAGCAATTCGATATATTTTAAGAAAACGCAGATTCGATATATATCGAATATGAGACAACATAGTAAACATATTTACACAATGCATTATGTGTAATACCAATATGTATCAATTCACTAAATTTCATTGGTCTAACTGTAATACTTATTAAGTTATACCAATATTCGTATTTGCTATAATAATCGAATCGAATTTTCGATTATACTGACACCTGTACAGTAAAATGCGCAATGCTACTGATTTAATTAACCTTCTGTGGTCTTACGCTATAATATTCCTCCTCAACTTTGCCCGTAGATGTTAAATCCTATGTATTATAGCAATTCGATATATTTTAAGAAAACGCAGATTCGATATATATCGAATATAAGACTACATAGTAAACATATTTACACAATGCATTATGTGTAATACCAAGATGTATCAATTCACTAAATTTCATTGGTCTAACAGTATTACTTATTAAGTTATACAAATATTCGTATTTGCTATAATAATCGAATCGAACTCTCGATTATAATGACACCTGTTGAGTAAAATGCGCAAAGGTACTTATTCAAATTACCTTCTGTGGTCTTACACTATAATATTCCTTCTCAACTTTGCCCGTAGATGTTAAATCCTATGTATTATAGCAATTCGATATATTTTAAGAAAACGCAGATTCGATATATATCGATTGTGTGACTACATAGCAAACATATTTACACAACAGGTTGTGAGTAATACCAAGATGCATCAGTTTACCAAATTTCGTTGGCCTTACAAATATACTTACCAAGTTATGCCAATTTACGTATTTGGTAAAATAATCGAATCGAACATTCGATTAAACTGACACCGGTACTCTGAAATACGCATTTCTATTGGGTTATATTCCATTAGTATGTCATTCTTCATGTTATGCTGGCACAACTATCTCAAGCGATGGATATTCCAAAAAATTATTAGCCCTCGATAATATTCAAGAAAACGTAGATTCGATATATATCGGACGTTAACTCACCAACAGTAGTCATTTAAACATTGCTGTATGGAGAATACCAAGATGTACCCGTTTGCCAAATTTCATTGGTCTATCCTAAACACCAACAGAGTTATGTTCATTTGCTTTTTTCAATGGCGGCATAGGGGACCCTAAGAGCCAATGGTCCTACCCATCCTGTATTCATATGCATATCCATATTCATGAGATAGCAGATATTAATTTGGAAACAATAGAAAAACGCATTTCGAAAAATGGACCGTGGTCTTTGGTTAAGAATCTCCGTATACATACCCAATGCAAGTTCCCAATGTCTACTGCCATGCTCCCTCCTATAAGGCGATGCGAGTTTTTCTTACCGAGTCCGACCACTTGCCGTTTGGCGGGGAGGAATGGCGGCGATAGCCGGGAAGCCAAAAAAATAATTTGGGAAAATTTCAAAATGAAATAATTCATTAACTATTACAATACCGAATTAAAAAAGAAAACCCAAAGTCTAACGAATAGTTAGGCTTGTGCCAACATCTTCGCGAGCTACATAGCTTAAGTTTCGTTCGCCAGCTCTCAAATCGAAATCACATAAGAACGCGTGTAAATCGATATCTCGAAAACGGTTCGACCTAGGTGCTTTTTTCGCATGTCAAAAAAATCGGTCAAAAAACTAATGTTTCCCATTTGGATCTCGTCCGCGTGCGGCGATATTTAGTCGGTCATATCGCGAATTTATTTTTTTTCCATAAGAGCCCATGTTAAAGTAGATCGATATATCTCGAAAAGTATCGCACTTTTTGGCATTTTCAGATTTTTTATCCCGATGAATATTTTTTTAGTTTTACCACAAAAAATCTCAGCTCGATCGGCCCGGTAGTTTGGGCTGCTAATTTGTATCAATCACCCAATCAATGAATCAGTTTCCAGCTTTAAATAGCGTAACGAGTATATAATGCTTGAATTCTTCAAGCGTGTCGTGGTGGGTAAGGAGATATGGTGGTGTGAATGGTGGCCTGGTCCTGGGTCCATAAGTTGGTAAAAAGTTCGAAAAATTCACCATATAAAAGGTAAAGCCATTCGATTAATTTTATGAAAACTCATATTTGATATGAATTGGAACTTAGCCCATAGTCTACATTAATTTCTATTTGAAAGCAAGTGGAATACTAATATGTACTCACACACGAAATTTCATACCTCTAACTGAAATAGTTATTAAGATATGTCAATTTGCATATTTGCTACAATAATCGAATCGAACTTATGAATAAAGTGACATATGTATTGAAAAATACACAAATCTATTCATACTTTCATCAAAATATCCATACAAATTCATTCTATTCATCCATTATCTATAAACATTCTCGAATATGCCCGTGGATACAAAATATTATGTTCTAAAGCAATGTGATACACCTTAAGTAATCGCATTTTAGATATATATCGAATGAGAGACTAAATACAAAACATATGTCCTATGTGCATTTTGAAGAATACCAATATTTACTCATTTACCAAATTTCATTCATCTACCTCAAATACTTTTCAAGTTATGTCAATATTCGTATTTGTTATAAGAATCGAATCGATATTTCGAATATACTTACATACATAAAGTAAAATGCTCAGAGATATTGATTAATATTCATTTTATGGTCATCCACTATCTCTCACCTTCTCAACTATGCCCGTGGATGCCAAAACCTACGTGGTATAGCAAATCGATACATTTTAAGGAAACGAAGATTCGATATATATCGAATGTGAGGCTACATACAAAACGAATTTCCCCTTGGCATAATGAGAAATACCAATATGTACACATTTACCAAATTTCTTTGATCTACCTGAAATACTTATCAAGTTATATCAATATTCGTATTTGCGATATTAATCGAATCGAACTTACGATTATACTGACATCGGTACAGTGAAATACTCATTGCTATTGATTAAAGTTGCGTTCTATGGTCATCAAATATCTATTACCATCACAACTATGCCCGTGGATGCTAAATACTATGTGATATAGCAATTCGATATATTTTAATGAAAAGCGGATTCGATATATATCGAATGTGAGACGACATACAAAACGTATTTCCCCTGTGCGTTATGAGGAATACCAATATGTACCCATTCACCAAATTTCATTCATGTATCTCAAATAATTCTCAAGTTATGTCAATATTCGTATTTTATATAATAATCGGATCGAACTTCGATTATAATGACATCTGTATGGTAAAATTCTCATATTTATTTCTTCGAATTTCATTCTATGGTGATCCACTAACTATTTCAATCACAACTATGCCCGTGGATGCTTAATTTTTACGTAGCATAGCCATTCGATACATTTGAAGAAAACGCTGGTTCGATATATATCGATTGTGAGACGACATACAAAACGTATATCCCCTGTTCATTATGCCAAATACCAATATGTACCCATTTACCAAATTTCATTCATCTACCTCAAACACTTCTCAAGTTATGTCAATATTCCTATTTCTTATTATAATCGAATCGAACGTTCGATTACACTGACATATGTGCGGCAAAATGCTCAAAGCTATTGATTCGATATTCAATCTATGGACATCCATTATCTATTACCATCGCGCATATGCCCGTGGATGCCGAATCGTATGTGTTATAGCAATTCGATATATTTTAAGAAAACGCAGATTCGATATATATCGAATATGGGACTACATACAAAACAAATTTCCCCATTGAATTATGAGCAATACCAATATGTACCAATTTACCAAATTTCATTCATCTATCGCAAATACTTAAAAAGTTATCTCAATATTCATTTTAGTTATAATAATCGAATCGAAAATTCGATATTACTGACACCGGTACTCTGAAATATCCATGTCATCTGTTTTTTTTCAATTGGTTGGTCGTTTTTACATGTAATGCCGGCACTAATTTCCTTCGTAGATGAGTATTCCAATAAGTTATTAACATACGATAGAATTAAAGAAAACGTAGGTTCGATATATATCGAAAGTGATGGCCATTTTTGCACTGAATTTTATATGGTCATAATAAAAATACAATGATGTACCTATCTGCCAAATTTCATAGGCCTAGGTGAAATACTTTGGAAGTTATGCTCTTTTCCATTACACCATTGCAGTAAATTCACCTTCTAAGCCTATGGCCAATGTCAAAGGGAAATCCGTTTATATAACAAATGACTGTTGCATATGCGATACCGAATACGTAATGAAAAAATCAATACTCAAAAAAGTTAGGCGGTGAGGCTTTACTGGGATCATAACCATGTTAGCCCTCTCCAAATTTCATCCGTATACATGCACGTATGAGATAGGGAAATGCGTGTATATCTTACGGGCACCGACCACCGCCCGTTTGGCGGAGAGGAATGGCGGCGATTGCCGCGGGCTCAAGAAAATAATTTGGGAAAAATTCGGAATGAAATAACTCGTTAAATATTACGAAATCTAAATAAAAATGAAAACCTGGACGTACCGGAGGTACGTTTGTAGGCATGCTTTTTTGAGCTGAATAGCCTAATTTTGAAGCGCCAGCTCTCAAATCGATAATTATCGATCGTCCTATCTCGACAATGTTATTTCGATAATGCTAATAACTCGGAATCTATTCGACATACAAAAATTCCGAGATAGCCGAAAAATCAGGCTAAAAATTAGAAACAATGTATTAGGCGGCGAACGTCCAACTACCTTTGCAAATGGGTCAAAAAAAATTCCAAAGTTTGCCCATAAGAAAAGCATTGTCGATTTTTAAAAATTATTTCGACAGTGATCGAAAGAGATCGACGAAAAACCAAGGTATCAAAAAATGGAGCAAAAAATCTAGTTTACGTTGGTGGGAGATGATTACCCTGAAACGCTTAGTTATGTCGTAATTAAGGAAACAGTTTTAGTCCCATAAGGCTGCCATGTTAATTCAACTCGATATATATCGAAAAGTATCGCACTTTTCGGAATTTTGAGATTTTTCCTCCCGATGAATTTTTTTTTAGTTTTACAACCGAAAATTTCATTTCGATTGACCCGGCAGTTTTGGCTGGGAATTATGATGAATCAGTCAGTTATCAATGAATTTGCAGCTTTTATATATGTAACGAGTATATAATGCTTGAATTCTTCAAGCGTGTTAGTGAAGGGTATAGTGTGTATCGTTGTGTCATAAGTAGTTTGGTCTTGGGTCCATAAGTTGTTGAAAAGTTCGAAAGATTCACCACGTCAAGTTAAAGCAATTTAATATATTTTATCAAAACGGATACTCGATGGTAATCGAAAGTTGGCCCATAAGCTGCATTATTTTTCTATTTAGCAGTAAGTGAAATAATAATAAGTACTCACATTCCAAATTTAATTGGTCTACCTTAAATACTTATGAAGATATGTCAATTTGAATATTTGCTAAAATAACCGAAACGAACTTATGAATAAAGTGACATCTGTATTGAAAAATACGTAAATCTAGTCAAAACTTTCACCAAAATATCCATAGTGATTCATTCTATTCAACCACTATCTATAAACCTTCTCAACTATGCCCGTGGATACTAAATATTATGTGGTATAGAAATTTGATACATTCTAAGGAAACGCAGATTCGATATGTATCTAATGTGAGACTACTTACAAAGCGTATTTCCCCTTTGCCTTATGAGAAACACAAATATGTACCCATTTACCAAATTTCTTTGATCTACCTAAAATACTTATCAAGTTATATCAATATTCGTATTTACTGTATTAATTGAATCGAACTTACTATTATACTGACATCTATACAGTAAAATACTCATCGCTATTGATTAGAGTTTCGTTATATGGTCATCAAATATCTATTACCATGACCAATATGCCCGTGGATGGTAATATCTATGTGATAAAGCAATACGATATATTTTTAGGGAAAGGGGATTCGATATATATCGAATGTGAGACGACATATAAAACGTGTATCCCCTGTGCATTATGCCAAATACCATTATGTACCTATTTACCAAATTTCATTCATCTATCTGAAATATTTCTCAAGTTATGTCAATACTCGTATTTCATATAATAATCGAATTGAACTTCGATTATACTGACAACTGTATGGTAAAAATCTCATAGCTATTGATTCGAATTTCATTCTATGGTCATCCACTATCTATTACTATCACAACTATGCCCGTGGATGCTTAAAAATAACGTAGTATAGCAATTCGATACATTTGAAGGAAACGCATATTCGATATATATCGAATGTGAAATGACATAAAAAACGTGTATCCCCTGTGCATTATGCCAAATACCAATATGTATCCATTTACCAAATTTCATTCATCTACCTGAAATACTTCTCAAGTTATATCAATATTACTGTTTTTTATAATAATCGAATCGAACGTTCGATTAAAATGACATCTGTACGGCAAAATGCTCATAGCTATTGATTCGAATTTGATTCTTTTGTAATCCGCTATCTATTACCATAGCACATATGCCCGTGGATGCCAAATCTTATGTGTTATAGCAATTCGATACATTTGAAGGAAACGCATATTCGATATATATCGAATGTGAAATGACATACAAAACGTATATCCCCTGTGCATTATGCCAAATACCAACATGTACCCATTTACCAAATTTCATTCCTCTACCTGAAATACTTCTCAAGTAATGTCAATATTCCTGTTTCTTATTATAATCGAATCGAACGTTCGATTATCATGACATCTGTACGGCAAAATGCTCATAGATATTTATTCGAATTTCATTCTATGGTCATCCGCTATCTACTACCATCACAACTATGCCGGTGGATGCGTAATACTACGTAGTATAGTTTTCGATACATTTGAAGAAAAGGAAGATTCGATATATATCGAATTTGAGACGACATACAAAACGTATATCCCCTGTGCATTATGCGATATACCAATATGTACCCATTTACCAAATTTCATTCATCTACCTGAAACACTTCTTAAGTAATGTCAATATTCGTATTTCGTATAATAATCGAATTGAACTTCGATTATACTGACATCTGTACGGCAAAATGCTCATAGCTATTGATTCGATTTTCATTCTATGGTCATCCACAATCTATTACCATCAAAACTATGCCCTTGGCTGCTTAATTTTAACGTAGTATAGCAATTCGATACATTTGAAGAAAACGCAGATTCGATATATATCGAAAGTGAGACGACATACAAAATATATATCCCCTGTGCATTATACCAAATACCAATATGTACCCATTTACCAAACTTCATTCATTTACGTGAAATACTTCTCAAGTTATGTCCATATTCCTATTTCTTATTATAATCGAATCGAACGTTCGATAACACTGACATCTTTACGGCAAAATGCTCATAGCTATTGATTCGAAATTCATTCTTTGGTCATCCACTATCTCTTACCATCGCACATATGCCCGTGGATGCCGAATCGTATGTGTTATAGCAATTCGATATATTTTCAGAAAACGCAGATTCGATATATATCGAATGTGAGAGGACATAAAAAACGTATATTCCCTGTGCATTATGCCAAATA
This sequence comes from Ischnura elegans, assembly GCF_921293095.1. NCBI lineage: Eukaryota > Metazoa > Arthropoda > Insecta > Odonata > Coenagrionidae > Ischnura > Ischnura elegans. The sequence continues at coordinate 44,058,310 of NC_060253.1, read as the reverse complement.
CCAATATGCACCCATTTACCAAATTTCAATCATCTACTTCAAATACTTCTCAAGTTATGTCAATATGCCAATGTCATATAATAATCGAATCGAACTTTCGATTACACTGACATCTATGCGGCAAATTTCTCGTAGCTCTGGATTCGAAATTCATTCTATGGTCATTCACTATCTAATACCATTACAACTATGCCCGTGGATGCTTAATTTTTCATGGTATAGCAATTCGATACATTTGAAGAAAACGCAGATTCGATATATATCGAATGCGAGAGGACATACAAAACGTATATCCCCTGTGCATTATGCCAAATACCAATATGTACCCATTTACCAAATTTCATTCATCTACTTCAAATACTTCTCAAGTTATGTCAATATGCCAATTTCTTATTATTATCGAATCGAACTTTCGATTACACTGACATCTTTACGGCAAAATTCTCGTAGCTATGGATTAGAAATTCATTCTATGGTTATTCACTATCTTATACCATAACAACTATGCCCGTGGATGCTTAATTTTTCAAAGTATAGCAATTCGATACATTTGAAAAAAACGCAGATTCGATATATATCGAATGTGAGACGACATACAAAACGTATATCCCGTGTGCATTATGCCAAATACCAATATGTACCCATTTACCAAATTTCATTCATCTACTTCAAATACTTCTCAAGTAATGTCAATATGCCAATTTCTTATTATAATCGAATCGAACGTTCGATTACACTGACATCTGTACGGCAAAATGCTCATTGCTATTGATTCGAAACCCATTCTATGGTCATCCACTACTTGTGACCATCGCACATATGCCCGTGGATGCCAAATCGTATATGTTATAGGAATTCGATATATTTTAAGAAAACGCATATTCGATATATATCGAATATGGGACTACATGCAAAACATATTTGCATATGGAATGATAGGAAATATCAATATCTACCCATTCACCAAATTTCATTGCTCCAACAAAAATACTTATCAAGATATGCCAATTTACGGATTCGTTTATATAATCGAATCGAACATTCGATTACACTGACAATGGTACTCTGTTATACGGAAGTCAATTGGTTTATTTTCCATAAGTAGGTCGTTCCTCATGATATGCTGGTATAAGTATCTCCCAAGATATGTATTTCAAATAGTTATTAACTTAAGGTTGAATTAAAGAAAACGTAGGTTCGATATATATCGAAAGTGATGGCAATTATTGGACTAAATTTTATATGGTCATAATAATAATACAATGATGTACCTATTCGCCAAATTTCATTGGCCTAGGTGAAATATTTTGGAAGTTATGCTCTTTTCCGTTACACCATTGCAGTAAATTCACCTTCTAAGCCTATGGCCAATGTCAATGGGAAATCCGTATAAATAACAAATGACTGTTGCATATGCGATACCATTTACGTGATGGAAAAATCAATACTTAAAAAAGTTATGCCGTGAGGCTTTACTGGGTATAGTCCTATGTTAGCCCTCCGCAAATTTCACCCGCCTGCATGTATGAATGAGATAGGGAAATGCGTGTATATCTTACGGGCACCGACCACCGCCCGTTTGGCGGAGAGGAATGGCGGCGATTGCCGCGGGTTCAAGAAAATAATTTGGGAAAAATTCGGAATGAAATAACTCGTTAAATATTACGAAATCTAAATAAAAATGAAAACCTGGACGTACCGGAGGTACGTTTGTAGGCATGCTTTTTTGAGCTGAATAGCCTAATTTTGAAGCGCCAGCTCTCAAATCGATATTTATCGATCGTCCTATCTCGACAATGTTATTTCGATAATGCTAATAACTCGGAATCTATTCGACATACGAAAATTCCGAGATAGCCAAAAAATCAGGTAAAAAATTAGATAAATTTTATTAGGCGGCGACGGTCCTACTACTTATGCAAGTGGGTCCAAAAAAATTCCAAAGTTGGTCCATAAGAAAAGCATTGTCGATTTTCAAAAATTATTTCGACAGTGATCGAAAGAGTTCGACGAAAAACGAAGGTACCAAAAAATCGACCAAAAAATCTAGTTTACGTCAGTTGGAGGCGATTACCCTAAGACGCCTAGTTAAGTCGTTATTAAGGAAATAGTTTTAGTCCCATAAGGCTGCCATGTTAATTCAACTCGATATATATCGAAAAGTATCGCACTTTTTGGAATTTTGAGATTTTTCCTCCCGATGAACTTATTTTTAGTTTCACAACCTAAAATTTCATCTCGATCGATTCGGCAGTTTGGGCTGTGAATTTGTATCAATCAGTCAGTGATCAGTCAAATTGCAGCTATTATATATGTAAACGAGTCGATATGCGCTTGAATATATCAAGCGTGTTAGTGAAGGGTATTGAGATCGAGTAGTGTCAGAAGTTGCCTAGTCCTGGGTCCATAAGTTGGTAAAATGTTTGAAAATTCGACTACGTCAGGTTATAGCAATTGGACATATATTATGAAAATTTATATTCGATATAAATCGATAGTTAGCCTGTTATTTTCATTAAATTCGATTGGGAAGTAAGCCGAATACTAATATGTACACACTCCAAATTTCATTGGTGTAACTGAAATAGTTATGAAGATATGTCAATTTGAATAATTTCTACAAATATCGAAACGAACTTGTGATGAGAGTGACATCTATATTGAAAAATACGCAAATGAATTCATACTTTTATTATGTTCTCCATTTCTATTCATTCCTTTCATCCACTATCTATTACTTTCTCAACTTTGCCCGTGGATGCTAAATTCTACCTGGTATAGCAATTCGATATATTTTCAGCAATCGTAGATTCGATATATATCGAATGTTACTCAACTTACAAAATATTCCCCCTGAGCATTTTGAGGAATACCAACATGTACCCATTTACCAAATTTCATTCATCTACCCCAAAAAATTCTCAAGTTATGTCAATATTCGTATTCCATATAATAATCGAATTGAACTTCGATTATACTGACATCTGTATGGTAAAAATCACATAGCTTTTGATTTAAATTTCGTTCTATGGTCATCCGCTATCTATTACCATCACAACTAAGCCCGTGGATGCTTAATTTTACGTAGTATAGCAATTCGATACATTTGAAGAAAACGCAGATTCGATATATATCGAATTTGAGACGACATACAAAACGTTTATCCCCTGTGAATTATGCCAAATACCAATATGTACCTATTTACCAAATTTCATTCATCTACCTGAAATACTTCTCAAGTTATGTCAATAATCCTATTTCGTATAATAATCGAATCGAAAGTTCGATTACACTGACATCTGTACGGGAAAATACGCATAGCTATTGATTGGAAATTGATTCTATGGTCATCCACTATCTATTACCATCGCATATATGACCGTGGATGCCGAATCGTATGTGTTATAGCAATTCGATATATTTTAAGAAAACGCAGATTCGATATATATCGAATAAGGGACTACATGCAAAACATATTTCCCCATTGCATTATGAGGAATACCAATATGTACCAATTTACCAAATTTCATTCATCTACCTCAAATACTTATCAAGTTATCTCAATATTCATTTTAGTTATAATAATCGAATCGAAAATTCGATTATACTGACATAGGTTCTCGGAAATACGCATGTTATTTGTTTTTTTTTCCATTGGTTGGTCGTTTCAAATGTTATGCCGGCATAAGTAACTCTCAAGATATGTATTTCAAATAGTTATTAACATTCGATAGAATTAAAGAAAACGTAGGTTCGATATATATCGAAAGTGATGGACATTATTGGACTAAATTTTATATGGTCATAATAATAATACAATGATGTACCTATTCGCCAAATTTCATTGGCCTAGATGAAATACTTTGGAAGTTATGCTCTTTTCCGTTACACCATTGCAGTAAATTCACCTTCTAAGCCTATGGCCAATGTCAATGGGAAATCCCTATATATAACAAATGACTGTTGAATATGCGATACCGAATACGCAATGAAAAAATCAATACTCAAAAAAGTTAGGCGGTGAGGCTTTACTGGGATCATAACCATGTTAGCCCTCTCCAAATTTCATCCGTATACATGCACGTATGAGATAGGGAAATGCGTGTATATCTTACGGGCACCGACCACCGCCCGTTTGGCGGAGAGGAATGGCGGCGATTGCCGCGGGCTCAAGAAAATAATTTGGGAAAAATTCGGAATGAAATAACTCTTTAAATATTACGAAATCTAAATAAAAATGAAAACCTGGACGTACCGAAGGTACGTTTGTAGGCATGCTTTTTTGAGCTGAATAGCCTAATTTTGAAGCGCCAGCTCTCAAATCGATATTTATCGATCGTCCTATCTCGACAATGTTATTTCGATAATGCTAATAACTCGGAATCTATTCGACATACGAAAATTTTCAGATCACCAAAAAATCAGGTAAAAAATTAGATAAATTGTATTAGGCGGCGACCGTCCTACTACTTTTGCAAGTGGGTCAAAAAAAATTCCAAAGTTGGTCCATAAGAAAAGCATTGTCGATTTTTAAAAATTATCTCGACAGTGATCGAAAGAGATCGAAGAAAAACTATGGTATCAAAAAATTGCTTAAAAAATCTAGTTTACGTCAGTGGGAGACGATTACCCTAAGACGCCTTGTTATGGCGTAATTAAGGAAATAGTTTTAGTCCCATAAGGCTGCCATGTTAATTCAACTCGATATATATCGAAAAGTATCGCACTTTTCGGAATTTTGAGATTTTTCCTCCCGATGAATATTTTTTTAGTTTTACAATCGAAAATTTCATCCCGATCGACTCGGCAGTTTGGGCTGGGAATTATGATGAATCAGTCAGTGATCAATCCGATTGCAGCTTTAATATATCCAACGAGTATATAATGCTTGAATTCTTCAAGCGTGTTAGTGAAGGGTATGGAGGTAGAGTAGTGTCCGAAGAAGCCTAGTCCGGGGTCCATAAGTTAGTAAAAACTTAGAAAATTCCATCACACCAAGTTAAAGTTATACGATATATTTTATGAAAACGCATATTTGATATAAATTTAAAGTAAGCAAATTATCTTCATTAATTTCTATTCAACAGTAAGTGAAATACTAATATGTATTCACACCTGAAATTTCATACCTCTAACTGAAATAGTTAAGGAAATATGTCAATTTTAATATTTGCTACCATAATCGATTCGAACTAATGAATAAAGTGACATCTGTATTGAGAAAAAAGCAAATCTATTCATACTTTCATCATATTATACATTTCCATTCATTCTTTTCATCAACTGTATATGACCTTCTCAACTTTGCCCGTGGATACTAAATATTATGTGATATAGCAATTCGATACATTTTAATGAAAAGCGGATTCGATATATATCGAATGTGAGACGACATACAAAGCGTATTTCCCCTGTGCGTTATGTGAATTACCAATATGTACCCATTTACCAAATTTCATTCATCTTCCTCAAATATTTCTCAAGTTATGTCAATATTCGTATACTATACAATAATCGAATTGAACTTCGATTATACTGACATCTGTATGGTAAAAATCTAATGGCAATAATTCGGAAATCATTCTATGGTCATCCACTATCTACTACCATCACAACTATGCCCGTGGATGCTTAATTTCTACGCAGTATAGCAATTCGAAACATTTGAAGAAAACGCAGATTCGATATATATCGACTGTGAGACGACATACAAAATGTTTATACCCTAAGAATTATGCTAAATACCAATATGTACCCAGATACCAATTTTCATTCATCCACCTCAAATACTTCTCAAGTTATGTCAATATTCCTATTTCTTATTATAATCGAATCGAACGTTCGATTGCACTTACATCTGTACGGCAAAATGCTCATAGCTATGGTTTCGAATTTCATTCTATGGTCATCCACAATCTATTACCATCACAACTATGCCCTTGGATGCTTAATTTTTACGTAGTATAGCAATTCGATATATTTTTAGAAAACGCAGATTCGATATATATCGAATGTTATACCACATGCAACATGTATTTGCACTTTGCATCAAGTGAAATATCAATATTTACCCATTTACAAAATTTCATTCATCTACGTCAAATATTTCTCAAGTTATTTCAATATTCGTGTTTGTTATAATAATCGAATCGAACATTCGATAATACTGACATCTGTACGGCACATATCTCATAGCTACTGATTGGAATTTCATAATATCGTCATCCACTATCTTTTACCATCACAACTATGCCCGTTGATGCTAAAACGTATCTGTTATAGCAAATCGATATATTTTAAGGAAAGGTGGATTCGATATATATCGAATGTGAGACTACACACAAAACATTTTTCCCCTCTGCATTATGAGGAATACCAATATGTACCCATTATTCAAATTTCATTCATTTACCTCAAATTTCTACTATGTTATGTCAATATACGTATTTCCTATAATAATCGAATCGAACTTTCGATTATACTCACACAATAACAGTAAAATGCGCAACGCTACTGATTCAAATTTCATTATGTGGTCTTACACTATTATATTCCTGCTCAACTTTGCCCGTCGATGTTAAATCCCATGTATTATAGTAATTCGATATATTTTAAGAAAACGCAGATTCGATATATATCGAATGTGAGACGACATATTAAACGTATATCCCCAGTGCATTATGCCAAATACCAATATGTACCCATTTACCAATTTTCATTCATCTACTTCAAATACTTCTCAAGTTATGTCAATATGCCTATTTCTTATTATAATCGAATCGAACGTTCGATAACACTGACATCTTTACGGCAAAATGCTCATAGCTATTGATTCGAAATTCATTCTTTGGTCATCCACTATCTCTTACCATCGCACATATGCCCGTGGATGCCGAATCGTATGTGTTATAGCAATTCGATATATTTTCAGAAAACGCAGATTCGATATATATCGAATATGGGACTACATGCAAAACATATTTCCCCATGGCATTATGAGGAATACCAATATGTACCAATTTACCAAATTTCATTCATCTACCTCAAATACTTATCAAGTTATCAATATTCATTTTAGTTATAATAATCGAATCGAAAATTCGATTATACTGACATAGGTTCTCGGAAATACGCATTTCATTTGTTTTTTCTTCTATTGGTTGGTCGGTTCACATGTTATGCCGGCATAAGTAACTCTCAAGATATGTATTTCAAATAGTTATTAACATTCGATAGAATTAAAGAAAACGTAGGTTCGATATATATCGAAAGTGATGGCCATTATTGGACTAAATTTTATATGGTCATAATAAAAATACAATGATGTACCTATCTGCCAAATTTCATAGGCCTAGGTGAAATACTTTGGAAGTTATGCTCTTTTCCGTTACACCATTGCAGTAAATTCACCTTCTAAGCCTATGGCCAATTTCAATGGGAAATCCCTATATATAACAAATGACTGTTGCATATGGGATACCGAATACGTAATGAAAAAATCAATACTCAAAAAAGTTAGGCGGTGAGGCTTTACTGGGGTCATAACCATGTTAGCCCTCTCCAAATTTCATCCGTATACATGCACGTATGAGATAGGGAAATGCGTGTATTACTTACGGGCACCGACCACCGCCCGTTTGGCGGAGAGGAATGGCGGCGATAGCCGCGGGCTCAAGAAAATAATTTGGGAAAAATTTGGAATGAAATAACTCGTTAAATATTACGAAATCTAAATAAAAATGAAAACCTGGACGTACCGGAGGTACGTTTGTAGGAATGCTTTTTTGAGCTGAATAGCCTAATTTTGAAGCGCCAGCTCTCAAATCGATATTTATCGATCGTCCTATCTCGACAATGTTATTTCGATAATGCTAATAACTCGGAATCTATTCGACATACGAAAATTCCGAGATAGCCAAAAAATCAGGTAAAAAATTAGATAAATTTTATTAGGCGGCGACGGTCCTACTACTTATGCAAGTGGGTCCAAAAAAATTCCAAAGTTGGTCCATAAGAAAAGCATTGTCGATTTTCAAAAATTATTTCGACAGTGATCGAAAGAGTTCGACGAAAAACGAAGGTACCAAAAAATCGACCAAAAAATCTAGTTTACGTCAGTTGGAGGCGATTACCCTAAGACGCCTAGTTAAGTCGTTATTAAGGAAATAGTTTTAGTCCCATAAGGCTGCCATGTTAATTCAACTCGATATATATCGAAAAGTATCGCACTTTTTGGAATTTTGAGATTTTTCCTCCCGATGAACTTATTTTTAGTTTCACAACCTAAAATTTCATCTCGATCGATTCGGCAGTTTGGGCTGTGAATTTGTATCAATCAGTCAGTGATCAGTCAAATTGCAGCTATTATATATGTAAACGAGTATATAATGCTTGAATTCTTCAAGCGTGTTAGTGAAGGGTATAGTGTGTATCGTTGTGTCATAAGTAGTTTGGTCTTGGGTCCATAAGTTGTTGAAAAGTTCGAAAGATTCACCACGTCAAGTTAAAGCAATTTAATATATTTTATCAAAACGGATACTCGATGGTAATCGAAAGTTGGCCCATAAGCTGCATTATTTTTCTATTTAGCAGTAAGTGAAATAATAATAAGTACTCACATTCCAAATTTAATTGGTCTACCTTAAATACTTATGAAGATATGTCAATTTGAATATTTGCTAAAATAACCGAAACGAACTTATGAATAAAGTGACATCTGTATTGAAAAATACGTAAATCTAGTCAAAACTTTCACCAAAATATCCATAGTGATTCATTCTATTCAACCACTATCTATAAACCTTCTCAACTATGCCCGTGGATACTAAATATTATGTGGTATAGAAATTTGATACATTCTAAGGAAACGCAGATTCGATATGTATCTAATGTGAGACTACTTACAAAGCGTATTTCCCCTTTGCCTTATGAGAAACACAAATATGTACCCATTTACCAAATTTCTTTGATCTACCTAAAATACTTATCAAGTTATATCAATATTCGTATTTACTGTATTAATTGAATCGAACTTACTATTATACTGACATCTATACAGTAAAATACTCATCGCTATTGATTAGAGTTTCGTTATATGGTCATCAAATATCTATTACCATGACCAATATGCCCGTGGATGGTAATATCTATGTGATAAAGCAATACGATATATTTTTAGGGAAAGGGGATTCGATATATATCGAATGTGAGACGACATATAAAACGTGTATCCCCTGTGCATTATGCCAAATACCATTATGTACCTATTTACCAAATTTCATTCATCTATCTGAAATATTTCTCAAGTTATGTCAATACTCGTATTTCATATAATAATCGAATTGAACTTCGATTATACTGACAACTGTATGGTAAAAATCTCATAGCTATTGATTCGAATTTCATTCTATGGTCATCCACTATCTATTACTATCACAACTATGCCCGTGGATGCTTAAAAATAACGTAGTATAGCAATTCGATACATTTGAAGGAAACGCATATTCGATATATATCGAATGTGAAATGACATAAAAAACGTGTATCCCCTGTGCATTATGCCAAATACCAATATGTATCCATTTACCAAATTTCATTCATCTACCTGAAATACTTCTCAAGTTATATCAATATTACTGTTTTTTATAATAATCGAATCGAACGTTCGATTAAAATGACATCTGTACGGCAAAATGCTCATAGCTATTGATTCGAATTTGATTCTTTTGTAATCCGCTATCTATTACCATAGCACATATGCCCGTGGATGCCAAATCTTATGTGTTATAGCAATTCGATACATTTGAAGGAAACGCATATTCGATATATATCGAATGTGAAATGACATACAAAACGTATATCCCCTGTGCATTATGCCAAATACCAACATGTACCCATTTACCAAATTTCATTCCTCTACCTGAAATACTTCTCAAGTAATGTCAATATTCCTGTTTCTTATTATAATCGAATCGAACGTTCGATTATCATGACATCTGTACGGCAAAATGCTCATAGATATTTATTCGAATTTCATTCTATGGTCATCCGCTATCTACTACCATCACAACTATGCCGGTGGATGCGTAATACTACGTAGTATAGTTTTCGATACATTTGAAGAAAAGGAAGATTCGATATATATCGAATTTGAGACGACATACAAAACGTATATCCCCTGTGCATTATGCGATATACCAATATGTACCCATTTACCAAATTTCATTCATCTACCTGAAACACTTCTTAAGTAATGTCAATATTCGTATTTCGTATAATAATCGAATTGAACTTCGATTATACTGACATCTGTACGGCAAAATGCTCATAGCTATTGATTCGATTTTCATTCTATGGTCATCCACAATCTATTACCATCAAAACTATGCCCTTGGCTGCTTAATTTTAACGTAGTATAGCAATTCGATACATTTGAAGAAAACGCAGATTCGATATATATCGAAAGTGAGACGACATACAAAATATATATCCCCTGTGCATTATACCAAATACCAATATGTACCCATTTACCAAACTTCATTCATTTACGTGAAATACTTCTCAAGTTATGTCCATATTCCTATTTCTTATTATAATCGAATCGAACGTTCGATAACACTGACATCTTTACGGCAAAATGCTCATAGCTATTGATTCGAAATTCATTCTTTGGTCATCCACTATCTCTTACCATCGCACATATGCCCGTGGATGCCGAATCGTATGTGTTATAGCAATTCGATATATTTTCAGAAAACGCAGATTCGATATATATCGAATGTGAGAGGACATAAAAAACGTATATTCCCTGTGCATTATGCCAAATACCAATATGCACCCATTTACCAAATTTCAATCATCTACTTCAAATACTTCTCAAGTTATGTCAATATGCCAATGTCATATAATAATCGAATCGAACTTTCGATTACACTGACATCTATGCGGCAAATTTCTCGTAGCTCTGGATTCGAAATTCATTCTATGGTCATTCACTATCTAATACCATTACAACTATGCCCGTGGATGCTTAATTTTTCATGGTATAGCAATTCGATACATTTGAAGAAAACGCAGATTCGATATATATCGAATGCGAGAGGACATACAAAACGTATATCCCCTGTGCATTATGCCAAATACCAATATGTACCCATTTACCAAATTTCATTCATCTACTTCAAATACTTCTCAAGTTATGTCAATATGCCAATTTCTTATTATTATCGAATCGAACTTTCGATTACACTGACATCTTTACGGCAAAATTCTCGTAGCTATGGATTAGAAATTCATTCTATGGTTATTCACTATCTTATACCATAACAACTATGCCCGTGGATGCTTAATTTTTCAAAGTATAGCAATTCGATACATTTGAAAAAAACGCAGATTCGATATATATCGAATGTGAGACGACATACAAAACGTATATCCCGTGTGCATTATGCCAAATACCAATATGTACCCATTTACCAAATTTCATTCATCTACTTCAAATACTTCTCAAGTAATGTCAATATGCCAATTTCTTATTATAATCGAATCGAACGTTCGATTACACTGACATCTGTACGGCAAAATGCTCATTGCTATTGATTCGAAACCCATTCTATGGTCATCCACTACTTGTGACCATCGCACATATGCCCGTGGATGCCAAATCGTATATGTTATAGGAATTCGATATATTTTAAGAAAACGCATATTCGATATATATCGAATATGGGACTACATGCAAAACATATTTGCATATGGAATGATAGGAAATATCAATATCTACCCATTCACCAAATTTCATTGCTCCAACAAAAATACTTATCAAGATATGCCAATTTACGGATTCGTTTATATAATCGAATCGAACATTCGATTACACTGACAATGGTACTCTGTTATACGGAAGTCAATTGGTTTATTTTCCATAAGTAGGTCGTTCCTCATGATATGCTGGTATAAGTATCTCCCAAGATATGTATTTCAAATAGTTATTAACTTAAGGTTGAATTAAAGAAAACGTAGGTTCGATATATATCGAAAGTGATGGCAATTATTGGACTAAATTTTATATGGTCATAATAATAATACAATGATGTACCTATTCGCCAAATTTCATTGGCCTAGGTGAAATATTTTGGAAGTTATGCTCTTTTCCGTTACACCATTGCAGTAAATTCACCTTCTAAGCCTATGGCCAATGTCAATGGGAAATCCGTATAAATAACAAATGACTGTTGCATATGCGATACCATTTACGTGATGGAAAAATCAATACTTAAAAAAGTTATGCCGTGAGGCTTTACTGGGTATAGTCCTATGTTAGCCCTCCGCAAATTTCACCCGCCTGCATGTATGAATGAGATAGGGAAATGCGTGTATATCTTACGGGCACCGACCACCGCCCGTTTGGCGGAGAGGAATGGCGGCGATTGCCGCGGGTTCAAGAAAATAATTTGGGAAAAATTCGGAATGAAATAACTCGTTAAATATTACGAAATCTAAATAAAAATGAAAACCTGGACGTACCGGAGGTACGTTTGTAGGCATGCTTTTTTGAGCTGAATAGCCTAATTTTGAAGCGCCAGCTCTCAAATCGATATTTATCGATCGTCCTATCTCGACAATGTTATTTCGATAATGCTAATAACTCGGAATCTATTCGACATACGAAAATTCCGAGATAGCCAAAAAATCAGGTAAAAAATTAGATAAATTTTATTAGGCGGCGACGGTCCTACTACTTATGCAAGTGGGTCCAAAAAAATTCCAAAGTTGGTCCATAAGAAAAGCATTGTCGATTTTCAAAAATTATTTCGACAGTGATCGAAAGAGTTCGACGAAAAACGAAGGTACCAAAAAATCGACCAAAAAATCTAGTTTACGTCAGTTGGAGGCGATTACCCTAAGACGCCTAGTTAAGTCGTTATTAAGGAAATAGTTTTAGTCCCATAAGGCTGCCATGTTAATTCAACTCGATATATATCGAAAAGTATCGCACTTTTTGGAATTTTGAGATTTTTCCTCCCGATGAACTTATTTTTAGTTTCACAACCTAAAATTTCATCTCGATCGATTCGGCAGTTTGGGCTGTGAATTTGTATCAATCAGTCAGTGATCAGTCAAATTGCAGCTATTATATATGTAAACGAGTCGATTGGGCGCTTGAATTCATCAAGCGGGTAATTAGGGGGGGTGGAAACATAGTTGTGTCACATATTTTCGAGTCATGTGCCCATAAGTGGTTTAATATTCAAAAATTTCCCCGCCGTTTTTTGAAAGGGTAAGGAACTAAATTTTTCACTGTTAGAAATATTTGTTATTTTCAATGTGATTTTATTTGACGGATAATTGATTCTTTGATCCATTAAGTTAACCATTGACACATAATCGGAATAAGGTTTTAAAAATTTCAAGAGAGTGTTGATTATGTGGTTATTTTTCAACTGTTAAAGTCCATAAGCATTGTGATAAGCCACTCTTGAAAATACAACGCAGATTCTTTAGATAAATATATAAAGATATTCCACTTGCAAAACGAATGTCCATAATGCAGTTTGTAAAATACTGAATTGTAACGATTCCTCTAATTTCTTTGGTCTTAAAAAATAGTTATTCTCAAGATATTCCAATTTGCAAAAAAGATTTGGCATATTTGCTATCATAATCGTATCGAAATATCAAGTATACTGACACGTGCATTGAAAATACGCGATCCGATTGATTTACCTTCCAATCTTTGATCATCAACACTAAAATTCCTGGTCGACTATGTACGTGCATGCAAAATCCTATGTTACAACGATTCGATATATTTTAAGAAAAAGCATATTCGATATGCATCAATCGTGAGACTACATGCAAAACATATTACCTTTGGGAATTGTGAGGAATACCAAGATGTACCAAGCACCAAATTTAATTGGTCCAACGGATACACTATTCAACTTGTGCCAATGTTATGTATTTGTTATAATAATCGAAACCATTCTTCGATTATACTGGCATTTGTATTGTTGAATCCGCAATGCTATTGATTTAACTTACAGTCTATGGCTATCTTCCACATAATTATATTGGTCAACTATGTCCTTGGATGTAAAATCCTATATGTTATAGCAATACGATATATTTTAAGAAAAAGTAGATTCGATTAATACCGAACGTGAGACTATACACAAAATATGTTTCATTTGGGCATTGTGAGGAATACCAAGATGTACCCATTTGCCAAATTTCATTGGTGCAACGTATAAACTAATCAAGTTTTGCAAATTTGCGTATTTGATAGAATAATAGAATCGATCTTGCGATTACACTGCCATCTGTACTGTAAAATCCGCAATGCTATTGGTTTAATTTTCAGTCTGTGTATCTACTATACAATACCTGGCCAACTATGCCCTTGGATGTAAAATCCTATATGTTATAGCGGTTCGATATATTTGAAGAAAAAGCATATTCTATATATATCGCACGTTAGACAACATACAAAGCATATTTCTGTTGGGCAGTGTGAGGATTACCAAGATGTGCACATTCGCCAAATTTCATTGGTCCAACGGGTATACTTTTCAAGTCATACCAATTTGTGTATATGCTATAATAATCGAATCGATTTTTCGATCATACTGACATCTGTACGGTAAAGTCCGCAATCCCATTGGTTTAATTTTCAGTCTATGGGTATCTACTATTTAATACCTGGTCAACTATGCCTGTGGATGTAAAATCCTACATGTATTAGCAATTCGATATACTCTAAGAAAAAGTAGATTCGATATATATCGAATGTGAGACTATGTACAGAACAAATTTTCATTGGGCATTGTGAGGAATACCAATATGTACCCATTCACCAAATTTCATTGATCCAACGGTAAATCTATTGAAGTTATGCCCATTTACGTATTTGCTATAAAAATCGAATCGATTTTTCGATCATACTTACATCTGTACGGTAAAGTCCGCAATCCTATAGGTTTAAAATCAGGTCAATGGGTATCTACTATTTAATCCTTAGTTAACTATGTCCTTGGATGTAAAATCCTACATGTTATAGCAATTCGATATATTTTAAGAAAAAGTAGATTCGATATATATCGAATGTGAGACTACTTACAAAATAAATTTTCAATGGGCATCGTGAGGAATACCAATATGTACCCAATCACCAAATTTCATTGATCCAACGGTAAATCTATTGAAGTTATGCCCATTTACGTATTTGCTATAATAATCGAATCGATTTTTCGATCATGCTGACATCTGTACTGTAAAATCCGCAAGGCTATTGGTTTAAAATCCAGTCAATGGGTATCTACTATTTAATACCTAGTAAACTATGTCTTTGGATGTAAAATCCTACATGTTATAGCAATTCGATATATTTTAAGAAAAAGTAGATTCGATATATATCGAATGTGAGACTACTTACAAAATAAATTTTCAATGGGCATCGTGAGGAATACCAATATGTACCCAATCACCAAATTTCATTGATCCAACGGTAAATCTATTGAAGTTATGCCCATTTACGTATTTGCTATAATAATCGAATCGATTTTTCGATCATACTGACATCTGTACTGTAAAATCCGCAAGGCTATTGGTTTAAAATCCAGTCAATGGGTATCTACTATTTAATCCCTAGTAAACTATGTCCTTGGATGTAAAATCCTACATGTTATAGCAATTCGATACATTTTAAGAAAAAGTAGATTCGATATATATCGAATGAGAGACTACGTACAAAACAAATTTTCATTGGGCATCGTGAGGAATACTAATATGTACGCAATCACCAAATTTCATTGATCCAACGGTAAATCTATGGAAGTTATGCCCATTTACGTATTTGCTATAATAATCGAATCGATTTTTCGATCATACTGACATCTGTACTGTAAAATCCGCAATGCTATTGGTTTTAAATCCAGTCTATGGGTATCTACTATTTAATCCCTAGTAAACTATGTCCTTGAATGTTAAATCCTACATGTTATAGCAATTCGATATATTTTAAGAAAAAGTAGATTCTATATATATCGAACGTGAGACTGAATACAAAACATACTACCATAGAGTATCGTGAGGAATACCAAGATGTACCTGTTTACCAAGTTTCATTGGTCCAACGTACACACTTATCAAGTTATGCCAATTTGCGTATTTGCTATACTAATCGAATCGTACTTTAGACACTGCTGACATCTGTACTGTAAAATCCGCAATCCTATTGATATCCCTTCTATGGTCACTCCCTTATCCCTGCCTTCTCTAATATCCCCGCTTTCAAAATTTAGCCTATGTTCTTATATTGGTGACGTAATTGGACGGGATGCGTGTATTTCTTACGGGGGCCTAATACAAAAAGATATAAATTCAAATCGATGTATCTTCAGTAGGAAACATAATTCATCTAAATTATTTATGTGTGCGCATAATTCATTTTTTTCCTTACATATTGTTAAAATTTTTATTTCCGTAACTATGTAAAAAAGCCCAAAAAATGGCTCAATCGAATACAACCTTGTATCGATCATAACTTCGAGTCTAATCAATCGATTCGCCTGATTTAACTTTTGTCGGATGAATGACATTTTCAGTCGTATTTTGTATGACATTCATGTTCAAAACTTGATTAATAAAAAAGTTATTAGCGATTAAAGCGTATCCAAGGAGATTCGTATCGATATAACTCGCACATGAATCGATCGAGCGGAATGGTCATCATTGCAAAAGTTGACCATTTTAATAATATTATTTATCTGAAAATTTCATTCCTCTAGCTTAAACGGTTGCTAAGATATTCAAGATTGCATGCTCCACAAAAAAATGGCGACAATGATTTTTCGCTTGCAGGACATTTTTCGGAATTTAATTATGAATAACCCAAGAGGGTTACGGCGAAAGTAAGCTCAAACGTGAGGGTTCGGAGAACCCTTTAACGGTTTTTCTTAAAGATTCCAAATTTTCATATGGCACATGTCTCAACGCCGAAATCCAAGATTGAAAATTCGACCACCTCTACAATGGAAAGTCGAAATCGTTTATTCCTCGGAATTCTTTCGACATATGAAAATTTCGAGATAGCCAAAAAATCAACCAAAAAATCTAGTATCTTGCGTTTCAAGGAATTTGTCCTGTGATGATTGCAAGTTGGTCAAAAAAATTCTTTACGTAGTGCCATAAGGAAAGCATGGGGCACTTTCAAAAAATCATAAAAAATACTAAATATTGATTCATCGCATTGACAACCACACCAAAAAATCAACCAAAAAATCTAGTTTATGTCAAGGGAATGTCATGTTCCTCACATATTTATAAATACATAATAAAAGTGAAAAAGTTTTAGTCCCATAAGGCTCCCATGTTAATTCAAGTCGATATATCTCGAAAAGTTATCGACTTTTTAAAGATTTCAGATTTTTCCTCCCGATGAATTTTTTTTTACTTTTACGTCCAATATTTCATATACCCACACATATCACCAGTTTGGCTACTAATTTGTATCAATCACCCAATCAGTGAATTAGTTTGCAGCTATTATAGGGACGTCAATATAATCAACACGTCTAACAAACGAAGCTCTCACAACTGCTGGCAACTATTACAAACAATCACAACAATAGCTTCGCGTGATGTTTAGGCACCTTTGACGTCATCGAGGCTTCGTCGGCAGTGGCTTGGGGGGTGAGGGAGTTTTTCCCGCGCTTTAAAATTCGTTATATTTATCATTAAATATCTCGCGAAGGAAAACTCAGATTTACATGTGGTTTTCTTTGTTGTATTCAGAAAATAATTTTCTGTCCGCCTATGAAATAAAAAAAATTCATGCAAGTTCCCCATTAATTTATCCTGTGTATATATTACCTGCGTTTAGTTCGACGTGTTCGTCATTTTCTTCGTGTGTCACATTTAAAAGTCCATGTTATTGCATCCTTAACGAAGTGTCCGCATATATTTCCGATGTATAGATGGACATACTTCATCTTCAAAGTTTTCTTATTGTGCCTCCTTAAACAGGCTGTTAATATGTTATTTTTGCCGCATTCATTGCAAATATTGCACTGCCTGCAGTAAACTATCAGCGATTCATCTACCTTTATAAAT
Organism: Ischnura elegans; assembly: GCF_921293095.1. Lineage (NCBI taxonomy): Eukaryota > Metazoa > Arthropoda > Insecta > Odonata > Coenagrionidae > Ischnura > Ischnura elegans. The sequence continues at coordinate 44,040,199 of NC_060253.1, read as the reverse complement.
CTTTATTCGCTGCATTCAGTTTTTTTTTATGGAGGAAACAATTTTCTGATACCTGTGTTATCGCGAACATCTTCGCAGCCATTCCAACGCAAACTAGTCATGAAGTCGTTGATTCATAAGTGAGTGACAATGAATATGGTTTTAAATCAACCGTTGAAGTTTAATTAACACTCGCGCGTCTCAGCCTAACGTGCGTAGAACGCATAAATCTTGAGGCGCCCATAAACCTACCACCACTTGGGCTTCAACGCTTTTTAATTACTTTCTTAACGGGACGTTTAAAAGAGTTTAGGCGCTGATCGTTCTTTAAATGCTCAAGCTCTGTGGTCGCTTTGGACGCACCGACGCGAAGAGAGATCACTGATTGCAATCAATGGCAAGCTGTTACACTCGGTCAGATGGTCACGTTCGTAACGTTCATGCTAAAAAAAATCCTTGCATTGAAGAAAGATCTTAGTCATTTATTGTTTAATTCCCCGTGGCCAGAAATTAACGAGGCTCGGAAGGAACCGAAATTAAGTACATTGAGCTTGAATGATGCAGACGCTCCTCCGCGGAGGGAAAGAATGGTCCCTTTGTGGGGATAAAAAACACTGTGGTGCTGCACTGGAGTAAAAAAAGTGTATAGGAAACCTTTTGGGTGAAGGGAAGGGAGAAGAAAAAATCCAGTCACCCTCTCGGTCCATGACGCATGGAATATTCACGGCACGATCAATGAGCGGCTTACATTCCGCCGCCGCCGCGTGTTGCCGCACGTGGTGGGTGGTGGCTAAGGTCCGCGGGAGATGACGGAAGAAAGAGGCGGTCCATTGTGCTCCACGGGAGTTCAAACAGCAGCAGGTGGGAGGGGATGTGTGTGCCTTGGAGAAAAAAAATGTCGCGAGGGTGCCAAGACGTGGGGAAGAAAGACAGACCAGCGTAAGGGGAAGGTGGAATAGTATGAAACTTGCTTTGAAGTGCAGATTGGCTGTATATCTAGAACTCTGTACTCGAAATTGTGCGATAAGAAACCGTCATTATCACTAGCCACAAGAGACAAAACGACTCCGTTTTCTTCCATGTATTTATTTTTTTGGTACAACATATTTCAACCTCAAGGGATTTTCAAGTACTTGAAAATGACCTCTTGAGGTTGAAACATGTTGTACCAAAATATAAAAAAAATTCGTGAAAGAAAACGAAGTCGTTTTCTCATTTGTGAACTTCAACTTCCACAAAGTTGAGTCGGAAACCATTGAACTAATCACTGGTCACTATCTTAAGATTGGTTTGACGTCGCTTACCGCTCAATGTTACTGGGAAGTGTTGTTATTGGCGAAAAAGTCGTTTTCTCAAAACTAAGTCGTGCGGACTAATTACTCGAAGAGTAAACTCGCTTTTTTCGCAGCTATCCTCTATATCTAGAGATTAACCAATAATCCGCAACCCAGTGGACGCAGGGCGCATTCAGTGGGTTTCAGCTATCACAAAATAACCCAAGTCCACCAACTTAGTATTCAGAAAACAACTTTTTGCGCATTTTCCTAGCTATCAAGGCTTTCACTTCGATTTTTGAAGCGTATCGCTCGCGGCTTGACTTTCGGAAAATGTTCATGATTGTTAAGAAAAAAAATTTAACATAAAATAAATATTTAAGTGGACGTATTTTTCATAAAAATTTAAATCCACGATCAGTTCGAGTCTTCAAGTATTAATTAAAATTTAAATTCATGCATTAAAATTTATTATCGGGAAAAAAAATTGCAAATTTTAGTTAGATAAAAATTTTACTCCAACCATCACTTCATTTATTTTTATTTTATCTGTTGCGTTTGCTGTGTGTGACGCAGTGACATATCCTTGTCTAAAATAGTGACTGCGTCTTTCACACTATTGATGGTTTGACCACGAAATGCAGCGTTAGTTTTCCATAAAGACATTCAACATAATAATACTGCTTCATCTGGCTCAAACTGGAAAAAAGCGAAAACCACAATTACTGCCAATGGTCAATCAAAGAATTGGTTGGCATCATCTCTCCACTTCAATGTTCTTTCATCAAAGAGCCTCATTATCCTTGCCTGAATATCCCTCGACGTTTCCTTGATAAAGTTCGACTCTCATTTCCCTCAGTTATCCTTGAAAAAAAAATCACGCTGGGTTTCAAAGCATATTGCCATTTTGCCGCAATCTTTCATTGAAGCTGAGTAGAAATTGGTGGGGTAACCCATAAAGAATTCGCCTCCATGATAAAAGGGCAAATACGCCGAGCGAGACATGAATATTTAGGCTGATGGTACATCTGTGATGACACAGTGTTCAAAGAAAAGGTGTACACGTTGCGATTTTTAATCACGTACCCACTGCTAGACACGGTCCCTATCTTCGCTTCCTCTGCTTGGCGACTCCGTAAATTCCAAACGAACCAAGCCTTGACCTTGTGCCGAGAGCCAGTGATGGACAGACGTCCGTCGGTGGGAAACAGGCCTCGTTAGTGGCGATACATCCCTCGCTGCGTCGCAGTCGAAAATTCTCTTCCTTTTTGAGGCCGAATTATGACTAGCGACGACTTAAAGAGACCAAGGCGGAGTGAGTGACCTGAATTTTAGAGAAACTGAAGTTTCCGCGCTTGCCTCGTTTGTAGCGCAAACAAGCTCTTTTGTCATTAGGACCGTGAGGCGTAAGTATAGATGCAGTGATTAACGAAGACTCAAAAGACATTCACTTACTGCGCACATAAGGCTGAAGATGTGCCAAGTCGTTTCAGCTTAAAATAGAGACGAAGGTTGTACCCATTCGGTGAAAGTGAAGGAAGCTTAATTTAGAGGATTATTTTCTTCAATACGAGCCTTCTATTTCAGCTAAAGACTACTAATTATGTATTCGATGCTTCGAATTAATTAAGTTATTCCGTGAATCAAATGAGGTGAAATGAGATGTTATGCTCCAACTGGCTAAAAATTGAATTTAACTGGAAATGACTCTCAAATCCTCCGATTCGGTTTTTAAAAATAATCAAGTACCTCAATTACAATTTTAAAGATTCGAAATCCAAAATTACACAGGTTTATTTTGGGGCTTTAATTTTCAAGCTAAAGGGTTGTGATTTTCACGAATTCCACCAAGAACGTGGCTATGAGAACTGGTTCACATAGGTGTTAAATTGGTAGTATTTTTACCTTAAAATTTGGTTGCCTTTTAATATTAACTTAAATGCAACTAGATAATGTGGCTAAAAATGGTAAGATTAAAATTCCAAGGTCTATATTTTGGTTTACTTTGTGAATGTCAAGTAATTAGAGAAATATTAAATTATGATGTCATATTTGAAAATATGTGTCAAAATCAAATTTGGGGTCATAAATAGTATCCTATATCTGAAAGCGTTCACACATTTCAATATGAGTAATTTAAATTCACCGGAATAATTATAGTTCGCATATGTTTACATTTTTAGAATGCAGTAGGTATAAAGACCTCAACTTGCCTGGGTTAAACTCATAACTGCTGCATTGTGACTAAACTCGACAGGCAAAATCACAAACCGCTATAATTTGAAGGAGGAAAAAGTATATGCGTCGATCTGGACCCGAACCGGAATTCTCAGAATACGCGCCCAGGACTTTATCTTGCTTTGATTGACTCCAAGCTGGCCCAGGGGAAGAGGAGGTCAGGTTTACTTATTTTATTTATTTATTTCATACACCACCGAAAACAGCACTGTTCGGCCTTTACATCGGGGCTGATAACATTTAACAATCACAAACATCCATGCCCTGGGTAAGTGTAACTTACCCAGGCGGGACTCGATCCCGCGACCTTCGGTTTGGCAGGCGAGGACTTTACCCCGCCGCCACCGTGACCTCATCTGGGCCAGGTAAAATATGAAATGAAAAGTCAAGTTCCTTTAAGGTCAGAGCTATTTTCAAATGTGTCTGCGAAGTGTAGGGAGATCATCTCTCGACACATGTTAACAACTGGCTAAGTTTCTATTTGAATTTACCCTGTTACATCCAATACCAGCGATGAAATTCAGATTTTCAATGAGATTATTCTCTTCATATTTATACTTAAATCACTCAGATTTAACGGATTCATTTTTAACCTTTTACAATTATTGCATGATTACTATTCATTAATTTTTTGTACTCATTCGTTTTACTTATTGTGTGGCCTTATCGAAATTATACTTCAAAGTAAAAAATCCTAATCCTAATTTAACTCAATTTCAAACGAATGAATTTATTTTAATTTTTGAAAGTAAAAGTAGTTTTGAATGTGGTTAAGATATAATGACAGCAAATGATAAAGGAAATTTATTTCCGAAAGGCTTTTAGATGAGATACGGAGGAGACAGAAGGTATGGATGGAGTTAGTGCTTAGCGGTGAGGGGATGCTGGAAATGGGGTTAGAGGGTAGAATGTTAGGGAAACGAGGGAGGGGAAGGAAAAGAATAGGATTTTTAGATAGATTGAAAGAGAGTAGGCCTTACAGTGAATTAAAGAAGGTAGTGCTGGAAGGAAAGGGAGGCTCCCAGCTCACTTCTTGAATACTCCATGAAAACCTACCTTAATCGGTAGAATACTAATAATAATAAACAAGTAAATCATGCAGTTTTTTTTATGAAGAAAGCGTTTTCCAATCTTATGTCCTTTGTCTCTAATTATTATGAGGAATTATCAGGAACCATAAACTATTGCTAAATCAAGTAAACATCCCTTGGAGGCTTAAATAGAATCGTATTAGAAAGGTCAAAAATACATTTAATGTTTTATACGTATTTTTCTCCCCTTCACTGGTTACTACATGCCCTTTGTAAAAATCTTAAAATTTAAATTTTAAGCCAATGCATATCTGTAAGTCAATATTTTCTTCCCTAGTAGCATAAAAGTTAACTGACTTTGAATTTTTTCGTGAAAAGGCGCTGTAATTAGTTGCAAAAATGTGCAGCTCGCCTGTAATGTTTCATGTAATTAGGGTTGATAAAGATTACTTCCGTCATATGGAGCCAAATGGTTGAGAGGAAATCAGTACAAAACTTATCCTAGTGTTCCGTCACGAGCTCGCAAATATATCCACCGCTATGAAATTTCAGGATAGGGGGTGTGGAGTAATGTCCTCTAAGGTTAAGAATATGTATAATAAGAGGGAATATATAGAACAGTTGAAGGTGAGCGGTTGCAATGGTGCCGTTGGTGCTAGAGACGGACAAAACACGTAGTTAATAGTGGCTTAATGGCTTCATACTGACGCTAATTACTCCGGTATGCATGAAATCGTGCTGAGAGAAAGGCCTCGTTTGGTTTGCGTTCGGATGAAAATTTAGAAAACAATTAATATCCATAGAATAAGCTCAAACCGAAATTGGAGCTGGGGAAAGAAATGGATAGTGGCGGAATTGAATAGCTAGTTGGCCGAATAAATGCTTGGTTGGTGTAAGATTACGGCACGAGATTGCGTTATGTGGGTTTACATGCACTGAAAGTAATATGTAATGTGTTTCCACGTGTGAGAACGTTTTATCTCTTTTGGAGTACCTAGTAATTCATAAAAAAATGAATCATTTCCTGCGATTCATATTGAACCATTTGCAATCATTATATGCATGTTGTTCTTTTAAATTTTATATCACTGTCTATTTTTATATTTTATTGTATGCTACGAAATTTTACATGCTGAGCAGTTTTCGAACTTAAACTCAGTAAAAGCACCCTAATACAGCAACGTGATGAATGTATCTGAATCGATAGGAGTACTTAATAGAATTTGCGAAAGTGGATATGGTGAAACGTCTCAATATAATTAGATAACGGTGAATTCAGTGGGATATTATGCCAATCAAAATATCTAGGGAATATATTGAGTATATATCGTGAATTAAATTTGTTAAACTGATAGAATTCTCTCTGTTTCGAGCCTTGGAAAGAACTCAGAAAACTTTTGTATCTCTAATACAGACCAACATTGAGCCAAATTTTCGTTTACATGTGGTTTTAGTGAAAATAAGTCAATATTTTTGTGGTAGTCGTCCTGTGGATAAGTATGTTTGGCTAAGGGATATCTGGTACCCCACTTTCCAAATAATTAACTTGAGAAATATTGGTGCTTCAGTAAGTCATTAAAGTAAAGAAGTACTTTTATATTTCCGGTGCTTTAAACACTGGAGATCTCAGGCGCCTGTAATGATAAGCGATTTAAATTGAGTACATATGTTAATAAAGAGCTTTATCATAACATTTTCATTAATTTTTCGTTTTGAGTCGCTTTCATTGTTGCTCCGTAGCGCAATAGACAGGTCATTTGCTGTTTAAATCCTTCCGTCTCTAAAAGTTTTTCCTACTGTGGAATTATCTTTTACTTTCAATGCTTTTTTTATTCGTGTGATTCCTCCTCATGATTGGGTCTTTCTTTGCTTGGTTTTTCGCATGTTTTTCTTTCTAAGAAAACCTAATTACCTATAAATTCGTAGTCTTTATTTCACATAAACACTTCGTATCAATATTTTAGGTTGCAAAATTAAATGATGACATATCTTTATATGCATAAATATCTAAACTCATGAGGTATAGCTTATAGCATACTCAAACCTATTCCCAGCATAAATTTTCTCTTCCAAAACTATTTGTGTATAGCGGGGTTTCGGATTTTGTTCCAAATCACCCTCAAGGAAAGTGTCTTGGTAAAGATTTATTCATGAACCTCCGAAAATTCTACGATATAACCAGGAAGATATGATTGAAAATCCCGTGTCATGTAGCTATTGTGGCATACTTTTAATATTTTTCAATATCCAGAGGGAACAATTCATTATTTTATGGGCGTCAGTCATATCCTGATATGTGAATCTCCTCAATGGACCAAGCATTTATGCCTCTTTAAAACGATACTCCTCGAGAAATGAGCATAATATTGGTCTCAGTTTCACTCCGAACTTCATATATCGTGAAGTTAAACCCAAATCATTTCTATTAACTTGATTTGTTGCTTATATTTTACATATCTGGTAGCAGCTACCTTTGATCAGCCGCCGTCAGTTAGAGGGATCCATATTATCATAAATACATGAATTAAATTCACTGAACACGTAACCTTAAAATCCTGAAAGCGTTCGTGGTGTGGGTGTGGAGAAGAAAGCGGAAGGTTGGGAAGGAAAAGAAAGGAGGAATTGATAGGCATGGATAAGGAGGGCAAGGAAACTTTTCTAACTTTTACATGAGATACGTGGGAGACAAATAGTCCGAAAGGATCGAGTACGATATAGAGAAGGGTGTTGAAACCGTATTATTGAGAATTCAGTGCGATCTTGGGAGGGGGGGATGAGAATATGATTTGTCAGAGAAAATGAAAGGGAGTAGGTCTTATTGTGGTTTGACATAGAAATATTAGGCATTAAGGCATGCTGGAGTAATTCGGGAAGTGCTCCATGCAAGCCTTCCCTTACCGAATAAATTAATATTACTTTTCCCTCATTTAAATTCTGTGTGCAATATTTTCAATTTTATATCATAAGAATCAGCAGGAATTATAATTGATCGTGTTCAATTTAGCGAAATTTAGGTCAAATGGTCTTAAATACATGTGTGGTGCAAAGTATTAAATGGTTTGTATTTAAATCTCACGTTCAAGTTTTGATAGACTTCCTTTCATTTAAGTAATCGGTAAATAGATACCGTTGAAAAGTATTTTTTAAATGTATTTTCAAGAGCTCAAAGAGAAATACTGATGGAGTAGAACGTGCATTCAAAATTTCTCATCGTAGTCGAATCGCTTGTACAAGTAATTTACACCAAAACTAGTGAAAGGAATTCTCTTGGAAACGGCGAGTGATGTCAGAAAACATTTGATTTTCTTGTCAATTTTAGAATTGCCTGCTCATAAAAGACATACCTTAGATGTAGTCCGTGCTCGAAGAAAAAACAAGCATTGAGGTTTGACGCCGGTTTCGTGGAATGTGGCTTAATCCCATCGCATAAACAGCATATGAGTGCAGTTTTTTTCTTGTTAGACGTTAGATGCGAATGACTTGGAAGTCTAAATCTTTCATATATTATCTGAGAAGCAGCTGGTAGGGTGAAAAAATCTATCGATTCATTATTTATATATGCGTTTCTGGTTTATACTTCTAGCTGAGGCTAAAGGTGGAGATATCTTCCATATGTGTTTAGGGCATTATATTCAATGCCACCTATAGCAGATATTCTGGTTTCAAATATTCTATATTTATAAATTCTTAAAATAACGCGGTATGGCAGATATTTCTATTTGCTAATAATTCTTGATTTGATCCGGAAAGGTCAACGCACCAAATATATATTTAAAGAGATCCTTATCTCTTTTTGCTTCGGGCTCTTCTTCGCCAATACTCTGGCTTCATTTTAAGCAGTGGAAATCAGGCATCCCATTCGGGACGATTTTATTTTCTTGGCCGTTGAAGGGTAAAATGACTCATGATAAACCAAATGGTAATGGAGTACGTTCGGAAATAAAATGCGAAAAAAAGCTCCGTGGCTATCAGATGAAAACCCATTTTAAAGAGAAGATAACCGATCTCTGAATTGAATTGCGCAGGAAGTGAACGGTTTATGTTGTACTTGTATCAGAATAAGTAAGTTATGAAATTTTAAACGTGATACTTTGTCCTGATTTTTATGCAAACTATCTCGTGTGTTACGTCAATTGTAATAAACTTCAACATGAACGACTAAGATTCAATAAATTCGTTTAAAAATACTTAAAAAGTTATATTGGCATATATTCAATGCATTTTTGAAGTTAAAATAAGCCCCATATGCTTAACCCTTTTAGTGTGTTTTAGCGTGGCGGGCCGACATATCGGCCTTTGCCACTACGACGTAAAGTGCAGCGGGCCGATATATCGGCTCTTACGTAGTATATCATTTAATTTGCTATAACCTATTACAATGATATATTTTATTTTGGTAAACGTAAAATTTTTTGCCAATATTAACTATTTTAACCTCAATAATAAAAAAAACGCTTATGGATATGTAATAAAATAGCTTTTTATTGTTTTTTTTTTCCTAGTTGCAGCATTTTATGAAAATACCCTCCGAATTTCTCGCCAGTACCCCAGGAAAAAGGATAGCTCTAAGAGGGTTAAAAAAGCTTGGTAGTGTAATATTATAAATATATTAAGTGACTTAAATAGACGTTTCTTAAAAATTAAAAAAAATAAACATTGATTTTGGTATTCCATCATATTCGGGTACAAAATGTTAACGCAGTCTGTTTTCTACCAAATTGAAGGCTGCTTTCTATATCTCATTGGGACGCTGCTTGTTAAATCAATGTTGGTCCGGAGCTCGGCCTAAATTTTTAGCATATGGCCAGTGTCCGTGCGCTGACAGGCCGTCAACTGTCGGTTCCAGATTGTTTGGGGTGCCTGAAAAGGACTTGTTCTGTCGGATTGAAAGCTGTTTACGTCCACCTCTTCTGGTCGTCATTCATCTGTTTCTTGCAGTCACTTAGTATCCAATTCCTCTGATCTTGAACCAAACTTTGATTGACTTTAAGTGATAAAAAAAGAAGTGGCTAGTCGCCAGTTAGTGACATTTGTTTTCCTGCTGAAAATTAAAAGGATCTATCATGACCAGGGATATGCGATATCGTGCACAGTCCTTTCCCAGGATATCCCTCGGTAAATTAAGTTTCATAATGGTGTTCAATAGTATAAACTCTTGTATTAATTAATTTTATCAATCGTTAATTTAAACGAGCGTCAACGGAATCTCGTATTATATAATATTCGATGTTAAGGGTGTAATATTGAGTATGCAAAATTACTCTACAATAATGTTAGTAAATATTTAATAGTTGCATCAACTATTAAACCTGATTCAAACAAAGAGAGCGTCATAATGTCAAACAAAACAGAGGTGATAGGTCGGCTGAATGGTTAATGGTTGCACGTTTCCGAGGATAAAGATTGTAGAATTTCTAGATTATAATAAGTTGTACTTACGAGCAATTAGATTACGAATTCATTTCTGCTTGTTGTAGTACCTACGTATAGATTAGGACAATGTCACTGAGGAAATAATTTGTGACAAATGTACTCTCGAAAATACTTAATTTACAACTTTATTTAAATAATAGAATTTATTTGACTGTAACTTATTCCATCCGTATTTCATGACTTCATCAATACGAAAAGGTCGGTTTTGACTGACGTATCTCTAATAATCACAAGTTGCGATATTAAGGCAAGATATTCCTCGCCATTAAAGCTTTTTCCGATTTTTTTCGGATTTAATTTCATCGAAAGTTTCTTTTAAACTATTCGTTCGTATCTTATAATTGCAAACGCTCAAACAAAAACAGAAATTCACATTTACATTGATGGAAATGCTTTAAAAATCTGCAAAATTTGTATCTTTTTAGGAAAGCAAATATAGCGTATTTTACAAGGACGAACGCTTCTACGAGAATTTGAAAGGGATAGGTAGAATTAAAGTTTTTGTCCGAACCCACCAGTCTAATTTTTAAACTGTAAGTGACCAATTTTACAACAAGAAAAAAATATATTTACAAGGAAAGGACTATGTAGGGGCCACCTTCCTGTGGTGATTGAAAAGAAGGTTTTCCAAAGAAAAGTCTAGTTAAATTTTACTAAAAAATATATACTCTACATTGAAAGCAGAAATTCACATTTATATTGATAGTTCATATTTAAAACTAAGAAAAATTTGTGTGGCAATAAAAGCAAATGTAGCATATTTTTTTAGCAGTATTTCCATTATATAAAGTACCAAAGGAGTGCAAAAATGTGCCAAATAAAAATGCATCATTAAAACCAATTAATACAGTTTTTAAAAAAGTCTCAGGAAATAATATTATACTGAGATTACATTCACGTTACAAAGCAGAACTCTCCATACTATTTATCAACTACGATGTTTCCGTTAATGTAAGATCATATAGGACTTACAATCATTATTATTTTTGCAATCATATTAAAGGAATGTGACAATCATTCGGACTTAAGTTAGTGGAATTACTATTATTGCATATTGAAATCATTTTCCCTCTATGTGTGTCCTTACTTGCTCCTACTCCGGAATATTTCGAACCAAACGATCAACTTGCAATTGGTATTCCCTCCGCAGCCTTATACGTGAGCAGATGATCGAGGAGATTCCTACCTTGGGAGAAGAGGTGTGGGTTGTTACAGGTCGTGGGCCGAAGCAGGACAGGCGTTGGTGGGGTAAAGGGACCACTAGCAGCCTCATTTTATTTTTGAAAGAGCCGGTCCCTAACCTCCGTCTACCAAAAGCTTTTCTCCTCCTCCTCTCCGTCTTCCCTTTCGGTCTCTCCCACTCACTTGTTCTCTTGCGTCCAATCACCCCGAGGCTAACAAAGGGCTGGACTTGGTCACACGCAACAGTCAGGTCCAGATAGAGAGGGGTAGCATTTAAGAGAAGATGGGGTTGGGCAAGGCTAAAGGCCAATTACGCGGATCCGTAATCCTACTTCCCTGTTGTTGTGAGAAGTACGGATCGGACGTGACTCCCCGGGCTATTACCTATTGTGATATCTCGTTCATCACGCTATGTGCCGGCACATTTCGGGACATTATGCGTGAACACTTATTTTTCCTTATATAATAATTTTATTTTAATATTCACTATAAAATATAAGATTTTTAACAGTAATAATTTTATGGGCTCCAGAAAATGGCTCGGAATTGCGAAATAGCCTTAGCATGTTAACTATTTTTAAATTTTTTGTTATTGAAACTCCATTCCTCAGATTTATAGCTTTATTAGCAACTTTATTACGAGACTTTATCTTAATTAGCAATTGTATTAACGTTTCGCGCATTGATTAATCTTTGCCACAGTTTTAAACCTTATTTTAAGATTTTGCGCTCCGAGAACTGCACTTCTTCAGTTGAAAAAGTGCAACCAAATAAACAGAGTCGAATTTTTATATGCGAGCCCAAATCATAAGTAGAGAAATACATTGCATTAAGATCTTCAATTATATGCCTCATGTTGGAATTTTTCTTGAGTACATTTTGGTGTTTGAAGAGTATTTTTTCATCGTATGCAACGGTCTGAGAATGTATAGGGAGATATCGAATAGACGAGACCACTTGAGGATCAGTATGGATCGTCCGTAGGAGTGGTCCCCGTCTTGGACGCGATGGGGAGGTAGACACTTGCAGACGTCACGTTCGTGGCCGTTTAAGAGAGAATGGGGTTTAGCGTCACGCCTCGACGTCGCGGGCGGTGGCGTGCCCGGTGAGCAGGGAAGGGGTAAAATGTTTGAAGAAGGTGGCTCGGTGATCTTTCTTTCCCTCGTTCACTCTCTGCTATCGGAGTCACGCGCGGGTTCCTCTTCTGCGCACTCAGGATTGTTTACTTAAAAAAGTATACTACCGATTAAGGTAGCTTTAATTCTGTATATAATATTTAAAAAAACATTCTGTTTTCTGACGATCCTAAGTTTTCCTGTTCCAAAAAAAGTTTTAATATCTGCTGTAAACTATTTCATAAACCAACTTGTTCCATTATACCATCTTGTTTTTATCGTGTTTTTTTACGTATATACTAAGTAACATGACACACATATTTATGGGAGTCCTCAAAAGATATTTAATAGAGAATTAAGATTTTCATATTTTTATTATTTTACTTAAAATTGGATTGAATTGCTTAAATTATTAGCAATGGTATATTTAGATAATTATTTTTAAAGAATTCTGCCGACTAAGGTAAGTTTGCTTTGAGTATTTAAGAATTGTTCGTCAGTCTCCCTTCCTTCATGGACATCCCTCTTCAATTCGCTATATGACCTACTCCCTTTCATTCTATCTAATAATCCTATTCTCTTCCTTCCTCTCCCTTGTTTACCCAACAGTCTACCCTCTAACGCTGCTTTCATCATCCCCTCCCCATTCAGTAATCGCTCTATCCATGCTTTCTTTTATTTCCGTATATCACCTAGAAATTGTCTCTCGTCACCCACCACATCCAGTACTTCATCGTTCCTCCTCCTCACCGCGTCCTGTCCATATCCATTATTCTCTACAATCCCAAACGCCTCCAGTTTTCTCTCGTCCTCCTTCCTAATCGCCCACGTTTCCGCGCCGTAAACGCCACACCCCAGATCAGACTCTTCACAAACCTTTTCTTTAAACTCTTTCTTAACGATCCTCTCATAAACTCCTTCCCATGCTCAGGATAAGAGATTAAAAATGTCAGGATTATGGGGTGGAATGTCGAAAGTCTTCACTCGGGATGTGAGCCCTATGGTCGGCAGCTTAGCGCTCTGCCCACTTGGCTACCACGTTTTTACTTACCAATTTCTACTTACGAAGGGGTCTTAGTTACCAAAGGAACATAAATCAGTGCCCCAATAGTTCAGTGGAAAATATGAATATTTAGGAATGCTTGAGTATTCCGTATAACAATTCCTTTGAAACATTTGACTCAAGAAAATATTGAAAATGAGAAAATAAATTTAAACGTTAATTCAAGTGCACCTGGGACTCTCCGCAAACGATACGGAGTCGCTCACAATGCACAAATAGTGCGAAAATTCAACAGAGAAATAGTCATTCGCCTCGACCGGAATCTGGGATTGATCGGGGGATCCGGGTTCGAATCCCGGTCAAGGCTAATGATTATTTTCTCTAGGAATTTTCGCACAATTTTAATGTTAACGTTACTTTGTTTTTTTTATCTTTAACATTATGCAATAATTTTTCAGGAAAGTTAGCTTTATCGAATTAATTTTTTCAGCCATCAGCTTTAACTTCGGCCCGTTAATTTTTTTCCAACACTCCATACTATGCTTCTCGGCGTGAATGGTGTGCGCGCGAGGTGGAGCGCAACCTGTTTTCTTTGTCGGTTGGCCCGGGACGGACTTCGACTGCTGCGGTGGGTGGTCCTCTGCTCCTGAGGTCACGAAGACACGACCTTCCTCGCTTGAGTGCGCGGTGGAAACTTTTATGCGGGCGATTTGTCAGTCGAGAGTGGCGGCGTAAGTCTCACGTTTTCACGGCCTTTAGTCGCTTTATGCGATGGAGGCTCCAGTTACATTTTTCCTTGCGGTAGGCACTGAGATGCACATTCGGGACCCGAAAAAGAAACACCACCAACACTGTCGGAAATAAGTAGATTCTTAAATGGTGTCAAATTCCTTGTCACATACGTCTAGTAAAGAGCCAAAAACGTGTGTTTTTATGTGTGTGACGGTGCAGGTAACAGGTTCATGTTGATATACCCTGTCTTAAATGCTTTTTCGTTGATTAATGTTGGTACTGATGGGCATCCCATATTTTATATTTCCTAAAACTATGGTACCTCTGATAAACTCGGGCCTTTAGTTGCTTTTAGCATTTGGACTCCGATTTCATTTCCCCACTTTTATCCCTTGCTTTGGGAACCCTAAAAGGACCACCACTGCTGTAGAAATGGTTCATAAGGTGTCAAATTCCTTGTCAACTCAGTTGAATGGCGAATGAAGAATGGTTGTTTTCACGTCCGTGGCGGTGGACATTGTATCGTTTTTATGTGCCCCGTCATAAAGGCATACAGGTTGATTGGCATCGGTACCAACGTGTACCCATAGCAGTGAGATTTAAATGTTGTATACCTTACATCTATGACATTTAGTATTAATAGAAGAAGGTAGGTCAAGCGGCGAATTGTTTGTTAGAAGTGTAATTTAAATTTTCAACTGTTATTTTTGTTTTCCCGAGAGTCTTTTACTCTGTATTTTGGAGCATGTACTAAATTTTATAAAGAAATCTTAATTGAATAAAAAAAAGTTACATTTCATTATATTTAAATATTTAAGCAAATATTTCATCATCAATTCGTGTGCAGTGTTACACCTGAAATAAAGATAAAATAATGATAAGTATTCCTTATCATTGTCTTTGAAAGGACTAGATTTTTACTTTCCAACGCCTTTCAAGTAATGGCTATCTCAGGTGTCTTAAAAATATGGATAAAAATGAACTTAGTGTATTTATCGTGGTATACCCGTTATACCTAGGTATTTTGCATCACTTCCCGTGTTTTCAATGAGCCTATGGATCGAGTGAAATGTAGCTTCCATCATTTGTCTTTCCCGAGAGTGAGACGAGGCCATTATCGTTTGAACTGAGTGCAGCAAATGATCAGATTTGGCTAGCAATGAAGAGACGACCGATAATGAGGCAGCATTTGGGTTAAATATCAAGCGCGATATCTTCCAAATTAATATGCATAATCGATATGTCACTATCGCCGAAGGAATGCATGCATTTCCGATGGCTGGAGTTTGATAGAAAAGAGCACAAAAGTATGATTGTTTTAGTGCTGACAGAGGTATTTTAGTGTTAGCGTTAAATTAAAAAAAAAACAGTTCCTGCTGAATATGATTTAATGCTTCTTCAAATTTGGAGGCAATCCTTATGGAAAAAGTCCCTTATATACTCTATCATTCGCGAAAGAACTTATCGGCGTTTGAATCTCAGTAGCCAATGTTGTCTTATTTTTTTCATTTAATGCGGCTCTACTCTCTGAAAGAACTTCGCTTTGAATTTTCACCATTTTCGGAAAAGAAGAATAATATTTAGAGGAAGCGTCACTCCCGATCGACCGGTCTTCAATTCATTACATAAGTAATATTCGTTTATCTCGTAAGTCTTCATCATGAAATTTCCAATTAGCATGAAACAGACCCTTGTCAACATTTGACTTTATCTTTAGTATGAAAAATTTCCCGCGTTATATTCTAGGATATATTTTCTTAAATTTGAGATGGAGGGAAATGTTGACAAGTATCTGCTCTATATATCCTAAATATTACTGCCTGTTAATCGTCAGGTGTTGTGTCACCATTAATAATGCAAGGAAAAATTTGTATTTAGACTTCAGTTTTAAATACTTACAAACATTGCATGAGGCGAGGTATTGATGCCTACTCTACTTCACCCAGTCCGTCATTTTATGCGAATGACGTCGTCGCCGTCACAACTAACGTCTGTACAAGTATCTAGAATTTCTTACTGGTTCAACTATCTTACTATCATGAACTTGATATTGTGGTAATTGACTCCCTTTATTGTTTTATTATGTTGTAGGTAAATATTTCCTTTGTTACGAATAATGACATTGATGACTTCCTTTTGGGTTCCTTTGTTATGTAATTTATAATAAAAAAACTAAGCGTTCTCGTTATTTATTTCTTAAGAAAGACAAACATAATGTTTTATGGATTTTGTTCAATTCTAGAGGAAAAATAAACAAAATAAACAATTCAAAGGTTTTTGATTGCTTGATGTGCCCATAATATGGAGTGCTGCATCACCTCCGAAACGTCGAATGTTACCAGTATGTGAACGGTGACAACTCGACGCGGCTTCACCCAGAAGACCGAGATAGTGCAGTGATTACTTTTATCCGCGAAAGCCTATCTTGTAGAACTGGAAGGTGCCTGCATATTGCGTTGATGCCTTCGTGAATAGGACCCATAATTTGTAGTTGAATATCGAATATAAATTTTAAATCTGCAATCGGCTGATTACATCGCTTATCCAGAATTTATTTCATGCAATCTTTACATCATCATCATCCTCATCACAATGGTAATGGCTTCCGCAATCGCTGCGGCAATTTAGGCGGCAATCGAAGGGAGGGACAGAGGGACACTTCCTGTCTTCCTGGTACTCCTTCCAAGCCATCACTTTCTAAGGATCCACTTCCTACAAGGCGATATGGTTATCGCTTCCCATCATTATGGCGTGACCTTCCCAAATGGTCTCCGTGATCGATTCCCCTTCCAACAATCCTCTTTGCTGACGTCGTAAGCTCCCTCCCTCTTCCCGCCGTCTATTCTCTAATATCTTCTCATAGCCTTTTTTGAGTCTCGGAATCATGTCTGCTGGGCGGGGGTGGTTGGTTGTCTTAGGAAAAAAAGGTTTTTCTGTCGAGTGGCCTGAGGGGCGTGCTGGAATATCATTTATGGGAATGGCCCCTCGCCGGATAACACCCTTTCTCACGCACTTCAGAGAGGGGCACCTCTTTCCCACTTTGAGATTTGATTCTATGTTGGGGGTGAGTGGGAGCATGTTTATTTACTGAACTTTATCGTGCGAGGTGAGCGGACGGGATACAGCTGTGAACAGGATTGCATACCAGTTGGAAGCGTAGGAGGATTGAGGTGAAAGTCAAGTGAAGTTTCCTTGATCTTTTTTTTTCTAACTCGGAATACGTATTGAAGTCTTATTACAACTTAACTTGACCCAACTATGCATTGTTGGGGGGCCAACGTAACTTGGCGTAGCTCGGGAGTTAAAAATCAAAAAGAACATTTTGCGAAGTCCTTTCGCCGGGAAAGCGCTAAATATTTCTTCAGAACGTCTGGTGGCTTACAGTTTAATATGGCGCAACTCAAGATGGCCATTGAAAGATTTAACTTTCTCCCGAATACCTGACGTAAACAGTGCTCGGGCTTCCATCCGGGTTAGAACCTTCATCTCCGTCCTTGCCGACGTTTCGATGAATGACTTATTCATCGTAATGAGAGCCGTTGATAATGAAAATCAACGATCGCGCTGAACATGTCATTCATCGAAACGTCGGCAAAAAAGGAGATGGAAGATCTAACCCGGATGGAAACCCGAGAGCTGTTTACGTCAAGATGGTTGGTAATTGAGAGAAGCTCATTATTCCCTAAATATTAAAAATTATCTGGGAATGTAATGCATCTAGCTTGACTTATTTTGGAGTAACTAAAGTATTGAAAGCTCTAATAGTACTTTGTTGGTTCTCCATAACTTAAATGGACGTAAATCGACTTAAAATTTTTATTACTTGAAAAAATACTATTTATCATTTAATTAACCGGTTGCTTGGAAGATAATTATATTTATCACGAGCAATGAAAACCATTGTAAATCCTTAGAAATCGATTTCACGTCTGATATGCTGGGCGAGGGGGGATGGCAATTGTACTAAATGAACTATGGGGAAGCTTCGCAGTGGGCAGGTGGGCAGGGCTTCTTCTGTGGGCAGTGCTGCGTGCCAGCGGATTTGTGAGAGGATAAAATCGAAAGTCATGAGAAGCTACCGGGAGGATTTTAGAATTATTCGCCTCAAACGCTGAGTACGCGGATAAGGAATAAAATGAAAGGAAACAAACTTAGGGAAATAGAGCAACAACGAGGGAAAAGCTTTCATTTAAAAAGGAATGTATAATGTATAAAGGAATATCAGAGGATTATCACCTTGAATTCAGTGCAGGTCTACATAATTAAATCATGAAAAAAAATGCCTCCTATAAATCTAAATATGTTTTGAAGTTTTTTTTATTTATCATTCCTTAAGCAATTCGCAAAATTTCGTTTGTATGAATGAAATTTTAAATTTACTCTTCAACACCAAACCCAGATCGAGCAATCCATGCCAACAGCTGTACTTTTCCGAGCAACTTCCACGAGGAGAGCCAGGAAAACCTATGCTATATGTGTATTGTAACGTCCCCAATAAAATTCTTGTCCCTTATAAAATTTGTTTTATATTTGATGATTAAAAATATTTGCTATTTCTCTTTGAAAATTATATATTATCTTTAGATTTCAGAGCATTTTAAAATAGAGGTTGTTGGGTGATATGTTTGTCAAGCAGTTTTTGGTAGATTTACGATTGTGTGTGGTTGGAAAAGTTTTTAATTACGGCTAAGGAACAAAGTTGAAATTGAGCAACCATCGAAAACGGGAAAAAACTTTACTTCTGAGGGAATATATGAGGTCATCAGAGGATTATCACCTTATGAATCCGGGATGCAGTGTAGGTACATTTAATCGTAAAAGAAATGGCTCCGCAAAATCTCAACAAGGAAGTGTTTCGCAAACTTCCGTTGCTATGAATGAAATTTTAAATTTACTCTTCCAACACCGACCCATGATCGAGCAATTCATGCCAGCAGCTGTACTCCTCCGAACAACATACCTCTCCACGGAGGAGACCTAGGGGTTAGGGATGAGAAAGCTTGGTATGTACATGAAGTCAGATGATATGGGCGTGGTAGTGTAGTAGGTTGGGGAAACGGAGGAGGGACTGCTATAAACTCCCTCCTCTGTCTCATTCTCCTGCTCCTTAAATGTCCTCATCTCCCGAAGCTCTTGCGAGAGCGTGGGATAAGATAAGCGAGGAGAGACGACCGAGTCGTGTTCTCCTCTTGGAGACAACTTGAAGACGTTCGCCCCACTGCCTCGTACACAAAAAATAAAGAATTGGCCCGAAACAAAGGGAAGAGCCTAGTCTGTTTTGTTGCGCTTGCTGCCGATTTGTTACTAAACTTACTATTCCTGCAATGAAGATTGTAAGATTTTGAATGTTGGGCTATATTATATGTTTTCCATCGAAAAGAGTACTTGTCTCCGCTAGCCTTTCTTGGGGAAGGAGTGACACCATGCTTTTTTTCGGAGCAAGGGATAAATTTTCTCCCGTCTTCCTTTTTCTGCAAATTGCGCGGAAAAGTAGCTAAAAGCTTGCATGAAAAAAAACTTATATTTTGATGTAATTCAACTTTGTTATATCGCTTAAAACTTTGAATTGACGAATACTAGGCATCATAGGTGAAATGGTGGAAATGAATGTAGGTGGGAATAATTAGTTCACACAGCTATGTTAAATTTCCTTTCTATAGCGAGCACTATATTCTGATTCAGTTTGTCATTACTGTAAGTATTATTTGAATTTGATGTAGAGCTTGAAATTAAAGTGATATTTACATTATATAATATTATATACGGAGTGCTGTAATAACAGTGCCTTCCTATAATCACTCAAGCAGGTATCGAGAAGCCTCTGAAAAATCTCTTTCACCCTATCCCTACTATCTTCCTGTGAATTACTGAAACCGCACCATTCTTTTATGATAGTCCTGTATTTGTAGAGCCATAGCAACCATTAAAAATGCTTTTAAAAATGCACGCTGGGTAAAGATGCGTGCTTGTCCTGTGACATATGCATGAATCCGAGGAAATGAAAACTACCCCAGTTTTAAGTGCCGAAGTCTTTCGTTCCGCTTGTGTTGTGTTTTCTGTTGCCTGTATTCAGTTTCCGATGCACTGATTTCTTGATTAATGCATATATCGATGGCTAAGTTCTAATAACACGTATATTAAAATTTGGCCGGCTTGAGACAAGCATCTTAAACAATAAATTAAAATAATAATAAAAATAAAATTCAAGCAAAACAACTTTTTGCTTGCAAATGCATGCTTTTTTTCAGTTTTATGAATTTTTGGTTTTAATTTCAGTGTGCAAGCAACAAATAAAAATCGTTTCTTTTGCTCTCCTGAAGAGTTGCCTTTTTTGAGATACGTGTTGTTAGAACTTAGCCATCGATATAATTTATAACTTATAACTTGTGATTCCACGAAGACAATCATCGAGGGAAGAGTGAGAACTGAAAAGGAAGACCTCGAGCAATACGCATGGAACGTGTAAAGAAAGGTGCGAAAGATATAAAATACGTAGATGTGAAAAAATTAGCTCAAATGAGAATTGAGTGGTTAGCTGTGTCAAAAAATCTTAAGATTGCTCACGAGTGATGATATTTGTCATTCAGCTGTGTACAGTGGCGTAGTCAGGATTTTGAAATGGGGGAGGGGGTTCACCGCAGATTTCGGGACTCTTCCGGAGTGTATGGAAAACACCCCAGGCCAAAGGGGACCCAAAGAAATTTCGGGGGCCCCTCCCCGGAAAAGTTTGAAATTTTTGATGCTGAAAAAGTTATTTTTAGATCTCAACGACAGTGATTTTGCACGAGTATTTATCAGAAGTTACATATCGAGGCCATTTAACTCATTTTTGGCGCCTCTTTTAGAGGCTCAAGGGGGTTGTAACACCGGAAACCCCCCATCCCGTGTTTACGCCACTGGCTGTGTATTCAGTTTATTCGATGTTAAACATAGCTCGAAGGATGTCCGTCAGTATCTCAGAATAGTTGTTTCAATGAATGTATTTGGAGACAAACTAGGAATTTTGCAAAAACAGTTGACAAAGTGTATCCGTGCGCCCCTCTTATTTATTTACAACTGTGATTCTTTAAGTCCTCTTGAACTAATGCCTAATTGTCTAGTATTTGTATTCAAGGATACTCAGGGTCTATGGTTGGAGGGGATGGAAAGAAGAATGGTTGAGGTCAAGAGCTGCGTGAATGAGAAATTAAATCCAGCAAGGTTGGAGGGGTGGAGTGGGGGGGGGGGGGGGTGATTAATCGCGTTTTGTTTTCTGCTCGCGCTGGGCGGCAGTTTTCTTTTTTCCGTTTCGCGTGGTGCTCACGTCTTACCAAAGGCCGAGATTGATGATCCGGTCCTACAAATTACTTCGCGCTCGCGCTGCTCCTCCTTCGAGTCATCCGGTTTTTTTAAAGTTTTATTTTGTGTTACCATTAGTGAATGTTCTTAATTCACGTCTGTATGGAGTGTAACCTATCAATTAAATGAATTAGCTCCTCGAGTTATCGACCGAGGACTTTTTTATTTCGGCCTTGGCAAAACCATTCCGAAGATACGAATGAAAGCGTGAATGAGATCACAGTCTATGGATTCATAAGATCGGTCAATTTCCTTGGCGTTAGCCAGCCAAAGCGTTAGTCACGCGCAAAAATGTTTTTTAAATATTTTTTATACCTCGTTGTATCTTGGATTAAGATTTCATGAGTGCAGCCCTTATCCTGGTAAATATTTTCACTTCTGGTTTATAGATCCACTGTCTGGTTGCATTTTGCCTGTGTGCGGAAAGTAGGTGCGAATATATTTTTTGTATTTATTCCTCTTGTGAGACCTTAGGCGACAAAGCGTACTTTTGATCACCTAAATATAAAAGTATAAAATTTACTATCTCACGTTGATACTAAAACATCAAAATTTCTCATTTTTTATCGGATAATTTAGGAAGAATGGTATTATGTATTTTCAAACTGTGGTTTTAACTTGATGATGGAATAAACAGGCCATAGAAAATTATAAAATTTCCAAAAAAAGGTTAGAATTCTAGGTCTCGAGCATGGTTGAGTGGTACATTTTGCCAAATTTCCTTTGTATAGACATGGAAAACTTCCTATGGAGCTTGATTTTTTTTCGAGCTTCGTTCCGTATAACACCAGGGTGCCGAATTCACGGGAATTACGCTCAGAAATATTACATAAGTAGAACGACATTTTGTCTGCGATATATTGCCTTGCTAGGCCGTAGCGCTGGGATATTTCATGAAGTTAGGAGTAATTGTCATGCATTGACCCTTATTCTCGTCGTAGTACCTGAATACTGGCTGGTGCTGCCCAAATTATATTGAAGTAAAATATAATTCGAGGCAGGTCAATTGTTGAATCAAAATAAATCATCAAATTGTGTGATAAAATACCACAGAGAAAAAATAATTTGCCTCAACCGGGATTGGAAACCGGAAAATAGCACCAGACGTCCTATTATTTAATCTACCTAGTCTTGAGGATTCAGAAGATCCGAGTTCGAATCCCAGTGAAGGGAAAAGAATTTGGAATTTTCTCACAGAACTTGCACTTGCTGGTTACTACCTACTGATACAAAATAATAATTTTGTTTTGGGTTATACCCTACGGCGTCGTATTTTGAGTGATAGGAAACATGGCGCTAATTTCCGGTTACAATATCGACCGAGGCAAGTTTTTTTTCTCCCCGTGGTATTTTATCATACGTTTTGATGATTACTTTTGATTTAATGTGTAACGTCTATATCATTTGGGCATGTGTTACCTCAGCACAATTTGATATCATTGCGGTATTCGAGCTCGAATTCCTACGACTTGGTATTGTAAACACCTGGCGCTAATTTCTGAGTTCCAATTTCGCTCGAGGCAAGTTTTCCCCCCTGTGCAATTTTATCACATGTTTTGGAGGTTAATTTTGATTTAATGTGTAACGTCAATACCTTTTGGGCATGTGTTATTTCAATCCAATTTGATTTCAACGTGGTCCAAGGCAGGCCCGAATTTAAGATGTAGGTGGCCCGGGGTCAATTTTGGTGGGATTCCCACGGTTTCAAGATGTTGCAATTTGTAACGTAATAGCAAGAAAGGCGTGCCATTGTTGCGTTCAAAGGTATGTTAATCCTTTCGTGACTGTGCGGGATAACTCAGTTACAATGCATTATGTATAATTTTTTTAAGTTTTCGCTATAATGTTTTTTGTATTTGAGCTCAACCAGTTTGCCATTGTTTAGATAACGAATAAATTTTTGCATTTAAATTGTTTTGGAAAACTTCAATTTTTATTGGTGAGGTAACTGAGTTATTCCACATATATATTGCGGGAGGAAAAATAACTTGTTTTTATATGAGTTCAGGGATAAAAGTTGAATTCAATAAACTCTATTATATGATAACTTCAATAGCGCCAATATCCTACATGATGGCACCTTTTTTTACTTGTATTTTCATAGCATGTTAGTAAATGTACAGTTACAATTGCAAAATATGAAATATTCCTGATCTTTCGCACAAAATCAATGTAAAAACCTCAATGGGGCCTACAATGTATTTATTAATTATACAAAACAAGATAATACATCATTAAAAAAGAGCCATGGTGTTGACTTACAGGAAAGACTGAAGTACAACATATAATTTATGAATTATAAATGGGGTACCTGAGATATCCCGCACAGTCGTTCACGGAAGTTTTCTAATCACAGTCATGGAAGGGTCAAAAAATACTTAGGAAATAATTTAATTATCTTAAGCAGCTTACCGTGAAAATTAATTAAAAATTAACTTTTCATGGTAAGCAGCTTTAATTAATTGAAATTAGGCAATTAATCAAAATACAAGGTATAATTTATCAATTATAAATGAGGAACCTGAGATACTCCACACAGTCCGTTCGCGTAAATTTTCTAGGTACAGTCACGGAAGTGTTAACAACGCCAACGGATAAAGTTATTTTTATCAGCAGCGATAACCATTTATTAACGTCAATGTTGATGACTACATGTTAGCCACAAAACAACCCAGCTTCACCTCGAATCCCCTCATACATTATAGTTTTTTCTGAATTTTTTTAACCGATTTTGTGAGATTTACCTCTATATTGTCGGAAGGCTCATGCTTGGTGGGTGGCCATGGGTTGGTAAGGGCCCGGGCCTCTTAGGCGTTTGATCCAGCCCTGGTCTGAGAGACCAAATATCGAATTTTGCGATTCGGGAAGCCGAACTAATTAGGCCTGCACCCTTCCTTCGCTCCTATCTTTCTCTTCTCGCCAATGTCTTTCGGCCTGTCCCTCTCCAACCAGCTCCCAACTTCTCTCAACGTCTCATTCCATCTACCACAATCTTCAACTCCCCTGAATCTTCCCTTAACATCTTCTCTTCCCCACTCACCGCAGTAACGCATCGACGCTACCGATGACCGAGCAGTTTTTTGGATGTCTCCCAAAGACTCGAAGGCAGTGATTTAAGATCCTCCACCACCCTCTTCGTGTAACGGAATTCTCCCGAATTCCCCCTGTTCTTTCCCTTCCATTTCTCCATCACAGCCTCGTCGTTCTATCCCTCCTCCTTTACCTCCGTCATGTCTTTGAGACATAAAAGGCCTTCCACCAACGTTCTCTCCTCTGTCCCACAATCGTTGGATTATTCGGCCCGGCTTCCTTCCAGTCGATGCGCTCCTGCGTGTCTTCTTTTCATCTTTGGCACTTTAAAACTCGAATTTAGACACATGTAGCACTGTAAACTTGAATTTAGTAACCTAGGCAACTGCTGCTGGCCCTTGGTTTCTCTTTACCGAACCTCAATCCGCGGAAGCGTGTAGCGCCCGAAATATATGCGGAATTAGCCAAGATGGCCGACCCCTAGGGTAAACGTGCACTAGCACGGCCAAGACCAAGACCAGTTATGCCTCATTCACATTACGATTGTTCCAGCGATTGTCGGAACTACCGCGCAGTCACACGACGATTGTTAAAACCTGTGCTGTTCTCTAGCGCTGACATCTAAAGTGAACGGGAAATTGACGGTTAGCAAAGCTGTTGAGGTATGCAGGGACAAGATATTACTGTGTTCAACGTGTATATACCGAATAATTTTTCTTCCGCCCATATTCTTCCTTCCTAGGACAAATCCACGAAAAAAATTGAGTTTCACGAGATTTTCGTCTTTCTCTTGTCACTTCCGTTTCCGGTCTCTCAGCGCCTAATCATCGTAAAGTGGCAACGTTCGGAACTACGTCAACTATTGTCAGGACATGCATTCACACGGCTAGTTCGGTCAACTATCGTTAGGACGATCGCTCGGACAATCGTAATGTGAACGAGGCATTACGTGTAGCTAGGAGAACATAGTGTGATGAGGAGCAACGCGCCCTAGCCAGACCAAGACACGACCTGCGCAAGACAGACGCACGAGCACAACTGTACTCTCTGGCTACGCACTTAGATCCGAAATTGCAATTCATTAGAATGATTCTGTTGGTGGAGGGGAAAGATGTGTTGCGACTAAATAAAAATCTTCCTCGTGCAGCCATTTTCGTAAAGTACTCTACATACACCTACCCCAACTGGTTGAAAACTTTCATATTAATAAGCAACCTTAAGTTAGAGAATATTGGCTCGTTTCTAATTTTTATCGACTTCGATAAATACGGAAACTACTTCCCCTACTTCTCGAAGTCGAAAAAAACGTCAAAGTCCGCGCTGTTTTTAATACGTTGGTGACATCATTAAAGTTCAGATTTACTCATTCGATCAGGACGAAATTCTCGTTAAATGAAGGAATCGCTTACTAGAGTTCCTGCAAAGAAAAATGAACCTCGCGTGACCTATGAACAACGCTGAGGAGGATCCGTTTGGCATGAGCTTGTGATGTAATCAACTTATATGCGAATGGCTAGGCCGTTTTTCGCCACGAATAGCTCAAGAAGTAGGGGAAGTAGTTTCTGTATTTCTCGACGTCGATAAAAATTAGGAACGAGCCTTTTGCCTAGCTTAAGGCTTTTTATTAATGTGAAAGTATTCAACCGGTTGGGGCAGGTATATATGGAGTATTTTACGGATTATCCTAATCCTCTACGAATCCTCTCCCAACCCAAATTGGATATCCATTTTCAGGTCACAATACGTAGTATTCCCTGTCATTCTGTCATTACATCAGTAATAAATAGGAATTAAAATTAAATTTCGTGGTATTTGATAATATATAGAGAAAGGCGAATTCGTGAATAGGCGCAAAATCGTCTGTCAGGGATTGACTCTTCATGCGTGGAGTGATAAGTAGCTCAACTTGATGAGCTTTACGCGGAACTTACTGCTAGGCTCCATCATGACCATTTAGAAAGAAACTACCCATGAATCAAATTATATCCATCTGCTGCGGGCTAAATCCAAGTCGCAGATTTAGAGAGGTTGCCATAAGAGGCTGTGAGCTTCGTGACTGGACGCTTTGGTTCGCAGCATTTTGCTCGGGAAGGAGAAATTAATCAAAAATAGTATACATACGCAAGAAGTGATGGTATTATACTATAACGTGATGAGGTGTTATTGATAATTTCAATCTGGTAAACCCATATCGTAGGCATTGATTTCATCTTCATTTACGCGGTACCTTACCAACCTCTTCAATGTAAGTGTGGTAAAAGGTGTTAAGAGACCAACCTACAGCCTGTACGAGAATACTGAAAAAAATAAGGTTGTCGTTGGGGGAGATTTGATAGCATGGATTTAACTTATGTTAGCAGCTATTTAATTCCTTTGTCCTTCGGGGAAAAAAACACCTATTTATGATAGATTTAATTTTTTCCAGCGAAAGGCAGTCGTAAACAGTTCTCAGTTTTCCATCCGGATTAGATCCTTTATCTCCACCCTTGCCGACGGGTCGATCAATTACAATTCAATAGAGATGAAGAATTCCACTTGAGAAGGATCTATAACTCTACCCTAAATATGGCGGGAAGGAGCAAAAATGCATCCAATAAAAGGAACCGACCTCATCTGAGAGACACGCTTTATAAACCTGGCCACCCGAGAACCGTCATCAACGGCCCCGATGATGATGAATGAGTCATTCAAATAAACGATGGAAAAGATGGACATGGAGGATTCTAGCCTGGATGGAAATCCGGGAACATTTTACGAATACCTATCTCTTCAATAAAATGCCATCATTTGCAGAGTATATATATGTCATAGCTGGAGTATAGTGCTTTGCGTCAAGGCAACGTCGACACTGAGGAAAAAGGACGAGAAAAAACCACAGGAATTTGAGATGTGGGTATGAAGGAGAAAAAAGATAGAAGGATGATAAAGTGCATGAGGGTATGGTGAACGAGGAGAGGATACTTCTAGAAGATATTTGAGGGAGACAGGGGGTTTGGATCGTGCAAATACTAAGCGGAGAGGAGTTTCTGGAGGCCTTACTAGAGGGAAGAAGGGAAGCAGGGAAGAGTTTTGACCTTATGCATGGAATGGGAGGGAGTGAGCCTCATTGTCATTTGGAAAGGAAAGTTCAATTCGGAAGGATAGGAATGTGTACTGATTCGTAAAATTTTCTATTTAAACCTGCCTTAAAATTTGAAATACCTTTGACGCTAATAACGCGGAAAGTATTTTTGTTTTACGTTGATCAAACGCGGTGGAGACTCATTAACCTTTATTTTGACAAAATTTATTTTCACATATCCTGTAGAGTCCCCTTTTAAATTTGAAAAAACTGAATAGATTTTTCTCGGCTTTGAAAGGTGGTGGTTCAAATTGAGAATAAGAAGACAATCGGGGTGATTCGCAAAATGCTCCATCTGAATCTACTTCACCCTTTTCCGTTTCTGCCGGACTTAGAATTTTGCTTTTCTGAGACTAATTCGATATAATTCATCATCATCATAAGACAACGATACTAAGATTGGTTTGACGCTTCTCTCCATTCCGCTCTATTATCAGCCAGCCTTTACATAGTGACATATTTCTTCTCTTGTACTTCCGTTGTAACCTTTCCCATGTAACTCGTTCTGGGCCGTCCCTTGCCCTTCTTCCCTTCCATCTGTCCTTCTACGATTGGTTTCATCATGTCACATAGCGTGGCGAACAAATTTGTCCCGTTTTCTGTTCAAGGCTTTTAGAAAACTTCTCTTTTCTATCTCTCTTCTTAGCGCTTCCTCATTACTTACTTGGTTGACACATTTTGTCTTCATTATTCATCTGTAGCAACACATTACAAATGCTTTAAATTCTGACTTCTCTGTTGTTGTCAACGTCCTCGCCTCGCATCCACAGAGAAGCATGCTCCAAATGAAGCATACTATACTACAATATAGACGATATCAGAAACTAAAAAACGCTGAAAATCTATGCATGGTATGCATTTATTACACAAAATAATTGTCAATGCATAGTTCAGGTAGACAATTCTGTAATACATATTTTGTACTGCAGAACTAGATTTGACACAATGTATCATATTGGTTTTGCATTGGCAATCGCAGTCTTGCAACGAGTAGTACCAAGTATATCGACAGAGACACGAATAACCTGCGATCGACCCTGCCCGAAATTTGTCTTCATGGGACGACTTCGTAGATAAGATACAAATTGAGACTTAAGTGCGTGAAACGTATATCTTGGACTTAAAAAAATGTCCTATTCTGAGATTATTTCCATATACTGCAATACTTACGCTATCACAAACGAAAGATACGCTTTAAATTCATCTAAACAACAAGATTAGCTGCTACGCATCGTATTATGATTGTGCGAAAGATCCACAGAGAAAAAATTATCCGCCTTGACCGGGAAGAATGACGCCTCGGTAGCTTAACTGGCTAAAGCACTCGACCAGAAATCCGGGTTCGTATCCCGGTCAAGGCGGATGATTTTTTTCTCTGTGGATCTTTCGCACGATTTCGCATTGCGGTGGCTCCCTTAAAAGTTATCACTGCGGCTAGTCCCGGTATACTTTAAGGTATTATGATTGCTTTGCAGAGGCAGCTATGGTCTGGCGAGTAGAGGTACTACATGAACAGATTGGGAATACTCCTTATTGAGAATTGAAATCGTAATTCCAATTTGGGTTGGGGACAAGGCTAGGTTGATTCATAAAATACTCCATTTGAACCTACTTCGTTTCTACCGGACTCAGAAAAATTATTCTAAAATCTGAGATTATTTCGATATACATCAATAATGGTGTAATCAGAAACAAAAAGCGCTGAAAATTTAGGCATCTGTAGCCTGGCAAGGAGAAGTACTATATCCACAGAGACAAACAAATAACCTGCGGTCAACCCTGCCCGCAATTTGTCTCCATGGGACGTCTTCGGAGATAAGATACAAATGGAGACTGAAGGCGTGAAACGTATATCTTGGGGTGCGTGCGGGTTTGGAGCCCTCATTCTTGAGAAAATGGGGTTGGAAGGAGGGTTGGACGGGGGATGAGGATAAAGTGCAGTCGAGGGGGTGGAAGCGGGACTTTTATGCGGGGTTTCTGGGGGATGAAAGCCACTCACATCCCCTTTCGTTTATGTATATCGGCGCCGAAATCCACCATTTTACGCATCGTCGATCGAAGGAGAGGGCCTCCTCTCCACGGTCGATTTCCGAAAGCTAAAGGGTCGCCAAAGTCTGCCCAACCGTACGTTGGAAGTTCTGTCCCATCTTATAAAGTTGCGCCCAAAATCAGCCCTATTAAACTGCGTCCTCTGCGTTTCCCAAACATTTTGGTGAAATCTTCTAGGGTTTCCCACCGGGTGAATTGATTGTATGCCGAAGTTTCGATGGCAATCCCAATTTTCATCCCATCTTACAAAGTTGCGACCAAAATCAGCCCTTATATACTTCGTCCTCTCCTTTTCTCTAATATGTCGGTGAATATTCTCTGGTTTTCTACCGGGTTTAGCTTTTAGGCCGGCGTTTACATGGTAGTCCCAATTTTTATATTCGTCTCCTGAGGAAGATGACAGAGGCAGCCATCGAAACGTTTGCCAACAAGCGACTCAGCCGGTGGAAACCCAGGGAAGATTTAACCTCTATCATACGCCAGGAAAGAACAAAATAATACCCAAAATATTTTATCGAATGCGGTTATAGTTTGCTATATAGGACCACATTCTTTCGACCGGTCGTATTTAATTCTTCTTCGCGACCAATTTATAACTCGCGCTATCGTCTGCAAATTTTCAGGGAATAAATACTAGACTTTTGTTAACATTTAGAAACGTGGACACTTAGGAAGGGGGACGAGAAAAAGACTGGAGGCATTCGAGATGTGGGTGTGGCGAAAAATGAAGAAGGTGAATTGGATGGAGAGGAGGAGGAACGACGAAGTGCTGGACATGGTGGTTGAGGAGAGGCAGCATTTCGATGAGATGCGGAGGAGACAGAAGGTATGGATGGAGGGAGTACTTAGCGGGGAGGGGATGTTGAAAACAGTGTTAGAGGGTAGAATGTTAGGTAAAAGAGGGAGAGGAAGGAAAAGAATAGGATTTTTAGGTAGAATGAAAGGGAGTAGGTGTTATTGTGCATTGAAGAGGGAAGTGCATGATGAAAGGGGAGGCTCCCGGAATTCTTCTTAAGCACTCCATGGAAATCTACCTAATCAGAAGAATAATTTAATAATAATAATTGCAAATTGATATCATGCAAGATACTTTTTAGTCAAACTGTTCAAATACATCTTACATATAGGCAAAAATATATATGAATGAACTACCGAAATACCTTGAAAACTTCAAAAGAATATCGTTAGTTCTAGACAAGTAATTCTTTGCGTGAGATTGTTCATAAGTGACACGTTTCTTAGGGACTTTACACTGAAAAATATAAATTTATTATCATGATGTTTAAGTTCTATTCATCTTTTTTTATTTTTCTCGTATAGCATAGTTCAACGGAATCGAGCCCTTAAGTTTATGTATTTCGGCGCCGATATCCACCATTTTATGCATCGTTTATCGAAGGAGTGTGCCTCCTCTCCACGGTCGATTTCAAAAAGCTTAAAGGGTCGCCGAAGGCTGCCCAACCGTAAGACGAAGTTCAGTCCAATCTTATACGTTGGGCCTAAAATCAGCCCAAATAAACTGCGTCCACGGCGTTCCCGAAATATTATTGTTGAAATCTTGGGTTTTCCACTGGGTGAGTTGCTTGGAGACCGACGTTTCGATGGCAATTCCAATTTGTATCTCATCCCCTGTGGACGATGTTGGAGCCTCCAAACTATAAGTTAGAAGTTCTGTCCCATCCTATAAGTTGCTCCCAAAAGCAGCCATATTAAACTACGTCCGCAGCATTTTCCAAATATTTATTGAGATCTTCTCGGGTACTCTAAGTAATTCGTCGCGAAAAAAATAGATTGAGCCGGAGTGACATGTCTTCTCAAGAACTTTGTACGGTAAAATATTAATTCATTATCATATCGTTTTAATTCTATCAGTTAAATTTATCTAATTTCGCATTTAGCATTACTCAATGACTTTATTTCATGCAATTGTATTGTTTAAAGTATAGAAGAGCATGCATCATTCTCTTAAAGGTATTTTTAATATGAGAATCCTAATCTGTTTCCTGTTAATCCAGAGGTTCGAATCCCTCCTTGTCGGGTTTTCTTCCATCCAGGGCATGAATGTAGGTGCATGTCCATAAAATTGCAAGAAAGGACTTTATAATCCTAAATTCGGTTGATACAAATAGACGGATTAATTATTTTTATTATCATTTGAAAGATCATTTCTTAGTTCAACATTTGGGGTTTCAGTTTGGGAAAATGTTTTCCTTGCTAAGAGTTTGGCTAAAAATACCTATTCGGCAATAAACGTATTGGAATTCGGGACACAAATCTCTACATCTACAACCAAGACTTCACAACCTTTGAGGAAGGGTGCAAATACGAGGAAGAATGAGATTTTTTTCCAAATTTCTCACCCTTCCTTGCATTTAAATTACATACTGCACCCCGCCAAAAATAATTCAGAAGATATCCCTTCTCCATTTGAGCTAGCTATAAAAGGGACTTGTGAAATCCTTCTTTGGATAAAATTTATGATTCGATTATGTCCAAGAACGACATTTAACCATCGCGAGCTTATTCCCGGCTCATATTTTCATGTTTTCTCGAGTCCATACTTTTTACATCTTTTATCCCCTTCTTTCATGGTTTTTCTTCTTCCCTGAAAGTTTGCCGAAGACGTGCTGGGGGGTTGAGGTCGCTTCTCTTCCATTACATTTTTTATGCTCCGACTCGGGACGACCCCTTCCACGAATTCATCTCGGGCTGAATTTCTTTCCTCTTCCATCCCAGCCGTTCATATTAGCCTGAGAAATTCTCCTCCCTCTAGCGCACTCTGTTCCTTCTCGTAGCGAATGCACAGAGGCTCTCCATGCCCCTTAGGCGAAGCAATTGACTTTCCCGAGGAACTCGGGGATATCCTGTAGTTTGCCGCGGGCTCCCTTCCCCTCTTGCACACTGCACCGTCGCAGCTTCATCTTTAACTCCTCTCCGATCCCGTATCATGTGACGCCGGTCATGCCCTTAAGGTCATAGGTTAAGAGGCTAGTGGGACTATAAATAAGGGTCTGCATTAGTGCAGCTCTTCACAAAAAGAGATAATCATACATACAACCATGATCCGGCCCCTCTTAACACATGGCTCCCCCGTATGGGACTCAACGGCAAATACACATTTACACAAATTCCCAGTCATGCAGAACAAGCCACTAAAGAAAATCACGAGCGATCCCATCAAAATAGTTCACTTACCCCCACTTATATTCACGAAAATCTAGAAATTTAAACACTAACACAATACCTGAATGATATCGCGAAATCTTTTGATCAATCTTTACACAGAACAAAAAATACACAACTACAAACTTTCTGGAGCTAAACACCAAACTCGCATTATAAGTAAAATAGACCGAAAAAGGCAATGATACATTCTACGCAGTAATCAACAAAAAAATTCATTGAATACAATGGTGTCATAATTACAGGAACACGCCAAACACCCATTATCATTAAAGGCTGAACGATAACGATTGAGAACGATCATTGATAACGAGCCATAGGCGGTAGGTTCTAACAACACTTCTATAAGGTAATGGTTGAAACCTCACAGTAAATAAATTTGCCCACAGTTAAATTATAAATCAGCTCATCGTCGAAATCAAAGTAGATCCAAACCAATTGAAAATTTATCATATATATATTTTAAGTTCAGCCGAAAAACCATTGAGCTAGGCTGGTACCTACCTCCATTGCTCACGACAACTACCTCCATTGCTGAACACTAGAAAATTGATAATTATTGGCTGCACTAGAATTTTTAGAGTATTTATGAGAATCAAGCAAGCATTGTAGAAATGCATATATTTATTTATTATTACTAAACTGTTATTATTTTATTAAATTTTATTATTTTTATTAAACAAATTTAAGGCTAAGTATTTAGTTAAAAAAACATATTGCATGCATGCAGAAAATGCATATTAATTACTATTTCTTAAACGTATATAAGGAAAAGTATTTAGTTTTCCAAAAAATACAGCTCGAATGCAGGGAGAAACGATTACAGTATCCTTAAGCAATATATCTTGGTATTCATGCAAGAACTCCTCACGGAAGTAGTGTACTTGCTCAAATAAATCTCCCATTGCGTAGACTCCCCTTTCCTCCAAGTTCCTAGATTGCCCTCGCCCTGATTGGCTATCAAATCGTTCTCCGGGACAAGAAAAATTTCCTCCGTGTCCGCCTCCAGCCCTGTCCGAAACCTCAGCCGTTCCCGGTCCGTAGGAGGAGGTAATTCACTGGGTCATAGCTTGAGGGGTTTTGGAGTTTTCGGAAGGAGAGGGTTGCCGGACAAAAAGAAGGCAGAGAAAGACGGAGAGAAAGCACGGTAGGAAAGACAGCGGAGAAACACGAGAGGAAAAGAGAAATTTACACTCGAAGAAAAGTTTTCAATACTTTTGTTTTTATTTTATCCTCACCGCCACTCTTTTTTTTCCCCCCTTTGAACTCTTGATCGAGTTTTTGCCGCCTTTAAAAAAAAATACACAGCTTCTCAAACGGAAGCGTTTGCATTTGGTGGAGCGTTTGAACTAGTTTCTTTCTGGAGCACCCTGGGCCCTTATCTTGCCAGGGAGGTGCCAAGTTATTTCTTTTTTATTGCTTCCTATGCGAATTCGTTACTTTTGGCGGTAATTTTATTACCAACTCAACTTTACGTCATGTGGCCCCACCAATCTTTTCAAAGCATATTATTCTGTTTCCGAAAATTCACATTTATCCGAAATTTTATGATAAAAATAGCACTCATATTTTTGCATTGATCAGGAAATAACATAAGTATTTGTGGGAATGAATGACTCGAGGGAAACTGGAATCAAAAGGACTTTTTACTGCAAAAGAAATTTTTTCTCAATACGCATGAGTAAATAATAGCGTCCCATTTCAATGACTGTGATACAGTTGCAGTTAAAGCAGGAACTTTTTAAATATTGAATTGAGTTATTAAAAAGAAATTTATTACCAACCAGATTCAATTTCTTTTTATTAGTTCCCACTAATTTTTGGTATTTCCTGATCAATGCATGGATATGACTGACATTTTTATCATAATACTTGCTGGCCTTGATGGCGGCGGGTGAAAAGTACCCGCCTGCCAAACCGAGGATTCGAGTCCCGCCTGCGAAGGTTATTCTTATCCACGAGCGCCGAATTATAAAAAAATAATGGGGGGCCCATACTGGTGGCCTTGCCCGGGGAAATTTCCTAAATTTTAGTAGAAAAATAGTGCATTTTTAAGTTTTTGTTTTAGAATTTTTGATGAGTCATATGATCAACATTTGCGTCCCGAAAACTCGATAAGCCTGACACATTTTTTGGCTACAAAAAAAAAGAAAAATAACCTAAGCTAATTTTATGTACTGTTATAATTATGTTTACGGACTATTACATAGCAGTAAGTTTGTAGCTCTGAAAATACTGAAATTTTACTTAAATAAATCCTAAAATATCATTAAAAGAATAAATTATTTACCATAGTAAATAAGTAGATTCAAATTATTTAATCGTCTTTAATTATTGGGGCTCCGCCCCGCCAAACGAATTTTTGGGGGGTCGCGCACCCTCAGTGCATGTCCACCCGCACCCTCAGTCCACCCTCACCCATTCCATGGAGTTGGCGCCACTGACCTCATCCAGGGAATGGGTGTTCCTGTACGTATATTTGTTAAATGTTATGAAAACACCAATTTAAAAGGCCAAATAGAGCTGTTTTTGGTGGTGTGGCAATTAATAAAAAAATAGATGAATCTGGATATCGCAGGTGAGTGCCACATAGCCTTTATGTATCTATGTTGTACTCTAACTTCAAACAATACTTGAAAATCGAACTAAAATTTAATCAATTCCCTCCCCGTATTAACTGCACAATATATTCATCTACATACCACCACGCAAGCCGCCTAAAAGGCGTGTGGCAGTGGGTGTTTACACATAAAAAGGAAATGCGAAATTACCAGTAGCATTTATTAAAGTCCTTCATGGTTCGCGGAAAAACGAATTCCCATATCTATCCGTTCGGCTAAATACTAGGGCGGATCGGAAAAATCGATTTTTTTCAAATCCATCTGGCCCAATGAAAAAAAGTTGTGGGACCGATCAAAAATGAGGCCTGAAAAATTTGAGACCTCTAGTTGAACCCCTGACCCTCGCTCAAATGCAATTTAGGGGGGGAAGGTCGAAATTCGAAAAATAGAGTATTTAATGGTCATTTCCTATAGATATCTTTTCTCAATTGTTCAAGCAATCTAAGCCAATGTATTGTATGGTATATGGGGAACTAGTCATAATTCGATAATTCCTTGCCTTCCTATGCATAGTGTATCACATATAAAGGGCGTGCTAAGGGTAATGAAACCACCATAATAATTGGGCCAGTTAATGTAAGTTATCCTGCATATGAGACTTTATCTTTCGAATCTCAAGCGATGGAAATATCTGAGTTGAATTTGTTTCCTTGTCAGTGAGCGTCTACATTTATTGACGTTTAAATGTCTAAATTTAATAGCCTTTAATCGCAGTTTTCAAATCCACATTACTTTTATGCTGACACTTATTAAGATACTGATGATGATTTACTCCTGGATGATTGATTCTGTAAAATCGAGGATCGCCTTGGTTTGGTTTCTTTGTCAAGTAATTATATGGAAATTTTACTTGCTTTATTTAAATTGAGGAAACAGGTTGCGTTAAGGTTGCTTAAAAATGGTTAATCGATTGGAATTGATACATAATTTTTTATTCATATGTTGTAGTCGTGTTTTCAGTTACGAATTTAGCTTGAGGCGGAAATGTTTATTCAGCATATTATTTTTCATATGCCAAGCTTGGCTGGTGAAGATATATGGGTTTATACATTTTTTCTGTTTACCATTGATCCCGGAAATATTTCTTGAGCACTCTTTTCTCAGCATGGGCGGCAAAATATTAAGTTTGCCTAAAACAAACTGAACTTTTGTGAAATATGAATATTTTTGTTCAATATTTGTGTGCCTAATAATTAATTTAAGTATAAGCGGTCTTTTTGGTGTATTAAAGGACGCAATTATAATAATTTGAATACCGGATAAGCATTTCAAGTCTGATTCATTGCTAGTGCAAAATTTTTTCATGATAAAAATTAAAATTCCCTTGGTAAAATTGAATATACTTACGCGTAAGAAAAATATGGTTTTGAGGAGGGACCTCATCAATTTTCAAGAGAAACCATTATTCATCATGTCCGTATAGAGGATAGTGATCAAAAGTAATATTTTCCTATTGCTGTATCTAACGTGGTGATACGACCATGAAAGGATTTTATTTGATCCATTTCTACGTGGGGAGTTATGTTGGCGGCATGGCATTTGGCTTGATATCTTTATTTGAATATCTAATGCGAATCCATCGTGATTTACGCGCGGTAACCTTTTGATATTCATATTGGCATTCATTTCATCAGTAGGTGGTTGGATAATTTATGGGTATTCATTTACGTTTGTGAATTTAACTCCCATAAACCCGTTTCATCATTTGAGTCGCCTTGAATGAGGGTGGCCACCTCCTTGGTTCCTCCAATGCCCACTGAAGGGAGAATGTTTAGTCGCTCGGGCTCCTTCAATATGGATTTTTTTCAAAGTTGCTCTCTATTTCCTTCCACTCAATAGACGTATGATGGTATTGTTCTTTTATACGGAATCTGAAATAATATTACCGTTAGTAAAAATATTGAGCTTGAATATTCTTTCATCAGCCATATGGGTTTGCTGCAGACTCTTATTTAATTACCTGCCTGTCAAGATGCCTGCCTGAAAGGATTGTTATTTACACGCGGTAATTGAAGAAAAGTACTGCAATTGACCAATGGTCTAAAGACATCTTCGAAATTAGCTGGAACTCCAAGATAAAATTTTTTAATTGGCCTAAAATATTTCAGCTTCTTACCCATATTCGCTAGTTAAAACATAAAAAATAATCTAAAGCTATGAGTTAATGTGTCTTGAAAGTTATTATATGAGGAAAAAAGATCAAAATTATTTAGTTTTTTTATACTAACTGATGGTTCAGTCGAAAAGCGTTGCTGGCATCAATGAGTCTATACTACTGGCACATTTCAAGTAGTTACAAGAGAAAATTATGTGACTAATGTTATTATAACATATTCTTCAACGGGTTTCTAAAGAAGTCTTAATAATATGTAATTACATTTCTTGCCTACACATTATTATCAATATGGCTATTCTACCGGTGCATTTTAGGCAAGAGAATAAATTAATAATTGATGATTGTATGAGCATCTTCTAGATGAGATGCGGAGAAGACAGAAGGTATGAATGAAGCAAATATTAGCCGGGAGGGAATGTTGAAAATAAAGTTAGAGTGTAGAATGCTGAGTAATCGAGGGAAAGGAAGAAAGAGAATAGAATATATATAGGGAGGAATAATAATAAAATGAATTGAATTGGGCCGTTTTGTGAATTTAAGAGGAGAGTCCATGAAGAGAGGGAGGCTTCCAGATTACTTCTTGAACTCTCAATGAAAACCTATATAAATTAGTAGAAAACATTAATAATAATAATATGAACAATGCGACTTCCACTTGTACGTAAATGCATTTATAAAATGCATAAGGATCATATCTACATTGTTGTTTTTTGCTTCCTCTCTTTAAAAAAGTGTTTGTCCACAGTACAAGGAATCCAGAATGAACTTGAACCATTGTCGACACGGTGGGACTTGCTGGATTCCGCAAACGACGCGACGTTTGTTCAAGTGGCCGAGTGCCAAGTTAATCTTTCCCCTTCCGATTTCTTTTTTTTACTCTAAAAATACTACACGTAAGAATCGATTTACACTCCTATTCTTCCTCCTTTAAGTGTGGCTCCCCTCCCCCCTCTTAACCCATTCTGCCATACATCACTTCTTTCGAGTCTCTCTTCTAGGCCGGCTTTGGCACAAATGCTTCTCATTCTCTTCTCTGTTCTACCCTTCTTTTTTACCATGCGGGTTTCCATACCTCTCCTTCTCTCTTTATCCTTCGCACATTCCCTCTCCCTCTCTTTCTCCCTCCAGAGTCGTCTTTGAACTTTTCCGACGCCACTTCGCACGGGGCTCATACCTCTTATTTCTCTGGAGCACTCCTACACACCTTCAGCTTTCCTGTCCCATAGCTACTCCACTTCTCACCAAGCACCCAAGCATCACAGTTGAAACATGCTCAGTCTGTATGTGTTACATGGCTCAAGTTTTGGGGTATTCCTATGGCATGGGTGACCGGCAGGTAATTTCTCTGTCAATAGTAAATGTAAAATTAAATACTTGAATTCATTGTAATTCACTAAGAGATTTTTCTTCCATAGAGAATAAAAAAATACTATGCCAAGTTCTCAGTTAAGAATTTAAATATGGCTAACAATTCATTCGTCAACGTGGACTGTATTAATTATGTGATGAATTCAATAATCTACTTGCAATCTTAAAACTGCCATAGGCCAAACAAATATCTGGGATCACCCCTCTTATTTTTCTGGAGCACTCCTACACACCTTCGTCATCCATGTCCCAAAGCTACTTCTCTTCCAGCCAAACACCCCAGCACCACAGCTAAAACATGCGCGGACGGCATGTGTAACATAGCTTAAGCATTTGGATATTCCTAAAAATTGGGTGACCTGCAGGAAAATAATCAGTAAGCAATAGAAGTCAAATGTGAATCCTTGGTTCCATTTTATTTCGTGAAGAGAATTTCCTTCGATGCAGGATCAAAACAATGCCGCAAAGCATTCTCAGTTAAGGATATTAATAAGGCTAATATATCATTCATGAAAGAAGGCCGTATTTATAATGCGACGAATTCAAGAATCTCCATGCAATCTTAAAACTTTAAAATAAAACAATTTTACCTTTTTTCTGTCGTTGAGAGGTTTTTCTTCGTTACAGGATCAAAGAAAATACTAGTTCTTGGGGAAGGCTAACAGTTTTTTTCGTAAATATAAACTGTATTAATGTTTTGATGAGTTCAAGAATCTCCATTCCATCATAATGTTGCCATAGACCTTGCAAATACCTTTCCACGCTGTATTATCAAAGGTGGCCACTCTTCTCCGAAAACCTTCGAAGTCGATAGATATGGAATTTCATTGCGTCTGGCAAGTCACGATATTTTTGGAGAATTTTACAAATAAGTCCAGGGAAATCATTTTCACTGTTAATATAACGTTGCAATTTGTCTTCACCGTCTTATGTAATTATTCGAATTACCCTTAATTTCAAAGGTGGTATCTTGATGGCGAAAATCTTGTGGGGAGATAAAGGTTTATTGTGTTTTTAGCATTGCAGTCATGAAAATCACTATGGAATTTTAATTATTATTCTGTATTAAAATATTCTACACTGTGGAGTATGTATGAAATGTATGAAAACTGTGAAATATAATAACGTTTTTTTTAAATATCTATCATATCACCATTCCACGAAGTGAACTCGCAAACCTTTGATTTCATATGCTTTATTTGTTGATAAACTCAACTATTTGAGCGTTACTTGGTGGAACGATGAAATTTTAATGGTGAAACAAAAACCAAGTACTGTTCCACAAACTTTTTTATTTGCTGTCAACTAGTTTCAGCGTCTATAGCGTCATTATCAAGACAAACCTGTTAGTCTATAAACCAAACGCTAGAGACGTTGAAACTAGTTGTCAGCAAATAAATAAAATTGTGGAACAGTACTTTTTTTGTTTCGCCAGGAGATTTATTTGATTTAATAATGATATTTTTCTGATCTATGTCAATTTTTATCCCCCACAGAGAAGAAATTTATGCCTAATTCACCTGAAGTCATAGTGAGGTTGATTAAAGAAATAGTCTGGGAATTCAAAGGAAGCCACGGTATATGAGTTTTGTATTTCAGAGGCCTCCCTGGTGTAGTCTGTGGTCCGTTTCCTTTTATCAGCTCCCGGCAGACTGACTCACTCTTCATCCAAACCTCTCTTCCCTTCCGCAGATTCTCAAACTCAGTCGGCTAAATCGTTTGCTGCTTTATTTCTTCCTCCACTTCTTCTCTCTACGTAAGTTTTCCCTTCTGTGTGGACGGGTTTGGATGAGGTCGAACCTGGGCGAATCTCCGGAAAGGTTTTTATGTTACTTTTTTCTTACGGTTTCTTTTCGATTAAGGAGTGATTTGGGGGAAGTGATTGGAACTTGGGATTTTTTCGGAAAGTCAGAGTTTTTTATGCCTCTAAATCTCCTCCCCCAGGAAGGTTTTGGAAGTGAGCTGAATCAGGCACCTGGTTCTACAAAGTAGATGTGCTTGTTCACATTTTTCTCTCCGCATTTTTCGGCTGTTTTTTTGTCAGGTAGAATTCCTTCCGAAGTCTAGATTCAGAGTGGGTAATTTGGTAGCTGAGTCTCTTTGCTGGGATATAAAGGTTCAATGATCTTCTTACCATGGCCATAACTTGAAATAACCATAAAATCATGCATTTATAAATTATTTTTCCGAACAAAAGCGGTAATGCTAATACTCCGCCAGGCAAATATTAAGAAGAATTGTATTGCATGCAAAACAAACCCGTAACGCATAACAAGTCTTTGCCTCCATGGAAGCTGTATGGTCTTACGAATACGTGCAGGATTATGGAAAATGGGAGAGTATATTTTTTACCAATCATCTCTACTATACAAGGTAAAAACTTGAAAATTACAGGGTAAATAACGTTGACCCCTTGCAGCATAGTTTTGTCCTTAGTAATGTCTGTATCTCAATTCTTAAAATTTCTCCCCAGTATTTTCTCTTATCTAAAATAGCATAGTGCCAAAGGTTGGAGTTGATATCTCAGTACTACCTGAAAATATAAAGATGATATCCTTTCCATTCTGCGAAACAGGCAATCGGGGGGTAAGATAATTATGAACGAATATTACGAAAGCTGACTTCTTCAATGGCTTCATCGAAAGTAAGGAGCAGTAAGGTATCTTTCAATGGGGTAACATATAGGATTATTTGAACTGTCCCTTCTCTCACATGTCGTTTTTTCTGCAGATAAACAGTCCATAGTTAAATTTCTCTTCCTTATAGACTTTCTTATAAGTCACATATGCATTGTAAAATTTAGTTGAGGAATTTCTAGCAATTCTCGCAAGTTCTAGCGACCAATACATGTCTTTGGTAAGCATTTCGATTTCTAATAAGTCACATATGCATTGTAAAATTTGGCTGAGGAATTTCTAGCAATTCTCGCAAGTTCTAGCGACCAATACATGTCTTTGGTAAGCATTTCGATTTCTAATAAGTCACATATGCATTGTAAAATTTGGTTGAGGAATTTCTAGCAATTCTCGCAAGTTCTAGCGACCAATACATGTCTTTGGTAAGCATTTCGATTTCTAATAAGTCACATATGCATTGTAAAATTTGGTTGAGGAATTTCTAGCAATTCTCGCAAGTTCTAGCGACCAATACATGTCTTTGGTAAGCATTTCGATGCATTGGTGTCTAATACTCATTCCTGTCCTTGGGAATGTTTACAGTTTTCGAGAAATAGATTCCTCGTTATCTCATCGTACCAAGTCGAAGGAATGTCAATCCTTTTCCACGTTCCTATAAATTCTCCTTTAAAATGATGGCCAGATTGGCGACCAAATTACATTATATCTTTTTTCTTTTCTTTTATTTACGAGTTTTCTTTACCCGTTAAGTCGAGCTTCTTCTAAATAAACTTTCCTTTATTTTCCATTAACGTAACGAAGAGTCGTATCAAATTTTTTCGTTGAACAAAAATTAGTATCCATCATTCAGGACTAGAATATCCAAGCCTTCAATTCAACGACGCGCGAAACTCGGCTCAGTTCCTGAGATTTCGCCCGTGTATCAGCAGCCGACGGCAGGTAAAATCCACATGTATCGAGGTAACGAGTCGGGACTTTCTTCATTACCCTGTTTTATTTTTTAAAATTTGCCTTCGGAAAATATTACGGTGGCAACATCAACTAGAGATATGTGGTGAGAGAGAGAGGGAAAGATCGACTGTCACTTTTCTTACGCTATCGCATCACGTTCCTGACTTTATTAGTTTAGGGACGATCTTCTTATTCAGAATCGATTTCAATGCAGACGAAGAAAGCATATTTCAGGGAGGTAAATCAAGTTATATGGTAGAATTTTCTGTATTCCTTTTCTCTAACCTATTACGGAGAAATAAAATTACAGCATTTGGTTGGCCCACAAATATTACGAAAT
Organism: Ischnura elegans; assembly: GCF_921293095.1. NCBI lineage: Eukaryota > Metazoa > Arthropoda > Insecta > Odonata > Coenagrionidae > Ischnura > Ischnura elegans. The sequence continues at coordinate 43,997,459 of NC_060253.1, read as the reverse complement.
AGCATTATTAATTAATTATAGGCTTAATATTCTGATTATATCGATAAGAAAACAGGAAAATATTTTATAGCACCGACGGAAGTTTTAGGGACTATTTTTACACAATTATTAAGGCTAAAGACCTGAAAATATGACTCTTAGTTTTGATATTGGGAGGAGTAGATTTTTTCTATTGACAAATCTTCAATTTTCATAAATGCTGCAAACGAAAATATCCATCATAACAATACTGTTTTTCCTAGCCTGAAGCGGATTTGTGTATTCATTATACTTTATTTTTTGTTCTTAGTTTCACTGTTGAAGGTATTTGGGTTAAATTCATTTTTTTCTGTTAACCAATGATCCCTCTTTACAGGAAGAAGCAGAATAATTTGTGAAAAATGAATATTTTTGTACGATATTCCGGTGTCCCGAACGATGAAATTCAATGAAAACAATCTTGATGGAATATTGAAGTATTATCGTTTTACAAATATAATATTTTGACTATCGAATGGGCATTTGGAGTATAATTCGAATCAAGCTTATATTTTTTTCTTGAAAAATACTAAAATTCCCTATAGCAGAGGATGATAAGGGAATGTTATATATTTCCATTGCTGTATCTAACATGGTTTTACGATTATCAATCATATTTCTGTGTCCCTAACCATTAAATTAAATATAAAAGATCATTTCGGTGTATAAAAGAGCGCAATTTTAGTTTTTTGAATATCGAATAGGTATTTAAAACCTGATTCATAGCTAGCGCAAAACTTTTTCATGAGTGAAAATAAAATTCCCTTGGCAAAACTAGATATACATGTAACGAAAATATGGCTTTGAGGAGGGACCTCATCTATTCAAGTTTTAAGAGAAACCATTATTAATCATGTCCCGATAGAGGATAATGATTAAAAGTAAGATTTTCGTATTGCTGTATCTAACGTGGTGATACGATCATGAAAGGCCCTTATTAGATCAATTTCTGTATTGGGATTTATGTAGGCGGAATAGCATTTGGCTTTATGTCTTTATTTTATGTCTAATTTGAATCCAACGTGATTTAAACGTTGAAACCTTTTGATATTTATACTGAAACTCAATTTAATTGGAGGTGGTTGGATAATTTATGGGTATTAAGTTACTCTTGTTAATTTATCTACCTCAAACCCGTTTCATCATATTAAGTCGTCTTGAGCGAGGGAAGTCACCTCCTCAGTTCCGCGATGAAATTTTTATGAAAACGATTTTACTGGTATGTTACAAGACTCGCTTCTCACAATTATAATATAATGACTATAGAATATGTATTTGGAGTTTGATTCATAGCAACCAAGACATTATTTTTTGAGGAAAAAATTTAAATACTCTTCAGAAAATAGATGTAACTTAAAAAAACAAACCGAAATGTCCATGCACTACTATAATCTTTTTCCAATCATAGCGGTGTTTGCATCAGTCCGCTGCATTTTGATTTCGACTCTACAGTACAGCTCAGTCTCTGTCATTTCACCGTCTCGTCACATGGACTACGCCGAAGGAATTTCAATCCCGCAGCCATGTGTGTCCAGGTGAATGAATAGCTTTTGCCTCAATGACGGCGGAGGCGTATGTGGCAAAAATATGACGAAGGGAACGCTTCTGAGAGATCTTACGCGTGCATAAAATTGGTGGCCAATTTTATGCACGCGTAACGGTCGTCGGAGTAAAGAGATTGCGAGGGCTTTGTTGGGTGGTATTAGCTCCGAAAAAGGCAAGGACAACCAACGTACAGGCTTGGGATTATGCGTCTCGAACCTCATCACGCATAGCAGACACTACTCAAAGAAGTTTTCATACGGAAAGGAGGGGAATTTCTTTGCGGTCTGAGGAGAGGGCGGTATATCCATAGGCACTTATATCAATGTGTAAAATTCTTCAGTTGGATGTGCTGTCACCCACCGCGCATTCATTTGGATTTACAAGTCGCTGATGAAGACAAACCGATCCGAATTTCGCGAGAAAATGATCTATAATTTGAACCGTTTTCTAGAAAAGTAGATTTAAAAAAGATGCTGCAATTTACCGCGCGTAATATTTTTTCACATGATAATTATTTTAATGTGTTTGGATGTTTTCTAACACATAAACACATTTTTTAAACAAATAGTAAACTCTTTCAAATTTTCAATTTGAGAAATCTCTTTTAGGTAAAGATTTTAAACATTTAAAAAAGTTTATTATATTGAATTAATCAATAAGGCATTCTTTCTTATTGTTTAGATCTTTTTAAAATTAATTTTTCAATAAAAATTAGCAAATAATTAATAATCTATTTTAATTTTTTGTTTACAACTTTTTTCAACGTTCAACAAGTTCTCAGCATACGCATTGTATCTCGTTGCGCGGGGGAATGAAATACAATATCACCATACGCATAATATCACTTGTACATATATCGGGTCTAACTCATTCCTTACGGTGCTTAATATTGATGTAGGCACAGGCACCATTTTCCGTCGGCTGTAACGATTCGGTAAAGATATCGTTCCTTGTGTCCATGAGTAGAACATTGACGGCCGAGCAAACCAGCGGATATTGTGGCTCGTTGATTTTTGTACTTGTCACTCGAAGTTATCAAAACCCATCCTCCACAACTCTGAACTTTTCATATCGAGTGAAGATTTTTTTCTATTGATTTGTGGGAGTATTACATTTTTCTGCCAGTTAGCTCGTTGTTTTACTCGGATTTTCCTGCGAAGTTGGTTTAATCGCGCTTCATCGAACACCACTGGACGACCAGAATGAGGTACGTCTTTGAGTGCGAAAATTTCCTTTTTTGAACTTGGCATACTAATCACGAGCGGCTCTTTCAGCTTTAACACGCACTCCATAAACCGCATGAATGATGACAGAAGCTACTTTGACCTTAGATTTAACCTAAATTAAAATCAAAATGAAAGAAAAATTCTCATTTTCTTCAAATTTATATTCCATTTTAACGATCTGAAAAGTAAAATAAATTTATCTAAAAAAAAACGAAACTTAGGTTTCGTTTGAAGAAATTTTTCTCCTTCGAATGATTTACAAAATTGTATCAAAAGCATTTAATGCCATGCGGGATGTTACAAAGTAAAAAAAACAGCGAGAACTTAGTTGCCAAACTAATATAGGCTTAAAATAATTAGGATTGGTGTCGTGGTGGGTTATGTGCTATCTTTGTGCTGGTAAATCCACTGATAAAAAGCCAGGGCAAGGCCAAGGTATGGGATTATGCGTCTGGCGCCGCATAGCAGACGCCACCCAAAGAAGTTTTGATTCGAAAGGGGAGAAATGCTTTGCGGTCTCGTGAGGAGAGGACGGTAAAAACCCATAGGTATAAAGGGAAGCGGAGTCCCCGCCACTGTTGAGGGAGAGAGGAAGAGAGAAGGGTTCATTTGGCTGTCTCCGCTGTTGTGCCGTGAGGATGGGGTTGGGTGGAGACTGGTCTACTTGAGTCGGGATGAAGGGTTGGAAGAACGGGAGAAATTCCTCGCTGAGATCTCCCTTCCAGACACCGTAATGGACATCTGTGAGGGAGAGACGGAAGGTTAGATCACAGTGCTGGAGAGAGTGGTGAGTTGCATGCATCTACTCAACTTACAAAAGGAATTACAGTCCTAAGAGATTACGATTCAAGCCCTGGGACCTATAAAAAATTAAATTACTCCTTCCCTAACACCTCTAGCATGGTGAGAGTTTGTATATATATCGATATATTTTGCTTAATTTACGTAAAAAAGGACCCACGGTCGTACGAGAGTACAATCCAAAGGTTGAAATATGTATAAAAGTCCAGTTCCTTTGAAAGGTATTGGCCAATTTTTTTTATTATTTCTCGATTAGCATAAAGACAATTTAAATATATAGCTCTCGCTAATATCGGAGTCTTCCCGAGGCGATATGAAGTATTGAATTCGTAAGTTTTCAATGCTATCCTACGCGAAAGCAAATACTTTATTGAAAACATCGTGAGTGAATGGATTGCACTGCACTCAACGCCTGACCGCGGACATTAAAAAAAAACGATTAAAGAGCAAGGAAAATAGTAGCTTTTATCAACGTTGTACGGAACGGATTAAAGCCCACACTATGTAGCTCCCTTGAGCATTAGTCGTAGCATCAGCTATTTTGAATAAAACTTGCGCCGATAGTCATGTCTATCCGTCATAATAATTTCGCTCAGTCAGCATAATAGCGTAAATTCCAAGACTTATCATGCTTTGAAAACCTTATTTGTTAAGTTAGTTATTCATATGTCATCATCATCATCAGTAATATAAAACTAAAGGCGGTGAATGATCATACGAATTTTGCAAATTCACATCATTTGCATTGCCATCATTTAAGGTACCATGCGGGCAAAAATAGAACATGATCTAATTTTCATTGAATGATAATGCGCATAACGATTCATTCGCGAATTTTTCCGTTATACACGGAGAATGGCTTCATTCGCATGATAATTCACCGTGTATAGCGGCCTTTAGATTGGTTTAACGCAGCTCTCCATTCCGCTCTCCTATCTGCTATTATTTTCATAGTGGCGTATTTCTTCTCTATTGCATCCTTTATAATCTGCACTCAGTAACTTATTCGGGGACGTACCTTGCCCTTCATCCCTTCGACCTGTCCTACAATTGTTTTTTTCAGGCCATCATATCTCATAATGTGGCCAACGTTAGTTGCTCTGTCTTCTGCTTAAAATTTATAGAAGCTTTATCTTTTCTCCAACATATCTTAGCATTTCCTCATTATTTACTTTAATTGTCCACAAGTATTATTTTTACCTAGAGGGTGTTTCTGCATAAGCTAAATTTTGCTAACCGTGCTGAATTTGGTAATCGTTTTCTTAGTTTAGTGTAGCTAATCCTGACGTGACCATTTCCATTTGAAAAGCACCTTCGGTCGTGCCATGACAACCAATCTCAATGTGGTTCACGGATTCTCCTTCAATGCAATGTGAGAAGAACTTAAGGAGAAAAATTAAGTAAAGTCTTGCTGTAAAAACTTGGCATGCTACTGATTTGCTATTTTTGAGCACGAATACGCGGTCTTTTTCAATGTCCACCGGTATTATTTATGCCTAGAAGGTATACCCACATTAGTTTAATTATGCTCAACCTGCTGGATGATTTAGTATACGTACTCCTGACGTGACCATTTCCATCTAAAGAGCACCTTCGTTTGTGCCATGGCAACCAATTTTAATGTGGTACACGGATGCTACTTCAATGCAATGCGAGAAGAACTTAAGGAGGAAACTTTTCCATGGACAAAGCCGGCTTAATGGGCGTCGGGGGCAGTTGAAGAGGCGGAAGGGAAGGGTGTATTATCGCGAGGGAGAGCAAGAAATGGGATCGCGGCATCCGAGACGGCTATCTTGAAAGCAAAAGTGGTCGTGGTCTCTCCTCTCTCCCGTGTCTTTATGTCTTTGGACTGGCAGAGAGCAGTGGTCGTAGGTACCAAGCGGCGCAAATGCATTGGACCATCGGGAACACGCAAGAAACGTCCCCTCGCTATAACCTGGTCTCGTCCACCTAATTTACCGCCAAGACTCCACGAGTGAGAGTGTAAGAACATGATTTTCGGAGGTCAGGCGACGTGGATAAAAGTTCACGATGACCTCATCCTTGCCTTAGTTGTAGGTTTCATTCTGTGAAGGAGAGAGAAGTTTTGCTTCGCTTCTTGATGGCACTAGGCGATATAAAACTATTTCTTTTCCTTTACTTTTCATTTGATGATGCCCAGTTACGAACGCCGTTTTTTTCCATTTCTCTTTTGATAAAGGCTTGAACCGTGCATTTAAACTTATTCTTTTATAATTTGGCGAGGAAACCAGGTAGTCAACCTTGGCCTTATTTTGTAAAGGAGACAGAAGTTTTGTTTCGCTTCTTGAAGGCGCTTTGCGATCTTCTCCTATTTTTTTTCTTTTACTTTCCATTTTAAGATGCTCAGAATCGAACGTCGTTTATTCCATTACTGCTTTTAATAATGTAAGGAACATACATAACAACTTATTCTTTTATGCTTTTGCGAGGAAACCAAGTACTCAATTTTGGTCTCATTTCGTGAAGGAGATAGACTCCACGAGTGAGTGTATAAGAGCATAATTTTTGGCGGTTAGACGACATGAGTTAAAGTTCACGATTCACCTCATCCTTGCCGTATTGTAGGCTTCATTTTGTTAGGGAAATAGAAGTTTTGCTGCGCTTCTTGATGGCACTAGGGGATATACTCCTATTTCTTTTGCTATGCTTTTCATTTCATGATGCTCAGTAACGAACGTCGTTTTACTATTTCAGCTTTTATTAAAGGCTATAACATATATATATATCTTTTTAATCTTTCATTATTCGGCGGGGACACCAGGTACCTACTCAATCTTGGCGAGAATAGAGATTTAACTAGTCAGTCACTTTTATATTATTTGCAAGTAATGATTTGTTCTAAATACGGTCTTTAATGATTTATGAGCCGTCGAGAAGTTATTTTCCATCTCTTCTTCATATTGAAAAACGAATAGTTTCGATTTCATTCACTGTGGGTGAAACTAAAAATCATTGCATGGAGGCTATCAAAATGGTCTTAGTAATTAAATACTTCCGGCAACGGTTATTCCTGGGAATTTAATTATGAAAATGTACAATAAAATCATCTTGTTGGACAAAATCTCTTTTGATTAAGGATATTTGTATGATTTCACTGTTTCCAGTGGCACGTTCAAGGAAATCCAGAGTCAATATCTACATTTATGTATTTTCCAACTTCCCCGTAAACAACACATAGAGGCCCTTATAACGGAGGAATTAACGAAGCACAACACCAACATCCATGCCCTGGATAGGGATCACCTACCCCGGCGGGATTCGAACCCGCGACCTACGGATTGGCAGGCGAGGACTTTACCCCAACGCCACCGAGGCCAGTAAAATATAACTGTAGATGGGAATCGAACCTGGACCTTTAGATTCATATTGAAGCACCGTAACCACTAGAGCAAATTTATAAGTGCTTATTCTTCGCATTCTTATTTGACCAGTGCTGCTACAATATGAAAACTTTTTCGTATTAAGTTGAGGTCTGCATTAGAAGAATTTGTCGAAAGCAAATTTTTCTTCTTTGGTTTTTTGGATACTGTGAAAGAAAATATTTTTTTTGTTATTCTATAGAAACTTTAACTTCTTGCTGGTCAGAAAATTTTGTTGCATAAAATATCACATCTTACTAATCATCCTTATAACAAAATATTTCCGTATGCTAGAGCTATATATACCGTAACTGTAGGTCAATGGGAAGTTTTAATGATTTTGGTCAGTCTCGTTTAACGACTGTGCTAGTGAGTACAGAAAGTTGGTAATGAAAGCGGAAGCAGGCGCCTGAGGTAGTTAAGACATAAAAAATATGTAGCCGTAAAACTCGGAGAAAAGCTCATTGCAGAAAACTTTCTCGTAGCCAGCAGTACTATGGGGAGATGTGTGGAAGATAAAAGCGAAGTCGAGGGCGAAGGTAATAATGTATCTGTTGGTATTTCATAGGCACGAGTGTAATCGAAGAAGTCCCACTAATTTCAGGAAATCTCACAAAATTGAACTTTAAATTGCAAGTTTAGTCCACTGGTCAAATATTACGTAATTTCATTACCGTTTAACGAGTTTTACCAGTTAATAATTGTTATTAATAGTTGATTTGTTTACACTTCAACAGTTTTGCAGCGAGACTCTAAATTTGAAAGCCTGCTATGATACATTGAAGAAAATATATTTTTATATTGAGTCATAATTTCTTCATTCATAGGATTGTTCTAATCATTTTTTATCACGTAATGATAAGATACAGCAAAATAGTTTACCCATGAAAAGTAAATACATTTTTTATTTCACGTATGCCGATATAGGAAAAACCACGAATAACACATTGATATCTTTCTCGAGTATATTTATCGAGATATCTTTAAAGAGTTTTTTTATATAATCAATGCGGTAGTAGAATTGGGCATTTTTTAACTTTTATGTGTACAGATAACAGCATCATTTCCGATAATCGTATTCCATACGCACTTGGTGATTTTTATCTTGGAGGTAGGTATGCGGGTATTTAACGTAAGCGACCGACAGATATAGTCATTTGGGCTCCTCATGAACTTCCAATGCTAAATCGCGCAATGACGAGTGTAGTTCGTAATCAGGTTTTCATAATTTTGTCACTACTCAGGGGAACAATATAAATATTTGGAAGATTTAACAATTTTACAACATCCATAATGTACTTAAAGAACTCTTATTTCATGAATATGATGCATTTGAAGCAGTGGCGTAACTATGGGGGGATGAGGAGATAGGCCCCCCCCATAGCCTCAGAGAAATAAAAAAGTTATTTTAAACTATTTTTAAATAGGACCAAAGGCCATCGGTTTAATCGACTGCTAGTTTTGAAATTTAATAGTGCGTCTGCTTAAATTTAAATTTTTAGAGCCAAAATATGTCAAATGTATATTCAGGAACGTCATTTTTGAAAACTTTTCCCGGACCTCCCGTTGCCTGTGGAGGGGGTCGCCACCTCAGGCAACGGTGTGGCGACCCATCTCCCTCTCCCAAAGCATATGCCTAGTTACGCCATTGATTTGAAGGAATGAATTGATTCTATAAGAGTTGCGATAGCTGTGTTCTCGACTTTCGAACGGAAAGAGGGTTCGTTGTCGACAATATGAAATATTACATCTACATAATTTAATACAATACACATACATTAATCAAATATTATATCACTGCTCTACTTTGATTGCAAACTACAAAATATCATATATTTATCATCATTACCTACCATTCCATTTAAAAAAAAACAGAAAAATAAATGGAGGATAGAAGCACGATATTCAGAAGATAAATTGAAGTGGAAAAGGTTAATGAAAGATAGTAAGGAAGCCACAGTGTAGCGCTCCATTCGACGCATGGAGAGTTATGCTTGCAGTGCCCTCCACATAACATTCGGTTGTGGGGAGGGCAGTCTCTGAAAAATCCACCGCCGGTATTTGAACCTGGGCCAACGGGATGGGAAGCCAACACTCTAGTTCTATGCATCTCTCTTCCACAAGTAAAACTGAACTTCAGATGTTAGTAGATCAAAGCAAATTTACTGCGCCCTGCTTATTGCAAAGGCATAAAGATCACTTGGAGAAGCTAAGAAAGGGGTTAAAAGGAAACCCCCTGTTTTCAAAAGTCGTTAGTGATAGTCTGGAGGTCTGAGTTCGTCGCTTGAGGCTTTATGGCTGATATCGTTTTTATTTTTGACATGGAGCTATTTACTTTTGTATTCATTATCCTGCTTGAATCTTATAGAGTTGTTCAAATCACATTAGAATTTAGCTAATGTAAGCTTGTAGATTTTGACCCTTGATTTGTATTTATTTTTTATATTAAACTGCTATATGCTCAATTCAGGCCATAGAATATTTCAATTATTATTATAATTCACTCCTTAAATGGTTCAACTGATTTTGGTTCAAGCTAGTGAAGGTTAGTTTGAATAGCGATGGGTAGAGATTAAGAAAGATCAGGGCACAGAAGTATTATAAATTAATGGCCTTTGCACGGACGCGTAGCAGTTGAGTGAAAAATTCCAAAACTCAAAATAGTTAGGCTTTGGGTTGTTATTTCGGTCAAGCACAGAAGTGTGAATTTCATCCATTCAGATTAGAAGGTACAGTTTACTTTTCTAGACCTACTCGCACATCGAAGATGTTATGGGCGGGTGACCAATGACTTAACCCGAGATTCGACCCGGGAAACCTTATTTCAGCAGCCCACCAGCGCAAAGAGTACATCAAGACCAGTGAACTCTGTTGTCATCGAGAGTTTTGAATTCTATCTTTTTACTCCTTCACGATTTTTCCGCTACAAACTTTAATACATATTCTAAGAGCGAAAATACACTCTGTTCTAATTATATTTAGCCCCCTTTGGAAGAAGTGTCACTCTCCCGGCTTTTGCTTGCGGTAAAATATTTCAGTCTTAGCCATCTCTCAACTCAAACAGACGACTACAGTCCCTTTCATTCTTTAAATCATACAACGTGAATATTTCCTTTAAAAAAGGGTATTTGATGTTCTTGGGACAGGGTTAAGGGTTTTGGAACGTGAGAACGTCTAGGATTTTGTTGCATGGCAGGTGGCTTCCATGGGAATTTAACATCCAAGACGTTTTATTTTGAAAGTAAGATGTGTATTCGGTGAGGGTGGCTATGCTGTTTAGAAGTTACATTTTGTGTTATGCACAGGCATTCTCGAACGTGAAAGACCCTATCCACGAAGAATGGTGACAGATTAATGTCCTAGAGCGTGAATAGTATTCTACCATCTATTTTTCATGCACCCGTAAATCAGGTTCTCTGGATGGAGGTGGTGAGCCGTGAAGTTTTCATCGGGGAAACGATTCACTGCCTCTTGAGAGGAAATAAAAAAGTCTGTTGGGTTTCCTTTGAAAATGCCTGTAGTCTACAAAATCTCACGTTTCATACCACGGCTTGAGATCCTCTAAGAAAAAAATCGTGCTGGCCGAGAGTCACTCGACATGCGAGTTGGTGAATATTTTTTTTATCAATTTTTATTAATTGGAATGATTTTGTGGAAATATTTATGATAACTATGTTTTGATAGACCAATAGGGTGGTTTCCTACTATTTTTTATTGCCTGAATCGAAAGATTATTACTCCTGGAGTATATATTTCACGCTTTTACATTTTTTAATGACGATATCTATTTTTCGCGATTAAATGAAAAGTGAAAAATTTCAAGCGCGCGAAAACGCGACGGCTAAGTATGAATGCTGGGGAAACCCCGTGTGACGTCATTCTGGTTCCCGCTGTCGCAAGTGAGGTGACCTTGGGGCGAAGCTTTGAGCGCTGATACGATGCAGACTGCTAGCAGGTAGCGCTTGGCTTAAATAAGGATTATTAATACCCTATCAAACGAAGGAAACTTTCCGACCATAGGCAGTTTTAATAGGTGATTATTAAGAGATGTTTCCCTGAAGTCTGTGCCTCATGCATGCATTGGTAATCTCAGACGATGTAAAACTCCTATCTACTTGTATAGAAACTATGTCCCTGTGACGTCACGTGGAGTGGCATCGCATGGGCGCCAATCTGGCCTTTTACAAATGCAGTAAAAATTGACCATTAACATTCATCTAAACCGGGATTTCTAAAACCAAATAATTTGAATATTATGAATGCACTAATGGTGGGTAACGAATCGCAATCAATGCCTTTCGTTTTCTTTGATGAAGGAAACTACCCTATTGTCATAACCTTTTCTTTAGAATGGAGGTGTGATGCTCGGCTTGCGGTGACTTCGATTTATTTAACGTAATATTTGAGGTAATGAGTGAGATACTTCTCGCGCGAAAAGAAATGTTTGTAGATTGCTAGCTGCATTATTCTCACCGTAAATGTTTTTGACCAGTTCTATTATTATTCATGGGTATCGTTGGTGCTACTTATATCGAGAGCTGGTACTTTTGATAAATTAATTTTGTGTGAATTGAAACATGCAATTACGTGAGTAGTTCCAAATTGGCTGGGCTGGTTGTTGTGGATATTCATCCCGCTTGATTTATTTATAAGGTGATCGGAACTATTTATACTCTATTTTTAATTCTTAGTGAATAAAACCATGATCAATCACAATTTCTTGGTGTATAACTCAAGTAAAGCCATTTTAAATTCTTTTCATTATTACATTTTTTTTCGTAGGTAAGATTATTCAAATTTCGGGCTTAGAAGTTAAACTGGTATCCTCCCAATCCAAATCGATATAGTGAATGCATGTACACATCAGAATGTCTGACTTTATTGTAAAGGATTGTTTTAAATATGATATTTTTTCATTCACAAAGTAATGCCGAAGTATTTCAGCTCATTGATGAATAGAATTTCGACTTTTTAGATACATCTTCAAGTTGTAATGGCTCTCTAAAGAATGAGGATTGTGTTGTGAAAAAGATGGAAAAAATCGTGTTGCTGATCATTTGTTCTTTATCTTCAATTTTGATGAGGAATTACTCGCTTCAGCTATATGTTAGAACCCATAAATTTTCAGGGTGAATACAATAGACTATTTTATATATTTGCCTGTTTCTCAAATTTCTAATTTTACCTTTACCTTATACTTTACTTTTACTTAAACTTTTGCTTTCTCACATGTAATTATTTAATATTTTGTAGGCAGGAAATCTTTACAAGGTCAACTGTTCTTACACTGAAAATTCCAAAATAATAGCAAAGTTTAACGCGAGTGGTCCGTCACTAAAAATACTGGTCGAGAGGTCGGTATGCATCTCCTTAAGGGAAACATACTGCAGTATTAAAGATGCAAGAGAATGTTCATCCAGTTTCTCCTGTAATGGGACTGAGAATTCTTGTCGGAGTCTTCGTTATGGTGATGCCTCGAGTTCCTCCACGCATACTAAATTGGGACGTTTATCTTTCTAATGAGCCAAACGAATTGGGCGCCGTCCAAATACAGGTTGAAGTCTAGAACTGGGGTATTTCCTCACGATGAAAGAGGCGGAGGAGTCTTACGTGAAGATTCTCTTTAGCGTATGGGCTCACAACTTGCTTTTCTCGTCGTGGAAATGCACATGATATGCTTCATTTGTTTTGAATTGGAACAGCGACCTCACTGAATTTCAAATATAGCTTGTGCTTTTTCTTGAGTGTGCTTGCTTTTTAAATTTGCCCAAATCAGACTTAAATTGTGCTAAGCTAGTAAACACCTTTAATCGCCCTGGAATATGTATCAAATACCCTTTTTTAATATTAAATTATTATATGCTCAATTGAGGCCGTAGAATATTTCACATCTAGATATTCGTGTAATTCACGATCCTATTTAAAGTGTAAATTTAACACACTTTATATCGTACCATGGTCAATTGGTTTATTTCATTGCTTGTCACCATTGTAATCTAAATCCTTGCCGTAAACGTCTCTTCGTCTCTTTTCAACACTGGTCAGGAATCCTGGTGATGACCAACAGTGTTTGAAGTCGAATGAATCTAATCCTTAGGAAAGTTATTCATTTCCCTAGCAATAAGTCTAAATTCCAGCTGCCCTGTTTTTGTGTATGTATACATAAGGCATAGTTAATTTAACTTTTCAGGATAATAATTATTCCTTGTAACTCTGAGAATGAGTGTGTGTTAAAATTTTCACATTCTGTGAATGACTTCTAACTGCTCGATTATGGCAGATATATTTTTTTTTTTAATCCTAGACATTCATCCATTGAAGCGTAAATTCAGAAGTAATTCAAAAACAAAAAAAATAGCATTTAAATCCTCCAATATAAAACTTAAAATGTTGCGTGAATTTGTTCAACTGCAGTACAAATACGCAGAAAATATCCACGTCTAGCCTACACCATATCTCGATATTATTTGTTCACTTTATGGGATACCTCATTCAGTGTTTCAACTAGATGCGATGCTTTGTTTGAAAAATTAAGATTGGGAGTCACCCTAGTCAAAGCCACGGGGGTGTGGATTCACACATTCAGGGCTGTTTGGGTTCGCTCGTATACCAGGGCCCACTTGCACTTTGAGTATTTTGGTACCAGGATGTCCGAAGACCTTATTCGGAATTTGAACCCGGGACCAGCAGCATAACGTTCTTCCTACTGGATCACCGTGGTCGTTATTTTCGGGGGAGAGGGACGTGGTAGCCTAATGAGCAGACAGCTTGGTGGCTGACGAGAGGGTTTCGGGTTCTAGTCCCGGTTAAAACCATCGGGCATACAAACCAAAATCCTCCAAGCTCGAGGTGGCCCAGTGAAACAAACTTACCCACAAATACTGAATGAATGAATCCACACGCCCGTGACTTCGTCTTGGGTGAATCCTATCTTCATCTTTCCAATCCAACCATCGGGTGGAAATACTGATTTATAAACTCAGGAATGTATCATTCTTTAAGCAAAAACTAAGCATTCTTGATATTAGGCTGTATTATACTTAACTCTCCAGAGAGTATTATTAGTATTAGAATAAAGTTAGAACACAGTTCAATTTCAATATAATATTTTTAATTCGTTCATTTTTTTAAAGCAAAAATTACAGTGGAATCCCTTCTTAAATAAAGAAAAATTTCTTTGGCATTTGTTTTAAGAAGTGTGTTAAGTCATACGGATCTCTCACGATTAAAAAAAACTATTTTCTAAGCATGTTTTTTAAGATTTAGTAGTGATCTCAATATTGCCTAAATACAATATATTTAACTTTTTTAGTACCTATATTTTTCAAATTTTCTAATATAATTTTTTTCCCTTTTCTATTCCAGGTAGGTGCCTTGATTCGTTTCTATGCCGTGAAACATTTGGCAGGTATTTTAGTATGTATTTTACCGAAAAGTAGCTTTATTGGTCAATTGCATGCGCAAAATTTGTCAAAACAGGTGAAAATTTAAATAAAATGTATGCCCCAAAACTGGTGGTAAGGTATTTTCAAAGGTTTCAATTTGAATTGAATAAATTCTTCGCTGTCCATCTAAATTTGATTGTTGTACCATCTTATTTTATAAAATGACTCCAAGCAATGTAAAAGTGAAGCATCGTTTATTGCAGACAATGACGTACGTGATTTATATGGATATATGATTTAAAACTAATTAAAATTATTAAGTATAAATTAAACGCTCTTCTCCAAATTTTGTTTTCATCCAACTCTGGTTATATTTTATTCTGGTTCCGAGCATAGTAAAAGTCTTAATGGAAGAAAAAAAATCGAAAGGTGTAGTGTTTTTTCTATAAAAATGTACATTTTTTAGCTGAATTAGCAGTAAAAATATAAAGAATAATTGATAGGGAAATATAATTAAGTATTCCAGAAAAAATATATTCAAAATGTCCATTTTTGAACTTAATTATCGCAATAAAAATTATTATAGGAGAATATTTGGCATTAGCAGATTTCAGTAAATGAATTCTATGAACCAAATGTGAATATGTGTCCTTTCTCCCACAGTTTCTGGTCTCAAAAACTTCAAAAGGTCAAATCGAAGTAGCGGTCCTTAAGTCATTGTTCTAATGCGATATACTAGGATTAAAAATGTATTACCGCAAGAAATAAACGATATTTAATTTAATGTACCTAATTTAGAAACGGTGTAGTGGTCCTTAAGTAATTGGTCTAATAAAATTTACCTGTGTGACAACCAGGAAAATGTGTTGAAATTCAGATTCTGATGGCACAATTCCACTATCAATAGAATTCTAAATGAAATCTCCTGAAATAAACAGATGATTAAACAATAAATAATTTAATGAACCTAGTAATATCAAAGTAAAATTCGAGCATATGGCGGTGCACATTTGCCATTTATTGCTACCAAAAAAAATAGTTGAAAATTCGTTTCTGAAGGTAAGTAATTGGCCTTCAAGCTAAGGTGACAGAATTTTGCAATGGATGTGGAGGGATGGATGCCCCGAGGAAGGGCCAAAGTCCAGGTAGTCACGAGCGAGGTGGAATGGTGACTATGCGCCGCGCCGCTTAAAGAGCCGAAGTTTTTATTGCTGTTATATTTTTTACCTCCCTCTCCCTCAAATAAAGGCGTGGGTGTGAGGGGCTAAAACGGGTGGGGGAGCAGAGGAACATTACTAAGCACCTACAGGCTTCCCTCTACCCGCTCCATTCTTCGACATGACGTCCGCCGTGGAGTGGTCGGGATCTCTGGCGTCTTATCTCACCAACAATCTACAAGCTCACCCCCTCCGTTCCCTTGGCTCCTGCGCTTGGCCGCGGTTTATCTGTCTGCCACCAACCCCCGTCTGAACGTCCTCTTGTATCACCTCCACTCGTCCTGTAGCAGTGCTGCGTTTTCTGCCTTCTTGACTTTCTCTCTTGAATCGTTTCTACTGTCATCTTGGGGGCATGGGCGGAGTTTAGGGGGCCAGGGAGAGCCTGGATCCCCAACTTAAATGTAATTTTTCCGAAAAAAGTGCGAAACCTGTAGAAATTACCACGTATTTTAGTCATAAATAGTATTGAAAATGGTGTTTTCAGCGCCTAATTTTACCAATTTTCCTTGGAAACCCTTGTTACACTGAGGGTATTCCATAGCCCCGGAACCTCCGGCTAGATTGTTTACCCCCCCACAACAAATAACTCAAAACTCCTCCAATGCGGTGAGTATCGGCTCAAAGGCTGGTAACGAATCAATAAATTTCGTTACACTTTGGTTACAATAAGAGAATTTTTTGATTGGCTTTGATCACGAAAAGATAAAGGAAAATATTACTTCACGTGGAAAAAAGTACAACTTTACGGATACTACCTATCAAACACCTCTAAGGAGTGAAGAAAATTAAGTGGACTTTATGCAGTACTTTATAATACCGTAGAGGGTAATATCACAACACAAAAATAGAGAAACTCAGAGCACATTTCCGTATATTCTCGTTGGAGCAGGTAGAAGCCGGACACAGCCGTTCGGCAGGGGCGGTGGTAGAGCTGCTCACGTGGCTGCAAGATGAGCGGTGTGATTCCTAGAATCGAAGTGATGAGATGAGGGTATCGATGAGATATCATAGCACAACGAACTCCTCTGTCAGGTGTCGAGCATAAGGCAGTACAACTGGGGCGCCTCCACCCAAGGACCTTGCCGCTAACAGACGAAAACAACTGGATAACAATATCTAGACTCCACAATTTTAAAAATTGATGGACAGTCTCCTTTAGGGTTGTTTCATTTTAAAACCAGTTTAGAGGTGGCTACCGGAATCGAATCGGTGGGCAGGTTAATCGAAAATTATAACAAATATCGATACAAATTAATTGAAGATTTCGATAAAATTCAAATCATAGCTTCGGGGTATTCATTGAAAAAATGAGTAGTTTGGCCATCATTTGTCATTCTTGGAACTGATATCAGGCAGAAAATTGCCGCACACAAGGTATTGGGATTGATGTGAGTTGTTTCTTGGCGGCATCATTGTCTTTTCCGTAGTTTTTACTTCTCAATTCACTACTATTATCAACATTATTTTCCATTCTGTGCCTTCTTAAACGATTTACGGTTATGAATAGCAAAACGCGGTTACAAAGCGTATTAAAAAAATGACGGCGACACGGCGAGTTCTAAATATTACGTTATTTTTACCGTTTAATCAAAATCGACCAAACGCGAACGCTGGACACCGAGATGTGAGAAAGCTTTTAATCGGCGTTTTATGTTTAAATATTGTTAATAAATAAACGTTACTGCATCATCTTTCTCCGGTGAATACACGTTGGCCGCACTCAAGACTAAATCTTAACCACGGTGAAAGTGGGGGACCATGCAGGCGAGAGTTTCAAGCCAGGGTTCGGTGTATTCAGTGGCGAGGAGTGTGGCGATGTTGGCGGACTGGCGGATTCGCGCCCTTATCTGCCTCCCCCACCACTCTCCCGCTGCTTCAACCCTCTATCTCCCTCCCTCCACTCTTTTCGCCGTATCACCCGTATGTGCGCCACCTGACGTCCAGCCTCCCGCAGCTTCGGCATCATCCCGCCTCAATCGCAGCGCCACCCGCTGTAACAGCATCCAGCCCACCTTCCCACCGCGACGGCTGCGAATCTGGAGCCGGCCAGCTTAAAGGAATCGTATATATTTTTCCCCCTATCGACGCTATCTCATTCTTGTTTCGCTTTTACGACCGTGCGATGGCCTAGGGTGCTTCGTGAACGAACGGGTCATTTTGAACAGGTCTTTTTGACGAAATTAATCAGGAGAGGGTCATTTCAGTGAATAGTGATTCGTATAAACTCCTTCCCCAGTGGTGTATCCAGGGGCAGGGTGCAGGGGGCCCGGACCCCCCCGAAAAATAAAAGCACTATTATTTTCCTCCATAAAAGAAAACAAAATATTGAAAAATCATCATGAAGTTACGAATTATTTTTTTAAAAAGTGAAGTTTTTTTCGATTATGAAAAGTGATAAAGTTACTTTAAAACTCATTACCTAGTACCTTATTTTTCAAAAATTTACCTCCTGATTTTGGACCCCCCTCCCCCCCCAAACGAAATTCCTGGCTACGCCACTGTCCTACCCTCGTCCTTATAGAAGAGTTTTTTTGAGGCCGGTATTAGTAATAGTAATGTATTAGGCGCATATGTCTTAATACTTAGAATCCAATCACAGTTGTTCCATTTCAAAGTATTTGTTAGGCAATCAATACCAGAAACTTTACTAAGTACTTTGGGTCGCGATTACTTCAATCGAGTAACTAAACCTATGGATTGTATTCACAGCGAACCAGAGTAATGTGGTTCGCAATGTATTAGAATTGTATTGATTTTTCATTTGATATCTAATTTTCTTTTTTTCTTTTTTATGCGTAAAACTAAAAACACATGAGACCTTCAGTGTGTTCATAATACTTATCTATTTGCTTTTCCAACTCATAACGTTATGCTGTATTTTCCATCAACCGTCTCGTTTCAATCTCAAAAAGTCTTGGCGGCAACTTTTTTATTCGTGAGATATGCACTTACTTTAAAATGCACGCATGCTAATATTGCCTTAATTATTATTAAGTAGAGGTATCGCTGCTTGTGTAATAGGTAATGAATCATGTCTTGCGCAAGCTTTTTACAGACAGTGCCATTTCCTTCGGTCTGTCTCATTTTATTCTAAAAATTCTCATGCGTTGTGCTCGAGAACGACTTCAAATTTCTGGATCTTTCTCCCAAACGACCGATGACTGAGAACTGACCGATGACCGAGACTGTTGACTGACTGAGACTGATTCAAAAGAACGATTTTGCCCTTCACTGCTGGTGAGCTTAAAGGAATCGTATATTTTTCCCCCATCACCGCTTATCTCATTCTTGGTTGGCTTTTACGATCGTGCGGAGGAGATTTTGCGCCCTTATGCTGTTGCTGCGGTTTACGTAAGGGGGTTATTGGGATTTTCTTTGAGCAGGTTTCCGATATTTTCTTGTTGTGCGGGGTGCGATTCTTCTCTTTTCGATGGCCCGGCCACTTATCGATGCTAGCTTCTATTTTTTTCTTCTTCCTCCGTTCTTAAATTGGAGGCACGTGGAGAAATTTTTATCTCCCTCCGCCGCGTTTATCTCAATAGAGGGGTTGGATGAGGAATTGCTTCGATATTCGTATTACGTGTACCCTGGATCTTGTCTCTTTCCAAATTCATATAGTTTAGCTGTTCAAATTTTTTTTCTCTCCAATAGATATCAGCCAGCAAGTATAGGAGGCCCTAAATTACCGTTAAAGTACTATGTCCTAAATTATCGTCAAGTTTATCTTGAGACATAATAGAATAAAATAAAATATCTTTGTATTATTCCACACTTCATTTTAAATAGCACGACCCGGATTTTAGCATAGAATGCTATCATCAGGATAGATAGATGATAGCACTAAATGCTGAAACCCGGGTCGTGCTATTTAAAATAGTGTGGAATAAAACAAATTTATTTTATTTTATGATGAAACAATTTCACAAAGTAACGCCTGATACCGTGTCTTATATTACCTTGAGACGTTTCTAAAATTGCAAAGTTGAAAAATGTTGATTATTTAAAAAAAAGAAAGCCTGGATGGATATCAATAAAGTACGTATTTGTTAAAAACATCTTAATTAAAAACTATCGCGCTGCAAAAATATTTGGTATTGTTAATAGTAACACATTTTATATAGCATTTTATAGTATCTATTCATTTTCAACCAGCTTTTATGCTATCGCTTTTTATCTAGCGAAAGAAAAATTTTATTTTGTTTTATACGGCGTTTCTATTGAATAATATTCGATTCGGTGACCTCAAAACAAAAGTTCTACAAGTCGAGACCACTCATTCTAGGGCACTATTGTTCAACTACCAAGTGTGTATTGCTAGATGACTTCTGGAAATATTTTTATATATAATCATATACCATTGGCCGAAAAAAATGATTCCATAAACTTGATTGGACCTGTAAAAAAAAATTGGCATGCCCATTTTTTGGGTTTCGTATTATTAATAGATGAAGTGGTCTTTATTTTTTGTGCGCAACTATTTGATTTGTTTTCGAAATTCATGTCAAATGTCTTGCTGGTTATATTCAAGAAGTTGATGGATATGGCAATTATTTTATGCTGATTATCTTCAACTATTTTCTTGTGTGTGTAACGCTATAGTTTGGTAGATTATTGTGTTGAATAAAACTCTTACTAGAGCATAAAATCCATCCGTTGCCATTATAGCATAAACTGTAATCCTCATTAAAATTTCTGCTCTCGAGTAGCTTAGTAAAGTTGTTTTCAATGTTTCTTATACGTCTAAGTTCGGGTATCCCTCCAAATTGACAACTTATGACCCCCCAAAATCGCAAGAAAGTGATATAGTAAATCATATTTACACTGTTCGTGAAGAATTCTCGGGGTCATTACCGGGTCGGGAACTGCATCTCTGTTGACGTTTCGATGTCCGACTCCGTCATCACTTTAAGGGCCATGACCCTAAGGGTTGCTGGCTTAGTCGGACATCGGAACGTCTGCAGAGATGCAGTTCCCGACCCGGTGTCGATCCCGAGAACTCTTCACGCAGTCTATTCACCGTGAAAGAACCTTCCTACATATTTATATGGTTATTCCGGATTTAAAAATTGAGACCTTAAATTTGGATGATCCGCGTATAAAAATGACTCACTCACCTTCTACAATCCCGGGAGAGTTGTCGCTTTAATTATTCATCCGCATCCCTTCACTCATTCATTCATTAAATAATTGAGCATAATATTCTAGCGGCGGTGTCCTTCCGTGTGATGAGCTCACATTACTGCTCCCCGCTGGCGGATGCAAGTGTGTTAGGGGAGGGGCAAGACCGGAAGCGAATGTGTAGCGTGATGTGTGCATACGCAACGCTTCGCCATCGGCGAGCAGCGTCCGTCCTCGTCCCACACATATCTCCGGAGGCAGGCGGTACGCGGTGCCTTTTCGCTTTCTATTACGGGGGTCCACACTACGCGCTGCACCTTGTGTACATACGGCACACTCATGGGAGGAGGAGCGGCGAAGGTCAGTGAACGTTGCTCGGCACGATTCAGCGCTTCTCTCCTCCCCTTCCCCTGGATCATTTCCCTGCATCTTCTCCGCCCACGGGAAAAATTCAGCTCCTCTCTCCGTCTAAACAAAGTGCGTCGCTTCCCTCCCATCCGTCCAATCTACTAGAGAAAGGAATGCGAGTCGTTCCTATGTCGGATGATATGTCGTGACAGTTATTTTTGGTTTGATAGTTTAGCAAATGATTTATTTAGTTATTAATTTCCATTACCCCATTAACAGTATATTTACGGCCTTTACAATGGGGAATTAACAATCAACAATGAAGGACATTGACACACGCCCATGCCCTGGTTAAGGGTAACTTACGCAGGCGGGACTCGAACCCGCGACCTTCGGTTTGGCAAGCGAGGACTTTACCCCGCCGCCACCGAGGCCGGCAAATGTAAATAAAATTATAGAATCATCATTGAATCATTTCATAAAAGGGAAAAAAGGGACATCAAAAATGATAATAAGAGGCTACACCATGACAAAGACTTTTTAAAATCCACCCCTACCCTCCAAGTATGGATTTAAAACGCTTATAGCTAATCCTGAGGGGAGCTCTACCTTTCTATCTAAGTCAACCTCCAAGTTAGCAAGGTAATAAACCATAAAGCCTCAATATTTACTTCCGATCAATTTCTCTCATCGGTTTACTGTTCTGCACTCAGTTCTGGAAACAAGCTTATTCTCAACGAATGCTGCACCAATGCTGTTATATTTTCGCACGAATCCTTAAGGAGGGCGTGTCGCTCTTGCTCTACCGGTTCCCTTTCACGACACATTACTTAATAAATCCTCTGGAAATTTTAAGGCATAAATAGTGCGCCCATTTAAACACTTGCACGTATGTAAAATTTGAAAATGCAACCTTAATATTTTCAAGGATGTCAAATCATTTTACTCTGATACATGCAAACGCTGACAGGGGTCCATTGAAACATTTTAAGTTGATAATCAACCTCTTCATACAGCGATTCGCCAAGAAAAAAGACAAAATAGGAACGATTGAAAACGAGCGATGCTTCGTATTAAAACGTCCCGGAGCCTTTTCTGAGCGTACGGGAAATTGTTGAAACTCTTACCTCCCCTTATCGTCTTCATTTTAATTGAGGACTCAAAGGGAATAGGGACGGATAACAAAGGAAATAACGACGGCGAGGATAGGCCAGGGATAACATTCGTGCCTATAACCTGAGCCATCTATTTAACGCTTTACCTGTGAGAAGACACCCCGCGGCGAGAAAGGTACAATATATACGAGATTTTTTCACCGAGAAGCCCTTCACATAGTCCGGTCAGGCAGACGAAGAATAGGGAGTTTGGATGGACGTTAAACAGCGGGAAGCGATATGAAAGGAGAGAAGGGATGACAGGGTGTCTGACAGATTCCACTTAGCATATGTATACAGCCAAAGATAGCCACGCTTTAGCATCGGATGACTCCAAACCGGTGCGATACTTTGTTGAGAGGATGACCGGCAAGAGAACACGTTAACGTCGAGTCAGAAGCTGTGACACTATGAATTATGCAAAGAAATACATATATTTTAATCAAAAATGCTTCACTACCACAAAATAGGGTTTTTTAAATTCGGTCGTATTTGTAAACGCAATTGGTTTGACTAGTAGGACATGAAATTAATCCGGATTATTTTTATTAACTGTGCAAGATAAAAAACAATATTCTCTCCCCTAGGATAAAATATAATTCGCAGCGAACAACCATAAATATATATTCAGGAGGTAGAGAAAATATATCAAGTGTTATTTATTGATTTTATCTTCTAGTTATTACTTGCATGCCAACTCGAGAGCACATTTTTCTCTGCGACGACATAAAGTTATTTAACCAGGGATATTTTTATTCATAATTTTTTTTACCTGGGTTTATATTCAATTGCGACGACTTTCATCTAGTTATTTAGTGTCAAGTTTGCGCATTTCAGCAACACTACCTTTACTCCTGCATCTTCCTTTTTAACGATGTGACCGCCATTATTGCCACGAAATTTCAACACTTTTTGTGGTTTAGGGTAAGTTAGGAGACGCACAATACCGAGATGGGTTAGATGTTGTTAGGGTTGGGTGTTCGTAAAAACTTAGTAATTTAATAGAGGTGGGTTTCTCAAGGCGGGGATTGATTCAAGGGGGCTGGAAAAGGGTGTTAGTAAAAATGTGAAGCATTCAATAATTATTCTGGAAAATGCGACAACCTAAAATAACCGAAGTTCTCAGAGAATAAGAGTAGGCACTTAGTGGGTGTGGGTTCCCTCTCTATTCCTCTTTTAGAACCATTTTTGAACATGACAAATGAGAGTGGAAATTAACCAAGAAAGCAAATTTTTTTATTAATTTTTGATTAATTTTTGCATTGAGTTTCTTTTAACTCTCTTTTATTTTTGAGGTAAGCAATCCTTTTATTCGAACGTGAATAAACATAGAAGTCAGAAAAGGTCTCTTTGCTTACGTTTTATAAGTTACTGAAAAATAACTGCCACGACATATCCTCCGATGAAAGTCGATTTCCATGGAGGAGGTACTTATGAAGCATCCTGGCAGCCTCCTCTTCCTTCGTGTGTTTCCATCTTCAATTCACATTTAGATCTAATCCCTTTCTAAAAACCCAATTCTCTTTCTTCCTCTACTTTGTGTACCCAATATTCTAATCTGAGCAAATGCATGGCGGTACATTTCTTGCGGAATTCGTCCAACACTAACCATGTTTATGCAGTGGATGGCATAAACATAAAGGCAACAGACGAAGTGAAGTACCTGGGAGTTACGATAACCTCGAACCTCACGTGCGGAACACACATAAAGAATATTTGCGGCATAGCCCTGAAGAAATTAGGATTCGTCAAGCGTATTGTGGGAAGATTTTCGGATGAGAAAATGAAAGAATAAATTAAGAGAGATTTTTTGCCGAACGGATAGATATGGGAATTCGTTTTTCCCCCGAACAATATAGGACTTTAATAAAAGCTTGTCCCAACCTCGTTAGAGCACTTCTTTTTTTTTAATAGCTGTAAACGGCTGGTGTCCTAACACCCCCTGCCACACGCCTTTTAGGCGGCTTGCGGGGTATTATGTAGATGTAGATATTATACACGCAAACGCTGTCCTTGTTCCCCTATGAAGTTTTAATTGCCTACCTTAGACTTCTTCTGCGCAACAAATTGTTCTTGCTAACAGTGTAGCCTACGCTCAGCTAAACACATTTTAATCCTGCGCTACGGTAGGTGGACTACTTCAAATGTCTTGTTTAATACTTTTTCCAGGTTTTCAGTCAAATAAAAATTGGGGTAGTGGATTTGCGTAGCGCGAAAGTTGAGAACATTCAGTGAAACGGGGACGTGTATCGAGGACAGATTATCCACGAAACGAATCGATCACAGAAAGACCTAAATTCCTCCGCCGAGCCTCGTTTCTATTCCAGTCGAATAATTATTGTTGAAGAGGAAAAGCTCATATCCAAGGCAACAATGGGAATCTTTAAGAGAACACGTCCCAGTCTACTCGGCCGGTTCTTTTTTTTGGCTTGTTTTCTAGATAAATTATTGTGTCGAGGCCTACCGTATCTTCTTAAAATTTCCAAGCAATAAAGAGTTGACCGTTCTTAAAAGTTTTCTTTATCTCAAATGATAAGTATTTATAACTTTTTCAAATAATAATATATTTATTGCTCCTTAAAAAATGTTAACATTTCAAAATATAAAGGTAAAAAATCCATTCTGAGGAATCAGGTACCTCTGAGGCTTTTCCCTGTAGAATACCTTTAGAAAACAATAGTAATACTGTGTGCATAACCGAATAGCATTAAATATACTCCGAATGAATTTTTGTTTCATAAGTTATATACAGTAAAGATACTGATAAGAAAAACAATGGAATTGGAATAAAGTTATCAGAATTAAAAAGATGGAATATGGTTTGAAAATACCTCTATGAGAAATACCCTGTAATATTTTTGTTGCTAAATAGAGAGAATTTTACATGCTTAAGGAAGTTCTATACGTTATTCTCTTTGTTTTTTGGCAAACAATTGTATGTTTTTGGCCCCGGTAAAATAAATCTTCGTTTAGAGATAATTTTATTTGGTTTGGGTAATACATATGATGTATTTGTTCATACTCCGAATGAATTTTTGTTTCATAAGTTATATACAGTAAAGATACTGATAAGAAAAACAATGGAATTGGAATAAAATTATCAGAATTAAAAAGATGGAATATGGTTTGAAAATACCTCTATGAGAAATCCCCTGTAATATTTTTGTTGCTAAATAGAGAGAATTTTACATGCTTAAGGAAGTTCTATACGTTATTCTCTTTGTTTTTTGGCAAACAATTGTATGTTTTTGGCCCCGGTAAAATAAATCTTCGTTTAGAGATAATTTTATTTGGTTTGGGTAATACATATGATGTATTTGTTCGTAGGTAGTGTGGGATAGATAGGGAAACACTAATGGAATTTTTTTAAAATTTTAGCTACAGGAAAATTCTGATTTTTCTATTTGAAATACTCTAACAAATAGCAAATTCATGATATTAAGCGAGTGATATGAGTGAAAAAATACTGGTTGAGCGAACATGATGCGTCGTCTTAAACTTGGTGAACCTTTAATCCTCTTTATAATGCTCATAGCAAATTTCATATTGCGCGGTATTTTTATATGATTTTGGTGTCCTGGTTGATTGAAAAATTGTACTATGCAACAAAGTGAAGGTTAAAAAGAACTCTTGGGATCGGGTGGGTGTGGTGGCTAGAGTGATGGCTTCCAACTCTGTGGGCTCGAGTTCAAATCCCGGCGGTAGCAGAGAATTTTCATAGACAGTTCGATCCCTGCTTGAATGTTGTGTGGGGGACATTTCAAGCGCAACACTCCGTCCGTCGGATGGGACGTTAAGCCGTGGTCCCCTTGGCGCCTTTCGTTAAGAGGAGGCTAATGCCGACGCCGGGTTTCTCTCCCTTCCTTACCTACCCTTCCCTCATGGCGCAAATGTCCTCAGCTGTCGGTCGCCTTCTCCAAATACCATACCATACAAAAACTCTTTTCGATCTGAATACGAAGAAGATGCTCGAAATGAGAATGGCATGCCCAACTCGCATTTTTTTCTATTAGTTTATAAATTTCCCGTTTCACTTTCAAATTCGGTTACTCCAAGAGGATAGAAAGTTTTTACAGTCCTTAAAAAATGACCTCACTCAAAGCAACAAAAAAATTATAAACTGAACTAGGTACCACCTCATCCCGAGATGGAATGTTTTGCAAACGAAATGGCCGTCGAGAGTGTGCGGAGAAAAAAAATCTCTCGCAGGGCCTAAAAAAAATGTATACGCTTGTTCTCTTCCATCCAGAAAAAAAGTCATCGTCGTGAATCATTAATATCCGTAATCCAAAAAATGTTGTGATGCAACTTTTTTTTTTATTCGTTGAGAAATTCTTTCCCCTTCCCCAATTCCGTTACTCAGTCTCTTAGCGTCATAACGAGGCGTTTCCCTTATTTTTCCTCCCCTTCCTCTGCCCCTCGGGCGTGGTTTAATTTATTCATGATCCATTAAGTAAAGCCTTTTCGCTGCCACGATGAGTCAATGAAATGCATACGCTCCCTCGAGAGACGAGGAGTAACGCACTCACCAATGTTGTATCTGATGCGAGGAAGAGACAGGGACTACTAGCGCTCATGGCGGTATGCGTTAGCATTCTCCTTCCTCCCGCTTTAAAACATATCTGTCTGACTTAGACGTTATTTTCTTGGTTTTTGAAGAGGTTCCGCATTTGAGAATAGACATGTTTCATTACGGCTCTTCTGGGATTTTAGTGCATTTAATGCCGCTTTACCTATCTAGGTCGTAATGGGACTCATAATTACCGCTCAGTGAGTCGAAATTTGTCCTGATATCAATGGTGCGCTACTTGAGCTTTTACTAAAGTATTTTACCGATTAAGGTCGACTTGCATGGAGTTTTTAGACGTACTCTGGCAGCCTCCCCTTCCTTCATGGACTTCCCCCTTCAATTCACAATAAGGCCTACTTCGTTTCATTCTATCAAAAAAATGTTCTACTTTCTTTCTTCCTCTCCCTCATTTACCCAACATTATACTCTCTAGCACTGCTTGAAACATCCCCTCCATTTTAAGTACTCGCTCCGTCCATAATAAATTACTCTATTTATTTTTAATATTTAAATAATAAAATTTAACTAAGGGAAATTTATGGATAAGTAAATTAAATGGACGAACTCTTATCCAGACTAATTTATATCTTATGAATAACATATTTTGATGCACCACAACTTCGCTGATCGTAATTTTATTACCACGTCAACTTTAACAAAATGTTTAACTAAGCACAATTTAAAAAATGTAAATTTTGTCTATGCGCAACTGAATTATATTTTTAATGCCTAGCGAAACAAAGCGACATTTCATAGCTCTTACATTTACAAAGATTTAATATAGTTTCTATTTTTATGCGGGAATAACTGAAACTCTACTACTTATTGAATCAAATTCCGGTTTCACCAATCCGTATTACTATCATTATTTTTATGCTGTGTTTCAATCGGGTTATTAAATATGTATCATTTTTTTCTTGAATAAAAAAAATCTCTAGATGACGATTTGTCTCAAATCGTGTTCGTTTGTTTCAAAACCCCCTGAATAAACACTCTAGTTGGACTTTTCCTTCCTTACCCGAATTTTCAAACGTCCTTTTTATTGTGGTGTGGAGGCCGAACGTGAAGGATTTCGCGGAAGGACCGGCTGGTTCAACGACCCTTTGCCGCCCCTATTCCTCCCAATTCCGATTCGCCTGACAACACGGAATTAGGGATTAAGGTTGGCATAAGCTATCCCCCTTATCAGATCGGGTCCTCCCGGACGCTAACACGTTAACCGAAGCCTCTTCTTGTGGCGGCGATCTAACCGATTGACAGGATTTCGCACGCTAAGAGCGTCTCCCTTACGATTTCGGTTCAAGCGAAATTCCCTGAACCCAAGATTCATTTCAGCCTGCAGCGCCGAGTTGGTGAATGGTAATAAATTTAAACGGAAATGGATGTTGGAATGCTGGGAAATGAAAACACTCGGAGGATTCAAATTTAAAATCGTAGTGGCGTTAAAGTTTCTAATTTTAACCGAAGGGAAATGCGACTTTTTTCTGTTTATCAATGGAGATATCGATTCGATGCCCCTTTAAAACTGTAAAGGGATACCGACTTTTCCTCAAATCACATATTGGACGAAAAGAGATATATAGGATATATTTAAAACTTATTAACCAAAAATCGTTTATTATTGAGAAACTTTGTGCCTAATTATAGTTTCAGCGACGGCATATTCGGTACCGTCCACTACGGAGGTTTGTCAGGTTAAAAGAAAATCTTCTATGCCCATAAAGTTCCGTTGACAGCGTTTCATTTATTTATTGCCACTTCATCCAAACATTAATATTAATTCTTATGTCAGTACGTACTTGAAGGTGCTAATGAAATGTTTTCGGGAGGAATATGCCTATTTATATTTTAATCAAAGAGCCTCGAGTTGAGGAGAAGAGGAGGTTAATATTAACGGATTTGAATGAACAAATATTCCATTTATTATGCAATTTAGAGTGGGCTCTGTGACAGGGAGAAGGTTATAATAGAGCTAAAAGGAATAAGTTGCAAGTAATTTTTCTCAAGCTGCTATAGTAATACTCTGTATGAAACTTTTAAAATATCAGTATGAAACTACAAATACATCTACAGATTTTTTAAATTTAGGATGAGACTCCAGATTTGTCAGTTGTAGTTATGAATTCAAATGGAGGAAAGAAGGATAACTTCGCAGAGAAATGAGCATTCGTATATTTTTGGATAGCACGAAAGCAGATCTATTTGTTTGAGAATTATTAAATGTTAATAGCAGATATATAAGTGAAATGAACAATAAAGTAGTGAGAATATGTAGATTAAAAGCAAACATTGCTTAGATTAGGAAATAATTATTCAGAGGGAACATAAATGCATGCGAGAGTAAACTCTTTGGTAAATAATGTTTTTGTGGAGTGGAGGAGAAAAGGTACTTCCTTTGAAAGCTTCATCTACTTTCTTGTCCAGTTCTCTAAAAGAATATATCTATGTGCTCTGTGTTTGATCATCTAGAGTCATCGTCAATTTTTCAAGCAATATATATTAATTTAGACCTGTAAGATAATACTTCCATCCCTTATTTTAGACAGTTTAACCACTCAGTTTTACTGAAGAAAAGAAATTAATTGGTGTCGAATTAAAATTCAGCAATATTTTGTTAGAATCGCGTACCTGCATGCACAAGATTTCTTTTATTAAACTTGGTATTTGTGAGGATTAAAGAGAAATAAATTTTCATGACCTTACATTCTCAGATGAGTATTGTAATGAATTTCCTTGAGGTGCATTTTAGTCGTATGTACTGGAAAAAACGACTTGATATAACCAGAGAATTGTCAGTACCATACATGTTGCAGAAGCATTTATTTTCACACCTTAATACGAATATTTATTTAAGTATTATGATGCTAATGGTCATGTAGCCGAGACACATTGTCTTGATGTTAATATGTCATGCAAAACCAATTTCTAGTAACGAAGAAATGAAGCTTAACACTTTCACAGGGATGTTAAAATGAATTTCCATGAAATCTTTTGGTTGTCTTTGAAATAACTATATCACTTTACTTGAGGCTTAGCTTTTTCGGAGTAAATATTTCAACGATCGTGTTTCCATTAGAAATATTTGCATTTTTGCTGATCACCACTTTTTACACGAATAAACACGTATCCCACGTAGCTGTTTATTGTCATTTAGCAATGGAAAAAGAATCTGAATACATAGTCTTCTTTCAGGCAAATCGTGTCAGACCCGTAATTGATGAAAAAAATTACGGAACCAAAATAAGTACACTAGTCGAAATTAGAATTGCGTATCAAACTATCTATAAGAAAAATAAATAAATTGAAGAATTTTTTCTCCATGTAATCGCTGAGATTTTCGGAATTATCATCCAAGCATATATCCTTAATATTCCAGCGTGAAATCAGGATTCATTTGAAATTGTGGAATCCCTGAAAGAGTCTCACACCCTCGGGGGTCCACTGAAGGGAATGAGAGGAAATGAGTAAGAATCAAATGTGCAGAGTGCTGGGAGGAGGACATTATGAGCGAACGAAGAGGGTCGGATGGATAATTAAGGAAGGGGCAAGCGGTGGCGGTGACAGGGGGTGGAAAATGTGTGAGCAATGAGGACGAGGGATAACATAGAATGGGAGGAAGAAGAAGCAGCCGGAGGTAAATAAAAGAGGGGAGAAGAAAATAATGAGAGCGAGTGTTTGACGAAGCTGGAAGGGTGGTGGAAGAATAACGAATGGGAAAGAGAATGAAATGAAAGTAAAAGGGGAGGAATGAGACGACAGGCGTGTAATGAGACGGGTTAGGACAAGGAAGAATAATCTCTGTGGTTCAAGGAAAGGTTAAAAAAATGTGATATGGAGAAACGAATCGTCGTGAAGACGCTGAGGTGAAGATATGTTTGCTTGAATATTGGGTCTTCTTGGTGTTGGTGGGTTTACTAATATAAGCGAATTCGTATTATTTACATCTTTTGTAAGGTGGGTTACAATATTTATGCAGTGCTACGGAATGGTGTGAAAAGTGGGTGGAATAAAGATAAAGTTACATTGATAGTTATGTAGCTCATGTCACTTCCTGAAAGTGTAACATAAGGTGATTAATTTTTATTGAATGTCTTAAATATCTTTGTGAACCTTTTACTCTCGTAAAAGTGTATTTAAACGTACTACGGCATCGTATTTGTGAGCGAATAGTGTGTGCCGGTCTAGTGGGTCTAGTCTAGGCTACTGATTGAACTTTTTCGTGTTCAAATATTTGGTATAGTCCGCGGTCGCACAAAAGAAAAAAAACACACGAGGTGTGGTTCGTCTCGGGGAAAGAAACAGCTCTTTCTTCCCATAATATGTGAAATTCATACGTCTGAGGCCAAGGAATGTGCTCTTCCCTCAACTATACAAAAAAATCCATCGGGATTAATAATTTCTTCTAGTTACTCATACAAGGATCATTAGAAGGATTTAGTCCTGATGGAGTGATGATAGTAGCTAGTTTCAGCATTATCTTACCTAGCTTCATTACGCGAAACTTTCTTCCGTCCAAAGCAGTTTATACTCACTAAGGTACTGAAACTTCTTAACCGTTTACATTCTAATGCTCCCATTTGGGAATACATTTATGAAAATTCCTAAAAATTTTATTTATCTTCTGTGATTATTTTCATATCTTTTGTTATGTAAATAGAGCATGGACGTATTATTTGAAGTAAATCGCATAACTTGTGTATACATTGGTCGTTAATTATATCTTTTCAAAATTGGTTCTTTTCATCACCTCCATAGTGAGTATGCGGTTTATTCGATATTTATCTCTACGCTCGTTCTCCAGTGACAAATTATCATTTATTCAAAAGATCAATATACATTACATTGTGAAACTATGTTTTTTAGTCAAGCGTATATTTATTTTTCTAGAATAAGCAAAACTTTTCGGCGTGTTCCCATTTGGGAATATGCTTGAAAACGCATCAAATTTTTTCTCGTTTTTTTCATAATATCTCTTAACTAGTTGTAAAATAAATGGGATACACAAAAAAGTTTAAAAATCAGTCGTTAAGTTAGTTCGGTATTTAAAGGGCTAAAGAAATATTAAGAGGTATTGATGAAATAACCTCAATCAAACTAATGGCCATTATGCCACACCAGAGTTAGTGATGTTAGAAAAGGGAGGGAAGAGAAGGGAATGTATGATTTCATTGACTGAACAAAGTGTGAACTACAAAAAGGGAGTCTCTTGATGCGGGTGCGGCGATGGTTCCGTGCTGTCTTATTTAATTATCCATGCATCAGTTATAGGAAATCGATTATTTTTTTCTTGAATGACGGTCAAAAAAAGAGCAGACTGAAGTTACTCTGGTAACTTAATGGTATAAAAACTATCTACTAGAGCAGTGGTTGGCAAACTTATTAGCCACGAGAGCCTAATATGAATATTACAACAATTTGTAAAAAAATTGGGAGCCAAATCTGCTTGTTTGGTAAACTTTTATTGCACTAAGGGCAGGTTTTATGTCTGATTAGCCTTAACTACGACACGGTGCAGCCAAAACCTCAGCTGGAGAATGTTAGTAAGTTACAGTAAGTAAAAGTAGCTCAAAATAACGTTTAGTTAAACTCATGATCTCCAACGCAAGGATGAGTTAACTCCAGTTTTCATGCTCCGCAAAATTTTAACCAGACATTATAAAACCGGCCCTAAATAAGTAGTACACTTGTTAATAAATAAGTACTTTGTACATGGTTTGTGTTTACGTTTACGAAAACTAATAAAATTAAACTCGATATTCGTTACGTATTTTTACAACAATATAAAATTTTAATTAGCTATCTATCTTTTAACTTAAAAAATATACATGTTCTCGATTTATGGAAGAATTTTAATTTATCAAAATAAGATGTAATTTTTTTCTTACCAGGTTTTTGAAATGAAAATATTGTTGCACTATCCGTGGATATTTGTGACAGAGCCGCACTTATGGAGCCGAAGAGCCAAATGCGGCTCTGGAGCCGCACTATGCCGACCCGCGTAGGTACTAGAGAATCGTGCGTTAATTTTCTACTGCTGAGGCATATACGAACCTTTATTACCTCTCCTAGTGAATTACCACAGGGATTTGCGTCTGCATTTCTCGTAAATTCAAAGGTAAATTTTATAATTGGTTTGGGTAGAATTAACCCCAGATTAAGACATTGGCATTTGAATTTCACACATTCAGGTCATTGGGATCAATCACATTCCTTGAGCTACCTCAAACTGGGACGATTTCATTTGGGGCTGTCCTAAGGCTTCACCCGGGATTTGAACTCGTGATCTTTCGATATGTAGGCCAATGTTCCAGTCTATCGACTGCATTGTCAATAAATAATGCATCCTATAATTCTCTGAGAGAAATCCTTGCAGGCTCTCAATTACCTTACGACTAATTTTAAAGCCACCAATTGCATCAAATGATGTCTAAAAGATGAATCGGATGCTTTCTGACTTTTCCTCTTATGTTGAAGTATTTTTTGTGAAGCTATTTCTTTGTATTGAATTTACTTAAATCGCATTGAGCAATATTAATTATAGTTGGCCTATATTTTTAAATTTAATTTCTATCTGTTTCACTGTTTGTTATGTGAGAGTAAAATTTTCCCCTCCAAAAACCTAAATCGTCACATGTGAAGAAGGCATCATTTTTACGAGGGTATTTTTAGCGCTTTCATATTTCATTTGTCTAATGAAACAAAAAATGGAGTATTTTCGTACAGGTACCCGCATTTATCCCATTT
This sequence comes from Ischnura elegans, assembly GCF_921293095.1. Lineage (NCBI taxonomy): Eukaryota > Metazoa > Arthropoda > Insecta > Odonata > Coenagrionidae > Ischnura > Ischnura elegans. Next base: position 43,963,953 of record NC_060253.1, on the reverse strand, counting down.
AGATTCAGTAAATTTTGCACCTAGCTTATGGAGGGTTTCAAAAAATTTGAAGTCTTTAAATGACTACGTTTAAATCTCATCCACATAATTTTCATTTTATTGCTCTATTAGATTTCTCCCTTTTACAGAACCTTATTCTGTGCTACTTGTGGTATCCTCATTGTACATATGGAAACATTTCGGCCACCATGAACCATTCCCAAGACCAGCGTCTGAAATGTACACTCCGTAGGTATCAAACGCGAATATTATAAAATAGGATCCTCAACACGGCCTCTAAATGTGTTGTAACCCACCGGGCATGTAAATGGATGTACAAGATTCGCCACTCGCGCCGCCGACAAACAAAGTAATCCAAGTTTCACGGGTAAATAATATTTGATTTGGGGTGTTAACCAAAATTCATATATGTATGATGAGAGCGATATATCAAATTCATAACTTTTCAGTGCTACTCCTCGCAATTGCATTAGCATCCATTCAAAATACTAGGAAAAAAAGTGGACCGCATTGTACTCGACACCGCGTCGAGTACCTTTTTCAAAGCGGATACAATGGGACCGAAGTGGCAATAGAAATCAGCCTTGTATGGCATGGAATAGGGTAGTTTTCTTCATCTATGGAACGAAAGGCATTGTTGGCGATTCGTTATCCACCATTAGTGCATTCATAATAAACAAATTATTTGGTTTTAGAAATCCCAGTTTAGACGAATGATAATGGTCAGTTTTAACCTAATTTGAAAAAGGACAGATTGGCGGCCATGCGATGCCACTCCACGTGACTTCACAGAAGCTATACGAGTACTCTGGAGTTTTAAATCGTCTGAGATTACCAATGCATGCATGAGGCACAGAGCTCAGGGATACATCTTTTAATAGCCACCTATTAAAATTACCTATGGTCGGAAAGTTTCCTTCGTTTGATAGGGTATTAATAATCCTTATTTAATCCAAGCGTTACCTGCTAGCAAGGTACTCTGCTATTTGCTAGCAGGGTACTTTGCTACCTACTAGCAGCCTGGATCGTTGTGGCGCTCATGGCCTTGCACCAAGGTGGCCTCACACTGCGGCAGCCGGACCCAGAGTGACATCACACGGGCTTTTCCCAACAATCATACTTAATCGTCGCGTTTTCGCGCTTGAAATTTTTCATTTAATCGCGAAAAATATATATTGTCATTTAAGAATCTAAAAGTGTGAAATAATCACTCCAGGAGTAATAATCTTTCGATTTAGCCGATTAAAAAAATAGGAAACCATCCCATTGAGCCTCCTTCATGTAGTCTACTTGGTATCAAATATGAACGCCGGAGAGGACCTCGATTCACGAAGTGAGCACTCCGGTGTCTCTGGTGTGGTCCATTGTGTTGGGGTGGAGGGAAAGGCTGCTGGGGTAGCTTGAGTGTGCAATTGCCGGTTGGGGTGCAAGTCAACACCATCTTGACTACAGACCAGTGCGCAATTCTTTGCTTTTGATTTCATTTCTGCTGGGAGAAGACGGGGTTTTATCAGTTTTTTTATTTGAAAAGCATTTATATTCCAGGGATAATCTATATTTTTTTCTACACATGGGAAACGATGATCAGAATAGTCCACGTAAAATTTCAAATTTTGATGTGCAATTTCCAAATAACATAGCCTACATATTTAGAAAGGAGAAATTTCAGAAAGTGAAAAATATTTCGTTTATCGATTGGTATTCCGTAAATGAACCTTCTGCGGATACACAGAGCCAATATGTAAGCATAGATATTAATTTTGTCTCGTCTGATACCTCACTTATTGAATAGGGCGCACAACTTTTAACCCAAATAGCATTTATACCACAGGAAATATTTTTCAGAATCAGAATAGCCCGCATAAAATTTCAGCATTTCAAATTCCAAATTATATAGCCAGGAAAGTTCACATTTCTCAAAAGTCCATCAAGAATAATTAATGATTATGTTAAAAATTTTCAGAAAGCGAAAAAATATTTCGTTTGTCGATGGGCATTATTTTGATGGACCTTCTGAGGGTACCCAGAACCCGTATGTGGATTTTAACTTTGTTTTTTTTAATGATGAATCACTTAACTTATCAGGCACACAACTTTTAATAGCTATTTAAAACGTAATCAATGCTTGAATATCTGCGTTTTTTGCTTTTGATTCCTTTTTATCTCCTTTTGATTGACTTTTTGTGCTTGACTTAAAATTTCTTTGAAGGGTGCGCCTCGCGCCTATTTTGGGGTCTCATCAATCGCTGCAAGGTTATTTCTAAAAATAGCAGAGCAGAATTCATAAATGGATTGTATCATTTTGGAAATTCCCTGAAGACTGGAGCTCGATAGCATTCCTACAGAATGCCTGTCCTGCAGACGTTAGCGCACTGTACCGCAAGATGTGTTGTCGAAGTCGTTATTTAGCGTAACTGATAATAGCTGCTGTCAATCAGAACTACGACTTCTATAATGAATCAATTTTTATTCAGGTTTCTTATCTCCTATTTTCTACTAGTACCCAGATCCAAATTCGATTTTTTAGAGAATTAAATACGGTTTGTATAGATTAAAAATAAAATTGCAATATCGATTTACAGCTTAACAGCCTTTCCATTCGTCATTTAAGCATTTTGCCTTGAAACATGAAATTTATTTAAAATATACGCCAAGAGTAACTTGATATTTTTGAAACCACGCTCTTCTCTTGAAAATTGAATATTTTTGTCTTCGAAAATTCCGTCAAAATTTAGCTAGACAGTCCCACTGAACGAATCTTAAACTGACGTCGGTGGGCCCAATTTCTATCGCGCACGGTGTCTAGTCGAAGTCGTTATCTGGCGTGGCGTCATTCCGTCAAATCTTTGTTTTGAACGAGGACGGTAAAAGGGGAAGGGGGAGAGTTTCGCGAGTAGGGAACCGGGGGAGGGGGTGAGGAGGAAGTAGGGAAGGTAGATGGTGGCATTCGGCGGAAGTGGAGGAATATTTTATGGCAGCGGCGGAATTGAAACTGCTTCCTTTTTACGTCCAAACGCCTCTCCTTGCTCCCCTATACTGCGCCACCACTCTCTTCCATAACCAACCCAGCCCCTCCATTTCCCCGTAACGTGGTGCCTCAATCCCAGCCTACGTCTCACCCCTTGAGAGGGGGTTGATAAGTCCCCTGGGGAGGGTTGGTTTCCACCCCTTATAGCCCCTCTCTGCACACCCCCTCTACCCGCCACTTCAAGCAGCCCACTACTGCTCCACTGCCTTCTCCCTACGGTGATGGGTTGCTTAGAGTGGGATGAAAAAATATTAAAAAACGGTATTTCTGTCCAAATGAGTGTTACGAAACAGATTCGTCTTTGAAAAAAAATGTACGGAAACGTTGTGCACGTATCCTTTCCGTTGAACGGCACTTCTCTCGGCATGAGGAAGCTCAATATGCGCTAAGCTTAATGCAAATATTTTTGCTTTAATCCTCATGGCGTGTTCCACATTTGCAAGTGTTTTTAAGTTGTTAGTCCGTACAGCATTACAGTTTTACTTGGCACATCACCTGGCGTGTGTATCATCTATATACTATAAAAACCACTTCCAACCACTCACTGACTTACTCAAACATACGAATGTTTGGGGTGAAAGAGACGAGGTACGACAAAAATTCATAGGTAGCATCAACCCCTTGTGAAATCGTCTGAAACCCTAGGAAAAATTGTCGAAACATATTTTCTAAATTTTCTTTCTATTGCAGCGTTGCCAACTGCCCCTATGTCACTGCTTTTTGGGGGAATTTTGGGGTCAAAAAATCTAATTTTCACTTATGTTATTTTTCGAATCTAGATGTCAAGTACATCGATAAATTAATTTGATTAAGTAGCACTTTTAATATTTTGGGAAAATCGTGCAATTTCACAATTTTGTTATTTATAATCTGAACAACGGAAGGGTATGCGGTATCGAATGAGAGAGTGAACAGTAAAGGCCGCAGGCTTAGATACTTTATGGGGCCTACTGAGCGACAGTGAGTTTTAAACATAAAAAGGCTTCAGCACGTGGCTTAGCGTATCACAATTGTATGGTAATGGAAAAGAAGTAGATGAGAATCGTGGTGGACTATTTGGTCGAACGCTTGGCTACTGATGAAAGTCTACTGGTTTCATATCCCGGGTATACTTTGGAGTTCACTCAAACAGAAAACCATCGAATTATGAGGAGTCCCAGGGGAAGGATAATTTCTCCCACCCCCAAACGTAGATGCGTGAAATTCACATGCCCGTCGGTCAGTCGAGAGTGAAAACATACCGTATTTATCCGAACCAATCTTAAGGGCTGATGCACTCATTGCATGATTGGGTTTGGTTGAAAATAAGACCAAGTCTCATCGTTTTTTTCAGGTAAATGTTTTAAAATCTTAATAAATATACTTATTGACATTAAAATAACTTGGAATGATGAGTTTCCTTTTAATTATCCCCAAAATAATTTTGCCGGCAGGAGAATATCGGAAAGCGCAAATTAATCGTGATACTTTAATTGAATTTCGAGTTTATGTTAATCTTAATGTTTATAATCTACTGTAAAATATATATTTGACTTTTAAAAATTTTGGTGTGATTGTGACTTGAATAGTTGAGACTTATCGCTGAGGTTTATTATTCGCTTATAGTTGAGGTTTAGATAAATCTTTGCTTTAATTAAAAAAAATGTTTACGAATACCACCGAGTAACGCCTGGCAATTGCAATTTTAATATCTTAATGAAATGCTTTAAAATTAACAAAAAAGCACTAATTTTCATTACATTTCTTGATAAGTAGATAATTTCCTTCCATGTGTCATTGTGATGTTAAACTGATTTTTCTCACTTTTGTGACTAAAACTGAAGGCTGAAGTTGAATTCTAACGCGAAATGGAGAGTTCCATTTTTCCCTTCCCGTCTCGTCGGTTATCCTTTATCCCATCTATCTGCGTTTCCTTTCGTATCTGAGGCTTCCACTTCCTTCCGTAATGCTCCGATCTCATCCCCGTCCTATCTTTCGCCGTTTCCCCTATATACATACGTTATTTCTAGCGCGCCATACCTCCGCCTGATGCTTCCGTCCCAACGACATCCAATGTCCTTCGTTCCTTCCCATTGCTTTCGCCTCGAAAGGGTCTCTCCTTCGGGGATCATCAAGTTTAAGCCAATCTCCCTCGATTTCGTTTTCATTTTCATATTTTACACCGGGTCTTGCTTCCGCGGAATGTGCCACCACCAGACTGAAGTTCGAATTCCCTTAACGCATCTCATAGATCGCGTTGATACCACGCTTTAGGTAAATTACGATATGCATCAGTGACGTTCCCCTATGAAGTACAGAAGATAGGGGATATTCAAATGCGTCTTATGATTTTGAGTCAAAAACAGAAACGATTTTGCGATATTATTCTTGATCTTCTCAATTCTCCGTAACTGGCTCCGTGATTTAGGCGAAAAATATATTTTTGTCCTTGGTGATATTCACATTATGGAAATTGGCTTATCAAATTGAAGCCAATCTCCCCGATTTCGTTTTCATTTTCGTATTTTATACCGTGTGTTGCTTCCACTGCCACTACCAGGCTGAAATTCGAATTCCTTTAACGCATCTCTTATATCGCTGTGAAATCACGCATACGGTGATGCACGATATGCATCAGTGAGGTTCTCCAATTCAATTTCGAGAACCGAAGAAATATTGATACAGTAGATAGAAGATATTCACATGCATATTATAATTTTGAGTAGAAAACTGAAATAATTTGTCGGTTTAATTGTTAGGCTACTCAATTCTCCATAACTGGATCCGTAATTTAGGCGAGATGTGTATTTTATGTCCTTAGGAATTTGGTATGCATTAGGAAATTGGTATATCAAGTTTAAGCCAATCTTCCTCGATTTCATTTTCATATTTATACCGGGACATACTTCCTCGGTGTGTGCCACTGCCAGACTGAAATTCGAATTCCTTTAACGAATCTCCTGGATCGCGGTGATACCGCACTCAAGGTAATGTACGATATGCATCAGTGAGATTCCTTCCATCCCGCCACGAAAGACATTTCAATCCCAAAATCGCCAAAAAATATGCGACTGCGCGTATGGCATGTGAGTACTTATATATTCGATAAAATGATCGAAAACAACTCTCATAGGCCTTTAGTAATGAATAAATAACTAACTAATAATTAAATAATAACCATTGAAAAAAATAGACGTATAGTCCGAGACACTAACCTAAACCTATACTCCGAGACATTAATCAACATCTAATAATTGTTTTAAATCGCATTGTCACGGAGGATCCTCCATAAAAAATGTTATCTTACAGGGACGCAGCTAGGAATTAAGGCTAGGGGAGGTTTTAGGGTTTTTTTTTCAACCTTGAGTGTGTAATATACCCGCCAGGATAAGCGGGAGGTGCGGTGGCCATCCCTAAGAAAATTTTAAGATAAGTGGTTCAAAATGGTGAGTTTTATGGCTTTCTGTGGGATATTTTATTAATCCTTACACTCTTCTATAAGTATATTAATCAAATTAAGTAAAATGGATTAAACTTAAAAGTTTCTCTCAGCTCTGGGGGGGGGGGGTTTATCCCCCAAACCCCCCCCCCCTTCGCTGCGCCTGTGATCTCGAATACTGTAATAGAAGATTTCTCCAGTCGGCAGCTATATGCGCTGTGACTCGTGCGTCTAAGTTCGTGCGGGGGCTGCAAATCCCTCGCCAAGGGATATGCGTGTACTCGCGTGGTATACCATTATTAACCCGATGTCCATCTTGCCCCACTCAATGTGGCAACCCGTATACTCCTTTTATTTGTCTTCTGAGGGGTCTCGCACTTGTCGTCTCCGACCCCTCTTTTTCGGTCCCAGAATCCTTTGCGCCCCAATCTCTCACCCCTTTTTCTCCCCCCAGACTCCCCCCCTAACATTCCTCTCAGCACAGTGTTTAATTTCCCTCTCTTTCGCCGTCATTTCCTTGTTCACGAGACTCCTTTCCCTCCTCCCTTTGGTATTTCTCCGTCCACGGCATTTTATTTCCCTTCCAACCTCAAAAAAAAAAATGTTCAAAATGTGTGTCCACATCGATTGCGTTGCGGTCTGTGGTGGTGGAAACTAAACAAAAAATTCACTTTCCCTGTTCTCCCCACGGAGCCGCTGTCACTGCGGGCATTCCTATGAAATGCGTTATCTCGTTTTTATCAGGGATTATATGAATTTTCTCCCTGCCCAATTTATTTGATCTCATGTTAATGTCGACTCGTTTATGTCATTACCATATAAAATTTACTCGCTCACGAAATCTATTTTATTTTCAATAACGTATTAGGGTTTTAAATAAAATAAGACACGTTTTTTTGAAACGTAACCTACTTGTACATAAATTACAAAGAGAAAATAAATTTCCTAGACTGGGTATCGAACCATCTTTTTCCATGAGACTCGGTACGAATGCCATGGGAATTCAAGAACTTGGATAGCGTTGTGGGCTTCGCATTTGCTCAGAAAGGTCCGTGGTTCCATTCCCGGTCCAGGGGAATATTTTCTCACGAGATTTTATTTGAATTTCGTCACCGTTCACGCGGCAAGATCGATATATTAAAAGCTCTTCCCGCTGGCTTATATAAGTGGAGTACTTCACTAACTCATGCCGAAAATGGAGCCGATTCTCAGCTATTTCTCCGCCTTGTGCAAGAGGCCTGTGTGGTTCATTGCTATTTGGTTCCATCTTGTGAAAAATACCATCTCTTAATGAAAGATTCTCTCTGAATGAGTAAATGAGTACGATTCTTATTTCAATGGCCTCTTTTATAAGAATCGCAAATAATAAAGTGAACAGAGACGCGGGTTTCAATCTCAGAAAATCATGGAGTCCCATCATCAAAAGAATGAGTAAGCTAAGAGGAGGAAGGACACCTAAAACTGACCATTCGCAGACGAATTGACCGCCCCAACTGTGGATATAAGCCATCCATCATTCGCCCTGAAGACGATGGCAGAGAAGGCCATTGAAACGTTGGCAGCGATGTCCATCCTGACCCGGCTGATTTCCCGAGAATATTTCATCAACATTTTATTAATTTAATAGTCAACATCATTAGTCAACAATCCTAAGATTGGTTTGACGCAGCTCTCCATTTCTCTCTCCTATCCGCTAATCTCTTCATAGCTACATATTTATTCTCTTTTACATCCTTTATAACCTGTCCGATATAACTCATTCGGGGCCGTCCCTTGCCCTTTTTCCCTTCCACTTGTCCTTCAACGATTGTCTTCATCAGGCCATCGTGCCTCAAAATGTGGCCAACTAAGTTGTCCCTTCTTCTGCTTAATGTTTTTAGGAGGCTTCTCTTTTCTCCTACTCTCCTTAGCACTTCCTGGTCACTCACACGGTCAATCCATTTTATCTTCATCATTCTTCGGTAGCACCACATTTCGAATACTAATTTAATAGTAATTTTATATTTTAAAAGGAGTAAATGAATTTGATTCGCAAATTCATGGCTACTAGTCCCAGAAGAGTTTGAGTTGTATTTATCATGGAAAGTAGCACTCCCCACTATAAAAAACAAGCTCAAAAAGCTGTGTCTCAACTCGTTAGGCATTAGGAAGCATGGATTTGGGGGCTTTGAATATTGCTGGCTAACCCAAAATGGAGCATGAATTGGGACATCCTAAGGCAGGTATTCCAAACTTCCCGAAACCAAATCATGACTCCCCTAAAATTTGATGCTTCATCCGCTCCTTTCCTGTGTGTAGTCCCATAAGAATGCTGCCGTTGGTATTCGTTGCTTAGCAAAACGCAATGCCTGTCCCACTGCATGATGGCGTAACTACCTCCACGTGCATTGGTCACATTGCGAGAGCGTAGTCGCCGAAATAAACTTCGGAATGCAGGTTGAATCGGAAGAATGGCGTCGGAAGGCATGCATTCCTCTTTCCCATCCGCGCGCGTGTGAGGAGAAAGAAGGAATCCGTGGCGCGTTACTCGGCAGCGCGGGTCTCTCTAGGGGGAACGCGGATTGGAGCGCCAGAGTTCCCCTCCAGATTTTTAAGTCTCACTTGTTTCTTGAATCGAAACTCATATTTTCATCACTTCCGCAAGACTTTTTTTAAAGCATGACTGGTTTCGGCAGTTATGCCATTCTCAAGTTATCAATTAAAATAATCACACTATTACTCTAATTCCGACATTATTATTCTAACACGGACACTATTATGACTAAGGGAACACCGCACAAAAATTATTTTTATATTAACATAATTCTATTAATAAAGTAATGAATATGAAAATAAATGTACGAAACTTTCACGTGTTGGAAGTTGGTCGTGATATCTTTAAAAGAATGAATTAGCTCACTTCCACAAGGTTGTAATTAAAAATGTGACCTGGTTTATATCTATTCTGGACACCATGACAAACATTCAACTGATGAAAGTTTTTAACAGTGATTTTATTTGCATGTTTCTAAAACTTGGCTAGAACTGAGGGGATAGATCGTTAATCTACATAATATCTTACGAGCCACGTATAAGGTGTTAGGCAGTGGGTACATGCAAGGTGTACCCCAAATAAGCCCAACACGGTTATAAAAAATAAATCATGACATTAAAAAACACGTGAAAATTCGTTCAGGTAGTGTGAACCCGCACCAAGCGTACATCGCCACATGCAAAACTGCAATATAGCATGAGCACATCGACAAATAAAGTTAAAAATTGCTTACGGTAACTAATTCAAATTAGTCTGCCAATGAAAAATTAAAATTAAACAAAAGGGTTAATGAGGTTTAAATTATTACTACTTACTTAATACGATTTCAAGTGAACCTGAAATATAAGTGTGTCAACACATAATTGCAATTGTTACGCTCATGTTATCTGAAAGTTTAATCATATGTACTCTATGCATTCAGCTCTCAGGATCCTTGAATATGGTAAGCTATCCAATTTAATTTTAAAAAATATTATATTTCGGCACAATTAATTGATTCGTTCTGCAGGCATTGAAATCAATATCTCGTTGGTACCACCATAATAATGAATGATAGGTGGTAGATGAATGAGTTCGTGGTTATGCTATACTGTCGCCTATAGTCACTTACCCTATTAAACTGGAGCTCTCTTCGTCCATCTCTCTTGTTAGATCCCTCTTTTCATTCCGTCCTACCCGCCGCCCTTGCGCATTCAACGTAGACTTCTATTCCACTTTAAAACGCGAAATCCAGGCTGGTATCATACTCCTTCCCTTCTTTCATTACGGCACCAACGTATCCACTGCCTCACGCGAGCCATTATTTTGGGTATATATATACAGGTATTACTCATAGTTGAAATAATCCTATGAATAAAAATAAATGATTTGCCAGAAATGTGGGTTCTTCCACATAAATGCTAATTATTATCATGGAGGGGTGTTGTAGACCAGTGGGTAGAAACTTTGGCAGCTAACCTAAGAGTCCCGGGCTCCAATCTCTGGTGAAGCTTGGTCACCACCGAACCGAAATCTTAGTGTGCGCGGTGACACAGTGAAAGGAATTCGCTCCCTACCCTGAATGTTCATGAAAGAATGTATCCACGCGCCTTTGGGTAATTCATACCCACACCTATCCAAAATAACATTCGGGTCGAATAACTGAATGAGTGACATTAATTTGGCGTGATGATGATTTTTTGAGTCATAACGCGTTGTAACTATCTAATTTTCGTCATTAAACTGATTGAGAAGTGCGAGAGGTTTATTTACTCCCAATCATCATGCTTTTACACCTAAAATCGTCCGATGTACTAGATGTATTTATGTTAAAAGCTGTGATTCCGGTACCAAGAAAAGATTCTCACTTTTCGCGTTGCTATTGATTGCATATATATCTGTTAATATTTTGGATTTAAGACACTAATAAAACGAAAAATCAACTTACCAGCGTCTCATAAATTTATTTGCTAATATTTAGGGCTAGAGAATTTTTAACTAACAGCTACAATACGAGAGTAAACAGTGTCTTCTATTAAATCGCCTGCTTAATTAGGCGTTATTCTGGACTACTTCGCTTCACTCACGGGTCAAAACACTAATTCGTACACTTTCAAATAGTCTCAAGCTGAATTGACTACGGTATCATGTTCCCGTTAATACTAACCATACATCATAAAACCGGCTCTAAAATCCACAATCCAGGCTACTATAGCCCCTTCCCCTCCCCCCTGACACCAATGCATATTCGTTGCCTCTCATATACCATTCTTTTTGAGGGTACCTCCTCCGCTCCCGTTTCCCATCTACGTCCCCTTCTACTTCTACTACGTCTTTTCCCCCTTTTGTGATCATAATAAAAACCCTATGGGCTCCTTATACAGTTCCCAAACCCCCCCATCCCATACCACACTCCTCTCGCACACGCGTATTCTCGTAAGAATGGGATTGGCCGAGATCTTTTGTCTCCGCTCTTTGTGTCCCGAGCCATCGAACATGGTGGCCCCGCGACGCCACTCCCAATGCATAGTTATCCCGAAAAGACTCGAGATTGATTGGTCGAGGCCCCGATTGTCTTCTCATTTCGGGCTCGATGAAAAAACCATGGGCACACTTGGATTGTTGGAGAGTGCGTGTGGAGCGACGGCGATGACTAACTCTCTCCTCCATATAGGAGTAGAAATTCAAATCAAGAGTGTTTGTCTATTTATAGGAGTCGGAATCTTCCTTTGTTAGTCAACCCCTCCGCGGCATTATTGCCTTCTTCCTCCTTCTTTTGTGAGAGGAGTCTGTTAAAGTGATAGGTTCGTTGTTGGTGTATGGTATCCATGAATCCATTGATATCCTCCATTCAAACCAATGCTTTTTATTCCTGGGAGCATTTGTTGGCGTACGTGGCCGTAACTGTATTGCGGTGTCCAATACATTGGTGTTCATTGCGGTTTCTGCGTCAAAAAACTGCATCTACAAAACACCCTAAAAGCCACCTCTAGGGTGTTTGGCTTAGGCTGATAATTTACCAACATGCAGCAGACAAGACGACCACCATATGAAAACCATACGGTCATAAAATATTACGCATACTAATAATAAATGGTTGCACATTCATGGAAAGATGACCTGTCACTGTATGTGAGTTAGGTATTTTGCCGACCTTTCAGCATTGAGAACTGATTTCCGATCTCATCTCATTTCTATGAATAGAGGTGTGTAGTTTAATAGTGCAGTTTAATAGTGTAGTTTAATAGTTTAAAAAGCCGTGCAACGAGAGAAATTTTCATCCTAATTGATGGTATAGACATCATTGCTTATTGTATTTTGCAGAAAAAGTCATTTGAACTGATTTCTGTCCACTGAAGCCATTGGCTACATCCTACCGTTCCGTGCACATGAAGATCTTGAAGGAAATACACACTCCTTTTTACGCTCGAAATGCCACAAATATGTTGTTGAATATTTTAATGGCATAACCCACTTATTAGTTTATTTTTGAAGCCGGTCGAAATAAGTCCACTGATGGAAAGAAAGGTGCGAAATGGAATATTAATAGGGACGCTCTCCGTAAATTACATGCAATTATCGTAAAATAAAACAGGAAATGGCATTGCATACATTATTTTAACTTTCCTTCATCCAAAAGCATGCTTGTCCTTAAGATTGATGGGTCTTCTATCAGGGTCACTCGTATAAATTGAGCAACAGTAGCTTATGACCACGTTACCACCCAGTATAGCTATATGGCTATGAGTCATTGTCAAGAAACAAGTCGATGTATCTCCAAAATATTTCCCTGGATTACAAAAGATCACCATAGGAGCAACGTACCTGAAGATAAAAAGGGTAAAAATATCTGAAATAAAGTCTCTTCCTTGAATTACTCTTACCTAGGAACTTAGTTTGTAAGTCATCGATTTTAATTTCATGGCCATTTAGACGAAAATCTGGCTTCGATTATTAATTAATTTGCCAAATACATGTGTTAGGATTTCAAATGGTAAGTTATGATGCAAAGGAAAGATGAAAACCTGCAAAGGAAAAAATGAAGTCAGATTCATCCAAGTAATTACAAGGCGCAGAACGTCACACTGCGGAATTATTTCCGCTCTATCAAATATTATATGTATTTTACATAACTTTGGTTTGAATGATTATACATTTCTTATTTATATAAAATTGATTCAAGGGTAGAAGTGATGCAAATAGTTCCTTTTGGTCGTTACATATTTTTCACGTCAAATATTTTCGGTACTGTGTAAATATTGCATGAAATAGGTACATCTGCTCATCTGCTTATTTTCAATGAAGAAATTGAATTTCAAGCATATACTTGTTTGTGAAACGAGTGAAAAAGATATAGCATCTCTGAAATTTAAGTTGTGCGGTCAAAAAATGAAATAACAGATGGACCGAGGTTTGTACAGTGTAATCTGGCATAGATTTATCTTATCAGTTTATCTACCTGCCTCGCGACATATTTTTGTTTGTTTTATTTGCGTTTAAGTGTTTCTTTAATTTCGTATTACTCCTTAATTTTGGTTCCTGCCGTAGAGGGCATTGGGAATAAAGCAATTTAGTTTCTTTGGTGTGTTCTTCGTGTTTAAATTTTTTTTCTATACTTAGGCATCGTTTTATAAACTTCAAGGAGTGAAAAAAGAAAAAAAATAAGCCCGCATTTTTAAACGTAGAATTATAGACTATCTTTGACCTTTGGGATGTAGCGGGGAAATGAATGGCTTCCTATGTTTTTCCCAGATTAAAGTCGAAAGCGGCATTGAAACGTTGGGTCGAAGCCAGTTTTAGAAATTTATCGATTTTGGCATCTGGTTAGAATTTTCCATTAGTTTGGTTCGTGTTACATGTCATAGATTTCGTAAATCACTTAAGACCCTGACCTGCTGATAGTTTTAAATGGTAAAGGCTGACTGTTGATTGGTGTTTACTAGTCACTAGGTTGTCTAGTATCATTGAGCTTGCTAGGCATCGAAGCATAATAGAAACGTTTGTGGGTATAGCTTCTCAAACACGACTCCTAGGTTATCTTTATTAAGTATTTCAATTAATGAGTTAAACTTATAAATGATTTGACACTGAATATTTAATGTGATGACTTTTTCTACCCCAGGTTAACTTAAGAGAACCTTTTTTTAAGGCTCCATCCATAATCGCGTATCTCCTCGAGCCAGTAAATGTTAGTGTTACGGGCGACTGAAAAGCGAAACTCATGACCGTTGATTTTCTAACAATCTTCAGAATCGATCATCTGGATTGCTCGGGTTCCAAATTTAATTTGAATAGATAATAGAGGTAACTTTTCTTGTATCTACGAGAGATAATTCTCTTCTTTATCTGCCTCAAAGAGGTTTTCTCTGAAAATTACTATTGATCCACCCGTTGTCCGTACAGCTACACATTATTGCAAGGATCACGTTCCATCTTTGCCATAACGCCGACAGTTGAGAGCTTGCTCACTGATATAACCGAAAACTCAGAGGCGAACGAACTTATATTTTCGAGCTGTATTTCATCCGATTGAAAAAACGATTCAACCACGTCGGTCGTTAAGTGGCTCTTGTATCGAAATAAGCCCTTTCCCGGACGTTTCGCTGCGGTCAGCTAAATCATATATTTTTTTGGTCTACCTGCCGGATATATATTCCCTCCTAATCCTCTCCGTAGTGCTTTTCGCCAATATTTTTCACTACGCTCTTCTCCTCTCGAGCGTCCATATCCTTTTGTCGCATTATTTTGGCGTTGAAAAGGAAAATGACGGCTTTGGGTTCGGCCGTGCCCAAATCCTTTTGGACGCTGTCCGTCACGCTTCTTTGGAATACTCCGCTCGTCTAGAGTTTTTATTTTTTTATGCCTTTCCTTATCTGTTTCCTCCCAGGATTTCCCATAACTCTCACGTCTTCAATTATTGCGTATACTTCCCAAGAGTCTTGCCCTTACCTGAAGTAGATGATTACCTTTTTCTTCCCTCTTAAGCTGAGCACGAGCTGAGTCTTTTGAGAAGTTCAACTCTTCGGGAAGCACATTAGAGGTAAACGGCCTCTTAACTAATAGTCTTCCTGATATCCTGGCACAGCAGCCAAGATATCAGGAGTATTAATACTTGGTGGGGGATCATAAATAGGAATGATCTGGTTAGAGGATCGCTACCTTAGAGTTTAATGAAAAGGCAAATAAAGAGTCTAATCAGAGTATGGCGCTTTTCTGTGCGGCAATGTGAAATTTGAGGAAAGAGGACGAGAAAAGACTGGAGGCGTTTTAGATATGGGTATGTATTGGGAAGCGAGAAGTACGTGGGGAATGGATATTAACAGCCATGTTAGAGGGGAGTACACTAGGTAAGCAGGGAAGAAAATAGCATTATAACATAGGATGGAAATGACTAGGCCATACAGGGAATTGAATAGGATTCAGGATTCATAGTTAAGCTCAGAGTTCAGTGAGAGATAGGTAATAGATTCAATAAATCGTCCGTAATCGTTATTAATTGGTACCGGATTGCAATATGGTAGGTTCTAGATCTCATTTATAGTAAAAATATAGTGACAGAGACTAGCCAACTTTTATTTTGTTTCGGAGACCAGTTTTAGTTTATAACCAATCTATCTAAGAAATAATCAATCATCATTACGCATCATGCTAAGAAAATACTGTGTATGATATAGGGTAGAGGATAACTCTATTTATTTCAAATAATTATGCTTCTTTGTAATCAGTATAGCTGGGGTTAATGCATCAAATGCATATGAATGAATAGTTTATTAAGAACGGGTAAATTTTAAGAAAGCATTGTATCAGTACATCGGTTATTTCATCTTTATAATATCGAAATCTAAAAATTTGGGGGTATTTGGTGATATCTTCTTTACGGTAAATGATCTTTAGTTTTGTTTATGCATAAATGCTGACCAAAATACAGAAACTATCTACATATAACCCGAATGCCGCCCCAGTAAGCATATAGCGAGTGGTTTTTAGGTCACCCACTGTTATAATTATTATTTCGTCTTATTTTCTCAAGCGAATTTTAGGACATTGTTGTCCTCTCTTCCAATTAACTTGATGGACAATCACAAACATCCATGCCATGGATGATGATCAATCCACCCAGGCGGGATCCGAACCCGCAACCTCTAGGTTAGCAGCCGGGGACTTTACCCCGACGCCACCGAGGCCGACTGTTAACCCTTGAGAGAGTACAAAATGATAAGGCGCTAGTTGTTTGAGATTTCATAGCCCGATTTCGACTAAACATTTGTTAATATCCTTAATTGTTAGGGGGGGGGGGATAAGAATTCTTATACCTATCAAAAAATGTCTTTCTATCGGGGTTGGAAATGTAGCATGGTTCTGGGATGATGTTCTTCGTGACACTTTCGATGATATCTGCTCGTATAGAGTATACATTCCAGAAGAGGGAATATAAATTGTATCTCAGAAATAGTTTTAGAGCTGATGATGACTTTTCGACAAGCCTCATTCCTAGAGGACTTCATTCTCCTCTCTATTTTCTCTATCTACCTCTCGGCGGCTTAATCCACTTTTCATTCCGCACCACAGACCCCATCCATTGCTATCGTCCCTATCCTGTCCCCTCTGATATTTTACGAGCGCGTATATCTTTTGATGTGATTTCGTTTTTTTTTTTGCTTTTCCACGCCGTTCATCATCCTCGTTAATTTTAAACTGAATGTATCGTTCCTTTTTTCTGCCGCTTGGCACGCCCTGGTTTTACAATCAAAGATTCAACTTTTTTCCTCCCTTTCATTCATGTCCCTCTAATTTTCATTCACTCTTACCTGTGCCATCCCTACGTCAACCTCGTAAATATATCCACGAAAATTTTCACGTAGCCCCGACATCAGTGGAAGTTATAGTAAACTCATTCGCATACTTCTCTTATATCTATTTTGTGTCATCAAATTTTCACTTATCTCCGCATTCTTTATGATTAATGCTTACGAACCCTTCATTCGAGTGCCACGTTCTTACAGTTCATACCCGCTTTATCTGTTTATGGGATATCATATTGTTTTTTTACTTTGTAGATTCATCTCACAGTTTCCATTAAAAGTGTGTTTTGAGAAGGAATATGGAGTATCTTAGTTTGTTGCTTATGATGCCATATCTTGTTTCAGTGGCTTCAAAAGATTTCTGTGTACTATTCTACTATACCAATTTAATTCAAATTTTTGAAAGAATTTTTTAGAGATTATGACTTTTCAAAGCTCCCATAGTGGCGTTATTTTAGTACGTATAATATTTTGATAAATTGTGCTGAGCATGTATGGAGCCATATCCTCGTCTGCATCGACTAAGGCCCGATTATTTTTCTATTCATAAATTTTAGGAGAACACCTTGCCATGTCTAACAGTTTCACTTAAATTTTCAAACTCGCCAAAATAATGCGATGCGAACCCAGGGTAGGTAGGTATATTTAGTTCGACTGCCAATCACATTTCTGTTTTTCTATTCAATTTCGTGCTAATAATGTGCATTTCTTTCCGTGACAAATATTAATTCCTACCAGGTCTTGCGAAAGAGTAGGTTTTTAATCTAACCTATTAGATTCAATATTTTGATGGAGGCTAATCACAGGGATGTTACTAACATAGTGGAAGGAAGCAAAATGCTCGGAAATTATCCCAATAGTGGTATTAGCCGAGCATGTTGCGCTAAGGTCCTTGGACGAAAAATTGAATAAAAAGAATTGAAGAAAAAGTGCCATATTGCTTTCTTCAGGACGCACCTCAAACATGCGTAAAGCAGATGATGTCCGTCAAAAAGGGATTTAATCTGCGAACTGAATTTGATGCAAAGGAAAGCGGCTGGGTACGTCTTAAACTGCTAGGAGTGAATACTGAGCGCCACGCAGCTTTTACAAGAAGTAGGCGAGGAGTCTATAGGGGAACGAATGCTACGTGATAGGTCCAAATAGCTTGGGTAATGTAGTACGTATACCTTTCGAAGTGACGCGAACACCATCGGCTTATTACCCCTTATTTTCTGGGTCGGATGCAATCAATAAATAAAAGAGATATTTTGGCAAATAGGCTTAGGAATTCGCTTTCCTTATTAGTCTTTTTGTGTTTACATTTCCCAAAGCCCTTGTGTAATGTACAAATTTTATGGACAAAAAAGTAATCATTTTTCTTTTGTCCCATTTTTCATTTACATTTTATGGTTTTGTTGCTTTGTGAATGCCGATTTTCCCGCGGAAAAAGTCAGTGAAAATGAATTTATTTGTCAAAGAGGTATTACTCTTCTACGGCCTTGTTACATCCAAGGATCATTTCACCTGCAAACCAGTTTGAACTTTGTATTCTCAATTTTCGGAGCTCAAAATTACCGAAAAACGCCTCTCAGTTGATGGAACCGTAACAATAGCAATCAGAGAGGCTGGATATGGAGCCCTTAGGCAAAGAGTGTATTTCAAGTCTCCTTACGTAATCTCCATTGGACTCGTTTTTCACTTATCCCCTTACACACGCTCTTATCTATCTCATTCTATCCAATCGTATCCATTTCGGTCTCTTTCTGACTCACGAAGACCACTTTTAAGTCTCATCCATAATCGCGACTCTCTCCTCGATCCTATAAGTGTTCCTCGCGGCGACTCAAAGTGAATCTCATGGCCAAACACTCTCAAGTAACCCTCATCTGAATTCCTCGGAATAACACGAGGACGTGTCATCCAAAATCCTCCAGCGTCATAAATAATCCCCATGATTTATCAGCATCATTTCGTCCCAAAACTATTTCAGCTTGGGTTGCCAAAAATATTTTGATAAATATCTAGGAATTTTCGGACACGTTTAGGTTAGGCTTACCAATCCCAACTGAGTGAAAAAAAACTGTGGCCGACGCTTCGAATAGCGACTCTAAAAATAGAATTTCTTCAGATTTTTCGTGGCAGAATGGGAAATAGAAGGCGAATCTAGATTTTTCATTAAATTTTTCCAAAGCTATACAAAAAATACAAGCTTTTTTTTAGCTGGTAGAGAATTGTTTCACTTTTTGTTGTTGGAATGTCGATATTGACTTATACTAAAATATGCTCATCCAAGCGGGTACTTATTGGCCCCTCTAATTTTTTTATACCACGTCATCTTTATCCAATGAAATATATTTTAAAAAATTGACAAAATGTTTTTACAACCCCAAAAAATTGACGCAAGGCTGCGATGATTTCAAAACATGGATACTTTTCATAAGCTTCAAAAAACCTGCAGAATTGCCAGAATAGGTTATTAACTGAATAATTTTCATTTAAGAAATTTTAATTTGAAAGAATACAGTACATTAACTGATTCTATTTTATAGACTGGCCTTTAAGGAAGCTGCCAAATTAATGTTGCTGACTTTTGAACAGAAGGACTTAAGTACGAATGGTACTTAGGAATTACGTTGCGATTGGATAGACAAAAATTTTTCGTAGTGGCATTAAAAAACATTTTGCCGTTGTCTAAACGAAAATCATTGAATGATCCAGCAAGTTAAGGACGCTGATGATGTCGATGGTTAAACCCTTATATTTCTTAGTGAAAATTATTTTTAGGTGTTAAAACAATCTTAGTGCCATTTCCTTGCAACCAACGACATTTGACTTCCGTTTCAGCAATCATTTTCTTTCAGCTACAAAAATACAAGCTATTCTCTTGTTTTTTTTATCGTGATTTCAATGGTATTACGAGCATCATATTAATGTTTATTGTTTTGTACAGACAGTTATTCTGGAATTAATTGATTTTTTTTTGCATGCTTATACTTAGCCTTCGTTGGATGGATTAAAAATTTTAAATTTTAAGAAAAAATAACACAAAAAGGTTATTTTTTGCGCAGCAAGTAGAAAAGGAAACTCTAACAGCCTATTGTGAAATTTCATGGAAATGACATGAACCTCTTTTTCGAATGAACCTGATGAATTCAGTATGAGAGCGAGCAAACCAACCCCCTCAGAATAATTTGCGTTTTTCGTCCTCAAAAATGCTCCTGTCAGCAAAATTGTAAATAACTTGTTTAACTTCGCTGTGAACACTAATTGTACAAGTCGTAGGTTCCCATATCTAGAACGTTTCCGCACTTATATTAGCATTTTTTTATCGAAACATTCGGTATCATAAGAGTATGACGACCATTGGGGAATAAACCTAAAATGTGTCAAAAACCCTCTCTGTTGCGCCGGAAACTCATTGCTGCTTTGCAGAGGGAAAAGCACTTTGTTTCAGCTTGTTGAATGTTATTTCCATTTCAAGTCAACTTATGATCAAAGCAAACAGATCCTTTGCCCATATTATTTATTAATTGAAAAACTTCATTGATTCAAATATATTTAAAAGGCGTTTTAGATTTGAGCGTGGTGAATTTTTCCGCATTCCTTTCAAAGCGCAAGATTAGCTTCACGCCCATGAGTATTCTTTAGTTACTTTTCTTCTACGAAAGGGAAATAAAATTGACATCATTTTGTAAGACCTTCATGCATGTATGGTCTTCATACTGGTCTGAAAAAAAATTATTTATAAAATAATTTCACCTCAATTTATGGTAATTAAGTAATTAAGAAATATATAGTCGTTTTTTCCAAGTCAAAAGTTAATATTATTTAAAATAAAAAAATATAAATCATGCTTTTTTTCTTTAAAACTATTTTTCCAAACGGAAATTTTGGTAAGTTATTAGAGAAAATGGAAAAATATATCAGATGTGTAAAGGGTTATTGAATACTATATTGTCATCAAGAGCAAGCAATTTTTCAAAATTTCGAGAAGCAAATTCAACAATGGAAGTGGTTTGAAAATCAAAATTACAAAATTCCATTGATGAAACAGACAGACTGAGCAAGTTAAGAAAAAGCCTGTAAAAATATATATTTTTGGCCAGCTTTATTTTAGTTTCGGCCCACAGGACACACGCCGAGTCACCGGAAGAAGCGAGGGTCGCCTATTCATCCCTTCTGCTTCTCTTCCCCTCCCCCCTCCTCCTCCCTCCCCACTCACCCTCTCTGCTCGCCATCCACCCATGCAGTGTCCTCTCCCACCCCTTGCACTTGTCCATTTGTTCTCTCCACGCGATTTCCAGCTCGCCCACACCCTTGACTGTTCTTTCTTGCTTGCCTCCCATTCATGCTCTCCTCCACGCGACTGAGTTACGCGAGAGAGCCCCTATTGTCGAACGGTGCTAAGAGATTTGTACGTAGGTGCGACATATGCCGTCTCTCTTGTCGCTTGCACGCAACTATTTCACGGTTTGCACGTAAATGTGGCGGAAAATAAGTAAGCAAAGAACAAAATAATAATGAATAAAGTTCTTTTCACTGTCTCAGTCTACTTTTTTTAAATTCATACTGCAATTTATTTTGAGGTTTTCCAATGCTGGCAATGCCTAAAAGGTAATCTTAAATTATATCTTTCTATTGAAAATATAAAAAAATGCTTGTTATGTTGATTGAACGGATAAATAAATTTATTATTATAACACCCATATCTACGATTCACCGAGCGAGCCACCGCCTGGGAGTGTGGCACGGGGTGATTCCACACCAGGCATACGGCACTCATTACAGCTTTAATCAGAGAAAACGCTTGTTCGCCGGACGCTGGCTAAGAATTCAGAGCAACGACACGCGGTCAGACCTTAAACTAGGAGATTGCTAAGGACACGAACATGCTATCGTGCAAATGCAACTGCTGATTAGTATTAGAAAAGTGAAAAGCTAGTGTAGTACGTGATTCATACAGTGGTTAAATCGAACTTTTTAAGAAATTTTTATAAACTTGTGGAAGAAACAAAGTGTCTTTCATTATTCATACAGTGGTTATGAAATGATAATAAATGCTTGCAGATAGTTAGTTTTCACAAATGTAATTTTATTATAACTACTCATTCAGAGTCTATTTTACCTAGTTCACGTCCAGTTATCCTAGATCTAAACTATCGCAAGCACTATAGGCCCTTATTGCTCACGGAAAACGGCGACGTCTTACATCTATCGATTCTGCCGTCCATTTTCCTGTTACTCTCTATTTGATCGTTTCTACCATAATAATTTATCTACATCTCTGGCGTTTGATATCAGCGAACGTAGTGGGAAACTTCTTGAAACACTGCTCATCTTCCAAAAATTTCACTACTCCGATATCTTAAAAGCGGACATTACTTTCCTATATCCGCTTAGTAAAATCCTCTCAATATACGAACATGAAAAAGAGCTTAGGTACTGGAAGAGAACTACATTACCACCTTAATTCGTTTTCCAAGTTATTGTCTTTTCCATTCCTTGGGAAATACGCTGTCGAGATATTATTATTATGTATTCATTTTAATAGTTTTGATGATGTATTGGATACAACATATGCCCTCGGACTTGGCCTGATTTTAAATTTAAGCAAAGCCTGGATAAAACACTTCACTCTAATAAATTCCGTTCTGATCTTTCATAGAAACCAATTGTAATTCATCAAAACACTTCGGTGAAATACTTTTAGGACATTTAAATTTGCGACGTATACTGTAAATTTTACCTTAGACTTTTGGGGTTGCTGAAAGAAGTGAAGCATATGCTATTTGCGCTTGGTCTCGGAGGTCAGCACATAAATCCCTAGAAAGCTTCAACCTGAAACTCGTGATCATATGTGCTTTATTGCTGCATCCTAGACTTCTTTTTTTTTAATGCATAGGCATCAATAGGTTTAGATCCTCCTAAAACTTTGGATTGACACACTATCTAAAGTTGACTCAAGTGAATTAAGATGAATGATACACAGGTGAAATGATGATCATAGGTGTTATTAAAAAGTACCTTCGGCGTTGAAAGGAATCTTGATGTTGCTTTGGAAACTTCTGTAAGTGCTTGAATAACTTCGTTCTGATTTCATTTTGATTCCATGTTTGGCCCATGAAAATTAATGTATATAATTAAAAATGTATAATTTGGTTTTAATGCATTTGAGGAAACCAATTCCTTAAACTGTTTGATCCCCTTGATTCTATTTTTAATCCCACATCTATCTTGCACAGACTTCATCGAAATTTTCCCCCTACTCCCTATGAATATTATTTTTTTGTTTCGTTTTTTTTATTTGATAATGCCGTTGAATATTAATTTGCACATTGTTATTTACGTTTTGCTGACTACTTGTTAATTGTTCTTAATGGCTTTCTTTGTGATCATGAATTCCTTTTTAATTGGCCTCATGCTTTTTTTTCGACTGCATGAAATAAATTCATTAATTTACGCCTGTGTTCTGGGAAAGTCCGCGTAAAAATGGACACGTGGTCACCGTCGGTGACCCTGGCTACCGTGGCATCCGTTTCCTCCGGTGTGACCCTCCTCCCACGCCTCCGGGGGCAGCAGTCACAAGGCCCCTCTCCATTCTACTCTCTCGAGAATCCAGCGCCCCCCCCCACCCCCACAGCTTCCCACCCGACCCACCCCCTTGCAGCCGACGCACAAAAGCATGTCCTCTTTTTCCTCACAAGTCATTTTCGGGGTGTATGAGTCCCCGCTCCTTTGTGCCAGTGGTTGAAGAACGCCCAGGTGTCCTTGCCGCCACTTAGCGAGTCAGAGAGGCAGCCGGCCCTTACGACTCCCACTCGTGCAATGCACTTCCCCTGTCCTTAGAAGTCTTCCATCTCCTCTTGCGGCGTTCGTTCTTGCCTTTCCCTTGACGATATTTTACCCCACCTTTTTAACATTTATATCGTCTTGGCGTTTCTGTTAGATTTCAGGGATAGCAAAACTTCTATCTGCTGGTCAAAGTGGCAGCGGGGTACTTTCCTAGTCTGTCAAACTGAAGTTCGCAGCTTCGAGTCCCGCCTATGTAGGTTTTCCCTTACCAGGGCATGGCCGTTAATAGTCGTCCATTGTTATTTGTGTTGGCTCCCCCGATGTAAAGATCTAATAGTGCTTCAGTGATTTCTGGGTGATGAATATAAAATTTAAAATATATCTTCTATTCTTCCAATCAGATGCCAGAAATAATCAATTACTTTCTACTTTATGCTGGTTAATTATTTACTTTTTCTCACGACCTGATTTTGGTAGCTTATATCAACCGAGGAAAACGGAGAATTTGCTCCGAGTGACACTTGATTTTGTTTTCCCTTTTCCTATATGAACCAATATCAAATCGTAAACTGAATTTCATGAATTGCGATTCTACTCGAGACTTGATTTCAGTTAGTTTTTCTTTCGCCTTTATTAAGTCCAGGGGGAAATGTCTTCTTATTTATTTTCCGGCCTACCCGCAACGAGATGCTCATTTATTTTGCATTAGCAGTTTTTTTAGGTGGTCTGATGGAATTCGACTCTGCATTCCGGATTTTAGTACATTTTCTTATCGAAATAAAAAATACGCAAACAATTTTATCCTACAAAAACGTCAAATTGGTGAGCAAAGGGGTCTTGTCGTCATGCTGTAAGGCGTAATTTGCCTCTTCGCTTTGATTACCGTTGGCTGGAGAGTGATTCGTCATTTTTTCAAATGGACAGAAAAGATTAAAACGAAAAAAGAAGGCTATACTTTATCATCCCCCCGCCGCCCGTGGTTATTACTGTAAGCTTACCGGGCTGGCAATACAGGGTGCTGTATACTTTATTTTTATCTTTATTTATTTCACCACCAAAAGCGGCGCAAAGATTGAATTTACTTGAATGAATAATTGCTAAAAGATAACAAACAATAACAAAATAAATAAAAACAAGCAGAAAACACAATTTTTTAAGCATAAAAAGGGTCACTATGGTTTAGACAATGGTGAATTATTCAGATGGCATTTTAAGGAGGATTTGTAACTTGCGGCAGAGGAAAAGAGGTCCAGGGAAGGGATTTTTGAAGCCATGGAGGTAAATAAGGACGGGATTCGGTAGAACAGAGAGCGTTGAGATATGAAAAGACGGAATCGCGGAATGTGAAGGAGAGACTTATTTCTATATTGTTTACTTACACTGTGTTCGCGTGCCAATTTTTAAGTGAGCGCCTATTCCTCTTAGCTGGAAATTAGTCTTGCTTATTGTATTAGCATCGGTAAAAAAAGTAACTTCCCGTCCAAGCGGATGCTCAAAAACTGACACTAATAAAAGAATATACCAGACCATTCTGATATTCTTCCTCATCAGTCTAAAACCGGGCATTTATATCCCCTCATTCGACCCTCCTAACTACTAGGAAGCTTAAGTTTCTAAGCAAAATGCACCTGCGTCATACTCTACGGTGGCCCATGGGTTCCAGTCTTCCCTTCTCCTCTTAAACTTATCGATGTACCTCCTATCCATCTGCTAACACTGTCATCATTGCTTCACTTTTATTAAATTTTAAATATAAAATATAACGAAGTGTCCTAGTTTTATACTTATTTACCTTATCTTGCATCTTTCACACGAAAGACATAGTCTCAATGTGCTTCTGAAATACGCAAATGGTCCCTTGTAATGGTTATGGTTCACCCCCTGCAAATACCTCTGTAGGTAGCTTTGCAGTTTAAAATGTAGATGTGAATGACTCAGATAGTGAGCGAGTAATTTCCATAGACTTCATACATAGGTCAACGAGAGTCCCGAGGCCATAATAAGCCATAAAAAGTCTACTGATTCCCTGAATGACCTATTACACAACTAAGAATCATAGCCACTAGGTAACAGATTCGGTTTTATATTTCTCAATCTCAAGTTTGATAATATTAAGAGCTCGTATTAACAATAAGATATCACATAGTTTTTTACTTCGATGAAGGACACATTTTCAAGTCCAAATCCATATTAAAATTCAAAGCATCAAATACTGTTAACAGTAAAAGTAAATAAATAGAAAACTACAATCTCTCTTTAATTGTTGAGTGTGTCCTTTGAAACGTATTTCTTGTGCTACGAGAATTAGGTATGAATAAAATAAGATCAAAGGAAATACTACCCTAATTATAATTAGAATATTAATAATGAAAAACACTTTGTTTCTTCCACAAGTTTATATTTCTTTAAACAAGTAAATTGTCCAAATGAAATAAAATTGAAATATGCCTCTATTTAATAATTGAAAATTAGCTGTAGATCGGCTACCATTGTGCCTTGAAAGTGTGTGTCTCTAAGCTTAACAACTTTGCATCAAGTGGATTTAATAATAAATTATGGGCGACGTTAATTTGATGTCTTAATGCCAACGAGAGATTCATCTTTGGATTCGTAAAAGAATCCGCTGGCTAACCCCGAGGAGGCGCATTCTTTCCCAAACTTCGAAATGATACGGTCACGCCATCTCACTTGCCTCGCATTAGGGCACGAAAATAGAAATGTATTATGCTTCATAGCCGGCTTCCTTACCATGATTATTTCGTTTGGGCTCTTGATTGTCGTCCTTTTGATAGCACCGTCGCTGCTGGCACGTTCACCCCAAAATGCCATTAAAGGAACGCTTTCTTTTCAAATTTGACCGTGAAATAAAAGCAGGTTGCCGTGAGGGAAACGGGCTATTGAAAAGAAAAGTGGGAGGTCAGTCAGCCAGGCCAGGCCAGGCCGACCAGGTGAGGAAGGAGAAATTTTTCGGGCAGAAGCGAGGAGTTCGTGCCGAGTCGGGCGATGAATGGTTAAACCTGACCTTTTAGGATGGGGCGGAAGATCTTGGGACTCCAGGCATGCTCCACGACCTACCGAGCTTGTGGATGGCATTCACCGGTGACTTCAAAAGATTCCGGACGAAGAGATACCGTGGAAAATAAAAAAAAAGAAAAGCGAAATGACGGCTGTCCCATTCTGGGAAAATTTACATCACTCCATAGTGAGTCCGTGCATCTCCGATAGATGTCACCAGCG
This sequence comes from Ischnura elegans, assembly GCF_921293095.1. Taxonomy (NCBI): domain Eukaryota; kingdom Metazoa; phylum Arthropoda; class Insecta; order Odonata; family Coenagrionidae; genus Ischnura; species Ischnura elegans. The sequence continues at coordinate 43,937,182 of NC_060253.1, read as the reverse complement.
TCCGACGCTCGATTGATGGCGTCCCTCCAGGTCCTTAAAATTTATTTATGTTACGATTTTTTTTCTTCTCCTCTATGGCCCAAAATTCGATCCCTCCCACACCTGCGTTGTCGTTTCTGGTCGATTGAGTCGTTCGTATGAGTCTAAAGGTTGGCTAAACTTGAGAATTGAGTGGACTGGACACGAAAAAATGCTTTAAGAAATATTATATTGGTAGTTTCTATTTCACGGGTATTTTTTTTTTGACTGATTGGATGCGACCGCCAATTCTGCACCATTTCTCCACTATAGCGAATATGAATTTCCGCATGTATTGTATTATATTTTCCCAAGAACAATTATTTATTTTAAACTTATTTAAGTGACTCTAAATTGTTTTTATGTATAATGTGAGACGCCTTAGTTTTATATCCTCGGCTAAAAAGTGAATGTTTTGATATTTTTCAAAGAGTGTCGTACTTTAGTAACTTTATGCAAGCTTATATTATCGAAAACGGACAATTTTAAGCAGAAATTCGTCAAGAAACACAGCCCCAAAGAGTTCATAGGCTGCATAAATATTCCTCTCTTATTAATCGAAATAGTGAAACTCAGGGTTAAACTGACATTCGGGAATTTAAGATATCAGATGGATTAGCAATGAATTCACTTTGTGGAAATTCATATAAATAAGATACATACATCCATAGTAATTGTCCTGATTAAATAATTATGGCTCTTGTTAATGTCTTGTGACCGTTGAAACTGCCGAGCAAATGTATTAGTGTTGGAAATAAGTGCGGCCTTTTGTGTCTCATGAAGAAGTTAAGACATGATTTGGATATGGACTAGAACAAGTGTAGTTCATTGGAAGGTTACAAAGTGGGTACCTCCGGATTCCAAGCTTTTGGAAGGCAAATACAGCAAAGGAGAGCATGTAGTGTTATCTGTAAATAATGAAACAAAAGAACAAGGAGAGGAACAGGGTCGGGGTGTATGAAAGGGTGGCGGAGGTCCTTTGTGACACTCAGGGTGAGTGTTGTAGATTGGAGTGGGGAGATGAATGAATGAGGTGATGGAGAGGCAGAACTGGAAAGAGTGAAGGATAAAGTGGATGCAGAGGTTAAATTGACAAGGTGAACAGAGGATCGTGTGGAAAAGAAGGGTCCACCGAACGGGATTATTCTTTCTGAATGTTATAATTTCGTAAATCTCTGTACGTAAATTAAATGTAAATTACATCCAAAGAGTGATACGCTGAAACAATACGGCAAATTCCATACTTTCGGCTCTATGTTTGTAAAATTTCATTCCCGATTTGATAAAACTTCGTACAAGTTTTCATTAAAATTTGCCTTATTGTAAATAAAACCGGTTTCATCCGGCAGTGGAAGTCATAAGTCTTGACGTTGCTTATTAAAGACGGTTTTTTATTGAAGACAAATATTTGTAAAAAGGGTATCAGTATATTTTCGTGGTAATCATTTCGATATAGTGGTGAGTGTAATCCATAGAGTGTGTCGCAATTTTTAGCGGTGAAAGAACTAGATGGTATTGTTCTTTTTTTTTAGAACCGTATGTATTATTAATGCATTTGGATTGCGCTTACTATTCCTCTTTCGGCCCTTCAAATTTTCTCACTGCAACATATGTCTTCGGTGAGTTGATTTTAGGTTTTACCCGTTGTAGCTGAAAGTTAACTAAGTGCACCCAAGGCGATAGACCATTTTCCCATTAATTTTTTGCGGTAGAAATGTTTGAGTAGTATTTACTGCTTATTATGACTTTGATATATGTTAGGAGGAAGGGGCATTACTTTCAAGCTAGAGGAAACATCCGAAAGGTTTAGAAAAGATTGAGTGGTGAGATGAAAATTAATGATTAAAGCTTCAAAAATGGGCCTGACAATTTTTTCAAATACCACTGTACCTATAAAGCAAATGACACGATTACGGTTAAATTTTTGCTTATGAAGTTTTATTTGAAAAAACACTAATTTTTGTAGCATTTTTTATTCTTTATTATCGCTTTTTAACGTATGCACTGGTAAGAGGAGCGTGGAATGAATTGGAAGCTTTAGTAAAAGTGGGAGGAATGATGTTTAAACCTGTGAGATTCGAGGATGACCAGGAGTTGATTAGCCAGTGAGCGAGTGGCCTGCAGGCATATGGTATATGCGTTAGACAAGGGTTGCGAGTAGTATGGGATAAGGATGAATCACAAGAAGACCCAGATTTTGCTGTTTTGAGAAGCATCGTGAGCGAGGAATGTGAGACCAAAGATGAAGGTAGGTGGGGAAAAACTTGAGCAGGTAGAGCAATTCAACTATTTGGGCAGGACATTAGAGAAAAACGGATACAGCAGTAATGACATCAGGAAGAGAGTTGCGTTAGCTAAGGAGGCGTTCATTAACAATGAAGAAGACCTCTTGTGCAGGACAGTGCCAGGTTCATTTGCGAGAGCTATGCCCCCTCGGACAAAACTCACCCCAAATGTACCTCCTATCTAAAAATACCCTGAAATATTTATCAGCTGCACCATTCTGATTATTAAAGAACTTTATTATTACATAATGGTTTTTAGGAAATCATATTGAGCCAAGAATCGCTCTGATAGGGTCACCTTTGTTTAACCTTCAATTCAAACCGAGGTGGTCCCGTATGTCACCTCTTGTGTTCATGGCTTCTCCATGAAGGTAAGCGATAAGTTATAGCCCGTATGACATCCTCCGTGCAAAATTCAAATGCGTGCCATTTCTTAAATTTCCACAGACACTTAATTCGTGACTGCAAGGATTATTTTTTTGTCTTCTCTCGGCATACTTGTCTCGAAGTGTGCCCGATTCGGGACGTGCGTGACATATGGGCCTCTATGACGCCTATAAATTGACCCTTTGTGTTTTACGCCAAAGACGGTCATCGCTTCGAGTTGGCCATGGCTCAGATTGATGGGATTCTCAGTTGTGTTCTCTGATTTATGAATGCTGCACGGTCAGGGAATGATGTTTCTCGAAGCAGGATGTATTTTAGGAGGTCAACCGCTGAATACTATAAAAAAGCAGTGGAGCCCCGTCCACTTTTATATGATTGCTATCTGTGCAGTTCAATCATGCGTTTATCCAAAATTAAGTACCTTGGTCACGTTAGGAGTTAAAGATATATATAAATATATCAGTGAATGTCAATACAGATTTCACGGGTTCTAAATATTGTATCACCAACAATCGGTATCAATCATTTAGTCAACAGTCTCATAGTTGGTATAATGCAGCTCTCCACTCAGTTCTCCTATCAGCTAATATTTTCACGCCTATCTATTTCTTCTCTTTCACATCCTTTTTAGCTGTATTTATTTTATTCGCGGTTTTCCTTTTCCACCCATGCCATTTAGTTGTCCCTTGACGATTCGACGACTATCAGCCCGTGATGTCTATATATAATGGCCGATTATGTTGTTTCGTCTTCTCATCTTGGTTTTCACGAGGCTTCTCTTCTGTAGTACTCTTCGTAGGATTTCCTCATTGCTTACTCGGTCGGTCTATTCGCTCCTCATCACTCTTCTGTAGCACCGTATTTCAGAAGCCATCACCAGTGAATTTTTATAGTTGGAGCTATATTTTTCTTGGATATTAATTGAAATAATGGAGTATTTAGTGCTTGGTAAACATAGCCATAATACAATGAATTTTATTCCATTCCATAATCACGATGAACCAAATTGAATAAGGAATTAACAATGCGTTTGGCAATTTTTAAACCTTAGTTGATTTTATCTCGTTTTTTCAGACTAATTCCAATTTTTGTATTTTATCTTCCCGTGTCGTGATAAATATCTTGTTTTATCTTCCAAATGCTACGTGCTTAGCTTCTTATCATGTTTCTGGTATATTTGCACCTTCTTTGCTCTCTAACACACCTAATTACTTCTAAATTATCGTGAGATGCGCGTTTATTTTGACACTATCGTCTAAAAATATCTGAATTCACTGTACATTGAGATACAATGAGAAAAAGTTGATAATAGAAGTACGAGAGTCTGAATAACATATGGTATACATGATAACAAAGTTTTGTAATCTGTTGCATCGCCTAGTAGTGGTAGTGACACAGCTCGGAGGAACTGTTCCATTGTAGCAATTGGATTGCCATTTTTTCAATTAATGGAATGTCATCATAGCCATTTCTCCAAGTGGAAACAGATCTATTGGGATGAGGCCACTGACGCTTCGATAAGGAGGACAATCAATTACTACGCCCTCTGCTCGTGAGCATTGATGCCGGTTGGAAATTGCAGACTTGGCTGAGCGTGATTATCGCAGCGCATTGTGATGTGGTGACGGGAGCCTACGTTGAAACACAGAGGCAATCTACGTATCTCCAATGTTGTCTATGGAGAGCATCAAAATGTGCGAGAAATAATCGGCGATGGTTGGCTATGTTCGCAACAGCGATTATCTAGCCATTTTGACCTAATATCCTTGCGGCTTTCCATATAACTCACAAGTGGCTGTTTTGAAAAAACTTGAACTGAATTAACTTGAATGAGTTTCTTTTGTTTTTTTAAGCGATGGTTCCTAATTAATATTCAGTGGATCGCAGTTGTCAAAGAGCTTATCCAAAGTAGTCCGCAGTGTTATCAAAGTTGTCAGTAACTGGAGATCTTGAAAGCGATTCAACGCAATCGGAAAAATTTCGACTCAATTTTTACTACGGTGCGACACTTTACATATAAATATTTAGTGTAAAGCGACTTAAGTGTTAGTCCATTAAGTTATTTAGTTTTCAGCAATGTTTCCTTCTTTCATTTAAGAGTTCTTAGGGCTAAAAATACATCAATGGAACGTGTATCAAGTATTTGAATAAAATAAGTTACTACTCAAAATTTTTACCTAAAGATTTAGGTGTATACCTAATAAGTTTTCAAAACATCTACCAAATAAAGCCAGAATGGAACTCAAAGCAACAGCTCAGTTTTCAAATTATAAATATTGTACTGGAATATGGGTTTCCCGATCAGTAACAAGATGTAGGTATATAAATGAAATATTGAGAAAGCAAATCTGGAGAACGGAAAAGTATTATTCGTTATTTAACTTCGTTGCTCCCCAAAAAACTCAACATATTCGAGCTGAAAGTTTGTAGATCAGGATAGCACAAATATTTTGATTTTATATCATTTGTTGACCAATATTCTATAAACTGAGAAGCTTAATTTTTATGCCTGGTACCTGCATATATTAATTGGATGATCATCTATGCGTGGAATTCTAGGAGCATGGAGTTCCATCTGTATTTCATTATTGTAAAAAATTACCTACCTTGGGCACGCCATGAGCAAGAGAAAACTGCTAGGAAGTTAAATAAATAATGTAAATAAAGGGATAGTAATGTACCAAACCTAAAATTATAATATTTTGTATGCATTGAAAAGAGTGATTTCCATCTGAAATCTTAATGTGACTAAAATTTTCTTTTTATCTTTCAGGTGAGTCTCGGATGCCTAGACTGCTTTAAGCTGTTCACATAACACGGAGTCATAGTAAGTACACAATTTGGTGCCTCGTCTGCCACTTTTAGGAGCGAATCGTAATACCCGGTAAAAGCTGCGTACCCTAATGGGTATTACAAATATGATTTTTTTTTCAAATTCGGCTAATATCTTCTCTTCGCCAATTAGCTTTAAAATTTCGGAAATGTTTAGCGAAAAACGATAAAATAATTATAATTCAAATTTGTTTGATCAAACACTCCTTTTTTGGAGAATGGAGTATAACTTTGGAATTTAGTTGATATTTTAGACCAAATACCTCTGCTATATTGATTTTAATTGTAGAGAAATGACCTTATAGCTTGTCCCCGAAAGCAATTTTGTGGTGAAGGCAACTCATAGCCTCAAATTTCGCTATGCATGCATAAAAGAACGCGAAATAGAAATACTTCTCTCAAAAAAAAAGTGGCAAAATGAGGCACCCTAGTACACACCCACATGGTGCGATTACGCATTTCAGTGCGAGAAAGCTGGACAATTTTTTGTTAATTAACAATTTTCTGAGCATATGAGACATAAATATCTACGTTCTTCCTCTTTTTGAAATGGCAGATGAATGTGATCGTTGCAGCTGTTGATGGCCATATTTAGAGTTCATGAGGCGATTTAAATCAGATAGTAGACCAATTAAATGGTTTAAGGCTTGATTAGTTGGAAGCTCGATATGGCCATATCAAACCTTGAAAATGATATGATATGTTGAGACCATGGTTGGTAGTTGAGATTTGCATTGAAGTGTGGAAATTAACATTTGAAGTTTTTATCGTGGAAGCAGTAGACCCAATTAAATGTAAGTATTCACCCAAAATATTAATTTGCAAGTCAAGCAGAATAACTTCTAATGAAAAAATTCTGGTTTCTTTCTTGATTATAGGAGTATTTCACTTGAAAAATACTTCGCAGGAGGAAATCGAGGGGTATTGATTAATCGAGGAATTTTGAAATTCTCTAAATGACTCATTTTGAAGATAAATTGGAAGAATTTATGACATTTCTCGCTATTTGTGAATTAAATCCTTAATGTGGCGCAATTCGTATTTCGTTTATTGTAGAGTTCTTACCCTTGAGTTTTGCTGCTTGAAATGAATATAGCACATGCTGTCATTGCAGATGGATTTTATCTAATGGCTTGTATCTTTAAACATGCAGAATTTTTTTTGAGGAAAACGTAGTTTTATTTTATTATTTTAATATTTGTGAGGGCAATGCAGGAATCATCGTGTAGAATTGGCAGACTTTAATTTCTGTGAAGATTGTTTTCAAATCTAATGTGACTGTTGTCGTTTACTGAGTCAATGCCTGCGGGGACAGAGAAAGTTATACGGAGTAACATTTGGCTGGTAGTTGTGAATCTAACACAAAAAAGGCATATTTGGAATTTCTATGGTATTCTGTGATATTTATCGCTAACCTTGGCGCTAGTGAACGCGTCACCGTTTGAATAATCCAATCATGGCCCTTGGCTAAGTGATTAGTTAGTAATAGCAGTCATCGACAAATTGAAAACCCTTTTTCATGTCCAGAAATGATTCAGTACAATAAGAAAATTTATTTGAAGGAGGTATTTTCTGGAAGGTATTAATTAATTAGCAATTGATTTTTGCATTTAACCTTTAGAAAAGGCTGGCCTTAAATAAGGAAAGTTAATGGTCTTTCATTTCTTGGCGGTTTTCCAGCCAATTTGATCTCTACATTAATAGGTTCCTGTGAAATTAGTTTCCTATCGGGGTGAACAATATGTTTTTTATCATGAAGGGTTTGCCTAATTTCATGGATTGCAGTGCAAAATGTTTGAAATATTAGTATGATATTTCCGTAAGTTCATTCGTATTTAATTAAATCTCTCTTTTATCGGAGGAGTTGAAGAAATAAAAACTTTGAATTGTCCGCATGTTTATTTATTTCGTCCGGCCAAGATTTCGTTATAGCGCAAACAATTTCAAGGTGAAAAATTCACTTAATGAGGCTCTTAATCGCAATTTATAAAATTAAATCGGTGTATGGCAGAAAAATAAAATGAAATCATGACTATTTAGCCATTCACCTTGAAAGTTCAACGCTGTAACAAAACCATGGTCGGACAAAATAAATCACAATGTGAAAAAGGCAAATTTGTATTCCTTAACCCCTTCTGACCTGAAACTGTATTTTTCGCAGAAATATTGCGTTCAGCTCATTCTTATACTGAAATAGAACTGAAAAATATTAATCCTTTCAAAAAATTGTAATTGCCGTGTTAGTTACCCCTATTATCATCCATAATATGTAAAAATAATGCTACAATACAAGAAAAGTGTTTCATGCAAAGATAAAAAAATGGCATGCATGGGGAGTATTGATGTTGTATAAGGGGTCAAGAAGTCAAGGGGTACAAATGATTTTTTTTCAACAGAGTTTGGTAAAGTTATTTGTTAGAAGAAATACACAAAAACTTGGTGCCAAGGGATACGAGTGAGTCTCAGTTCTGTACTGATATCGCGTGGAAAATAAAATACACTACTAAAAATATAATTGATCTCGTTTGTTTTCTACGCCTAATTTCTGCACCCAACTCTTTGTAGAAAAGAGAAATCACTTGTATCTCTTGGTTTCTCATCCACTCATATAAGGTCATGTTATTGAAATCAATGAATAAATAGTATTGAATTATCATCAATGAATGTTACTCACCTTCCTTTATGCCACTCATATTAGATTAACACCAAAATGGAATACTTCGGCATCAACCACACCTGAGACTCAAGAGAGATATGGGAAATAGCTTAGAATGTTCAAGCGCATAATGTATAGAATACGATATAAGCGGCGCTCATCACTTGGGGAACCTCTTCTTCTTGCGATTCTCTCCGTCGCGTACTTTGCTGGATTATTTAAGTACGGTCCATGCATTCTGCATCTTCAAAATATGCCTCATTTTATCCGTTTTAACAGCTGCAAGACTTTGCTTTGCCCATCAATTCACTGCCGGTGTTGACCCAGCTGCTCAAATGTTTTCGAGGTCAAGTATTTCGTTTAACAGTGACCGCAGCTCCCATGTCAAGCCTCGCCGCTTGAATGGTCAACAATGCTAATTGAGTTACCCACATGAAGTACGCTCATTCTTTATTTGGTAAGGTAGTTATTTTAATTAATAAGGAAATATTTGAAGTTGAGATCCATGAGAAAAGGGATGTTTATTCGTCGACCTCGCAATCAGGAATACCTCTAAGGGAGCTGTGAATGAGGGACTCTTGCCTTCCAGTTGAAATTTCCTTAAGTATGGGGATTTCCAAGGAAAAAAATGCGAAAGCTGTGGTGATAATATTTTATCCATGTCCTTTGGTATGTATTTGTTACCGAATGACCTTAAGTATAGAATGTCTTATTTCTACTTGTATGTAATATCGTATGCGGATGAAATAATTGTTCGCACGAAGAAATGTTTTAGCCGTAGCTTTTCATTAATTTTTTGTTCGTATTATTTCATTTGCTTATTTTGACGTACTTATGGCTTTTATTACCTGCGGTATCCAATCAAAATTAAATATATGTCAGGGTTAATTATTTATAAATGTAGCATTTCGTATTTTAAATAAGTTTTATGGATGGGTAGCCGTATTAAACAGAAGTATTAAGAACACTGAATAACATGTGATGTAAAAAAGCTACATATAACATGTTTTACGAAAAAGTTACAAATCTGTGTAGCAGATACATGTAACGCTGTGCTATAAAACAAAAGTTCGAGTTATACAAATTTTTGGTTTCGCGCATCGTGTGGTAAACCAAAAACTTGTTGTATAACACAAATTTTTGTTTTAGTGTAACATAATGTTACTTGCAACATTTTACACGGAGTTGTAACTTTTCTTTTTCGCAATACATGTGATAACATAACTTGTTTACGTGACATATTACTCAGTGTAAACGCAGATTTAATCGTACTTCCATTCAATTTTATATCCTCTTTTCGTACTTTTATTCTCCATAGTCTCTGCCCCGCATGATTGCACAACGTTATGGCTAGACCAAGCGTATCATTGCCATGTTGACCTGTCGCGGGGGCCGATGCTGACACTATTTCTGCTGTTTTCTCGTCGGCCTGATTGTTGATTCATTACGTTGACAGCGTCATTCAGAACTGCCACGTAAAATTCTTCGACAATTTTCAGCGAAGAATGATGCAAAAGCGACATCCTAGATTTATTGTATAGTATGGATGACTTAGTATTATTTAATTACCTCTGAATTTAGTACGTAACCGAGTTTACCAATGTTTAATCTCTATTGTTGAGAGAGTGCTAACCTGCTTTATGCATGCAATGGTATTCTACGTAACTCTTAAAGATGAAACTTAGTTATAAATAATTTATGTCAAACATTATTGGTTTAGTATCAACACAAGCGTATCAGTCATTCCTATTTCATCTCCCCATACTTGAAAAAATGACAATGGTAATTATAATTGCACTTTAAAAATTAACTTTGTTGGTGTTGTGTACTCCGTTGGCACCCAGGTTGACACCCGTTGGCACCCAGGCCCTACTTCTCCAATACCAATTACTCCCATGTCTGAATACAAACGAAGTGCCTGACACCTGACGGTCTAAAATGAAAGCTCTGAAATGGTGGTTTCGTGCAAAAAGCAGGTGTTATTTTGATGTTTTCTTCGGAGTTAGTAAAGATTGCGAATAATGTTATCAAAATTTTGTGACATGGCTTACTAAGAATATGTTTTCATAAATTTACTTAAATTTAAATAAATTTTCAGAAACGAAAGTTACGTCTAAAAAGCAATCGATATGCGTGCACTTTGCGGACCGCTCAGGGTCATCAGCATCTTTCCACCTGGAAAATATAATAATAAAAGTTTGTTGCGTTCACTAATATATTTAATAAGGCACGGCTTGGTTTCATAGCACAGCTACATCTTCAGGTGAAGAAGTAACTGAAGGTGTAACTATGTTCTGAAATCCGGGTCGTACCTTTTTAAATAAACTAGTGAACCTTAAAAGTTTTATTCTTCCATTTTCCATAGATGCAAGGTTTCGTACAATTGAGCCTGAAGTTATTAGTTGTATGTTTACACCATCTCAAATCAGACTTTCACCTAATGCTGCATTATATAAGGATTGAGGCTTGATTATTTGATATTACTTGATCGGAATTGAACGATTTCATGCCTTAAAGGCTGCCATCCAGCATCAATATATTTCACTAGCCCAACGACTTCAATTGTCGAGGCCATTGTTAAATTAATGAAAAAAAACACCATTTTGCGATACGTACACGAATATTACAATAGAAGATCCTCAATTAACGCCTTATAATGTGTTGTCGATCACCGAGCATGGGTTTACAGAAGTCGCCACTCGCGTAGCTGACGGACAATTACATCTAGTTTCACGGGAAAATTTATTTTTTATTTATCTCAATCACCACCTGAAAACAGCACAATGGGGCCTTTACATCGGGGGTTTAAATGATCAACAATAGACGATCACACACACCAATGTTCTGGAAGAGTCAACATATCCAGGCTGGACTCGAACCCGCGACCTTCGGTACGGTAGGCGAGGACCTATCCCCGCCGCCACCGATAAGGTCTAATAAGGGGTGCCAACCAAAATTTATATTAATGTTGATGTTATTTCTCAAATTAATAACCTTTCAATGGTATTCCTCGCATTCACAAAAATTATGATGCAAAATATTGGAAAAAAGTGGATCGCATTGCAGTCATCACAGCGCCGAGGATATTCTTGAAAACCGATTAAAATGTGACCGAAGTGGCAACAGAAATAAGCCTTCTTAGGGATGGAATTGGGCCTCTTCCATGTAGCTCTACGTAGCCACGTTTGTAACCGATAGCCTCTACACTGGCGATGGTGCTGCTACCATCGGCCATTGGTTTCGTCAATACGTTTTCAACCTTTCCCGTAGAGTCCTCCTCGCCTGACTCGTTCCCATTTGCTTCTCAAACGACGCTGTTGATCTCATTCCGGTTTTAATACGGCTCTCATAGGCACTCCCATCAGTGTGCGTGTGTGTGCACGATGCATCACGATCGCGCAACGCGCTCTTTCAACGCCGTGGTTGCTCGTTCGCGCTGACTTCATCCCCGATGCACTATGGTTCTCATTAATACGTACACTCACTTCACGGCGGGCGTGCGATGGGGCGTGTAGGCTCTGGGCTTGGCGCCCTGTTACGCTTGTCATCGCATTTTAATACGCTCGATTATTTTCGCAAGCTGGCCGCAATCCAGCTGTACTAACTTGACGCGGACTACAGTCATCGGCCAAGGGGATTGCATAGAGAAGGCCCAAAGCCAACCCAAAGAATGCTGATTTCTTTTGCAATTTCGGTCGCATTTTAATGTTTACAAAAATGTGCGCGCCGCAGTGATGAGTGCAACGCGATCCAAATTTTCCCAATATTTTGCAGTATGTTTGTCATCGCGAGGAATAGCATTGAAAAGTAATGAATTTAATAGATCACATCATCATGTGCATAAATTTCGGTTATAAAACCTTACCCCGTAAAACTCGGATCAATGTACCCATCAGCGACATTAGTGGTGACTTTTGTAAACCCATTTAAATGCGCTGTGCGTGACAACACATTTAGAGGCCAACTTGATGATCATCGTGTAATATTCGTGTTGTAGACATTGATTTCATCTACATTTACGTAGTGCCCAACGAACCTTCTCCATAGAAGTGTGACGGAAAGTTCAATAAGACCAACCTGTAACCTGTGCGATAATACCAATAAGGTATGCGTTGTGCGTGATCTGTTATCTTAGATTCAACCTAGCAGTTATTTATCCTCTTTGCTCTTTGGGGAAAATTAAACACTTTCCCCTCCATCAAAACATGTCTCTTGAAAAGAGAATCTAATTAGTAGATATAATATATGATTTTAATGAATAAAATCAACAGATTTAGGCGTTACTTGGTGGAACGATGAGATATTCATGGTTAAATAAAAAACACAGTACTATTCCACAACCTTATATTTGCAGTCTACTAGTTTCAACGTTACAACGTCATTATCAAGACTAATTGATAATGACGATAATGAAATTGATAATGACGTTGTAACGTTGAAACTAGTAGACTGCAAATATAAGGTTGTGGAATAGTACTGTGTTTTTATTTAACCATGAATGATTTTAATGGTTTACAAAAGTCGCCACTTGTGTCGCTGTCGCTGACGGACTAAGTTTACGAGTTTCACTGGGAAATAGGTTTAATTAGCGGTTTTAACAGCAATTTATGTCAACTATCCTGTGATTTATCAAATTCATATAGGCTCAATGCTATTCCTTGGAATTACAAACAATATACTGCAAAATATTGGAGAAAAAAAGGATGGAATTGCACTCTTTTCACCGCGCCGTTGGCATTTTTGAAAACCGATTAAAATACGGCCGAAGTGGTAACAGAAATCAGCCTTCTGTGGGATGGAATTAGGCCTTGTCTTTATTCTCCCCTTGAATTCCACTATCACCGTGATTCGCAAAAAAAAGTGAGCCATGTGGCTGTTCCAGATTTGAAATACATCACTTTTTTGACATCCAATGTCGGATATGAAGGAATAATGCTTTGAAACTTTCCACATAAATCTGTATTCCAGAGGAATCAACATGTTTTACCTACCTGAAGCATCATTTGCAGTGCAGTGAAACATGTTGACTTCTTTTAAATTGAGAGTTTTGCGGAAAAGTGCAGGCGGTCTATCAGCCTCCACCATTCATTATAACCAATGCCATTCGAGGAAAAGCGCACTTTAATGAGCATTAGAAATTTAAACAATTACAGTGGGATAGAAATTATACACTGATGTCATGGTAAAATTATCCGTGCCGGAATGCACTTTCCATAACTTTTTTTAGAATTAAAATATTAGTACTGTTTTTTTACTAGTAATTATTTACACTAATTTTTTTTTTTTTGGCTACGAATGTATGTATAAGAAATTTTGAGGCAACAAAATTGATAAAAGAGCTGTTATTTAACTAGTAAAAAACAGTAATTACTGTGTTTTTTTGAATGTCTTTTGTTAGTCAATGCCGGAAAGGCGTTCCGGCTCATCCCTCTATCAGGACACCACTGATGTTATAAAAAATTACCTTTAGTCTTTTGATAGAATATACCTATACCGTATTAGTACCAAATATACCACCTACCTTTAGTTCAAACAGCATTACTCACATGTTTTTCAGTTTTTTAGGGTAATGCGTTCGTTTAGTGACGGTTATGCAAATTTATTTCGACTGAGTTAAGAGAATAAGTTTTGATTAGCATTTATTTTTAACTGCACTTATTTAGTCACATTTATTTGTGACATCTAAGTCTGCATACCATTAACAAGCATATTCATTTGAGGGGATCTCTCTCCATTGACTTACAATCGGGCTGCGTCGGGGTTTATGTTAGAATCTCAGTATCGAAGGCCGTTCATCTTTGCTGGGATGTTGCCCAGACCACCAACGTCGACCCGACGCTTTAACGAACAATAAGTCAGGCGCCTTCTTTTAGCTTTGCATTCAAATTGAATTTTTATGTGTAATCGTGGATATAATTTCAAAGAAGACCAATGAAATTCAGGTTTAAATGTTCATGCGTGTGAATTGAATGAATGAACTTAATACACAACGTCGTCTCCTTCTTAAATATGAAGATTTTTGTGTAAATCTATCATGAAGTTTTTTTCCCTGCAGTTAATTTAAAGAAATACTTCAGAACTAAATGGTTATATCTCTAATTTGTAATTCCATCTGTTTTGGGAAAAGTAATATTGCGTTCTTTGACATTCAAGCATCAAAAACAGGTGCATTGCCAACATTTTTTACTTATAATTTATTAATATGAAACTGTGGAAGGAGATCGAATAACCAAAGTTTTTTCTCAATTGTCATTTGGAATTTAACCCAAATAATGAGATAATGAGTACGTAATTTTTATTTTTCTCGTACAAAATGCGAGATGTGATTTGAATTTGCGAGATGTATTTGAATTTTATTAATACCGAATGTCGATCCAATTTTTTCGGGAAACTATCTTTATTTGATCAAATATGGTGTTGATAAAATTTGCGTAACTCATTGCCCTTTGAGTCTTCAAGCTGTCATGTCTGGCCCATTTTACAGAGTGTAAAAATAATAAGTAGTTGATTACCACGAAAATAAATTGTATTGGGGCGTATCCTGGCCCCTGGTTACCGACTTGCTATTTGCGATTAACCGCTTAACTTGTCCTTGTGCGGTTTTCCATGCATAATATATAGTTGTTGATAGCTCGGGGCATTTCAAGTGAAATTTTACCTTTCATTATTCGAAAAAATAGTTTTCGATTTCAATTTAGTACCTATCTCAGCACCTAAGAGTGGTCGATAGTGACAGCAATACTTTTTTAATTTTTCGCTTAAAAAGTGAATAAATTCAAAATAACTCTCGTATTTATAAAAGTATATTCTCATATAAAAGTTTAACATTCTTGTGCGTATAAATTGCTATACTGAATTAAGTGGAAATATTTCAAAGCACATCAAAATAGCTAAACTTTATGGTGGCACTTGCTGAAACTTTTGTTAGCTCTACCATTACTAAAATATTTTTACGGTTTTTTAACTACACTATTATACGATTTTTTTATCGTTTTGCTTTTATAATTTTATCAAGTTTGTATTTTAAATCGGCCGTTTTTGCATTGTCACTAGGCAAGGTATTTTGTTTGAAATAAGTAAAAATTCATTCGGGTTTTAACGGCAATAGAGTGCACATCGCATTGAGTTCGGTGTTATTATTTAGCTGTTTCATTAAAGTAAAGTTTTAAGTTTTAATTCGTATGGAAAGCTACCTTTCTTTTCAATGCTAATTTTGGCGTAAATCTGACGAGGTTGGAGTGTTTTTGCAATTTACTACATCGATCATGGCAGTGCCAACCGGGTTCGGTTACTGCCCTTGTAGTTCCTGTTGTAGTTCGTGCATTGAGTTTCCTCTAAACCGGAATACATCACTCGCTGCCAATATTACCGTCTGCGTCACAGGCTGTGATTAACCCAAGTGATTCGGGCGAGCAACTCTACCGTCACTCACGGCTTAGGTATCGTAGGACTGCCCGCCCCGCGGACAGACACCCTGTGTATATCCGTCGCCGCCTTTGTTTAATTATGCAACACCGGCGCGGAGTAGCGCAAGCGAGGCTTTCACCCCAGCCGAGATTTTAAGGTGGGATACACTGAGAAACGGAGTAAATGCTATTTTCACGGAAAATGTAAAAGTATGCACTGAATTGTTGAGACCTTAAACTTGTAGAATTCCATTTTAAGTTAGGAAAAGTAACAACTTTGCTTTCTAAAACTTAACCTTTACTTGTCGACTATTTTCAATTTACTGTATCGTTTTAAAAAGAAATAGTCCTGAAAATGATACATTGTAGTGAAAATAGTCGACGATTATAGGTTAAGTTGTAGTAAGAAAAGCTGTTATTTTTCCTAACATGACATAAAAGTATGCTCCTGTATCTTGCACATTTTCGTCGATTGGCGATAAAGATAGTCCTTTTACGCACAATGTTATCGGTAAATTGCGCATAAAAATGTAATTTTTATCCAGGATATTGCTAAAGAAAATATATATCGCTTTAGAATGTAGATACCGCTTCATACAAAATAACGAGTGTTTTTACTGTATGGCATAAAAATTATCGTAAAGTCAAGTTGTGCGCACATCTCTAGCCTTTTTCGAGATACCAGCCATATTTTCTTGAAACGACCTCCACGGTCGGCTCCAACTACTATAAAAAGTTCTAATTTACAAATATGTATATGCATTGGATTTTCCATATTACATAAATCGTAATTTTAATTACTTAAACGTATTTATTGTATGACAGCAGCATTAATTTCAAAAATGTTTTGAAATTAATGCTGCATGATTTGAATTTGCTCCATGTTCAGTAGAGGAAAACGGATACACCAATAAGGATATCATGAAGAGAGTTTAGTTAGTTAAGGAGACGTTCATGAACAGGTAAGATCTGATGGAAGATCGTTACATAAGAGTTTAAGGAAAAGGTTAGTGAAGAGTCTGTTCTGGAGTGTAACGCTATACGGTGCGGAAACTTTGACATTTAGGAAGGAGGACGAAATCTGCAATTCGTCAAGAACTGCTACGAGCGAGCTATTGGCGTCATGCAGCTTTTCAAAAATTCGGCTTGGAACCGACGGTGAATAGAATACGTGCTAAGCATACTTAAGTTTCTTGAGCCATTAAGAAAATGCACCTTCCAGAGAGACACGGAGAACATCATCTAAGAACAATACGATGCGTCTAAGTCTGACAGAAATGATAATGTAGGAGTCATATTTTACCGAACGGTTTGGTCTTGGAATTTAGAAATTCATTTGTTACCGAAACAATCATGAAGTTTAATAATTGCAACTCAGTACGCGTATCTCGTTTTCTATTTCTCTTTAACACGAGTTTTCTTAACTTGTTTCATCATTTTCATCGATGGAATCTTGTAATTCATTTTTAACTTATCTCCCATGGATTTTTGCACATTTGCTTGCTTCGAATGAAAATACAGTATTCAATAATTAGACATTTGAAATTTTGTTACAATATGCTATGGTAGTTAATTAATAAAATTTTCATATGGAAAAATAGTTTTGAATTTGATCAGTTTATGACGTTAGTTATCCATTTTTTGGTATAAATTACTTCAACAGCTCCGGTTTAATCGATTTCATAATTCACCAATAAAATTTCAATAATTAAAATAAAATATAAAAAGATAAAAAAATAAGCTCTTTCCAAATGCAGTTTACAATGCCCTAAAGAGGAAAAAAAGTAGCTTCTTGTCACTCGAAGAATAAAGCGTGCGTGGTGATTAGATTTAGATATTAGAATTGCGTGCTTATCCTTTCTCTCTCATCCTTCGCTAACACTGGATATATGTTACATTGGTCCCATAACAATTCCCGTGCCTTTTGTCCCCCTTAGTGATATTTTACGCACGCTAAATTCCAAAAATTCTGTTGAAGAGGTGGTATAAAAATTCATCGGCAGCCGGTCCATTACCAGGGTATATAAGAAAATACTCTGAGTGAGAATTAAGGATCGTCATTGTCGTCCTACTCTCTCATCAGGCTCTTCTACTGTCATTTGTGATAACCATTATGAACGCACACGCCTTATTCTCCGAGCGATGGAAAGCTTATTTTTTACATTTTAGTAAATTTTATATAGCTCTTATGAGAGAGTGTTCTTATCTTTTTTATATTATATCTATTTTCTTCTTTTTTTGTAAATGGCTGGTGTTCTAACAACCCTGCCACACGCCTGTAGTGGGGTAGAGTGTAGATGTTGACAAAAAATACCGTTGAATTTAACGCAAAAACACCTAAGGCATGCTGGAACATGCATATTTCACGACGTTGAGTGGTATTTTCCACACTTTTAACTAATGCACATCCCGTGGTTATGTCGTATTTCCTTCTCTTCCCAAATCGGAGGCTTTAAATAAAAGAAAACCCTCGCATCGCGGCTCTGCGGGGCCGGAAAGTGTCGATGCGCATTCCGGCGCATAAAAAGAGAAAGTGAGGAACGTGGGAAAATCTTTTGGAGGAAGAGGTGAAAGGTCTTGGGAGGGAAAGGGTTGGAGCACTAAGGGCGGTCATCTTGAGGTCAAGCGAGGTGCCGTGGCGAGAGGGTCCATTAATTCACGACTGCTTCATTGCCCAAGTGGGGGATGGTGACAAGAAGGTCTCATTCAGAGCCAAGTTAACCGCCTGCTTTCACCTTCTCATCCTCAAGATCATTCTTCCATCCCAGCCAGCCCTCATTTTGAACGATCAGAACTCTTCAAGGAGCCAACTTTCTGGCTCTAATTGATTTTTCGAGCATTGAAATAAACAGTTGAAAATTTCACGATTATAAACTTTCATTCCGACCTAGGTTTCGATAATATTGCATCATCTACAAGGTAGACAATAGGGTGGTTTCCTATTATTTTTTTATTGCCTAAATCGAAAGATCATTACTCCTGGAGTACGTATTTCGCGCTGTTAGATTTTTAAATGACGATATCTATTTTTTGCGATTAAATGAAAAGTGAAAAATTTCAAGCGCGCAAAAACGCGACGCGTAAGTAGGAAAGTCCATGCGACGCATTTCTGGTTCCCCCTCTCTCCTTGTGAAGTGACCTTGATCGAGGCTCTGAGCGCTGATAGGACGCAGGATGCTAGCGGATAGCTGAGTACCTTGCTGAATGGTAGCGCTTGGCTTAAAAAATATTTATTAATACCTTATCAAACGAAGAAAACATTCCGACCTTAGCCAGTTTTAATAGGTGATTATTAAGACATGTTTCCCTGAGCTCTGTGCCTCATGCATGCATTGGTAACCTCAGACGATGTATAACTCCTATCCTCTCGTGTAGAAACTAGGTCCCTGTGACGTCACGCGGAGTGGAATTGCATGGGCGCCAATCTGGCCTTTTTCAAATGAGGATAAAATTTGACCCTTGTCATTCGTCTAAACCGGTATTTCAAAACCAAATAGTTTGTGTATTATGAATACACTAATGGTGGGTAACGAATCGCAATCAATGCCTATCGTTTTCTTTGATGAAGGAAACTACCCTATTGTACAAAGTTAGGAAATGGTACCATTTTCTACCTTGAAGATGATGTAGTAATATCGAAAGTTATGTCGGAGTTAAGTTTTATAATCGTGGAAAATGTCAAGTGGTCATTTCATTTTGGAAAAAGAAATTCCACTCCATCACGTTTGGATCTTCGGATTTAATTTTTTGAATGGTTAAAAATCAAGATGTAATAGTTTTGTCGCTGGTGAAAATTATTTGGGTGGACAAGAAGCTTCTCTTTCATTCAATTAGAAAGAAGTAAAACCTACAAATCGTGTGAAAAAAGATTATATGCGAATTATGTGAGAAAATCTTTTTCCTGATTCCCGCCGCGATGAGCTCCGACTCGGGGATCATCTTTAGGTCTGCTTATATCAGTAACATGCGAAAATATAACTAGGTGGGGACCCAGAGAGAATTTTACCCTCAAATCATGCGTTTGGTCAATTATATGCTGTAAGTGTAAATTAATAGTAGCTGTTAATATTTAATGATATCAATTGAATTTCTAAAGTGATCGTATGACCTTGTCATAAATGTCAGCTCTATCGTCGGTCACGGTCAAATATATGTAAAATTCGGATATCTGTGCTATGGTATCTTCGCAAACTCAAGTTGAGGTAGGCATCAGCCATTTTCGCTGTGATCGTAGAATTATATTCTTAGCTAACATAATAGCTGGAAAAACAGTTTTTCCTCAAGAAAGCTGAACTTGAAGGAGCGACATGCGGGTTGGCTAGCTAATATTTGCTTTTGCAATCCGTTGGCACGAATGAAGCGGAATAAGGCCAATGAGGTACTTAATTGCACACTGTGATGTACCACTTAATCACGCAACTCAGCGTGAATTATGGTACTGTTTGTAATTTTATTGTCACTTAGCTATTCATTAGCGTATTTAGTTTAGATATTTTCCGCATTCAGCGACGGTAATCAATATGTCGACCGATCATTGTATTGATGGCATCCTTGTTCTGAAGCTGGAATAGCATGACTTCTATTAAAGGTGACAGTAAGGCTTCACTCGTGCGTGTGGACAGCTCAAGTCAAGGGAACATGAATCGAATGAGATCTTGATTCGTACGCAGAATGAGTTGATGCCTATGGATATATCGTAAGCGGCAATTGTGAATTTATCTATACTGACGAAGTATATCATTACCGATTACTTTATTTTGAATTTTTACTTATTAAAGATCAAAGGTACGTCGAATATCGATTTAATCTTTTAATAAAATGAGTTTTTCTCTCATTTTCCTGATCTCTGTATTTCATATCAAATTTGAATCTTGAAGTGTAGGTTTAAAAAGTGAAATTTTGGTTCTTTTCCCCAAGTTTCGGTTCATTTGTTAACCATCATCAGGCCATGGAATGAAAATTAGTGTATATTTTGTTGCAAAAGCATAATTAATGAAGAAGATAATATTCTTTACAATAATATAGTAAAAAAACATTCAAATGAACATTAACAAAAAAGAAGATACAAAAATATCGTGAATTTCAATATTCTATTATTTCCAATACAGTGCAGATGATTGAAGTCTCCGGAGTACTTTCCAAACTTTTGCATGAATTCAGTTGTGTTTACAATAACATTACTTTGGAAAGTCTAGCTCCAAAGAAAAATTTGACAAAGCTCCCAAACATCTTTCATAGACACTTAATAGGATAGTTTCCTTCATTAAAGAAAAGAAAAGGCGTTGATTGCGATTCGTTACCCACCATTAGTGTAGTCATAATATACAAATTATTTGGTTTTAGAAATACCGGTTTAGGCGAATGTTAATGGTCAATGTTAACCTCATTTGAAAAGGGCCAGATTGGTGCCCATGCAATGCCACTCCACGTAATATCACAGGGACACTGATGCTATACGAGTAGTCAGGAGTTTTACGCCGTCTGAGATTACCAATGCATGCATGAGGCATAGAGCTCAGGGAAACATCTCTTAATAATCAGTTATTAAAATAGCCTATGGTCGGAAAGTGTCCTTCGCTTGATGGGGTATTAATAGCCCTTATTTAAGCCAAGCCCTACCTGCCATCAGGGTACTCTGCTACCTGCTGAGCGCTTGAAAATTTTCACTTTTCACTTTATCGCAAAAAATAGATATCGTCATTTAAAAATCTAAAAGCATAAAATACGTACTCCAGGAGTAATAATCTCTCGATTTAGACAATTAAAAAAATAGGAAACCACCCTATTCCAATAATACAAAAGATAAATATACGTTGACTTTAATGATTCCAGATGCAAAATCTAATTCATAAGGCTAAACTATGTAAGTAAATGGTAAAAGTCAACTGTATCACGCTCCATAACGATTTTCCCTCCTCGTACGACAAGCGGTTAATGTGAAAGTTTTCCCGCTGGCTACTTTTTGGTCAATCCATTTCGTGTTTTATTCTGTCCACAAAAAATTTCCTTTGACATGCCGCTTTCAAAAGTGAGTTCAACGCCGTGAACTCTGTTGATTTGGATAAACGGAAGTTGGTGATGACATTTGCTCCCTGGGTATTGACACGCGCTGCCTATTTGAGTCCTTCTCTGTCGACGATTTGGTTTATCTCGACCACCATGCGTTGAAAATGGAGAAAAAATCTGGCCCTTCCGAATACTTGGAACCCGTTGGGTGGTTTGATAATGTTATGATGCACAACATACTTTTTGTAAGACCTGACGAAGCGTACTAGAGAGCTTTAAAATGTATTACGCCTTGTGTGTAAATTTATAGGTCCTTATTTGTACTTCCTTGAGTGTCTGTTTAGTACCTTTTAACCGTCATTAGACAGGAGTTTTCTTTTAAAGTTTCTTTTTTCTTTTTATAGCTCATGGGACCTAATTATTTGTGAATTTTTCTGTTGACTTTAATGGATCGTTCTAGTTTAAATGATATTAATTCTTTATAGAAGAGGGAGAGAACCCATTTTATGGCAGAGGTAACCCACCAATTAAAAAAAGGGGATCGGGCTGGTGTGGTGGCTAGTGTGTTTGCTTCCCATACCGTGGACTCGGGTTCAAATCCCGGCGGTGGCAGTGAATTTTCAGAGATTGCTCGATCCCTGCTCGAAATTTGTGTGGCGGGCAGGCGCAAGCGCAGCACTCCGTCCGTCGAATGGGGCGCTAAGCCGTGGCTCCCGGGGGCCTTTCGTTAGGAGCTGGTTGGTGCCGACGCCGGGTTTCTTTCCACACTTCGTTCCATACTATTCCTTCATGGCGCAAATGACCTTGTCGGACGGTCGCCTCCTCCAAATGCATTATCATATCAGCAAAAAATAGTAATACAGCAATATTTAAAATAACTATCCATATACATGTGATTAAAATGCTCGAATTGAAAATATGTATTATATACTAGTAGGCTACCCGGCGTTGCCCGGGAAGGATAGAGTGTGAGAAACTTGGAATTCTTTGTCCAATGGCAGGATATTTGGGCAAAGGAACAAATCAGGTATGATGAGATTATACATATGTAACAGCAAGTAATGGAAAAAACTGTTTCCGTATGCCGTGCACGGAATCACCTTGTACCCCGCTCCAAAACATTGATCGTTATGCCTCAGCATGTGCGTTGACCACAAACGTCGTGTGAACGCATGCCCCCGCAAAAAAGTTTGCACCTTGACGATTAATAATTAAGTGTAAAAATCTTTAATTTTTTTTCTCTTTTTGTGCCTGTCTAAATGTACGCCTACCCAGCTGGATGTCCAACTACAGAAGTTGTAATGACGTGACGTAACAAATGGTAATGAGAAAGCGACGCTAATTACGCGTCGGACACCACCATTTGTGGCACTACGGGCTTTGGAAGGATGAGATGCGCCTACGTAATAACTTTGGTTTCGATCCGTGCAGACGTATGGAAATGCATTGTGAACAGACAAACAAGCATTCCTTTTACATGTATTAATTAAAATATAAATATCATCTGCAACTAAATGAACGAGGAAGTGTCTGCTGACTTCGAATTCCCTTGTCCAGTTCCTTCACTTTCAATGGCTGGTGGCGAATTTCTTTGAAGTGCCTCCGGCGCGCTTCGAATTATTTCGCAGCAGCGGTCGTTATCTCATTGATGCCAACGCTCGCACGTGTGAGGTCACGAATGCGTTAGAGCGTGAATTTGCGTGATCCACGACCCACAGAAGACATTGGCAAGGGAATGAGTGAAATACTAAGCAGGGTGGTGATAATGGAGAAGACTCGCTCTTTTCCCCCCTCACAGCTGGGTGGTCAGAAAAGACTTGCGCATTGCATTGGCGGGATAACTTGCTACGCCTCGTTTGTCCCTTACTTGTGTGGCGAGAAGAATTTAAAGACTGGATAGATGCAACTTACAGTGATCCATAATCTACTCCAGGGGTCTCCAAACTATGGCCCGTGGGCCACATTCAGCTCCGATACGTAACTTCCACCTAGCCCGCCGAACAAATCCCTGTTTGTTGGCCCATCTAATCTGCAACCTGATTTTAATGAAATTTTGAAGTCAAAAAATACTTCAATTACGTCAAAATATTTTGGTTGCATAAAGGTAAAGGCAGGAATTCTTTAGTTTACCCTATTTTTTCTAACAAGATATTTTTTAATTTTTCCATGTTTACACACTAACTTTCGAGGATACTAGTTTACCGGCACTGATTTTTAATTTTTTTTATTCCCTTGACCCGCATAAATGTGGAAAATGTATAACGTGGCCCTTATATTGAAAAGATTGGACTCTACTGATCTCGTGTCACAAAGTGGTTGATTGGTTGATTACGAAAATGAAATGTTTTCTCATACTAAAAGTGTGTCCTCTAAGCAGACACTGAGGGATGTAGAAATAAGGACCTAAATATTCGATCATTAGGCTGCAGTTGCAAAGTAGAAATTTTGAAGTCTAAGATTCTAAGTCTAGGATTCTTTTTATAATTTTTAAATTTTATCATTACCAAAGTGAGTGTAAGTCTAAGTCTCTCGGATACATCTCCTTAAATTTTATTATTTGACATGAGGAAACTTTTGTTGTTCATTGCCCTAGATGTAGAAAAGAAGGGTTTCAAACCTTTTGCTGAATACTTCCCAATTATCATGATGGCTGTTGGTGTCACGGGAGCTTGTTAGGGAGTTCAATTCGCGTAAATATTCTCCAGATAGGCTGACATCGTGTATTGGATGTAAGGACTTCGTTAGGAACACATTGTGGTGGGAAATCTATTTTTACGGCCTCCTGGGCGTTCAAATTCTTAATCGCAAACGTTTTATGGTGTTTAATGTGTCCTTAATACGCATACTTGCTTAAAAACCTACTGTTTTAAATAAAAATTTAATAATGAAATTATTGTCTAGGGAATATTCAGCTTTTATTATAATAACTAATATACAGAATTTGATTTGATTAATATTTCGTTGAAAAGGGGTATTTGAAATTTAATAATGGTCAAAATGGAAGAGGATAAGAAGAGGTTCTGTTTTTCGAGGTGTAGCAATTGTACACGTAGTGCAACCTAAAAATCATAGGCTGTAAAGTATTTTATTTGCAACCAAAACCTTATGAATAAATTTTAGACCGTAATTTATACTTTCTCGAGTGTCTGCTTTGTCGCTAACAACCATCACTTGTCTGAATTTTTTTCTGAAACATTCGCCAGTATCTCATTACAGCAATCCGTGTAAGGTTTTAATTCACTCAGAAATTGGAGCAATATATTTTATCTCTTTCGGGTTTTCTTTTGAGGTTCCTATATTTGGCTGGCTGAAAGATGATATACGACGAGGCTGTCACATTGTCCTTGACCCAACATGTCTGCGCGAGGAACGCTTTGATGAGATGTAATGGGTTGTTTTGCACAGATTAGAGATGAGAATCACGCTTTTGATCTGTTGCGAAGTTAATGACCATCAAATCTAATTGCAGCCGCTGCTGTAACTTCGTGAATGCTGAATGCTGCTTCATTTGTTTTAAAGCTAGGTCAAATGTTCGCTTCCTTCCTCTAATTCGATCATCCTAAAGATGACAGGACTAAATTTTTCTTTCTTCATTTTCGCACCATT
Source organism: Ischnura elegans (assembly GCF_921293095.1). Taxonomy (NCBI): domain Eukaryota; kingdom Metazoa; phylum Arthropoda; class Insecta; order Odonata; family Coenagrionidae; genus Ischnura; species Ischnura elegans. The sequence goes on along the minus strand of NC_060253.1, from coordinate 43,911,986 downwards.
CAGCGACGTCCATTGGTACTTCTCTTAAACATTTTCGGTGGTATGTTTGCTGGAAATCTTACGCATTTCCCCTATAATTTGTGCCATTTTATCGTTATAATGTTGATTTCGGGATGATTTGAGAGTTTTTGGTTCTTAAGGAAAACCCAGCGATTCTGAAATAGCCATGAAAATGTTAATGACAAAATTTGCAGAATAAAAGGGAATTTCAGTCCCATCTTCTGTGTGACACTTACTGTGTAATCCTTAAATTTTATTGCTGGATTGGTTCTAAGCACCGCATATGATGAAAAGAAATGTTCAAATTTTTAAATGTTCATTTTAATTTGAATTGTAATTAACTGATGATATAAGAAGTAAACGCTCTCTACGTGCTTCGCAACTGTAGAAAATTTAGGTTACTCAGAGTAATTATGGGTTTCGCAAGTCATTTAGACCGACTCTTAGAAAACGTCCTTTTTCCCTTAAAACCCATCCCTAGACATTCCTTGCTCACCTTCGGGAAGATGAAAATTTCTTTAACCGTTTACATTGCTCAACTATTTCCAAGAATGATGTTGCGAAATGCATAGTGCACGTTTTCCTGTCTGATCAATGAAAATTTATCCAAATTGAATACATGCTTTAAGAAGGGAAGAATATGATATATAGTATCCAAATTATTCAAGCAAATAAAGTCATGGGTACATGAAACGTATGTTATATAAAGAAAGCAGGACATGCTTAATACCGAGCCGAATAGTAGCAAATGATTAATGTTGATCCAAAATTTTACTTAATAGAGTTGTTACTTTTCAGTGAAATATATATGAAAAAAATAATTTAATATTACGAACAATAAGAAAATATGTCACACGAAGTGAATGCTATATCACCCGATAAAATATTTTCTTCATATATCAAAATATATGGATCAATCTATCCTTCCATTGGTTTAATAAATCCAGTTTATTCAAGCGCACATTTTGAATAATCTCCTCTATCAATTTTGATGTAATACTCACCGTAATTGCATTCTTCATGTTCCCTGAGCATTTTTTTCACAGATTAGCCTTCACGTCGTTCAGCATGTGCGAAGTTGATAACGGCTGGGATTCATGTGTTTGAGCGACGAATGCGAATGTCAAGTAAGGGGCCCACGCTGAGGAGCTTAGCTTAGTGAATCGTCAGTCGTTAATCCTCAATACGAGGATTCAAATCACGCTTCTGTTAACGTATTCGACAGGACGGTTTGCTGGATTAAGCGTTTAGATTGATCAATCGTGTTGGTATGGTATGCTAACTCAATTCATACTGCTTAAAAATTTCAAGTATATCCAAGCTTTATCAATATAACCGTTCAAATTAAATAAAAGTCAATATGAGTACCGAAGTAATCTGAAATTTTTTTGCGATTCGGATAAGTTTACTTAATCCTGTCATGAAAAATCCTTTGGAAACGAAAGTGAGAAATATTGTAGCTCATTTTGATCAGCTTAACTTTCGAGAAAAAATTCTAAATTCCTCACAAGAAAAATTAAAACTTAAACAAATCCTCGGCTTCTTGAAATTGAAATACGATCTTTATATCGAGTATACTTTTAAATATTTTTGTCATAAGGTGTATTGTCGTATACTTTCGTTCGGATATTATGGCGTCGAAGAATTTAGGCGTGTTTAGCCATTTGAAGCGTGTTTCATTTAGGGAACGCTATTGGACACCTAATAATGCTGAAATTTTTTAAATTGATTATGTTGGCTTCTTTTGTCAATTGAAAAAGGGCTATAATACACCTAGGTTGTAGAATAATGATTGGAAAAGACACAGGAAGGGCGTAATTAATTTTGCACTCACTTAAGAGTAACTTATCAGGGTGCACTAATCCTCTTCACTTGTTGGGTCATAGATATATGTTATCAAGTTTGAGTAGCGTTGATCCTTCATTTCGATATTCTATTGGTTTTTAGCAACCATTTAGTTTTTAGACAGTTATTTGATCTATGAAAATGATTTTATGGATTTAATCCTATGAGGAGCGACCATTTATGGTACGAGCTCGCTGTAACATTCACTGAAATTCGTTCTCAACTTCAGAATCAGGGCTTTGTTAGTAATAATACGTACGACTTCACTATACTTCGAGCAGCTGAGTTATATACGTATTATATCCGGTGAGTTGAATTCCAGGGGATTCGGTCTTCCTTTGAAGCTTCGAAGATAGGCATGAATCTTAGCAAGCCTTTCGATTGAGATGTTTCCAGTAAGAGATCCTTCATCAGAACAAGGAAACGTGCAATTTAGTTCAACCTTTTGTTTGTAGTATAGCCTGCTCCATGCATTTATCCCTCTTTAATTGGTACTAAAATTACAGTTCCCGGGTAACAAGTCAATTTACCAGTTGTCGACGTTTGTATCGAATTTATATCATTATTTCCCCGTGATGATATGATGACCACGATGCGAGACATCCATCTTTTTTGATAACGCCTCTATGTAACAGAACGCTCCGGAAAGCATTCACGCATTTGTTTGCTTTTGCCTATAACTCAAAGAAATTAATGAATCATACTTAATCGGCTCATGAAATTTACTTTTGACGACAACCTTTAGTCCCTGAAAGGCAACAGACGAAGTGAAGTACCCGGGAGTTACAAAAACTTCGTACCTATGATGGGGAACATGTAAGGAATATTTTTCATCTATCTCTTTTCTGACGGGTAGATGTCCTAACTGTTACACCTGATTTGATATTTATGGAGATTAATTCATGATCGATGCACCTGAAGATTCATTCTTGTTACAAAACCGGGGTCGTGTTATTTTAACATATTAAATTAACCTTACAAAGTATATTCTATTATCATCCATTTGCTTATCTAATAAATCTTAATCTCCGGAAGAATTCTGCGAAAGCATTAATTTTCTCCATTATTCACTGTCTTTTTCTAATGCTTTTAATCTCAACTCAACTTAATTTCTTTTTTGATGATCTATTTGTTTTTTATCATGCACTCTAAAGACATTTTATCTCTAAAGAAATTTTCGTTAACTTCTTCCTTGACCATGTCTTATTTCAGACCCATCTCTGAAAATGCACTCTTCGTGTATTCTTATTCCCTTACCCAGAGTACTAATGAATTTTCTCGCTGACTTTTCCCTTTCACAATCAACTACTCGTAGCTTATCGTGCAATCGTTCCCTTTAATTTTCGACTCACCTTTAAATTAACCAGTCTTGTAATTAAATCTTGGGTCGGAAAGGTTTATATTTTGAGACTATATGGTGGGACTTGGGTATTCTAGCAGCATAGATCCGTAGTCGAAAACTACTTCATAATTAAACACTCTTTACACAGATGGACATCACTGAATGCGGTGAAAATACTTTTGATTGCAGCATAATTTATAAAAATAAACTATTTGCACACTGCCTTCAGCCATCAAAAAAACCTCAGAAGAATTTTTATTGATCACAATTTACGTGGTTTTGTACTTCATTCAAGTGATATTATCTGGAGAAATGAGTAACAAAACACCTATAAATAAAAGTGTGGGCTTCCTATTATTATTATCATTATCGAAAACTACTTCATACTTAAACACTGTTCACATATAAGGACATCACTGAATGCGGTGCAAATACTTTTGATTGCAGCGTAATTTATAAAAATAAACTATTTGCACCCTGCATTTAACAATCAAACAAACCTTAAAAGAATTTTAATTGATCACAATTTACGTGGGGTTTTACTTCATTCAAATGTAATTATCTGAAGAAATGAGTAACAAAACACCTATAAACAAAAGTGTGGGCTTCCTATTATTATTTCAACACTTATTTCTGCTCTAGTATATTCTTTCAAGTATATTGCAGTGTTATTTCTAATTGAAGGATAGATTCTGAAGACATACTATTAAGTTAGTATTTGCATCCATAGGGTTATCATTCGGTTGATGAATTTTATGATGAATTTGATGAATTTTATAGTTTTTTGTGGTGGTTGAATACTATGTGTACCTCCTTCATTTAGGCAGTATGTGTGGTCAATGCATTTTGATGTTTGTGCTTTGAACGAAATGTTTTAGTGGAGGGAAAGCGTAGGTGGAATAAGTGGAGCCCGTGTTTGTGAAAGTGTTCAATATTTATTACATCCATTTCCTCTCCCTGTCCAAATCTAGTTGGAGAACTCTCCGCCACATAGTTACTTTCCTTCTAAACTCGAGGTCTCTCGTGTAGGAGGTAACTTCGTGAGAAGTGTAGACGGGAGAAACTAACCAAAGTGGTCTCACCTTTGGAGGTGTAAATTCGTTACGACGCGACGGGAAAGTTTTTGCTGGCGCAGCAGAGGAATACTGAGGATCGTTTGGCCAGGATTGTGAACATTTGCGCTAGAGATTTGCTGTTCAAGTGGGTACTGTACGCCCACATATACCGCCAGACTCTAGTATAAATACCTCTGCACAGTCGAGATATATTCGGTACATTTTCCCAATGTACCTATTATTATGTACCAATATACCTAATGCTATATTAGCATTACTTCATAAGTCGGATCTGCTGGAATTGGCGCAATTTTCTAAGCACTACTATGAGGGGTATTTCTTAAATTTTGAAATTCGCAAAGCATAGTTTTTTTCAGTAGATTGGGGACGTAGTTTTACATTCATTTATATTTATGTAGTGGTGGGATCTCATCTCCTATGGAGCATTAGCACAGTACCAGGAGAAATACATCAGCCGTCTAATTTAATTGGCGATTTCAGCTGCAATACGGCATGATAGCCATTATCATGAAAAATTTAACCATATACCATTAAATGCAACAAAATTGATAATTAAAGAAACACACCTTAAAATGATGCACATTACAAATTTAGTGCATCGATATTTTGAATACATGTTCAAGGTTATCACACCCTCAAAAAAAACTTTGCATTATTTTAAATATTGTATTGACTTATTAACTATAGCTACTTACGTGCAGTTATAGTTACTCAAAATCAAATAATTTGCTCGAAGGCATAAGATTACAAAATTGATTTGCTATTTTTAAATATTAATTAACGATTTTTTCCAGTACATCTGGCACGTAAGCAGCTACTTATCATTCGAATAAACTCTAACATAGGGCCTTATTCTCCCGGTAAAGAAATCAGTTTATAAAAAATCTTGAAAACACGCATACACCGATCCTCCAATAACGGTAAAGAGGAAATTTAGAGGTAGAGAAGGGGTTGTTTTTTTCTTCGAATTCTCTTGGGGAGGTATGTTTGCCATTCGACGCTGCATCCGAGTGTTGTGTTGGGCTCTGTCTTAAAAATTAAGACAAATATGGTTCATTCACTCGTTCATGGAGAGTTTTTCTTATTTAGGATAGAATTTCTAGCTCTAGTGTAAACGGCAATAAGCCCCTCTAAGCTCATTCATAGGAGTAGCTGAGGCGCGATGAAATGGCAAGCATGATTTGGTGACGAAATCAACTTATCTGCGACAGGGTTAAGAATGTCTATTTATCGAATAGAATTACTCGATAAGTAAGCATCAGATCGAAAAACTGAAAATATGGGTCCCTATACATTTCAAACCCATTTTTGTTCAGCAATTAAGAATTTGTGGACGAACTCATCTACATCTACGTAAGAACCTGCAAGCCACCTCTTGGGTGTATGACAGGGGTAATTTAATCATCCGTATGAAGCATGTCAGAGGATTCCCACATGCAGACCACGCGGTCATAAAAATGTTACGCATAATAACAAATTATATTTCCACATTTATTAAAAGTAAAACTTAGCAACTGTTCATAAAGGAAATCTGTCTATGAAGCTAGAGCATACAAAACATGGTAGTTGCATTAAAGTATACACAGGTTAGTAGGCTACACTAAAAGTCATCTAATCTATTTGTGAGTTCAAACGCAGCCGTTAGTCTCTTATTCATCGTGGAAAAAACGACAAAGTATATCTATCTGTTCTACAGTCTATCTCTCTTATTTTATTTCTATGATCTGATCTGCCGTAGTAAGTTGACATTCGTAAGATATGGCTAATTTCGTCGGAAAATAAACTGCTCCTGAATTAAAATAATGGTTTTAGTCTCGTTTACAGTATAGGGTCTGACATTGATTCCATCCGAGTTGTTCTAAGAGATCACTAACACTAACGAGACTAACGAAACGACTTAAAATCCATTTAAACCGCTATGGGGTGGCGTGATACGATGCTTGAAGAGAATCGTAGGAAGGCGATATTTTGGGGGAGGTATACTACGGGTGACTTTTAAAATTGGTGCGAGTGAGCGAATCAAGCATGTGGGTGGCCAAGAATGCCTTTGACCCTCTTTCAGTCACTCTGCTAAGGAGGAAGTCGGTGGTCGAAAAAAGAGGCTCTGCGTAGGCCGAGAATATGCTCGTAATGATCCGGCCACCCAAAGTTTATGATTGGCACGATGTGATTTTGATAGCTAAGATTTGCAAATAACGTCTCAAAGGAATATTTTGTGGACGGAACTCTGAATCCAAATACTCACTTTTATTCCAATTCACGTGGAATAAGATGAACGATTCATTTTTAATGAGTAGCTACTTTAAAAATATATTCATGCAGCATTTTTCTGGTCACTGTGAGCCAAAGAAACTAGCTTCAGTATGAAGAGATAGGTAAACCTTTCCACGTATCTGGAGTAGGAGAATGAATTTTTGGAAAAAAATATATGCCTCAATGATGCTGCAAGAAACTTTTGCTGCCTTTTAATTATATGCGGTAGAACGAAAGTGATCGTAGTTGCAAGTAACGAGTAATGTGGGAATTACTGAGATAATAAGGTAATTAGTTCTATTATTTAAAGTTTTAATTATAAAAAAATAGTTTCATCTGCATTGGGATGCAGTTTTGATTTATAAAAGTTTTTTTTGCTATATTTTACGTACGTATGCTATTCATCTCGTTTACATTTACTTTTTGTATAGATATTTGATGGGAACTTAATAGGTCCATTTAGAACATTTGTCCATCGTTCCAGTGGACTCAGCAATATTACAAATCTAGCCCACTCGTTCTACAAATTCAAAAGTAGCTGCTTAGGAAGTATTTCGTCTTTAAGAATGAATCATTTCTTTACAGCGGTTGAAAAGAAAACACTGATTCAACCGAAAAAACACCCTACGTGCCAGTTCATTGCTTTGGGCTGACCTCAGGACCAGAGGTCGAGATACTAGATACTCATGGGGTGCGCGAGTTATCTCAGATGCATTACGCATCATGCCGTCATGAATGGGAGCTTCTTAGCTACCGAAGAAAGTGATAAGCTCCATAAATAAGACTTCATACGCTTTTGTAAGCTCCCTGTTCGTGAGTTTATCGCTGAGCCAATGACTTGAACGAGCAAGTGGTAAACCTCGCGATAATTTGTCTCATTATAACGATGAAAAATCGGTATTTTATGAACCCTTTCAAGATGAATCGTAAAATACGAGAGTCAGCAAATGGATATGATAATGGAGATAGCTTTCTCCTTCGTAGCAAAGCATAAATTTCCAGATAAGCAAGAAAGCTATTGGTAAACTTGCAGCAATGCTTTTTAGATAGTGCAGCTTTTCCATACATTCTTTTTGTCTCTATCTATTTATACAGATACTTCAATGGTATTTCATGAAATAGGGAAGGGTTCTCAATGCAGTAAAATATTGGAAATATTTACCTTGGGGTAAGGGTACTGTTATCTACAGAGATTTATCAACACTGTACTCAGATTTACAATGACGCGAAACGCTATTTTTTAAACGTGCATCTGAGAAGACTTTGCTGGTATAAAATATTTGGTGAATCTCTTTCGAAGAATATTTAACACACAATCTCCGTCTTTCATTCATTCATTTTGTAGTTGATGGATACTGGCGTATAATTCAACCTAATCCCTAGTCCTGATCTCGATGATATGCAAGAAATCGATTAGCAATGGTGTAAATACATATTTTTTTAAGAGTGGCGCTTGTATTCCCTCACTGTCTCATTGCTTAAACCTGAAGGTTGGTTTTGACAGGTGAGGTAATCACTCATCCAATAGTAAGCCATATAATGTGAGGTTTAATTCAAGCCTGCCGCGTGAAAATCGGTGAAATTTGCATCATTTTCCATGAGAAGAATTCCCCTGGACCGTGACTCGAACAGATTGAAGCACAGATTATCTTGCATTGCCATCCACGATGGACTGCAAGGGCCTAAAATCTAGCACCGTTGAACCTCGGTAATATCGCCACGGGTATTAAAGAACCAGGACAGTTTATCGGTGTGGGCAGTTGCCCGGAAAGCCAAAATTCCGTAAATTTAATTTATATGTTGAGTTTATCTCCGTTTATTTCTCTCCGTTAGTCACCTTTCGCGCTGAGTATTTAAATTTTATAGTTAACAGCCATTAAAAATTCGTAGTTTTTAATTTCCCTGAGGGAATGAAGCGTGATAACCTTTTAAAAATTTCGATGTTGAGCATCTCATGTGTTGGTGTCCTTCTGCACCCAAAAGCATGTACCGCCCTCCAGCGCCCAAGATATTTGATAAGCATATAAATGCAAGTCCCAATAAATTTATGCTGAAAACTTCCACAAAACTGTGAAGAACGTTAATTAGAGTACTGTTCCGTATGAAGAGTTAGCTGTTAGTTACTTTTAATTATGTATTGACATCATTCATCACTCACAAATATTTTAGGCCCTCCTCCCAGCGCCCAATGCATTTGATGAGGATAAAAGGAAGTCGTCAATACAGTTATGCTGAAGGCTTACGCTACTTATTAAGGAAAATCAATCAGGCTACTGTTACGTGAATTGAATAAAGTACAAAGAAAGGCTGCGGGATTCGTGGAAAACTGCTACGGGTGTACAGACAGCGTTACTCAGATTTTAAGCGAATTAGGCTGGGAGCCGCTGGAGACTCGGAGGCTGCGCGCTAGAATTAGATTGTTTGAGCAATGGAGAATAGATACCATTAGAAGCGACCTTAGAGCCTCTCTACGTTTTTAGGTCCAACAGAAGCGATAAATTAAGAGAGTTATTTAGCCGAATGGATAGATGTGGGAATTTTTTTCCCGCGAACCATAAATGATTTTAATAAATGCTAGTCGTAATTTCCTTAGAGAACTTCCTTTTTATTTGTAAACGGCTGGTGTCCAAACCCCCCCTGCCACACGCATTTAATGTATATTTAAATGTATGAAGGGCAGTATGTAGATGTGTTAAGGATGAGATGTTAGTCGCAGGCAGTCATAAAGGGTCGATGGTACTTGCCGTTACGGATAAGGGATAGTCTTCCAAGGCCGTTCGAGCGCAGATGACCGTCTTGACATGAAAGGGATTAAATGAGATGTAATCGGCTACTGATGTTAGGGAGTCAAGAATGGGCAGCGGGGTGAATAATCGATGAGGACGTACGATATGCGATATTCATTAGTTAATCAATAGAGGTATTGCGACGCCACGGCGATTGATGCAGGCTAACGATTAGCTGATGTGTCACGTACGATATCGATTGAACGATTTCGCATTCACTGTAAGGGCTCCCAGAATGCGACGTGATGCTTTACACCTTCAACGGTAAATGAATCTTCATAAAGCATTGGAGATAACTAGTGCCGTTAGACTCCTTGTGATGTAATATACAGGGTGTTGCAGGAGGAATCCGCAGTACTTCAGGATGTGGTAAGAGGAGACAATTTTAAACATTTTTTTGTCCTATAAACATGAGATCGGAAATCCTTATTTACTGAGCTATGGCAACGCAAAAATTTTGTTGGTTGCACTTTGCTGGTACCATGAAAATAGTTTTTCCTTGGGTATCCAGCCTTGTGGACGTTTTATTTAATGCTCTGGATGTTTCAGGATATTAAATAATTGAAGGTGGACGAAAATGCGCGACTATAATTCTCTGAAACGATTAATTTTCGATCTTAACTAAACGAAAGCTTTGAGCGAGTATCAAGAATACAATTGCGTAATCTCACGCATTTTGAAATTCATCCCCTTGAAATATCCTGTTTATTCTACTTAAACCAAGTACCTACACAATGTTTCTGATATTGACCACTTTTTATTATAGCTACGCATTTTCAGGGCATTTGGTAGGTAGATATGCTAATTTATTACCTCAAGCTGGCCTGCCATCCCGTGATTTCCGGTTCAAATCTTGGTGGTGGCAAAGATATTTCAGAGACCCCCCTATTCTTACTTCATTTTTTTGTGTAGGATAGTTCAAATGTAGCACTTTGTCCTTCGGATGGGACGTTAAGCCGCAGTCCCATTTGCGCCTTAGTTTTGACGGCTACAGCGTCATGATCAAGACAAAAAGACTGTTCCTCTTGATAATGACGCTATAGCCGTCGAAACTAGTTGACAGAAAATAAAAGTTAGTGGTACAGTACTGGGATTTTGTTTCACCATGAATATCTCACCGTTCTACCAAGTCACGCCAAAATCAATTGATTTCAACACCTGGCTTATTTGGGTAAACGTTTCTCGGGATTCCCACCGGGTTAATGTTTTTATAATGGCCAACGTGTCAAGTATCGTCTCGGCACTCATCTTCAGGGCTGAATATTGATTAATAAATTAAATAAATCAATATTCAGCCCTGAATATGAGTGCCGAGACGGTACTTGAAACATTGGCCGTTATAAAAACATTAACCCGGTGGGAATCTCGAGAAAAGTCGACCCACATTATTCGCCGGGAATTCGCATAAAATCATATTTCACCTGGCTTATTCTTTCGCCGGCTTTCTCTCTCCCCTTTCCTTTCCACCCTCCTCATCGGTGAAAATGACCCGAGTTTTCGGTTTTTTCCTATAAACACCTACCTATTTTGCCGTGTAAGGGTATGCCAAAAAGGCTTTGGTTTCTTGGCGCTAACTAGGGGCGAGTTTAAAAGGAGGGGTCATGACCACCCACAAAATTTTATCAAAAATTTAAATTTTTAATAGATTAATAGTTTTTTTAATCCTCATAAAAGTTTTTTTAATCCTCATAAAAGGGAGTGCAGATACAAATGCATGGCTACTAGTCACAAACGTGAGAAAAGTTTGAGTTTCATTTGCCGTACAGCGTAGCACTCCCTATTCTAAAAACCCCCCTCTTTACCTACACCCCGGAGCCAGGTCATGAACAACCCCTCTAAATTTGATGCTGGATCCGCCCCTGGTGCCAATATATGACTATATATCTATTAAGAAGAATTTGGTGCTTTCCCGGAGAATGCTGTTGATAAAGTCTTCACGGGAAATCAGCCGGGTAAGGATGGATATTGCTACCAACGTTTCAGTGGCCTTCTCTGTCATCGTCTTCAGGGCGAATGATGGACCTGGTTATTGCCGGGCTTATATACACCGTTGGGGAGGTCAAGTCGTCTGTGATTGGTCAGTTTTTAAAAGTTTCTTTCCTCATCTCAGCTTACTGATTCTTTTTATCATGGGATTCCACGATTTGCTGAGGTTGAAACCCGCGTCCCTATTAATTTTATTATTTGCGATTCGTATTTCGATGGCCTCTTTTGTATGGCCTCTTTTGATATCTCTTTGCCTTGCAGAGGATTTTTGTTTCATTGAACCTGATGGTATGATTGTATTTAATGCAGTGGTCGGCTACGGCAGATTTATTTGGGTATCCAAGCCTAATGCACCGTTTGTGTTCCGATATACTGGTTTCAATTGTTCTTCCGGTTTCCCCAATGTAGCTATCTCCGCATTCACAGGGTATTTGGCAGATGCCATATATCTATTGTTTACTCTTGTGGGCCAAAGCAAAGGGAATTTTCTTTGTATAACACCCCGCCGAAATCAAGGTAAATCTAAGCTTCCTGGTAGCGCAACTGGTTAGAGCACCCGGCCGGGCAATCGGGAGGTTCTGTGTTCGTGTTCCAGTCAGGTAGAATTTTTACCCTCTGATTTCTGGCTTTTTCCATCTACCGCAGCACCGTTGTCCTCGTCCTTTTTCTGTAATAGGTTCCTATCCTTACCTCTGAATTTATTTGAATATATAATATATATAATATACTAAGGTATATAGTACTAGCGCTCCAGTCTGAAGATAGTGAAAGGTTGGTCGTAATTTGCTTCGAAACCTTTAAAAGTAGTGGGGTGTGTTGAAAGATGCGATGGAGGGTGCATTTTCCTTAGCCAGCGATCGTCGGCTAACTTCTCCGATGATGATGAATCACTTTCTTCTGTCGGGAGGTTGTGTGCGGTGCAAAAAGAGATTTTATCTCAAAGGCGTTTATCAATGGAACCTCTGTGATGCATTTTCTGTCGTCTCTTTTTGATTTCCGCTGCCTAAGCTGTAAGGGAGATAATGAAAAGAGTGGGCTCCATTTAATGAGTGCCGGCTCTTGATTATTTTACAAAGGTGCCGGGTTTTGGTAGAGTGGTTTCCTTTGGCTTCCGTCATTTACAAAAGAAGTCATATTATTAGGGCGAAGAATATAGTCATCTTCATTTTTTTGTGTGTAATGATTTATTGCTGAGATACGGCATTTCAAAGTCGACTCGTTTTGAAACGAACGGCAGCAAACCTTATGAGCAGCGGAGGTGGTTATTTGCGGTCTAAAACTTGCCCTGACGTCACGTCTACATCGTGTTCACAAGTTTCCGTAAAAGAGTGTTTTCCAATGAGTAACGTCTTCGTACTAGATTATTTTAAAACTCCCAACTTTTTTAAAAATGTTATAGGTACTTTGCTTTCTATTATGCTACGAGCAATTCTACGGACTATATTAATTTTTCTGAGTGCGTAAATCATATTTATATTTGAAATATCTGTTCATCTGCTATTGCTTACATCGTGAATCTCACGTCAAATTGTTTTAATCAGATTTATTTGCAACTGCTATTTCTGTAAGTAAGTAAAATATTTTATGTACTAGTTTTAACTACAGTGATTCAACAACATCCAGATAAAGTTTTTTTTCTTGTCTAAATACAGCGTTATTGAAGGCTATTTCAGAAAAAGGGCTTTATATAAATAAAATAATAACTCGTTGAAAAGTTCCCATCTTCTTGTGAATTTAATGATACGAAAATAGTATTCCCTTCATGGATACAGGTCCTTTTTTACTCGCACGTTGAAGTTAATGCCTGAAGTTGGTGCGTTCGGTCACTTTTTCGTGGCTAATGGAACCTCTTTTCATTTGCAAATTCATCATTTCCCAGAAAGTAATTCATCATGATGGCGGTATAGAGGTCCCGTTGGGCACGTTATTAGTTGAGGACCAGGTCAAACTTGCACTTGCTCAACCCATGATAAAAAAACTAACATGGTAGTTTCGCTGGGAAGATAAATAGGGAGGCATAACTAGGGCGCCCAAAGTGTATAAAATGCAGGGCCAAAGGCAAATTTCTGTTGAAGCAGTGCTCAGTTACGGACTTTATATCAAGGGGTATGCTCTAAGAGAATTCGCAAAGCTTCAGATGAAATAAAAGTGGATTCGAGGGGCGTTTGTGAAGGCTTCAAACTAAAATGATTCATCATCCTGTGCAACGCTTATTTCAAAATTAAACGTCATATATTTGATGAAGGCAATTAATTGCCGTGTTTAGACGCTGCTTTACAAACATATTTGTAAAGTGGAACTGTATGCTTAAGATAGATATATAGATCTTTATTCGGGCGAGGTTGAGACTAAATAGTATTGGCGTCCTAAAGAAGGTGTAGGCATCAGAAAATGGGAGAGTAATACTAATTTCGGTGGCAGCATATTTTTCAAAAACTTAATAAGTGTAGGTATTTAAAAATAAAATACTTGAATTATATTAATAAAATTCTAGAATCGGGTCTACGATTTTCAAGGTGTCTCAGACGATTGTGGGCTTTCAACAAATTAACATAATTTGACCGCTGAATCGACACGAAATCTTAGCTCTCTTTTTTTACGGGACTCTGTTTGATTGATTGCTCAAGTTAGTACAGCGTTTGGGCCGAACAAAGGTCCTGGGTTCAAATCCCCGGTAAAGTCTCCGGACATCCCCAAAAAACCAAAACCTCGAAGAGCCCATGTGAAGGAACTGCCTCTCTCCCCCCTCCCGAATCTCGATGTGTTAAACCCGCCGCATGTAAACTTAGAAACCTTGAAATTGTAGTCTTCTTTTCGTGAGTTGGTGACGTCGATGGAATTCTGGGTCATATTTTCGATCGCGGAGGACTTTTCCTTTAGGTATATAAGTAATCGCTCAAAATAGAGTAAGCAATTAAGAACCACGCGAGGCCAATGCACAAAACCAAGGAGTTGCCCGGAAGCGGTTATCCGCTCGGTATGAGTTCGTGAGATCATCAGCTTATCTGCGAAAGAGTCAAGGCCATCATTATTCCGTAACGAAAACCTGATTAAGAGAACTTCTCATCGAAAAACAGAAAATACGAGTCCCGTAACAGTAAAAGAGCGAGAACGGTCAAAATGACACACTTTTTGTGAAAGCTACAATTTGACGGTTTTTTAATGTTAATGATAAGGAGTCTAGTCTATTCATTCGAATTTGTATCTTCGTTTAGCTACTGTAGCTACGGGTTCTGTGCGATTCTATGATCGTTTTCGGTGATAGTGGTAAACTATTCACCAACCAACCTTCTGCCAACGCTGAAAGGCGCTATCTATTGCCGTTTTATGTCGTAGTGATACTTTTTATATCGATTAGATGTCAGTAAATGTTTTTATTGGCACAGCTAAAGGTGGTACGGTAAAAAAAATGCGCCCAATTCCACCCTGAGACCGTTGATTCGGGTTTATTTAACATTCAACCACTATAGTAATCGACAATCAATGAATAATATTGGTGACCACACATTTTCACACGCTTGGGGCTGAGTCTGGAGTGAACTCTACCCTCACCTACGCATATCACTGAAAAAAATTTCCGCATATTTCGCTACGACCGAAAACTGGCTTTATTTGCTTCTAACTACGAAGTTTTGCAAAAAGCTGAGATTAAACGTTCACGAATATCTATGCCCTAGATTGGGAATATGCACTTCACTGGGACTTGAACCCGCGATCTTCGGTGTGGCAAGCGGGAACTTTAACCAGATGCCGAGTCCGGGTTGTTAATGGTCTTGCAGTAAAACTTAGAAATGAGGTTTTTATCGCATCATTTTAGGGTCATCATCGAATCAAGTCTGGAACTGCTCCTTAGAATTTAGAGTGAGGAACAGGGGAAAACTCAATCGTGTGTTCTCTTATGGCGGAGAAGAAGACTAGAGGAGGGATATGCTGAATCATCTCGAGCTCAGACTGTGATGCTCCGTTGAATACGTAATATTCCTCCTCCACCCTGGTGAGAGACGCTTTCTGTGTCCCAGCTATCTCCCAGCTCCCGATTCTTCTGGGTCCCGCCAATTCCAAGTGAAGCAAGAGTAACGAAACCGCAGCCACCAACAGTATGTGAAATGCGAATCCGAGCTCTCTGTGGCGAGCATAAACATAAATACCCATAAAATCCGAAGATTCAAGCGTAATAGAGATGAATATTTCAATATTGAAATAAAAACTCGCAACTGCCCACGACTATATTTACTACGACGTACTATACGCGGCAATGCACACTACCAAAACGGTGATTTTCGTCTTTTTGGTTTATTTTAAGTAAGAGGAACAATATAAACATATCCTTACGTGAAAAGTGTAGACATATTTTTGCATATAGCATACGTAACTGATATATTCATTTTCTTTTCAACACCTCGGAAATTAAAATCTACCTTTCGGCCGTTAAAAAAATCTAATAATGGGCAAAATTTAATTTTCAAAATCTTTCTGTCATGCAGAGATGTCGTTCTTTCTATAAAAATACAATACAAATCAGCAATTAAATATTTTTCCCTGACAAGATGAAGACTAAAGTTTACGTTTAAACAATGTTTAATGATTAATTATTATAGTCGAACAAATGATGAGTAAAATGATGTATGACACAACCCTACAGAGCTTCGGTAGGATTTCATACAAATGCTTAAAGTTCAACGTTCTAACTTTTTTTTTGCGCCGATAGTAGATTTCAACGCTACTACATCACCTTGAAGACGATGTAGTGATAGTGATGTAGAATCATTGAAACCTAGGTAGTAATAATTATTATCGTGTAAAATTGCAAGTGCTTACTTCAATATAAATACCTTTTGTTGATTCTCTTGTCAGTCGACACTAAGGGCCGGTTAATAATGGATAGTAAGCGTTAATCGGAATATGATACTGCCGAAAGCCTTACTTAAAAATATCAGAAAAGTATAATAAAATTAAATAAAGTGGTTCAGGGTAAAGTTTAGTTATACCGGTGACCTTAAATGAAATAATTCGTTTATTCAGGTTGTCATATTCCCAAGATATTTAACAAAAAGTTGTGAAGCCTGCCCTTAATATACTGTCATCCACCGCGTATTTTAAATGGGTTAATAAAAGTCGCTTCTTGTGACACTGATGGTCGAGTGATCGGAATTTACAATTGGGAAATAAACCGTAATTTTTCCTGTCACTGTGGTGGTGTGCAAAATATCTCACCTGCCAATCCGAAAGTCGTGTGTTCGAGTCCCGTATGGGTAAATTAGATCTATCCAGGACGTGGATATGTGTGCCGTATTAGATTTATGATGTTGAAAGCTATCGAATGCATACTATACAGTGCTAATCCTTGCGAGTATAAATATCTAATTGAAATTACTGAAAAAAATTGGATCGCTTTGTACTCATCCCCACCCTTCTTAAACTTTTGAAAACTTCATGAGCGTTGTGGAAGCAAAAATATAGTTTCTGCGGGATCAAAGAGGCATTTCCTTCTTTTTACGTAAATATCTTTTTTTTGCGTTTGAATACCATTCCTTTTCTCATCTTCAATAATAAAGTATTTACAATTTTTAAAATGTAATATTTTGTTCTTTTTAAGCTTATCATTTTCATCTTATTTACTCCAAAAAGCTAGTTTATAATTTCTTCATTGTTTTTGCATATTTTAAAAAAATATTGAAACTTCGCAGCATTGCAATGATTAAAACTAATAGCAGATACAAGGCGTGAAAGATATATAGAAGGATAAACCCATCGAGGAGTGACTTGATGGGATACTAAAAATGCCATTGTAATCTGAGGATCGCAATACGTTATGTCTCCCTGTATGCAGAGTAATATTGGTTGCCTCCAGCCTGGAATTACATTTTTACCGAATGACCAACGGAATTGGTGATGAAATGTGGACGGTATTGCTTTATATTAACGCAAATGTGAAATCTGCATCGATGAGCCCACTGGCTCATTCCAAACATCCAGAACACTAGATATTGAATTTTGCGCTTGTGTTCGCGCACCAGGATCTCCTTTGTGCAGTCCCGTTTGCTCCCACCTCCCGATAATTTTGAGTCCCGCCAGTTCTCAGCGAAACTACAGAGAGGAGACCGCCAACGCAACGTGAAATGCGAATCCGTGCAGAGGTTTGGGAATTCCCTTAGCAAACCACCGCAGAGGACTCCGCCTTTCAGAATGGCCAGAGTAGAATTTGAATGAAGTCCGAACGGAGGATGTTAGTCGAAATCCAACGGCGGCCCGACTTTTATGACGACGTAAAACACCGCGGTTTGGCAGAAATGCGAAGGAATCTCGGGTCGTCTGGAGACGCAGATGTGCACGTACATTCATGGGCTCGCTTTGAAGATCTGAAGTTTCAGTGAAATGGAGGGGGATATGGCTTATGTTATTCGTCGAAGATAGAAAGTTAAATTTATGGATGAGTCAAGATTCCATCATTCACGGTTTAATGATGGAATCTCATCATTTTTAAAAAAATAATTGTTCTAGTGAATGATCGTTTCAGGGGTACCTGGGTGGAAAGCTTGAAAATTCGTGATGTAATTGTTAAAATGTGTTATTTTCTCTTATACTTTATTTTAAATTCTCACAACGTGCTTCACCACACTGTGGGATATTTAAGTACCTCATTTCGGCATAATCGTATGCGAATTAGTGGGGGAATGCACGATACAAGGAAAAGCATCAGTGGAAAATTCATAATTTGATTATTTTATCACGAATTGAGCAGGCATTTTGATTTTCAGTAGTTCACTGGTAAAAAAATTATCTAACTTCTTCTCACCATCAAGTTGTCTCTGTATTTTCTCATGGTAAGCCATGCATTATAAAAAAACACAAACGTAAAGTACCTACCAAATATTATTAATAATGACATTTATTAATGCACGAGAAAATTAACAATTAATAAAGAAAATAGGTTGAAAATCCCTGTGCGATGGTAAAGTAAGCAAAAAATTTAGCTAATGCACGATTATCGCCATCCTAAAACATTCAGATCGATCTTAAAAATGCTTGAAGGCAATAAATGCCAAGATTTGTCGCAAGAATTGCATATTAATGCCAGAGTATTATAGCCACAAGTACTTAAATATGGTTGCTTGAAATTATTTGCTGTATTCCATACAAATTAATGCCAATTCATAAGTTGCTCAATTATTTAATCTTGATTTGAATGTGAAGATTTCAGGAACATAATTTTCAGCGAGGCTATATTTGTACTAACTGGTATTTTATCTTTCACTATATATCAAGAAATGTGAATAAAAAGTGTACTTAACGATTTTTATGTGACACAGAAGTATCTGTGGGACTGTAAGAATGGTGATTGTGTATTAAGACGACCAGCCTACTTTTTTAAAGAAACGGAGGCCTTTGGGGAATAATACCATTGTAATTGTTGCAAGTTTGAATCAAAGTTTTATTCCCATGAAATTACCCTCTTAATCGAGGGAAGGCTTCATAGTTGACCTTAACTCATTTATTTTTCACCTGCTTAGTTCTTTTTACCCGCATATCCCAGGTGAAAGAACTCGTTGCGCTCTCAAGGGAACTCTCCCTTTTGAAGTTTTACCGTTTACATTACTTACTAGGTTTTTTTTTCTTTCTTTTCGTGTGAGTTCTCCCCTACCAGCTTTGTTTCGGATCAACCGTATCCATTCCTTAGCTCCCTTTACTTTGGTTTCTCTTACTTGCTATTGAGGGCAGGAATTATATTTTTTATATATAGCTTAGTGACGAACTTATGTATCCCTCAATACATGTTTCTGATTTTTTTTAGAATTTCTATCAGCATGTTTTGCATTTTTTTTAGCTTAATAGGCATATTTATTTCATACGTAGGATATGGCTAGCTTAAGTGTAATATGCGGCGAATATGTTACGTAGTGCGTGTTCGTGGAAGTGAATTTTAATCCTCTGGTGAACGGAGCTGATGGCTCACCCCCTACAAAACATCTCTATACATGACTAGCAGAGTAATAAGTAGATGTGGGTGCACAATCGTCATTTATAGCAGCAAATACTTGAGGATGCTATTAAAGGAAGCGGCGCGATTTGTCGAAAACCGTTAGAAGCGAGCACAGCGTCACACAGATTTACTTTACTATACTTTATTCCCAAAACACCGAATACAGATCATATTGGCCAATATATATCGGAGTATTCAACAAACGTAACAATGATACGTATAGGACAAACCATGCTCAGGATAGAGAAAACCTACCCAGACGGGAATCGAACCCGCGACCTCTTTTTTGGCTTGCGAGGACTTAACCCCGCCGCCATCGAAGCCGGTATTTAAAACTCATTGACTTGGGAACCAACAGAGACTAGGAGGGTATTTTCCAGGCTTAGATGACTTGAGCTGATTAGAGTACATATCTGAGGAGGTGCATCATCATAGAACCTCTTATCTTTCAAGGTCCGACAGAAACTTAACGTTAGAGTGATATTTGCTGAACGGATACGTGGTTTCGGTGAACAATGAAGATCTTGAATGAATGCCAGGTCGAATTCCGGCAGAATAAAGTGCAGCTTAAGACTTAATACACTAAATAACTACATTTGCTTAGTAACTGCGCTTTGGCCTCGATAACTCTGTCTTCATTACCCTCATCGGCCTCTAATTCAACTATTCTGGACCAGGTTTTGACGCTTATCTCCATTCTTTCCCGTACCCACTTCATTTTATCGCACACACATGCATAGATTTTTTCACATTCCTCACTACCCGTTCCAAGGCATTACTGTTCATTCGTTATTCTACGATTTCATCCCTTAGCTAGAGCTATGCTCAAATAGTTGATATTGTGTTGTTGTTATTGCTTTTAGAAAATGTGTTTATACTAGATAGAAGTTAATTTTCCAACTCAATTCTCACAGCCATTACAAGCTTAATAGTGGTGTAGTTATTATGAATAAATAACCCTATATACCCTGGAAGGTGTTTGAAGTCAGGGAATAAGAACGATCGAATATAGTGGAGTAGAGTCAAAGAAGAACCTACGAAGAAACTGACAGCTCTTTTCTCTGCACAAAGAAGATATTTTTTCTAATCCTTCCCATAGGGATTGTGTAACAAAGGTCCTCCAATGTTTATAAATAAAAATGAGATGCTATTAATTAATTTTTCAACTCTTTCGCATCGCTTTTCAATTCGGTCGCTTCCCATCGCGGAAATCTATATTTATAAAACAAAGTCGATAATCGTGTTAGTTACACCATTTATAACTCGAGAACGGCTTTACTGATTTTAACGACATTTGGCTTTTTGGATTCGTCTCACCCCCGGATAACAGAATAAACATTAAAAAAATAGTAAAAGTTCAAGAAAATATATTGATCTTTATGTTAGGGTTATTGTTGAATAAATGATTAAACCTGGGAAAAACATTGTTCTCCATTTGCCTTCAATTTAATCCAGAATGCGCCCCTTGCCTTTTAGGATGTTGTGAGAGCTAACCCTACGGTTGAAGAATTGATACTTCGGAAGTGTTAAAACTTCCTTCTTTCCAGCATAACATATTTTTCTGAGTTACTGAAACATATTTTCTAGCTTGAAATAATTTTAAAAAAATTCAATGTCAGTGTCGTACCACTCAACCATAATTTAACCTTCCGTCTCATCATGATGGGTGAGGATCTTTTAAGAATGTTATTTAAGCTTAATGGCATATACGGGCTCGAAATGGAAATTGTATGCAATTACATTCTTATGCTAGTTTTTTCTTAATTAGAAGTGAAAGGGGCTCTGAGCAAAGCCGCAGGCGTAGGTTATCATAAGGTCAAGTGAATAATAACTGGATGGGGTTGTGAGAGAGGAAAAGTCAAGAAGCTTGAAGGTCTAATTTGGCTAAATGAAAGAATAGCCTTGGATTGTGACGGATCCTCTTGTACTCTCATCTCACGGAATGGCTTGAAAATATGTTACATACATGGTTCTGAAATCAATATTTTTGTAACCTCGGTAACATGAGATAAAATGCTTTTTTGTGAGAAGTTATTAACCCCCACTATGACTTGAAACGTCAGAAACCTTTCACCCCGAGTGTTATTGATATTAAGATGCCTACAAATAACATTTCGATTTTATAATTTAGCAGCTTTTATGCCATTAGCTAGGTTTGTATTTGATTAAAATAGGCAAATATTTAGCAGACACATGAATGTTGCACACCCTTCCTCGCCGATTCAGTTCATGTTACAAATATGAGATAATTTTGGTCAAATATTTCTTAAGTATAAAACTAACTCAAATATTAAGTGTCACTCAAGGGGTTAACAAAATGTTTTGTAAATGCTTATGAGACCAAATGTCGCCACCTCCGCGTGAAAATATCCTTAAATTTGCCACCACGCAGCCCGTGAAGATAGTTTGTTTTTACTTACACAAAATAGAATGCTCCATTTGCTACCTAATTATGTAATGAAAAGTATGTTGTGAGTGGTTTTAGCAGCGAGAGGTAATGTAATATATTATTCGGATCATACTATTGTATTTAACTTATTCGGTGTTAGTCATGAATTGGTCTTTAACAGGCTGGACAAAAATGAAAATTATCTTTAATTATTATGCTTTCCCGGCGTATGGTGATTGTGTAGGCTGTTCGGGTGCTCCACTGGGTAATCTCCTCCATGGCTGCCGACGTTCCGGGGTATGAGTCGAACTCCATCATCAGGGCTGAATGTACGTATAGCCCGGTCAAATTAGACATTGACCCTTGCATAAATTCCCAAACGGTTGAAAGTTTACAGGAACGATAGGAGTACCACTCTTATGAAATCCCGAAAAATCTTCATCGATCCCCTGAGTGCAAAAGTTTTTATACTAGGTCAAAGGTAACAAAAATGTTTTTTTTTTTTATATTTTGGCCAAACGGTTAGTTTTACGATAAAGTTACTCAGGTAAAAATTGTAGATCAGGAAATAATCTACAAAGCTGTCGTTACACTTTGTTCTCTAAGATTTACCATTTCTGCGAAAACGCCATTTGAAAGTTAACTGGAACTGTTCAATAACGCGCGGAAAGGGCGACAATATATTATTGCATATTACGGAGAATACAGCTCCAACTAACTTTCGAATGGCTATCAGAAATGGTAAATCTTAGAGAAAGAGAGTATACTGAAAATATTGTTGATAATTTCATGATCTACAATGTTTGGCCCGAGCATTTTTTTATTGCAAAACTATCCGTATGGTCAAAAAATGCAAAAGACCCATTTTTGTGATCTTTAACCTTGAATATTTTTTTTTGCACACACGGGATCGACGGGGACTTTTTAGTAACTCATAAGAGTGATATTCCTAACGTTCCTGTAAATTTTCAGCATTTTGGGAAAATATGTAAGGGTCCCCTATTTTTTGGGCTAAATTGACCGGGCTTATACTCATTCAGCTGACTGGTACCCCGATAAGTGGGCAACCATGGATGAGATTACCCAATGGATCACAAGAGCAGCTTTCACTACTACCCTAGTGAACGACCTGTAGCGAGTAAATAAATCGAAAGAATAAATTATAATTTATTTCGTTATAATTGAATACTTATGTGGTACTATCAACAATTTCTCATCATCTGATTTTTTCGAATGTTTTTTTGCGGATACATTATAATTTATATGCTATAATTTCGTATTTATATGGAATAAGCAACAATTTCTCATCAGCTGTTTTCTTCGAACGTATTAC
Organism: Ischnura elegans; assembly: GCF_921293095.1. Taxonomy (NCBI): domain Eukaryota; kingdom Metazoa; phylum Arthropoda; class Insecta; order Odonata; family Coenagrionidae; genus Ischnura; species Ischnura elegans. Next base: position 43,888,995 of record NC_060253.1, on the reverse strand, counting down.
AGGAGTATATTATTATCTATTTTGTTATCATTGAGTACTTATATGGACTTAGCAAGAATTTCTCTTTAGCTGTTTTTTTTCGAGAATATTACACGAATGGTTTATAATTTATTTCATTATCATTGAGTACTCATATTTAATTAGCAACAATTTTTCATCAGCTGCTTTTTTCAAATATATTATACGAAAATATTATAATTTATTTTGTCAACAACGAGTACTTGTATGAAATTATAAAAAAAAAATTATCATCAGTTCCTTTTTATCGAATATATTATATGAATAAATTATAATTTATATGTTATAATTGAGTATCTATATGGAATCAAAAGCAATCTCTCTCTATGGCTGCTACTTTTTCCCCTCACATAAAGTCAGTGATTTGTATTTTCATACTATGTAAATATTTCATGGAGGAAAAAGTGTCTTAAAAAAATACGCATCGAAATATACTTTTCGTCTCTTTTTTTATTCTCCTTCCTCCACTTTATTCCGTGAGCAAACACTCCGACTTGACCGCAAATTACGAACCCGCCGTTCTCTTTTCCCGCTCCACCGAAGAAGAAGCACTCTTGCTTTCCATTTTCTTTCGAGCATGAGCGCATCTTTTTCCCACTCCGCGGATTCATCCCCTTCCTCATATACCCTTCCTTCTCATCTCCTTTGTTTTCCTTCTTCATGAGAAGGCACGAGGAGGTAGGAAGGAAAGAGAGAGATTGCCTGAGAGTGTCTGTATCTTCACCCCCGGGGCGATGAGGTGAACCCTTGAAAACTCATCCGAAGACGTCGTCGAGGCGTGAGCGAAGGATACGAGGAAAAGATGTTGTGTGGGAGAAGATATTTCGAGCTTCCATAATTTGCCGCGGAGGTCGCGACGTCCGATTTTGGGGAATTTTATGACATATTGACGTTATTTTTTGTTGTTGCTCAGATTTTTTAAAATTTATGTCGATTTATTTGTAATTTATCAAGCGGAATGAGGCTGTAGCTATTTAAAAAAATTAAACTGCCGTGTAAAACAGGGCTAAAATTCCCATCGCTAAAGAGAAAATATATATAAATTAAGTATGAAAAAATTATTAAAAAAAAAAAACAAATTTTTTGTCGCGGCAACTTTTCAACAACCTTTGATGCTACTAAAATTTGCTGTTATGATTTTATATCACTCGCATATTATCTCATATACGTCACTCTTTATTTGTGCACTGATCATCTGCACTGTTTTGAAATGTTACTATGTAAGTTTTTAACTGGGAGAGTAGCTACATTTTTGTCATAACAGTAACACGTGTTGAACCTTGAGTCCGAAATAATAGGTTCTTGAAATAAATACATACCATTATAATATTTTCACGAAATGTTGCGCTAGATAAGCATTGAATCTTCATTACTTGATCGGAATTGAATGACATCTTGCCATCAGTACTGGGCTGCTGTACAGCATCAATGTGTTTACATTCCCAAAGATTTCAACTATCGAGACCATCGTAAAATCAATAACAATGTAACATTATAAAATTAGATATTATAAAAAACGTTTTTCTCCCGACAATTTTTCAACAAACTTTGATGTAAATAAATGTGTTGTTTTAATTTTATATCATTGTCCTTCATATCAATGATCGCAGCGCCGCCATCGGATTTAGAGAGCCATTTTTTTAACCAATCCCCGTCCTTCTGAATAAAAATCGAGGTACAGTTCCAATCATAAAAAGTGTTGGAATATGGAATTTTCATCTGGATCTAATTTATCGGAAAGTTGGTTAAAATTTGTTGCAAGATTTGACACGGACAAGATGACAACCAACAAAGCCAGTTTAAAAAAAGCGTTGAAAAATTCACTTGTGCCGGGAGTGTAGCTATAAACCTTTGGCTTCACTTTGCAAACCGCTATGGTATCTAGGTACCTTGATTCCCAGGGCAGTTTTGGCGTTGGGCTACGACCTCAGCGTCCCGGATTCTCGGTGTAGTATATGGACGCTCAAATATAGAAATATGACTGAATTGAAAAGCGATGCGAAAGAGTTGAACAATTAAGGAGTAGCATCTTATTTTTATTTATTGATATTTGAGGTCCTTTGCTACACAATTCCCATGGAAAGACTTGGGAAAAATATCTACTTTGTGCAGCGAAGAGAGCAATTTAAAACTCTCAGTTTCTTCGCAGGGTCTTGATTGACCCTACGCCACTCTATTCCCAAGTTCTGATTCTCTGTCTTCAAATATCTCCCAGAGTACTCGGCGTACAGGGTAATATGCTTTGTCATGTGTGTAACTTTGATATTTCTGATTAAATTTAGCAATGTATGAATAACTCTGTTCATGTATTGATACTGTTGCATTTTCCTTATCCCTTCTCCACTTCAGCTTTATTTACTCTTTTTCACTTTCATAATACTTGGCATCATTGTTATGCATGGAATGAAAGAGACAGAAATTAGGCAACGATGTAGTGCAACCATCATTGAATCACATGTGATTTAAGTTATTGCATCGGTAGTCATCACTGCCATAGAAACTCAATGATGAAGTCTCCAATGGAATGTGTTTTATTATTATTTTATCGCAACTTTTCTTGTAAAGCACGTGTAACGTACTTTTAAAACCTATGAAAGATCTTATGGAAATTTGAGTAATGAATCATCTATTTATCATGTATCACTTCGCTGCGATGATACGAAACTGTGAATCAGCCAAATTTCTAAATTTAATATTATAAAATGGTTTCAGAACTTTCACAGTATACTTTGTTCTTATTTTATATTTTGCTCCATTTTTTTCTTTTTCTGAAGCTTAACTGAAAGATGCGACAATAAGGCACATGATGTTGTGAAAATCCAATCCCTTATGTACCAACATGCGTTATTAAGAACATGCGTTATTTTTTTATTCATAACATAACCGTATTAATCACCTCATTGCACATGCGAAATGGAGGAATCCCTTCCTTTTTCTCAAAAAAATATTGTAATTTACGATTGTTTGCAGTTTCTTCTTGAAGTATATTTTCTCTAGGCACCATTTTCGCTTTTTTTCAGTCCCGCATACAGGTACAAGCATTCATAACTTAGGGGTATTTCATATGACCCGTGAGGGCTTATAACTCTGAGCCATATCCGATTCCCTGTGTGTCAACTGGAGATTTTTTATTTGAACCGGCCATTGTGCGTATGAACAATTCCGGTGCCAGTATTGATACAGTAGCTACCCCTCCCCCCCCAATCTTCACATCCATCTCCCTCCACCCCTTCAAACACTACGTCCCCCTTTTTTCCGAAAGCGAAAGGAATAAATAAACCACTCTCTTGTGTTTTCTTACGAGTCAGTCAGTCGAGAGTTTGAGAAGGGGGTCGGGGGCGTTGAAAGGAAGGGGCGGAAGACCGATTTCCCCAACAATCCCCCCCCAAGAGTCAGTCACTCTTTTTATCCGAGCCTTCCGCTACCTTCCCTACCAAGGGCGGTCTGGCCAGGTCGGCTGGTCGGCGGTAGCCGAGGGCCCCGAAATACGGGCTCCATAACGCTCGCGTCTAACGTGAAGTGTATTTAAAAAGGTGTAGAATAAAACACTCGTATTACTTGAACCGAAGTTTTTTTGCAATTATAAAATTTTACATTTTCAATAGCAGTTTTTTTACAACATGCTCCTTGTCAAAGGATCATATAAAAAAAAATAAAATAAATGTGTCAGAAGAATAAAGGTAACTGTGTCTTGAAAGGATTATTCGAAAAGGCTTTTTTAAATGTTTTCTCAGTTTTCAGTGCAATGCTAGTGAAAAAATCAGTAAATAGATGGTAGAAACATAATGTATTATTAAATTTTATCAGCTGTTAAAATCTCACTTTTGAAAATACTTATTCTTACGAAAATGTTATATTTGTTCCCTCTAATCTAGTTTTTAAGAGCCAGGATAGCGTTAAAAATCCATTTCTGGGCATGCAATTTCCTAAAATTTTCCAGGGGAAGACCCCCATATTCCCCGGTAAGGAATGCCCAATCATGAGCCCCAGCCGAGGCCCTCCAATCACCCCGGACCACCCCTGTCCCCTACCTATCTTTTTATTCCCTCACCTCTCTTTTTATTCCCCTGCCTCGCTTTATTCATATATTTGCTCTGTATCTCTCGACTCCACACCCTTGCCTTCCTTTCTTCCTTTGTCGAAGGCTTCGTATCCCAAACCAAACTCCTCACGGACGCCATTCTTCCCCCTTCCAAAAAGGGAGTTCTTAGCTCTGGAGACCGTTCTGTTTGTCTTCCCTGAAGGTTCTTCCACCCTCTCCGCTAAGGTCCTCTTCTTCATCGCCTCCTATTTCCACTTACCCCCACTCTCCTCCCTCTCCGAACAAAATGTCTTCCTTCGTATCATAGTGGTCGCATATTTTTTTATTATATATTTTTTTCAATTGTTTTGTGTCTTATTATTTTTACACGTTTTCTCTAACATGTTCCGTATGTTTGCTTGTTCACTCACGTTATCTTGTAAATGATTTTTAATCCACTTACCACTGTTTGGATCGAGTTGAAATTTAGCGCCCTTGCTTGATTTTGATGACTGCAAAATATGCAATATTGAGACATTTAAAACTTTTTTCATTTCCTTTTTCCATTAAAAACAATTTCCATTTTTTCTGCCAAATAAGTGGCAAAAACGGCACATACCTACGAGACGACAAACATGGTAATGCAGGTCGCTTAACAGCGTGTAGAATGTCGAATTCTGCCAAAGTTGCGAAATTTATTTTTTACCATGAGGAAATTTTTTTGAAGGCCATTTATCATATTAATAGGCAAACTGAAATGAAAAAAATAATGTATATTTTCATGTATTTCTTTACCCTGCCCGTAATGGGTCAATCGACTGAATTTTTACATAGATTTTTTCTATTTTCTCAATAGAAGACGTTAGTTATAAATTTTTTCGATGACATTTCTTCAACAGCTCTTGTTTAGTCCGATGCGTGATTCACCACTAAAAAGTTGAAAATAAAAGTTAAATTAAAAGGACTTAAAAAAAACAGGATTTTACTGAAAACGATGATAGATAGAAATGCAATAGAAGAGGTTTATTATGAATGAGTGCAGAAGAGCTTGTAAGGTAAGGAATGCTGAAATTATTAATATCTAAACCTATTCACAACCGGCGCTTTATTCTCTGAGAGATATAGAGCTTATTATTTTTCGGTCAAATGTATACTATCTCTGTAAAATTCGTGTATTTTTTTCACGCAAAGAGGCAAAGATTCTTCCTTTCCTATCTCGCCAACGTCACCTCTTTTCTATGTTCCGCTGTAAGAGGGTCTCCTTTGATGAAAGCTGTCCGAAAAGTGTCACTTCCTATTCGTCTTCATGATAATGAGTTTCCGATTCATTTTTTCCCGTTTAGTTGGTGAACGTTTTTCTCTCAAAATATTCCGTTAACTTAGTAGCTAACTTTTGAACGACATTTTTGTTTTCACTAATGAAGTGGGAAATATTTAAGTTATTGAAAACAAATTAAGGTTGGTAGAAAGAATAATTAAGTTGAGCCAACAATCGGCTAAAAAAAATTTCCAATTCAATAAAATCCGAACGTAGAAGTATACCCGAGGTAAATGTATCTATTGACTCAAAAATCACCTTGACGAGGTTATGAAATTACGAAATTGTCATTTTAGATGAAAATTTAACGAAGAAACTAGTTATAAAATATTTTTACAAAAATATTTAAGCATCCCTAATTTTTTCTCAGATAAAATATTACTTTATTAAGACATTAATGGAAAACTAGATTTTATCGGCGGTGGATTTCATTCTATATACTTACCTTACCTTACTTCCAATGCCACCACGGCGGCTGGTTCAAGCGAATTTCACGTCTGATTTGCATTTTATTTTAATTTACTATGCTAATTTTAATATGCCACAAATGTATTTTGTGGAATAAAGAAAGGTAAAAATGTTGCTATTGTTTTTACAAGACAATATGCACCCTAAAGACAGTGTGTTTAGTGAGTCCTTTGCTTAGTATTGCCGTGAGAAATATTCTGGCATATGAAGGGATAGTTTTGTTTTCACGTTACGGCAAGCAATCTTATCTTTTTATCTATGTGGACTGGCTTTCACATTGTCATGGTTACTTTACCGTAGTTAATCAGCAAAGAGATATATGTACACACGGAGATATTCAACCACAAGCTAAGTTCATAGACCAACTACTCCAACTAATCATGATGATGGGTCGCTCAAGGCTTGAGGCAAAATCTCTTCCATAGTGTGAAAAGGGGCAAATTATTATCTTCATCTCTGCTCAAATGGATGACACGAAAGCTCTGGAATTCTAGCTATTTTGCTTGTCGCAGGTGACTGCGAGATACTGCACCCATCATGCCGCGAATACAAAGGACTAAATGATCTCGTATATTACCTGCCGGGATGGAACCATAAGGGAAAGATTTCTAGCACTATCCTTTGTGTTATTTCTGGGAAGAAGATTTAAGAGGTCGCTTCTTTCCTCTCAGAGAAAATGCCTCGCAGCCTTTTCTGCTTGAATTCTCTAGACATCCACACTAGGCATCCTTAGGGAGAGGTCGCGTATACCCAGGATAATATGTTTCTCGTTCTGCGTCCTTTTTTTTAGCCGATGATTTTTCTTATACATTACGTTAATTGGATCATTGGTTATTTGGGGTTGCCGCTTAATTGGAGCTGATCTTGAAGAACAGAACCCAATATTTGAATATCCCAGAGTTATATCTGTTTTAAGTGACAGCATGCTCCTTTATTGGGCATGAGTCGGTGACATTGACTATATAATCGTGAACGAAATCAATTTTTTCGTATCAGGTTCCCGTTTTTTTACATTATCCGTATTTAATTTAATCTTCTTTTTCATTAAGTTACCTTGTCTTGCTTTGATCTTAGAGATCTTATCATAAGACCATCCGGTAGAGGATAGATCCGATAGAGGAGGTCCGGATTCCATCTCCGGACCATGTGACCTCATACAACGTTATGTCGTTTTAAAGAAGAGAGGACTCATATTGCTGTAGTTGGGCTATAGATGATAGACTAAGAGGTTAAAAGAGTTTGGGAAACGACCCTAGTTTTACATAATTCTATTGGGTAAGAATAAAACTTTGCTAGTTTCACAATAATGTATTCATTTGCAACCGGTTTTGATACGGTGCATCATCGTTTGGCGCCGTTAACAAAATTCTCTTAAGTGATACAGGGACATGGACAATTGTGTTACCCATATTATGAATGTATGTATTGATAATACCACTATACGTGTAACCTAAGACAATTTTTAAACTGTGCCAGAAGATGATACCATGTACCGAAACCGATCGCAAGTGATTGAATTAATGTTAGCCAAGTTTTATTCTTTCCTAAAACTCTTTAAGGAGTTTCATCAAGTAACGCCTCAAACCATTGCTTTAGCTAATTCTCAGCAACTCGGACACGCCACCTACTAGCCGCTCGTGAATGAAACCCAGAATTGTTAGAAAGAATATCTCCCGACTCCCGTGGGGAGGGTTTCGAGTGGGCAGTGGCAGCGACTAATAAACCGTGAATTTTTCTTTAATATGACTTAGTTAAATGCATTATCCATAGTCACCTGCGATTTTAAATAATATTTTATATAAATTAATAGTACTTACGAGTAACTCGTACTCGTAAGTACTATTAATGAAAATTTAAATAAAATGTAATTGGATTTCTCCACAGTTATTTGTTAGCCGATACGCAAGTACGGATTAATTAATTGTGGAAACCTGCAAGTACATTATATTTCAATGTGTCGAACTTCTTCTTTATCACGCCAATATATTAATGGGATAATGATTACAGATCTTTGGTGTGCCACTCAAAAAAATTTACGACCCAATGACGTTTGTGCTTGAGTAAACGCGGGTAATGCAATAAAGATTTCAAGTGGTATAACTAAGTATCAAGCCCCATTATTTCCGTGATGCACCAAAAATTTAAAATGGGTATAGAGAGCAAAATGAAAATGTTTTTATGCATATATGTGGTATGATATGTAATCCCAAAGTTACTGCTCTACCAATGTAACGCTAGCCTCTCCCTTTCCAGGTAAGACAGATTCTTGGCCACGGAGCAAGTTTGAGGGAGTGGAAACTTAGACGGTGAGTCATAAAATATGCATATTCATGCTGGAGTTGCCAGAGGGCCTATTTGCTTTGCCACATGACAAACTCCGCGGCCACGAGGTGGAAAATTTCTAAAGATTAAAGTATTTTCAGGATGAAACATCCAAAGGATGTTTGCTGAGAGCATAATCCGGGCGAACTGCTAACCTTTTTTGCATTCAGAATGAAATATATTCATCCATTTCCTTGTTGACGAACGAGGTTATTCCTTTCATTTGATACTAAGTACTTGAAACATTTGGTAGGAGAGATCTTGCCTCATCGGGAGAAATATTCATACACTGCAATTTAGGGCGATGTAAAGTTGTACTTATATTTGGATTTGCTCAGTATTTTGGTGGTCTTAAGTTTGATTGTGCTAATCTTTTACATGCATGTGTTCGCACTGTTTTCTGCGTCTAATGAATACCCGTCTTAATCCATTTTAATTAATGTATTAATACATTAAAAGTTGCAGGCAATTTTCTGCAGATAGTTAGGTTCCATAATTTCAAGAGCGGCCTCAGTACATATCAAATTAACTTCAGATCTTTCCCTAAGTGCTATCAGACCTTTCCTTTTCTGGATTCAATTCAAAATGCATTGAAAGCTATCGTGAAATGAATTTATTCGTGGAAATTTTCCCGTAAATTTTAATTTAGTAATTTTGTAGAGTTCCACGAGGTTAACCCTGAAACAACTCAATACTAATCCTTGTTAATGGATTTCATTGTGCGACACTTACGAGGCATAATTAAATGAGTGGAAGGTTTGATGGAAGGTAGGAGAGACACTCCTGCTTGTCTTCTATTTACCAAAAGCGACGTAGGGAAGACGCATAAATGTCATCCGTGGGATGGAGTTCTCTGAGCATTCAATTAAGCGTTGGTTTGCTATTTTCTATCATCACTGCAGTTTGATTCCTTACTTACAACTCCACAGCGCAATAGAATTGTCTTTCTATAACGTTTCTATTGTATTTTGATCGATCGTTAATGCAATTTTAATTTCTCACGCATTCCCCATTAACTTTGTCCTTGTAATATACTTGTATACAAATCACTAAATCAATGCAATAATGATGCAACTTATGGTTATTCTGCATTTACGTATTTCAGCTTAAAGTCGGATGAGGTCAAAGGTTTAGGCCAAATAGAGGCATTGTGTTATGGAAGTTCAATAAGTAACCGACTACGGCGCGTGAGTAACCGCCCACTTAAACGGCTTACTTACAAGAAAACGGTTCATTTCCATCGTGCCATTGCTGAAGGTTCAAGTAATGAATGAATTGTTCGTTCGTTCGGAACGGCTCGTTTGATTTTTCTACACCTCTCGCAATGTTCAATAGTAAAAAACAACCTCTTTTTATGCCAGTGAACTGTGAGCTTTATAGAGTTGTCTTCCTAAAATTTTCCTTTTTTTATTTTGATTCTGCGTATGTGCAATTTCAATTCCTCACGTATTCCCCATTCACTTTTTCCTTGGAATTTACTTGAATACAAATTGCTTCATTAATATATGGTCGACGAAAGTTACTATGATTCAAAGAGGTGAGAGTATATGAATGGTGTGTACTTAATGGCACCTGTTCTATTATGGTATTTTTGTAATTTTTTATTCATTACTAACGTCACAGCTTGCGTCAGTATGAAAGGAAATTTTCAGTAAAAGCTTTGGAAAAGTGTAAATAGATCAGCTTTAACCTTTAAGTTCTAGCCTTCGAAGAACGTTATTTTAACGCGTGGTGTTCAATTTTGTAGTCTCACGACCTCGCCCATGTATGACTCCTCACCTGCCAAGTCATAAGATAATATGCCGCGTCGTTTCCTCGCCTTTTCGAAATTGAAATTCTAATTGGCTTGATGAAGCATTACCTATTATTGCATGCAACGTAACTCTTCCCATCTTCACTTGATTGGAGTTTAGCTCTACATCTAAAATATTTTCCTTGAAAAGGGTCCATGCAGTGAAATAAAAGGCCCAGGCTTTTTGGAATGAGATTGAGAAATTAGGATTTAAAAGATTATCCAATTTAGTTTTACGCTGAAATTATTTTTTAATTTTTACAAATAATTATCATTAGAAATGGTTTTAAGGCACAGAGAAGCATTTGGAATTTTAGCTTAGTTTTATCTTGAGGTAATGCCTTAAAAATGAAAGCAAAATTGTAAATGTATAAATTATGTAGACCAATGACGATGCATATAATCAATATTTTAGAACAAGATATTGCGTGCATAGCTTGTGACAAAATACGTTCAATTTGTAATAATTATTATTTAAAAAATTGGATTTTTCGGGGATGGCAATGGGAAATTTATCATTTTTGGCGCCAAAGGACTCTTTTCTCTGTGTTTGGACTTCGAATTTATTATCATATTAAATGAATTATCATATCACAGAATATCATTAAATGTATTGACTTAACCGTCACCAGTTGGTAGTATTATCATTTTTAAGCAGCCGGTTTCTGCCTTCGTAAGACAGTTGACGATAGGAAAAAGGTGAATCGAGACTTCATTTTTAAGATAAAATTTTTGCCTTCCATCGCTTTATTTGAATTCCACTCACTTTTAGAGCGCCAAAAATTGAAATAATTACCTGCATAATTCCGTCGTATATCACTCAGGCGGAAAAAGCTTGACTCAACGGTCGATTTTGGCGTTGATGCGTGCCAACGGACATGGTTCTCCGTCATTTTTCGCAGAAAAGGGAGTGATCTCTTCCAATATGATGTAATTATGTCGACCTTTCTGTCTTCCAGCTCGGATTTTTTCCAACCGTGGGACGGGCGTTGTTGCTTCTAGGAATTTCATTTCCCAACCTTTCATATTGCCCGAAGAACTTGCAGGCATGTCAAGCCATTAGAGCTCCTTCTTTCAACGGGTAATGGTTCCTGAATATCGTCATTACAAATTCAAAACACAGGCAATCGGTCTTTTATTTCAGTTGTCATCACCTCTTGATTGTTTCCATTTTTTCTAGTTCACCTGTTTCTTAGAACGCACTTATCTTGGTTTCGAGGCTTTTTCGGATTGAGGGCTGTTCAGGCTGATGTTGGAAGTGCCAGTTACAGAGTCATAAACATACTTACGACCTATGGGTAGTCATGAAACGTATCCTTGGTATTTGGATGTACTTGATTTTATAAATTGAGATTTATATGACTGCTGCTTCTTATTTTTCCTGAAAAGAACAATTGATTGGGATTTATACCAGCGGCTCCCAACCTTTTGTACACTCGTATACTCAATATGTATATTACCAATTTGTCCCATCAAAAATGTAACGTGCACATTGTAATACATAATTTCACTACGGGTAGGTGACAATTTTAGTTATAAATAGTTGTATAAATAAAAACTTTGTTTAAAATACCCCATATGATATGTATGCATATTTCCTGGCTACGAGATACATAATTCCTGGTTTCCGCCATTACCGATAATTTTCGGCGTATCCCCGGCTGGTACGTCATGAACCACCAGTTGGGAACCGCTGTTTTAGACACATAACCTTTCACGTCTGCAGTGTTAGCCGTCACTAGTGTAATTAAGGTTACGTGCAGTGAATTTTTATACAGTTCAATCAAGGCGTCAGGGACAGAGAATACCTGGTATGAGCTTCTGAAAATTTTAGGTTATGCTGGGAGGAGAAGGTTAGTGCGTTTGATTTATGAGGAGAGTATTTTGCCGGACTATTTTATGCCGGAGAATTTTTTTTCATAAAAACAGATCTTATCCCGCTGAAGAAGAATTTCTTAAACTTTTTTTTAGAGTGGACACCTTGAAAGCTTTAAGTAAATAATGTTTTTTTTCGTAGGACTGTGGTACCTTCGGCCTTCATTCCTTGATGATGGTATATATATCAGCATTATCAACGATTTTAGTCATCGTTACATGATATGCACGAAAAAAATGGCTTTGGTAACCTATATGGTAGCAGAAAATGGCTGTAATGCAAGGGATACTGATCGAGTGTTGGTCGAGAAAAATGATTTATCTCCTCCAGAATTTTTTTTTACTTTGTGTCCAGCAAAGGTGAACTCCATGAAGTTTCTCCACGCTTATTTCCTAAAATTTATGGGAATATGTGTTTGAGATTAACTATGATCTCGTGGATAGATAAGCGTTTGAAGAGAACGTGGACTTATCTCCGAGAAGACACTGTCCTGCCTACAACCACGGGCTATATTTCTAAAACTGGGAGACATTGTAAGCTCTGTTTGAGAATGCGATAGCTCTTGAATATTGATCATTTTTGTTTACGAAGACTGATAACGGGATGACTACTGTCGTCCTAACGGGCCCAAAAAACTATCATGATACAGCATCATGAAACATAATCAGATAAAAGATCGCCACCCTATAAAATATCCTGTTATATCGGATCATAAGTATATCGTATATTTATCCAATTTTTTATCGTGTCATTTTATCGGAAAGCTCTTTTCATCGGATTTTGTAAATGATATAATACCGTGATATTTTTTATAGATCGCGATATCTTGATTGTTGTTATCGTGATATGCATTATGATTGTAGTCAGAGAGCTTATATATATCACCAGCTTTCAAAACTCAGTAATTTATTTCCGATTTATTTTCGTGTCCTAATTCTGGATTTAGCCATCGAAGTTGACTGGAAATGCAGCCGACTAAGGGCTAAAATCATGCGTGTGGACAGTAACTGCGAAACACTGCGAAGGTAGCACGAATCGATCGAATCTTTATTTGATCTATTGGCAAAGTTGTAGCAGTTCAACAGCATAGCAGAACATTGAACGCAGTAGGAATAGATAGCTGTGGATGTACCTATCGCAAATGGCAACCGTTAACTGCGCAGTAAAAAAAATATCTCAATAGATACTAATTAGGGATTAATGGTATGCCAAATATTGATTCAATTTTTCACGAAGAGGAAGAGATGAAATTATATATACTTCATCTACATCAACATATTACCCTGCAAGCCACCTAAAGACGAGTTGGCAAGAGCTAAACCATCACCAACATTCACCATGCACAACATTATCCATGTGGATTTGAGTATACTTCCATGACCATGCACTACACAACATGCACGCTAAATCTGACATATAAGCTATGGGATTAATATATATCCTACTTATGAAGGCAATGTGTCTTTGAACTAAAATATGCGGTTATAATTCTTAGGAAAATTCAGAAACATGCATTAAGGAATAAATAAGTTAGTAAGCTACACTACCAGTCCACTAGAGTTTTTCTAAGTCTTAAAGTTGCCTTTATAGTCTATTGCCGATCGCGGAAAAAACGACATTCTAAATCTATAAATTATTCAATCATTTAATCTACAACTTTTGTTTTTCTACCTATGCTATCATGACATTCATTGACGTATGGTATTTGGAGAAGGCGACCGACAGCTGAGGTCATTTGCGCCATGAGGGAAGGGTATGGAAGGAAGGGTGGAGAGAAACCTGGCGTCGGCATTAGCCTGCTCTTAACGAAAGGCGCCAAGGAGACCACGGCTTAACGTCCCATCCGACGGACGGAGTGTTGCGCTTGAAATGTCCTCCACACAACATTAAAGCAGGGATCGCGCAGTCTCTGAAAATTCTCTGCCACTGCCGAGATTTGAACCCGAGTCCGCCGGGTGGAAAGCCAACACTCTAGCCACCACACCAACCCGATCCCCTACATCACATTCATTGACACTGGAACACCTTTTTTTTAGATAATAGTGTCGATGTCGTGTTTGAGCCACTGCTGTCTTCTTCAATGTATTAACCTAGCTCAATATTTTCAAATATTTCGATCCGTCACCCAGGCCAAGCGATTTCCATTTACCTTACTCGACCCCTTCCGGCTTGCGGTCATGACGCACGGAGTCTAACTTTATCCACTTCGCACCTTCGCACCGCGTGCATTTATTACACGGAGTGCGACTTGATGCACCTCCGGCTGCGGTCATCTTCATCACCTTCACGTATCAGGGAATGCGGTTTTATCCCTCCTCCCCGAAAATATCGCCCCGACACATTACGGCACAAGTTCTTGTTTTGTTTTCGGCTCGCACGCCGCGCGAGCACCTTCGTATGTTTTTTTCCCTCCATTTTTGTGCTTTCGCCTTCCCGCCTTCGCGGAAACCGGGAGTTGAGCAATTAGGCTGGAGTTGCTCTCTGAATAATGAAAGGCCTGGCCCGGCCAACTCTTCCGGCTGCGGTGATGGATGTATTAAAGCCGAGAGTGGTGATGTTTCGGGAAGGGGTGAAAAGCATTGGATTTGCGAGAATTCCAGGGGGCGTGGTGGTGGAGTGTGAGTCCTTTTCTGGTGCAGTAATCTTCGCCCTCACGTGTGTGGACAAGTGAAAGGGTTTTAAGCACAAATGATGCGGTCTCTTGTCATGGCGCGGGCATCTTCGAGGCGGAAGTCATATAAATAATGGAATCGTCGGGCAGCCGAGAATGATTCGAGTCTTAATGGCAAGGAAGGCGAGAGGGCAAATTTTTTTGGTTGTTAGGATGCAGCGGAAAGTCATGGGGTATAGAAGTTGTGCATAAAGCCCATGCATATGTCGGTTGCAAAATATAACAGAAGAATTGGAAATGACAGTGTGTCGGTAAACTCTTCTCGGGATTCCCTCCGGGTTAAATTGTACATATTAGCCAACGCTTTAAGCCCCAAGTCGGAGCTTGAAGCGTTGGCTAAGTTTGGTTAAACATTGGATGATTTAATCCAGTGAGAATCTCCAGAAGAGTTTACCCGCATTATTCGCCGGGGAAGCATCAAATCATATGACATAATGTGTCATTTTCAATAACAGAGTATCGCTCGTATATCTTGGCCACTAGACATGGGTCAAAAAGAAGCGCACTGCCATAAAAAATCGTTCTCTTAAATGAACCGATTCGAAAATGAACAGTTATCTAAAACTCCCGTTCACTGCTTATAACTGCACTGCTGGCGTGCGGCGTATTCGGTCCAAGAGGTATGCTCACCAAGAGGTATTTTGAACGACAGCTTACTCCAGTAAGTGCGTTGTGGTTCGCCAGGAACAGCTATTTTGGACTGTTCCTTTTATTAATCAGGGTCAAAATGAACGGTTCATTAAAACGAACTACTTAACCCACCTCTATAGGCCACTAAGTTTTTGTATATTTTTTCTATCAATTTCTATACCCAACTCTGTTAAGCGAAAAAAATTGCTTGTGCCCATTAGCTTCTAACCTATTCATATAACATATTTATGTATTTATATATTTGTATTTTAGGATATTTTGAGGAAATGCAAAAAAAAATATTTAGCAATGACTGATGTTGAATTTTTGCTTGGATTTAGAATGCCATTTGTCATGTTACCTTGAGTTCTGGTAAAGGGGTTGGGAGACATTTGACAAGTCTTAATGACAAGGAAAGAGAGATGGTAAATGCTTTCGTTGCAGCAGTTGCATGAAGTAAATGCACGTATCGATTTCAAAATATAACCAAATATGGTTTTCTTTTTAAGACATAAGCCTAAGTAAATCGGAAGAAATATTGTTGTATTTAAATGGTGCCTTTCAGTTGTAAAGTTTTAAGCTCCATATGGAGGATTATTCAGTGTGGAACGTTTAAAGTGATTTATATTTCCCTAAGTGTATAAGGTTTTTTCGCTACTTTCTTACTCGGAAACAGAAAGGTATAGCAACTTTCATTTTTCATCTGGTTCTTGTATAAGAATTGGAAATGGCAGAAGCACTAAACAACCGCCCACCGAATCAAATCCGTTCACTTAGAAACCCCACAATAAGCATACGCTTAGCTGTCAATAATCGAAGCAAAAACGCTCACCTCCAAAGCTTGGTTAATAAATCAATTTTAATTCAAATAATGTTTGACGCAGACTAATATTGAAAATTTTCGGATTTTGACTGCCATTTGTCATGTGTTATCTTTGAGTTCCAGCGAAGCGATAATAAGAGATTTCAGTTTCTGTGTATAGAGACCGTTTTACACGGGGTACTTCATTGCGAAATTTGACGTAAGTATGAAAGTGCAAGTAAAATTGCGTTGTGTAAATCGGTGAATTACAAGAACACATGCGAGAGTACATGGATGGCATAATGGCCCTTGCTCTAATTTCCGAGCTCGCATTCTCGCAGTTTCAAAAATGCTTTCAGTGCTAACCTGCGCAATGATATGACCCGTATAAAACGGCCTTAATGTTTTGTTGACTGCAGTCATCCATATGATGATGTAAAATATGCCTAATTATTCACTTGTATACAGCTTTTTTTCCCACGTGGCCATCGTAGCTAGCCCTAAATTGATTAATAAGTAATTCTGAGTAATGTAGTTATTAGACCCAACCCAAAATTAGGTCAGAAACAACTTTCTTTCTACAGCTTACGATGCTATTAAAAACATTACCTAGATTCTTAATTACTACCAGAGCTAAAGTCGTAAGATTGGCTTTGTCCTGTCCTACATTTCCCTATTGTTGTAGTTGTTTCCTATATTTTCTATTTTCAACCTTATGCTCCAATATTGTGCGAGAGGCGATACATATATTTGGTACTCCCAAAATTTGGAAGTTTCCTATCCCTTTTACGGAATGATAATTTATTATGTCGTACAAAATTTTATGGTTAAAAATCCACGCCCGCGAGAGGTTTTTGATAGTTTTAAATTCACAGGGAACGCATGTTAATGTTTGGCCAAAAAATTATGTATTAAATAGTTCTTTATCCATAATTTATTGGTGGTTATGGCAGATAATGGTGAAATATGTTGTATTATAGTTGAAAGTACGCCAATGCCAATGCTAACAATAAAAATAATGATATCCCAAACATTATAAATTGCTGCCGTGTATGTGGTTTTAATTTTTTAATATCACCGTCTACACCTTTGCAAAGTATCATGAAACCACCTTGGAGACGCGAGGAAAGACATTTGCATTACTCTGGAGTCACCTACTCCGTATACGGCTTTCCAATTATTCACGTGGGAAACATGCAGAACGTATTTTTTTTATTTTTCTCTTTTTCCATTTGGATTGGAAGTATACATAGTGTACCACACATTGCTCCGAGCACCATCGTGTGACTGCAAAAAAAGGGTCGAACGATCTTTCCAGGGAAGCTAAGAGATGTTATCGTTGAACCGAGAGACGCACGCGTGAGGTTGTCTGCAGCCAATTTCCTCTACGAGCGGTAGCTAGAAGGCGCGCCTCGTCTAGACGGTCGTGGTGACTCTAGTGTCAGGCTGTCCTTCACTGTCAGCTCGGAGATAGCGGGAGGAGTGGCTTCTAGAATCAGCGTGTTGGCGATGCTAAGATGAGAGGAGTTGGAAGCGAAAAGGAGATATACTATGGTTTTTGAAGGAAAAATATATTTACTATATGTACTATATGTGACTCAAATTATACACTAACCCTTTCTAAGCCAGAGCTGCTTCTGAAAGAAGTTAAAGATCAAGGCATTCTCATTTTGAAAATTTTCTAATCAATCATAATTATTATGTCAGCTACATATTTCGCCATTAAAATTCACAGCACAAAAAAACACGAAGCTTAAATCTTTCCTGAATAGAGCTGAGAGAGTATATATTTTTGATGTTACTTAGAAGCAACATTGGATTATAATTGGTTAAGTGTTTCTGCATTTTAATACAGTATTAGTATTAATTATATAAATTTAAATAGAAATAATCAACACACCATAAATTTGTAAATATAAATTAGTTATTAAATTTACATGCTCATTCGCTCAGCTATGTTATGCTTGCATATTGTTGTTTTCACTTACAATTAGTAGTAGTAATTCTTTCACTTCTTTTTACAAATAATTTAACTTTTGTTAAAGGGATGCTTTTCCCATAAAATAATATTTATCGATCGATAACGTAACCTATTATCCATATATTTCCAAGGTATGATGTGGAAAGGATTTCACGATGAATTTTTAATGTCTGTTTGTCAAGGATAACTTTTTTCCTTTATACTTACAAATATTCTTATTATAATTGAAGGATAAATTGTAAGTTCCACTTAAAATTTTACCGATGACGCGACGCGATTTGATGTCGTAACATCATTGTAAGTGTGTCCATACTCTTTTCCTCTGTTCCTAAAAGTATTGGAAAGGGTGGTTTTTGAATGGTACTTCGCCATTGGAACTTGCTCAAGGATTCAGATGGGGGAAAAATTTGGCTTCATAGTGCAAACGGCTCCCTCCTTGTGCACTGGTGATGGATACATGCACTAAATTTATCTATGTTTAGGATATATTTCCCTGAAAGATGGCTGTTAGTACAAGCACAAAAAATATTCACCTGGCGGTAAAATTTTTGTGTTCATATCAGCTTGATCACCACCGAACGAAATTCTTGGAGTTCGCGGTGGCAAGGAGAAAGGAATTCGCTCCCTACCCTGGATGTGTGAGTATTCATGTGCCTATGGGTAATTAATGCCTTCACCTATCCAAAATAACAGTCGGATTGAATAACTGAATGAGTAATATTAATTTGGCGTGATGATGATTTTTTGAGTCTTAACGGGTTGTAAATATTGTTTTTCGTCAGTATACTGAATGAGAAGTGCAAAAGCTTTATTTACTTCCGATCATCATGCTTTTCCACCTCATATCGTCTGATTCAGTTGAAGTATTTATGTTAAGTATTCCAAGGGCATAGCAAAAATGATGTCCAAGTACATATCAATAAAGCTGTGTTAATTTTCAACAAGTTTTTGATGCTTCGCCTGGCTTTGAACTGCTATAGATATCATTTTATGCCTAATTCCCTAATGGAAGGAGAGTTTGGCTGCTACTGACAAAGTTCCTGGTTCATATCCATCTGATTTTTTTGGAAGCCTGCAAGCTAAAATCCTATTAATATGAACTTTTTAAGTGCACAACTCAATTAGAATGCCCAGTGACCTTGAGTATGAAAATTGATAATTAATTAGTGAACATGAATGGAATAGTTTGAAATTCCTATGTCTGACTCTTAGTATGGGGTGTTTTTTTCCCACTATAAAGCCGTTATTTTTCAATGTGCATTCGAATTCTGAGAGAGTTGTTCGTTAGTGATCGCTAAATGGGCATTAAACAGGAGAAAAATTGATCGGTAGGGACTCGTATGTGGTTTTAATTACCTTGTATCTGGAAAAAGACGTAAAAGGAATTTATGACTTAAGTTTACGACTCTACTACCACTGTCTGTGAACATCGAGACACAAGACACTTTCTCAAGCATCACATATTTTAACGTGATGTTTTTTCTTCCCCTGTTCCAACGCTTCGTTTCCGTTACGTGGACAATGGAAGGGTTGGACGATTGCTTCGTTATAAGGCGCCGAGATGTCGAAGCTGATTGTCTCAGGGAGCGTGATATTTCCATTCAATGTCATTTGGGCGTGTGCTAAGCAATCATAGCCGAAATATTCCATTGAAAGATAGAGACTTTTGAAGAGTTCTAAGAGTATATAGGATGGTTGTTGGCAAAATCAATCGAATCATTTATGTTTAGATAAACTCAAGCTGCACACAGGGGCGCCGACTCATGAAAAATATTGGGGGGGCCCATATCGGAGGTCTTGCCCCGGGAAGAGGTTAAATTCAAAGTGTGTCGCAGCACCGAAACTATCATGATTCACACCACTTGATTCAGTTACTCTGCTTAACATTATAATTATTTGTTTTAACACATTGTTGAATTTATTTTAAAAGGTAACTATCGTCAAACATGGGAAATAAAAATTAACAATATATTTTTGTGATTTCACAAAGCATAATATAACTTAATTATTTCTTGAATTATTGAGGGGGCTCCGCCCCCCCAAACGAATCTTTGAGGGGGCTCGGCCCCCCTCAGGCCCCATGGAGTCGGCGCCACTGGCTGCACAACAGCATGAAGAAATCGTAGAATATAGTTGGATATGAAGAATTCCTTATTTGAATTATATGCATGATTGCCTGAATATTTTAAGAAATTTATTTATGGTTCATATGTATTCGTAAGCCCATTCTTTTGTCAAAGTTTTGGTTCTATTTATATATTCAGATTAAATTAGTTGTTTTGGGATCACAATAGCTACAATGGAGTACTTCAAAGTTATAAAATTTCATTGAGATAACCCTTTACGAGATTTATCCCTTCAACTATTACCTCTTGTTCCAAGAGATGGTATACATGGCCAACTTAAAATATCTTTGTAATTCGAGCTAGGTCTAGCTAAGACGCTAGTTAAAATTAAAGGCTAAAAAAGAAGTAAACTTACTGATATAAAATTAAATTGCAATACATGGATATAATTTAAAATACATTACTCAAGACTCATACTTGCTGTATAAAAAAAGCTGTTTCCTGTAGATTGAACAATCATACTGCGAATTACTAAACTCCGTTTTAGTAGATGACATCAGAAAAAATCAACCTCTTTGTTTGTTAGAAAATGTTGGATGAAATTGCTCATTATGAAGTTTTGATAGATTGTTTGGATTGCGAATGTGTAACAATGTTGCGACATTCCGTTGCTAAGGTGGTTCAGCACGTGTGAAAACCTAGCTAGATAAAGATGAAGCGTTTGTTTGTGAGGGAAATTGGATGGAAGGATGAACATGGTCTCGGTTGAAATGATGGGCTGGAAAAAATTAGCTCATTGATGAAGTTGTTTCTCCTAAACCAGTGCGACCTTTCCAGTCTTCTTTGAGTTTCATTCCTTCATTTACAGAAACATACCCCGTGTCGTTTTTTTGTGTCGGTCGGTCACTGATGCAATCATGAACACCAAAACAAATAGTGAGCAGCTCACGGGTTATTGCGAGTAGAAATGGCGTAAGCGTTCATTTTAACTATCTCCACATCACTCGAGAGGATTGTGAGAAAACTATGACTTCATCACCCATTCAAAAGTCTTTCTTCCAATTCTAACGTAGTAAAACTCAATTACTTCTATCAGAGCTCTGCATAGATGTTTTATGACTGCAATTCCTAAAAGACTCATTATAGTTCTGTGGCAATAATTATACTTCTGTATCAATTTTGGAAATTATTAATTTTCGGGATGGACGGATCCAGGATTTTTTTCGGATCCGGATTCGGATTGGATCCTTGATTTTCGGAGCCGGCTCTTTCGGATTGGATATTTTCGAATCCAAATGCATTTTCAAATTCATGCTATTAAACGATGTAATTATTGAAGTTTACTCTGGGTACGTATAATCGAAGGAATGCTTTTTAGATTTTCATGCACATTTTAGTATTTTTATAAATTAAAAATAATTTTTATAGGCTTCCAAGCTATTTTTTTTAAACATCTTTACATGCTCAGGACCTAAACTGTTATGCTTGGGTTTGGAAATGAAAATAGGAAAAATCTTCGGATAAACCACTGACCAGTGTTGTTGGACAAGAATCGCATGTGACGGCACATTCGAAGAGAGAATCGGAACTCTTTCCTCCCTTATTCATTCACTGAAGCTATTATTTAAAAGTTCAGATCCAGATCTGATGCCTTCCGCGACTTTGGATCCGATGTACCTACCCGATGAAGGGCAATATCCACGGATATTTGGATCCGAGGTATCCGATCCGACCATCACTAATTAATTTTCATTTCTTCTAATTCATACGAGAAATTTTGCTTTCTTTAGGGTATGTATTGTGTATTAATTAAATAATTTATTTCGTAGGACCACTTTATGAGTCATATTGCATTTCATGTGAGATATGAGGCATTTAGTTTATGAATATTTCTCCTCATTCAAACGCATTTACGAAGATACTGATTCGATATGATAACATACTTTGTTATTTCACGTGTATAGTAATTCTTAGATTTATTTTAATATATATTTATTTCTGCCTCAATGAATGGAGAACGAGTTGGAATATTATTAATTTATGCGATAGGAGGACTCTCCCGAGTTATTTTAAATCTGACACGAGACGTTCGTGGTGTGACACTAAAAAAAAAAAGAAATGGGACGACGATCATAGTTGGGACTACGTAATTCTCTGCCTTTGTTACTCAATAGTGTCGGTCTCCTAGTTAGCTACAAATTCATTGCAATCATTGAACATTTATGCCTTACGGACAGTGAAAGGTGTGTCGCGAGCAAAGTGATTCACATGTAGCCTCTTGTTTAAGTCGGCAGGACAAGTTATGACACTATAAGTCTGTGACACCCTTGGATCTTAACATGCATGCGCGTGGGTGTTCCCTGTTGGTCCGAGTTGTCGTCATCATAGGTCTCGTCGGCCGAACACTTAGATACGCCCATCCCTTGTTCTCGGTATAATCCCTGCGCATTCCTCCATGGAGAGACTTGAGACGACTGCTTCCTGAGAACCCAGGAAATGGACCCATTAAGAGGATGATAAATTATCCGATGACTTCTGAATATAATTTCTACGAGCGTGATGCGCCCGCTCCCAGCGGGCTTCCCCCACTCTTTACAATGCAGGTCCACAGAGGGATAGGCGCGTTTCTAATTTTAAAATGTAGAAAAAAAGGCAGGGTCTTATGTACAAATTTAATTGGAATATTCATGTACAAATTGAGGTCAGAGGACCTCAACATTTTAACAACACAACATTTTAAGTAATTACACTATCCTCGATGAAACAAACAGTCATACGAGATTTTTAAAGTAAATATTCCAGTTTTCTCTTTTGATCTACAATTTTTCCATAATTTTCTCAATTTCTAAATGTTGGTTTATATGTAGCAAGTGAAAATTTTATTTCCACTCCATGCTACAGGTGATAGTTTTTTTTTCACGGCAACAATAAGTACAGGTAGGTACATCACACTGCTGGCGTTTTGGAAGAAAAAAGATACCATTCATGAATTATATTTAAATTTTTTCCAAAGAATATTTTTCCAAATAAATTTAAATCCTCAGTTGCGGCGTGTTTTTAATAGAGTGGTATCAAAAGTTCATGAAAGTTTAAAAGATAGCCGTGTTTTCCGTTTATTTTTCTTAGTTGCTCCTTCCTCCTCGTATTTATATTATTTCCTTGAAGCTACTCCTCCCCACCCCTTATTATATCATCAAGGATACGTTAAAACTCCCTTTCTTTCAGAAAGCCTTGTGCAAACAACCCCAAGGGCACTCGCCTCGTGGCACAAAACAATTTTTCATCCTTGCTCTCTAGAAGTGGGAACCTCCTCTCGCCTCTTTAACCCCGCTCCGCTTCTCCAAGCATTTGGCAGCCGTGTCTTCCTCATCCTCCGCTTACTTCTTAATTTCTCTCTTGATTCCATCAACATTCTTCCCATCCCTTCTCCTTCTCTTATTACTTCATCCACGCCCGCGTCTCCTTACCCGTCTCTTCATGGGACGCTCTCCGCTTTTCGACTCACATTGCGTCAATATTTTGACAGAAACGTTTATTGGCCACCGAGACAAATTTTACGGCTCTAGAATGGAGGGAAGAACGAGAGACATTTGAGGGTGTAATGGAGCGAATTATGTGGTGGCTTGTTCAAAGCATGAGCTTTGGCTTGTCGTTGGTTAACCCGCTATCTTTCAGTGACTGGTAGCTCGGGGAGAACCACTTAGTTTGTCAAAGTAAAGTTGGGTGTTTCCGGCTGCACTTTGCGGAGTTTGCTAAGCATTTTTTAATGACTAATTTAAACTTAGTTTTGCCATGTTTTTTTATTAAAACATGGTGTAATGTATTCCTCAAAAGAAGGTGACCGCCGAAACCATGGTCGTGTTTCAATAAAAAAATTTGCGGAAAAACAAAGTTTAAGTTTTTTATTCAAATTGTCAACGTACTTTTGTACGCAGTCACGCGCAAAGGTGTTCTAGTATACACCAAGGATGAAATGTAAACCATTTGGCTTCTCTGGGATACGAGCCCAGATTTCCCGATTGCCAGTCAGATATGCTATCAATTACGCTATGAAGCCATCTCTTTCCAATACGAATCTCAGACTGGGTCTATCGAAAAAACTGGTTTTTGTTCAAATTTCATTCTTGGTGTATATAACGCTTATTGTTAGCTTGTGTTTAAGAGTTGGTTTGAAAATGTAATCCATGGTTACCATCGTATTTATAATTCAAAAATAATTTCATAAAAGAACTGATTTTCAAAGCCATCAGGTATCTAGAATATTTGTTGCTTGATTCTCAGTTTCCATTAGTAACTTTCACAGTTGTATCAAGGCTATCGAGAAAACCGTCGGTTGTGGATTTAATTATTTTTCGTTATTATCAATAGCTTCGATAAAGAATTGAATTACAAATATATCTGGTATTTGGATCTAGTATTTGGTAGAAGATTTGTCTCAAGAAGAAAGGATATGGCTTAGCCAGCAGGAAAATCACAACCTTGTTAAAACACACTTTAAGTGCAGAGCTGCTATCTATAGGGAAAGTAACATGGAGGTTTCTCGTGGTCTTCCTCATCGCAGTATTCTGGCTGATTCCCACAACATCCCTCTCGGCCGAAGATGTGACATGCCTTCGGTACATTCTGGTGAAACTACTTCCTCTCCATTGGAGTATTCCAGTAGTTGAAATAGTTTTCTCGGAATTCCGTCATGTATTACGATGTTATTTTTCGAAATGCAAAAATTCAGGGACTCCAAGATACGAGCCTGTGACTTTCAGACAGGAAGTTGAGCACGCTGACCCCCACATCTCTTCATCAATGGAGGAACTAGCATAGGAAATAATGAAATTGTGAGCTTCAGTTGGTAACCTTGCCATTTGGTTATTGACGAACTTCACGTTGGCAGGTTTTCCGTCTTGACCCCTGTTGAAACTTATCTCGCTACCAATAAAAAGTGGGCGATATGTGATATTTTTTTCAAACCCCTGTCCAATTAGGCTTTAATTCGTTGAGTAATTTCGAATAGATATCTCTCAGAGCGACACGGAGAATATAGTCTTAGAATCTCAATACATATCGAATCCCGGCCGAAATTATTAGCAAGAGAGATTTTTTACAGAACGGATTGGTGTATGAAATCGATTTTCCCCCGAACAATAATGGAAAGTATATGCTAAAGTATATGTTAATGCAGTTCGTAATATCGTAATTATCAAACACTAGGTGGAACTCAGTGGACGTATTTCCTTTCTTATTTTGCTATGAATGGCTGCTGTCTCAACACCCCCGCCAAACGCCTTGAGGTGGCTTGCGGTATAGTAAGTACATATAGATAAATTATAAATCAAAAGTCTAGATATCTTCTCTGGAACCCATGCGTGCGTCTTGATATCAATGACAGGTGGATGATACATGATAGGTTTGTCATATCCCTCTCCAATTGGAAATCAAAAGTGTTTGAAGCTTCGCTGGAACTTCTGTGCTCGCAGTTTACCCCTCCAATCATCCTTTTCTCATATATATTCACGGAAATGACGTATTATTCGGGGAAGATCTATACGACAACGGCATCGGAATAATCAACGATCAGTCATTGCGTCGGGACGGATTGCCGCATCGATTCCTTGCTGCTTATTGAGACGTCACGGCCTCCTGCGTGACGACTGTCTCTCTCTGTCTCTCTCTCTTTGGAGAGGGCAGACGTCGTAGGGAAAGTGAGAAGCGAGAGATAAACAAACGAAGGAAGGAGCTGCGCTTGCAGGAAGCGCGTGAATGAACTCTCCTTGAATGGCTGCCAAGATTATTGCCGACACGTCTTCTTCATTTTTTTTCGCTTGATGGCGTGACTGTGATTTCTCGTGGGGTCCTTGAGGGGAAGTGTGAAATTAATTTTAGATTGTACGTAGTAAAATGTTATGCACCATTATTCTGCCGAGATCAGAGCTTTTTAAACCCCTCATTTTACGTCATCGTGGGAGAGTTATAATGGAGCAATACAATTCATATCATGTACTTTTGAACGAAGCAAAATTTTACGCATTCACTTTTGAAAAGAAAATTAGCTGATTGAAAAATGCAGTCAAAGATTTAAACTGCAAAAATATACGCATGCTGATGGGAAAAACAAAGCATTTTAATTGACATCATATGTACTTCCATGAGTTAAATACCGATTCAGAATTAGTTGTAGCATGCTAGGAAACCGTATTTATTTAGCGAGAATCGTTGTGAGTAATTTATATCTTTACTTCATGGTGTTTACTGGTGTGTGTCATAGGGAAAGTCGATTCAGTTGTCAGTGGTTGACTCTTTTCCAAATTAGGCATCCGCCGTGTGAATCATGTATTTAAGGTAGGTAACTAAAGGCTTTCCTTGAGAAATGAAAATATTTAACGGCATTCTGACCTGAGATAAATGAATCTTGAGGTAATACACGAAAATTTGATCAAATAAATATGTTAATATTTGCAATCGCTCGGAAAAACGTGTGTAATGATTCTACTTTTAGCAGTTACTATTTTGGTCAAATACCAACTGAGGTGCCTTGCATAACAGAGATAATATACGTCTGCTAAAGAGAATTTATAATTCTTCTAATTTCTTAATTATATACCCTGAAAGTGAAAACATATTTTACGAGGATTTAGGTGGGTAATTAAAAATTATTATCTCGAAAGTCATTCGGATAATATTGTTAATTGAAGGAAGTCAAGAGGATTGTGGGCGAGAAAAAGGCTAAAAAGAAATTAATTTGAAATTATACAAAGTTGGAGTATCAAAAATATCGCTTTTGTGAGCCACTTCATGTATAATGAATTGGTGAACAAATATCTTGATAGAATTGGCAAATGATTTTAATTGCATGTGTTGATTTTCAATGATGGATTAAGTAAAACGCGACAGATAGCCAAAAGAAAACATTGGTTATGTAGTCGTTTAACAATAATTATAGCAATTTCAATTCTTATATGATTATTGTCTGGTATCAATCACTTTCTTAGAAAATTGTAATGGCTTGTCTATCTCAAGGTCTAAGTGTCTTGCAATTTTTCAATGGTTTCGCGCTTTACGTTTATATAACTTTTAGTAAAAAATATTCTTGGAAAATTAATACCCAAGTATTTCCTCGTCCAAATTTTTCGCCCCATCCTTTGTTGAAAAATTCCTTTTCTCCAGGCGAGCGAGCTCGTCGTAGTACGTCGCCTCCTCAGTAGGAAGCGAGCGTTACATCACTTTTCCTCCCCGGAAAACGCGATCCATGCATCAAGCACTCTCCTCCACCCTATCACCCCCCACCTCTCCTCACCCCTTTCACTCCCTCCTTACCCACCCACCGCCTCATCCTATGCACTCTCAAAGCTCCGGTCGTCCTTTTATCACTCGCTGCCCCCACCATCAGCTCTTCGCACATTCTCATCCAACTCGTCCGCGTCCTCTTTCTCGTATTAGCTAACTGCTGAAAATCGTGTACTATCACCTTGAAATTTTTAGGTTGCATAGAATAGAGTCTTTTCAACATTTGACTCTCTCTCACATTTGGAATAGGGTAGTTTCCTTCATCAAAGGAAACGAAAGGCATTGATTGCGATTCGTTACCCATCATTAACGATTAATTAATATTAGTGCATTCATAATATACAAATTATTTTGTTTTATAAATCCCAGTTTAGACGAATGTTAATGGTCAATTTTAACCGCATTTGAAAAAGGACAGTCTGGCGCCCATGCGATGCCTCTCCACGTAACGTCACAGGGGCCCAGATGCTATACGAGTAATCAGGAGTTTTAAATCGCCTGAGATTACCAATGCACGCATGAGACAGAGCTCAGGGAAACATCTCTTAACAATCACCCATTAAAATTGCCGGAAAGTTTCCTTCTAAAAAAAAATTTAAATTAAATTAAAAGGTCGGAAAGTTTCCTTCGTTTGATAGGGTAATAATAATCCTAATTTAAGCCAAGCGCTACCTGCTAGCAGGGTACTGTGCCACCTGGTAGCAGCCTGCATCTCAGCGGCGCACAAATTTTCGCCCCAAGGTCACCTCACTCGGCTGCAGTGGGAACCAGAATGACGTCACACGGGCTTCTCCCATCATTCATACTTAGTCGTTGCGTTTTCGCGCGCTTGAAATTTTTCACTTTTCGTTTAATCGCGATAAATAGATATCGTCATTTAAAAATCTAAAAGCGTGATATGCGTACTCCAGGAGTAATAATCTTTTGATTTAGGCAATTAAAAAAAATAGGAAACCACCCTATTCTACCACAGCGTTTTTACAGGTGCTATTATCTTTTACGTATGTGAGTTGCTGGGATTGATTTATAATGGTCTACTTGATATCATCATCAGCATCAGCACCAGTCAACAGTCTGGAGATTGGTCTGATGCTTTGAGACAAGGAAGAGATTGGTGGCACTAGGAAGGATGCTATAAATTAATTTACGTAGTTTATTAACAAAAGAGAATCGCTCACGAAATAAGAGACAGGGTGCATGGGAGGACAGGAAAAGGTGGAAGAATGAATGCGCAATTGGTAGAGAAAGGCACTCAAGCTCCCACGATTATGTAGGTGGGGCGAACCAGGAGATGAAGGCGGCACGACAACCCTCAACGGACATCCAGAAAAAAGCCGTTAGCCCTTTGGAGTCCTCATATAGTTATAGGCTGGCAAATCTGACTCCTTCATTCCTTTCCGCAGGTACCCCTGACTGAGGCCGTTGATCGAAATCCAACCCAAGGCTCAGCAAAGATCTCATGCTGCAATGATTAAACAATAAAAAGATATTGTACTTTTTAACACAATTTATTTAAGATCGGTTTCGTCTCACAATCAGATGCGACATCTTCAGGTATAGAAATCGTCCTGAAGATGTCCCCTCAGCGACGAAACCGGTCGTCTTAAATAAATTGTGTGCAAAAGTACCATATACTTTTATTGTTTACAATGGATTTTCACAAAGTTACGCCTGAAACAATCGAGTTTATCTGCAATGATTACATCGTTTTTACTTGTTCCATGAATCGTTACAAGTGGAAGTCGTTACTTCTACTTCTCGGAGGAACTTTGAGGATCACGCGTGTTTCCTTTGTTTACACCTCAGCTTGTGCCCTCATACGCGGCTCGAATGCTCTCCACTCAATTCTTATATCTGTCAATCTTTTTACAAATAAGCACTGCGCCTCTCACACATTCGATGTTAACTGTTCCTTTCATATTATGCGGTGTCTTTGTTTGTTTTTCTAGCCGTATCATTTTTCCCTCCACGATTGCCTTCATCAGGTCGATATGCCTCAAGAAATGGCCGATTATGTTGTTTCTCTTTCTTATTAAGGTATTCGTGATTTGTCAAACAAACTGAAATTATATTTGTGTTGTTGTTTAATGATTCATTAAGTCAGAAGTGGCAGATAACGAAAAGAAAATTGAGAGAGAACATTGTTTTCCTTATTGCTGAAACATAATTATAAAAATTGTTATTCATACATAATTATTTCCTGATGCTTATCACTATTTTTGAAAAATATAAAGGCTTACATATAAGTCCCAGGAAAAAAAAGAACGAGAAGAAGGGATTAATCCCTCTCTTACTTTCCTTGAGAGTTCCTCATTGCTCAATCGGTTGACTCATTAGATTTTAATCAAGTTCACCCGCGATTTATGCTCTGTAACATTTGAAATTTTCAGATTTATCAAGTTTTGAACGAGCAATACGTCGTCAAAAAATGAGTTATGACCACTGGAGAGGGCAGGATGGCCAGGGATGCCATGATTCAGGCTTCATTGTATAGAGTCCATCTGTTCCTTCGTTTCATACCACCTCCGCATTCCCAGCGTCAGCGGAACTCGCGGATTTTCGTGCATACATATTTCGAGTGGAATGGAATGTCCTTCAATGTCATTCAGCTCCTTCGCCCCGAAGGAATTTTTGCATGCGGGCCTCAGCATTATGCGTGACCCTTGGCGATTCGAGGAAAGGCAGATCATTTATGCACGCACTGATATTTGCTAAACGTAATATTTAGGGATTTAACGTATTATATACGCAAAAAGGATATGTGCTTATGATGAGTAGTATGTATGCGATTATTTGGAGGAAGTATTCATTAAAGAGATATGTACCTATATCTAATAAAAATAAAATAGTAATAATAATATATTTTTTGACCAAATGCATTAAATGTACAACTTTAGCAACAAAAAATGAAGGAGATTTTGTTAGTATATATTTCGAAAGTGGAAAAATTGAAAATTCTTAAATGGTGATTAAGCCTCGGGTATTTCATATTAGTACAACCGTTTCATTTAATCCCATCGGATGCGTTTTAATTTCAAGAAAGGTATTCCTTAAATCATATATAGGTGTGATGTAAGAAGTTTTCTTTGGTTAAGATTCTCCCGGCGTATCAAGAGCAGAAAGGTTTCTCGGGCTTTCTACCTGGTAATTTGCTCCATGTCACCGGAGTCACTATTGATTGAATGATTTAATTTTTCCGTACAATTCGACTAACACCTTCCAGTATCTCCTGAGCTTTGTTACTGTGAAGTCCACCCATCGTAACAGAGCAGGGCCATTTGAGAAGGACTCTCTAGAATGAAATGCAGGCGTAAAGTACTCAGGAAGGATAAAGAAGATAGCTAGCTGCCCACGCACTGGCCCCTGACCATTTCCTACCACCAGATCCACCACTCCCAACATCGAAAAGAAACTGGTTTCTCTGTTCGTGGTGACACTGATGTAATGTGCTCCTCATTTCACTAGACCTCGAGAGCGCATTCACAAGCATTTGGAACGGAGAGAGGCTGGTGTTGTCCAGGAAACGATTTTGTTGTCGCTTTTTCGTGACTCCTCTTGGGACAATCGGATTCCTATTCTACTCGACGGGCGTGGGTCTCGTCATAAAAGTGGCCGTTTGAAAGTCATAAATTGGTTTGTAAACTGTAAAAGGTGTTTCGTTTCTTTACGCCGCAAGCAGATGTAAGATGCTAGATGCCACTGTTATGTTTTCCTCAGAATTTTACGATGCTTGTCCTTACTTTTTAACTCACGTGTTTTCTAAGGGCATAAAGGACAACAGTTTTAGATTTTTTCAGCCATTTGAATTGTGTCCTCAGGATTTATTTCGTAGTCAGAATTTTTCTTCTTCCATTCGAGGTATATGGATTTCTACTTACGTATAAATAATGTGACCAATTTTGGGCTTCTTAGGAGCTTACCCGGCCAAATCGTGATGCTTGATATCAGTTTAGGTTTACATTGATTTTTACCCTTTTTTTCAATGTGCCTTGTAATATTTTAGTTTTTTATCGTTATGGAGTAGATGGAGTCTATATTTTCATTCACATGTTTTTGTATTTCAGTTTGACGAGATTTCATGCAGGAGAGTATTCATCTGAATTAAATTCTAATGCTCAAAAGTTTTACTCCTTGGCACATGGAGCCAATTCTTTTTTAATATTACTCTAACATCGGTACCGTAACTCGCTAGGTGCTTTAATCTCGGATATGAAATTTTCGTTTTGATTTCGTCCTATGTAGTCCCGTTGCATTCAGTACACCGTACTTTCTTCCTTGTGTTTTAGTGCTATATGGGTACTTGGAAACACGTATATTGGTTTTATGGAAAGCTTTAGTGGTCAGCAATAGGCAATCCGTGTTTCTTTATACCTAAATATTACGTGCCTTGGAATTGAATGTGAATATGCAGGTTTTATTTTGCTAATTTTATATTAATGCGGACGAATTCTCTACAAGTGCATCCGCTATGATAGCACTATAGGTTTTAAATATCTAGTTTCTACCTTCAAAGAAGGAAATGTATCTACCTAAGACCCTTTATAAGTTCTGCAGCGCGCTTTAGTTCTGAGCTCGTTAAATCTTCGCATCTTAAATCTTCGTTTTAGAATCACTGTATAGCTCACGCATCTAAGAAAACATGTCATTTCTCATAAAACATTTATTGTGCACTTACTGCTCATACCCGTAAAAGAATAAGTTTTCTTCTATTTTTATTATCATGACGAAAAGTCAAAGATTTCATTAATTTCAGCGCGAAATGCAATCCGATAATTAAAAAGGTTTTTTTTTGTAACTCATACGTCTCCTGAAAAGAAGGATTTTTTTCAGGGATGGCAAGTGACACGAAAGGAAAATGTTTTGTTTCGACTCGGATGGAATCGAAAATACGAGGCCTAGGTTTAGTTTCGCTCCCGCACGAAATCAAAATCACCAAGGAGTTGAATATTGATCCGGGACGAATCTTAACTCACGGGAAAGAAACTAAATTAATCGAAACTCCGCTGCTCACAGTTGTTACGATCCCAGAAGTTGAGTGGAGGGGGATAATAGGGAATAGTTTCGACCCATTTCATGACGGAATATTGGTTAAAAAAGAGTTTGGGAATAGAAATCGAATATTAAGCTCTATTCCTAAAATTTAAGCTTAAAAATTAAAATTAAAATGGCCAGTTTGCGTTCACCGTTCTCCTGCTAATGGTTAAAATATGAGTGCCCCATGCATTTATTGGCGGCAGGCCGAACGTCTACTTCATTCATCCATACTTCGAACTCGGTGTGTGGGTCAAAACTAAACTCTTCGAAGGTGAAGCTCGCGTACCCTCCGGTGCGAAACATTATCTTTGTTTCGTTTCGTCCCAGAGTTTTACTGTAGTTTCAACCCGAAGTAGTTTTAACTCCGATATCGCTTCTATCCTGAGTTTAGCTCTAACAATAAGTATTTAAATTCATTTCGTTTCGTGTCTACATTTCGCTTTCGGGAACGAAATTATTGAAATTTTCCTTGTTTTGACATTTTTTTAGTTTCGAATGCCATTTCTGATTTTTTATAGAAAAGCTAAACGTGAGTAAAAAGGAGGGAGCTCAAAGATTGGCTGTCATGTCACAATGGCGGCGGGTCGTATATCCTTGCGGCTCGACCTTGACCGTAACGCTTTTATGATCGTGGCCTATTTCATGCGCGTAGCGTGACTCGGTGCAGCCTTATTGTGATTTTCCTTTTCGTTGCCGTCCTTCCATTACATTTCATTTTGAGGGTTAACAGTGTCCTACCGCGCTCCATGAAACATTCCGCTTTGTTTAAATCTGAGCTTATTTTGGAAAATAGTCATTTTTTGCCTTCAAGTTCTTGAATTACCTCCGTAGTCTTCACATATTTGTATATCGAATCGCATTCCTTCGTATTTCAACAGCCCTGGGCCAAATAAGAAAATTAATCGTGCATTTTCTTCCGAATTCTTTTCATGAGAATCAAATTATTTTATTTACAGTGTGAGTGAATGATTTATCGCTTGAGTAGGTTTTGATGGAAGGAGAATATCTTTGGCCGACAAAAAGACATGCTCACTGTTTGAATTCTCTTTAAGTTTTACATTTACAAGAGTCGCTCTTATACATATGGTAAAATTTGTTCCATTTGAATTCATCTTATTTTTCTTCATCCCATTCGTGCCTGTGTTTATCACAATTAGTATTATTGCTGTTGATAGCTTCTGGTGTTAGCCGGTAGTTTTGAGTGTAGAATGTACACCTCGCACGGGTATAGTTCATTTTAGAACGAAACATTATATTACTCCGCTACTATAGCCAATCCCTCGTTTGATAATATTATTACCAATCGTGAGAACGTTGTTGAAGGGAGAAAATTCAGAGTAATTCCTGTTTCATTAAAATATGAGGGATAGCTCATCAAAGCTTTATTTTTGTTGGCATGGCAGTAATTAATCTGATACTTAGTCATTTATGGTCAGGCGTTGAAAATTAAACGAATCCTTGTTGAATTCCTTTCAAATTGTCGTGTTAAAGTCATTTGTCTAGCATTCTTGTTGACCATGGATGGATTATCTTGAAGAAAGATCTCTAAATACGAAATGATAAATGGAACTTCAGCACGGAGCGTGCAAGCAATTTTTCTGTGACTTATTGGGCTGGCGCCAAGAAGTACTGCTTACGCCATAATTGTTGATTTAACTTACACTGATGGCTTACCTCATCGCATCCCGGAGTGACTGAAATAGAAAAGCCATACATGTCGAGCTTAATTGTAACTACTTTATATCATCCAGTTGTCATTGAAGATTTTTTGACTCGCGTCTATTGTGATTGATTTTCAAAAATATATTCCGCTCAACTGCCAATGTATTTATGTCATGGAAGGGGCTTGCATTCCGTTCTCTATCATTTCTTTGAATATTTGAGAATTAATTTCCGAATTCCGATTGAAAAAAGGACATTGAGATATTGTCTTTTCTCGGAATATTTTGTGCGCAAGGGTCGATGTCAGACTTTCATCGCTCCAAGGCAGGAAATTTTTACCCGGCCCAACCAAATTTTTTTTCTCACGATCAGCAGAACTGATTATTCCTAAATAAATATTCATCTTATTTACGAGAAAATTTATGCTTGATAATATTATAATATTCTTAACTTCGGAAGCTTGATTACTACGTTCCCTGTAGAGGTATAGTCATACTGAAAAATTTATATTGCAAAAGTATTGTAGGCAAAAACAAGCATTTACTATGCTTTCGCATTATTTGATTGCTTACTGATGAGAAACCTAAATCTAAATAGGTCATCACGTCTTGTATCATGCATATTTTTTAAAGTTATTTCATATTTTGAAAATAGAGGTTATGATGACATAACAGGCTTTTTAGGTGTGCGGTCGTTTGTTGCTGCTGCGACACTTTCGCCAGATCCTTCTGGTGTCTAAAGCCGACAGTGAAAGAAGACTTAAAAAAACATCCGATGTCACTTCATTACCGCTGCTAAAAACTGAGGTTAAAAATCAGCTATTATATTTTTATTTGGATCTACGGTTAACTTTATTTGATTGTCTAATCCCGTACATTGGGAAGTGTTCATTTCCTCTCAAGAAGAAGCACGCCTAAGGGCATTTAGAATATAAGCTGGACCCATTTAGTTCACCCATGAGAAAAAGTCTTTCCGATGTCCTGGTTTTCATATTCTCGCTCATAGATTGGGAGGAATATTGCTCCTCGAATCTCAGAGATAATGGGATGAAGTTTTCATACTGAAATAAATAAAAGCAAAATGTGGTGAATTCAAATACGAATAAATAAAAATATTTTTTTCGCGAAAAGATCTCGGGTTACTTATTTACGGGTGAATATTCACAAATTTAGAGAATTATAATGAATTGAAATAGAGATAGTTGCACTTTTCCACAGATACTTTATTGCGCCCGACTTGTTTTGACTCATAGAGCTATAATCGGGTGCAAGAAAAGTACAATAACCAATTCAAATAAAATCTGGGAGCATATGGGTCAAGCGCTTATTGATGTGAGGCGGTGTCACCATAGAATTATGCCATCGTTTACATGGAATCCCGAGTATTTTCAAGAATAGGAGAGTGCATGCCCACTCCAAGGTTAAGGCACTTCATTTCCGCTTCCTGCGACTTGTTCTCGGGAAGTAGCTTGCACTTCCTCTGTGGTTTACTCACTCGCCCCACGATTAAGCCTCCTGAACGAATTAGTGATTGCATCATATCCTTTCTCTTTTCCGTAATATCCCCGCGCCTACTACGGAGGACCAAGCGACGCGGACCGGGAACAGCAACAATAGGATGCTTGTTGAGAAGCTGTTAAGAAGACGCATCCCTTCCTCTCAATCAGCTGCATTAACCAATTTTTTTCTAAAATCGCTTTGCTGTTTGCCATCTTGTCCGAGCAATCATTGCAACTCAATTTTAACCCAATTTGCGATTATCTATCAAGCTGAAATTTGCAGGATAACATAGAACCAGATGACAATGCAGTATGAAAACAATTTTATTATCATTAGAACTATATCTAGTATTTTATTACTACTATTAGTACTACCTTTACTCTCATATTTGCTCTTTGAACAAAGCTTATTTACTGAGAAATTATTTTTATATTTCAGCTCTACCAAAGATGGTAGCTTTCCACATAATTTTTTAACAATTTAAATCCAACGGGGGCTAATTATTTTCCACTTCATTCAGTCCTTTATCATATAAGTTCTGAAAAAATGCGTGAATGAGATGAAAACATCTGTTCATAGTTGCAACAGCGGTTCGCGTGAAAATAGAGGCATTCACAGATAGTATTTGAGGAGAGGCAGCTTGTTGATGAGATACGGAGGAGATAGAAGGTAAGGATGGAGCAAGTACTTTGAAGGGAGGGGACTATGAAAACAGCGCTAAAGAGTAGAATATTATGTTAACGAGGGAGAGGAAGAAAGAGGGATTTTTACGTGGAACGAAAGGGAGTAGGCCTTACTATGAATTGAAGAGGAAATACCATGAAGGGAGAGAGAATGCATCTCAAGTACTCCATACAAACCTATCTCACCCGGTGGAATACAGTAATAATTTTGGATTTTCTGCATAAATGGTGCCATCTGGTATGAGCAGCTACTGCCCTAGCCGGATAGTGTAATACTATCCCTGGAACCCGTCAACACAATCTCAGCAGCGCCGACCCATCGCCGACCCACTGTGGCCTCTGCGTTGCCTTGGGTACGCGCACTGACCCGTTAGGTCGGCCCGAGAGAGGGTACAGGGGGATGAATACTGAGCAGAAGGCGATTCGGACCGGTTCTTGGAGGCTCATTTGGGGGAGTTTAACTGACCGGACGAAAGTCTTGTATGATTTGTGTGCTCTGCTCCCCCAAATTACTCGGCGGCGATAAACTTTAATGCCCTCCGCGTGGCTGCATAATGGACTCGGCATTAAGTCGATGGTGTTCCCGGGGATAAATTGTCTCGTGCCCATATTTTTTATTCACCCCCTAAGGGATCAAGAAAAGGGTTTGAAGGGATCGAAGTGCGGTATTTTGGGCTAAAGGGAGCAATGTATTTTGGTTAACCGTTTGATAGGAAGTTCGTATGCCGACTGATGCATGCTAAGGTTGTCGGATTCCAGTGGGTTCCTTCCGTGAAGTGCCCTAAAGCCTATTAAGTCTTGACGGGGTAGCACCCCAGTTCTATCCGTATTAATATTGTGGTGTCCGATGGCCAATTTTTTTTCGTCTTCGGTATCGTGTTCATCATGTCGGATACCCATGTTGTTGGTTCCTCGGTGAGCTGCTGAGATATATCTTATTACTAAACGGATTCGTTATGGAAAGCATCAATTCATATGTAAATATTGCCGGAGACTTCGTATCACCGAGGGACCTAGGATTTTCCCTCATTTTTTAAAGTCAAGATAGTGTATATTGTCCGAAACTATGGATAACGGCTATTCATTATTTTGATTATGGCATTGTATTTCATTTCACAACCATACCGATCATTGAGAGATGATGATCACCTTATAATTTTCAAAAAAACATTCTATAAATCCAGAAATAATTATAACGCCTTCATTGAGGAAAAGTTTTGGTTTAGTTAGCCATCTTGTTGTTTTGTTTGATCTTAGGGCCTGAATTTGAGTTGAACACTTAAAGAAGTAGTTCGTCAATAAATGCTGACAAATATAAGCGAGATTAAAGAATGGTGACTTTTGCGTATGCAGGTATAATAAAATGGTAATTGATTTCTTTATGGTACTAAACAATTTAATGGTAAAACATCCTTGCTTTTCTGTCACTACATTTAAGTGAGGATTTTGGCCATTTTATTTGGTACCCTCTTTTACCCAGGAGTTTCTTACGTTAGCCTGCTATGCTGCTTTTTATTTATATAATACCTGTAATCCATTCTTTTTCTATTAGTTTGCAAAAAGATACATCCTATGGTTTTCATCATTGAATGTATTTTCTGACGATTTGAAATTTCTAGCTAAATGACTTGACTATCCTTTAGAAGATGAATCATTTATTGCATAATCGGCTTAAAAATAATACTCTCATAAAGCTGACCCACCTTTTTTTAAGCCTTGTTTGGGGTGTCATTGCATACCAGGTCGTTTATTAGTTTCGACCAATAAATTGTGGTGTCTTCCGCGTTAATCTGGTATATGTGACGCTTATACACATCAAAAACGAAGACATCAAGATATTTTGGCCTATGAAATGAGTAGGCCCTTCATTTATACCATTGAATTGGAGCGGCTTACATTTAATGAGTTTTGAATGTGGTTTAAGAGATGAAATATAGAAATTTCATGCCCGACACCGAAG
Source organism: Ischnura elegans (assembly GCF_921293095.1). Taxonomy (NCBI): domain Eukaryota; kingdom Metazoa; phylum Arthropoda; class Insecta; order Odonata; family Coenagrionidae; genus Ischnura; species Ischnura elegans. The sequence goes on along the minus strand of NC_060253.1, from coordinate 43,850,914 downwards.
GCATCGTTATAATTCTTTTTCGAATTGAATATAAATATATCTTTTATTTTCACCGCCATTCTCTATGACTTACCGAAGATTGTGATGTCATATTTTTAATTGTGGGCTTTCAGTAATTGATTGGCTTTTCGGTAGGAAGAAAGGGAGATCCTTTGAAAGGAAAGCCATAAAAAAACTCCTGTCTCCTCAATGGGATCACATTAGCTCGTTACCGGCTCAGCCGTCTCTAGAGCCACTCCCAATGGTTAAATCAAGTCGGTTTAAGTGAAGGAAATTCAGAAGAAGCATCTCAAGATTTTTTAGATCTCTCTTGGGAGTCGTAATGGGTTTACGAGTTGCTTGGAGGTAGAACAATAAAGCTGACGCAACTCCTCACCACGAGAATGTCTAGAAAAGAGGTATTTTTATGATTCTCTCTTTAATAGATCAAAACATGCTCGTTAAAAAGCATGAGTAATTGCTCTATGTGCGTGAAAATTATTCAAGGGATTGATATCACCCTTTAAAAAACATAGATTGTCTCGCAATTTCCTATTTTCGCACTTCTAACACGATGACGTAGTTAGCGGGAGATGTGACTCGTGATAAGTGAACTGGAATGGGGACTGAATATGTTATAAATGATGAAGTAATTGTATGATAGCAGAATGAAATCTTGTACACCCATAATAGCTCCTTTCGTAGTGAAAATAGTCTGCTCCTCTTTTGGCATAAAACTTCCGTTTTTCTCTGTATAAAATATATTCCATCTTGAACGCTTGGAATTCAGCTATGTAAGGGTTTATAAATCATTGATAATTTAACACCGCTTACATTTCTTACATATGATATCACCCTTTAAAAAAAATAAATTCTTTTGCAATTTTCTATTTTCCTACTCCTGACACGTTGGCGTAATTACTGGAAGAAGTGACTCGAAAAAAAACTGGAATGGGGACTGAATCCGTTATTAGCGATTAAGTAATTGTGTGATTGCAGAATGAAATCTTGCACACCTATAAATAGCTATATCGTAGCTCTATAAAATCTCGAAGAGAGAAAAATAGCCTGCTCCACTTCTGGCATAAAAATTCATAAATTTAAATACAACTGGTAGTATTTTAAAGTAATGATAGTAATGAACATAATGAATGAATTATGTGGCACGATGGGAGATTTTATGGTAGTGACTCATCCCCAGCCGCTTAGAGCTTGAGCTCGTGGCCTAATTACATGTGATTCACCCATAATTGGTCATTTCTTTCGTTTTCCGCAGACCAGTCATTACAGGTTTTCAGAAGTCAACGTTCTCGTTTGCGGACAAGCCCTCTGCACTGCAATTCAACTGATTGACAACGTGATCAATCGGCCTAAGGTCCGGACCTACGGTCGGTTAAAAATAAACAGGGTCAAAGGTTCAATCGGAATGATGCCGCTGTGTGGTGACTTTTGCTCTCTCTCCCTCTCTTTAAAACGACTTGCCCTATGATCGATTCGACTATTTTGCCGTTTCGTTTCCTCGCCCGCGCGCGACTTTGGTCTGAAGCTGGCCGAAGTGACAAAGCGGTCTCCCGCGCCAATGCGGTCGTTTATACAGACCCGATATCGCAATTCTCTAGGCATTAAAATAAGAATTTTAATGTGTTCATCTACACCTAAATTCTATCCCGCAAGCCGCCTAAAAAGGCGTATGGCAGGGGGTGTTAGGACACCTGCCGTTTACGCATAAAAATCAAATGCTCACACAAAATTACGAGTAGCATTTAATAAACGCCTTTAGGTTTTATGTTTTATGAATTTCCATATCTATTCGTTCGGAAAAAATATTTCTCTTAATTTATATCTTCTGTCGGACCTGGAAATAGATTGGGGCTCTAAGATGATGTTCTCCGTGTCGCTCTTAAAGATATCTATTCTCAATTATTCAAGCAATCTAAGCCTAGCGCGCAGCCACCGGGTCTCTAGCGGCTACCAGCCTAATTAGCTTAACATCTAGATGGGAATGCTCGCACACTCGTAGCAGTTTTTGAAGAGCCGCGCAGCCTTGTGCTTTATTCAGTTCCCGAATCCAGTATTTCTGCACCGAATCCCTTATGCTCGCGGCATGTCCAAGGTGTGGTCGGACGAGAGCGTATTAGCACCTTTCTTTTACTTTCCCATTCGAAAATCTTCACACAATAAGCTTGACACAACCTAGCTTCTCCCAACTTCTCTGCCACAAATATTCCTTATATGTGTTTCCAATATTACTTATGTGTGTTGATGACGTCTTCGTGAGTTTCGGTTCATTATGTCTGTCATGAAGACATGCTCCTTCGAGAAATATATATCAAAGAATACTGTAAACGATAAGAAATCAGGCGATACCAATGGGGTCATTAATTCAGATCCGACATCGCTTTTCACTATTTATTAGAAGAAGAGTTTTCACGTTTTAGTGACGTCATTAGAGTTTGGGTTCATTATGCCGTTCATGAAGACCCACTCCTTTAAGCGATGAATCACAAACAATAGTGTAAACGAAAAGAAACGAGGCGAAACCGATGGAAAGAGGGGAGGAGTAGCTAAAAAAGTGTTGAATCGAGCCAAAGGAGTTGGTGACGTCATCAGAATATCATCGAAAAGGTTTAAGGAATCAATTTTTCGTCGCTTATAACTTGAAACTTAGCGAAGTTTCTTAAAATGTAAACATACAGGTCTCGCAATTTTCAAACTCGCAATAATAAATTGGTGAAAATTAGCGAAGGATCTCCTAATTCCAAAGAACAAAAGAGAGTAGGCTGCTTCGTAGTTTTGCTAATGTTTCGTTGTATAGAAGAGCTGAATAGCGAAAATGCTACTTCCTAATATCATTAAAACTTGAACTAAGAACCATAAACAATGACCGTTGAGACAGAAAAGTTTTCAATAGCTACCGAAAAAGATTCGGTATATAAATCAACCGCAAAACCCTCTCTGCATTGGCGAGAGTGGTAAATATTTAATCCAATAAACCAATTCATTCAACAGAAATTCTCAAAAATAAACACGAGAAAAAATGAAAGCTACTTGAAAATCCAATACATACATATACAAATTTCGGACTAAAAAAAACAAAAATATATATCTCTGTCGCAGGGCCTTAATTTGGGAACGTGACATGTATTTTTCATCTCTTTCCATTTTGTCCATTTTTTCGCTTCGCTTCCCCGCCCGCGCGCGCGCGCGCGCCTTTGGTTTGCGGCCGACCAAAGTGACAGCGGTCGCCCTTGCCAATTATTCCGCGGAACGGGGTGGACAATGGAATGCGGGCTGTCGCAGCGAAGCGCGGTTTTGCCCGGAAGCGCTCGATGGTGGTGGAGCTAGCTTTTCGAGGCGATATTGCCTTCCCCGGGGCTTGTTTAGCATTGGAATTGAAGGTTATACGGCAAAAGGGGTTGACGAACCCATCGCCGTATATAGTGCCGAGGTCTTGTGAGCATGTATGTATGTTACGTACGGAGAGAGGCGTTATTGTGCTGTTTTCATCCCTTATCTTATACGCTCGGGGTAGGGTATGGTTCAGACGAGTCGCGCGTGTATGTGACTGACTATGATTCCTGGCTTTATTTCCAGTTCGAACGGATCACTTTCCATTGACTTTCGTGTGGCTCCTGACGCCGGTAATCCTCTATATTATTTCTACTGTATAGATACCTTTTTCTCAACTTATACGCAACCAAACTCCACAAATGAGGTACCAAAATGCACAGAATTTATCAGAGAACAAGCGACGGCATATCTTACTTCCTAAATATTGCTATTGTTTCCTAAAATTGGTTTTTAAAAATTAAAAAAAATAATTGGTTAAAAAAAATCGATTCCGACAAGATTGTCCTCATCCCAAGAATAAAGTTAGCGCCGTCGGATCCCACCGTGCCTTTCAATTTGACTCGCAGGCTTTTTCCGATTAAGGTTTTCTATGCGATGACTATTAACAAGGCTCAGGGTCAGACTTTGCAAAGAGCTGGCTTATTCCTGCCTGACCCTGTATTCTCTCATGGCCAACTTTATGTAGCATTCTCTAGGGTAAGATCTTTTCAAAATATTTTTGTAAATATTAAGGAAAACGCTAAACAAGTATTAATAGAGGATAGTGTAATTACTTCCAATTTTGTGTTAAAAGAGGTCCTCTGATCTCAATTTGTACATGAACATTCCAATTAAATTTTTACATAAGACCCTGCCTTTTTTTATAAATTTTAAAATTAGAAACGCGCCTATTCCTCTGTGGACCTGCATTGAAAAGAGCGGGGGAAGCCCGCTGGGAGCGGGCGCATCACGCTCGTTTGTTTTAATGAAAAATATTTAATAAACTTTTTCGGTTTTTAACTTAAAATTAATGGAAACAATGGGAAAGGGTTGGTGTGGTGACTTAAAATTGCTGGCCTACCATTCCGTGGGTTCGGTTTCAAATCCCGGCGGTAGTTAACATTTGGCTTAGCTTGGGGTGAGCTCAACCATCACCTATCCTTGAATCACAGAATGAGTTGATAGACATTGGATGAAAGGCGGAGAGGAAGTCGGAAACAGTTACCTGAGTCATGACGAAAAGTGGTTTACAGCAAATATTACCGATGATCGTTTTGCTATGGTAACTATTGGGTTGGTGGCTAGTGTGTTTGCTTCCCACCCCGTAGGCATGGGCTCGAATCCCGGCGGTGGCAGAGAATTTTCCGAGACATCCCACTCCCGGCTTCAATGTCTTGTTGAGGATATTTCATGCTTTACACTTCGTCCGTCGGAGGGGACGTTATGCCGTGGTCCCTTTGGTCTTTTTATTAAGAGCAGGCAAATTCCAACGCCGGATTTCCTTCCACCCTTCCTCACCTACCCTTCCCTCATGGCGCAAATGACCTCAGCTGTCAGTCGCCTCCTTCAAATATCTTAGTGAAAAGTATTTATCTATTTTCACGCTTATTTATTCCAACCGACTCAGGTTTCGGCACAAAATGCCATTTTCAAGGTATTCAAGTGTGGAAGTAGGCAAGCACTTTTCATTGTGCTAAATATCAAATATTTCCACAGAATTACGCTGAACGCTAAACTTCTTCGGGTCTTCCCGGATAGTACAGGTCTCCCGACGTTTCGCGACTCTTGCTGATCGCTTCTTCAAAGTTTATGAGGCTGCTTCATGTGAGGTGTTTGAAATATTATGATATTCATGGAGATGGTTAGATTTTACTGCATTTATTTTCAATATTGGTGCGCATAACTTTGAATGATAATTATTTGTAAATAAAAAAAAAAACTAAAAACCCCATTAAGTATAGCCTTGGATTGGTCCTTGGAAAAAATGAGAAAGTTCTCAAAATTAGGGGACTTTTTAAGCTCTGAGCGTAAATGAGATTTTTATTAGATTATTATTTTAATCCAATTTAGTGCACTAAAAACTTTTTAATCGACAATAGCTTAGTATCTGGCTGGGAGGAAGGCTTATTAATTGCATTGTAGAGGCTGGGGGTTTAAGTTTACTTTTTTCAAATAATTTACTGCGAGGCTTATGGAAAAATTGAGCAGACCACTGCTATTGGGGACGGATTTCGTTGAGCTTCTATCCGTACGCAAATTTATTAAAGGTCTTCTACCGGTTAAAGTACGCTCACATGGAAAAATTTGCGAATCAATCTGGCCTGTCCCGCTTCATGATGGGTTCATTTTCCCAGACCCGGAATCACAACTTATTGAAAGAATTTTATAAAAGGTCGGGGAAGATAGGTTAAAACGAAAATGAAAGCATAACTCATCCAGCCATACTCTCACTGGTTCAAAATTTGAAAAAGTTGCCTCCTCCCGTTTTATGAGTTGGTGACGTCACATTTCAGGTTCATAAACATGTGCAAGGAAAACCTTTCATTGCTGTAATGAACGATTTTTTTAATCGTAAACAGCTCGAAAAGTATGCAAAGAATCGATAGGAGGAAAATAAGGATTTCTGAACTCTATCAAAATCGAAAATGAAGAAAAAATTGGTGCTGTTTTGCTTCCCTCCATAAATTTTGTGTACCAGGACTAGCCAAGGTGAAAACTTTACACAGTCACCCGCAGTGCACAAATTGTGCGAAAATTCCACAGAGGAAAAAATCATACGCCTTTAACGGGATTCAAACCCGGATCCCCCGGTGCATAAAAGAGGATGTCTGCTTATTTGTCCCTTATTAATTTCCGTACGGTTAAATGGATTGCAACCTAAGTCAGTGCATAGGTGAATGTCATGCTCACAAACCCCGTAGTTCTACTATCGGTTGCGCTATTTGGGTCATTTTCTCATTTCTGTTTGTTACGCCACGTCATAAAACTTCTGCCGTTGGACATCCTGAGGGGTAGGAATATATCTCTGCAAGTTGAAAGAGAAAACATAAAAAATCCTGCCATGTGACTATGAATTCCAAGTTCCAAGTTTCCCACTTCTCTGGGTACTATCCTTCCCGAGCAATGCCGGGTGGCCTGGTAGTTCTCTGTAAAACTCTCAGTAAGGCACATTCCGTTACATTATATCTAAGAAACCTTTTCTCTTTCTAAGGGTACTTGATTTTGAACTTACTTCATCTGCGTGTGTACTTCTGTTAAAGTTGAAGTGTTAAAAAAAAAAAGCCCAAATACCTAATGGCTCGGCTTGGAAGTAGGCAAGAATTCAGGCGTGGTTCCTCAGCAGACGAGGCGGTACCCTGGGTGACGTCACTTTTCCGTAATAAAGAGGCGTGGTGACGTGCTTTGGCCGCGTCACTTTCCATTCCATCGGAGCACGCCGGCCGCGAAGGGATGGTTCTGTTTGTTAGGAATGAGGGAGCGCGACTCACTGACTGGGCAAGAAAACAATTCCGTCGCTTGACCTTCGTGAAGAGGGCGAGGAATATCTGGCTAAGACTTCTTTTTTTTACCAGCACGCCACGTAAGAATATAAATACTGGATCTTTGCCGGACGAGGGCGCTGCATGCGATCGTCTGATTCACTACATTCCACATCTTTTAGCTTCCTCCAGAGACTACTCTTCCTTGGCGCAGCATCTTTTAGAATAGCTGTACTTCATAAGAAAGAAGAATTAATGAACTTGTCCATAGGAGGAATTCTTATGCAAAAAAAAAATAAAATCTGGAGTTAAATGCAATACTATGTGTGGAGTGTTGTGTTATATGGGTGCGAAACGTAAACCTTAGGATGAAGAGATAGGGATAGAATCAACGCTTTACAGATATGGATGTGGAGAAGGCAGGAGAGAGTGCAGTGGGTGGATAAAAAGTTGATTTAAGCAGGTGCTTGAAAGAATTGGGGAAGAAAGAACATTATTGAGGTCAGTACTAACGAGGAAGGGGTATTGGACCGGGCATATTTTAAGGGAGAAGGGGGTTTTAAATACAGCAGTCGAGGGAAGAGTGGAAGGAGAAAATAGAAGAGGAAGAAGATGGCTGGAGATGACAGACGCCAGTGGCGGATCTATGGGGGGTAGGGGGAGGGGCTTTAATTTTCGCACCCTTGTAACAAAATACTCCGCAGATATATTGCATTCACTCCAGATTGTATTTAGAAAGAAAAAGAATTCTTTCAACGGTAAGAGGGCTAAAAATAAGATTTCTTTCACAGTAAGGGGGCTATAGCCATTAACCTTTGGGTAATGGATTTACACTACATAGAATGGTAACTTTGTTCGGACCACCGCTACTGCTGGGAGGTTAACCCCCATTTAGGCCTCCCTTGTCCCTATCCCGGATCCGCCACTGTCAGACGAAGTGAGGTTATGAAGAAGATGTAAGAAAACCAAAGAGGAGGCCTTGGATAGGAGGAGAAGGAGACAACTTTGGTATTTAGGATCTGTCAGTGAAAGGCCGAACATCAGTTGATGCTGATTATGTTGATGACAACTTGGAAAAGGCTAATTCGCAAAAGCACGCCAAACTCGAAATCCTCCACGCTGATTGGTCGCGCCACTGGTGGGCCACCCTGAGGATGATATATATGTAGAGGGCCATTTCCATCTATCGGCACTCAGACCTGATCTGAGGATGTAACCAGCATAGGCCACGACATTTATTTTTATTTTATTTTAATAAAGAGGTACACATACAGCAATACTGCCGATTTAAAGTGCACTTATAACAACAAATCTATATATATAAAAGAAAGTCGAAAATCGTGTTAGTTAGAACACTTATAACTCGAGAACGGCTGCACCGATTTCAATGAGATTTGGTTCTTTGGATTCGTCACAGGCGGGGTTAACATATAGGCCATTAAAAAGGATAATTTCACAAAAAAAATTCATCTCTTTCCTGTGGACATGCTTTTAGGAGTTATAGTAACACAACAATTGATAAGTCGGCCAAAACTACAAATTAAATAATTTTTTTTGTTTTTACCACTTTAATAACTGAATTTAGTAACAATATAACATTTTAATTACTAAATATATTCAAAATATTAATTAAATTGAAATTACATTTTTAAAATTTAATTCGAGCTGATTGTAAGCCCAGCCGTGGCCCAGCTCGAGTTGACACTTCACTACCGTGTTTGTAAACAAATGTCCAAGCAATTGTTGACAAACGGTAATGTCCGTGTTCCTGTCGAGGAATCGAGTAGTTTGCTCATCAACAAAGAGTTCCAGAATATGATTGATCACCAAAAGAATCAAAGATGGTTGATTTAGCGAGCAAGAACGAAGATGTGGATGACTAAAACGAGGTAAATTCAAATAGTTCGTACTCTGCATGGATTCGAATCTTTTAAATGTGTAACAAACGAAGACGAAATCACCAACTATCTATTTGAATATTTTAAGTCCTTGGACGTACCTGGCTTACCAAGGCACGATTTACAGAAAAATGTAGTTTCTATGCTCATGATCTTTCGAAGCCTAAACCAACCATAACTATCCAACGGAACGTGTTTGATCATTAAAAAAATTGGTGATGAATGTGATTCACGCAATTTTACACAAAGGAAAATTCAAAGGTTAGGAAGTCCTCATTCCGTAGATTCCATGATCTCAACTCATATGCCCTTTTGAGGTTAAACGTATTCAATTTACAATTCGTGTTGCATTCGTGATAACGATTAAAAAATCGCATGGTCATTCTTTCAGTTTTTGTGTTGTTTGTGCTCATGTGCTAATGAAAACCCATGATTTTCGCATGGTCAATTTAGCGTGCTATGTTCACGAGTCGATAAACCATCCTCTGTATTTCTTCCTTCGCTTCAAGTGCGTAGCTAGGATAGGGGGTTTTGGGCGCAGCTAATACCACGGGTCTGTAGGGTATAGAAAACTCGCTAAGGTAAGCGGGAAGTGTGGGGGCACTTCCCTCAGACATTTTTTGAGATAAATGGTTCAAAATAGTGGGTTTTTCGGCTGTGTGAATAGTTAAATATGTTTAGTTTGTTAGTCATCCGTCCCCCTAATATTAATAACAAAATCTTTCATAAAAAAATTCTCTAAGCTCTTGGGGGGGGGTTATCCCCCAAAACCTCCCCTCGCTGCGTCACTGCTTTGCTTCGCTATATTTATTTAGCTTCATCCGCTTCATCTTGCGCCTGATAACAAACAAAAACTGTTGTTTCTCAGAAGGTGCTTGACGCAAGACATTAAACCCGAATGTGTAGGGCTCACCGTGGTGCGTTTACGCATGCAGTACGTTTACGCAGTGCATTTTTTCCAAACAAAGATACTAAAACTGGCGCGCCTTAAGTCATTTAATGTGAATGCTGCTTCATAGGGGCTTTTCTTGCACGATTTTGAGCATCAGTCAAGCGTCGGTCTGGGGTCGTGTCAACCTGCCCCCTGAATGGGCCAAGTGTATGCAACAGACTTGGACCTAAAAACATTTTTTTACAGCTAATAACGCAAATAGCCAACAACTGAATGCGTATAATTTTTATTTCATGAACTGCTTTATTAAACCACAATGCCCAAAATTTCTTAAGCTAAAACGTAAGAAAATTTGTTGAAAAAATCCGCGTAAACGTGCTCCCATTCACCCTATGTAGATTCAATAAAGAAAATGTCTTTCTGACAAGCAATTTTGGTACTCATTTACGTAGTTTTATTGAATTTGTACCCTTATTTTATTATAATAAATTAAACATGATTAAAAACGATACAGCCGCTCCTGATTTATAAATGGTGTAAGTAAACTGTAAGCTCATTGATTGTTAGGCGTTACGAAGTTCGCCGGGTCAGCTAGTATTAAATAATTAAAGAATAATTATTTCTTACAAATTTAAATAGAATAAAAAGGAAAAACAAACATTTACCCGGCTATCTAGTAATTTATGCGATAAATATGTTAATGCTCGATGAGTAAAATTTTTAAGTGTCAGACCAAACGGATCAGTCAACATGTCATCCGCAATCAACTTCAACGCATCTAACCCGAAAACTATGCGCAGAACCAGAATTCTTATGAGAAAAATATCCCTTGACCGGGAATCGAACTATGGACCTTTGAAGAAAAAAAAATAGCCATGAAGTTGTATAGCGTATTAATGTGTGCAGTGGCCCGGAAAGCTGAAAGTTCACGGTTCGAACCCCGGTTTGGGGAAATTTTTTCGTGTGGCAATTGATGTGAATTTCATCGCCTTCACGCGGCAGGTTGGAAATAAAACACAGGTGGAAAAAATTATTATATTTTGCTGTCCTGATGTTAATACTACCGTTTCTTCTACTCAGTGATTCGGCTCGAAGATTCATTTGAAGAAGAGAGATAGAGCCCGCGACAGTTAAAGAGACCGCCGCCTTAACAGGTTGCGTGCGGATCACGAGAATCTTTGTTTCTCCTGAGCCATGCGTTAGGAGCGGATTGCGACAGTTCTCATTTTTGCTTTTGATTAAATTAATTTTTGCTATTTAATTCAATTACCTATTTATTTTCTAAATCTTGTAATATGCGAGGCACGATGTGGAGGAAGTTCTTTATATTAGTAAAATTAGCAATTGCAATATTTTCCCTGAGTTAAATTTTGACTCTATGCACGTACGCATATTAGAAAGGAAGAACTCTCACTACTTATGTTGCACTCGGTAATGTTGTTCGTAATAACGAACAGCGTAGTGTCAAAATAAAACTCAGTGGAAATATTACAATGTCTAATTTTACTAATATTTATTTTATGCTCATACGTAAAAGGAAAATATAAGTTATAACATAATTTTGTACAAGCCATAATTTTTTTAGAATGTCTGCATATATTTATTCATCCTTACTTACCTTTCCCTCCCATATATCGAATTTATTAATTCACAATGTTTTGTAAAAATGAAATGCACGTAGCACGTAATGTAAATAGTTCAAGTCAATATCAATATACATAGAGACATTAAGTAAGTAAGATTCTTACTTAAAGTTGATGAAGATGTCAGTGCTTCGAAAGTTTCCAAGTTTATTTTCCTGTGTGGGTGTTTATTTTTTGTGTCTCTATGTTTATTGGTATTGAATTTTGTTAATTAATATATATCGGGTCTGAGTGAACGGCTACATTGTAATTGGTATTCGCTATCCAGTGCACCAATACGTGACCCTGAGGGTGGACCACCTAAAAAGGGAGATGTAGTATTACTGTATTTTTTCCCGTGTAGGTGTGTGTGAAGCTGGAAAGAAGATGTTTGAAGATTGAATGTTAAGATAGGGAGAGAAAGGGCGAGGCCGAGGTTTGGTTTGTGCTGGCCGCAATGGAGTGGGAGTGGAAAGATCGGGGATATGAATGGGAAGAACTTTAGGTATTCTTCTGAATGAGTCCTCTGGAAAATATTTGAAGGGCGTTTCTCTAAATTCTATTTTAAGAATCGCTCACTCGATGAGTGTAACCTCACGTATTGGTGCATGTAATTCATCAACTGCCGCGTTAAAGCGTAAGTCTTTGGTAATTACATGTTGGTGTGTATGTGGGTAGTAAGTGTGGGTTCGAAGCTCGGTCAAGGCGAATGATTTTTTCTTTGCGGATTTTTCGCACAATTAAATCTTCCGCTATTTTTTTTGGGCATGCATTTTGGTACAAATGAAAGTATAACTTTGAAAATTCCATTTGATTATTTCACAATCAATCTTGTTACGAACGTTGGCCTTCAAAATATCAGTGAGCATTTGAAACCATTGCTGGTAAATACTTTAAATATTCAAGTGAAATAAAATGGTGGATGGAAAGGTGAGAACATGACGTGTTCCGTGGAATGGATATTGAAAAAAATAATAATCTGGATTCTATTCAAGCATAGCACTCAAGATAAGCCACGCCCATTTTGATCCGAATGAATAACAAATACCATAAAATATAAACCTTCAGGCCTCAAATTCTGGCCATCTATATTGACGCAATAGCTACTTTGAAAAATTCCTCTCGAGTTTTCTCAATCAACCGAACGCAGATTTAGTTGTTAACCTTGGCAATGATTGTACACAGTTGCTACCTCGTTAGTCAATCGATAAGTATTAATGAAAAATCAACCACCCTATTAACGCCATGTGAAATAGTGTAATTGGTTTTTATACGTTGACGAGCGTCCAGGTTTGGTTCCTAGGCTTGAATTATTTTACTCGCATCTATCAGGCCTTTTCCTTTCGTTGAGTAAGCACGTGAATCACGTAAACGTCTCTACGAATATTAAATCAAATTTTGACGTATTTAAGTAATCATACTTATTAAAACTGCGCTGATTTTGAGAAAAACGAGAAAAGCTAAATTCCGGCATTATATCAATAATAAGAGAAACCTGAACAATGTTTTTTACTAATGAGAAAATTATTTTAAAAACGTTTGGTGAAAGCAAAAGTAATTTAACTGAAACATGAAGGAGGAAACCATCATGTTTGAGCAGCGGCTGGTAAATGGGAAATTGTAATGGAAAGAGGGTAAATCTGAGAAATAAATAGATTGAGCGCATTCAATAGGCATAGAAATGAAAATAAGTAATTATCCTGATGGAAAATAATATGCATGAGAATCACTTTCAAAGAATCACTGTTATATCTAACGTGTTATTCTATGGCATTAGTGGGAGTGATACATTTCATTTATGACAAAATATATCCCCTTTAAATCGCTCCAAATGTTTTCATCACTCGGTTATCTTAAATTCCATTCGGTGTTGTGCCCACCGTGACTCCCTGGGGTCAGAGGGCGTGTCACATTCTTCTGTGAATTTAATTTGCTCGTTCCGGTTCAGTAACTTGTTTTATGATCCCTCAGCATTAATAATTTGATACATTTGCATTTCAGAAGCCACTCTCTGCCCACGTCTCCATTCTATCCCGGCTTTTCTCGCGGATTTGACTTTTCATTACTCACATTCGTGTCGGATTTTATTTCCATTTCATCACATTCGTGTGGTTTTTACTTGTTAATTTTGATTCCGTGAAAATGTTTACCGAATTTGAGGCGGATTTAACTCTCCTGAGTGAGAAAAAGGTACAATACCTTATACATAAATATTTATGTGCATCTTTACAAATTTCAATTTGGAAGTCTACACTTTGCATTGAAATACATAGCAGTAGCTTACTAATAGATCATATAGGATTGAAAATTGAGAATAGTTCTTTAGAGAATCGAACTTTTAGGCACTCAAATTTCATTGTACTATTAGAACGTATTCTCCCATAACTAATATAATAAATATACCAATTAATCATGATGAGGCCTCTCAGGCGAATTTTTCGCCATATTTCATAACCCAGCTATCGCTGTAAAAGAAAGTAACAACCTCTATTTAGTTGGCGTATACCTAACTCTATACAGGTAGCGTAAAACATCAATTTTTGCTTTTTCATGTTCTATTTTGGTTCATGGTCTATTTTGAATTCTTATTCTTAAAATGACCATTTAGTTACTATTCCCTTAATTTGTTTTTGTTTTTCCAATTTATCAGTTGAAAAATTGCGCGAGTTTCATTCCTCTGTTCACCGAAATTCTTTGGTGAAAATGAAATCGTTGGGGATTGAAATTAAAATTACATTATGCATGAAATTACGGCATTCTTATTGCGAATTACTTTTGAATTTATAACATTAATGAATATTTGAGAATTCTTTTTACTAATCAAGGATGTTCCACTAATATTCTAGAGTAAAAACAAAGAATTGGCATTCCTGTTAAAATTTACGGGCTATCATGATCAAGAGATGATATTTTTTTGTGATTTGGAATTGTTGGATAGAGAATATTTTAGGCTTAACCTCCTCTTTTGAGATGAATGAATGATATGACTAAAAAGGGAAGATAAATGGGAGATGTCAAAACTGGTACTTTATGCTTCCGCAAGCCATTTTTAGTCATCCAGATCTGATCCTAAATTCAATCCGTGGTTTCGTTGTACCTTTTTAATTTATTCATCGCACTCAAAGAGAGATTGACCTTGGGAGATTGAGCCTATTGTCCTGCATGAGATACGGGAAATGCCCGCACTGATCAGTGTCTGGCTCAGACAAAGATTCATAGCCGGTGGAAAGTCAACTTAGTATAGATGTCTTCATATGTGGAAGAAGAAGAGTGCAAATTAAATATCTTTCGCCGTTGGTAATCAATCAGGATTACGTGTGTGTAAACCACGCAGTTGATTCAAAATGGAACAAATTATAAATAGCTCAATTATGATTTATAGCTCGTAATGTTAAGGCTTGAGTGGAAAGTTGAATTTTACGAGAGAATTCATTTCGATTGGAGAATAACATTAATAAAATGAGAGTCCTTCTTAGCCATTTGTCTTAAATATTTTACCTGTGCTTCTCTATACATTCTCTTTGCATTGGTGTACTTATGTTGGATATCCGGTTGCATGGAAATGCGTTCATTAGTTCGCATTCGTTATTGCCGACCAATTTAATTTTTCCAAGATAAATGCTGTAATTTTTCATGTAATTCTGCACTTGATATATAATGAATAATCGCTCTTATGCTCACTGATTGCCCACTGATCATGTAGAACTATTCCATATGTTACGAACTCTACATGTAATTTCATTGAGTTACGACTAGCGGATATACGTCGGGATGTGGCTTTATACAGATGTTAAGCGATAAGTATACAACGTAACTAACCGAAGTTTCTGTAATTATACCTCCTGCCCAAGTACCTTTATTCTTCCCTGTAGTAATTTGAAGTAACTCGTTTTCTCTTCTCGAACTATTCCAAATGTAATTGTATTTCACCGATATATTTTTTTTCAATCAAAATTTGGTTAAATCACTGGCTTATTCTTCTGTACCAGGGATTTTACTTAGTCCATTTCCCATATATGTCATTTATAACATTCTCTTTCTCTGAAATTTGCGAGGATCGCCAAAATGGGCACCCAATTTTTGTGCTCATTGAGCCAATAAAGGGAATAAAGAAATCTTAGGCTTCTCTGGTGGCTCTTCTATCATGTGAATGAATACTAGTCGCGTTTTCTACCGGCTACTTATTCCATAGATATTTATTAATAATCTACATTTCGGGTCTTTTCACGTCAAACTATGTTTTTCGTGCTACTATATACTATTAAACCCACATCTATCCACTGATTTATACAAAGCTTTAAGGTAGACGAAACGTGTTACGACAAAGTGACATAGAATCGACCCCCTCTAAAATCTTCAGCAACCCCAAAAGAATTGTGGAGAAACTAAATTTTATAATTACTTTAAACCAAATTACGGTTAGATATCACAAAAAATAAATCCTAAAGGAAGAAACGGCCGAAAAAATCAAATCTGGCAGAGTGACCAGGAAAGACCACAGGAGAAAAGCCGCCGGTCTATCCTGATCGCTGTGCCAGTTCTTAAAATTTTCTGCAAGTACTTACAATTTCGATCGAAAGCGAGTTAATACTATACAATCGGGATCCCTTCTCCTCACAAAGTTCCTCAGGGTTACGTCTCACATCGTTGAACTTGCATTTCAGAAGTATTCTCCTTCCTATTACATATTATGCCTTCAAACGACCAACCGCATTCAGCTAAATTACTGCTTCCTTTGAATCGTCGTTGAGCGGATGCCAGATTTGCAAGACACATCGGGATATTCTTCGGCGAAAGGGGTTTGTGTTGCTCGTGCAAGAATATTCTACATTGTATCTGTATCCGTCAAAGTCAGCAGCTATTTCCGTCGATTGTCACTCCTTTCTTTTCTCCGCCTCTTCATCCCGCGGATTCTTCCTTCTTATGCGTCTGCGTCGAACGTTTTCCCTTGTGGTTCCCTTTCCTCGGCCTCATGTATGTATTCCTTTGTATCCACGCTATCCCTGGTGACAAGAACCTTCCCCCCTGGATATATCCCCGGCTCTCCCACGAAAGAAGCACCAACGAGGACAAGAAGAAGCAAGAATATTCAAGCTTAAAATTGCCAAAACGTAAACGTGATCTGTGTCGTACATTCTTGCGAGGTTATTACATGACTCACGTCTTTGAGGTTTGTTTTATTCTTAAGAGGACATATCGATGGCTAAGTTCTAAAAACACGTATCTCAAAATTTGACCGGCCTGAGTTAATACTGCTAATACTGTTAATAAAAAGTAAAATTCAAGCAAAAAAAACAACTCTTTGTTTGCAAATGTATGCTTATTTTTCAGATTTATGTATTTTTGGTATAATTCACGGCGGTCGTTGCATCATTTTAAATTATTCATTTTAAAATCACTCCTATGGCAATTACAAAGCTAGTGTTTAGCAAACCACCTTTTATTCCACTATGTTGAACTTCCACTATATCACGCCTTAATCGGCTTAATACTACAGATTTTATATAAATATCTATCTTTTTCTCGACCTCAATTTATAAAATAATTAATAACGCCTTGGAGTCTTATAGGCCTGGGAATGAAAATTCAAAAATATTTCCGGCGTTTCGATATATTCTTGTACCTTCATCAGGGCTATGAATAATGGTTGCAATAACTTAATGCATGAAGGCACGAACGACTTTTACAATGTTGTTTTTATAGTAATAAAATAAATAAATATAAAAATAATTCAATAGTACACAATTTTAAAGAAGAGTCAAGTATGTCTACGCCTCTTTTTACGGAAAATAAGTACCACAAACAAAAATGAATGAAAAAGTAGGGACAACAATTTTGCATTTCATTCCCAGTCCTATACTCCAAGACTTAATCAATTATTATAGAGTTTATAGTAAAATTGCAATTCACCACGGCATCAGCGTCTACTGAGACCTCTCTTTACGGAAAATAAATACCAAAATTAAAAATTAAAAGGAACAATAATTTTGCATTTCGTTCCTAAGGCTATACTCCAATGCATTATTAATAATTATAGAGTTTATAGTAAATTTGCAAATGGCTACGCTAACAGCGTCTGCTGATGCCTTATTTTACGGGTGTAAAGAACACCTTTAAAGGTTTTGACTCCCTTCCAATGCCCCGTAAATCTTGAACGGGATATCTTCCTTTCTCGGGTCCCGTTCTCTATCTCATATTCCATCCTCCCCATTCTTCCTCCCTCGCTATATCCTTGCTGTATCTCCCTCTCTCTCCCGTTTCCTTTATATTCCGCAATCCTTCGCAGCGAAAAGGAAGGCAAACCAGCCCACCTCCTTGAGCCCACAATTCCCCGGCTTTATTACTATTCAGCAGGCATCCGAAATCCACATTTGTATATTAACCTTCATCCCTTTCCCACCCTCTTCCTGCGTTTCCTTCAAACCTTTTCTTCTCCTTACCACACGCACCCTCGTCCCCGTGATTCCCTGTACCCGTCCGTCTTTGCCTTTCATCTCCAATGGGCAGAGCCAAAATGTTGATGTAACAGCTATATTTTTACATTCTTTCCTCTAAGAGAACACAACACCCTCGTTCGATCGCTCGTTGTCTAATGTTATACTATTTGTTAAAAACTATAAATTTTACAATGCATGCTTTGAAGTGAAGTAACCATGAGGTGAATAATAAATCGATGAAAAATGGCATAAACTACCATTTTGAATGAATAAATTAAACTTTGTTTTCCACAGAATTTTTTTATTAATTTACTACCATGGTTTCAATAATTTTTTCGATTTCCGGTGTACCAGAATGATTTTCCACAGAATTTTTTTATTAATTTACTACCATGGTTTCGATAATTTTTTCGATTTCCGGTGTACCAGAATGATGTTAACCGTCGAATTCATGGTCGTGGCTTAATAAAAAATTCTGTGAAAAACAACGTTCAAGTTATTCATTCAAAACGCTCAGCAAATTTCACGAACCATCGGCGGAAACCACCAACTTTATCATCAACAGTTGTTTTGTAACATGAAATTAATTTGTGACCAAACGTAAATACACTAGTCTTGAGTTCTTGCGTACTTCCTCAGAGTAAAAGTGAATAGTGTTCACTATTCAAAGTGTACACTATTTCAAAAGTGTGAAAAGATGTGCACTATGCGTTATGATCTTAAAACCATCAGGCTATGTACGTTAGACCCTTGTGTATGTATTTCCGGTGTTTGTACATAAGAAAAATTTGCCTCGGTATTTTGTAGATGTAGTATTTTCAGATTTTTGTAGATTCAGATGTAGTATTTTTTATTGGAAATACAGACAAAGATGAGGAAATTTCTGTTATATTTGCCATTGAAATACCGTGGTTTTTAATCTAACTTTGAAGTGGTAATACGTGGCGAAACATGACGAAAGTCGACCCTTCAATGAATGTTATTCATCCTATTAAGGATTATTTTGTGCTTACATTTCCTGATGCGCTTAACACTTTGGACTTGTCTAGAGGCACAGGTGGTACAGCAAGTACCGAATGAAGTATATAACTCAGGGCCATACTAATGGTACCAATGATTTTATAAAATTGTTGTACTTATGGTTACTATATAACGCTGGTTTACTTAAAAAATATGTACAGCATTCAAGATAAAGGTGGATATTTTTTTAAATTCTAATTGAATTTATAATTTGATTCCCGTTTTTTATGCTTAATTATAAATACTTATATTGATACTTATCTTCTATATATACTGTTTCCATTTACTGATGCTCGTTGGTTATGTTTCAGTTTTTGTTGAAATTAAGTTCCTTTTAATATTCTTTCCCTAGTAATCATCTTCTTACTCATAACTTCTCGTTGATAATGAGTAAATGTATAAACAGGGTGGCTCATAGAGTTTATAACCCTGTTCTGTACTTAATTTCACCTTACTTGATGGATTGGCATCGTGAATCCTTTTTTCCTCCTTCGAATGCGACTTCAGCCCACGCCTGCCCGTAACCAGATTTAAAGTCGTCAGCTATATTTGGGATTCAAGGCTCTTTGAATTGAATTTGGCATTTTTTAATACTTTTTGCATTACATCTCATAGTTGTTTTTTATTATTAAGAGCAGAATTGCAGTAGCATTGAAAGGACGAAATCGGAAATAGGTCGGAAATTTTTTCCTACATATTTAATAGAATTAAAAAATGTAGCACTTAAAAAATAAAATGTTGAAAAATAAGTACTCTTACTATCCCTTAAAATTTCAGAGCGATTATGTAAGTCTTGAGCAAGTAAAATGCCATATAAGAGAAAAAAGTACGACAGAATACGTCCGGTAGAGACGGAGTGAATCGTCTTCTTAAGCTATTTTTTCATGACTGATTTGTTTGTGCCAAATTGCCAAAAGAAATTTATGGAAAATGAAAGAATGAAACTTACTTAAGTTCATTCCTCATTCTTCTTTCCTTACTACATAATGGAAAGGTTTCGCATAGTTAAGCGAAAAGTTACCAGTTATATCCCACAAAATTTAGTAATTAGTAAATTTTCTAAGAAGACCAGGTATAATCTCTGTGATGGGATAGTGTAGTGCTTAATTTTCTTAAGTAATACATGTTCAGTCCAATTATGGAATATTTTTTCCCTTGTAGCTTCCTCCGTCAAGGACCTTTCATTAGCCCTCTAGCGTTTTCGTACAAGGAAAATTAACACCGTCATTTTTCTTCATCTCCTTGGACCCAATAACCTTTCTAAGACCAAAACTTTGCGTCTGGTACCGCATAACAAATTTTCCTCTCTCAATCCCTCTCACCTCAATCTTTTAAATTCAAATTACGAAACGAGAGATATTTTGTCCTTTAGCATCATCGCACGGCGGTTCGGTTTTAACCGTTGACTACCACTTTCGGATTAGGTACTGGTAATTCCATTCCTCGACGTGTCCTAAGGACGTCCGTTTCATCCCCTTTATACCCTCCAGTCATCCATTAGTGGTTCCCTTCCTATCCACCCTTTCCTGGAACAGTTTCCGCAAAAATTTCGCCTGAATGCTCGCAAACCACCTGAGCCCATGTGGGCAGGGGAGTTGGACCACAAATACTTTCCTCCCACATTTTTCTCTCGAATCCAATGTGCTACCTTCTCGCAGTGGCTACCATAATTTGATATATCATTGAGTTGTTCGATGCTCCAGAGATTATCCACCGTTACTGAAGTCAATATAATCGATTGCTTGTCATTATTCTCTTCGTGCGGGACAAATTGAAGTTCATCCGGCCCCTCAAATTATGGCTGGCTTCATGTTTTTTAAATGGAAAATGTGTATAATTCTTTTATTTATTTATTGTACTACCACCGAAAACATTACATTTTGACATTTTAAATCGGGGAATAAAAAATAAAAATGTAAATTTAATTAATAAGATAACAATTACATATGCACGAAAAACCATGCTCCGCATGGCGAAACCTACCCAGGTGGGACTCGAACCTGCGGCCTCTTGTTTGGCGGACGAAGAATTTAGTTCGGTCTCGATTATTTCACGTGTAAGATGGCAATTGGTGGTAAAAACAAACTTTCGCATGGAATCGAAGTAATTTATCTGCCAAGACATAATTCCATTTGACTTTTATGACTACGAAAAAAATTTCGAAGTTCAATAGACCCAATACTTCAGCGAAAAGCGTCGTTGTAGATCATCACGGTTCTCCATTATATAAGTTAACCTTAACCATGGTAAACATATTTTTTTTGGATATTCTAAGGCAAGGATAACTTAGTGCATTTATTACAAAATACTTTTCACTTTAGTGTTGAGATTGAGGATACATAGACTTCCTAAAAATGTTTTTTACCGCTTATCTACAGTAAATTCGTGCAGTCACTACCCATTTCCCATATTTTTAATTGGATCGAAATTCTAGAGGTTCTTTTCGTGGCTGCAAGATGCACAATATCTGGCTTCAATTGGGGATGGGGTAGCAACGCTATGTTTTTTAAATATTGCAGTGCCACCGTAATTTCTTCGGTTATCTGTGAACTGAACTACCGTATCGGCATGGATCGATAGATAGTTTTGTCCAACCTGCAGGTGATAAAGACTATTGGTTTTAATGGCCAAACACATTCTTTTGATTCAATGCTGATATCCACCTTGAGAGTTCTAAATATTAAGTTCTCGCATAAAAAAATGGTTCTACTTTTGTACTATCTAATGTTCTCCGTCAATGTAGGTACATGAATATCTGTTAGGTGAGAAATGACATCTTGTGTATCAAGTTACTTAGGGATTGGTAATTGAATTCCCAACCAAGCCTCGGCTTTAAAAAAATCTTTTTGTCTAGATATTGATAAGCAAAGCCAGACGAGGGAATATGCTTGTTCACCAGTAGTTTGTTCTTTTACTTACTGCGGGAGAACAAGAGTGAAGTAATGACTGTGTTCAGCTCACCAAAGAGTAGGCAATTTTTTATTCGCTGAATACATTTTCACGGCGGTTATGTTGAGACATGAGATCGTCAATCCCGACGCTTTCTTTTGAGCTTGTTTAGAGGGCTTACTACTTCAGCAAAAAGCGTGTCTGTAGATTACCTCGATTCTATATTACGTTAGTTAACCTTGACCAAGGTACATGTAATTTTTTCTGTTTATTCTAAGAGAAGGATAACTTTGTGCATTCATTACGAAATACCGATCACTTTTGTGTTGATATTTAGGAAATATAGACTTTCTAAAACGTTTTTTTTTTACTATTTATCCAGAATTAATTCGTGCACTCATGACCCGATAAGTAAATATTTCACGCAATAACTGCAAATATCGGTGCTTTATCTTCGAATATAATCATTATGCATTACTTCAATTGAATGGAAATCTACGTGATTGAAAATGCGTATGAATTTTTAAAATGTTTTGCTGATTTTTGTATGTACTTATCGACAGAACGTTTTTGTATATTGTCACTATGTAATCTTTTAAATGTTTATATTTGAAATGCAGTGTCACCTCTGGTCTTCATACAAAAACGGAGGGGAGCTCGCTGTTATTATTTATGGCACTTTTTACGTTGTGCTGCGATTTGCTTTCTTAAAGAGACAAATCATTCGCATTAAATCGATCGTTTTTTGCCTTTTCATTGAAAACACTTTTGAGAATACTTCCTGTGTATCTTTTCTCTATATTCTGAATATTGAAAGCAACTGCTCAAGTTTTAAATCAGTAATTGGTCACGAAATAGCACCGATATGAAATTGAGGAAATGCAATGCAATTGAGGAATTGCACTTAAAATTAACCCCCTTCATCAGTTTTACTCCATAAATACGTGCAACTTTGACCCCAAAAATAAAGACATGATGTGATAACTGCAAATGTTGGTTCTTTAGACAAACAGCTTGCATGTGTTCAAAGACAATTAGTATGGACTGGTGAAATCAATCGTAGAAGGACAAGTTGAAGGAAAGCGTGGTAGGGTACGACCCCGAATGAGTAACACAGGACAAGCTATAAAGGATGTAAAAGGGAATAAATACGTCATTATGAAAAGGCTAGCGGGTAGGAGAGAGGAATAGAGAGCTGCGTCAAACCAATTTTGGGATTGTTCATTTATGATGGTGTTGACAGTGTATCAGCCTCAAATTGAATGGACTTGAATCTTGCGGAATTTCAGCCAAGATGTACAATATATATGACTATGGTACTATGATGAGATGGGAAAATATTATGAGACGTATTGGGATACTTAATATTTTAGTGGGTAAATTGCAATAATGAACGCAATAATGAACAAAAAGATAACCGTTAGTTTTATCTTGGCAGATTTTTAGCTTAAATAAATAATTTTTACCTAAAAACTCACGGTTATTTTCAGATTTATCACTGATCTTTGAGCGGTATTATCAAAAAGGGTCAAACTGCGCGTTAGAATTTCAATATTGAACGCATAAATGCTGCTTTGCAAATACATTTAATATAAGAAAAGGATCAATCACCGTTGTTACTTTGCGAGCGTTGAGATTTTCACCGTGGCATCTAATATCCTTCTTTACTCTCCTGGTGACCCTGGCCCGTTCAAAGAATAAGCGTAAATGCTCCATGTGGAAGAAGATCTCATGCGAACCTTCTTCCCTGCTTTCAGATTCACATTCTAGCGTTCCGAGACTCGGCCATTGTTATTCAAATATCGCTCCCACAATGCCTCCGTCACGATGGCACGAGTGAAAAGGACGCGGTGGGCGTTAGGTGAAGTAAAAAAAAGGAGTGACATGTTAGATGAAGCGAAACCCATACCGCTCCCAGCCCCCTAGTTGACATGCCGTAAAGTTCGGATTTTTCCGCTGTTTCGTATGGCAGGGAAGGGCTACCTGTTACGGAAATAAAAGGAGTTCTCAACTCATTTTGGAGCGTTAATAACATTCGCGACGTATCCGACCATGGGCGTACTTAGAGAGAGGGGGGGACGGGGCAGCTGCCCATGTAGAAATAAAAAACGCAAATGTCTTTAAGGAAAATAATATTTTTTCAAGCAAATTATTTTAAAATCAAATAAAGAGAAAGTTAGTTACAGTTTCCCTAAAATGTTGGTTTCATTCACCTTTTCCATACGTAAATCTTCCTATAACTTGAATAACCATGGCTTGCCCCCCACCATAGTTTTGATCCTGGGTACGCCCTTGTATCCGACTTCATACTCAGCCGCATGGTATGGTAATTGGAGGATGCGACCGACAGCAGAGGTCATTTGCACCATGAGGGGAAGAGGAGTGGAGGGAAACCCGGTGTCAGTATTACCCTCGTAAATTGCGTGATTTTCGACATTATAAATATTTGATCCACTAAATAGATTACAGGTACCCTAATTCCGTCATTTCATGGTGTCGGTATGGTACTACTGAAAAACAAATTTGAATGTAAATGACGATAACGTGAAATAAAATTAGAAGGATCTTAAAGTACGAGGCATATTCATAATGTAAGGGCCGTTTTGTCACAGGAAAAAATATAATCATATGAAACACATTTTGTTTGCCCTTTTAGTTGGCTCGAAATCTACTTCACTTCTCTAAATAATCGCCGTTCACTTCTAAGCATTTTTCGTACCGCTGCACCAGCTTCTTTAACCCCTCTGCCTCGAAGCCCGCTGCCTGAGTCGAACCAATTGACAACGCCTTGGATTTCTTCTTCGGTTTCGAAATTTTGTCCACCGAGCCACTGTTTCAAGTGCAAGAAGAGGAAGAAGTCCCTAGGTGCAAGGTGAGGACTGTACGGTGGGTGGTCAAAGATTTCCCTTCTATAACCTTGGATTTTGTAATTGGTTTTGACAGCAGTGTGAGCCTAAGGCTAAGTCCAATTGTTAAGGCCGTTTTACACGGTACACGGAATTGCGCAGTCTGGCGTACGTGCAAAGGCGCAATCAAAATTGCGTCGTGTAAAGCGGTGAATTGCTAGAACACATGCGAGAATGCGTGGATGCGAGACGGCAAAATAGCCCCTGTTATAATTTCGTTCATGCATTCGAGCAATTCCACGCCATTTTAGAAATTTATGCAGCTCCAACCTGCGCAATTCCGTGTACCGTGTAAAACGGCCTCTAGACAAAATTCTTAGTTCAACTCTCAGGCGGCGAGCTTCAAAAATAAAGAAAATTACTTTTGCGTAAGAAACTTCTGGAAAATACTTTTGCGCAGTCACGAGTTTTGAAGAGACGTGCGAAAAATATTCCGTGCAATTTCATGTTGTTCCTCTTTGCCTCCACTGTGGCTCCATAATTTTTAGCCATTTGGAAAGGTTTTTAACCCTCAGTCTGCCTTAAATATTTTACTCGGGCTTTTTATTATCTACGCACATTCAAACGTAATCTATGACTTTAATGGATCATAATTTACTCTATTCTGCTGGTTCCATTTAAAAGATTATCTTTTGACTCGTATAACGGATTATAGACAGTTCCAAAAATACATATTCTGAAGTCCTATTTATGGGGAATTATAGGATGACAGACATGATCTTCGGTATTTTTATTAGCCTTTTCGTAGTTTATAGGATTTGGCAGCTATGATTTAAATTTTTTTACTGAAGTATAACGTAAACTCTTCCCCTTAAAGAGGTAGCTGGAAGTTTTGATCAGAAATAGATATTTTATGTTACCCATAATTTTTAAGTTGCGTTGAGAAGATGTTACCATGGGTGATATCATTAATGAGCATGCATACTTGTATGGAACATGAATGGTTTACGATAAGAATATGGACATAAGAGAGTAGGTTGAAGGAAATTTTATTATCGACTGCTTTAAAATATTCTCATTGCAGATGTATGTAAAGTCAAAGATGCTTATACTGCTGATAAGAAGATATTTTGGCAACTTTCTACTCATGTGACATTTTAGTTGAAAAACTATTCATTTATTCACAGTATCATAGTCCATAATTTATTTAAGTATAGTAAAATAAAATATACTCCCCTTTTTTTAGTGTTTTTAACCTTGATTAGTGAGGCGCTTCGGTACAGCGCGGAGGATGATAAAATATACCAATGATACATGGACGACATCGTCCTAGAAACTGCCCGCATGTGGTGAATCATTCAAAACAGTAAACATTCACTTCATTGCACACTGGTTAATAAGTAGCTTAATGTTTTTGATAATTTGGTCATTAGGAAGAATTGCCGAGTAGATGATTTCATGTGGCTGCAAATGCTCCTCATTTACGATTTCCATTCAAAATATATGCCGAGAGACCAACCTATCGAACCACAAAGTCAGTGTGTGCATACATGTGGTGTCCGATAGTTTATGAAAATGAACTTAATCGAAGACCCCATTTTAGATTTGGAGAGTTTAACAACCTTCAATCCATGGGTAACCTACTGTTAAAATAACATCATATATGTGTAGATATCTTCAATGATGATATAGATAGAGGCCAATTTATTGAAAAAAGAGCTAATAATGTTACTAATTACAGAACGAAAAAAATAGCGTCAAAGCTGTGATGAGTCCATAGAAAATTTACATTTATTGGTATTTCGTCTACTATAGCAATGCAATGTACATAATACATGCGATAAGTAATCATTTTGAATCTAGAATTCGCAAACCTACCTTCTCAAGAGAACGCGCACCTCCCTCTCGATGGATTCTATTTTTATTTCCGGTGAATTATTAAAGATTTAAGACAATATCTTGAAATGCTCTGAATGTGTGAAATGTGTCTTTGTAAATTATTTTCAGTTTTTCAATTATAAAAAGTTGTAGATAATACTACGGTGGAATTTTCAAAATTGACCAAACTAGAAAAAATTCTGTCGTATTTTGCGCTTTTTTATACATCTAGAAATGTTAAATAGTACATAATGTGTAGTAATATATGAGCTAAGTATTAGCCAGAAAATTACTTGCGTGAAGTTATCTCCGAATTTCCACCGATTCACCGTGGACGAGTCGTCCGTTGAAGCATAAATGATACACAGCGATATAAACCGGTAAAAATTCTGTGATTACTTCAATCAGAAAATATAGTTGTCTAATGTCTATATTTTCATATTTCACCATTATAACAATTGCTCACTATTTACGATCAGGCGATGCAGCACAACGTAGAAGTTTTAGGGCAAAACATTTTCGGCTACAAAATCATCATATCAATGGCACTTCCATAAATATTCCTAAAAGCTCTTCACAAAATAAATGTGTTCCTGTGATGGGTAAATGATTTCGGTCATCTTAGAAGGTAAAACGAGTGAGTTGTGTCTAATAAGTGTTTTATAAACATCCTGTACGAAATGTTGGTGGTTTGCGGCGATACATTGTAGAATTTGGGGAATATTTTGAATGAATTACTTAACCTCTTTTTCAGCAAAAGTTTTTTTATGAAATCACGACCACGGTTTCGAAGGTTAACGTTCTTCTAGAGATGAAGATGACGTTAAATTTGAAAGCATGGTCGTTATGTTATAAAAAATTTCAGAGGAAAAAGAAAGAATTATTTAATAATTCAAACATGTCATGCTTTTTTCTTTTTTAAAGAGACATTACTAAGGTAAAATTTTCAAATTTGAAAATGACGCTGAGCATAGTCTTCTGAAATTTCCAAAAAGGTAGCGGATAATATTTATTTAAGAAAAGGTTATAATCTGAGCCAAAAGTTTCAAATTCGAGGTTAATGCCTACCAGGGACTACTTAGTATGCACTGAAATATCCGAAAAGGTAGTAGATAAGAATTATTTAAGAAAAGGTATCATGAGATTTAAGCAGGTAAAACGTCGCCAAAAAAAAATAGGTGGTCAAGGGAGAGGAATGCAGCCTCTTAAGTCAACCGTTTCCATTCTTGAATGGCTTCACAGGGTCCTACTTTTCTCGACGTTTCCCTGCCATCAATCGTTTCTCTCGACGCCATCCGTCTCAATTCCCGCTTCCTCGGACCCCTGTGATCTGATCGCGTCCTTCTCCTCCAGGGGGCAGCCCTCCATAGCCAATTTACGCTGCCCATATTCCTCCCTTAACCATCTCAAACCTCTCCTCTTATTCTCTTTGATTCGATCCTCCCACCGAGAAGGCTGCTGCATTATCTCTTCCCTTCCTCCCAGCTGCGGGTCGGCGTGAATTTTTATCGACTTCCAATGGCTGTTAAATCTGCCCTCCTCTCGGTGCACTATTTTCAGCTCGCAAGACCGCCTTGCGGTCATGGAAAGTTGAATGCTTTATACTCGGGTAATCTCGATTTACAGTTTAACGGTGATTTCATTCCCTAGGGATTCACCAGGAATCTTTCGCAGTACCTGCCAAGTCATTTATGAGTCTCCTTCGTCATTCATTTATGCCGTTTTATGTCATTCCCGGCTACGAAGGAAGTCTGTTCTCGAGATTTGAATTATTTTATGATCCTGGAAAACTAGAAACCCGAGCATGAAAGGATAGACATGTCCTGCAAGTGAGCATTCATCGTGATTCTTTTCCTGTTATGATATATTTCTGAGTACAACTATATATGCTAGAAAATTTGAAATAGGAGTTATATTTATTACTTCAGTACTACGAGTTTTTAGTACTGCTTTCTTACTTAGGAAGCAATTGTTCCAAATATACAATTATGATGCGTTATAGCGCGGAGCAGCACCTTCTTGCTGGTGACCAATCTATTCACCCTGTTTGTTTCAAATAAGCGATGCGAATCAAATTTCATATTTAATTTATGAGGTTAATAATAAATAACAAATTGATCGAAGTGGTTAAATATGACTTAACATGTTATTAAAATAAATGAATAGAATTGGAAGAGTAGGATGAGAATGCATTTTTCTAAGGTAAAAAAAAGAATGCAATTTTTCTTTGTAGAGATATTTCACCATCAAAACCTCGTCTATGAGACTGTAGTGCCCAGCGCACTAATGGAACAAAATGTTTTGGACAACAGAATTTTTTTTATTCTTCCGCATGGATTCAAGCGAATTAGATTGATAATGCATTGCCTATTGTCGGAAAAGTAATAAATATATATAACCTCGTAAAGCCCGTCGAGGTATTTCAGGAGAAACCCTAAGACTGATCGCCCTTCTATCTGAAAACCGAGAGAAATCATTATCTCGGTTGCTTGGTGATTTAAAATCTTGCTGGATCCACAACTGTGTTGAGTGGTTGGAATAATGTATTTGAATGATACTGGTTTTCTGGATGCACAGTGAGGTAATGTTTAAAGTTCGATACACCTATCTATCTTCATCGGGAGATAATTTCTAGCATTTCGCTCTGTTCTTGCAAACTGGAATCATTCCAAGATTCGGTCTGTTGCTCTCTTACCATAACTCACCGGGAGAAGGTGGTGCCTATTCTTGTGTGAGATCACTCGTATATCAAGGCGATGCACGGTTGTAAGGTCGCAATTGATTCCTGGAACCAACTGTGAATCCGTAGCTAGGTTTCTATCAAATATTTAAATGGAACTTACATGGCCATATTATTTTTAAGAGAGCTACATTTTCGAGCCGAATGAAATGACGAATTCTGAATTTCATCTAAATTATTTAAAATTTGATTTTGAATAATAAAGTAAGGTTTAATTTGATATAAACGTAAACGACGCAAATACCCATAATAATGTTATTAATAGTTGAGCCTTATAGTTTTTGGCATTTTTCTTTTGATGTTGGATGAAATTCGTTGGCTTTATTTCCAAATATAAAATTAGACTAAGCATTAATTAGGACCAATTCTATCTTATAATTTTAGTTAAGAGAAATATTTTACTTGGGCACGACGCGCCTAAATTCAGTGTAAAGATAAACATGTTTTATTCAACTAATGTTAGTAACTTTCACGGCATCGTGACACATACAGGGGCGGATACAGAAAACACTCAAGGGGGGGGGCGCAAAAGATATATTGAGTTGCCTTTACTTTTTATCGCGATATCGCAATAAAAAATAATCAAGTCACAGGCAGAGTAAAATAAAATTTTAATTAATGTAATTATACACATATATAAGACAATGCCATCTTATGATATAAAAAAGTCACAATCGTGGTTCTGCCATGTTTGCCAATACGGCCGGACCCGCAAGGGAGGGGCGCGCGCCCCCTGCGCCCCCCATCTGTATCCGCCACTGGACACATATCATACAAAACTATAATTATAACTTGATAAAAATCTGTGAGTAGCTAAGAAGGAAAGGATTGCGGAATATAGGACCGCTAGATACAAATTTGAGACGTCAATAGTCAATACTGAGACCAAATGGGAGGAAATTGGAGGTCGGATTCGTTTTCTGTTTTTTTTGAATCGAGCAAAGAACACACTGCTAACATTTGTTTCTTCATGCGGAATTCGCTCTGTAAATAACACTTAAGCTCGACGCCCCTACCGCTCAAATAAATTAAGTGCAAAAAGTTGCAATGTTACGTTTAACTAAAGTTAATTATTTCCATCACGTATAATTCAAGACTATCTTATAACTTGAGAGAAATTTGTGTGTAGCTAAGCAGGAAAGGGCTATGAAATATAGGATCGCTAGATACAAATTTGAGACATTGATAGTCAATAATGACAGCAAATGGGAGGAAATTGAAGGCCGAATGTGTTTTTCCTCTGTTTTTGAATCGAGGAAACTGCTAACATTTGTTTCTTCATGCGGAATTCGCTCCGTAAATAATACGCATTCATTTTTCCCCCCTCCGTTCTACTCCTCTCAACCTCTCGAGCTCACCTTCTGCTCCCCTGCTACCCCTCGCTTCGCTCTTCGCTTTTGTTTTCCAACCTCTCAAGATGAGTCAATATCGCCGCAAAGACTCGAGAAGCTGGTCCCCTCCCCCTACTATGACATATTCATCCCACGCCGACTTGACGCGTGATTGGAGAGCATACGCGTTATCGCACAAGTATATATGTGCATAGCCTTAGCATACATATGCCAAGCTATTTATTTTACCTTTCGCTGTGACAGAGGGGCTAAGTCCTTGTCTCTCAAATCGAAGTTCATGGGTTCGATTCCCGGCGTAGTTGGTTGCCACTATCCAATGTATGGATGTCATTGTACGTTGAGTTGTTAAATGTTATGAAAACCCCCATGTACCTAAGGACAAATGGCGCTGTATTCGGTCATTTGGCAATAGGAAAATTGTAAAAGTGTCCCGACAAATCTGAAGCCAAAGAACCTCGTATTTAAATAAATTGCTTAAGGAATATGACATGGATAACCACAAAATCTAATTAGAAGCACCATAGTTACGGACACACTCAGTCCAAAATATAACCCAGCAAATGGCATTCTTTCATAATATCTCGGTACAAAATATTTAACATTTTTATATATTGCATTATCCTCGTACGAAATATTCTTCTCACTCCAACATGACGCGAGATTGGGAGTATACGCGTGCTGTCCTATGTGTATAAATTTTGCCGGCCTCGATGGCGGCGGGGTAAACTCCTCGCCTGATCAACGGAAGGTCACAGGTTTGAGTCTAGGTAGGTCGCCTATATCCATGGCATGTAGTTCTTGTACATTTAATTGTTGAATCTTATGAATTATATTATCGTCGTAAAGCCAAAAATAGCGCTGTTATCGGTGGTTCGGCAATTAACAAAAAAATATTAACCATTTATGAATCATAAATTTTTCCCAACAAATGTGACATCAACGACCACCTATGTAAATAAATTACTTTAGGTGTATAAAAATTGATAAACATACAAACTAATTAGAAATACCAATGTTTCAGGCTAAATAATCCATTTCCAACTCACTCAACTGCTAACATTATTTCATAGTAGTTATTCTTCATAGCGTAAGAGGGAAAAAATAATTTTAAATTTAACTTTCACATTTATATCAATTTACAGGCCAAGATAATATCTAAGTAATAAACCTTTTTTGAATTAATTTCTTCAGGATTAGGCGATGAACAGACATTAAACAGGCGATGAACAGAAAAATTAAATGCTGTACTAATTATTTTTTTAGTATTTTTATTTGCACCTGGAGGTTTTACAGAAACAGGATTCAATTAAAAAATTTTCGCCACAATCTGAAATTTCAGCTTCATCTCTTTTGGTATATTATTACTAGATATTTCTTCGACCACAGAAAGTCATCATAGTAACGCGCGTGAATGTAACCTAGTTAATCGGCTTACAAAAACTAATACTAGATGAAGCAATTAGTTTGCAACAAAAATAACCACTTCATCTCGCTTATGACCATTCAAAGGTGCGTTTCTATAAGAGTTTTGTACATATTTAAATATAATGTATTTATTTAATTACTACAATAATGATACAATACCTGTGCAATTATACAAGAAATGTTGTTTTGTAGAAACGTTTTAAATATTTCATTTTGAAATGGTGTTCATTCTGGTCCCGCTAAGCCGAAATTGGGTTACGTAGCAGGGTTACATTATTTTAATTGCTATTTCTTAAAATTCCCTGAAAGCATGGGCTAATAAGAGTTGACTTTTTCATACTTCGTTTGAATTTAATTTTTTCTTGCTTTTTCTTAAGCCGTGGATGTTGGTGACCGCGGTTATGAGAATAATGAATTGCAGTGTATCATTTCTTTCTTAGGCACGACCTTGCGTTAACAAACAGAATTCAAAATCGTCAACAAGATATTTGTCGCCCCTTCGTATTGGGGGAAACGTTTTTGAACCATACTACGTGTGTAAACATACATGGCAGTACCGCGCATATTCAGTTAATCGGCTTACGAAAACTCGATCGAGATGTAAGAATAGGTTTGCAACAAAAATACCCGCTTCAGCTCACTTATGACCATTTTACGGTATGTTTTAGATTAGTTTTTGTAAGTAGAAGGTATGCATAAAATTTACTTTAATTGCTCAGAATTCACTAAAGAATAGGATAATGAGAGTGCACTTTTTTATGCCTTGTTTGAATTCAATTTTTTTTTGCTGTTCCATAAGCGACCTCGGCTAAGGATACCTGAAATTACAGTGTTAGCATTTCTTCCTTCACGGACAAGGCCTTACGTTAACAAACAGCAACGTAGGGATTTCAAAATCTTCAACAAGCATATGTGGCACCCCTTCGTTGGGGAACCATTTTTAAATCACATAGGGAAGGGGTAGGGAATGTTAGCGAGGATATGTTTCCAGGAACGGTCGCTGAAAAGGGTGGATTGCGGGTAAGGGTGGGAACAGTGGTTATGGGGGGAGGGTGCAGGACAAGGGTTTGGCATTTTAAGGGATGACGAAAGGGAGAGGAAACGCTAGCAGACGCGAGGGGTCGATGCTGGCAGTATTGGAAGAGAAAAAGATTCCCCCTTTTACATTTCAAGACAAGTTTTTGGGGGTGGGATTGAAGGAAGAGGGGGTACGTCTGGATCATTAATCTCTTATCTCTCGTGCGTGGCTTTTGGTGTCACTTGAATCAACTTCATCGTCACGTAGATGTGAGATTTTGATGAGGGATCAGAATTCTTGGGGAGAATTTGTGATGGCGTCATTCTGTGTAGCTCCGGTACATTAACTTACATGGAAACATACCGTCATGGGACTCAATGGTGTCATGGCAAAATTAGCAGAACACACTTTCCTTAAATTTTTTTAAGTCAAATATTAATCTGTGTGTTTTTTTTTATTACAAGCTACCTCTGCATGTTTAAAATAAATTTTTGTTTTGGCGTCGAAAGTATGTATTAGAAATTTTGGGGAACCAAAATTGATAAAAGTGTTATTTGACTATTACGAGTATGTCTTTTCTTAACCAACATTCCGGCGCGTTTCGGGACCATGACACCACTGATGGGACTTGAAATACTATGGCAAGTTTTGCAACTACGGTGTGAAAATAGATCCTTTATTCTATCAGGAAAGAATGCATCTTTGCTAATTCCACCATTATGTATTCAATCGACACCAGTTTCGAAAATTGTATCATATTTTGGTCAGATGATTTGTTGTTAAATTATTGCGGAACTAGCAAAGTTTTATTCTTTCCTGATAGTCATGAAGGAGTTCCATCAAGTAACGTTTAAAACCATTGCAGAAACTTTATTATTTGAATATACCGCTTTCGTGGTAAATAAGGAATGGGCTTATTACGAAACATTATTCTTACCTTATTCACGTCTATTCCGTGCTGCTTACTGAATATGCTAACTCAATTTGAGTTATTATAGCAAATAATCTCACTTAATCGGATAGATTTTCGCAAGAAATGTGTGGTTATTTTGTTCTGTAAAACGCTTTAGAGGTTTTCATTTTTTTAGGGTCTAGATTTCAAGTGAAATGTAACGACATCATGATATAGATGAAAGGTTAAATCAGAGGAAGTACTGTAACGTACTTAAAGCGACAGCGCCTAACTGCAATTAATTGGAAGAGCTATGGTATACACTACGACGTCAGATAATTTTGTGGTGTACGGTAACTTTTGTCTGATTGGTCAATTTAAAATATTAATAAGACCGATAATAAGTGACACCACTATTTAAGGTTTTCAGTGATTGAAAACGTTAAGTTATTTTGAGTGTTTGGGGTATATCGAGTTGCCACAGTAATATTGTGGGTAATTTTTTATGCAAAGGAATAAGTTGGATATTTTAAATTGAATCATCCTGGTATAAATCCGGTTTAGTTAATTCCATTTTATGGCAATAGGCTTAATTCCTCATCAAAGAATGTGTTTCATGCATTCACAGTAAAAAAAATAAAAGCCATCTCACTCCGAATGCTTCTGGTATAAAATTGAAGCTAGTGCTAAATATTTTCGCTGGCCAGGCCTTTATCCCCGAATTAGTCTTTGAAAAAAAAAATCCGTGCACACTTCAAGCTTGTTTTACCCCGCAAACAGTGTGCATTCAAATTATCCTTCAAAAATGTGATATCACTCCAAAATGTTGTTGGTTACGTTCGTATGCTCACGAATTTAACAGTTTATTTATGAATCTTTTTTTTTCCAGCCGAGCGACTCGACGTGCTTTTTTGTGAAAGCTCGGTTTAGAGGGAGGCTTACTCATTGTTTTCACGAATGTTTTCCATGTCTCCAGCATTTTAAACCAACAGAGCCGAATTCCTGATGCGTCATCGTATTTTTAAGCCGGTTGAAATGAATCTAGGATGAAGATAAACTCTGCCCTGTAAAATTTTGAACGGAATTTATATATATTTTTTCATGTGTCGCCGCGTGGCAATGGCCTTGGCCCGCTTTTTTATTCCAGTGTTGTGCTCGTGACTCGTAATATGTGACGAAAATAAAATGCATGCTCCTTTCACAATGTGGGTACGCTGAAAAATAATACGGTAACCCCAAAGGCATCGCGGATCGAGCAACACGTATCGACCACGCGCGGAACCGTGCACACTGCACAGGCTTCAGAATTTTGCCCGCGGAATTTTGTGGGTAGGTATAACCGAAGAGGTTACTATCTATCCCCCCTCTACTAACCATCCCAATATGGTACCAGGGTAGCCTTTTAAGTGTCGTGAATGAAGAAAACTATAAGACGTACAGCAACGCAATTTTTATATTGCTTTTCAAAGTACTCTCCACGATAGTCAATGCACTTTTCCATTCGATGGAACCAGTCGTTATAACACTTATTCCATTCCGCAGTAGGGGTAGTCAAAATGGCTGTTTTGTAGGCATCAACCGCTTCTTCAGACGTCTGGAAGCGCTTTCCTCGTAGCATATTCTTGGTTCTGGGAATGTGAAAAAATCATTGGAGCTTAAGTCCGGGCGGTATGGAGGATAATCAAGAATTTCGATGTTTTGCTGTTCCAAAAACGGCTTTGGGATTCGAGCGGTGTGCGAGTTTGCGTTGTCATGACGGAGCGAAATTCGTCGATTTAATTTTATGCTATTTAAACTATGCCTTAATTATTTCTCGTTAATTAAATATTTAATAAGCCTCCCTGATTTTGCAATCAAAAGTTTTATATCGTTACGCGAGAGCATTTTTTGTCATCAAAACGATTTCCCAAGGAAGCCTTTGATTGCCATGATTATATGAATAAATTCTTGACTATGGATTAAGGAAAGATGTATCGTTTGTCGTCATCTGCTATCATAAATAGTGGGTATTGCTATTTATTATGTTTTATACTATCCATGTTTAAAACTTGCTCCAATGCTACCTATAATTTTGTTACTATCCTTTCATGATTAAGCCACCGTGTTGGTGTCGAATCACTACTCTGGTCAATTTGCATATTTTTGTCGCTAGCTGACCATGGCATCCGGTCAGCGCCAAAAAGAGGCGATGTTCTCAATGAAGTTTTTTTTTTTTTTGAAACGATGAGACAACCGCGGACGAAAATAATTACCTCCGTCATGAATGCAGCGATGATATATATAATGGCTCTAATATGTCGCCACGTGACGGGCGTCATGTGTATATGTGCCTCGTAGAATTAGTGTATCTTAAGGTCACGTCAAAACTATTACTCTGGAAACGTGACGGAAATCATCTCCAGGGTGACGGGGTGATGTCATCGCTCCTCAGTCCACGTGGAACCGTCAGTTATATGCGTGAGGAATTGTCAAGAGGAAAAATTTAAGCGTTCGTCATGGTTGATGGGGAATTGAATGAAGTCAGATCTTTTCTATGACTCAAATGGTTTATGTTCGTCGACATTGTATGGAGATTGATAGAGATACCCCTTCGTGGCTCACGCGAATCGTTTGATGGAGGTGACGTGTCAACTCTTATCCATCGGGAGAAAAAAACGGAGCAAAAAATGTGCTTACCTGCGCCCGCCAAACGGCGATTCAAGAGTCCATCAAAGTGTTTAGCAGTCATTCATCGAGCGTGTCGATTGGGTGGAGCGAGGAGTGATTTGGTTGTGGAGGCGAGGGGTCGTCGATGACATTTTCGCTGGGGACGCACAATGGGAGCCAAAGGGCGTCCATTATTCGTATTTGTGTGCGGAGGTATGATGGGAATGAATGAGAATAGGTAGGTGTGGCAGTTTTCCATTGAAGTTGTATTAATTGAAAAAAAAGATAAAGGCTGAAGGAGTTATTTGCTTAAGTATTCTCCCGTTTAAAGGCAGGTTTCATTCGTAACCAACCTTGAAGTGGAATCAATGAGTGGAGGCAGGTTTACATGGAGCATTTTACGGATCATCGCGCGGGTCTCCAATCCTTACATTAAACTTCTCTCTTCTATATTAAGATATGTTTATTTCAATAGCCATATTTCTACTGTGCACGATAGATTGATGTACGTAACTTCTTGTAGGATTTCAAATTCTTTACTGAAGAATATGAGATTCTTTGTGTTATGAAACAGTTGATAGTTTCCTGATGCAATAAACAAAATCGTTAATTTATTTACTGTAAATTTCATGCATTTTATATTTTCGTATAATTGAGTAAACTAACTAAAGATTTGTTCTCTCTACTTGCGTAATAATAAAGGAGTACTGTCGAATTTTTCCCACGAAAAACTACTCCACGCACCCCACAATTCCTCCAGGAGCCTCTTCTCTCTTACCGCCAGTCCTCTCCAAACAATTTCTTTCCATTTATATACAATCCCTCTCCGTTTTCCCTTCACTTTTTCTCGTTGACTTCCTCCTTATTTTATTCCTCCTTTCATTCCGCTTCAATATTCCTATCATTTCTTCGCTTCCTTTCCCCTACCCTGGCAACGTTTCGCTTGATCGCTTCCCAGTTAGATCCTGACTACTCCGAACGGAGGTGTCCCAAGCCTTAAAAATAAAAGTCCGGCACCACGGTTACGACCCTCGGACGCCAGTGTGAACTGAAGCTATAGCTCTTAATATTGTTGGCATACGTGTAGACCACGAGGCCAAAGCCGCCATGCATTAATTTTACTACACTAGTGACATAATCCCATATGACTAATAACTTAAATATCTAGTTTTGATTTTTTCAACATGCTTTTATTCTCATTCAGTCGTTGTTAGTTACCTATTCATAAATAAAGAGTGTATGAAGTTGTTTTGGAGCAAAACGAAATAATTTATTGAGAGATACATAGTTATTTTTTATACCAAAGGCGAAAATCACCCTGAAAAGAAACGCTTGAATCGACTTGGATTCTAACCCGGATGCAACCATTTTCCAATCAGGTATTCTGCCAGTTGAACCATCAAACAAAGCCATAGAATACCTGATCAAAATCGATATGTGGTGGGAGATTTAAATCCCAGCAAAGCCAAGTCAAGTTCATGTTAAATTCAACTTTAAGTGTAGGTAAATAAATTTTCACCCGAGCTCTTGATTGCTTACCAAGGTACTTTTTAATTCAGTAATGTGAATTAAGCTTGGTGATAACTGCTGTTTACATGATAGTATTTCATCCAGGCGAAAATGTATGTCACGGGTTCATAACACTCTTTAAGGTAGGTATTATTGTTTTTTTTTTGGGACTGCTCCGGGTAGCATTACGATGCTCAACGTGTGTGACGTCAGTCCACTACGAGTTATTCGGGAGACGGTTTTCCTCCGCATAGAGCAACTGCGAAGCTTCCGGCCGCCTTCACGTTGTCCCAAGGGGAAGTGGGAGGGTATTTTTACGCCCGCCTGAAGGGCTAAGAGACTCATTCTGGTACAAAAATCACGAAACGCTCATATAGCAAAATTCCGTATATCAGGATTCGTCGTATTCGCTCCGACCTGGATAACGAATATGTATTTTTTCATCGGATCGGAGAGGAAAAACAAGTACTTTCCTACGGCAAAACTTAAGTAAGGCTTGTATCCAGTCCATTCTATGCACTTCACGTTTCACTTCTTATTGGTGTTAGAATGTCAAATATTACCGGGTAGGTGACCACGAATTTTCTTATACGTTTTTATCTCTCAACTTATTCATTTGGAGAATTTAATGAGTCTGTAATCAATATTAATGCAATACTATCAGCAGGGCTTGCAGTTTGTACCTAGAAATCTAACTGCTGTACATCAATATTTTTTTACTTTTTGGAAGACAACACTAATCTCCGAGTAAATTGCCTTGGAATACAATGGAGAAGAAGCTATGAGTAATGGCCGTTTCACTAAGTTTTCAGAACAAGAGGAAAAATAGAGTATTGCAAGGAATTATGTAGCTGAAGAATTTTTCTCTATTATTACATTATGCGTGTGGCTCCTGGCATAATTTTGAATTCTAGTGAGTGATTGTATTAAGGGTTATTTTCCGATTTGGAATTAAATATTTTTTCGCAATCGAAATCGCCCGATCGCGGCTCAAGTCTCCCAAAGCAGCCTTTGTCTATTTACAGATGATTCTGAAGCAGAATGACTATGTCAGAATAAAATGTCAATGATATTGGCTACTGAAGGGGTACATCTCTTAGTCCAAAGTAACGAATGGTAATTTTTTTAAGGTAAAATTTAGGAAAATTTGTAATTCTTACTGGGCTCGGCTCGCATTTTATCGCGAGCACGGTAATCTGTGAGGAATTCAGTTTTGTGAATACATTCACATGATCTTGTGAGAAAATAACCTTATAGAGGGTAGTGGACGGTCGGTGGTCTTGAGAACTGTACTTTTCCCATAGGATTTGCATACAAAATTGCCATTCGCTATTTTTTTGTCGCATTTACTTCTCTTCGCCATATTTAAAGCAGCAGGCGAACGGACTATGACTTGTCTTACTTCTTTCTCAAGAATGTTATTTTGTAAAGTTGATGAGAATGATAACATTTGGATTTAGGGAAATGAAAGGTATTTGTACATTTCTATTGCGTCTCACCGAACTTCATATCTTCTCTAAATACGCTCTTTCAAATAAGAAATGTTTCCCATCTTTCTTTTTACAAAAAATCTAAAAAAAATTAACTTCCTTTCTTTGTCAATGCCACTTTAGACGTACGTATTTTGGTAAGCAACTCCATATTGACTGAAAAGGGCGTGGCAAAGGTTGATGTAAACTTTGTTGCTAAATGAATTATATATGTGCTTTGTGAAATAGCTAGAAATCCAAGTGAGTGCGAAGAAAGAGGTATTTTAAGGATAAAAATTGATTTGTGTGCTAAAATATCTTTTGATATAGATGATGTCCGTCTTAATAAATAATATGTGTTTTTGTGTAATATGGATTCAGTTATCCACCGACGTTGATTTTTAATTAATTTTTGTTTCATAATTATATTTTATAAACATTTTCCTCTCTCATAACTTTATTCACTCACTAGAAATGTTTATTTGATATGCATTTCGCTGCAGGCAATTGGAGTGCCTTATGTTTTCCTAAGCCGAGTGTTTACCTACGTGAAATTTGAAACCGACCGACTCGACTTCATTGCCGTAGGTTGTTAACTCCTCCTTTCTCCTGGTAATATTGTGGCGCAGTTCGAGTGTTTTAATCCAGCCAGCTTCCAGCCACCGTAATGAAGCAACTTGGTGGTATCTTTTGCCTTTAAAATCTTATCCTTGTGGGTTCTGCGTCTAAGCCGTGGATTCCCAACTCGCGAGACGTCTGTGAACTTAAGAAACTCTTCGACGCGATGAATATGGAAAGTTTAGACAGATGTATCGAGGGATAGCAGTCGTCTCGCAGCACATCATAAATTCAAAACACGTTAGATCCAAATCCAATGGTGCTATGACTGTGGTGATAATCATGAATAATGTATGATACGTGCACTAATGGACGTCAATAACGAAGTTGAAATAAATGTGAATTTGCATGCAGATCAATAAGCGTGATTGCTCTCGATTCGAACGTTAATCGAAATCCCTAGTTTAGCCAGCTTTCCATTTGCAATTGAGGTCCACGCGACGATGCAAATCATTGTATTAACTGCCGTCTGGGCTACCACTAAATTTCGCGTCATTAATCTCTCTGCCATTACGTTATTCATTGCTTTTTCTTAATCACTCGTGTGCGATTCCAGCATTTTTCCTTGGAACGCTGGAAGAACAGAGCTATTAATATTGAAATATATTAATAAATATCGTCTATTGATATTTAGGAATCTATAAAACGGGTGAATGGATTTTTTTTAAATAATTCTATTAAAAAGTAATAAAGATGGATTAAATATTATGATTACATATGGAAAACAATTAAACCATTTCGATTAGTCAAAAAGGAACAGAGCAATGTTACTCGTTTAAATTAAGCATAAGTGATATGTAGTACCTTTTCACGCTGTCCTGAATGGAAATATTTACTCCAAAATTTGTCGAAATACTTTTATCTATTAAAACATGTTTTATGACTGTGAAACTTGAAAAACGAACGAAGGAACGTTAATCGATCAAGGATATTTTATGATTATAGGGGCCCCTATCTTTCTTCTTGGATGCATTACTTACCTATACCTAAATTGATAAAAAGTCTGGGTGAATCAATGCAAAAACATAGAAATGGCGAAGCGCGGAATCCAGAAGGGAGAGAAAAATAACCCCTTCCGTCCTGGAAGTGTTAGCGATGATCCATTCGTTTGCTTTATAACCAAAAAAATATCGGCATAAAGGATCTGTTGTATGCTACTGGTTAAGGCTTCATTGGTTAACAGGATTTAAGCTATTTCTTCGCTGAAGGGTAAAAGTCTCGGAATGGGGTCTCGAGAGTCGAGTCAAAAGTAGAAATTCGACTGAGACCGCTCACGGAGACAACGTGCAAAAAAGTCTCCGAGACTTCTATTGTTTCCAGTGGCACGCATACTTCCCAACTCTCGAGACGAGAACAAGGAGGTATTCCAGAATTTGACACAGTCTTGAATCCTTACTCAACCTCAGTGACTCAGATCTCAGACTAAAGTTGAGTTTGAGTTCAAGTTAAGGAAACTCAGTAATAAATTGCTAGAGTAATTGCCATGAAACTTAAAAAATAATTCATCTACCTCAACCATTTTCACTCTAGTTCTCGTTGTTTGTTAAAAATTTTAAATCATGTAGTAGAATATCACGTGTGGAAGCTACTTTACGTGAGATATTACATTGGAAAAACGCGAGGTGGTGGCGGAAATTCGCGATTTGAGTTGGGGCTCGAGTGATGTTTCGTAATTCCAACGTGGCAACCGAGTGGAGTTGGAGTGGATATTAAGACGTAAAAGATATATTTGCATATATTTACTACTATACCGTTTTAAGCACCGTATAAAAATTAAATATCTTAAAAGAAGTGGGTAGCTTTAATGCCTTTTTATTGTAAATCTGCAAATTCCTTGTGTTCCTTGTATTTTCCCCACAATTTTTAAATTGTCATTAAATACAAATAACTGCTGTAACTGAATATTCCTATATTATGCTTATAGAATTCAGAAAATTTACCGTTTCTAACATATGTTTCTTTCTTATTTTAAAGGTAAGGATATCCACCTGCTTATTTTTCCAGCATACCATGAAATGACGCTTCTCCTGCATCAACAGAATTTTTTGTGAGTTTTGAATATAATGGCATTCCATAGGGTATATAAAGAAAACTTTTTCATGCTATTTTATTTTGCTGTTACATAAGCAAATTTCTACCTTTTTAAAGGCTTTGTAACGTTATCTGTTCCTTTGTTACAGTTTTTTGTATCCATAATCCATCTGAACTGGGTGAATTTCCCAGATCTTAAACTATCCTCTTTTCACTTGTAGGTATCCATTGGTCTCAGTTTATGGAAAGATGTTGATTGAATTAATTTAAAAAATCGTTTAAAATTTCATATGTTCTTGGATAATTATATCTCTTTGGCGAATTCTGGTGTTTTTCCCTCCATAAGCCCTCATTTTGTGAAGTTAAGGCTTGGGATCAAAAATATAATCATATTTCTTGTGCTATAGTGGAT
The DNA here is from genome assembly GCF_921293095.1 of Ischnura elegans. NCBI lineage: Eukaryota > Metazoa > Arthropoda > Insecta > Odonata > Coenagrionidae > Ischnura > Ischnura elegans. The sequence continues at coordinate 43,808,532 of NC_060253.1, read as the reverse complement.
GTATTATATGTCCCATTGATTTATTTTAGTGGCTTTGACTTTCGAAAATTCTCAGCAGAATATAGGCGAAAACCTTTATTTCTTTTAGACTTCTCAATACATCCCGTGTGCTATACCAACTATTTTAATTCCAACTATTTTTCCGAAATGTATTAATGGAATGTTTTTGTTTTCAAACATTTTCTTTTGATCTCCTGTACTTACGGTATATTTTGCTATTTTCCCTTTTTGGAACCATGTCGTCTTGTAAAAAATAGCAATAAATTGTAGCAATGGATTAAAGGATAAAATTGTTGGAAAGAGAGGTAGTTACGACACGGAGCTGAAATAATTTTTTTAAAGAGAGAAAGGAAATATAGAAAGGTGTCCTTCTCTTGTCGATATGTGAAAAGGATGTCGCACTTCCTATCTCTTTATTTCCTAAGGTGAAATTTGCATGGATTTGAATCACCCATAAACTGAACTTCACTGTAAGGTTTCCGACTATAAACAATTTAACAAAATTTTTTTCTGTATAATTTACCCAGATTGTAATAGCTTCTTTTGTTTGTATTATCCCTCTGGTTGTTTGGCAACTTTATAATTTTAGTTAAATTTTCTTCCAGGCATGTATTTGTAATGAATAAATTGATAAACATTGTTAGTATTATCAATATTTGTTGACAAGGGTGGATCCAAGCTTTTTTCTGGGGGGAGAACGAGGTTCTGACGATATTCTCATACTTGAGATTAAAAGGAATATACAACATTTAGTGTACGAAATACTAGCTTTATTATGAAAAGAAAGTTATCTATATAAAATTAAATAATCTACGCTTCGTAATACACAACGTAAAACCAATGTAATGATAACCGTATTAAAAATTTTGTCTATATGTTAAGCGTCTGGCGGGATGGCCCGTGCCCCCCCTAAATCCGCCGATGAGAACATTGATAATGTGGCGAGTTCGCGCAGAAGAAGTTTTATGTATTCGTTGTATGGTAATAGAGATATAACTCCGTCTTTATTAGTTAACCATATAGCTGATAGCTATTTTATGATCGAACGGAATACACCATAATCGGTTGGTGGTATTTTGAAAACAAATCTTTCAGCAATCACTTAAATTCAATCGAGTTCCGAACACCCGTTTGTTATTCTCCAATTATCCGCTTCGAGTGGATCTCCGGTGTCTCATGGAATTGAATTATCCTCGATCTGTGTTGGAAGCGATTTTTGAACTCATATTTAGCACCCGTAATTCACCCACGGAATCCGGAGATGCAGCATGCGTTTACTCATTTTTTCATCGATCGAGCTTGGTGCCCAATGGATATATCTCTCTCCCCTGATCGTTAATACGTGCAGTGGTGGATCCAGGATAGGGACAATGGTGGGGGTCCAAAATTCCCAGCAGTGAATCTACATCTACATACTGCCATTCTCATTGGCATCCGTACCTTTTCTAATTAAATATATAGATGTCACTCGTGTAAATCCTCTTCCTTGTTTCACATGCGCGTAACTGACTTCCTTCAACATAATTGGAAGCTGATCGCCTTTTGCACCTGCTAACTGCTTCGAGAACCACATAGTATAACGAAGGGTCGTATGATATCTGATACACCATGCGTTAGAGAGGAAGAATTGTGACCTTCAGAACTAACCGGAAATGAGTGTAGCGTATCAAAATGTAGTGAAGGGCTAAAAATATAGTTTTATAAAATACTCAATATTGCATTCCAACGACTTACAAAATGGAGCAAAATGTATTTTCCCTAGCCCCCTTTGCCCCTCTCTGGATCTGCCACTGAATACACGTATCGTATTCCCACGCCATTCTTACTCAAACCCCTTCCCACGGCAGGTACATGCACGCTGGATAATCTCTGTCTCGTCCTAATTAAAGCGTCATTTTGCGGCCGCGCGTGTGACTCTGCGTAGATTACGAGCGCGGTTTATGGAATTAAACCCTTCGGATGCCGGGCCGTGTATCCTCGTGTGACTTTCCGCGTCTTCATTTCCCAGTCAATACGCCGCGGTTGCTGTTCCCCGAGCTGGGAAAGCGTTCGGAGCTTTTAATTGAATCGGGTCCCTTAACGGGACAGGGATAATGGACGCTATGTATTCCTCCGATTCCATGATATGAACTCGACTGGGAGATTTTGGTTTTGAACATTCGCCGAGGAATTTCATTTCGTGTTTTCATTATAAATATTTAATCGGTCTTCTTCCATCCATGAGTCGACTTTTTAAAGAAATAGTTCTAAAATTTTAAAAGATTTTTAAAAATTATTTGAGCTAACTTGGACTCGTTAGGACGTCGAAAATGGAGTTTTGAAGCTGTAAAACGAGCTAAATTTGGGGTAGGTAAATACTAATTTTGTTACGATACTTAAGTTTAGTTAAATCTATTATGTGAGTTTGGGTTAAAAATTTAGTTTTTATGATATTCAATACTGTATTTCTTCTGATGAAAAATACTTGAGCGCAAAATCGATATAAATCATTTTTTCAGGATTTAAAAAAATGGTTTTTGACCGTATTATCGTTATCTCAATGAAATTATATTTATTAAAATTCTGGTACCTTTTTGTTGGAGTGAGAATAACGTTAAAATACGAATTTTATTCCAATTAAAATGCAGGACATTTGATGAGATGTATTCGAAACGTAATAAAAGAAAGCAAGTAACTTTAATTTTCTATGCATGCGAGAGAATCCTAGAGTTCGCTCAGCGACAAATGGTAAACGTGTTGTTGAGAAGGTTTATTCTCGTTCGCGACGCCTTTTTGTTTGATAGCCTTAATTAAACTCCATCTGGCAATTGAACACAGAAATGCACTCTTAGGTCGTACTAGAAAAGGCCTTAGTCATTTTATTTGGGCTAAACTTGATCCTTAAGGGGAATGCTGGCTTTTCGTCTGCTGTGTCACTGAAGGAATGCCTTTCTTACGATCGCTTTAATTAGCCTGACAAGACGTCCTCCTTTGGTCTCTTCCGCTGGACACCCCGTCTTAAATTAGTCCCATTTCTCTTCGGACAGTTCTGATACAGCACTATTGTCCCTGTAGGGATACCGCCTCTTTTATCTTATTTTCGTCTTTTTCGCTCCTCTCATACGCTTAAGGAGATAGTCACATAAACGAAGTTTATGCCATTTTGTTGGAAAACTCTTATGATCTTTCAACTTTACGTTGTCGATCGAAGGCCACGATATATAGAATAAATTGAGTTTTTTCTTTCTCTTCGCCTATTTAACGTTGATTCGACTTTTGGAGTGCAGGTCTACAATGACCTACACTCTAAGACAATAATGAACGTAAAAAATAGAGTTTGAGATCCTATAAATCCAGAGAAAATCATTTATAAATCTGCATTTTTATACCACCTCATGTGGAATTATTTTTATAACCATAGAATAAATTTTGGTTGTATAAGAATCGCTAACTGCAGAAAGATATCATGTCCAAGTTGGACGATTTTTGGACGATTGGAGGAAAATCTTTAGCCAACTCTCATAAAATACTTACTTATTTTATCAGTGTATGTACAAGTTCCAAATGCTAAGTCACATAAAACAAAAATATTTAAAAAATTAAATATGTGGTGCATATGGATTTAGTAGTTTTTTTCTCCCCTATCAAGGTAGCCAAATTGGACATGATGCATTTCTGCAGTTAGTGGTTCTTACATTCATAAACATTCCCAACAATGTATTACATCATGCTTTATAAAACAAATCTCCCATGCATGCTGTTTAATATTAATCGTCGTAGGAGTGGGCAGCTAATATACTTCCATTTATTTTGATACGATTTGTGTCTTGACTTCGAACTTGGTGATTGGTTACAAATGAGCAATGTTCACTAGTGGCTGGTTGAGTTTCACTGAAGCTTCTGGGTAGGAAAAGCGGAACGCGGATAAATATACTTGCCAAAAGAGCAGACTGGTGGAATCTTGCCACTCTTGCACCAAACCTACTACCGAAAATAAACTTCAAAGCGAGGAATAATCCATGGACTAACGAGACCCAAAGAATTGGTTTTCTCTGCACGATTTGTTTACACTGTCGCCTGAGCCCATGGGATATCTCCCTTTGTAATCCTCAACTATTCTCAGCTGTTTTAAATTGTACTTTATCCTTTTTATTTCATTTTACTTATAAGGAGTTAAATACAGCATCAGGCAAAAAATACACGTTTCATTAAAAATCAGTTAATTTTCATCTCCTTTAAAAAAAAAAATAATTGTGATTTTAATGATGACAAAAGTCATTCTTAGACATCTTTGTATCTTCATCCCAATAAGGAAACATGAAAATCTTTTTATTTGTATGAAGTTGTTGGCTGCAAGTTAGTGATTAATCAGAATGCGAAATTTTTTCCCTTAGAATGTGGAACATTAACAATTTTGTGCCATTGTGCCTGTTTTCCTCTATCATGTATTCCACACGGTAAAACTGGGAAGTTATAAGATATCTTCGTGATATCAGTTGTATTGCATGTTATGTGTTATCCAGTATGAATCCATGGGCGGAATTATAATCCTCCCTGGAGAGAAAATTAGATACCTATTATATTCACGCAAACATATTTTCATACAATTCTTATACTATACTCTCAAGAAACCCCGTCGCAATACAATTTACTTTCTCCACGATTACGGTAGGAAAACTAGGAAATTATATGCAATACTCTTCGTGATATTAGTTGTAATAAATGCTGTACGTTTTCCATTGTATATCCCAGGCGGGATTTTAATCCTTCCTCGGGGGTTAGGTATAGTACTTTCGCAGACATATTTTCATGCAATTGTTGCATTGTAGTCTCAAGAAACCCCGTCGCAATACCATATACTTTCTCTACGATCACGGCAGGGCATTCCGCCTTCGTGCCGCAGGCTTCTGGAATGAAGTGGGTGCTTAAAAAGAGTTTCGCGGATTGCCCTCCTTGGAGCGACAAGCGAAAATTCGCCGAGCGAGAAAGATAGGACTGAAGGTGGGAGAGCGTAGCAGTTGCTTTTTTTTCGCGTGCAGAGCAAACTGCCGTGGCGAGGGAAAATGGGTTAGATTGGCCCTTGGGGAGTTATGCGGACGCGGGGGCACATAATTCAAGAGGCGTCTCCAAGGAAATGGAGATTTGTTGGAAGAGAAAGCGTCTGTAGGGGATGAAAATAAATATAAAAAAAATAAAAGGATTACTCACATGCCCTCCCGGAAAGAATATACCTAATGGTGGAAATGAAAGAAGATGGGAAGTTATGCGTGTTAAAGGTACGGAAGAGAATACCTCGCCGTAAAAATAAAATGAATTTTTCTCGCACGGGTCTTCGTCGTATCGTGTTGTAACGCTTGTAGTGTTGTAAATTTGCCCAGTCGTCGCGAGGAGGAAGAAATGTGACCCTTTGGGACACTCTTGGGAGAGTTTAGCCGTACTTTTCTCGGTGTTCCTTTCGTGTTGACCAGGTGTAAAATGTATTCTGAAAAGCTTGGCAAATGCGATTACTGAGATCATCCGACACATAAAGATTCATTTCTTATTTTTTAAACAATTTTAATGCTCTTGGCTCCTTTGTTTTCATCCATTCATATTTTTATAAGTTATCTTAATAGCTAATGCTGTAATACTTTTTTGTCTTCTGGATATTTTATTGCTTTGATGGTAAATTTAAAAAGGCTTTTGCCTGTTTTCAATGTATCATGAGAACGTACTTCCACAAAGTTACACCTGGATATTTTTATTGCTTTGATGGTAAATTTAAAAAGGCTTAGTGCCTGTTTTCAATGTAACTTCCACAAAGTTACATCTGAAGAGATGAATGTTATTACTTTGATCGCATTTGTTATCTTCAAGTTTTTGGCTCGACGAACTCATATTCAATAAGCTATTATAAAAATGGTATGACACGAAACGACAGTGAACAATCGATTGTAAAATTTTTATTTAGAAGTTGCTATTACTGATGTTCTAAATTACATCCATGGGGTATCATCTGATGGAGCAGATGTAGATGAGTTGTTCATACGTGAAACTGTAGCCTTGACTACGTTGTAATCGCGGAATAAAAGCCTCGTGTATCCATATCCTGATCTTTGAAACCGCTTAATGAGACCTTTATATAATTTCTCTTGACTCCTTGGGTTTATATTTTTCAAAAAAGCTGGTGTGTAATCCGTTGAAAGCTTTTACTTTCCCATGCGTACGATAAGTACAAATTTTAGCATCGAAATGATAGGTAGTGTCGAAACAAAGTAAGAAATGAAGTATTTACGCGGAACTTTCAGTTTGAATTTGAGACACTATTACATTGCCTAAATTATTTATTATTTTTTGTGTTTTTCTGAACACAACTTGCTTATTTATGCCTATCCGTTCATTTCAAGTGATCTAAAATCTGTGATTCTTCTTATGAGTCGAGGAATTTGTCTTGGACTATGCAGCTTGATACCCAAGTGTGTTCCGCTGCTAACTGGAATTTGTGTAAAACTGTGGTTGAATGTTGGGTGAGAAAATTGTGATAAGAGGGTTCCTCCTCCTTAAGTCTTTCATGCTGCGCTGATGCTTCTTCAGTGTCGTCCCTTGAACTGCCAAGGAGGAAACGTGTGGAAAAATGGCAAGGGTTTTATGCTCTTGGAAGGTCGTAAGGAGCATTAAGGGTGCAAAGGGCTATAAAGCAGACATAAAGGCTTTATATCTCTCAAAATGAGGGCCATATGGCGCTCAACGAGCAGATGACACACTTTACGGGAAAACTGGAAGAGGGGAATAAGCGGAAGGCATAAAGGTAGAATGTTTTTCTCCAGGAAAGTTCAGTTGCATGTGGAAACGGATAAATCTCCATTGTTCCTTTATTTTTAAACAAAATCTGCAGAGTATCATTACGGCTAAAGAATTTCACGAAAGCAATAATTAAATTGTTGGCTTCGGTGGCAGCTGGGTAAATTCCTTACGTGCCATTTTAGAGGTCGTGGGTTCGAGTCCTGCCTGAGTAGGTTGCTCCTATCCACGTAATGGATGTTGGTATTTAATGTCTACGTTAAAAGCATAGATTTAAAATACCAATGGTTCTATTTTCGGTGGTACAGGAATGAATGAAAAAAATTAAAATACTTCTTACGAATCTCGATTCATTTCATAGTTATTGTTTTAGTCCTAATAATAATGATAATTTAGATTTCACGAATGAACTACTTCGGGTCAAAATTATAGTTTCACCAAATTTCTGCTGAGAATTCGTTTTCGATTAATTGGAGGTACCTAAAATTGGTGTAAACTAGAAAGTGTCTTGCCTAACCTCCGTGTAGAAATCGGATAAATAATATAACTGTGCCTATGATCTCTGAATTTTCTTCGGTTTCTCACTGCGTCCGTTGGCTTTTGTTGACAACAGTTCCGCTGAATTACAGTCAGAATCTTTATTGTCAGCATATTCAGGTGTTCGACCAAACTATTCCTTTTGCCTGGAACAGTGGGGCAGTGTATTCATCCCTTAAAAACTTTTCTATTAGCTATCATATCATAAGCAATAAAAAGCTAAGAAAAATTGTTATTTCAATGTTTTTTAAAGTTTTTTTTTTCAATTTTCACCCCCTAAATCTTTTCAACCCCAGTCAAGTGTGTCTCTCTCTTGACCCTGATAGCCTTAAAACGTCAGTTTTTTCAATCAGAAGCAGATAAAATTAGGAAAAGTCCCTTGAAAAGCGATAAGTTTAGATAAGGGGTTGTTTTCCCCAATTTAGGGGTTGCCCGTAAAAATGGAGGGTGATAGAAAAAAACGGAGGTCATTTTCGGATTCAGCGACCCAAAAGTAGCCAGAAACACCCTAAATTGTAGCCAGGCATTTTTTTAACTTTTTTTGCAGAACATTATTGCACGCATGTTAAAGACAATGCTATCTTACAACATAAAATAGCTATAATTGTGGATCGGCAATGCGGGCAGCCCTGTAAGGGGGAGCGCGCGCTTCCTGAGCCCCACATATGTATCCGTCACTAGGCCCGCGAACTCAAAACTCAAACACACTTGTCAAATAAAACAATATCAAAAATTACATTGTTTTATTGAACTTTTTAACCAATAAATATCAGTGCACTTTGAAATTAAATTTTTGACATTTTATTTATTTGGTGTTAATGTGACGTAGAACATTATGCTCCGGACGATGTGAAATCAATTTTTGGACCTTTAATTTAAGGAGGTGGAAGACCCTTGATCTAAAGGAACAAATTCGACGATAGCTGGGCGCAAGATTTCAGCTCTTTGCTTTGAATTCATTCAAAAAGCTTTGTGACTTCGCGCCGCACAGAAATTCAGTTTTTCATAAAGCATCCCATTTATAAGGGATTCTCGCGAGGTGCTAAGAATAGAATCAACATACGGACAAGTTTTACGAATCTTTTGGTTCTCTTTATTGCCGCGACGAGGCGCACTCGTTCCAGGCGCGGCACGAAAGGTCTCTGCTCGCGTTGTTTGCATTTCTCATTGGCGTACGCGTGGTCTGTATCAAACGCCTCTGCGTGTCGAAAAGCCTGCTGTGGTCACGTGCTCGGCGTTATTTCCGGAATCAATTTTCTTCCGTTGTCCCGTCGTGTTTGGTTTTTCTATCAGCACGCGCTTGTAAATTTCCACTCGGTCATATTCATAGAATTTCGAATAAATCAGATGTATGCTTACATTAGCAAGATTTTGAGAAATATATATAGGAAAAATATTATGCGCAATCTGTTATTTTTACGTAGTTTCCATTAATAGCTTATATATTAAATGATAGTGGAAATTTATTTCCATGTGCATTATAAATGCTTATTCCGACCAGTTGAAGAATTTTTTTCCCATTCTGCTCTATTCCTTCATAGGAATTCTTTCATCTGCAACTTAAAAAAATCATGCCCCTTTCTTATTTTGTTTTAAACTATAATTATATATATTTCTCAATCACGGTGTCAAGTATATTTTATCATATTTACCACCAATAAAAGTGATGTAGATGAATGTATAATCCCTCAAAACCCCAGTTAGTCCGTTACGGACACCTTACTAGAATGTTAGTTCTCACCCTCAGAATTAATTTACGCTAAAAATTTTCAATGTAATATGTGTCTACCCACTATTAAAAAGCCAAAAAAGGGAATAAATAAGCTTTCAATATTGCCAGCAACATTTCTGGAGAGTCTCTTACAAAGATAACGTGTTACCGAGAGCTCATAAATGTTTTCTATTTTATTACTAGTGTATAATAGTCTGTTTGCATTTCTTATTATTCAGCCAACCAAGAATATAAATTTTTCAGAATAATGATAAAATGAATTCATAACACAATAAGCAATGATGAAGTTGTCAATGAGAGATAATTTATGTGTAAAACAATTTTACAAATATTTTTATATTTTTATTATTTATTGATTTTATAGCATAAAAAGTATATTCTTTGCGTATAATTATTTATAAAAGATAAAGTCTATTCTCTGTACCCAATGTCAGTTTATAAACACTCAATCCAACAGCTGGCAAGACGTCCGACTGTAGCACTACAATCATTTTCCGTTTCTACAGTTACATGTGTCGTGGCTGGGCTGGCCCGTTTGAGCGTTTGTTTATCGGGTGGAATTTTATACCAGCACATTGATATAGACTGCTATTGATGGTACGGATATGATTTTTTTACAAATCGAGCAATACTTTTTGCCACTGTTTAACCTCAAATTGTTTTTGTCTAAATTTAAGCGACAAATAAGTGAAGTAGCGAATCACAAAACAGCGCGAGTCCATTCATTGAAGTTTTGAAACAACATTTTCTGTGCTCATTTTTAAGGCCAAGGCCATTATTCTGTGCCCATTCTTAAGGCCACCGAAGCCATCGCTGCAACTTTTACCCATGAATTATTACTCCATTTAATGGACATACTGATTGGCGATTTGGTTACTCGAAAGCCCAGGCGGCATCGTGGTCAAAAGGCCCCAACGGTTAAATTATCCCATTTCCCTCAGATAAAAGTGAAAGGGCAATTTAGATAAATATATTTTTATGTTAAATGCAAAAAGTGGAAAAATAATTAAATCTACAATTGTTACAACTTAAAGACATACTTGCAACTTTTACAACATAATTTTTTTACATAGTAATATCAGTCCTTAATGCGTATGAGCCACCATACTAATAGTTATTTTTTTCTACCTGAAAAGCTAGTCTTTCAATACATTCGCGTATTACTTATAATAAGAAATCTAAGTCGAAATGTAATCAGGATGGACCCCCATCCTCGACGGTTATAATGTAGGAGTATGTTGATAATTACAATGTTAGAGTGCTGAATATTGCAAGAAAAATAGATGGATATACGGGCCATTACCACTGCAGGATTCTCGTCTGCTAATGGTAATACTAATTATCTCCAAAAAATAGCTTAAAATTACATAGAATGGTGAAGATGATACACGTTTTTTCATCTTTGGAGAGTCTTCATTCTATTTTATGATATGGCGCGTGACTGTCTTGCTTTGAGGGATGTTAGTTCTGCGTTGGAAATAGACGAGGATTCATAGTCACATGGGGTCACATAGAGTTACGCAAAGGACTAGGTTGGAGTAATGGCGTCTTGAGAGCTAGCGAAGCTTCATGGGCGTAGCCGACTTTTCAGAGCCGAGCAGAGACGACAGGACATAAATACTCATCGAATGGATGGGCCTTCTCCCATGATTTAGTGCGATCCGGATGCACTATTTATTACCATTGATCTTTCCAGTGTATCCACTCTATTCGTTCTGTGCACGAATAGAGAAACTCTAATTATTGCTGAGATTTATTTTAGATTACGCACCATTTCCATCTCTGGCTGGTCTTTTTTCACTACTAACTAATTTTACTATTATCTTGAAATTTTCATCGTATATGGAGTTCATGCTTGCCAGCATTTCCTCGCCTCAAAAGTATACGCCATTACGCCATGTTGTCACCGGTGTAAAATGTTCCTTTGTGATGCAGTCAAATGTTAGCAAAGGTGTTCTCCATGAGGGAACTCTAGAAGCCAAGAGTTAAAGGAGTATCATTTATAATTTTAGATGTAAGCACAGATTGGAGTATACAATATTGTTGTCGCAAAGGGATACGAGTTAATCACCGATAAGTATGAATATATAGATTCAGTGATTCACTTTTTCCACAATAATATTGTGTACCCCACCAACCATAATCCGCACTTATCTCCGAAATTTTAAAAATAACACTTGTACCCCTTGGCTTCTACGGTTCTCATATAGGCTACTCAGAATAATAATATATAAAAATGATAATTTAACCCCTCAGTGGGCGCGTTTAATTTAGTTACGCGGTAGAGGGCGCAGGCAACACTGGTGGCCCAAATTCATTTTTTTTCTTATGTTTTCAAAATAAAAAAATACGAACGATAAATTTGGGCTTTTTTAATTGTTTAGTGAAATTTTTGTCACTAGGAAACACATTGATAATTAAAAATTGAACAAAATGCACCCTCTACCCTTCTCCCTTGCGAAGGAGGCTTGAAAGCAGGCCACTGGCATAGGTACCCAGAAAAGTAGCATAAACGTAGCATAAAAAGAATATTGTTTACACGTCAAAGCAGACAAATATCATACAAAATTTGCTGCACAGCTATAAGTGATGCTGACGGAAAAATGTTGCACAGTTAAGCACGTGGGCCACAAAAGTAGTCCAGTCAAGCCCACTTCAGTCACATTATGTGGCGCGCCGAAGGGGCGTAATAGCCGTTCCGGTAAAGCCATGTTTACCCCAACCAGCCAGTGTACAATACAAAATTTGTGAGCGAGTTCCATCCTGAGGTTGTGGGTTCGAATCCCGCAAGAGTGGTTTCACAGTCACTCAAGGCATGGGTGTTTGAGTGTGTCCTACAATTTTGCCGGCCTCGGTGGCGGCGGGGTAAATTCCTCGCCTACCAAACTGATGATCGCGGGTTCGAGTCTCGCCCAGGTAGGTGGCCCCTATCCAGGACGTGGTTGTGTGTGATAGTCGTTGTTTCATGTTATATTCCCCGATGCATTTAATGAGATGTTTTCGGGAAGATGAAAAAATTTCAAAAAATAAAATGAATAAATCATAAAAGCCGTTTTACACGGGGCACGTCCTTGCACAATCTGACGTGTGTACGAAGGCGCAGTCAAAATTGCGTCGTGTAAAGCGGTGAATTGCTAGAACACATGCGAGATTGCGTGGATCTGAGATGGCAAAATAGCCCCTATTCTAATTTCGTTCATGCATTCGCGCAATTCCACGCCATTTTAGAAATTAATGTAGTTCTAACTTGCGTAATTCCGTGCTCTGTGTAAAATGGCCATAAGAAAAACAGCACTCGAATGAAACCTTGTTGGCCATCCATATGGCCCACGAGCCTACTGAAGGGTTAAGTAAGTAATGTCGTCAAGAAAAAAGACAGTATGTGATCGGTTAAGCGGTGCCAATTCTTCCTCTTAAGGCAATTTCATTTAAGCGTCCAAATCGACTTCTCTTCGCAGCTGAGGGGAAATAAATTAATTAAGAGGAAAAATCTCCTAACTGAAAACTGTTTTCAGTTTGGCTCTGCATGTTTATTTGTGTTGAAGATTGTTTTCCACCATTGGAAAATTGTAAACTTTTGATAATTTTTTTATCGATTGACCGCCTCATATTACGCAGCTCTTACGTGTAAATAAGTCGACGAGGCTTATTTCAATTTTTATAGCTATCGTGTGGTGATTTATAAAAGAGCCAAAGTCTCAATTCCATTGAATGAATAGGATTTTGTCTCAAGAAAAGTGCAGTGCAGTGAGCTTTCATGCAGTGAGAAACGTGAGAATCCCCCAACGGACGTTGCAGCATTGATTTCCAATATCAAAGGGTGTGACATGAAACATTTGAAGGTCGTCACCCGATTCCGTTCTACTCATATTTTTAATTTTCAATAAGCATTGCTCATTTCAAAGTTTTGGTTTCAGTTCCACTTCTTTTTTTATCGATATAAAGCTGCTTTGACCCGCTTTTTCGGCAGCTAGCGCAAAGATTTTTTTCGACCGTATTTTTTCCGCCTTAAAATGAATACTGGAAACAAAAGGATTTTTCTCATCTTTAGATTCGAAGAAAAGTTTACTACTCACACAGAAGGATTTGGCGGGTGTTTCTTGACCTGAAAGTGCTCTTAAAAGAAGCTCTTTTTTTTCCTTGAAAATTCGGATAAATGATTTTAAGATTTTATTTTCGTTTCACCCTTTTTTAGTAAAGAATATCATGCTAACGGTATGTGCTCAGTGGTGTAATATTGCTGGAATGCCGTTCCGGCACTGGTTAACAAAACACATAATAGTCGAGTGTCATTTTAATCCTTTTATTGCCAAAAAATTTCAAACATGTACATTCGTAATCAAATCAAAAATGAAATGCAAATGTAAATACTAACTTGTAATAAAAAAACACAGAGAGTAATATTTCACTTATTAAAAAGCTAAGGAAAATGCCTTCTAGCAGTGAGAATTTAGCCATGACGTCACTGGTGATCGTTAACACTTTCACTAACCTTTGTCATAAGCAATTTGTTGTTTCACCCTTGAATAAATATCAGGGAATGATTTCATTAAAACAAATTCATATTCAACACATGTTCTTGCAATTCTCAGAAGTCTTTATAGAGTTCGACGGCTTGTTTCACTTTATCTTTTCTAAATCTATTTTTTAATTCTTTCAATACTTTGCCTCTTCCATCGTTCTGGGACGTTAACAATTTTTATTGATCTATTATGCATGTTTTTTAATAATACACCTAGGTTTTAACCATTATTTTATAGAAACTATTCCTTACAAAAATTCCAAGGTAATGTCAAGTTAGTTTTATTTTTGTCGTTGCTTCTCCAGTCATTATTTTCAAAGCTATTTGCATTGCAGTATCTTTGTAGCTATTAAATAATTTTTCTGCTCCGTTAATCATACTTTATATTTTATTAATATTGTGATATTAAATGTTTACATATTACGATATATATAAAAATTGTAACACCTTACAATAATAAACGCATTTTTCATCCAAAAGCATCACTCTTCTATTTTATTTCGTTGGTTTTAGGGTGGTTATCCACTGGTTATGCCTGGTTATCTCACTTGAAAGGCGTACTGAATTAGAGGAAGTATAAAACTAAGATTTTATATGAAGAAATTTACGATTAATACTACCCTTCAATCAAACGTTTTGTTAGCCGTACTTTTCATTGTCACTCCCTACTCATTACGTTAAATTATCCACCTATCATCATCGAACGTTGTAATGTGCTCTGATTAAACAATTTCAGTTGTTTATGCATAGTAATTCATCTAATTTTCATCAGTTACCTATTAGTCGATTATACAGCGTATATTAAGTTATTCTTTTAATTATGTTTTATCGAAATATCCATAACTTATGTAATATTATGCAATCGTAGCAAGTCGCTCAAATTTTTCAAGTTGAGGATAAAGAATTTGGTGCAACTCATAAATAATATTGAATGCAGTAATATGTGTAAATAACATTGATGGAAGTCAACTTGTGGCTAAAAAATAATTCAAAACGCAATAATAAAAAGATTAAAAATAAATTCCTTTGGCCTGCTTGAAAAGTTCCAATCCCTTATGAATATAATGGCTCCAAATTTTTCGAGTGACTTCAACCCATTCATTTGAATTTTCAATTTCTACCATCTGCCGTTTAATTTCCTCCTCTCCGTATTGGCAACTAATCTCTTCATTTCGCTCTCGCACCATGATGTGGCAATTCCAGATCAATCTCAAGGAGATGGCTGTGAATTGATGGCCACAAAATGGGCTTGACAAATGAATCCGGACCGCGGAAGCAATTAGATGGGGATGAGAAAAATGTTAAGGAGAAGAAGGAGGGTTGGATTGGTTGGAGAAAAACGGAGTTAGGGTTTGGAGAGATAGGAGTGGGAGGAGGTGACGACATTGAAGGATTAATTACTTTAATTCAAGAAAGGGAGAAGTGGTGGACTTTGAAGATAATGGCGAGGGATTGGGGTGGTCCTTGAGTTTGGCGGAGTTTTTCACTCTGTCTTCAGAGAGGCTGCGATAAAACAGTCTTCTTATGATCAATGGTCGATCCTTTCCACCTTGCCGAAAAGCCATTTGAAGAGGTCAATCGTCATTGGAGAAGGTCGGTTTATTCTACTGTAGTTTAAGGATGGTAAAACTAAGAGTAATGAAACGGACTACTTGTAGAAAACAATCGCATATTTTGAAAATTCCATTGGTATCATAGTATTGTCACTAGTGTTGGGAAAAGAGTTGCAAGTAATTGGGTTAGAAACATTGTGGGAGATAGAGTTCATTGATTTACATTGCTGCTTTCTGCTTTTCATGTCTAACTAGTACTTACTCACGTAAGATAATGTAAATAAATAATATAGAGACATAAGATTTTAGTCATATGCATTGGTCAATCGTATATGGAGAATTTTGGTTTAATTCTACTGTTGCCGGAGAATAGTGAAGCTGAAAGTAATTACACGAACTCCGTATAGCAAATAAACTCGTGTGTTAAAGTAACATCGACATCTTAATAATGTAACCTATATTGGAAAAAGTGTTGTTCATGGTTAGGATTGATACATAGTGAGATTGAGTATTGTGAATTGTGATGTTGCTTTCCACTTTTCATTTTTCACCAGTACTTATTCCCATTATGAGACTTCAAGAGCAGGTGAATATCAATGATACTTAATATTAAAATGTTTGAAAGTGATTCATGCCGCGTCATAAAAATCTTTGCGATGGCAATTTTCACTACCCATTTAACGCGTAGCAATTATGGCAGTAAGTACTCATCAAAACGTTCTCTTCTTTAAAGATTTAATTTATCCTCATGAGGCTTTATTAGGAGAATTCAACCAATGTGAGTACATCGCACGTAATATAAACGTCGTATTGAACTTCTTCAGCCCTCATTTTTTTATCCTTGCTTACATTTGTCATAAAAATTAAGCGTATTAAAAAAGCGACATAATTTCCCTCGAGTATATGGTATATTCTGATATTGGCAAACAATAACAATGCATTACGTGCAAAATTAAAATAACCAAACTTATTCAAAAAGTTATTCTTATCACAACAAAACTTTACGCAATTTCCCAAATAAGTCTTAACTAGTCTAAATCTATTTATATAGCTATAAATAAATAATACCTTAAGTATTTTCTGTAGAAAACCGAAAAAGGAGATAATTAGGAACATTTCTGTAGCCCATATTAAGTAAAAAATTGCGGATATGAACAATAAGACTCATATCTCACTGTAATGGAACGGTTTTGGGTATCTCAGTATGTACCGATTCCGCGTAATAGCATGCTTTTGAATAATGAAAAGGTTACATTGCCTCAATAAGGACTTGATCACACTGATTCAACTGGCGTGAAGGTTGAATACCTGCATGATTAGTGTACGCCAAGAATTACTTAATTACTTTGGAAACATATTGCCACTATAACTAGCTGAACTCAGAGCGTGAATCAATTTTACGTGCCGTAGTGAAGAGCATTAGCCAGAGCATTAACCGTGCCGCTGAGGGCCATTTCATAGCTCATCAGGATTTACCGAGGCATCCGTAATGCTCTCGCCGAACCAGCTCGTAAGAAGAACGTTCTTGAATATGAGATCACATCGCCTCGACATCTCGGCGACATTCGGTCGACGACACCTTCGTCGTGAAGAACACGATATACACGTTAACGTGAGATACATGTTAATGTATAGTATTAATCGATTGGCAAAATGTTTTTACAGTAGAAAAAGCCTTAAAAGTAAGCTCCAAATTATAATTCCTTAGTTACCCTGTAGAATGTGCGTCTCTTATTCTGAATTTTAAAATATAATTCAGTCATTACAATCTTTTTGTGTAAGGAGGTAGTAAAATTCCATACACTACTCAGATGGGCTTTTTTGTGTCTGCGCGTTTGGCGCTCAAGTATCTTAGAAATACTACTGCTGGCTTAAATAGCTTGTTTTTCGCTAGCTAATTAGTCAAATTCCGTACGCATTACAGCCGGAAGAGGACAATGAATATAGCTTGTCTCTCTTGCTATTCTACCAGTATTTATTGCGAATATTTTTTTATAGAAATTGTACAAAGCTAATGCTAATAATTGTACAAAGCTAAATCGAAATAATTAAAGATAGGGCTGCCGCAATCAGTCATTGATTCGACCTAGAGGTTTCTTTTGATAGGTGAGACGGTGAGGTGCTCAGGGGACCAATTTCTTGGCCTGGATCACCTCTCACTTCCAGGGATGAGTAGGGTGTCTGTCGCATACAAGAAGTTTATACGGGAAAATTGTATGACATTTGCTCTTACTCAAGTCAAGTCAAAACGGGAGGCCCTTCTTCCGGATACTCTGGACAACTTATGACTTCAACACTGCCCCCCCCCCAGAAATGAAAATAAATTTAGTTCAAAATAAAAATTATGAACAATTTCCTTTTAAATGATGAAAGTCGGAAGAAAAATGATATTAGTGTAAAACATGGAGCTAAAATAATCTTTTTTTTATTCAAGCAAGTAATTAAAAAAAAAACATGATTTTCTGTCATAATTTCCTTAAAATTTTGCTTTTATTAGCCTTTTCTGTGCAAAAAAGTTACAACTTGAACGACCACGGCAAGTTTTGCCCCCCGGTCCGGTCGAGTTCAAGTGAGCAACATGACTATGGAGAATTTTAACAATGGAAGACTCAAATCAATTTATTTCTCTGAATATGATGACTTCTTCCAGTTTTTTAAGCCTTAATTTTGATTCTGGGTCCGGAGATCGCGATGTATCTGAGGCAGAGGGCAAACTGGCGGCCAATCGGAGTGCTTGGCTTGGCGAAGTGCCTGTAGTTAAAAAATGATGAGTTTTCGACCCAAACGTCATTGTTTATTTTGATTCCCTCTGGAATCAGCTATTCAGGGGTAAAATTTCGTGACACGATTTTTCTCTACCCTATCATTTAAATCTCATGCTACCACCAGGCAATATTTAATTTAATTTATTCCTTTCAACCATTTCAATTTAATCAAATTAGAAAAGCAAATGATAGTGGATGGTTGGGTGGACCAAGCAACAATCAATGCCGCCATGCTTGCGCCTATATTTATTTAGTCATTTCAATCTCAATACCTGTGAAATATGTAATAAATAGGTAAATATAGGCACAAGCATGGCGGCATTGATCGTTGTTTAGTCTACCCGACCATCCAAAATCATTTCCTTCCCTAATTTGATTCCATATAAATGGTTGAAAGCAAAGCGAATGAAATTCATCTCGACTGGGGACAGAGATAATTCTTTTCCAATATGGCTAAAAAAATCTCCTTTCCCATCCTTCACATCGGCCATGAAAGAGGGCTATGAAAATTGCTAGATTTCTTCATTTATGTCACGCCTTTCACGATGTGAGATCAGCGACGGCAGTGTTCCAGAGCGAGGCTGCGGGGAAAGAGTCAGGGTAAGGGGAAAGGAGGGGTAAGAATTTAGGGAAATGGTGGTGGGACTAGGGATAAGGATAGGATTGGCTCCCTCCCTTCCCCTCCACCTCCCCTATCCTGCCTCCACAAAGTCTCACCCTCCTCCAGGCGTCCTAATCCGGATGGCATAAATCAACCGTTTACCCCACAGCTCTGGACTTTGCGGAGACATCCTCCCCTAGTTCCTCCGTTTCTTTGAAGCTTCCTTTCTACTTTTTTCCCCTATTCCTTCACCTCTCCTTCGTGAAATAACATCTCAAGACCTCGTGAACACCCGTGACCTTTCATTTACACCACACAAGCGGCACAGATACTGCAACGTTTGATATTTTAGTACTGTGGACTAGCTGCTAAATGCCTGCCTGCTTCGAAGTCAGGTCTGGTTCATTGGTCTTAGCAACTGTTGCAGGTCTACATCCAAATGGCATTGACATTTGAAAAGAAACAGGTGTATAGATCAGCAGTGGTGGATCCAGAGAGGGGTTTTGTATCCAATTATACCCTTCAGGTATCAATTTACAATAAATGAAATGGTAATTTTGTTCAGTTATTGACTACATACAGGACAGGAATGTCCCCTAACCCCGATAAAAAAGTAATTGAAAAAAGTTGTATAAATTTTCAATAATTTCTCGAACAAAGATTACACTCCGACTTAAGCTGATATTCTGGGCAATATTTCAAACCAATTATCTGATTGAAGTACTGCTTTAGCGAGCGATGAATTAAAAATAAAACTTTCAGTGAAAGCTTGGAAAAAAGTTGATTTAATTCTTGAAAATTTGGAAAAGTCGTAATATTCAGTGAAACAAATACATTTTTGTCTTACAGTGTTGAAATTCTCGATAGGCAAGCTGGGTAAATAACTTTTTTCTTTAAAATCGACATTTGTTTACCTCACTACATTTTTCGCTATTCCGTGGCATATTCAGTCACACGATTTAGTAACAGAGCGGTAAGACGCAGTGGACGAAGTAGAACGAAGTCGTTTGAAGACATAACCTACATGCGAAAATTCCTGGGAGAAAAATGTAATTCGCCTTGAATGGGATTCGAACCCGAATCCCCCGATTTCCGGTCGAGTTCATGTGTTCAGTATGACTATAGAGAATTTCAACAATGATAGACTCAAATCATTTTATTTCTCTGAATATGATGACTTTTTCATATTTTCGAGGTTTGAATTACTTAACTTTGTTAAAAGCCTTTTCTAGGAGTATAATTCAAGTCTTCGCTCAAAAAATAATGCTTTCATCAGAAGGTTAGTTTGAAAATTTCACCCAGAATATTGTACTTAGTTACTTTAGTTTAACCTTTTTTTGAGAAATTATTTTATATATTTCGTAAATTTGATTTCCAATATATGAATGAGTGGAACGAACGGAGAGAAGCTGCAAAATACGCAGTCATTCTCAAGTTAATCAGTAGGTAGCGCTATAGCCAGTTAAACTACCGAGGCGTCTATCCCCTCTGTGGACATCTGTGGACTCTACCGGACAGTGACTCCGAAGAGATATCGCCGCGGTTAGCCCGTGTGTCAAGGGGACTGCATAGAGGAGGCCTAATTTCATTCCATTGAAGGCTGATTTCTGTTGTCACTTCGGTCGCATTTAATTGGTTTTCAAAAATGTCCGCGGCGCTCTGATGAGTGCCGTCCACTTTTTTCGAATATTTTGCAGTACTACGCTTTTATTTGCAAGGAATAGCATTGAAAAGTTATGATTTTGATAAATCATATCATCATGCATATAAATTCAGGTTAACACCCCTAATTTTACCATATTTCCCCGTGAGATTCGGATCAAATTGTCCATCAGCGACGCGAATGGCGAATTCTGTAAACCCATTTAAATGCGCGGTGGGTGATAACAGATTTAGAGGACGACTTGAGGATCCTCTTTTGTAGTATTTGTGCTCGGTGTACTTAAATATTACATTCAGCAGGTGATGTTACAAGCTGAGAACATAACGGACTTTCTGAATAAGAAAATGTTCTCACCAGAGTAGTCGGTGGCTACAGTGTTAAAAGGTAATTCGACTGATGTTTGGGAGTGTTTTAGACGCGGCATTCCACGGTTGGCGCTCAGACGCCCATGGTTGGCGCCGAGACATTCTGCACCATTGACCACCGACGCCCTTCGCGCTGCGCTGACTTCAATCTCGTCATCGTTGGCGGTGGTCGCCCCGGCAACAACGGAATGGTTAATGTTCACCTCGCCCAATGGGTCCCACTATCCTCCCTTTCTCTTTGCCTGTCATTCTTTATTCAATTGGAAAGTGAGGATAGCTACTATAGACTGTGACGCCCGCCAATCCAATATCCGTTTGATATGTAGCCGCGCGCGTTGCTGAAGTTCCGCCCCATCCTTTTTGCAATTTCAAATCGCTTCAGTGGCTAGTCAAAGTTTCTAACTACAACAACGTGAGTGTCTTTATAAGTGAGTTCTCAAATTCCTTTTGATACTTATATTATATGAAGTTATTTGTGGTAAATTTTGATTAGTAGCCAATTTTTACACATGATGATGAAAGAGAATTAGATGTTACTTGAAGAACCTACATGCTTTTTTTAAATTATGCGGTAAATGGATTAGAATTGCAAGTAACAATTGTAACTTTCAAGGAGAAAATTTTACGCTGCATTACTAAAACCGTACGTCAAGGGATAGAATGAACGGTGAGAAACTACAAAATACACAATCTATCTCAAATTTATCCGTTGTTCCAATCAGAATAATATCTTGATGATATTTATTCGTATTAAATTGGACTTCCACGAAAATGTATATCTAACTTTAAATTTTGTTTGCCAAAGATAAAATCAAATGAAACTAATTGTAAGTATTACTGCAATGTTTTTTATATTTATAAGGCCATCGTCGGTTTTCAAATTATTCGTAGATATTGATAAGTTTATAGTAAGTACCTATATGCTTAATATCTTAACCGTCTTTTAAGTTGGCTTACTTAAGAAAAAAGTCACGTAAAACTAAGTTTCACCGGAATGTTTGTTACATTTATATGGCCATAATCTGTTTTCAAATATTTCGCGGAAAGCCATAAGTTTATCGTGTGGATATTCCTAATATTAAAACCGTCATGGGAATTTTCGGAGCCTCTTTTCCTTGTGGCAAAGACCAACTTGATTCAGGTGCCACCATTTCTATTCTCTGGAACCAGAAAATCGGTGATCTTCCGAGGTCGAGCCTTGTGAGGCAGGCGTGACCCCGTGACTGCGCTGATTAAAGCGGCGAAAGACAGAAGAGGGCGGTGCGATAGTAAGCCACGGTAGGAGAGTATCTGCCCCAGGAATCAGGAAGCGTACTGACAAAAAAAGGGGGGGAACCTTAAAGATTGATGGGTCCAAGGAGTGATTTCGAAGCTAGATGGAAGGGGAGGGCATCAGATATTTCCTTAGGACAACAATGGGCCCTCGTTGGAGACAACGCATGAAAGGGCGGCTGGAATAGAGGGGTTCAGAATAGGCGGGTGTTTCTCTTTGGCGGAGAAGAAGAAAGGGAATTTATAAAGGCGTGGTCCCCCCCCCCTTCCTCCCTCTCTCTCTCTACTAGTTCGTTCGTGAAAAGGAAGATGGCACCGCGTCGCTTTTTTTGGCGATGAGGAAGTTGATGGTTTAGTGCAGTTGAAAGGTTTTTTTTTTGGTGATGCGCTGGAGGTAGTGATATTTCCCTACCAGATTAATATGCGGGGAAATTATCTTGTACCTTCGTTTAATTTACCCTTCATGAGGCTGAACCATACATTGGCATTTCCTGCTAGGCCCTGTTGTGTATAAATTCCTGCTTAGCAATGCAGAAAGCATAATGTTCGGCGGTAGAAGACACAGAAATCTTTGATTCAATTCCTTTGAGAATTTTATGCATTGAATTTAATCTTCTTTAAATTATCATCCATGCTCTTCCACCTGACCCAATATACCTTTGCTGAACCATGCTTGTTATTTTTACGGAAAAACTCATTCGAACTTTGAGAAATAAAATATATCATTTGTTGGTATACCATTACATGTAAGATACATCTTATTAATTACAGATAAAGTTAAATTGGTTCATGTTCATAAAAATGCTTGAGAACTTAGTGCTGAACAGATGAAAATCTTTCGTTTTGTAAGCTGAATTATTTTTCTAAAAGGCTGTTCTTTAAGCGTTTACTTTTGCTTTCCGAATATTTCTTAATATATCTTTAATAATTCACACGTACTGAATTTGCTAGGCCCTATTATCCATTGTGTTGATATCCCGATTTAAGTAAATTTTATTCATTTTAAAATTCAACCACGTTATTTTAGCTTGCGCTATGTAATTTGGGAGCAATACGCATGGCGTGTTGATACAGTTTGAGTTTGGTGTGGCTTAATTTACATTTAGTTCCCAATTTTAGGATCTCGTACCTTTAGTACCCCTTTAGTACCTCTCGTACATTTTAGTGTACCATGTGAAGTGAATGAGAAGGGTAATAGAGATATAAAGCGCATTGTCATCCAATCATTCATCGTATTACTGAACCAACCAATCATGATCGGTATACTGAACCATTTTCTCCCTTTCTACAGTTAGATTATTTAGTTTCCTGATTTTTTTCTTCCTTGAGTCATTCTTTATCTCTTTCAACAAATAATTCATTCTCCTTCTTCTAGAGACCTCTCCGTGGATTCTTAATGCATTTATTATGTTCGGTTGCACTAACGATTTCATGTATGGCTTTCGGAAATTGCATGCATGCATTTTCCCCTTGATTACCATGCTTATTACCTACTGTTGAGTAGTTTCGCATATTAAGGCGTTCTCGCGGCAAAGAGGATCAGAATGGATTCCCTCATTAAAATCTCTATTAACTGTCTGTATGGCGTAGGGATTGATTTTATTATCATTCCACTGTATTATTGGTTTTTATAGCGCGTTTGAGGATTAATGTCTGCAGTTTACATCGCTTTTTTATTTAGCATTAATGGTTAAAGAATGAAGTTCAATGACATTTTTTTATCATCATTCAAAAGTTGTATTTCATCTTGCCATCACTTTTTACATGTTTAGTGTATTATTGTATAAAAAAAGCAATAATTTATAAAATAGCCTATCAATCTCATGAGTAAACGAATGCGCTGCTAACATGTATTTGTGCTCAAATATCTAGGGAAACGTGATAGCGTTGAGGGTAGAGCTCTTGGCTACTAACCATAAGGTTTCCGGATTCAAATACTAGGTAAAACCAATAGACGGAACCCTAATAATAAGAGGTAGTCTAGGAAGAGGTTAGGGCCACCAATCCTCTAATGTGTCAAAATAGCATGCCTGTTTCGTTGCCTTCGGTGAACTCTACCATCACCTAACTAAACCACCCTAAGGATGAATCATTTGTGAAATACATATTTCATAGTTTTCTCAAAAAATGTGCATTATGTTCCGTAATGTAGCGTTTGGACACGATGCGAGTGTTTGTGTCTTGAAAAATACCGCTCTACGACTTGTCGAGAGTGTTTGGTATAAATGTAATATTTGCTAGGATTTCTAAGGTTCCTCGATATCGGTATCGGTAAATATATGTATTTTACCACCGAATCCTATGCAAAAACAACATTAAATACTTACTTTATTAAACCTACTATTACTTACTCATATATGTGAATATTTATACTCAAAAGGTTTAAATTCTGGGTCAGTATGACCCCACGCGAGTAGTGACATACGTAAATTTATCTCACGCGATTACTTAAGGGATAAATTGGTTAACTTAAGGTCCTCACCAGTGGCGGATACATATCGGGAGCGAAAGGGGGGTGCGCCCCACACTTGCCGGGCCGCTTTCATTGCTGAACATTGCAGAACCAGAATTGTAACATTTTTTATGCCATAATATGTCGTTGTCTTAAATAAAATTTTCTTAACTTTGCATGTAGCTTGATTATTTTTCATTACGATAAAAGTATAGATAACTCAAAATATCTTTTACTTAAGTGTTTTCCCTCTTAAGTATTTTGTGTATCCACTACTGGTCCTCACTTGCGTCGCTAAAGAACAGAATGGTACGAATTTTATGGAGAATTAAGCTCTAATTAGGCCTTTCACCGAAATGCTATGTTCTTGATGCAGTGGCCTTTAAACTTTTTCACTGTATAATAATATCCCTCACGATTTTTATATATTATATCTTATGACATCCTACATTTGGAGTATGCCTCTCTACGGAAATAAAGCATGGACAATGACAGCAGCGGTGAAATGAAGATTAGACACCTTGCAAATGCGCTACCGTAGAAGAATGATGAGGATCAAGGGGATCGACCGAGTCAGTAATAAGGAAGTCCTAAAAAAATTAGGAGAGAAGAGAAATCTCACGAAAAAAATGATATAAAGACAGAACAACCGTATAGGCCACATCTTGAGCCATGATGGCCTGATGAAGACAATCGTTGAAAAGCAAGTGGATGTCAAGAACGGAAAAGAAGACCTCGAACAAAATATATGGAACAGGTAAAGAAGGATGTGAGAGAGAAGAAATTCGTAGGTGTGAGAAGACTCGCAGATAGGAGAATTGGGTGGAGAGCTGCGTCAAACCAATCCTAGGGTTGATGACCAGTGATGATGATGAAGATTAATTAAGTACTACAGTTGATTAAGATGGTCCCGCACTTACTGCCGCGTGCGAGTAATCATGACGCACATAAAAAAGAGACAGTTAAAATGAAGCTTCTGACGGACTGGGACCTACTCCATGTAGTGACCTTGATCAGTACATTTGAGTTCACTACGTCAAAAATCCCATAGGTACCGCATCGGATGGGAGTGGAAACGCATAGTGTTAGGAAATGTCTTTAGGGAAGTAGAATAAGGGTGATCAGTTTGAGGGTAGAACTATCTGTAAGAGCCTTCCAGGCTTCGCCTATGAAAACCTCCAACATTCCACCCACTTTCTCTCGTCTAACGAGTCCATTAACTTAGATGACTCGGAGTGTGGGCGGAACTGCCAAGAGCAAGAGTTGTGGAAACAAAAAGGTCAAATGGTAGTTGGAGAGGTAGGCTAGAAATGGTCGGTTGTGTGGTAGTGAAAGGAACTGAAGATTCAAGAGCCTATAGATATTACTCTTCGTGTCAAGCAATGCCTTATAGGATCGAGTATTATCGCAGTTATAAGGTTAAGGAAATGCTAACGTCCTGCGACTTTCATTGAGAATGCAGTATGAGATCAAAGGTTATAATTGACCGACGTGCTTTACAGTTTTATAGTATCACTAGGGAATTGAATATTTGTATATTTGAGGAGTAGGTATTATGATTATCATTTTTCATCTATTCGTTATTCAATGAAATGTTTTCTTCGTGTCACTACTTGTTACTTTTTTAAATTATATTAAATTCCTATCCGGAATACGACACGAATTACGTGTTACTGGTAGATTCAATTCCCTGATAATGCCCCAGCACGGGTTGAAACTTTTGCCTGAATAAACCGTTAGTTTCTTAGTAATACTACTGTTGAAGAATAACAAAAATATTCTATATTGATGTTATCTAACTCTAATGGTTATACGACAGAATATTAACGATAAAAGCTATCTTCATTTACCGAAATAAGATCTCCTGCGACTTCCGTCTTCCGTGAGTCTTCTCAGTTCTCACTCCTAAACTGGTGGATTTGTTCCCTACTTTTCCCATTTTCATCCCGCCCCACATTTTACTGTCATCGTATATCTTTCCACTTTAAAACTGGTGCATTTGTTTGACATCCATGTTTCTTTCCCCGAAATGCATCTTGTCAGCGACCCGTCTGCAAGGACCCAATTAATTCTCGAACCCCCGATTCTTTCTTTGGAATGAGAGACGCTCTGTTCAACATATAGGTTCCCCTATTTCTCTCCCGAGGAGCCAGCAGAGTGGAAAAGGCTATTCCAAGAGCTTCTTCTTCAATCTCGCACCGAGGATATTCCGACACAGTTGAAACGTTGTCTCGAAGACACGGGTCTTGCGCGCGCGTCTTCCCTAATGGTACCAGCACCCTTTTGTTGATATGTGTATGGGGATGTTGTGAGGATGAGATATACGGGCCCGCGTGTGTTTGTGCTCCTGCGTGTAGTCAGTTGTTTCTTTTTTTTCGGTTCCTCCCCCCGGAAAAACAAGTGACTGCTTTAGACGAAGGGAAACGGTTCGGAGAGTATCGGAGAAGGGCTGTCTTGCCGTTTTTCCAGTCGCTTGGCGTTTGGACCGAAGGGAGGCGTGTCGGGGATATAATTCTGTGACGCTCATGCCGAGTCAGACGGCGACGACAGCGCCGCGGAACCGTGGGCGGTTAGAGGAGGAAGACGACGGCGACACTTGGAGGTGAACGTCTGAAGATGGGTACCGGGGGCGAGTATAGAGTCTGAGTCAGGAATATCACCTTAAAAGTAAAAATCAGGCAAATAAAATCCCGTAAGTATTAAAAGAATAGAGAGATGGCACTTTTCCACGGGTTTATTGAGTACAATGTACTTGATGATGATTAATTATCAAGTACAATGTATTGATAAAATAAATATACACAAAATTGGTGGCCAAGGGATAAGAGTGAGTCTCTGTTCTGTGCTGATATCGAGTGGAGATTCAAATGCGTTGCTAAATATTTAGTTGATATTGTTTGTTTTCTTTGCTTAATTTCTGTTCCCAACTCTGTTTAGAATAAAATCACTCTTACTCCTTGGCTTCCAGCCCCCTAAAGTATTGTCGCTTGTCGCTCTGCGTGCATCAAAATCTGCTTTTATAATCGCCACTCGCGGCGCTATCATACATCTATATCCAGTTTTCATGAAGAAATACACGGCAATAATGTACATGAATGTTAATCAAATATAAATATTTAAACCTCACATTGGAAGCATCCGAGAATATTGTCAAATTTAAAAGATCACTTCCACTACGCTTTATGACGAAAGTCACACTGAATGAAGTATAAATGCTTAGTGGCGCCTTCGAATAAAATGTACGCGAAACGTGTTTGGTTTTAAGTGAAGCATTTGCGAGAAAATTTTGAGCATGCAGTGTCGCATTCATTTTTTTCATGCGCTTTGTTTTTTTTTCTAACCTTGAATCGTGGAGGAACACATCTCGGAATAATAGATAATATGGTTATAATATGGATTGAGAAGTTATCTATGGAGAAAAAATTATGCCTCTAATTGTAAGAAACAGCTCAATTAAATTTCAACACCATGTTAGTGGAGGCACAAATATTAAATTGCAGGATTCTCAATACTGCCGCTAGAATTGTTGTCTCATCCCGCGCATTGAAATCAGCTTTTAAGAACGCCACTTGCGGCGCTACCAGTCAACTATATCCACTTTTCACGGAGATATACATTATACAGGGCAGGCATATGTGATCGAGCCAATTAATATAAACCACACATTTAAAGCTTGGGACACGGTTGTTAACTAAAAAAAGAGAACACTTGCACTGCCGCTAACCCATTACCCCCAGCGAGTTTTTTGGGTCTGAGGAACCATGTTGATACTAGGGGATGCCAATTCATAATGAAGCACTCAAATAATTAGCAGCTGGTTTCATCATGTAGAAAACATAACCTGGTACCCAGGGGATACATTGTATCTGCAATATCTAAATTTTCGCATTTAATACTGTGTTTTGAGTGATGGGTCGTAAACGACACACCCGCGCGGTAATGAATGGCGAAAGGCACACTGAACGAGATACAGGTGCTTAGTGGCGCCGCCGAATAAAACGCGCTCAAAACGGCAACAGGTATAACGCGTAGCATCATGTTCTTGGGCCTACTTTAATGCAGTCTCCTTGTATGTATCTCTAAGCTGTATGGTACTACCCAATGCATGAGTTTTTTCCGTATTCATTATAAGCGCTTGGAAGTGAAAGAAAAAAACTTATTCCTGTATTACACGCGACGCTGGATGAATGGAATGCGCTTGAGTTTGCGTGACGTTCGAAACCTTATAATCGTTGGAATTGAACTCGGAGGTGGGCGTAGATTATATGACCCCTTTGGCTGCCTCAATAGGTAACGGTAGCCAAGCATTATGTGGTGTTTTAGCTTTCAACGGTATTCGCTAAGAAAAAAAATACGAAGGCATGTCTCCTCTGAATCGCTTTAGAATCACCACATTGTGTATTGCTATTTTCTCGCTCTCAGCATTTTTTGAAGATTTTCGCACATTTTCATTCTATTTTATTTTGTTCATAGATGAAATCAAATGATTTAAATTATATTATTGAATGAATAAATTAAATTGTTTTTCAATTTTTTTTATCTTCCCTCTCGTGTATGATTTATCGTTTTCCTACATCAAAATCCAATTTTTACTGGGGCATACTCCCTTTCACTTGCTTACGAGATACAAGTATTGGACCAATTAATTCCGTGGTAATCGAGTCATGTGTCCATGTTGATAGAACACGACTAATTAGCGACTTTGCGCTTGTCAGTTTGCCATTCAAAACCGAATGCCGGATGTCTTTATGGTACACTCAAAACCACAAATGGGTGGTGACATTTACGTAGGTAATAGGGACTTAAAGTTTTTCTCATGTTTTTTAGGTATCTAGGCTATTAAAATCCATTTGTTGAACATTTATGGTTTTCCTTATTTCCTTCGTGCCTTCGACTGTAGGTCTTTAAAACTTAAATGCAAATTTCGTGCCAACGTTCCGGTTTATTTTACTACCTTCTTTTGGGCTATTTGCGATGAATATGATTTGTTTATTCTAAATTTATTTCACTCTATATTTCAGCATTATCTGACAAACTCATCATATTCATTGCAAAAACGTACTGATGATGGTATATAAATACACCGGAATGTTGGCAAAACTTTCGCAATTTTATTCTTAAAGATCTTACCTATAAAACACCAATCAGCGGTAAAATTCCAGGTAAAATAAAATAATAAAGAGGGCTTACTCTGTACTCCCTGAAAATGTCAAGGTCATAGTTTAAGTATTAATTAAATAATACGTCACGAAAAATGTCAGTCGAGCGGGAGCGATGTAGCCTTCCAGGATTATTAATTGCAGCACCGATTCATTCCTCAACCTTCCCTCACGAACCCACTCTTTGCATCCTCTCATTGCCATAAATCCTACGTCTACTTAAAAACGATGAATACCCTCGCTCGAGTTCCAATTCGCCAGAGTGAACAACAAGGACATACATTCACGCGAAAATAGTGCTTCGTTTACCCAGCATGACTGCCCTTTAACCGCTACGTCGACTACATCCATTACATTACAGTCTGTACATTTATTTGTTTTCTAAATTGCATTCATTTTCCCAAACAGACACTCTCATTAAACGAGCACCCTTGCTTCCTTCTCTTTCCATTTATATATTAATTTCTACATTCATTTTTACGAATTCTCTGATGTGGGCAGCACACGTGTCTGTATAATATCGCTCATAATTTCATATTCGTCAATTTTTCATAACATTTGGATAGATTTTGGTCTTTCACTATTTTTGAATTAATGATTTTTGTATTCCTGCTAGGAGTCATCAGGTTTATTCACCAAATGGTTTTGCCGGAACTTCTTTTATGGTAATAGGAATTATTAAATAAAGTAATGGGCTAAGTGATTAGTTTGTGGAAGTCATTATTTTTACTGTATGCTTATTTATCATTTTCCTGTAAAACTTTCGGATTGCTTGATTAGTTAAATTATATAAAATGACACATAAATTTTAGTAAATAACAGGTTCCTTTGGCCTTACGCCTCTCCATAACCATTTAACTATAATATATATACTAATCATTCATATGTCAAGAAAGATAATTAATAACTGGTATGTGTAAGAAAATGTTTTGGAGTAGTATTGATTTTCCTTCTAAGGAAGGCGTTCAATCTAGAAAGACCTGCTTAAAAAGACTTCTTGGTTGCCTCTTCGAATATTGCCTCATCTTCTTATATGGACTAAGAAGATTAAACTAAGTAGTAGATAGTTATAGAAACCCATTTTTGATAGATGTTGGCCAAAAAATATTTGTAGCTCATGCTGAGTCGATCTAAGGCATTCCTCAAGGAACCTATGCTTGAGTAGTTATATTTCTTGCGGTGATTGAAGGTAGCCGCATTTTATATGGGAATTCGGTGAACTTTGAACATCTAATCTTCCTCAGGAGATAAAAAAAGATATTTATGGGGGTTATTCCCCCAAAGAATTCGGCTTGCTGTTCAATTTCTGGTGCCACCTGGATGCAAGACCACTTTGGAAGGAGTTCTAAACATTTTCATCGTGTCGTCGTTTCTTGATGTATGACCCATTCATGTCTGGAATAAATGTCTCTATTTTCGGCAGTCTTCACCGGCTCGAAAAATTTGAGGCAGTTACCATTCCACGAGCATACCCTATCTGAATCCATAAAAAGGCATTAATAATGGGATATCTTGCGCGGCGTACTTGCTCAGGTGGGTTCTCGGACATTGTTATGTGAGGACCGTCTGGGACATTGGCCTCGCGTTTTTTTTTAGCAGAGTACGAAGCAATGATGTCATCATCAAGTCAGACCAAGCCCACATGTCATCGTTTAAACATGAAGTGCACGTTTTTTAAATAAAAGGCGCAAACAAAACGATTTACGAGACAGGCCTTTGGGGTGTTATTGCTTCGTGTCAAAATTTAGCGCTTTGACTCGCAGTAAAGACCTGGACCGCGCCGTCATTTGAACACCAGGCTATCATGTGTTTTGTAAGAATGTTCGCACTTAAGCGTGAGCATATCTTTTTTCGACTATCAAATTTGCCATGCAATTAAGTTTTCTGGAATATTTTTCGGTTAGATGCATACTTTTTCTTCATGTGTGCTGAAAGTTATACTCACGAAAATGACACTTAATTCCTTGCTTAGCTTCGGCAACTACTCCATAGAATAGCGCATGAAAATTTAAAAAACTTAATTACGGGATTGGCTGAGAAAAATACTTTTCTCTGACGCAGAAAAGCTTATCGTGGACGTGAATATTTGTGTTAATGAGATTGGAATGAGAAGAAAAAACAACTAAAAGTTCAATCCTTGGTAGCAGAAAGAATATTAGTTATTATTGTCCCTTAGTTCCCTATGCCTGTGGATAATCTTTTAGCAAATGTCACCTTTGGAAAATTCATGACAGCGCAACGTTAACGTAATTTATTTTCGACGAATTTTATGCCACGAAGGCTATCATGAAAGAAGTAATAGGATTCCTAGTTTTAATGGTCAGCTGTATAAAAGAAACAGTTTCCCCTACTACTATCACCCATCACCCAGTATGAATATTTTCAATATTACTTTTTTTGGTAAAATAGAAGTGTAAAAAGAAACATTCTGAATTTTTACTTTAAAATCATTGTTTCAATGAAAACAGAGGCTATTTATTTAAATTTATCATAAGCCATAGGCCCCAATCAGCCTAAACAAATGAAACTCATTCATTCTTTCGAGAATAAATAGTATATATATTAATACATACATGCTGCGGCCCATGTATGTAGCTCTAGTAATAGTCATGATGCCCGTGTTGTCAACAAGCTACAAAAAATGAAAATTCCAGGATTTTATTTATAATTTAGGCATGGAAAAATTTCATATTATTAAACCTAAAACAGTAGGTATGTTGTACTTTCAGTTTCTTCTGATTTTTAACATGGTGAAACATCATTCACCACCAATTTGGTTTGAAATTTTTTTATTATTATTGAAACCTTCCAATATTAAAAATTTTTGTCGTGGTAATGCGTTTTCCAATATATTCCTAAAAATTGTCCACTCCATTGAATTTTTACCAATACTAAATGTAATAATATAATCGGAACACCTTTTAATTTCTTAAGGCCTGTTTACACGGTGAATTAACCCGTACGAGTTAACGTATAAATGTATGAACACGTAAATGAACACGAAAATGTGATAACCCAACTTTTAACTTGCTAACGCATGCACAGAAAATATAACCTGTTCTAATTTGGTTCATGCATTCGTAAATGTTCCGTTCCGGTCCACCACAATTATTCATACAAACAGACTTTAACTCGTGCTTGTTAATGTATCACGTTAACAGGCCTTTAGACAGTAGCAAAAGTAATGGGAATGTTGTCTTCACACCGTTTATATATGCAAATTTAAGTTTTAAATTCAGATTTTTCAGTAAAGATTGGACGAATCTTGCCTTTAGATTTTGAGATTTGGAATGCAAGGTTACTCCACCATGTCATGAGGGCACTGTGAAGGCATATCGTTGTGAAGGAAAAAATACATTATTTTCCTCGGCCCCAAAGATATCTAGCCAGGCGGCCCAGCCTCCACTATCCCTCGTCCTCCTCACAAAGAGGTCTTTATTGAGCTTAGATTGATAAGCGCAACCAAGATAAGGGCCAATTCCACGGCTCTTTAGTACTTCATGAAAATCGGCTCGGTTTCCTTTTGCGAACTTTTTTCCGTCATGGCCGAACGCTGAAGTGGTGGTCATGAGGTCATAATTGCACTTCAGTTATGGTTTCAATTTTTTTCCCAACATTTTGAGTTGTAAAAAAAGTTTCATATATTTTACAAACGAGAAGATTTGAGAATTTTCTCTTTTTGTCGTTTTTTAACTTCACCTCCCAGTAGAAAGGGGATTTGAGGCTTTCTCAGCGTTTCCTGAGAAACTTTACAGGGAAGTTGTAGTTACTATTTTTATCTGCTAAAATGTTTTATCATTTGACACATACAGAACATACAACTTTGATTTTAACAATCTTCAATATTGCAAGAGCTACTTTTATATCTATAAAATAGACTGATAAAATATTTTTACTGCTTTATTTTCTAAAGGGTTTCCTCATATTCTAAACAAGATGACTTTGCAACAGCTTACATGAAATAAATGTGTCAATACAGTTGAAATGGTTAAACTATAATGTTGCCATTATCTTGGAATCGGGTAGACTTTCCTTTTCTCGTCAAGGACGAATTCAATTTCATTTTTTCTCCATATAAGGTATTTTAGTGGTTTTGAATGTTTTTTCTCTCCATAATTATAGTTTATTACCGGCGAAAAACATGAAACGCTAAAGTTTTATTATTTTGACGAATTTTCTACCCGCTTCGTCAATGTATAACCCCGTAGAAAAGAAGGTATTTTAATACTTAACATATTTAGAAATCCAATGTATTAGTTTAGTCAATATTGTTAAGCCATTATATGCATATTACCTGTGAGTGGAAAAGAGATTCTTTTTCTTAAGGCAGAGAAGATTTTATTTTCGCCTTTCTTTAGATCAGATTCAAAGGCAAAAACATTCCAATTGTTGTGGTGGAAATTCTATTCATCCCTGATGTCGTTTTGTTGCATGAGCCTCGCCCGTTTGCCCGCATAGCGTCGCCTCCCGTAAAGGAAGCGCCTAAAAAGCCTCCTGATGGGAGCCTATAATGGAGTGGCCGTTTGATGACACGTCGCCACACAATATCACTCCGCTCTGCTCCTGCCCATATATCGGCATGCACTCACCTCTCAGCCTTCTCTTCTTCCTGCCAATCTACGACATCATCGGTTCCATTACGCCTAACGTACTTCGCTGCACCCATTACCTGCCCATCCGTCCGTTCTCTAACGTTGACGATGTTAAACTTTTTTTGGTCTTTTCCTATTCAAAGATTTTCTCTAGATATGGCAATTTTATGATGCAAAACATGCCACACATCAGATTATAGTTTTATCTTATTTGTGAGTTATAAAATATAGATCGATTTTTAAGTGGAAGCAAGGGCGTGCCCAGGAATAAAACTAGGGGGGGGGGAAGCCATGGTTGTTCAAGTTGTAGGTAAGATTTAAGCATGGAAAAGGGTGAATGAAATCAACATTTTAAGGAAACTGTAACAGATCTTTACTAGTTTTTCAAATAATTTGCTTGAAAAAGTATTATTTTCCTTTAAGACATTTGCGATTTTTGCTTCTAGGGGGGGCAGCTACCCCCTCCTGCTCCTCGCTGAGTACGCCTTTGAGTGGAAGCATATGTCCTATGAAGCGTAAGCCCTCGACTGGCATCAATCAGCCCTCGAGCATTGACGATATTAAACTTTTTTTTCCTATTCAAAGTCTTTTCGTACTCAAAGAATTTTTAGATAAAGACATTTTTATCATGCAATGCATAACACTTATTTGGTTGTTATTTCACCTCATTTGTTTTTCAGAAAAATATCGATCGATTATTTTCTTTTACCCATCAGGGAAAATCTTTGAGAACCAAACCCAAGTGCCAATGGGTTTAAAGAATTTACAAGTAGGTTTTAAAAATGAAATAATACTGGATATGAGTGAGAGGGAAGAGTGGATTTTCGAGATGATGAGAGATAAATCCATGCTCTCATGTGCACAACCGCTAGCCAGCGCGTGTGGCGGTCCGTCAAAGACCTTCCGCTCTGCACAACATAACACTTCATGCCCCTTGCGATCGTAAAACGGGTTTATACCCATGTCTTACCTACTGCCCGGAGACCAAACGGGCAGAAAAGTTGTTAATGACGTCACAGTTGGTAAATATGTCACGGGCCTTCATCGTATACTGCGGAATGCCAACAGACAGCAGGGAAGACAGCTATCGCGTCTGCTGCGGTACGTTTTAACTTGTTCTACGAACCGACGAAATATTTTCTTTGTTGCATAAACAATTCTTGGTTTGTATTTGAGTATTTTTTCTCTTGTTCGCACTCTCATAAAAATATGGTATGTTCCATATTTCATGGAAAAGTGGTGAATAAATATATATTATTTCGTTGAAGAATGATAATTTGACTTTTGCCCCCTATCATTCAACGAATTTGCATTAGAAAATTTGGACAACAAAAGTATTGGGGAGTGGTAAATTAAAAAATTGTAAATATTACTATGAAGTCAATGAAGGCCAACATCATTTATAACAATTACTGCCTCAAAGGACTGTGCAGCGTCTTAGTTTTGTGCTCGGATAACTATGAAAACCATGATTTTTTATTAGCATTTATAATATGTTTATAATGAAATGATAGTGATATTTAATATACCAATTTCGGAGTTTTTTTAAGATACAGTTTTATGACTCGACGAAATTATGCGGATATTCTGAGATATTATTTATAAAAATAGATGTTGTCAGATGCCTTAACATTTTACTGTAAGTAAATTACTTTATGGAAAAATTTTGGAGTCCATTGTTACGGAATAATTGGTTTAAAAGCACCAGGTTGTGTTTTCAAAGAACATATCATTAAAAATATTTTAAATGAATTCAAAAAAATAACTTAATTTAATCACTAATAATGACTTTCGAGTTTCATTTATTTAGTCATAACTCTTTTTAGTTCGTAAAATTAACTGAAGCCGATTTCAGTTACTTGGGAGTCATTGAAACTGGGAACATTTGCACGAACTAAGTGACTGAACTTGAGTATAAGCAGGATTAAAAGTTTTAGATTAAATAAGAAAAAAGGAGAAGGTGAGAAGCCAAGGGGTACAAGTGATTTTTTTCTAAACGTAGTGAGGCGCAGAAATTGATAGACGAAATACAGAAAAACTTGGTGGCCAAGGGAGGGAGTGACAGTGAGTCTCATTTTCTGTACTGACATCGATCGGAAATACAAATGCACTACTTAATATCTATTTGATCTCGTTTGCTTTCTGTGTCTTATTTCTTTACCTAACTCTGTTTAAAACAATACATCACTTGTACCCCTTATCTTCTCACCCTCTCAATTGTGAACTTATACACAGTGCGGAGGTAAGGTATGATTTCTCGAGGAATGACACGCGTAGCTCGGTTGAGGAAACACACTGAACTTTATTCTCACAATTTTGGGGTATATATACAAGTTCGCGCCGACCTTGCGGTGTCTCGAATGTTCTATGAAATGCATTCCGCGTCAACTAGCGCCAATACGTCGAGTCGCCCGGCCAAGGGCGCCACAACAGTATTCATACTATACTCGTTCAGCAACCTAATTGTAGGTGTTCTAGCGAAAACGGATAGTCTGTATACTTTGAAAAATCATTGAAATTGTTCATCACATAAGAAAAAGGGCCGGAGAACGATTAAATAATATGAATTCCCAAATTTTCTATTCGGTTGCAAATCGGTTTCTTTATGTAAAAGGCTTTTGCATCTTGACATTTCTGTAGGGAAAATACTACCCACGTGTGGCCGATGACTTTAACTCCGAGTGCTTCTTTATTAGGGTTCTGATCTTTAAGATTTGTCCATAATATCAGCCGCCGTCTCTAATATCCGGTGGCCCCATTACGTGGAATATACAGTATTATCAAATTACGAAACCCCCTCACGCAAATTGATTGGGACCTAATTTCCTCGTCGCTGCGTGCAGAAATCATGCGAATTCACAGGAATTAGGCTGGGAGTCGCTTGAGACT
Source organism: Ischnura elegans (assembly GCF_921293095.1). NCBI lineage: Eukaryota > Metazoa > Arthropoda > Insecta > Odonata > Coenagrionidae > Ischnura > Ischnura elegans. The sequence continues at coordinate 43,771,671 of NC_060253.1, read as the reverse complement.
CGCAGGCTATACGCTATGTTTATATTTTTATACCTATGAAAACGTAATATGTTAAATAGTGACACTGAGACACCGTTTTAGATCTTCACAATGTATCTAGTTAAGATTAAATGGACAAAATAAGAGAGATGTTTTACGGGTAGGCATAGAAATTTTTTCTATCCCGAACAAAAAGGGACTTTAATAAATGCTAGGTGGGGCAAATAAATAAATGCTGGTGAAATAACTCCAACGCGGACCTCCATGTCAGTGTTGTTAGCCTCCATCACATGCCAGTTCAGGTTCCTTGCGGAGTATTATGTATAGATGTAGGTGTGTAATTAACGATGGGTTCGGTTGACTAAAAAAGTACCCGTAATGTTGATGCTGGGCGTGGGCAGTTTTACTTAAGAGGCCGTTATCCTTAATTCAATTAGCTACTGATTACCAATAAAAGTATGTTCAACGCTTTGATTTAAAAAAATATATATTTTGTCTTGTCATACGGAAGGTAAAAATAATGAAAATCTCTTATTAAGTGTTGCCTTGGCGTTCAGAGGAAAAGTATTACCTCACTTTTTTAGCTTTTCATAAATTCAAATTTTCACTTTGTTTTTGTCAAATTTTGATACGGATATTTATTATCAAATAGCTATTAATTAATTAATTCTCAGAATTCTCGAATAGTCATTTTTTTAATTCATCAAAAGTATGCGGGAACGCAAGATATTTATTGCAAAACATTTATCAAACGATGAATAATTTGTACAAAAGTGGGAAAGCTTTGATGTCATTTATATCAGGAAAATGAATCACAAACTTCCTGGAAATGTTTTTAGACTGATATATCCTGAGAAATATTTTGTCATCGAAAATTAATTGAAACTGGTATTTCCATTTTTCCCTCGCATTCCTATTAAAATACTCTTGAAGGAAGATTTTATGTGAAAAAGAATAATCGTTGTGAACTACCAATGTCAGCTTCGTACACCTATGGGCGACAACTTTCACGCTTCTTTTTTCATTTTATGCTTACGAGAGTGCGGTTGAAGAGAGTTGTCTGTGCTTTTTTCGTATCTGTGTTTGTGAGAACGTATCCATGCTTTTCCTCCTAGTACCACATCCTTATGACATATGTATTCCGACTTCTGGGAGGCGGTTGTTTAATTTATTTAAAATAAATAGATTAATTTAAAAAATAATTCTAACTTATTAAATGAAAACCAAAAGCCAATTAAGAAACCGGCTTCCGTGAAAAGGTAGGAAACAAATTTCAACCTCATTGCATTAGGAAATTCCATATATTTATACCAAAAGTAATTTATCGAAGGACAAATAATAAATACAGTGTTGGGAAAGCTTAGATGCTATAAGTAACAGTTAAATAAATCAAAAACTTCCTGGAGATGTTTTAAGCATTAGTAAGTAAGTATGCTGAGAAATATTTTGAAAAGTTATCTATTTTTTCATCCAAATTAAATCCAACTGGCTTTGTCCATGTTTAACTCATTTATTTTGAAATACATCAAATTAAATATATTACTTAAATGAGAATCATAGATTTTAACCACGTATGCAACCTTCGTCCACCCCTGAGCGACAACTATCGAGCTTCCTTTTTAATTTTAAGCATATGGGAGAATGGCTGAATTGATCGTGCCTGTGGTTTTTTCGTCATGCCAATGCTTTTCCTCCCAGTGCCACATTCTTTTAACATATCTACTCTGACTCGATGTCTGAGCAAGGCAATGACGCACTCGTATCCCTCGGTCAGATTTTTGTGCATTTAAATCAATTTCTGTATCGAACTCTATTTAAAAATATAACTAATTAACTTAACGTATATACTTACCGTATATTTTACCCTTTTTAGAGACCCATGGTCATTTTCTATTCAATTATATACCGATTATTAATAGTTTTCTCAGCAATTTGATTCATTAAATATTTTATTCGCGTAATTTGGAAGGCAAGCATCGCGAAAATCTATCGCTAGGTGCTGCCTCACTCCCTCAATTGACTTAACAAATCAAAATTTTGAATAACTGAGAAACCTCCCTTGTAAAGATTGGAAACTAATTTCGTTCTCATTGTATGATGGAGTAATCGAGTAAATTTTTATTTTTTTCCGTTGAAATAAATTGGAAATCCCAGTTTGAGAAACACTTCTCTGTATCGCGATGGAGAGCAGCGAGGACTAAGTGGCGAGAATGGTACGAGGGAGGCGCGAGTGGTGAGTACCGCAGGATGTAGGTGCAGGACGCGAGAGAGATAGAGAGGAGAGGAGAGAACGGAAGCAAATTTCGTGGAGCGGTAGCGCCTGAAGTGCCTTTTATGGCGACGAGGAGGAAATGAGCAAGATGGGCTCTTGTGAGAGAGGGTGTTGCGAGAAGACTTGGAAGATATCGGAGACGGGTGGGAGGTGAGCGGTTTTGTGGGTGGAGGTATCCTTCCTTCGCACCATCCATCATCGTCCAGGGGGGTGGAAGAGGGTGAATGGCAGGGGGTGATAGAGCGTCTGCGGGTGCGAGGGAGAGATAGGAAGAAGAAGATGTCGAGATTGAAGGGGGTGGCGGACGTGGGCGGAGATTTTAGGGGGGGGGGGGAAGAGTACCCTGGCGCCCCCAAAACTTAAATTGTAATTTTTCCAAAAAAGTATGAAACCTAGTGATGAGCGGAACTGTGATTTTCAATCACTTCGTTACCTTTGACTGTTACTTATCAGAAACGGCGATTCTTAACTGTGATTGCGATCACCGAGGAGAATCACTCTTAAAATTCAGCCCTGATTTGAGGCGCTGCTATTCCTGCTACTTTGTCCAATTCCAATGAATGAGCTCTCAGCAAAAGAACGAATGAACTTATTGAAAATTGGGAAATGAGGCAAGATATTTTTTTCTTGAGGGAATAGTTCTGATTCTGAGTTTATATTACGATAGTTAGGTAAATTTGATATGGTAAAGGAATTGATAAGTAGCAATTATTAAAATCCCGTCGGTATTTTTTAAACATATTTTATATTCTAACCATCATGATTCAAACCGCTAGTTGTATTGAATGTATTGTAAATAATGTATCATTATTCATGAAAGATGAATAAAACATCCTTTATTATACTGTTGGTAGCAGTGGTGGCAGCCGGAGCTATCTTCACCGTATTCACAGTGGCTGTGATTTCGAATATTTAGTGATTTAGTCGACGGCAGTGATCGGCTACTTCTCTTCAATCACAGATAGCGATATATCGCTTATCACTTCGTAGTAGCTTGTGCTATTTCATCGAATCCATGTATCCAATCCCAGTGATTTCGAATATTAAATATCCGACAGTGACTGCTACTTTTCCGTTACGGTGATTCAATCACAGTTAGCAATATATCACTCATCACTAATGAAACTTGCACATACAAATATTATCTCAAAACAACATTGCATTTGTAATACATTTATCCTTAGTACCATAGTATAAACATTCTTGGCAAGTTTCAATTGATTACTAAGAATAATCTGCCGGCAAATGGGCAAAGAATACAAATTTACAAGAGCCAAGTAAATAGCCGAAATTCAAGGAAATAACTATTGTTATTGTTATGATTTTACATAAATCGAAACGTTGGCTATAACTATTGTTATAAACAAAATCGACAAAATATTGTGGTCGGTAAACGTAGTGACCCTTTTCTGCTTCAGGATATATTTTCAGGCTTCTGGAACGAGCAAATTCAATAATGTTTCAAAATTTCTTTCTCGCCATCTACATTTCCCTTCCCGAACTACATAAAAAAGTATATGCGTTTTTTTCGCGGATGGTGAGCCCTCCATAAATACTTACTCTAAGATAGTGATTAAAATGTTGTTTTCTGAGGGTGGTGGGGTCGATTTAAGGGGTGGGACTCCCGCAGAAGGGAATTAACCTGATTTGGGCCCGGTGAGAAAAATTTTGGTGAAGTTTCAGTGTACATTTCGTCACGCCTCCCTCTTGGAGAAGATTGGAAAGAATGCGGAAGCCGGGACGGAAGAATTGGGGGTGTCAAACCATTGTGTAGTTAGGTGGACTCATAACGAACTTCGGAAGGCTTCGAGTAGGTGCACCTTAATTTACCAATCGCGTTAGAATATAATCTTTGAGTGTGTTGAAACTGCCATCCTAAGAAAACGCAGCTAATTGTGGCGAAGTCTTTACCCCCTGAATATAAGTTGCAGGGCCGGATAAAGGATGTGGGTTGCCCTGGGCCCATTTTGGTGCGAGGCCCACTGTTTCAAGTTGTTGGAATTTGTAGCGTAATAACAATGAAGGCGTGCCACTGATTGCCTTTAAAGCTGCATTAAAAACGCCAACGGATCAAGTGTTTCTTATCAGCAGCGTTAAACATTTATTTGATTTATTAACGTACTTGTTGATGACCACATGTTAAACAAAAAACAAACCCAGTTTCACTTCGGATCCCCTCACACATGATTGTTGATGAAGGCAGCGTTTCAAGACGTCTTGGCCGGCATTTTTACGGATAAAAAGCATATTGATCACAACAATAATAAATTTGCTGGGTTAAAATATTTAACTTGGAAGCCGGAGGAAGGTAATATATTCAATACCTTTTAGCACCATTTATATGGTCTGCATCAGGGACGGAGAAGTCATTAAAAATTGAATTTTCAAAGAAATAAAGAGATTCTTGGATTTTCCAGAACCTACTACAAAAATCATTTTCACTTCTCTGCCAACGGTTTGTTTGACTCGATAAAGAGCTACAGAAGTTGGACGCTCCTTTATTTTTTATATACTTCCCCCCATGCAATCGTTTAAGATCGCTTCTCTCTCTCACTTCATCTTGGTTTTCTTTTGCTGCTGACAGGATCTTCATTCAAACTTCTCTGCCTTCCGCCCTGCAGAGAGTATACGGAGAGTTTCGCACTCGGTCGGAACACACGCGGACATGTTTATTTGATTCTAAAGACCTCAGCGCTTTCCTTGAAGCCCATAGGATACCGAGTTCTTCTCCATAGACTCACCTCCGGCAATATCGCACGGAAGGGAAAACTGATATCCCTTTCTTTTTTGCAAAACTCTTAAACTTCGCGAGTTCTGTGAATGCATCCTCTCCCATTTATCTGCCGAAGGGTGGTACTTTCTATTCCTTTTTTCCATGTAGTCAGTGGCTTTTTCAGTAGTTTTTGCGGTACATGTCGATTCTGAAATGTATTCGAAATTAAATGGTCTTGTTAGGAAGAAAATGAATCATTTTTGATAATTTACAATAGATTTTGCTTTATCGCTGAAAGAAATACTCCGTATTGTTTTTTTTGCATATTTCTCACTCTTAGAAATCAAATGAGGTATCACCTTAAGGTTAACTGTGGTTTTTGATTTTTCAATGAAAAATGAAAAATTTATATCGCTGTTTCTTTAGGATCGTTCTCACTTATTTCTAGTAAAACAGCGTAAATTACTCCGCAGATGATTTATAAATGTAAACCTACGCAGAATACACAAATCTAGGGTAAGAAGTACATTTAAAACATTCCTATGGTTGATGTTTATTGTTGTTGCACTTCAACAATACATGTTTCAACCCCCAATGTGAGGTGAAAAGATCTCCGTTTAAGATGGCGTTATTTGTACCTTAGTGAGTTCATTGATTGCCTGAAAGATATGGTTCATGAGAGAGTCTTAAAATCTCGTGCAATGAGGGAAATTGTTCCCTACTGCCGAAACTTTTCCTCCTAAACCAAAAGAATTAAACTTTGTCTCAAGTCCCAATTTCGGAGAAGAAAATTCTTTCCCTCCGTTCCCGAGAAATCTTTGGCTTCAAGTTGAGCGTTGAATGAGTTCTTTCGCTTCTTCTTCTTCATTTTTTGACGTTATACGAGGCATTGCCCCCTTTTACGTCTCAATTCACGAGGGGCTTCGAAGTCCCACTGGCCGATGCGCCGCCACCTGTGTCGTCAGCAGATGGTTCGACGCCTTCACCGACTCCCACCGTTCATGCGGACAAACCCGATCCTCTAACACATGCGTCTCTTTCCTCAACTGCCACGGACGAAGAAGGAAAGGTAACGTGCTAGGAATAAGGGGTCTCGCTACCTTGGCGGAAAGCGTCGCTGCAGATCTTGCGTAATATCTTTTTCCAGATTTTCCTCTCATTTGCATTTCAACTCCGCAGCTATTCATTCATGGTGCTGAAATACTTGGATTGATCCACTGTAGGTCTACATTTTTCCTTCTCCGAGAGAGTTCTTTCAGTTTTTAGATGTACCTACTTTTTCCGTGTACCATTCAACGTACTAGAATTGTAAATATATTATTTTGCACGACCAATTCGTAAAACATTCTTCATAAAATCTGACAATGACCGTAATGTTGAATCGATTCATTCATTGATAACAATTGTCTCATTTATCGTTGTAATCATTTATATTGTATTTAATGTAATGTGCTAGTAAAATGTAATTTATGCAATTTAATATTATTTTTGTTCTTACGGAATTTTTCCTGAACAATAAATATTTTTCAATCTATCTTTCTATTTAATGTTGAAACCTGTTTCATCAATGGATAATATTGACAATAATTCCTAATAATGAAACTTCTTTCATTTCATCTATTGTAAGTCGATTTGATTAATGAAAGCTTTAAATTGTTAAAGTATTTTTTAATATCTTTCCTCTGATCAGACCTTATGATGTTACAACCATTTCCTCTTTCTATACACTTTTCCAACGCTGCAAACGACTTACCTCACGATCGTCTTCCCAGTAAACCAACACGAGAAACTAGTTATTTATGATATCCTGGTATTTCGGCTAGGTAATATTTGAAAATAAAAAGAATTCGATCGTTGAAAAACCTTTAAGGCATTTTAGGTAAATATATGAAATGATAACTTACTCAGATGATAAATTAACCAATTCTAATCGCAAGAATAGATTTTTTCCTGATAAGGTCCATCAGAAAACCCCTAATCGTGGAGATTCTCTTCAAAATGTGTGTCCATTTCAATTGTTTTCTTTTATTCTCTCCTCGCGAAGCATTTTGTAATAGCGCAGTGGAAATAAATGCTGTCCACAGGGGTACTGTGATCACCGAGGGGCATCCTTAATTGGAGGAATTAAAGCTAAACGTATCCCTGCTGAACCCACAACCACCCAGCGGGAGCTTCTAGCACAATCGATTAGGCCTTACGGCCGCAAAAGTTGTCCCGTTTCCTCTTTATTTTTTTGGTGTCTGGCTTTAACACCGTTGGTTGAGATCGCCGGCCGTTCTCTAAGAGAAAGGGCGATTGGATTCCGGAAATTTACATCGGTCCGAGCCCCCCCTTATTGCCTGCAACCCCCTATGGGCTAAAATGGAGGATTTCCTGGTCTCACCCAAGCATTTCTCCCTTAAATTCCTCTTTCACCCTCGGAGCGTAGCAGCGGTGCTAATAACCTTAGTTGCTTACACCACGCTTGCAGAAGCATGGGGTAAACTTTGTTGCCACGTCTGGCTTCCTAAATTGGGATAATACCAAATTCAAACAGGCTCGCGGCAATTCGGGAAGAGAGGGAGAAATCGTACGTGCAACTCGTTATTTGAGAGGTCTTAAAGTATTCGAGGCGGTAAACTTACGTGTTATTCGAGCTTCGCGTTAGCATAAATTGAAAATTTCTTGAAAGTAAATTAACAACTGAGTTCATAAGTTATGCTCCTCTAAATAATTTCTCTTATACCTTTTCTTCCTTAGTAAAAAAAAACTTGGAAAGCATTCTTAACCGTACGAAGACATTTCCTCTATTGCCTTAATTCTAAACACCCTTACATGCGATGTTCTCTCGGTCCACAACGCTTTCTTTCATAATCATTTTAAGTCAACACTCCTAAGATTGATTTAACGCACCTCTCCATTTCACTCTCCTATCCGCTAGCTTTTTATAGCTTTTTTTATCAAAACAATACTTCCAGGTGTTAAGGAATTGCGTTACTGTACATGGGTTAGGCTCAGTTTTTGTTTTGTTAGTTGGAAAGCTCCTTCAGCCTTATTAAAGTTATATTTTCATGTATAACACTCAGTTTATATTTTTGTTCATAGAAAAATCTTTTTGGACTTTTTAAAAGTTACATTTGAATTAATACCAATTTAATTGTAATATATCATCGATAACATAAATTTTCAAAGTTACTAAAATAGAATTGGTATATCACTGCTTTTAAGAGGCACTCATTTCGAGGAAAAGAGTAGGTTTTTGTATGTATAAATGAATGATTTGAAGATGCATTTACATTCAGCGTAAATTTTCAAGTTTGAGAATATCTTTACTCTATTTACTTTAGCTATACAATTTTACAATATATTCGCTCAAATGTAATTTTTCTAGGTTAAAAAGCTCGACATGTTTTTTTCCCTGGGCCACCTTGTGTGTCGAGGATTTAGCTTGGGGATTTTTGATGGCTTTACCCGGGATTTGAATCCTGGACCCTTAGGTCAGCAACTAAGTGCTCTGCCCACTAAGTTATTGTGCTCCCTCAAATCTAGTGTTATGTATATATAATACTTGGACATTTTTTGTACACCTATTATATGCGCGGTTCTAGGCCATGAAGATTAATAACCGAACAAGACCTAATAACGCTAGTTACTCTTCATTACGGTCAAAACTTTATATTAGCAACAAATTTTAACCAGTGAGTTGGTGAGCAGAAGGAAAAAATAATTATCTAGTTGAATGCTAATCCAAAATCCATTTTTCGGAAGTTTTGTCCCAAGTCAAGGGTTATTACTAATAATAAAAATTATTAAATATGCTTTGTAGCTGTTTCTGATTTCCGATTTTCCAGATGGTAAGATGAGATGCCACCTGGGTTTACTTCAGTACACAATATGAGATGATTTATTCCACACCAGTGTAATAATAACCAACAATATGAGATGATTTATTCCACACCAGTGTGTCTAATGTCTTTTTCCATCACTTCTCTCTCTAATCTACATTTAATTTGTCATCTCTACTGATACTTCGAGTTTGCTCTGTTCTGCATTGTTTTTATTTTTTCTCCATTCCACGCTACTGATATCCAATGAAGAGAGAATTCTGCATGAAGAGGCAAGCCTGTCTTTTTTCTCTTTTTCCCAAATGGATGACTTCGTTTCTCCATTTTAGCCGCATAACAAAATAGCGTGAAGATATGCTACTATTTGCGGTACCCCTGTAAGCGGGTAGTTTAAAATGAAATTGAAGTTATCTACCTGAATGGTTTAAATGAAGGAAGGTCGACGGATATTATGCGTGAGGTTATGTGAAAGTGAAGTATAATTTTTACATTTACGGATTCCAAAAAGTAATTTGGACTAGAACTCGATCTCCGTATACTGATCATTTGTTTTCGGAGTAAATATTTGGACTGAAATCAATTAGAAATTCGTTTCAGTGATATTACTTACGGAAGCGTAGTGTAGACATGAAAGTAATCCATCAGAATCGGAGGAAAAGGGACTTAATTGGCTTGATAGAGAATTCAGTATCATCAAACTTATGTTTTACCGGAAGATGCTTTGATTTTATGAAGTACATGCTTACGTCAGGTCCTCTAAATATGACGGATTTCTTCCACCAATTGCTTGTGAATTCATTTTGGTTCTGAAAATTACTTTATTCAAAGATAAACAGTGGCAAAAAATATTTATAATGAGATTATCGCGATATATTTATGTCAGAGCAATTGTCCTTTACGCCATTCTTTAAATTTGATCGAGACGTTTATCAAAGTTGCAAAGGAATAGAAGCAGTGCATCAGGACAGCAATAGCTCTACGTTTTATGCACAACGGAATAGTGTTGTGGTCTCCAATTCTTAATAATGGTTTTCGAAAATATACCACGTCGTATATGATACACCGTGATTATTTTCGTGAAAATTTCCTCCTCATTTAATAAATTTTATGTCGAAGTTTTTTTCCGAGGGTTTCATTATTTATATTCAGAGATATTTGCAATCCTTTCTCGTTGACAATCACTTCCCATTAGCGTTTGCATCGGCCTTGGGACACGATGGAAAGGTGTTGGGGGCAAGAGAAAGGAGAATGCATGGAGTCGTTTGCTTCTCGAGAGAGGAAGGGAATGCCTCTATAGTTATCGTCTCCTCCGGAATCGGTCGCTGCTTGACTTTCGCTGCCGCGCATTTTTTGTCTCGCGCTTCGAATCTTCGACACTACATAATTCCTTACTAACCAATAGAATTCCGGATTCTTAAGGTTATACGCACGGAAATAACGTGGATGAACCAAAGTCTTCTACATCTGCCTAGAAATATGCAAGCCATCATAATAATTATGTTAGGAAAACAGACATTAAAGAAAAAAAGAAAAGGTTCATATCGGAGATTTTTGATACGGAGTCCATCTCACCTCAGTAGAATTTAAGTCTTTCATTCTCTGGGGTTGGGGACTGCATAGAGTAGGCCGAATACCATCCCATGGATTTCTGTTGCCTCTTCGGTCACATTTTAATCGGTTTTCAAAAATGTCTGCGGCGCGGTGAAATGCGATCAACATATTTAAAAGATTTTGCAGTATAATGTTTCCAAGTGCGAGGAATAGCATTGAGATTTTATGACTTTGATTGATCAAATCTATACGTGTATTCATTTCGTTCAAAACCCCTAAATATACGAAATTTTCCCGTGATTCTCGGATCACTTTGTCCTTCAGCGGCCCGAGTGGTGACTTTTGTAAATGCACGTTGAATGTCAACACATTTCGAGGCCGACTTGAGGATCGTCTTTTGTAATATTCCTGCCTATAACTATGCAATGCGATCCACCTCTTTCCTTTATTTTGCAGCATAGTATTTGTGATGGCGAAGAATAACATTTAAGATTTCTGAATTTGATAGATTACAATCATCATGCATATATTATTTGGGTTTACACCCCTAGTAATACCTTATTTTCCCGTGAAACTGGGATCACTTTTTTCCTCAGTGACACCAGTGGCAACTTCTGTAAACCCAATTAAATGCTATGTATGTTACAACGCATTTGGAGACATACTTGAGGATCCTCGTTTGAAATATTCGTGGTTCGAGGGAAAAACGAATTCTTTTGCGTCTGTTATCTGCTTCGGTATCTGCTCAGCGTGATATCCCTTTTATTTTATCGTTTCTAATCTAAAAACATGAAGTGGTCCATGAATTATATCCTCCGTATCGCTCAGAAATATAGTACTGTTCTAAATTGACTAAGCAGACAAAAATTAGTATGTAGCCTCTGTGTCGTTGGCGGCTGCCAACTTAATTCGTGTGGTAGCTCTGTAACGCATCTTGCCTTTATATTTTATTAAGTTTACATCTTTAGTATCTCTTCATCGATTTCATGTGCCCGCTGCGTATTAAAAGTGCCTACGGTCTGGTGAGTGTGAGTACTCGTTGGGTTTGTTGCAGCGCTTGCCAAAATCTTATCATATCTCATCTTCTTGCTGTTATTTGTAACAAATCATTCAACGTTACTCCTTTTTGAAATTGGAAATGCGTTTACCAGCGAAGAACGCAAAATTATGGCCTTCATTCTTGTAGAAACTGTTCAAAACACTTCTTTACAATATGGAGGTATTGGTTTCCTCTCGTTAGCATTTTGCAGATTTTTCGTGCCTCCCTTCTTGTGTGCTCATTTTTCGGCATTGAGTTTCACTGTTGACGAATGTATGCCTTAAATTATCACTTTTGCACACGCATGTAAATTTTTTCAGTCAAGTTCATTTATTATGTATTATTTCATCATGATACACATCGAATTTTGGTTCGAAAAATGTGCTGTATCTACAGTTATGATTCACCTGATATAATTACTGCAGCCAATGCGTTTTGTAGCATATTTATTCCTTATAATTATCTCGAGGGCTCACGATGGTCTATGTGCATAGGAAATTGTACACTCTTCAGTCACAACGTCGCTCGAATGCAGAAAGTTCTTTAATATGTGTTGTGCTGTACAAGTTTTCTCGCATTGAAATGAATACCTGCAATTTTCCAGGATCATCATCAAATAGACCGAGTCAAGTTCATCTAAGTTATTTTGTCTTTCTGATTTGGTGAGGAGATGTCACATAGGATGACAGCGTCTAAGATATTACATTAATATAATTTCGGCTGAGTTCATTCTGGTTTGAGTTTTTCAGAAGCATGTTTCACTGGGTATAATTTGTGTCGTATGTATTACCATTGGAATTAAATGCACGGACTGATTTATCCACCTGATTTTCACCTCAGCATCAATTTCTATATATTTATCTTTTAATGGTAGTGTGTGCCTACTAAAATTTGTGGTTTAAGAGGAAATATGTGCGAAGGTGTTGCATCGTTGTTTCTAATACCGTAATCTATTATAATAATACTGGTGCGCAATAGATCCTCCAGGGATAAATGAGATAAAAACTCGTATTTCAGAACCTCATTTAATTTTTAACACTCACTCTCAAACTCAAGATGAGTTTGAGTAAGAATTCACATTTTAAAATACTAAAACAAATTGACTCTCTTGAGCCAAGTGATTGTAGGAAAGTAAATGAAGTAATACAAATTACCTGAACTATTTGGATTCCTCGTTTCCTACTCGTCAAAAACAAGCATAGGGTAGTTTCCTTCATCAAAGAAAACAAAAGGCATTGATTGCGATTCCTTACCCACCATTAGTGTATTCATAATATACAAATTATTTGGTTTGAGAAGTACCGGTTTAGACGAATGGCAAGGGTCAATTTTATCCTCATTTGAAAAAGGCCAGATTGGCGCCCATGCGATGCCACTCCACGTGACGTCACAGGGACCTAGTTTCTATACGAGTAGATAGGAGTTTTACATCGTCTGAGGTTACCAATGCATGCATGAGGCACAGAGCTCAGGGAAACACGTCTTAATAATCACCTATTAAAACTGGCTAAGGTCGGAAAGTTTTCTTCGTTTGATAAGGTATTAATAATCCTTATTTAAGCCAAGCGCTACCAGCTAGCATGGTACTCTGCTACCTGCAAGCATCCTGCGTCGTATCAGCGCTCACAGCCTCGCCTCAAGGATACCTCACTTGCGGCAGCGGGAACCAGAACGTCACAAGGAGTTTTCCCAGCATTCATACTTACCCGTCGCGTTTTCGCGCGCTTGAAAATTTTCACTTTTCATTTAATCGCGAAAAATAGATATCGTCATTTAAAAATCTAAAAGCGTGAAATACGTACTCCATGAGTAATAATCTTTCGATTTAGGCAATAAAAAGTAATAGGAAACCACCCTATTGCTGGAGTACAGCATCACCCGTGGAAGGTTTTTTTTACAAGAGATGTTTCATTTAAAAAATCGTGATGCGATGGCGGTGGACATTGTTGACTCAATTTCAGTGATGATTTGAGTGAGGTCAAGTGTAATACCAACGTGGCATCCGAATATAGTTTGAGCCAGGATCAATACTTGAGAATAGCCCTACTATAGGATATTCACAAAGTCAAGAGGGCAACTGGAGTAATCATTCATGCGCATTTAACTAAATTTGTTAGATTCTTTGAAATACTTCTGTACAATACGTTTAAAAAAATGTAAAAATATATGTAGTAATGTATGGGTATGGGGAAGCTTTGTTAATGGTGGTAAATTTCCTTTGCAATAAACCTACCGAATTCTTGCAATGAACTTTGATTTCGGGCCATAATGAGGTTCCTTCAGCATTCAAAAATGCTACATTAGAGGATTCTCAAGTCTGCAGCTAGATTTATTGTAGCTCCTCGAGCATTAAAATCAGATTTCAATATCACCACTCGCGGCGCTATCAGTCACATCGCCGCGCAACCGCACATCATCAGACAAATAGTTTAGTAGACAATAGGTTAGTAGTAATAGGTTAGTAGACAAATGACAAAACGCAGTCATTTTGTCATTTGTGAACTTCAGCTTCCACAAAGTGAGCCGGAAACCATTGAATGTAATTGTCCTAGAATATAGTCCAAAATCTCAAAGCCATTTCAGAACTACGTATCCAGTCTTACGGCAAGATGCTGTCCGTGCGCTTTCTTGGCCGTAGCTTTGTTTACACTTTTTTTTTCTGACCCCGTTTCCCTTTCTCCCCCGACCCTTGACGCGTCACCGTGGAAGGCGAAATTGTTGCCATCGCGTCTCTTAACACCTTTTTCTCACGGCAGTGTTCATCGGAGTGTCTTCTCCCATAATTCCTTGCCTTCAGCAAAACCCGAAGAGTGTATCAAACCTTTCTCTCTATCCATCTACCCCACCCTTTTCTCATTTCGTCGTTCCATTGTTTTTGCTTATCAGGGCGTTAAGGAGGTGTCAGCACCGATATGGTGGCGGGGTGAGAGGAATGAGTTATATTTTCGGATGATGACGACGGGTCTTGGGGTTCGCATTGCGCGGCTCATTTTTTATTATTTATTTTTGTGCGATTCCAATAATAACGATGGTTGTGATAAGGAATTGCGTCTTGCGTTTCGCGTATGTTTTCACCCCTTGAGTGTCTCACCCCTTCCCACCAAAAGTTTTGTTTCGACCCCGTTATATGTGACTCCCTCTCTCTTTTTATATCTATCTTATCAACCCTTTCCTGCAATATCCCCATCGAACTCTGTGAAAACACTTATTATAAAGAGGCTCAGTAATTGACGTAATTTTTCGCTAAAAATAGGTGAAATAGTTCTTACATATTTATGGTGTTTTTTTAGAGACTGTAATTTTATTCTAAGTTTTCTTGAGTTCCATGTCATCTCTAACTGATTATATTGAATTATTCATCCAGTCTTACGTATTACGCTTTGCAGAAATATGCTCAAAATTTTATTTTTCAATTATAATAATACTTACAATAACAAATTTTTGCCTCCTTTACCAGGATTTTGGCGCCGGTAATTTGCTTCATGATGAATACTTAATTTAATGTAGATATATCGCACTCTTATCAGTGCTCATCCTTTTGATCCCTTGGAGCGACAGTCATACTTATTTCCTTGTGGCATATTACAGTCAAAGGGTAACCTCTGCATCATTTAAGCCTTCTGATATTTGGCAACGATATATGAGTGGGTTGGAAGCCGAGGGGTACAAGTGATTTTTTCCTCAACAGAGTTAGGTAAAGTTAACTGTTGGAATAAGCACACAAAAAACCTGGTTGCCAAGGGAAACGAGTGAGTCTCTGTTCTGTGCTGACATCGAATGGAAAATCAAATCCACTACTAAATATCTAGTCGTTCTCGTTTGTTTTCTACACCTAGTTTCTGTACCTATCTCTGTATAGGAACGAGAAATCCCAATAGAAAAGAGAAATACCAACTACCAAAAACCAACCAAATACCAATACCAACGGCCGCAAGAAATAACTCATTCTACATTCCCTCCCCTAAAATTAGAATAATGAAATAGGATAAAGAAGCGGGTGTTTTTGTGAACTGCACAATTTAAGTCAATCAGGCATAAAATGTTCGTCGGTACGTGGTAAGATGTAACATGTCATCTATCCGGGCTCTTATGCTAAGTCGAAATGCGCCTACTGCGTATGCTTCCCATCCTTTTCATGGTGTGGTGGCTGCCAAGAGTATGCCCAATGGAAAGAGGCGGTATTGGCAATGGTTGGGTTGGTTTGTTTTTATCTGGTACGGGTAATAGGGATAATGAAGTTCTGTTAATAAGGTGGCGCAGTAATTGAACGTCATTTTTTAATAAAGAATTGTCAAATAGCGATTCATTGTGTTTCTCAAAGCTGAAAGCAATGGAAACTGCAGTGGCCGATTTAGTCCAGAATTTTCTTTTTGGATGTTGGGTTAAAGGTTCGCCTTTCAGTGAAAAATTCCATCTCTCCTGAAAAGTAATTGACTCAAGGTGACTTATGGGAAGGAATTGGACTCTCTATCCTGAATGCACAGAATTCATGGGCCTGTGGCTTATTTTTGAGTGAAGCCTGGTATCCACAAATCCAAAACAACCCTTAGTTTGAAGGAGTTGGAAAGCAATAGTTCATTATAAAATGAAGGGTTGCTGATTTAATGCCTCGTCAGAATTCATAATTGGTTATGGAATCAAATTGGGGTCTTTAGTTCGGATATAATACGTCAGGTTGCCTATTTAATGCAGAATTATCTTATATCTATTGAAAGTTTCTCCGTCACCTATTTCACGAAATCAACTGAATTCTTATGCTAAACTTGAGAATAAATTCTTTCTCAATCATTTCCCTCTATCTCTGATCATCAATTAATTATGATAATGTTAGTAATTCTGATTCTGGTCTTAGAGAATGAACTTCCGTATTCCAGAGGTCTGTTTGTATTTAGTTTTCACTAAGCGTTTCAGGCGTGACCGGTGACACACACTTCCAATTTGAAATCTTACAAGGTATAAATATTAATAATATCTTAAATTGCACTCTTGGACTATAGATACATTAGTTACAAAAAATGTTTTAGGTATTATTAATTGGTATTATTATTACTATAATTATAAATTTCAAATTTAATTCATCTTGCACAATCGATAAGGATTCACGTATACAGCGTTATCCTTAATTAAACTTTATCCCAATTGATACATCTCTAAGTAAAGATTTGAATTTTTTTTCATGATATATATTTTCATAGGAATTATATAGCACTGTGAAAATATTTATTTTAAAATATCTTTTGAAATTTGCCGATTAAATACTCGAATACTTAGAGCGTATTTTTTTAAATTTTCTTCCTCAACAAATTTAGTATCATCATGGACATGCAAAGGAAAAAAAGACATATTTTCCTGGGAATACCTTAAATTAGGCGCTATGAATAAAGTCGGTATTATAGGGATGTTAGGGGAAAAATTTAGTTTTTGCAAGAGAATTGGATATTGGGCAGCCATAAATCTCATCTTTATTTCAGTGTCTGGTGTGGAACTAAGGGATTGGTGCAGTAAAAGTGAAAGTAGTTATCTATCGTAGTTTGAAGTTAGCTACGTAATAAAAATCTTTTGTATTGAATGTACCAACGAAGAGAAAGGTATTTTTATTCTTGGAGTTTTAAGATACGTGCTCGTATTTCTTAATGAGGCAGGCACTCGAACCTCATTTGTACGTGGGAGACCTAAAGTCTTCCGTATGGGAGAGCGAATGTGTGTTGGGGCTCACAAAAGAGAAACGAGACTTATTTTCTTTCATATCTCGTGAATCGAGATGTGTCGCCAATGTTGCGTAGAAGAAAAAAAGGGGAAGGGGGGCGGATGACGACGGCGCCTGGCGCCGAGAGGGGTTAGAGTCGCAGACAGACGCCCGACGCGACGCCAGCCGTCGTCTCCGGAGCAGCGAGCGGGATAACCCGCGGCAGCCGACTGGCCGCGAAAGGGTGCGTGAACAAGGGGGTTGTGCTATTTCGCGACCGATGCGAAGGGGTCGAAATTAACGATGGGAATGGGGATAAAATGAATGAAAAGCTGAGATAAGCGTGAAATGGATGAATCTACTCAATGGCGCGTGTTTTTTCTCCATGTATTTCTGTTGCTCGAGTAAACACGAAAAGCTTGAGTTTAATCCCGATGAAGTTTTTGTTTTAAAATTGCTTGGGCATGATAGTTAAAATTTTATACTTATGGATGATTTAACGTAGGTAAATGAAAAGATTATATGAGTAATGTTCAAGTCTTAGGAAGAATAGGTTAGAAGTATTTTGAAAACCTTGGGTACTTTTCGGGATAGCTTAATCGGTCAATTCGTGAGGCATAATGAAAGTAAACGTTGAGAAATATGCGGAAGGGAAGAACGTCAGTTTAGGCCTGGATTAATTTGCATAGCGGAGGTGATAAAGGATGAAAAAAATTATGTTACTGTCGAAGGGCTCTACTAAAACACTCTATGATAATGGAGTGGAGAAATGCGCCAAATGACAATGACGTTACTGCAACTATTCTATTAAAATTCCTCGTGTTGAAATCACGGGCACAAAGTAAATTTTACTCCGCCAACGTATAGGGTCCCAACTCGTCAACCATTCTCAAAATTACAACTGCTGCAGCAAATTGAACCAAAAATACCTTAAGAGTTTGACAATGGATGACTTATCTGAACCCGAAGTTTTGGCTGAATTTAATGTTCAAACCTGCTGGTGACCCAGGGAAGAGGTTGCTTAAATATTAACATGGGATGATGAATAATAAAATCTAGTTTTTAGGCTTATCAAGGGTGTCTATTTAGAGGAATAAAAATATGGTGCTTACCTGTTAAGGGACTTTGATTGGCTTGGCTAATTTACTGGATTTATAGTTAAAATCTCGCTATCAAGTTGCGACTTTAACTGTTAGTGGACAGAGTTTCAATATTGTGCTGTAGCTATTTCATGCATATTACTTTTTAGTGTTTTCTCTATCATCTAATTATCAGGCTCGAGACATGAAAATTCATATTAGTAAAGATCCATATGCATATGATGATCAGGTTTTACTCTATACATCCTAACAATATCAGAATCGGGGCCTATTTTAAGCGATATTTCTATTTTCTAATGTGGAGAAAATATGACCGTTCTAGTAAGAGTGATTTGACCGAGTTGCAGTGCACTAACACCTCCTAAAACTGTCATATATCTTCAAAAGCTATTTTTGAAGAATGTTTGACCATGAACATTGAACATGGACATACGTATGTATTTATTTTTCGTAAGTGCTCATATTTTGTCCGCTTGCTCGAAAAAGGTAATTGTTAATGCAGTGGATCATATAATACGTTACATAAACGCGTGATTTTGATAGAAATTTTAATTGCTTCTTACAAAACCTTTTTTATTATTTTTTTTGTAATTTTCTGACTTTTCATTGTTCTTAAAACTGTCAGGTTTTTTCCCTCATCATTTGGCTCACATTTTTTTTCGTTCCTAGGGCGTGGTTTTTGCCAATCTTAGGCAGTCGCTTTATACGTTACTGAAATTATCCCTGTAAATGTCAGTGGGTGAGGAGAAAAACGGTGGAGAAAATAAACTCACTGCGTTACCAATAAATTTTGACGCGGAATAATTAGCTCGTGAACTTCTTATTATGTATATGTCGTCAAATAATCGTTTAATTTATGTGACATCTAGGAAATTTATGGCCACGGAGATGAGTTAAAACCATTCATCAGTTTCACCGAGTTGGGAACAGTCCAAAAATGATGAATGACCGACAGAGGTAAGGCCAAGAAATGTGAGGAGGAATGAAGTCGTTAGTTGTAATTGAAGGAGTTTAAAGAATATTCGAGAAGAAATATTTTTCATAATGCAAACGGGCTGATTTAAATGTTGTTTCACCAATCATGAAATTCACACAAATTTGAGGATTTTACAAGTACTATTACAATTACTATGAAACTGAATATAGTATACCCTATTTCTTATGGATTTAAACTATTTCTATTACAAAAAGCTTGACATCGATACCTTTCCCTCTTTTAAAGTTTTTGCTGGCCTCGAAGGGTGACAAATGTGTTAGACGGTGAGCAAAATCCATTAATCACATTATATAAGGTGGGTATACTTGTGAATAATTAAGTAGAGGGTGGAATGTTCGTCAAAACTTTGGGGACAAAGGGGATATTGCGGACGAAGGCTGCTCTATGATGGGTTGAAGGGATAAAGTTTCAAGGCTCAAATATTGGAGCCAAAATGGAGAATGTATGGGAATGTGAAGGTGAATAAAGGCGTACAGAATACGAAAAAACAAGCCCCACTACTTTCCAGTAAACTTAAGGTTTTAATAACTTAAATTGGCATTGGTGCTGGGATAAAATCGCTTTCTTTAGCCGAAGACGGCTGTAACCATTTATTTAGTTCCACGATAAGAAACGGCAAAAGTTATGTAAAATAAGCGCGGCAGCAATTATTTACCTCGGAAAATAATTGCTCGAACTATCGATTTTACGCTCTCAGGAAAGCTTATCATCAATACATATCTCTTAGGGTTAGAAAAATTATTATAAATAGTACCATGTTACTGATTTTTTCGTGATTTATCAATGAAATGTCGGCAGCTCATCTGATAGATGATCATTTTGTTGGAAGAGAAACGATATTATTTTAGTTAATCGATAGAGCTTTTTTTCAAATCGTCATGCGTATGAAATGACATGAATCTTAATATATAATTACTAAATGCACCGATAAAGTAATGACTACTGCAGATAAATGTTATCAGATATTGAAATACCATCATAAGTATGCCACTAGTAAACGTTTTTGCTTAAAAGGCACCCCACTCTACAATAGTGAATGTTGTCTATCCAGGGCCGGCCCTAGCAGGTGCGGGGCTAGGGGCGAACCTTCAGTGCGAGGCCCTTCACTTAAAATATTAAACTCTATACCTCATCTACAAACTCGAGCATTTTGAATCCCTACCACTCTCTGGCTAAGTATGTCTTCCCCTCCCAAATTCAGACTTCGTAATTACGCCGTTATGATACCTTGATTCAAAACTATCGTATATTTTAATTTTTTTTCACGAACGCGGGGCCCCCCAAAGCGCGGGTCCCGGGGCGGTCGCCCCGGTCACCCCGCCCTAAGGCCGGCCCTGTGTCTATCCGTTTACACATGGATCTGCATGGAAATGAAGTAATTGGATGATATTGACACTTCATATTAACTACTTTGCCTTAATATTATCAAGGAGATTCGTTAATGTTATTCTCTGCTATTACGAATATTCATGAAAATTTTCAATAAGCGATCACATTCCTACATTGTCAAGGAGATGATCCGATGATAAATCAAATTTTCGCTAAAAATGTCTGATTTAGGTCAAATTGGCTTCAGTGATAAAACTCTTGATCGTCTTGGTAACCCTGAGAGGGTCAATAGTTACATTATGATCGGGTAGAGAAGGGATGGAGAGGTATTTTTTATTTTGATAAATAGTGCTAGGAAGATGTCAAAGAGACGATTACCGATGGTCTATGGTGAGACGTTGGGTCGCGGCGGAGAAAGGCATTAGCGATGGAAGGGTTTAAGATTTCAAGTAGACGGACTTTCGTGAAAAGTGAAGCCGTAGTAGTCTCACTGAGGGTCTCAGGATTAGTGCTTTTTGCGAGATTAAGCGTAGCGATTTGATCGCTCGGCATTTGTTCGAGTCAAAATTTTAAAGGGAGCAAGGCCTTGTTGTAACATGTATCGGATCCACGGAGTATCCAAAATTATTTAAAAGGGCCCACTGTAAGTAAAATCTAATTTATTAGGTATTAATAGATTTTGTAATTATAACAGCTATAAGAAATAGCTTCAGGCTTGACGTGGTGGAAATACGATTTATCCGTGATAAAATATAGACAAAAAAATTTAATTCCTACACTGAAATATAAAACTCTACTAATGGCTATGCTTGTTAATAATGTTAATGGCACTCGAGATATGAAATGATTGTCGAAACCATTATCGGTTGTGTATTAATATATTAAAGAGTGGGAATCAACAATGCGGTCATACTTTATAATGGATATTGCAATTATATTCGCTTCAACTAGAGTAATTCTAATTTTAGTCATTTTTGGCATTCCAGCTAGTCTTCATATTACAATCGGTAAGACAAAGATACTTATATCGTCTTTTGAAGTACCGTATGCTCTAACATACCTCTTTCAATGATACTTTTGGCGTGAGTATTTTCAAATACTTAACCTCGCCCCTCCTTGCGTCTCAACGTTTCCTCTACCACAACTCCGCAGATGCCATTTGTATTCCTATGCCTGTCGCAGATACCGAGAATGCTGTGTTACTTTTACATTTTAAATTTTCCAGATCTTAAAACTATTGCATGCTGATATTTGTCGGTACAAACAATATATTAGATACGCATATCAATTATCCGATTAATTATATGGTTGATTTACTGTGTGTATTATTGACTAAGCAATAACACCTCAGTATTTTACTGTAAAACAATGGTACGCATTTCCGATGTAGAATTAGTCGATATTTTTTAGTGTCGTTGAGCCACCTATCAGCTACTGTTTTTAAAAATATGATCGTTTACCTTTTGCCCTCTTTGGAGCCAAAGTCATGTTTTGCCAGCCGGCCTCGGTGGCGGCGGGGTAAAGTTTTCGAATACCAAACCGAAGGTCACGTGTTTCAGTCCCACCTGGGTAGGTTGTCCCTCTTCAGGGCATTGATGATTTTGCACGTTTAATTGTTAAATATTATGAACACCTCGATTTAAAGGCCAAATACCGCTGTTGGTCGTGAATAATAATTCATTGCAAAAAAGCCGTGATGGAGGTGTAAAAATATACCGAAGAGTTGGCAAAATTTTGCATTTAATTCTTGATGATTTACACTCCAAGACATTAATCAACGGTAAAAATTTAGGTTAAGAGAAAGAAATAAAACTCAAACAAATAATGCTCGCTCCGTTGCGAGTTCTGTCCAAATACCAGCACCGATATCTTACACTCGTCGAAAAGACTCGGAATTGTACCCCTGGTCTCCCTGAAGTATTGAAATTGCTATGTCGACGGGGGAAGTGAAGGAAGGAAAAGGAGGGATCGGATTGAGAGAATGTAAGATCGACGCCAAGTAAGTGCTGCACGGGAAAAGGGTTGCGTGCATGGGGGTAAGAAGGGTTCTGGAGTGAAGGGTGTGAACGGGAGTGATTGGTGCGACGACGCGGGAGAGAAATGAGGGTTGATCATCGCCATTGAGGGGTGAGCAGGGTGGCACTCTCTCAAGAGGAATTAGAAAAAAAAGAACGGCGTCGAAGTAGTCATCCCCTTCTCCGAGAATCGCTGGCGGACGAACCCCATTCCAGCTCCCCTCTTCCCCCCTTTTGCGTTTCGTATTTACACTCCTATCTCACCCCTTCATTTGCCCGCGAGGCGGGCGCTTGAATTCGTGATATTTGGCCTCGGTTTGTGCTGGAGATTTTTATGATCAGGTCGTCCGAGCAACAACCTATTCTACAGCTGGTGGTTTCCCGTGATACTTTGTGGAATTTGTTGAACATTTTGAATGAATACTTTGAAGTTTGTTTTTCCACGGAATTTTTATTTAAAAATAGTCGTCATTTCATAAAACATTCTGTGTAAAAACAAAGTTTCAGTTATTCAGTGGGAAAAAAACTATTCTACTAAAAATATTCTGGAACTTGTACTATTGGTGTCAATTATAGCATCTTAAATATTATGCTAACATCAAATAACCGTACTTAATATTAAATGCATATGTTATATCTATCATAATTACATAATTATACCTTCGCATTGTGAGTACATAAGGCGTGTGTAAGTAAAATCGAAATCCCTGCACTAAACATTTTTTTTGGCTAGTTAGAAATTCACAATTCTAAAAAATAATTTTACATTTTTCCAAAAGGTTTGCTTTAAAAAGCAAAAACATTCTTACCAATTTAAAACTATTAAAAACCCAAATAAATTACGATAATGGCAAAAAAGTTACGTTTAGCATTGCTCTATCAGCAGGTTCCGTAGTCTAGGTGGTGTTGGTATGGTACCGCTATGCGTTAACGGATTTTTAGGGCTAACCCGCATCATTACATAAAATCGGCAACGTTTCTTCTCGCCGGAAACCACATTTGGGAAAATGACCATGTGGCCTTTGTTGAGTATAAATTAGGCACGATGTGGTGGGTAATAGTGGAGAAATTTCTGGACGCCTTATTTTCAGAAATGACTGGAAGCAAACTTTGTTTAATATTCCGTCATCTTTCTCAATTGAAGTTGTATCAGTGCTATATAATTTCCAAGGCCTCCCGGCCTAAATTGATGATCGATAAAAGCAACGCTATCATTTTCCCTGATGATGTCTCCGGCAAAGGAGACGAAACATTGGCCACTTGTAGGTGTTGACGCGTAAATCGAATTACGTGTATATTGTACGTTAACACGAACCGCGAAAGTTTTACAAATATTTTCTATATTTCATTATGCCATTGGTCAAAAATACTACCCAACAATTGAAGGGGCGCCACGAATATTTGATTTTTTAATTTTACACGTTTGAATACAAATTGTAAATATTATAATTTTTCTTGAAATAAATGTGTCTTGCTATTCGCTTTGTGGTGTCATCAGGATTGGAATGTGGAGTGGATTTTATTACAATTCCTGGTTCCCATTCAATGCATAGTTGAAGTCAATTTTTTTTTCAATTCCAGTTCCAAGCTGGGACGACAGATGAGAAGGATATTTTAAATTCTTGTCTTTTTTTTCAAAAGAAGTTTTTTTCTCATGAATTTTTCTCTTTTATCAATATATTCTTTGTGAACTCTTAATGCTTGAACCGTATGGCGCGAACACGGTTGGGTGATACTGGTGCTCGAATGAAGTCGAGTTGAGATTTTTGGGGGCAAGACGTCTTAAGGCAGCGGAGACGTTCGTCTTGCAATTAGCACGAGGCGTCGTTTGGGACTGAATGCTATTCGTCTGTTCCGAATCGGGAAATTAGAGTGAAGTGAACCGTAAGCGCGAGGACTGCGACCGTCTCCCAAATTCTTTTATAGCTCATCAAACATCTTTGCACAGGTCGTAGCCAATGAACTATCGGAAGAATTTTTCTATCGCTCCGTGATTTTTTTATTACAGTTCCTTACATTAATTTTCATATTCTTCTTAATTTTCTCTTTCGACTGATGGCTGCTGCTTAGGCATTGATTGGATGTACTTCAGAACTTGAAATTGGCTTTAGTCTAGGATTCGACGATTTTCAGTACTGCATTCGAATTTTCACAGGCTTTATCAGTGGTAATTATAGTTTTCCCCTTTAGGTTAAAGGTTATGTGATGAAACAAGGATAAGGGTGTAGATAACTCCATGATTGTTTGAAGATATGTTTCAGGATCAAATTTAACGCAGAATACGAATACGATACGCAGATAACGGATAACGCAGTATATCGACTTTGAAAAGACCGTTTTACACGGAGTACGTAGCGCAAGCGTAGCAATAGCGCAAATTTGAATTGCATGAATTTCTTATTATGGCGTGAAATTGCGCGAATTTAACTAGAATAGCGACTATTTTTTCCATCTCACGTCCATACATTCTCGCGATTCACCGCTTTCTACGACGCCTTCCGAATTATTGACTGTGCCTTCGTACTCACGCCAGATTGTGAATTTACGGGTCCCATGGAAAATGACCTTAAGAACAGTGCTGCTAAATTATTACCAAAATGTGAAACTGTTCAGATGCTTTGGCCTCACATAAGAATAGAACTGACACAGCTGTAAGAATGTCTGGAAGAGAAATGCGTTAGAAAAGGGTAGCGTGTAATAAAAATAAAAGATCCGATTAGAGAATCTCTATGTGAGTAGGTGACAGAAGGCTAGTAAAGAGAATTATCTGGATTTTAGCACAATTAGGTGCGAAAACTTGAGGCTGATGAAGTAGGACGAGAAAGGACTGGATGCGTTCGAGATATGGGTGTGGAGGAGAATGGAGAAGATGAAGTGGACGGAGAGGAAGAGGAATGACGAAATGCTAGATAGGTTGGGTGAGAGGACTTTTTAGGTAAGATACAGAGGAGACACAGGAATATGATCTTATTCTTTCCTGGCGATGCTGGTAAGGTCTTCTCCGGTTTTACAACGGGTGAATTGATTGTAGGCCGGCGTTTCGATGGCTGCCTCTGCGATCATCTTCAGAGCAAGAAGAAATTTCGCCATTAACAATCAAAAAGTAGAGAAATATGACGCGTTACCTTCATGGGTAGCATGGAAAAAATCTGAGAAATTATCTTTCACATTCGGACTATGGCCAAGTTCTAACTCAGAACAAGGTCAACACTTTTCCCCGTGTAGAAATTTTTCATTTTAAGTAATTTAGTGGTTGATTCTACAGAGATACGCTAATGACTGGTCCACCGTCGTTTCCTTACCCCTTCCGTGACTGTGCGGTGTAACTCAGTTACTCCAAATTATGTTAATATTGAATAATTTTTTATTTTTCATTTATATCTTTAATATTTTTTTTATTTGAGTTCAACCAATTTGTCTTTATTTAGCCAATAATTGATTTTTTTTATATTTAAAATTTTTTTAAAAACTTCAATTTTTATTGGTGAGGTAACTGAGTTACCCCGCACAGCTGTTGGTGGGAAGAAAAAATAACTTCTTTGTTACATGAGTGCAGGGATAAAAGTTGAATGCAATAAATTTTACCATATGATAACTTCAATAACGCCAATATACTACATGATGGCACCTGTCGTACTTGTTTTTTCGTAGCTTGTTACTCTATGCACAGTTGCAATTGCAAAATATGATAAATTCCTTCCATTTCGCACAAAATCAATTTGAAAAACCTAAATGCTACAACCTATAATAATATATATTCATAAATTGTACAAAGCAAGATATTATATCATTAACAAAAGAACCGTAGTGTTCAATTAGAGGAAAGACTAAAGTACAACGTATAATTAATAAATTATAAATTGGGTACCTGAGTACCCCACACAGCTCGCGTAAGTTTTCTAGGAACAGTCACGTAAGGGTTAAAAGATATAAGTAAAGTTGGACATTGCAATGTTTCTACAGATTTTTGTTTTTGACATTACACGTTTCGTTGCTACAAACAACATTATCAAGTGTGTACTAGATATTGTTGTTTGTAGCAAGGAAACGCATGGTGTCAAAAATTAAAGTCAGTGGAAATATTGCAATGTCCAATTTTACTTATGTTAAAACCTTCCACCTTATCGTGCCTAACACCATACAAGGTTAAAAGATAATTCTTTGAAAAGGATGCTTGACAGAAGAGGATGTGTCAGGAGGTGCAGTGAAAAGTGTGAAAGCAGGTTGCGGGGAAAATGAGATGAGCACCTTTCGGGAAATGAGCGTCGGTGGAAGTGGGTGCGGATGGCATCTCTTCGAAGTGTCGTGGGAGGGTTGCTTTTGCGGGGGAAATGTGCGTAACAGCTGCTTCGTTGCCATAAGGAGAAGCCATTATAAATACCCTCCTCGTTCGCTGAGCACACCCTCTCCGTCACTCACCCCTAACCTCACGCCCTGACCTCTTCTCTCCTCAACCTTCCTCTTCACCCTCACCCATCGCCTTCTTAAGAAGACGCATCACTCCTTCGCGACCGGTGGTATACAGTCATTCTTCGTGACGTACAACTCACTTAAAAATTTTGCTCTGATCGTATGAAATTGTCTCAGGTTTGACGAGATGGAAATGTGATACATCCACGGTAATATATGAACAACAAATTTTCCGTACTTTAAGGTATAACTCCGTTACCGACCATCATTTCGACACCATGTCTTTTTCAAGGTATTTTTTTGGACTCACTGGATATTACTTGTAAAAATTGAAGTAAATTTTCAATTTTATGTATACTTAAAAACATTTTATAAGTATATATAAAATTTGCCCTAATTTTAAGTGATATAGCAGTTGATTCTGTTAAGTTACGTTAGTGGGTAGTCCGCCGTCGTTTCTTTAACCCTCCCGTGACTGCGCGGGGTAACTAAGTTATCCCAAATTATGTATATTTTTTATGTTTTTACATGTAATATTATAGAAGAGTAATCTTCAGCCATACATTTAAGTGTGGAAATGCCATTTATTTTTGGCATTTTATTTTGGATATTTTAATAGGATCTTGAAACTTTGCTTTTGCATCTGAAATATATAGCTTAGATTTTAAAGTTTGAGTAAAATACTGACCAGGATATTTTTTATGTGAACATTTTCATGAGTTAAAAAACATAAGCAATAAGTCATAAAAAGAGACCGAACGAGTGGGAGGTACACGTTGTCTCATGGATTTTAATCCGAGAATTATAGAATGTATTATTCCAAAGAGTATTAAAAAAATTATTATTCTAATAGGACTGTTTGTACTTCATCGACTGGGGAACTGTGGGTGGGTTGAAATGGAAAAAAAACGCTGGCCAAAATCTCAAAAATGTTTTTTTAAATATAGAAATGAAACTTTACTTAAGTTTTATACATTTCCTTAATCGACTATCTGCCTGAGCCCAAGAAACATTGGTGGTATAGAATTTACCATTTCGAGAAAAACCGAGATAAGGTTCGTTATGCTTTGTTATTCGTTATTTATTCATTAAAGTAATTAAAATTTAAGCTTGTCACCGATTTACGTTATGAGTAAGAGTTGAGAATCGGGCGAATGAGAATAGCCACCACAATATTGAGGTGACTTGCGCGATAGGATGAATAAATGAACTCGGTGATGTTGTTCAAATTGTTCACTGTTGGATATTACTGTTGCCCTAATGCGTTTTGAGATTCAGCATTGCAATTAGGTATACACGTGTGACGAGTTAATTTCAATCAACACCCTCGAGAAAAAAATTCCCTAAGATGAAAAATTGTACAGCATTCCTCGGTTGTCTTCGAAAACGAGGTAACTGAGCGTTTATAAAACAGTTACCATTTAAGTTTTCAATGTGACGACAAAAATTGGGCCTTAATAAGTGTGAATAAACCTAAATCCTACAAGTAGGCCCTAATTAATTCTCTTTTTAGAATCACGGTAATGAATAGTTTGTACTGATGCAAGCCTTACTCAGTGGCGCCGACTCCATAGGGTCTGATTGGGCCCGAGCCCCCTCAAAAATTCGTTATGGGTGTGAGGAAAAAATATGTCAGGCTTGTCGATTTTCCCCTGAGAGTCCAGGTAACGAGATTCGAGTTATCAGGGTTCTAATGTTGATCATATGAGTCTTCTGAAATACTTAAAAAAAACTTCAAACTCACTACTTATAAAATTTCCCGGAGCAAGATCCCCGGTTGGGCCCCCTCAATATTTTTTGCTAGTCAGCATCCCTGGCCCTACCCCCCTCTGTCTCTTGAACCCATTTCTGGTGCCTCGATCTGGGACCTCTGCTTCCGCGCTATTCTTATTTCCTTCCGCATTCGCGCGGCTGCGGCCAGATGGTAGCACGAGACTTCTCTCGGGCTTCCGCTGGTCTCCGCGAGATGGAAGCACCCGTGCCATTTCCGTATGGGACAAGCTTTCGCGGTCGTAGATGCATTCATCTTTCTGGCGTCGGCATTATATCGCTTGCTTGCTTCCTGCAGCTCGCTCCACGCTTAGCTAGCTTCTGGTCATATATGAATGTAACAGCTTAATGGAAGGAAGCAAGAAATCTTTGAAAAATCGGCCAGCGTTAGAATTTGAAGATATCCCATAACCGAAAATTTGAATAAAACCGCGTTCGTTTCAGCGTTTCAAAGTTTTAACTCATCAAACGTTTTTACTTTTTCTATAGCGTATAGAAAATAACACTCTTAACATTGCCTAAAAATAAATTCCTAGTGCATCAAAATAAGATTTTAGTTTTAGTTCAACATGATAAGTAATTTGTTCTCATTGAAATGAATCCCATGCTTTGCAGCACTGTTTGTCTTTCTTCCATACGTAAAATATCTTTAAAGTAAGGTTGATTTATGTTATATTATTGATTTTGATTCTTTGTTAATAATTTTCAATACTAAGCGTAGTTTATGATTTTATACCAATTGTACGTTGCTTTATTTTCTCCAGTAAATTCTCATTGATATTTTGAATCGTTAATATCTAAAAAATTCCATTTCAATTAGGCATTGTTTCTCCTCTGCAGGTTTTATTTTGGAGGAAATAACCTTGTAGCATTGTGACTCGGAGTAAAATAAAAATTTTCGTTAAATTTAAATGTGAAATATTATATAAAAATCAAATTTAACTATGTGAAAACTCTACTGAAAAATTTCAAAATACCTACGTTTCGCAAGGCCTACAAAAGGGATCATTGAGCATTGAAAATTCTCACTTTCCCATTGGGAGTGATGTTTATAATTTTTAGAACCAAAGATTTTTTATCAATATGTGTTACGTTTTGCCTCAAATGAGTTGAACTCGAGTTAACTTTTGAGCGAAAAGAGCAACTACGCTTTCGGCGTGTAATATTATTTAATTTTTTGTTGCAAATTCACTCTGCAAGCACAACTTACATTGAAGTGAACGAAAAGCACTGATTACCTCTTATTTCTTCACCGCTCTTATTTTAAAGCCACTCGTAGACATTGATGAATGGAATTTGTTGTAGTATAGCTACTAGTATTTCTAATAAGATGAAAGTAATAATCACAGCTTTGATAATTAACGATTTGAATATTTTACCTCTAGTATTCAGGCCTTGTATTTCCCTTTGCGGCCATTTTCGGGGAGTATTTCGTCATTCTCTCTGTTAGAGCAGACCTGAGCTTTAAAGTGACCGTGTGCATTGAAGCGCAATGATTGAATGGGCTCCATAACCCCGAGCACGCGCTATTTGACCCAATTCGCTCGCTCTCTGTGACGTGATGCTGCGCGCGTTCGGGCGCTATGAGCGAGGGACGGTACGTACGCCATGAGCCGGAAAGCGTAGCATTTGACCCGACGCGACGCCACTGAGGAAACCAATAAATGGCTGACGGACTAAATTATTGACGATTGGTCAGAAAGGGAAATTGGAGAGAGGGCGCGCATCCATTTATCCATCGGTTGGGGGACAGAAGCTATAAGAGGTAAATGGTTGAGTTACGACTGTGAAATTTAGTGGATTCTCGTTCTCAGTGATGAATGTTAGAAATTATTGTCTAAACAGTATTCAAATTGGTGAAATAAGGTAAAGTTGATTGAAAATTATTAACGATTGGACATAAATGGAAGTCTCTGCCGGCATGTGTATCAATTTGTCCATCGGCAAAATTATTAATTATAAAATGCTTGAGAAAATGTATCCCTTGAGGTCTATCGATTTTCATTTGTCTTTCGCTGACCTATTGCAAGGACCTCTTTGAAACTTTCATATTCAGCTTGAAATTTCAATGATTTATAGATGAAATAGTTGTCAACATTTTATTTTCTTCTAAATATTAAAACTTTTCATTTGAAAAATACCGAGGTAAAATTTTAAAATGAAAATATAAGGAAATATTGATTGATTGAGTTCCATAGATAACGATAAAAATGCTGGTCGATCGTATATGATGCATCCACGTATGGACTAAATTTTTTCAAGATAGTGACAGCAATAAATGCAAAGAATGGATATTTGATATTTGAGATATTGTAAGAATTGTTACTTTAGTCAGAACTGTTTGAAGTGAATGTACTAGCTATGCATGTATAGATATTTAAATAGCAAAGTTTATAAAGTATGAAAAAATAGTTGATGTATTGACAGTGAAAACTATCATGCGTTATATCAAATCTGGTAGTAATAAGTAAGGAAAAATAGACCTGTATGTAATGGTATTTGTCTCCATCTTCTTTGTGGCGCCCTCATTTTTATTATTACGTTTACCTTAGGAGCAATGATATCAATATTCGTTTGAGTGAACAGTATTCAAGCGATCACACACAAAATCCTTATTATTTTACAGATCCTGGTGAAGTAAACGACTGTTGTTGGTTTCAGTTAGATATTAAGCCTGAAATACACAACCATTTTTCCATCCCGCAGAATGATAGCTCCAGCGATGAGTTTTCGGGGACCAAAATAGTGATCGCTCGATCAATCATTTTCTGAATCACACGGTCATTCCCACAGTCACTTTTTCCATCTTGTATTGTAACATTTTCCGTATTCACAAATGTCATTGGTCAATTAAAAGCCAAGTGTGGCTTTAAATCGCTGTTAGCGTCCGTGCGTTCTGTTTCGCTGCAAATGGTGCCAGAGATGGTTTCAGCAATGGAAAAAGGGATTGGAATCCCATCCCTCTAGCGGAAAATTATCTCGTGAAACGGTAATGTTTTCGCCATCATTGAAGCGATCGCTAGAGCTGTCGATCGGAAGGGATAGAAAAAATAATCGTGTGATTCATGCTGCAGGAAGGTGGTGAGAAGCGTGGTGGCCTTGCTGCTACAGCTCCTGGGTGCCAATTTAATGGCCCTACCATACATGTCTGACATTCACCTTCCCAAAAGTCTGGAGTGAGCTCTGACCTTTCTAACCCATACCAACTTTCGTGTTGAGTGAGGTATGTAGAAGTGAGTAGTTAGTTAGAAGGAAAGGAAACGATTTACGAGGGAAAAGTTACGATATAATATAATAACATTCTACCATCTGATTCATCAGTTGAAGGAAGATTTTTATTTTTTTAAATATAAATATTTAGCGAATATTGGTTACTGTTTTGGTAGTGAACATCAAAATTCTTCTGCAAAAATTATGGACATTATTTTTGTACGCAGTCATCTTTAATGCGGTTTATCCGCTTGAGAAAATGCGATGCAAATGATGAAATTGCCTCCATTACATTATATCTAATTCATACTGTGGATAATAAATCGTCTACATTATATCAATTAATTATGATTAATTCGTCCCGGCTACGTTGATGCGTGTAACACCTCAAGTTAATTATTTACTCCATCAATTATATGCGTCGCTTCCTCTCCATCTCCGAAACTGCAGCGCCCTTTTAATGTCTGTCAGCCTCGGAGTGCATCCGTCAGCCTTCTCCCGCCAGAGTAATCACATTCCGAACCCCTGGAGCAATAGTAACACTCTCCCTTTTTAACACCGTTCAACCCCGACCAGGGTTTTGAGTACACGTCTCGCCTGTGACCCCTACTTCAAGCCGGAGGTGCGTAAAAAAAAACTTTCCCTTCCACGCTTTACACCCTGCTCTCATTTTCAGACTCATACAGCAAATCGGTGAAAAAAGAGAAGGGTGAATAGAGTGAATGAGCATTATGCGAAGACAAAAATTAGAGAAGAAAAAGGAGAAAAAAAACAAATGACTCACTGTTTGCGAGACCAGAAAGCAGTCTCCATCCCGTATGTTTGCTTGTTTTCTTCCTGTCTGGTCTGCTAGCCTGTCTCTCTATTCGTAGCGTTAGAGTCGTTTGGTCCTTAAGGGGCCCGATTATGTACTTATTGTTATTAGAGATGATTATAATACTTAAATATTGGCCATTGATTTAAAGGGAAAATATGAAGAAATGTTTTACGATTAATGAAACAATTTTTCCCAAAAAACATTGATAAATATTCTAAACAATGCCCTAGTCCTAGTCTTAGTCTAGCCTAGTCATAGCCTTAGTCCTAGAACAATAAATATCTTTTCTCGATGAAATCAAAACACATTTTTTAACTAATTCAACCAAACGCTTCGTTTTTGCATATACATTTGTCGTTTACTTCACGATGCGCTGAGCAAAAAAAGACTTAATCCGTATTGCACATTATCTTTATTTACTTTTTGGTAAAGATTTCGTGGGCAAATATTGTACCTGCCCCTTTTGGATTAGCCAGTACTTTGGCTAAATCAATGTCAGCGTTTTTTATTCCACATGATAGAGAAACAAAAGATACAAGGAGCATTTTTCTTGGTTCTACGCGTTTGTTCGAAAGAATTTTTTAATAAACACTTTTCGTATCCAATGCCCACTTAGTGCTTCTGCCCACTGAAGAATCGACATCTTTTCCATCGTTAACTTGTCCATTGCATTGACTCATTAAATGTCCGTGTTATTTTTCATCACAGAAGGTCTTCTTCTACGGTTTGAGTTGATGAAACACGAGTGAAAAGCACACGAAAAAAATGACGACGGGATTGCGACCAGTGATATGCCCATTCGCGGATCGCTAGCTCATTCTCAACGAACTGTCACCACCTCCGCATTTTTTTCCCTATCCCCGCGCCCTCAGAACCCTTTTCTCAATTTAGCTCCTGCAGCCTTGCCCAGTCTCCACACAACCCTACTACTGCCACCCTTCCAGGGGTCTATCTGAGCCCTGAAGGGGTCCGCTACGACGCTTCCCTCTTCCGAGAGCTTCCAGCCAGATATATACACACACCCCCCGACCCCTTTCCGTCGCATCCTTTCGCTTTCATTCAGTCACTCACTTCCATAAATCAGGAGTCTCGTTCTTCCAGTGTCGCTGCTCCCCCTTTCCCCTTTCACGCACCCTGGTACGTCTATCGGGCCAAACCCCTCTCCCCACTTCTCCCTTCATGCCCTTCGCCCCGCGGCGTCACACTCTTGCCCATGTTTAGAAGCACCCCTTTACTAATATCTACCAACAACACCGTATGGCTCAATGTTTTCACCACACCCGTCCCGTGCTGGCTGAAGGCTGGATTATCAGCAAAGGTTAAACTTAGGAGTAAGTAGTAGAAACTTCCACTTTCCTCTTTCGTGCTGGCTGAATGCCGGTTTATCCACAAAGGTTGATTTAGAAGTAGAGCAGGGATTTTTAACCTTTTTTAATGGCATCATGGGCGTACCCAGCGAGGGGCAGGAGGGGACTGCTGCCCCCCCTAGAAACAAAAATCGCTATTGTCTTTAAGGAAAATAATATTTTTTCAAGCAAATGCTTTTAAAAACTAATACAGAGCTGTTACAATTTCCTTAAAATGTTGATTTTATTCACCTTTTCCATGCTTAAATTTTACCTACAACTTGAACAACCATGGCTTGCAACCCCCCCTAGTTTTGATCCTGGGTACGCCCTTGAATGGCATAGCCAAAAATCAATTTCACATCATAAGGAGGGCCACATTGCTTCATGTCTTTTTACCAACGCATCAATAAAATAAAAAAATTATATAATGCAACGTGCAATAAACTTTATTGGTTTACGAGTTCAATAAATCAATGTGGCATGCTTTGTATCGTAATGTCTTTTTGAGTTGTATTTTTTGAAGGCAGAAACTGATTCTTACTCACCAAACAGACGGGTTTCTGATTAACACTAACGAGCAATTTTTTTAGCAATATTTTCTTTAGCCTCTAAGGACCGCAATTAATCATCCGGTGGCCTGGTGGCCGCGGGTTGAAGACCGTTGAAGTAGAAGCTTACACTTTCCTCCTAAAGTAGAGTAGGTCCTTGTCGATAATCAACTGCCTCTGAAATATAGTTAACCTTAGCATTGTAGCAGGGGTAAAATTTAAAAAATATTATCGTAGTCAAGAAAATTCTTTACTAGCCGATTACGATAGGATGCAAGTGCTGAATTGAGGAATGAAATACTCTTGTGAGATTTTTAGTTTCATGAAATTAGCAGTTTGGGCTGCTAGTATTTCTTAATCGGTAACCAACCTAGAGCATATTAGGCACCAGAAGCATTCCCTTCCTTACTATCCTCAGTAGCTATTGCTTTATTAATATCCCGTCGGGGAGAAGTGCATTACCATTGATCTTTCTTTAATGCTGGGGAAATTAATTAATTGTTGTATTTATGATTTCAGCTGCAACTTCTATGCTCATTTTTACATTTGTATTCAAATTTACTTATATCGATCCATTCAGCTCTCAAAGGATCAAGAAAGGGCTAAAAGATACCGGACATTTTTCTTTTTCAATTTTATTGTACTCTTTCGCGTACAACAAATGTATACTACGTTAAGCATTCATAAATATTTTTTTAGGCTGAGTTCGTGTTAAATAATTTTGAACATTTAAAAAAATAAATTCTCTGTGTTGAGAAATTATTAATGGACAAAAAATTACAGATTAACTTAATGCTACAACCTGTGACTTTGTAATAACTAAATGGAATTATATATAATAATTTTTCTACTTATTGTAGCTAATGCCTCGGTAATTTTATTTTTTGCAAATCTATTTCAATTATAATAGAACATTCAGTCCCATTCAGTCCAGTATGTAAGTGTTTTCAATATGTTAAATAATTAATAAATTTGAATATATTTTCTAAGTATGATAAATTATTATGCGAATATTATTCAATTCTACAATAATTTGGAAAAGCATTAATTCTCGACATCATGATAAGTATTGTGTATATTTTCTCGCGGAATTTTGAGAGAGTTATTTTTCCGCTTTTTCTCGGTCAAGGCGTCATCTTTCGCTGGTATAAAGTTCCCGCCCTGCTGAGGAAATCAAAATGGGAGCCACACAGTTCAATCGAGAGCCAAGAGGTGCGCTACAAGCGCTGCGTGTGCAAGTCCCTCTGACGGCGAGCAATCTAACTCTGAAGAAATCTTCGGTCTTTTGAAAGCATTTGCATTGAGGCATAGAGGTACACAAAGGTGTTTCATCTCCAATGCACCAACAAAGATCAAGTACTTGTAAATGAACATTTGCCTGCTCCCAAGCAAATTTTGAATCATCTGAATGAGCTGACAGGATCATTTTCCTGAATGAAATATATCATAGGTGTTGATTCTGTATAGCTTTTACTTCTCTGTCGACATCTAGCAGTTGAACTTAAACGTTTGTATCCGAATTTGACCCTACTTGTTTGAAATGCATCCATCATTCCTCATTTTAAATCGCGTGTTTGTTAATATTTATTTCGTATTTATCTTTCCTAGAGGGGTCCGTATTTAGATATTCTGTCGAAGAAAAATTGTATCAAGATTTTTGTGCGATAAACTTGAAAATTAATTCAGCTGGATAAAGTATTATAGCCACATATACCCTGCAATTCAGCTCATAGAGCAAGTAACTGATTGGTAAAATGAATGAACTTGTTATTAAAAAAACATTTTGTGAATCAAAACCGGTTGCTAATTAAAAATTAAAAGTGAGAAACTGCAATTTTAGCTCTAATACATGATGGCATTTGTCCATTATAGAGGCAACATTAAACCATAATAAAATTGAAGAAAAGTTCAATCGGAAATTTTTCTTATATTGCGTTTTTTAATTAATTTAAATCGCATTATTGTTAATATTCGGTTGTTAGCCATTTAGCACAGGGATTTAAAGGAGAGATTGGTAGCGATTTGAGTTTTATCGCAGTAAAGACATCCCAGACGGCACAGGAAGTTTTCGTACCTAAATACGAGGGTGGACAATCAAGATACAAAAATCGCGCTTAGGAAGTTACTTAGAAGGTTTTGTTTCTTTATTTCCTTTAATGACGAAAAAAGATGCAAGAGGACTG
This sequence comes from Ischnura elegans, assembly GCF_921293095.1. Taxonomy (NCBI): domain Eukaryota; kingdom Metazoa; phylum Arthropoda; class Insecta; order Odonata; family Coenagrionidae; genus Ischnura; species Ischnura elegans. The sequence continues at coordinate 43,734,879 of NC_060253.1, read as the reverse complement.
GCAAATTCATATGCATCGATAAAATTGTATCTCATCGATAAAACTGTATTCGGTCTGGGACTATTTTCTTTCGCGGGTGGTGCCATCTGGTGCCATCGTGCCCTATCCTCCTAGAAAGATCACATGCCTTCACAAGCCGTTGGAGATCGCGTCGTTTACGTCACGTCTCACTACATTTCAGGGATTTTTGTGGTTAAGTTAGTGAAGAATAGAGTGTCTGGTAATGTGGAAGTTTCCCTTATTCTTTAATTTCATTCACTGGGCTTCAGAAACGTGTTTGTGAGATATTTTTGTTAGAAATGCCTTTCTTGTGTGTATTGTCGGGATGTAATGGAAACTCCGGGACATATGGTTCAAGTTTTTAGCTCTCCAAAAGATCCTGAGTTGAAGAAGAAGTGCATTTGGGCGATAAGAAGAAAACATTTCACCCCTACGAAAAACTGTGAGGTATGTACTCTTTCTCGCTGTAATTATTTGGATGTAATTTTAAGTCAGAAGTGGCTATTCAGTACTAAAAATGGTGATTCAAAATATTGTAGCAGCAATTCTTTTGAAAATTCTTGCATTTTAGTTGTCTTTTTTGTATTAATTCATTCGGTAAACGTGTGGTTAAAGGAGAAACTAGGAATAAGCTGCCAAGTTTATAGGATCGAATATTGCTTCTTAGCTTGCCCTATGGTGTATTACACGTCGGCTTTCATCATTTCAAATTATCTTATGCTATAGTTTAAAACATTAAAAATATCAGGCATACAAATATTTACTATATTTACGAGCCTAGTAATTTGATTTCTCATGCAGAAATACCAAAAATTGGAAATGATTTGACCTAATAAGTTACATGGTATTTTATTATTTATTAATTTTAGGTGTGTGAGCTTCACATTGCACCATTGTGATATCAGAAAGTAATCTGTGGCCTTGGACGAGAAGACGAGGAGAAAATTCTTGCTGAATGGAAGGTGCCCAGATTGGAGGAAGGTACCATTGCTTCACTGTTACCTGTCGCCAAGAAGACAGACATTGTGGCAGAAGTGACATATTTGTGGATGTGGATTTGATTTGTGCAAGTTGGTGCAGTGATAGTGGACGTTCATCGGAGAAAGTATTGACGATAGTTTGTATGTATCGACCAGTCCTCTTTTAAATAATTTTCTATTCGAAAGAGAATAAGAGTAATTGTTTCGCTAAATTAGATGTGGGATAGAAGAGAAAATTGGAAATATTATTGTGGTTGACAATAGAAAATACATAATATATGTATTGTATTTCTGTGGGTTTTTTCTTTCCTGCCTCTTTAAAATTTCTTGCGGTGGTGACTTCATGCAAAGTAAGTATAAAATCGGAGGTGTGATCTAAGAGATAACATGTTTTATTTTACAAGTGTTTATGCTGGTGATTTGGCAGGACTTTCATATTTTTAATAGGTTGATACATTTACTGCAGTTACCTAGGGACTTTTACTCATACCAAATAATTTTTCAAATACTTTAGCGCCTGATATGGGTAAGTTTTAGTAGCTGAGACTGAACTATACGTTAATTTTTGCTTGCATTTTGATGAATTCGATCATACTAATAGCAGATGTGTCAGCAATCCTGTTTCATCGGCAATTTTTATTTAAAAATCTTATTTCGTCAGGCTTTAGGGTAAGCTTTTTAATGCTCGTGGGCTATGTGATGTCTTATTTAGTGTCAAAATTAATAAGAATTTACTCTCATTAACATCTCAAGGTTTCCAAGTAAGTACGAGCCACTTAACAATGCTGGAGGTGCGTGAATTAGCCGTGAGAATCTCATTTTTCGCAGAGTTATTTAAGTGGCCGAGTAAGTTTTGTAAGTTCTCAATGGGTAAATAATACTATATCATGAATTCTAATTACCATGAAAAACTCACAACCGACAAAAACTTTGTCGGTCGTGAGTCTTTCATGGTAATTAGAATTCATGATATGGTGTTATTTACCTATTGAGAACTTACAATTCATTCGTATCAAGGTTCTCGCTACGGTCGGTAGTTATCGATTGTGTTGCGTTCGATACATTTTTCGATCGTGCGAGTTACGATATAACTAATTTCGACCTAATCGATTGAGATTAGCCTGAGTGCCGTGTTCCTGCGCGCTATGTATCCAATCGTACGTGCTTAGTAGCGGACATTCACATGCTGCGTACGCGCTTCGTCGACAGGCCGCGAATGGTATGTATCCATTGACGAAAAGCGACGGAGCGGCACAGTATCCCCTTAGTCAATGGGTACTATGTACATACGAATTAGATACGGAGGGTTCTGTGCCGTCTGGGATGTTTATGATAATAGCACATTCATGTTACCCCGATACACGGAGTCATGTCATAAGCTTTCGAATGATCAGGAGTCTTGAATAGACCTGAAAATTTCTGAAACTTCATTTACAATCTGATGTTTTCTAGCACGAATTCAGCGCATTGTAGGTTTATTAATAATTTGGTTTTCATATATCGTCGCCAAAATGTTTTTATGCTACAGTATTGACCAATATAACACAAATTTATCGCGATGATGAGTATGAGGGCATAAACCCCACATGACACAGCCAATACGCATTTTTCTTTTACGTAAATACCCTACGTTGTTAATGTTTTTGATTAATTTAAGGATGTTTTTCCTTAGTCACTACCACAAAGGAACATAAAGACGCAAATTGTAGGTACAGTGCTTACTCAATTAGTTTATTTGTTTTCATTTAAGGCACGTTTCATTGAATCCGTTCTCGTTTTTTTTTAATTTGGGGTATCTTAATATTATGTAGTTATCTACCTACGTTCTTATATAATGAGCTCTGAGACACAATACGCTACCGGATAGTAAAAGAACTTTGCAATAAAGAATAAAGTGATTATGCCCATCAGGCAGCCAGCCCTTTGTGGTTATAATTGAGCTAAAGAGTGAAATGTTATAACTCTTAACTCTATTATCAGTTTTAATGTTGCACTCTTGAAGTAATGCGTTTCTTATGATAACAGAGTGGGGATGGATAAAATATTATATGACTGAATGAAATTATTGGTTCTGAAGTGAATGCAACCACTACATATAGTTTTGGCTTAATGATACTACGAGTTCAATCTACTACATTTCTCACATCATTTGGACTAAATCAATGGGACTAACAATGAAGCTATTATTTGCTTGTTAATATCATTTTATAATAAAAGTGCTGAAAGCCCATCGCTTAAGTTCTAATTTTGTAAATCAACTTCAAAAACTGAATGAGAAATTTAGGCTATACCGCATTTTCCAACCACAAGATTAAATCGGTTCGATTTAGATTTGGCAAACTTCCAATTATTTTTTCTAGCCAATGTGGCATAATTCTTTCTATAAGAAGGATCATCAAGCTCTACAAATTTGATGAAGCCCACTTCATAAATATGGCATCTCTCATTATTTCAAATATCGAATGGTACGCATAACGTGAAAATCATTTGTCCGCTACAAGCACCTTTCTAATCACATGGAAAATTCAAGAGAATAAACTCCACCAATTATTACCAATTATAATGAGTTACTTTATTTTATCGGCTTCATCCCTTGATAGCAAATATGCTTGCACTAATTGATTGGAACAAAGCAATAAATTAGTAATCATTTCACGTTATACCTCTATTAATTTTGCAACGACTGATCTAATTTTTTACGAGCTGTATTACTAATTTTCTGAATAATGGTGTGAAGATTTTGAAAGAAGTAAAAAATAGTAATAGTATTTTAAAATTTTAGTATTAAAATAGTATTTTTCATTTCTATACATTGAAATACTGAGAACTAGTATTAACCTGTCCTTATGATCAATATTATATCGCTTACCAGATTAATTTCAATGTAGCACGTATAGTTGTCCATGCCTGTTATTGCAGTAATTTCGTACTACTTTAGTAAGGCCCCTTGAGGCTAACGTTAATTCTCAATTATCCTCACTCAATAATTTGTAATTTGCTGGTGAATATAACGATACTCTTCTAAATATAATGAAGTGAACGTTCTTTTTTTAAATGACTTTATCAGTTTTATTTTGTTTTCTAACTGTTACTTTCTTCTGGGAAAATTACGTTAAATGGATTAAATCACACTGAATTTTGTCATTGTTTGCCTGCAAGCTGAATCTGTGTCGTGGTGCATGAAGGCCTTTTTACACGCGGCACGTCAATCCGCAATCTGACGTATGTACGAAGGCGCAATCAAAATTGAGTCGTGTAAAGCGGCGAATGCGAGAATAACAAATGCGAGAATGCATTGACGTGAAATGGCTGAATAACTCTAATTCCAACCTCGCATTCTCCCAATTTCAACATCCTTTCCGTGCTGCGCAATGATGTGCCCCGTGTAAAATGGTCTTGATAAAGGAATGAATACCTTTACTGAAATAGTGAACTATCGGTGTTCCAGGAAATAGGAAATGGCTAGATACATAACAAATGAGTAAAAATGTAAGGGCTTTCTTAAAATTTCCAGTAGTATTTCGTTAGTTTTTTTTTAACAATTAGCATTGATGTGGTATTTGAGAAAAATTTCCTTTCATGAGCGGCACACATGAAATGGACTAGGGAAGCCACTCAACAAGCTATCGGGCTGCTAGTTATTTTTTATTCCACACTTATATAACATCTAATTGCTAAAAAATCTAAATAAATGCGATTTGATATTTTTTTTAAACATTTATAATCGGATTCAAAGCTATGATTTCTGTTTTTTTTTATGTGAGAGTGGTGAGTGGTAAATTACTTTTTCTTTCCGCAAATTTACCATCCATCAGTGAGCCACAAGCATTTTACTGAAAAGATTGAAAATGAGCCTTTCTTGCGCATGTGACCTTATATTCGACTAGTAAAAAAATACGAGATGGGATACACCTCTTCATATTTCAAATTATGCCTGGCGCATAACAAACCTCTGATCTGTGTGCAACGCGGCAAGGAATTAAATAATCAATTTATCAAAACATGGATTTTTTAAATGAATGAGATATGAAAACTTGAGAAAAGTACGAAAAATTGGTTTATATATCTTTTAAGTCGAATTGGTATCTCCATTATGAACAATAAAATTGCAGAATCATTCTAGGTGAAAAGGATTCTTACCACGATTCTTGTTAGACTTTCCGGTCATTGCACTAAAGCCTCCTTTGGGACTCCTCCGCTAATTGTTTTACGAATGTGTAATACACATACATTCAGTCACGCGGCGTAATACGCGTGTTCACTCCTGTATGTTCTGCTATAATAGTAACCCTACGCAAGGACCTATTCTGAGAAATTACATCAAGAGCACCTCGTGACAATGTGTCCCGTACTTCGTGAAGAAACACCTGAGTAGCTTAATTCTTGTGGCTACTGCCTTCAAAATTGACGTTGACTGAGCGTCAGAGGTTGAAAATACATTATGATAACCTTGTTTTTATGTCTGAAATGAAGTTTAGAGGCCGTTAGACCTTTGAAGACAAGGTTACCCGATGCTAAGATTTTAGTAATCCTTTTCTCGGCTCCTAGGTGATAAATTAGTGGCGTTCGGATTGTTTGTTCAGTTCAAATGGAAAGCTACTTAGGTGTCATTATATGCATTTCAAGAATTATCACTTTGTCATGGGGAGTGCTATAGTTAATAGTTCAAGTCTGTATCTTTTAGTGATATTTAATCTTTCAAATACGTGGCTTTGACTGTCAACGCGGGAAAGATGTTGTTTCTGTCCCATTTATGTTTATGTTCAACGATTTCTATTGCACTCTTAATGAACTATTAAGCAATTAAAACAGTTACGACTAATAATAAGGTAATTTACACGGACTAATTGTTTTTTTCATTTCATTATTCAACATATGGAAGGCATAATAGATTTTTGGAGAAAAAAACTTTACCTATTTATTAGGAAAATTGCAATTCAGACAAATTCGTTTGTGAAATATTAAACAGCGTCATCTACTCAAAGTTTCAACCAAGTTTAATTTTTTTCACGTTCCCTAAGACTTCTTTTTTTTTTATTTCTAAAAGCAACATTTTATAACTTTCGATATTAATTCATTGTATTGCTTTCTTTATTACTTACTTCTTTTGTTACCATTTATAATCACTAAAATCAATTTATTACATCAGTCATGCTATGCATAGATTCCGCCAGCCTTCAATCTACAAAATATTTGGAAAACAGCATTTTTTTATGTTTGCAACATATATTTTTGCTTCGAACTTATTTTCGTTCTTTTTGTTAAAGAGTTGCGCAGCTTAAGTTTTCATTGTACCAACTTTGCGGATTTGAATATTTGTATCAGATCCCACATGCTCACCATGTATTCGAGGTGCGACCTAGCGGATGAGAAGTAGCACTCTCTTTTCATTACTTTGCGAAAATAATTATTGTGATTGCTGGAAATTAAATAAAGTCTATGTTTAGGTGATTGCATATCAATAGGTTTGTAGAAAAACCACTTTTATACATCTTGGAGGCTTATCTACGAAGGAATTTTTTTTCAACCTCCGATCGCTCATCAAAGACACCACAAAAGAAACTGACGGGTACTGCGCAGGTAGGGCAATTGCGCGTTCTCTTTACCACACCCTCGACTTATTTCTGACCGTAAGTTGTCAGTTTTAGGTTGGCAGAAATTCTCATTAACTAAATTGCCTCAACTGATTCTCCCGCTAAATTTCCACTGCGGAGAGACAGGGAGAAAGCTCGCCGAAAGGCTTCAGCATTGACATGTCTAAATTTTAATGCCGATAGAAGGGCATAATTCACAGTGTCCGGCGATATATAGTGGAAATGTTTTATATTCATGAGAATAAAATAAAATGGTTAACTTCCACACACTTTTTTATTAACAAACTACCGACCCGGTTTCGATAATGACCTTAATAATGACACTACGTGTCGAAACCGGGTCGGTAGTTTGTTAGTAAAAAAGTGTGTGGAAGTTAACCATTTTATTTTATCCGGTAGAAGGGACTTTAATTTTTGTTTTTTATTTCCCGGCGAACAATTGCAGTGAAGTTTTCTCGGGTTTCACACCGGATCAGGTCCTCCATTTCTCCTTCCAACGTTTCGATGAACAACTCGCCCATCGTCTTCAGGGTTTCAGGAATCCAGAAAACCAATGCCTCAAAGTCTCGGGGTATAGCGAGGGGACTGGCAGCCAATCAGGAGACGCTGAACCGCCCTCAACCTCAGAATTATGTAAATATACCCCGAGACTTTGAGGAATTGGTATTAGATTCCTGAAACCCTGAAGACGATGGGCGAGATGTTCATCGAAACGTTGGAAGGAGAAATGGAGGACCTGACCCGGTGTGAAACCCGAGAAAACTTCACTGCAGAAGAGACTTTGTTTTAATTCGCTGTGGCTAGAGTGTGGAAAAGTGTGAAACATTACGTGCCTTCCCATTCAAAACAAAACAAGAAACATGCTGACTTCTGGGAGTGTCCTAATCCATGACAACGCCCATCGTCTCAACGCTGATAGAGCCCAACTGCTCCTTGAGCAATTTCAATCGTTCACCCGCCGTGCAATGTCGACGTAGTGCCGTGTGACTTCCATCTTTACGCTAAAATGAAGTTTCTGGGAGGGAAGCGTTTTCTAACAGGTGATGAGCTTTAGGGTAATGGCAAAATTCTTAGGAAGTCATTGACGGCAACATCCTATGAAGAAGGTATAGTGAAGCTTATCCACTGGCACGATAAATTCCTCATTCGGCGAGGCTATAATGTGGAAAGGAATCTACAAATATACTCTACATTTAGCAATGAAATAATTTTTAATCATTCACTTCGTCTTCTGTTCATGAACCATCGAAAGTTGAAAAAAAGACGTCCCTCGTATAACAAACCAACCTTGGAGATTAATCACATAAGTATCTTCGATATTTATAATTCTTCCCTGGAAATCTGGAATATGCTTGAATCGTATATGATATTACTACTATAAACGACACCTTGCTATGGTCAATTTTTTAAATAAATTTCTTTTTATCTCCCGCAGCGCCCCGTGGAGATGCTTTCGCGGAATGCGACTTCCTGGCCGCCATCAAGATCCCTTTCGAGGACTCGAAGACGCAGTTCTTCGAGGGTGGACTAGATGGTTTCCCCGCCTTCGGCCTCCGCACTGGCTCCGACATTAAGTCCCCCTATCGACTCTTCCTCCCAGAGAGCCTTCCTCCGGACTTCTCCATCGCCGCCACCATCAGGCCGCACAACATGCGTGGAGGATACCTGTTCGCCGTGGTCAACCCCATGGAGACGGTGGTTCAGCTTGGCGTCCGCATCTCTCCGACCTATGACCCTCAGTCGCCTGGGGACCCGCTCATAGCGGACTCCCCAATGGAGGACAACACATCGCCCACTTCAATGGACAAGGTGAGCTAATGTAGGGAATATCGATGGAGGCTTCCGCGTAGTGGGCGCAGCTAGGTTTGGGTTTTCGTCCGCACCGATTCATCGCTCCCGCGTAGTAGTGCATTAGGGGCAGTTAGGCTTCCGGGTTTTCCTCCGCGTCGATTCATCTTCGTAACGACAGCGAAAATGAGTACCCAGTGCGAACTCGCGGGGTTACAAACATGGGGGCTAGGTCTTTAAGTCCTAGACTTTTACGCCCGCACATCTAAGGGGAGGGGGCAAGGAAGGACAGAGGAAGTAAAAAAAATGAAAGGGGAAGTCCATTCATAACGTGAGGTGATTTTAGCAATTTTTGGATCCTCTTTAGTGAGATATGGTGAGATTTGGCTCGATCTCCTCCCTCTAATCTCACATGACATTTTTCAAAATGCGTATTTTCAGTGCAAATACACATTTTGATCTATTAAAACAAAACAATTTGTTTCATTACTTTTATTTAAGATAAGTTAAAACTATTGTTTGAGATTACTAAGATCGTAGTCTGGAATTACGTTTTACACCGTTTCATGCGGAAAAAAATTACGTGATACTTGCCAGGATCCCCCCGGGATTGGTCGGTTTTCATTTGAAAGCTTGAAGAGATAAAAAACAATATCTGTTGAAAATCAGTAAATTTGCTAACATTTGTGTCTGTCAGCTGTCGCCCAGACTGCAGCAACGGCCAAAGCCTGATTTTGCATAGTATTATTCTGCTCAGGATGCAAGATTTTTTATACGCAGTGGTATAAAGCGTATGACCTCATATTTTTATGGTAGCTCAAAGAAATATACTTTATTTTGCTTTATAATTATCTTCTTAATAAAATGAAATTATATTTACGGTATAGGCAGAAGCACTCATGTTTTACAATTTCAAAGATTTAGCTCATGGCTCTTAGATATTCATCGTTATAATTAATCCCAGAGTCGCACACATTTTCTTCTTTAAGCCCCATAATGTGAAGAATATTTTCTTCATGAAGCGGCAATAGTGAGATTTTGAATACCATTGGAATTGCCAATCAACCAATAAAAGATAAAGATATTTATTTCACTGCCCCAAAATATTACAACATATGTCATACATTAACAGTGAAATTAGACACCCCTTAAGATGAGTCTTGATTTGGAGTTGCCATTACATACAAATAAGGCAATGCTCGGCAGTACATTTTATATTAACTTTTAAACAAAAGTGGCTCTTCTATGAGTCCTTCATAGAAACACTTGTCCATGTGCATGTATACAACCTTGAAAACATACAAAATACGATTAGAATACAGTAATAGGAAAATTAACATGAAATGAAATTATAATAAATTTTGTAACAAAATAAGTTTAAGCAATTAAACGAACAGATTATTTAATTGTCTCAAATAAAAATTCAATATTTTTATGACTAAACAACCAGTCTCTCAGTTTTTTTGCAAATTCAGATTCGCTATTACAACCTTGTAATTTTTGCCAAAGATTTACATACAATTTTGGTGCTAAATAATTAAAGAAATTTTTATAAGCTTCAATTTTTGGTTTAGGAATACAAGTAATTTCGTGGAATCTTAAAGCTTTTGTGCAGGGACAAGGTTTATTTTTATGTCCACCACGATTGTAAAAAATTCTTAATGTTTTATATACAAACAAATGTCTAACTGGGAGGATTTTTAACCTTACATACAGTGGGAAGGATGATTCATTCCTGGAGGTTCTTAAGATCACCCTTAGGATTTTATTTTGAATAATTTTAATTGGTTTAACATTAGAGTGATATGTGCCTCCCCAACAAGATATTCCATATTGAATTCTTGAATTTACCAGAGCAAAATACACCGTCCTCAAAATAGATACTGGGCATTTATACGTGAGAAGATAAAATTTTCTCAAGGAAATAATCAGCTCAGATTTCAATTTGTTAATGTGCATTTTCCAGTTACAATGGTTATCTAATATTAAACCGAGGTACAAGATAGGTAGGTATAAGATTAACTTCAGCTGTTTTACTGTAAAATTATGATTTTATTTGGAGAAAACTGCTTTCATTAATTGCATTTTTGGGTGTGAAATCGTGTGTTTCACTGAGTGGTCCAACCCGAAATTTTATTTTAATTGACGCGCGTAAAGCTTCCTCCAGACTTTACTCCAGGCATGCTAATTCTGGGTAGTGTCTTTCCCAAGGCCACCTTGCACTTTTTTTTCGTTGGGTATCCCCAGTGAAGCATTCGGAAACCCATCCCTTCCCCCCGCCCCCCAAAATCCTTTACATCTTGTAAGTAGCGCAATGAATTCAACTCAGACTTAATGGGAGCACCTGCGGCCTAAAACTATGGTAATTCTGTTTTGTTTCGGCTTCCTTTTTCCAGTGGGAAACGCTCTATCCGGTTGTGTGCTCATATCCAGTTTTGGCTGCAGTGGAAAACTATTGGTGCGCATTTCATCTGTCATTTGTTCATCACGGTAATCCTTTTGGACGGACGGACGTTGTCGTTCTTTGATTTCTCTCGCCGAGGCCGCAGGCATGTTAACAGAGCGGGCGACGCACTAGTTTTGCAGCACAAAACCGGATTCGTGAATATATGACTCCGGATTGATCTGAATAAAATTCATAAACCTAATGCACGGTTAATGGAACCGTGATTGGCTTTTGCGGTTGGGATTTTAATGAATCTATAATTGATACTATGATGAATGCACGTGGGGTCTGATGGGATAATTTGCTCCAGATGCTTTCCAATATGTAATGTCATTGGTTTCGGTCGACCTATGTATTTATTTTAGGAATATTACAACGCTCTGATTCATGTCTATGGCTGCCACTCAGTCTCTCACTCACCGATATAAACAAAATTCTCGATAGGTTAGGGTTGAGCTCGCCCCAGAATAAACCACCGGTGCGGCGCGCCGCCGGTGGTTTATTCTGGGGCGGCGCGGCGGCGTGTTGAAATCATGCATAAATTCTGCGGTGATGCCTATTATTATTTCTAGGTTCCTCAACTGCTTTGTTTATGTCGGGGCAAATACATTCGCCAAGGAGAGATGCTGCAATCCAAGGCAGATAAGAGAAGACTTGTAAATAAATAATAATGACTATTTGAATGGGGAAAATGGCTACCAAATCACTAGCGTGTGGAAAGGGGGTGCTAGCAAATAGGGTGGTTTCCTATTATTTTTTTATTGCCTTAATCGAAAGATTATTACTCCTGGATTACGTATTTCACGCTTATAGATTTTTAAATTACGATATCTATTTTTCGCGATTAAATGAAAAGTGAAATTTTTCAAGCGCGCGAAAACGAGACAGCTAATTGTAAGTAAGAATGATGGGAAATCTCCGTGTGACGTCGTTCTGGTTCCCGCTGCCGCAAGTGAGGTGACCTTGGGGCGAGGCTTTGAGCGCTGATACGACGCAGGATGCTAGCAGGTAGCAGAGTACCCTGCTAGCTGGTAGTTTTTAGCTTAAATAAGGATTATTAATACCTTATCAAACGAAGAAAAATTTTCCGACCTTAGGCAGTTTTAATAGGTGATTATTAAGACATGTTTCCCTGAGCTCTGTGCCTCATGCATGCATTGGTAATCTCAGACGATGTAAAACTCCTATCTACTCGCATAGAAACTAGGTCCCTATGATGTCACGTGGAGTGGAATCGCATGGGCGCCAATCTGGCCTTTTTCAAATGAGGATAAAATTGACCATTACCATTCGTCTAAACCGGTATTTCTAAAACCAAATAATTTTTATATTATGAGTACACTAATGGTGGGTAACGAATCGCCATCAGTGCCTTTCGTTTACTTTAGTGAGGGAAACTACCCTATTAAAGTTTAGTGGAAGGGCGGCCAGAACTACGAAAGGCGACGAACCAACCAGGCTCTATGGCATCGCCCTGAAGGAGAGAGCTGAATGACTTTCAAAGCTGTTTCAGGGCCAAATACTTTGCGATTTTTTAAAACGAGAATTTACCACGGTTTTATCTTATCAATTTAATACTTTTTTACTATTAGCTACTTATGTATTTGTACTATCTCTCTTCATTGCTGTAATTTTTAATTTAAACTTATTATTTATTTCTATAAGACTTTTTATACAACTGAAAATTTTACTTTACCCTCACAAGCAGGCGGGGAGATGCCTATGTCTTCGTCTATGTAACCCTATCTCAGAAGGTTGGATCACCAGTAATTAAATCAACTGATGTCTCCGACTAAGATTTAATCACGTTGTTAATTACGTCTTAATTTTCTGCCTCGTGTCAGAAATGGCTTTGGAGATTAATCCTCCTCATGGTTGATTTCCTTGTTCACTAGGGTGAGGATGAGGACGAGGATGAGGAGTACGACACATCGCCAGCTACTGAGCTAGACGGATCTGGTGCGCTGCCGCCGACTTTCTTCGGTAGCGGAAACTCAGCCTTCGGTTCCGGAGAATCTTCGGCGCCTCTATCTCCATCTGCTGTGAGTGACTCCTTAGAAGATACTGCATTTGTTACCGAGAATTTGGCCTTCATCCATCCAGAATCGTTTTTTTTTTACTTTTCAGGGAGAAATTTACCAGAAACATCTATATACTGTTTTGTCTTCTTTCCCATCTTCACGGCCATCAAAACCTTCTATATCATCTGAAGGCCCTGCAACATTTTGTTTCAGGGAAAAGAGGAGTGGTTTTTGTGTCCGCTTTGCGTTGATACACTAGCATGCAGGAAAAAACGAAATTTTGTGTCCTAATGAAATTGCCATTTTTTAATAACCTTGGGATTCCCTCTCCCCGTATATTTCTTGAGCGGATTAAAACTTTTCGCATACGACGACACTTGTTATATTATCACATGCATGCACATAAGGTTTACATGGTTTTTGTCCCTGCTATTTTATGCTAACGTATTTAAATATATTCGTTATTTTGACCCTTAGATTAGCAATTCATTTTCACATAATGATCTGAAAATCGGCTTTAAAATATGTTTTGATATTTCCCCAGTTATCTTTTTTATTTAAAACCGTTTTCATTTTTCTATAAAAACAATTATGAACAGATAATTTTCGTTTTATTGGAGGAAATGTCAATTATGATTAGTTCAATTATTCCCTCAAATTCCCAGCATTTTCTGGATTTGTGATTTTTACGGTGTGTTTAGCTGTAATTTTTATTAATCAAGTTTCAATTGCTCCACATAAAAGCATATAATTAACATAAATACCTCAAATTGAAACAATTTACCACAATAGCAATTTGTCAGTTCATTTACTTCCGCCAAAACAGTTGAGTTTTCCTTTAATTCAATTTGCTTTTTAACTTCCTATGCAGTTGTTGTATTTCAGTTTTTCAATTTTCAATACTCTTCTATTGCAGTAATAATAGATCTGTTATCGGAATATTTTCTTATTCCCAATCAGGGCTTACTAAATTTTTATTCATGTAATTGTCTGCCTCATTGTCTGTTCACACTGTATCCAGGAATTTTTTCATTCAATAGAATGTCATAAATTTAAGGTTTCTTGGGTTGATAGCAACTACTTATGCCACTTATTTTTTAAGTAAAGTGAAAGTATTTTTGAAAGTAAAGGTTACGAGGAATATCAGTCATCATCAGGCGTAAGTTATTATCGCTTTATTAAAAAAATTAAATGTATAAGTAACAGTTATCCATCCAATATACATTAGAAACAAATAGAATACCACACAGTTAAAAGTGAGTCAGTAAATTTCGTTTTAAATTTTGGTTATTTATGTTTATGCATTTTAGAACAGCGGTTCATACTTTTCTTTGACGTATTTGAGAACTTCATTTCCCATTTAAGAGCCTGATATCATTTTACTGGTGAAAATTCTTTTTTATTCTGATGGAAACTGATTTCTATTAGTAGTCTTTCCCTCCGGCATAAACATCTTCATACTTATCAAATAAGCCGGGGATGTAAAATCCGGAAAAAGTTTATTTATTTTATAGATCCAAGTAGTAATAAAGCCCATTCTGCATTTTATTTGATTGAAAAGGAATGATTACAGGTACTATGCTTGTAAGCTTTATCCCATCCGTTGTAATTTAGACCACTTGAAAAGTCATACAAGGAGAAAAAAAGGAAATCCGTTGCTTGATTCATTTCGCAAAACGTAATATCTGTCATCTGAAATCCATTCCTACTGAAAATTCATGACGTGTGTTGGTTTATTTATTTTTACTGCGGCTTTTGTGTCATAGCGTCGCCTAGGGGTACTATGTTTTTCCCTACCGCGGTCCATCTCAAACGAGCAAATGAAAAAAATACCTATATACTTCTAGATCTCGTGAAAGATATATATTTAAATCTCGTGAAAGATATATGTATTTAAAAATAATCACATCGCAGCCAGTCGCCAGTCTCGTGTATGGCCTCTATTACCGCCTCCCTATCTATTCGTGCTGGAGAAATAAATGTGAATTTTATAATTAAAGGGAAATATCATGCCCCTGAATATCATGTGGAGCGGCTGCATATCGATTTAAATTAACGTATGTTCTCGATTTTAACACGAAAATCCGCAGAACTGCTGCGTTCCGTGGATTTGGTGGGATGAGTAACTCTTTTAAAAATTCGTGTTTTCAACCCTGTGAACCATGTTTTTGCGCTACAAACCTTGAATCAATTCGAAATCGCTAATGGTGTTGCATGTTAGCGGTGGATAAAGTTTAATTATATATTCTTTTTAATTAAATTAGGATGTTTGAAATTTTCTAGCTTCATATTCTGAATGGAAAAAAAAACAAAAATTTAATTTTTATCTTTCGCATCATAGAAGAATGGTCCTTTTTTTGCTGTACCTTTCCCTAGGATATAATTAGTGAAATGAAGTTTTTTTGCGTTATTCATATGATTTTCATCAAATTAATTTACTTTCACGAATATAAATAGCGCTATTCATCACTTAAAATACCTGCGGAGCTCCAATTCCCAAATTGAACTGATCATTTTCGTGTCTTAGATATCTAAGAGTTGTTTTTTTTCTTAGCCGCTGCTATGAATTTATTTGAGTATTTTCAAATCCAATCACGTTTTCTGTATCATACCTAAGAGGTCGTATTTATCTGGTAATATTATTGCCTACTCTACTTCGGTTTATCAAAGAAGTAAATCCGAGCGTAATCGTATTGTTTTTAATTCACTCCTTCCGAAAATTTCATAATTTATTCTTATCAGTTTGTCAATTCATTAAATGCTTTATAACAGATGTCAGTCTCTGTATAGTAGAATATTTAAAACACAAAAAATTTGTTTCATGCATGATTTCAAACGATTTTTCTGTGTGTTCGTAAACAGGTTAATTAGGTTTCAATTCAAAATAGTTTCTTATAGCTTCAAATATTTGTGGTGGAAAATATTCGAACAAACATCTCCAAATAAAGTTTTAAACTGCAGTCTTCGAAAATTTAGAAAACTTCTTTTCAGACCATACCGATGGCTAAGTTCTAACAACACGTATCACAAAAATAGCAGCTTTTCAGGATAGCAAAGGAAACGATTTTTATTTTTATTTCCACACTGATATCAAAAACCAAAAATTAATAACACTGAAAAAGAAGCATACATTTGCAAATTAAGTTGTTTTTTGCTTGAATTTTATTTTTTTACTGTCCTTACACTTTGTTCTCCTGTCCTGTTTGTACACCTCTCACTCGATCAATACAGCCTAGATGTTCTCCTGAAGTGTTCTTCCATCGAATTTTAACCCCTTGCATTGAAATGACTTAAGATACCTGTCTCAAACCATCCAAATTTTGAGATACGTGTAAGAACTTAGCCATCGATATGTTGAAAGTGTTTCGTTCTCAAAGAAATTATATCGAACAATTAAATAAATTTTTCGCTGTTATTACTAGTTTTAAATAGTAGTATCAATCGATAAATTTTTATTTTTATTTCCGTTTTATTTTTACAAATTCATTGTTGGATGAAAGAAACTGTCTACTTAGGCTTTTCGGCGAGTAAATCAAATGCAATCGAGCGCCCTAAAATCATTGATTTGAAAAGAATCCTTATTTCTATATCCTTTTCTAATATCGTCATCCCTATCTTGTAGCTCGTAGCGTTGAAAATCCATCATCTATGATTCGATGACCGCTCACTCGTTACAGTTTTGAGACGCACGTCCACATCTTCCCTTGTTTATTTTTTTCACCTGTTTGTTATCTCTGAGTAGTGCCCATGACACATTCGAGTTGTAGACTTCCTCTCTTTTGAATTTTCTTCAAAACGCCTTCCTCTCACTCGATCAATACAGCCTAGATGTTCTCCTGAAGTGTTCTTCCATCGAATTTTAACCCCTTGCATTGAAATGACGAGTCTATCTCGTCATCGCATTTTCATAATTTTAATACTATTTAGGGGGACAATATAAAAAACTTGCAATGTTATCAATGTTAAAACATCCATAATGTGCATGAAGAATTCATATTTCATGAAATATGATGCATAGGAAGGAATGAAATTATTTTGTACGAGTAGCGATAGCTGTTTTCACGATTTTAACTAATCACTTTTTATTTCACTCTTCTACGTTGATTTAAAATTACAAAATATCATTTTATTACCATTTTCATTACCTACCATTATCTACCATTCCATTTAAAAAGAAACACAGAAAATAAAAAAACTCAGAATAGGAGCACGATGTTCAGAAAATAAGCCAAAGTGGAAGGGATAAATGGAAGGACTTCTACTATTTCTATTTATATTATGTGAGAGATATAATTATGCCGATATTATTTCAACCTTTTATAGTTAACCCTAAACGGTTGTAAAGTCATTTACCTATAATAAAACCTTTTAAGATTGCTTTTTAATGTCATCTTAAAAGGCAAATCTGATATCTTACCAATGAAAAATACATTCTGAATTGACCTCAGAGACTACACCTGGATTTTCTTTCCCACAAATTGCGCCGTTACCGACGTGATATTTGGTTTTTAAAGGTATTTAATTTAACATGGCAATTTTTGAAATTGACTTGTTAGCAAACACTGAGGTAGCCTAAACTCGGAAGTTTCAAATGTGAATATGAGCCCCATAAAAAAGGAACGGACAGGACAAACCACAAAGAAGTAAAAAAAATAGAATGGGAAGAAATGGAGGACTGTAGGATACCGCTTTTACGTTTATCCAGTTTACCCGTCATCAAAAGACGACCAGTGGAAAAGGAGGTATACATCCTCGTGAGACGTTCAGCAATTGGTTTATCTAATATTGCTGTTGTTCCCCCATGGCTTGTACGAAATTTCCTTAATATACTGGGTGGAGATAAATTGTGTCACGAAATTATAACCTTGGAGAGCTGATGTAGGAGAAACCTTAATAACTAATGATGTTTAGGCCGAAAACGCACCATTCGTAAGCTACAAAAACTTTGAGGAGAGTGCTCCGATATGCCGCGAATTTTCAAGTTTCCCTGTTGCCGGTTGCTTAGGACAGCTCATAACTTCGAATTCTTTGCCTGCCGCAGATCGTGATGTTTCCAAGGCGTCCGACAACAGAGCAAATCCACCGCCAATCTGAACTCACGGCTCAAAGTTTTTGTAGTTTAAAAATGGTGCGATTTTGACCAAATTATCACTAGTATTGTTGGTTCCTACCGATATCAACTACCCAGGGTTGGTATTTCGGGAAAATTTCTCTCCAATCTGTATATTTGGCCTGTTGACGCTATAGCAGATTGATTCTTGTATCCGTATGCTTTGCCTGCCAGAGAACGCGATGTATCTAAGGCATCCGGCAACTGAGCAAACTCGTGGCCAGTCGGAGCGCTTGGTTTAAAGTTTTTATAGTTTAAAAATGGTGCGTTTTTGACCTAATTACTAAAAGTAATTTTGGTTTCTATAGACATCAGCTACCCAGGGTTGAAATTTCGTGGCACAAATTTTCTCCAACCTGTATATTTGGCATGTTTAAGCTATAGCAGATTGATTCGTGCATCCGTATGCTTTGCCTGCCTGAGAACGCGATGTATCTAAAGCATCCGGCAACTGAGCAAGCTCGTGGCCAATCGGAGCGCTTGGCTTAAAGTTTTTGTAGTTTAAAAATGGTGCGTATTTGATCTAAACATTTTAGGTAATTTTAGTTCTTTCTGGCATCAGCTACCCAGGGTTGAAATTTCGTGGCACAATTTTTCTCTAACCTGTATATTTGGCTTGCTGACGCCAGAACAATTTGATTCTTGAATAGTGAAAGAAAAACTTGACATTTTCCACGATTATAAAGTTTTATTCCGACCTAGCTCTCGATGTTACTGCATCATCTTCAAGGTACAAAATGTAAGGCACAAAAATTCCACTCCATCACGTTTGGTTTTTCTGATTTTATTCTTCTATCCTATGGTTGAGAGAACTTCAGTATTTTCATATTGCCGAATGATTCTTTTGTTATCCCTGTGTCTATCTTCAACTGAGTTCATTGATTTATTCATCTATTTATGGATAGGTTTAATGCTCATGTAGAGCCAGATTTACAATTTATCGGCGGTGCTAACTATAAGATTATACAGCTTTCAAATTTATCTTATGTTGTTAAGTTAAGTTAAGTTATTATCTTATCAAGTTGATGGTGGGTGAAATCATTTTGTGGAAATTATGGATGATAAAATAAAATAAAGCAACTCCTTACTTTCCACACTTATTAGGTGGAACACAGTAAGTATGGAAACACAATAAGTGTGGAAAGTACAAAGTGTCTTTATTTTATTCAAGTTTATCTGCTGTAGGCTGAAATCTATGGTGAACTTCTGTTTAAGACCAGACTTCAAGCTAAGCAGAACTTTCAGCCACCAACAGGTAAAATTGAAGACTGCAACATCTTATGGTTAGCGCTTAACAGACATCATAAAACCTGCCGTTAGCTTTAGAAGAATAAATTCAGTATTTTTCATAGTATTGAATGATTCCTTTGTTACCCTTACGTCCATTTTCAACGCACACCTTGTAATTCAACACTATGTTCTAATGGAGTTCAGACTCCTGGAACAATACATGTATTTATTTATGTTTCTCCCTGGGATTGCCCTACAAACCATAGGCCAGCGGTCGCAGCCTCGTCAACATCTCTCTGATGTACACGGACGCCGAGGCCAACTTCGCGACGCAGTCCCTGGCATCGTTCGCCGTACCATCCTTCGTCCGCCGCTGGACCCGACTGGGACTCCGGGCGCTCGGCTCCGAGGTGACCCTGTTCCTCAACTGCCGCCCTGTCGCCCGCACCACGGTCCGGCCCAGAGGGGATCTCGTCTTCGACTCGGCATCTACGCTCTACGTGGGACAAGCAGGACCGATCATTAAAGGATCGTTCGACGTGAGTGTTCAATCCAATTCCATTACTATGATACTTATAACGGCGGCTATGAGGACCCTGAGTATAAACAGTGGATTTTCGACGTTAACGTAAAGGTACGACTGCAATCGTGCAAAGAGTAGATGCGTTGTTAGGGTTGTTAGGGTAAAATATTGGTTCAAAGATCAAAATATATTTGTCTTCAAAGGCGTTGCTAGGGTATTATCGATCCAAACATAAACAGTTAAAAAAAAAAATATATATATATATATAAACAGTTGACGCGTAACTAAAACTAAGTTACGCCATAACGACCACTATGCCTCCTATTTCGTGTAACAAATGGCTTTTATTGCATATTATGCGTATTAATAAGAGATTGAGCGAAAAAATTTGCATTTTATAAACTAAATAGTTATAATGTAAATGCTATCTCGAATAGCTAATTTTATCTCGAGTAAATTAAACCAAAATCTCACTATTGGGATCCTTATGCTACTAATAAAGTAAGACGTACGCCCTATGCTAAGATCGAAGAATACTTCTGTTTTCATGTTCGAATATGTTGCTTGATTGTCTAAACTAAGTAGTGGTAGAGTTCCAGTAAATTAAATAATTACGTTTATAGCATAATAATTTGAGACCAAAAGATCATTAGCCTCTGTGCCGATAATTTGACTTTTCGGGACTTGATTTATTATGAATTTCATTTCAATCTTCTTATTTAATTTAAAAAATTCAAATAACTTGGAGCTATTGCTAACAAATGGCTGCATCCGTTCAAGTTACGCTTCATTAAATTCTTGATACCGGTTTAAAGAGCCGTTCCTTTCAAATTATCAATATGCCACGCCAAGTTACGTAAAGTTAAGTTGATGTAAAGAAGGTTGAACGGTAGCCCTACTGAAACCATTTTCATATAAAAGTGGGCTCATTCACATGCTTGATGTGAGTTCTGTGTCATTCATAGAGATCAATTTCAATCACCATTGCACAAATTCATTAATATGCGCTGGCAGCGGAGCTTCTATTAATTTTTTTTGAGGCACAGCTTGAATAATTGCATGGCTCAGAGCATAGATAAATTTGAAGTGCCTGGTGTTAAACAGCGTTCATGTTGATTCTCCTGCGGTAAGATCTCTGTTTCATACGATGCGTCGATTAAATATTTTTATGATTGCAGGTATTTTAAAACTGTTTGTAATTCCATTCATGAATCAAATTGTTTTCATTGTGCATGCTAAGATATTAGTATTTTTCATAATCCTTATGTGCAAAAACATAAGCACAACTTGGTACCTCTTGTCTCTTGCGTCTTCAGCGTTTTTACGATCAAAGGTAAGTTTATTTATATTGAGCGCTTTTTTTATGTTCAATACTTCGCATGAAAACGTGAAGAAGCAATGAAATATGGCAGTTTTTTTCGACAGGCGTCTATTTTCCTTGTCCGTTTCGGATTTTTCTCAAGTTTATGAATCCAGCACTGCTGATGGATCTGAAGGATGTGATAGAGAAGACGGTCTCTGGTGATAATTTTCGTTACGATGCACGTAGTATTTTTACGCCGATGGTTTTCCTCCGCTGAGATTACCACTTTAACTCTTCACAACGACCAGAGTTATGGTTTACGGAAGTATTTATGGGTTGCTATAAATTATTAATGGATTTTTTTACCTTGCGCGCTTTAAATGCGAACTTGGATTATATTTTGATTAATATATCAGTCACATATACTTTTAATAAAACCACAGGGACATTATGTTGCCCGTATTATATTCTCCGTGATAAAGCTCGTAGCGAATTACGAGGTGTCTTATAGAACCATGTGTAATGGATAAAACTGATAAACACCATGAAGAAACTCCATGATATTGAGTTCGTGATATAAATAAGGTACTGCTTCAAATACCTTTTCCACTCCAAACATACAACGCGGTAATTATTTGAGGGAATATTATGCTGTATTTTATCATTTTATGATTAAAGGTATTCCATCATTCATTTTGATTGAACCATCGTCATGAGTAGGACACTGAACTTTGTTAGGTCCACTAATATATTAATAAAACACTACCTGAGATGTAACTATGTTATGAAACCCGTGTCGTCCTTTTTTAAGTATTTTAGTATACCTAGCATAGTTTATTCTTTTATTTTCCATAATTGCAAAGTTTCAAACAATCAAGATTGAAGAAACCAGTTAGATTTTAGATATTTTTGAATCAAGATTTTTCTCTTGTACTTTTGAATGTGACTACGTTCACTGTATTGAAAATGAATAGAACTCTGTCCGTCGTAGGAGTAATCTCCGATGATTCTGGGAGTATTTCCATCGCCAATCATAGATGAGAAAATTCCAATTATGAAATCTTCAATTGCGACAACTCATCGGTGGGGGGCGTTTCTCATCACGTCCACGTCTCGGCTCTTTTTAGGTCCCGCAGCTGCCGCACCCGGCTTGAATTCCAAGTCGGACTTCAAGTTGGATGAATTAGCATTCACGGGTTATGGGGGTTACTCTGCCGGGTATGAGAACGATTGCAAAGAATTAAATATCTTTCCGAGAGATTCGGATTGGTGAAGCCGAAAAATATCCATTCCTCAGCAATTCAAATACTTTCTCTCGAATTCACTAGATGGTTCACGCTATCAGAGAAATTCCTCAATTAATTCCCTATAGTTCGTAGCTGATTTCAGAGGAAATTCAGGATTCCCCTAAAATTAAAATGAACGAAAGCTATCCTTTGTTCATGTCATGCAAGGTTCAACAACTTCAGAGTCAAACATTTTTGTGGAGGCAAATGTTTTAACCATAAATAATATATTACTGAGACAAGTCTAAAATGCATCAATTTGTTTTTTATTTAAGTTTTGTTTAATTTCTTTATTTTTTCGTTGTAAATTTTATGGCGAGAAGATTTAGTCTTTATATATTTTTATGCAATTGCGGCCACATAGATGATAGATTGTTGATTCTGCATGAAGTTATTTGATTAGTGTGGTTACCTAAGGAAATATATTTGTTTTCGTTAATAGTTTTCGCACTGTATATCTCACCAAATATAGTTTTATGTGAATCTGGAGGATTTGAATTGATAACAGGTAACAATGTACACTTTATTGTTCCACTCAAAGTACTCAATTTAAATACAATCATTTTCAAAGGGGAGTAAAATGAATGTTTAGAAACATCACTAAAGATTTATTAAGTTAATTGAGTCCGGGAAAGTGTATAGCCAATAGTATTTTTCCAGCAATAGTCCATTTTTGTAAATGAGTTCAAGTTCCCAATAAAAGCTGTGTAAAAGAATACAAAAGGCCATGGGTGAGTTTATTTTCGGATTAATGATGAATATGCTTTGAATCAATTGGCTTGAAAGTAACGGAATGAACATAAAGTTTTTCCAGAAACAAATGAGATGTGTAACTTTTGAAGCTGATACATTGAATCTAGCAGCAACTCAAGTTTATACATGAATGAATAAAATGCTAAAATTATTTTCCACCAATATGATGCTTTACTCACGATTTGTGGCAGTTTTGATCTAGAACTCAACGCTGATAGGAGCTTCCGAAACTTGGCCGGTGGATTTCATTTATTGACACACTTTTTGAGGCTTTTTTCTGTGATTAAATTAGGAAAAATATTTATTCGCCCGCATGGTTGACTTACTTCATACAATAACGGCTGTAAAATTGTTACAGAGTTTTCTGCGGTGATTTAATTGATGATGAAAAACAATTATCTATCTATAACGGTAGTGTTTATGAAGTACAGTATTCAGTACATGTACTAATGTAATTACTTGATCACTGTATATGGTTTATGTCGCATGCATCTTCGGCATAAATTTCGTAATGAGTCACTGTTTATGAGGTCTGTATTTGCATTAGATATTCTTGCACGTGTAAAGTCTTAAGGTCAAGTAAATAATCTGCTAGCCTTCCCTCTCGGGCCAACTTAGGATTCTTTTCACACTCCTGCTCCAGCGCGGGCATTATGTCCTCTAAATGTAAAACTAAGAGTCATTCAAAAGGGAGGGGCTCTAAGATAAGTAGGTCTAATTATCTTCCTTTCGTACGTTTTTCATCCCCAAATTGCATTTTACGTTTTGCTGGCACCAACCTTTAAGGACGCAAGATTTATCTCTTAATTAAACTGATTAGGACGCTTAATTTTCAAGCTGCGTTTGTAAGGATAAGTAGCACTAAACCTCATATCCATTCACCTGGTTCCACCTCCTTTTATGTTTTAGAATATGTTTCCGTCAGAGTGCTGCTTCCTAGTGAAGTTTTCCTTTTTTTGCGAATCAACAGACATAGCCACTTCATTTTAGCATAATCTTGCTCCAATTATTTTTTTCGTTTATTGCCGCACGCCCTACTTAAGGCCTCCAAGAAACTTTTTGAAGCCGTAGAGAAGACCTGCCGGCTAATTTCAGTCCACTAATTCTTACTGCTACCAGGGTGCTCGCTGGATTTTTACAGTTTAATACTAATTCTTTGACTAAGTAAAACGAAAAAAAATTAGGAGACTTTTATTGCGCTTTTTCGCAAGCTCCATGAATGTGGAATAAAGGTGACCCAGCGTGTACTGCAAGTCCCTTGTGGCATGATAAGGCGTTCTACCGCGCAGGTTTCTTTTCTCTTTTGTTTTTTTTTCGTCCTCGGATATACATTCCTTAGTCTCCTCACGTTCTCTTTCTTCCTTTCCCTTCCATCCTCATCTTCCACCCATCACCTCCTTTGTTGGTTGCCTAGCAACCCTTGTTAACGTCGGGGTAGGGACGTGGAAAAATCGTGTTGACATAATACGATGATCTTCGATCTCGAAAGCCTATCAATGGCTCTCATTCTTCGTCGGCGGAAGTAATTAATTTTCCTTAAAGAAAGAATCGGAGGCAGTGATGAAAGCGACTCATCAGCACTGATGCTTGGCGTATGCAAATTTTTTCATGCCCATTCCTATTTATTTTCCTTCTAAATGTTAGTTATGTACAAATTTCATGATTATGAACAATTTTAAATTGATCTTTTTATGTGTATGTGATTTTTGAATTTTGACATTCTATCAGGTATGTAATTGGAATACATTATGATTTTCCTTGCTCTTTAAGGCAATTATTTCTCTCATGCAAAAGAAATATGTTTTATCATTATGTTAACACTAACTTGCATCAACTCATTGTCATTGAAGAATTGAAAAATCCATTAGATGTGAGTTTTTTCATATAATTGAATTTTTAGAAATACGCCATAAACTTCTCTCGTTGATTATTTTGATATTGGTAACGCTAGTCGGTTGTTCAGAATAGATTCGATACGACGTGATTCAGTAAAGACATTTATTGATTCCATGATCGGATTTGATATTATTGTCAATTTTTACAATGTAAATAGCTTGATTAGAAAGGTAAAAGAGACGTTTCACTTAGCAAAAAAAGATTTCACTTAAATTCTGGAAAAATATAGACTTATATTTAATGGATAATAGGGATAGAATTATTGAAATATCTGAATTATCACTATGCTTTCAGTTGAAAGACAAAATAATGCATTTCTAGAGCCTACGCTGCTAGTAACCAACGATAAATAGCTTTAATGAATTAGGATGGCATACCTTAGGCAATCAATATTTTTAAAAATCAATGCGCGCATTAATTAGGCATGTATAACTAGTGGGCATAGTAGAGTAGAGCGGTTTTAGCGTATATTGCATCTTGTCTGTAATGATATCAATATTTTTTTCTATATTGTGATGCTGTACTTCTTTAATGAGGAACTACCTTTACTACCATACTTACGTGCCGATTAAGCTGGTTGCAATTTTATTTTTGAACAAATACCCCAGTTCCTTGATCTTTTTACATTTTATGGGTCAACTTTTGTAATATTTTGGGTTGAATCGTGCTTCGATCTTGCGGGTGACCCTTTTCTCCAAATCCTGAGTCTTCAATCCCATCATTGCAATGTCTTTTTTGTGTCCTTGGCACCACCTG
Organism: Ischnura elegans; assembly: GCF_921293095.1. Classification (NCBI taxonomy): domain Eukaryota; kingdom Metazoa; phylum Arthropoda; class Insecta; order Odonata; family Coenagrionidae; genus Ischnura; species Ischnura elegans. Next base: position 43,709,193 of record NC_060253.1, on the reverse strand, counting down.
GTTTTTTCTCACTCGAAAGTGATACCCTTTGACCAAAAAGTGGCAATTTAATCCGAAGATCTCGATCCTCCCCAGGCATTTTTATTTCCGAATCCATTTATTTTTCTATATTTCCTCATTTCCCCCTTTCATTCCCTCGATTCAACGTGTTCTCCATCCACACTCGTTCAATCTCGTACCGCCATCTTATTTTTTTTTCTTTTTCCTTCCCGGCATTCCATAACGCTTCCCAGAATCCTCTTTTTTTGCGGGCGACCGCCGAGCGCATGAGAAAAGGGTGTGGAAAGAGGAGGAGAGAAAGAAGAATTCCCGAAAGCACGACGCGGCAATCGTGAAGGCAGAGGAGAACGGAATGAGAAAGTTATTCTCTCGAGCCCTCGTCGGGAGGAGTGCGAACGGATGGGAAGGGAAGACGGAAGGTGTCGCTGGTGTTGAGGGGTGGCAGAGGAGAGGAGGGCGGACGCCGTCTGTGAGGGATGTATCTGTTGGAATTGAGAGGAGTTGAGGAGAGGGGTGCCTATCTGTGTGGGAAATTGGGGCAGGGCCCCGTGGAAATGGAAAGGGTTAACCGTGGAGAATTTGGGATCGCGTAAGAATTGCCAACTCTGGAATAGATGATTTCGTCCTTACGAAATAGTGCAAGTCCACCAGGGTAGTTTCCTTCATCAAAGAAAACGAAAGGCATTGATTGCGATTCGTTACCCACCATTAGTGTATTCATAATATACAAGTTATTTGGTTTTAGATATCCCGGTTTAGACGAATGGCAATGGTCAATTTTAACCGCATTTGAAAAAGGCTAGATTGGCGGCCATGCGATGCTACTCCACGGGACTTCACAGGGACCTAGTTTCTATACGAGTAGACAGGAGTTTTACATCGTCTGAAATTACCAATGCATGCATGAGGCACAGAGCTCAGGGAAACATCTCCTTATATTCATTTTAATACCTATTAAAACTGTGAAATTTTGAAAATCTGAAAGTGCCAAATGACATAAACAAATCAGATGCATATATAAGGGTGATAGAAAATTGGTTAAAGATTTTTAATTTCGTAATATTGGCATACTACAGCCATTTGATTCTCATGTATCCAATTTAAAACCTTTATTCCCATAAAATCAACAGATTTAGGCGTTACTTGGTGGAACGATGAGATATTCATGGTTAAATAAAAACACAGTACTAATCCACAACCTTATATTTTTGCAGTCTACTAGTTTCAACGTTTACAACGTCATTATCAAGACTAACTGACATCGTTAGCGTATATTGCCCACCATCTCCTTTTTCTAGCCTCCTGTTTATCTTGTTTCTCACCCTGTCCGTCAATTTGATCCTCTACATCCGTCATTAGCTCCCGGTCTCGTACGTATCAAACCTTTTCTAGCCAGCTAAATACCTATAATTTCTATTATAAATGAAATAAATATGTTATTTTTATCAAAATATTTGTAGATGTTTATAAAGATGCTCTAATTACCGAAGCAAAACCATTATTTGCGCGACGACAAATAAAATTTAAAAATTTTCAGAAAAAAATATGTAAAAATACATTATTTGATGATACAGTTGAAAGACTGTAGGACATTTCCCCAAAACTTTCACAATTTCAAAAAAAAATCACGATTTCCAAAAAAAAATTATGGAAAAGTGCTACAATCTTTTATTTATTTAAATATGTCTAACTTCCACCTATTGAAACCTGAATCTGTTGAACGTATACCTTTCTACTTCATGAGCTCCTGAAATCCTATTTGCCATCCAGTTTTATTGGATGAAGCGTGTACTCAAAAGAATTTTAATTCACATACAGGCATAAATTGTACCACCTCATTGTAGGTACTCATATTTTTTTTAGTTAAGAACTTATATGTAAGGGCACCTACGAAGTAGGTGCAGCTATCTATAGTTATCGGCCTGCGTCAAAGGTGAATTGTGGAGGAAACATTATTAACGATGCATACAGATTCTCGATGCAAGGAAAGTGCCGCAGGCATGAATATTGGTGGGTAATTGAAGTGGGTATTCAAGGCTCTGAATCTTTAATGAGTGTGATGTATGTTTCCGATATTAATACTCTGCCGGAACAAAGTTTGAGCTGTATGCATTTATCTATCCTTTGCTGTTCCATGTATCACGTGTCTACCGTAGTCAAAAGAAAAAAAGAGTTCCCAGTGAGACTATCGGCAGCTTTAAACTTCAAACTACTCTTTTAAACTAATTATCATTGGATAGTAATGCCCTCCTGGGGGGATATTAGTATATATTCATCCTTCTCTATTGGATAGAGCTAAGATCTCTTTCCTTTTGGTACTTCATTTAAACTTTTATCTTGATTGAAGAAGTTTATATTTTTTCAAATGAAATTAAATCGTGTTCTGTGTATTCTTATTACTTTATTACGTTAAGTGAACACAAGCAAAGACCTCACTTTTTAATTTATTCTCACTGCGTTTGTAGTGCAAAGTTTTACTTTGCTCAATTTCAATGATAATGGTAGTTGATACGTCAGTTCAATAGTAAAATTTTCCCGTTAAAATAATGGTATTTGAGTATAAAAAACGATAGAACATGAAAGAGTACAGAATTAAGTAATACATTAGTTTTCTATAAATATTCTTCCTGGCAGTTTTTTTTTGGCGAAGTCCAAGTTTCCTTTTGCTGCTCAACATAGAGGCACATGTTATTTCTTTTGGAAGACTTTCACTCTGTATTTTTTTACGTTTTTGGGCTTGATTTAAATTGAAGATTAAAGTTTTGCTCAAAATATCTGTGACGGAATGGGAAGTGCTGTAGGCTTTAATTCATAACCAAATGTTTTTACACAGATATATTCATTGAGTAAAATTTTAATTTTAACGGTACCATTCAAACATCGTTGTCATTTTGCCTGGGGTACATATTCGATTATGTTTCACTTCAAATATATTAATCACATGAACGAACTTTGTTGTGTAAGGTCGTGGAGTATTTGATTCGTCTGATACTATGTAACTTTGGTCGGAAAGAGGTAGTGAGAATGGACATTTATGTTAATATATTCGAGAATTCTTAGCCATTAGACATTCTAGCCGCTCTTAATGCTTGAGGCATGAATTTAATTAAATCATGTGATAAAAATTTGGTAATGCTATTATGAGATATATTGAAATTATACGTTTGTGTTTATTTTCCCTGTTTTTATAATCGGAAATTGAGTTAAAATGGATAAAGTATATAGTCTCTATTAGAAAAAATAATGCGGCCATTCTAAGGTGCATGTTGATTGTAATTGATGAAATCACGGGTTATTTTAAAGAAAATCTTTTTTTTATAATTTTCATGCATATTTATGTGTTTTAAGCTTATTTTTATCAATATCTGAAGATGAATCCCATATTAGTGTGGTAGCAGTCATAGTATTCATGCGTTTTTTGGGCGCTCATCCGCGGTACCAGACCTTTCCTACCCTCCAATTTGATATTACCTCAGCGATGTACAAGATTCAAATGATTGATATTGAATGGTGGTTGCATAGGCGCCGACTCCATGGGGCCTGAGGGGGCTCAAGCCCCCTCAATAATTCGTTTGGGGGGGCGGAGCCCCCCCAATAATTCAAGAAATTAATTAAGTTATGTAATGCTTTGTAAAATCACAAAAATATGTTGGTATTTTTTATTTTCCTTGTTTGACGATAGTTACCTTTTAAAATAAATTCAGTGATGATATAAAACAAATAATTATACGGTATTAAACAGGTTAACTGAAAAAAGTGGTGTGAATCGCGATAGTGTTTCGAGGCTGCGACACACTTTGAACTTTTCCCGATGCGTGAACCTTCGGGTACAAACTGGCGGGCCAAGAGGGATGTAAGCTGCCTCCTGGTTGATTTAAATGGAAGAATGACTAATTTCATAAAAATGGAAGAATGACATAAAAAAATGGGTCAGGCTTGTAGAGTTTCCCGAAGTGTCGAGTTATAGAGAGTCGAGTTTTCGGGGTTCTAATATGGATCATATGACCCCTCGAAAAGGCTTTTAAAAAACTTTTAAACTCACTATTTTTCATCTAAAATTTAGAAAATTTCCCGAGGCAAGACCCGCGGTATGGGCCCCCCCAATATTTTTTATAAGTCGGCGCCCCTGGGTGGTTGTAAGAGAAACTGGGTGATCACTACTGAATTTATGAATTGAGATATTTCCGCCGATTAAACTATATTTATGTCAACGAGGAAGTAGGAAAATTGGAAAAGAAAGATAATAAGAATGGATTTTGATTAAGAACTGTGCAGAAAACTTCCGTATCGGAGCCATTTATAAGCGTACATAAACGAGAACTATTATTCGATGGGACTCCAAGGATCATTTTGATTGAAAAAATACTTGGCACTCATGCATTTCATTTCCACGTATGCGTGAAGCGTATTGAGGTTTAGCGTATTACTGCAACGTTCCAAAGATTTTTATCATTACCCATAAATATTCCCTTGGTTAAAGGTCTTACAAATTACGGAATAATGCTTTATGAAGGCATAAGTAAACGTACCGCACTCACTTATGCCTCACTTATTTTATCTGATGATCCTCAGTTTTCCTGTTCCAGTTACACTTTTGATGTCTGCATTAAACTATTCGACGTACCCACCTGCCCCAGTTTACAATCTTGTTTTTGTCGTATTTTAAGTATTATTTTTTGGGAGGCCTAAAAACATGTTTTATCATAGAGTAACTATTTCCGTGAGTTTTATAATTTTGTTTGAAATAGGATTAAATTGCTCACATTATTAGCAGTGGAAATTAGGGCAATAATCTCTCGATGAAGATACTAAAGCTTACCCGATATGTTTGAGATGGCGCTACGGATGCTGGTGGATATTGTCTACATTGAATTGCAAATATTGATGTAGAGTACACAAATTAGCCTCTTTAAGTTTATGAAGAAATGATAAAATTTTATTCGCATATTTTTTCCAATAATTTTCTTCCTACGTAAGTGATTAATTTTAATTTATGCTGCAGTACATAATGTTTTTTATAAACTGTATTTGGCTATTTTATCTACGATCAAACAGCTTATGGATTCTGCAGTTTGCTTTATAAAGCATCACAGTTTGCTTATTACATCACGGGCCTTGTTTCATATCAATTTAATGCAAAAGAAGAGTCTATCACATTTATTCTATAAATAAAAAGCTATCACTTTAGAAGGTAACACGCAATGGAAAATGTTATACATAATAGCAATGAAATAAAATTCAAGTCAATTTTTCCAAAATTTTCAGCTTTTTGTCACATATGGAGAGGCTGTATTCTAAATTTATTCCTGTGATTTAAGAATATTATTTTAGAATTTAAGACGGTGTAGTGGATGTAAATATGTGAAATTTGACCATTCTCTATTTTTCACTCAAATCTATTTGAGATTTAATGTGAAAAATAGTTGAGTCGGACGAAAATGTTGGAGAACTCTTGAAAAAGTGAACGCAAATGCTTAAAATTTCATCTTGTATCATAAATTAATACACCTAAAAATGAGAAGGATTGGAAGTAATGATTTGTCGTTATTACTTTGAGAAAGTGGATGGTTAAAGGAGGCCTCTCATGTCTCAATTGGGTTACTCGTCGAGTGAAGGGCGTTGGATGATGACACCCCTTCCCTATGGATACTCAAGTCTAGAACCACCCGGAGACTTTCCCTCTATTCCCGCCCCCCTCCTACCTCCCTACCTTGCACAAACAGTCGGAATGGGAAGGCGCCCTCGCACACTATCCTCTTAACCCCTAAACCACTCGCAACTCGCCACGAAAGCCGACAAACATTGCCACCTTCTCCCCTTCACCTGAATCCGCCTTCTCCGCTCTTATGTTATTCTTCTTTCGAGGAGGTTCTTCTTCGTAAGTTTTCGTTCCATTTTTTCCTTTCTCATCTCAGTGCTCAATTTAGTCGAGTTTATTCTTCGATAGAATATTATTAACTTTCTTTAGTGATGAAGAGTAATAGGAATAAAAACTACGCTTTTTCTACGTGGTGATTTATTTTTTCCGACCATGGTTTCGTTACAGTGTAACATTTTCAGCCTAAAATTTTTCAGCGTCACATTTCCTTGCCTTGAAAGTTTAAAGAAACCATGGTCGAGCAAAATAAATTACCATGTGAAAGTTTTTATTCCTTAATCTCCTGCGATAAAGGACTTCCCCCAAGGCACGCCCGATACTATTACTTCTTATATTCCCCTGAAAGTGTTTTTTTTCTGAAAGTATAACGTGCTCGGGATTTAATATTTTGTGTTTGTTTTTTTGATTAAAACAATGTTTTAACGATGAATTACTAATATGAAGATTCATTTTAATGTATGTAATAATTTTAAATGTGAATACCTATTAAGTGAAATAAAGTCTTGGAGGAATTTTTGATGTACAAATATACTAGAGAGGACTCTCTAAGTTCACCAACTGTATCGAATATCTAAGTTCAAAGTGACGTAGGTTACACACACATTTGCGTGAAAATTATCTTGCATTTAATAAGAATATTATTGGGTCTCCTATTTCTTTCTCGTTTTGAATTCCATTTTACAATGAAACCTTATGTTTTGTTGAGGCAAAGGAAATATTCGATCCAGTCTAATTAGCAAGTAATTTTAGCTTCCCAAACATTGTGAATGAAAGTCGTACGAATTTTATCAAGGTGTGAAGGTCATACTCAAAAGCGATTCTGACTACTACGATGCCGTATCATTATGAGCATGCATGGCTTGTGACTCAGTGTTGTGTAACTTGTTGTTTGATGTCATAAAGCGGAATATGTGGACCATATGATTTGAAAAGACACTTCGCAGATTATAGACCATGATATTATTTTCCTCTCATTGCCTTCTGCTTTTCACGAAATCATGAGAAAATCACCAGTCAAGCCAGCATGAGGGAACAGTTAAATGAGGTAAAGCAGTAAAAAAAACATTCTCAATTCTTAAGGATTGATACTTAAATACAATATTTTGTATGTTTGTAAACGCACCTCATCAAGTGTTTGCAATTAAGCCGTAGTGACAGTCCGCACAATTCCACTTATCCGGCCGATTTAAAAATGTGTTGTAGACTTGATAAAGGCACAGTAGTGCTTAATCCGGAGAGGATTATAAAGTGGAGTTGAAAAAAGCCCAAGTAATTTCATTCCTGCCGCGTGAATGGCGGTAAAATTCATGTTATTTTCAATGAGAAATATTCCCCTTGACTGGGAATGGAACCAAAAATCGTTAGCTTTCCGATTCCTTGGTTCCCGTGATTACGCTCCCTAGCCAGGAAATTTTTTTCCCATGACAACTTATAAGTTGGCTACAACACGTAAGAGCTACAATCTTTGCAATAATTCCGCATTGGGTATTTAATTTACCTGTTGGTGGCTTACTTAAAATTATTTTTAGTCATGCTTGGCATCTTTTTTCGAATATTATTACCTAACTTAAATATATGAATAATTGACCTTTTAAATATTCTTAGGGTCTCTACCTCTTTTACGAATTTAATTCAAAAAAAGTTCTTCCCCTGTCCCTTTATTGAGAATGGTCTCCATTGATTATTTTCATTTTAGCAGAAATACCTATGATGTGGAAGGCCATGCATCCTGAACTCATGATTTGAAACTTCGCATTATGAGCTTCTATCATTTAAAGAAGAAACGCGTCATAATTGTCGTGCACTTCTATTCCCTCTGCTTTTCACTGCTTATTTCTTTAAATGATAGAGAAAATAGTGCGACAGTAGGAGTGGGAAAGTGGATGTAGCCACCCGGTGGAGAAAGAAACCCATTCTTTCTTCGTGGTAATTCATTCCTCCTTTCTTTTCTTAGAGCTCATTCCATTTTTTTCAACGTAATGGCGGAAATTGAGAAATATGCAGCACATGTTGATATTACCCGTGAAGTAGTCTCGCTGTTTTCACTCCTACATTTTTTTTGAAAAATTAATGTTGAACATCAAGTTGATTACATTACATCTCTTATACGAATTCTTTCATGGTTTTTCGTAAAAGTGTAGGTGAAAACGCATTATTTTGTTCGCTTTTCTAGTGTTGCATTGAAATGCCAATTAAAGTCCCAGTACTTTTTCTCTCTTAGTTTTGCGGCGTGCTCTTGCTCAATTGAACTCTTAGAAAATTAGGCGAGTAAAATAGTTAAATATTCATTAAAAATATGATCCCTTTATTAAAATGAAGAAATGTTTCCATTAACACTGGTCGTTTGGGAAGTATGCCTCCTCTTAGTATAAGGAGAGATGTGAACAGTTTCACATATTCAGGTCTTTCATGTCCTTCACCTTTAAGGATACAAATCATGCTTTATAACACCATCTGTATACACACACGTGGTTCTGTTGGTAAAGCGTCATAAGCTCATGTCTGAATTTTCTTTTTCATTACAAGTATGTCTCCTTGCTCATTGAAAATGTTAATGTAATCCTTCTGATGTATTATCTCTAAATTTTTGGTATTTATTTGTGCAATAAACAAAATAATTAAATTTACAGAGATACTTAAAACATTGACCTTAAAGTACCTTCGTTGGGTCAATACGCGTCTAGGTAAGATGAATATCATTCACGTACGGATTTTGTTAATGTAATATTCATCGCCTTTTCTTTCAATCTATGTGCTTCTCGTATCCTCCTGCAATGCATCAAAGATTACGTAAGATAAATCGGCTTGATATTTATTAATCTATTATTAAAAATTTCTCTTGACGAGACTCATGTCAATTTTGCCAATGTAAGTAGTATTCAGGGTATTGGGTTATGTGAAAACTGAAAATAGTAATACGATCATCTTTGGGTAACCTCAGTTTACCGATTGTCATATAACGGCATCAATCAATTACGTAGACATTAAATAATGTTTTCCCTTTAAACTTTGCCGAACGATTTCCGTGCGTAGTAATGTCCTCGTTTGCTCTAATCATGCACAGTCTCCATCAATACCTCAAGTGTCACTCTTTGGCGGTGTTATTCCGCTTCGTGAGCGACATTCAGCCTGGCAAAATCGATTCATTTCCTTCTCAGTGAATATTTCATCGCTCAGGTGAATATTCTCGGAGTATGATATTTTAATGTAAATTTGGCTTACTTAACGTGTCATAAATTGAAATTTAGGGCGATAATATCATATCATTCCCTCAGAAATAATCTTTTTTCCACGCCAAAGCGTATTTATTATACATGTTTCTTTTCTTGGTGTGGATGGCCGTTAGCCGGTATGATTAGCACTATTTTAGAAGTGAATTTGAATGATTCCTGGACTATAATTATTCCTTGTTTCTTATTCCTGTTTTCGTCTTATATTTATTATGAACCCTTTTACTAAATTAATCAAACTTGAAATCACGTTCACAAACATACAAACTGTCACGCGCGAATATAATTTCAATTTATCAAAATATTGACATTTTTACGAGGGTCTTCGTCCATGGTTAGCCTACAGCTCCAATTTCATTTCGCAAAAGAATGTTTGGAACGTGGACAACGTGCTCTTTGGATGGTTGGCATGCATTTCTTAGTGAATAATTCCTAAGATAACTCTACCTCATGAAATAGTAAGACTTTTTAAGCCTCAACATGCATGCACGATGATAGTGACATCATTGTTCTCTTTGCGGAAGAAATTCAAGTGCCATACTTTAGTAGAGGATGACATCCCATTCGCGCATTTGCGTTTAGAAGTTTCTCAGTAAGTTCAGCTAGGAAAGGCGTCGCGGAATAATCCAAGTAATCACCTACAGTCTGCCGTCGGATTGTTGTAGTGGCTAGAGGCTGACGAGATAGTGGTGTCAGCAGTGAGGATTCCACCCTGTGTTTTTAGGAGCGCCAGCCGCCGTGTAAAAAAAGTGTGCCAGAAGCTCTTAAGCGTAATGAGGTAATTTCTCAAAGACATATTCGCCTCCTTTTCTTTTTCCTCTCATTTCCCTTCTTCTATTAAGCCCCTCCACTCACTGTACGTCTTTTTTATTTAAATAGGTGGTCTACTTCTCCTCCTCTTAGTTTCCGCTTTGCTCTCGCTTACCCTTTTCTGCATTTCTTCTCGCAAGAAATTTCTTTACCCCTTAACCGAAGTAGCATCACTCCACCCAACCGGCAATTTTTCTTGAATTATTTACCTTCGAAAAACTAACTTATTATGTTATAATTATCGTAAGTTGATTTTTTTCCTTTTCTTGACCTATATGTTAAACGTTGATTAGTGAATCGTACCATAGGTCTACACTAGACTACACTGTATTCCGAGCATAGACTATAGTATAGGCTATACTAGGAGTACGAATAGTCTATACTATATTCAAAACCTATGCTCTGAGACACCGAAAACGTTTAGTATAGCCTAGTATATAGAACTAGTATTTATATTTAGTAAAGCCTAATGTATACTGGAGTATGCGATACAATATAGTATTTTCTAGTAAAAATATTAAATATAGTGTGGTCTTGTATAGTATTACATGCTATATACCGATTATAGACTATAGTATATACTATACTGATTACTATTGTAAAAAGTATAGTCTATGTTGTGTTCAAGACCTATACTCCTAGACACAAAACAAGGTTTGTAATTTTCAGTTAACGTGGGCCCTCACAACATTTTCTATGTAAAATATATTTTTCTATCTGTTTCTCTGACATTTGCTTTTCTCAGCCTTGGTGGTAGCGTGATGATGTCCTCGCCTAAACACCTGAAGGTCGCGGTTTCAAAATCAGTCTTTTCCTTCTCCCGGGGTATATATTTGTGCGATTAATGTGCAGGAACGAGGTAATTCTAAGAGAGGGACTGATATTATTAAATGCACACATAAAATATAGACTACATTGCTACTCTCATTTTATTAACCGATCACTGTTATAATTTCCAATCGTTCTTTCATGTTTTTAGCGCATTTTTTCATCATAATTATCTCCATATCGTACGAACATATCTCCATATTGACGGCATCATATGCTAAGGCTATCAACAGGGTGATGATGACTTTGGTGCTGTAACCGTAGTCTGAGATGTGGTGTTTTTCAAAGTAAAAACTCTACCATGGATCGTTTTCCTTATTGTGGATATCTTTTGTCTTCATAAATTAAAGGCCGATACGCTTTCATATCCAGACTTTATAATTATTATTATACCAATTTTTATTACCAATGCTATAGTAATATTTATTACTACCTATTTAAAAAAATGCTCAGTGTTTCCTCATTGGTCAATCGTTGAAATTGCTGATTCAGGTAATATTTTACTAGGTTTTTCTCTCTATACCGTGAATAGTTCAGTATAATAAGCGTTGGCTTTAAGAAATTCATACCCCAGGTATTAATATAAAAAAACCGACTGCTCAAGTTAGTGTGATGCCTCTTGTAAGATGCTTTCTTCCTATCTAGGAATTTTTCACAGGAACAAAAAACACTGTTGTTTTGATATTATAATTCACAGTAAATAAAAATAGCAGATTTAAAATTTGTAAACTTTAAATTTCCACACATTTATCCACTATTTCTGCATATTTTCCTCATCATCTCCCGGATGATGGCCTTATGAGGAAAGTATCCTGTTATTTGCTAAACATATCATTCATGTTGATTGAGTCAATTCTGATACGTTATGTTATCATTAATATTATTTAATATGAAATTTTCACTCACAAGTAAACTTTATGAGCTTCAGATAGTGTTAACTGTTAACGAGGGCATTCTCTTTGTACCTTCAAATTTCCTGAAATTAGGGCCAGTTTTAAACTAATCTTTGGCTGGGAATGAAAGTCGGCCGCTGTGGAGTTGGGCTGCCTCCTCTTGAGACCACCCTCCCTTTCTCTCAGAATTTTCCGCCAGGGAGCAAAAAAAAACTGAAAGTGGGAGTGCGTCTTTTGTTGCGACCTCTCAGTGGAATGTTTCTTCTTCCTGCCTGCGCTGGCTGCTCCTTCAACATCTCTTGCCCATCTCTAAGATCCTTTTCAGGGCGACACTCGCTTGTCCCTCCCCTCTCACTGTCTCCATCTCATTTCACAGTCTTCCATTGTCCTCCTTCGCTTTTCAGCATGTTTTTTCGTCACCTTGCAGTCTACTCTTTTATCTCCTGTCCTTCCTCGTTCTTCATTTCACCTTCCTTATCATTTGGTGCTTGAGGTTCTCCCGCACGTCAATTGCAGACGTTTTGGGTTTTGACAACAACGGCGCTTGAGAAAATATAACCGATTAACATTATTTAGAGGGTGCGTTCGCGAAATTTGAAACTGAATACTCAAATGCAGTGAATTGTTTTACTAGGATATCGACAAATACAGTGCTTGAAAATAGAGGAATTCTGAGAGGAGCCTATTTCTGTTATTTAGAGGGGGTGTTCATCAGATTTTAGACTGAATACTCAAATGAAGTAATAAAACTCAAAAACTCAAGTAAAGAAATAAAACTCAAAATTTGTGCCTGAAATATCTCTGAGGATAGAGTGAGTACCTCAATGTAGCAAGAAATTGCGTTTGTATATATTTCATAGTTTAAAAAAAACAAAAAAATCATTCAATTTCTTACAGATCGATGTGAAATTATTTTAAGCTCATGAATAAGCATAAGCAAAATTAGGGATGAAACATTTGAAAAATAAATAAAATAACATCTTCTCCAATACCTGAGGATAAATTGAAATAAATTTCGCAAAGTCGCACATTTTTCTAATTTTTATTTTCACCCCTTTCTAATGTCCATTTCATTTGACAGTCTCCCATTGTCCTCCTTCGCTTTTCAGAATGTTTTTTTCGACACCTTGTAGTCTATCCTTTTAACTCTCCTCTTTGCTCGTTCTTCATTTCACCTTCCTTATCATACCATGCTTGAAGTTCTTATGCATGTTAACCTTAGACAACCACAGTTCTTTAAAAAAATAAGGAATCTAAAAGGAGCCGATTATTATCATTATTTAGAGGATGTGCTCATCAGCAAAAATTTATACTGAATACTCAAATGCACTGAAACTTGTGAATAAAATATTTCATAATCAAGGGGATATTATCTGATAGTGGCATGAAAATTCGCGTTTGTAGCTCGCTCGTTATTAAAAAGGTACAGAAAATCATTCCATTTCTCACGGACCGGTTTCAAATTATTTAAGCTCAGTTGTAAGCCTAAATTAGGCATGAGGCATTTAAAAACTAAAAAAAATCTGTCAAATACTGGACGATTAACTGCTAGAAATATTCGCAAAATCATTGTTACTTGCTGTTTTTATTTTCTCCCCTCATTAAGTCCATCTCATTTCACTGAGACATATAGTTCTCCATCGCTTTCCATCACGTTTTCCTCCCTCACCATGCAGCGTATCCTTTTTTCTCCTCTATTACTTCATATATTCCTTCCCCACAGCTACATACTTTCGTTTTTTTTACTCGTAAAATCCAGAATTTTGAAAGTGACTACCGCAACGCTCAAAGATGATAGGGATTTAAATGATATTGCTAGGTATTAATCTGATATATTATTTTTCTGTGAGATGCTATTGAAAATACTATACAATCTCTGTAATCCGGGCTTGCTATAATCCGACATATCCGGCACGCTGGGATGGCTGCAAATCTTAAATTCAAGTGGTCATAAGTTGACTGCGACGGGAAATGAAATAGGCTGAAGAGCTATTTTTATTGGCTCACATTGTCTTGCTTGACAAATAAGAAGCAAAAGTAGGTGAATTGGGGATATTTTTGGACAGAACGCATGTATTAACGTCACAGAAGTCAACTTTTAATGGACTGAGAAAGAGTATTGATCTTTGTAGCCCAAACTTACTAAACCGATTTTGGTAGTAGATGTATCCTAGTCAATTGGTGATTTAAACAATGAAGTACTCACTTCATAATTTAAATTTCATCTAATATCGTCAAAAATTTCATCTAATATCGTATTAACGTAAGTAATTGATATAGTATTGGATTGGTGCACTATTTCCGTATTTTTCAGCCGTTTGGTTGGGAAATCTGATAATTTATATATTTAGAAGCCAATTATATGAGTGATTTGGGCTTCACTACCAAAATATCATCCTAATGATGAGAAGAAATTGACGATGAATACTTTTTTAAACTGTAGCAAAATATTATGCCGATGAATTTGGAATTTATTTTAACTTTTAATCCTGTTAAAAATTCCATTTTGTGCATTAAAAACGTCTATTCACCTAGCATATGTCCTCTTCAATTCTTATTCCCATCATTTCAAATGGATTTTATCCTGAGTCGTGCTTCCGAATTTTCGCCTCACGCAATGTTCTCATTTATAACGCCATTTTTTTCAGCTATGGCACGCAAGCAAAAACGACTCTCTTCATCGGTGCGCTCAGGGTGAAAAATTTACAAAATACGTAACCCTAATGGGATACTTGTGGCCAATATTTTCGTTTTAGCTATCTTTCAAATATTTATCTACGCATAAATACTGGCGGAATACTGGAGATAAATGAAGTACGTATAATTATTTCTGAAATTACATAAAGATTTAGCGTCTTCCATGGCCGTTTTTGTGAGTATATTCAGTAAATGGTTGAGAAATTAGTCTTACTTGTTATAATGAAGGTAGCAGATTCATTACTCATCGGAACTCTCTCTATTACTTCTTCTCATAGATTGAGTAGAAAAAGTTTTAACTAATTAGAGTGGTCTTAGTTAATGCAAAGTGAAATAAATTATCTTGAAATGATTTGTGAAATTTTATGTCTTTGCACTTTTTTTGTTAAAAAGAGGCGCGTCAATTCTATTAGAAATGATGCCTTTGAAGAGCTGCGAGTATTAATAACCTAATGGTTCTCCTTTTGAATTTCGTTCAAAAGGCAACCGAAATTGGTAACTGGGAGGAGGTTATTTGCTGAGTAAAAGTACTTTTTTGATCCGACTAAGGATATTATTTATTGTGATGTCATAACGTGACCTTTGCATTTTTTTAAAAAGAGGATGAAATGCTATTGCTTTCTGCACTCCTCTTAAAATGTAAACTTTCTGACAATCCTTTTCTACTTCTAATAAGGGGAATATAACTGGCCTTTTCGGTAGTGTTTCACGCATTTTAGCTCTTATATATTATGATAGAAGAATAAGCCGAATGCCTTGCAAGTATTCTGTAACTTGGTTGGGTGGAGTGATGACGACAAAGAAAACAAATCATCAAGTCAATAATATTTTTATATTTTCCAAGACAAAAAGGCCGTCTTTTCCGAAGAAAGTGAATTTGAAATTAGTACACAAGGTGACCTTAGCGCACCACGGGGGATTGGCTTAGTGTGGTGCTTAGAGTGCCTTTATGCCATTTTCTTATGACGCAAATTACTTCATCTGCTGGTGGCCTCTTCCAAATACCATTTCACAAGTTACTAGTATTAAAAGTCTTTTAATTATTCCATAATATTTCATTAAAAATGGCCTACGAGGCTACCGACCGAAATAGTTGGTAGCATTAAGTTTTCAGCTCTTTCATACGGCTTAAAACTCCGTGATCAGTTTATCTTGGATTTGAAAGAATTGTATTCATCTTTATTTTGGAAAAACAGATCCGAAAGCGCACTCGTCGTCTTGGAGAAAGTAGTTGCATTGCTACCCATTGTACGAGTATAATAAGAAAAGCTATTGTTGTTATCTGCCAACTGAGTTCTATGCTTTAACTATCTTGGCATGCATATGGCAAGTAAAACATGAAACTAAATGACTCCACGATATTTTGAATCATAGTGTAATGTGTTGGTGCGGTCAGAGGTCATATTCATACCCTTTTTATTCTTATCATTACAATTCAGAATGGAAGATGTCCTAAGAGGAAAGTTGAAATGTATTAGAATCAGTAGATATCTTATAATAAAGTAAGATATAAATCTTCTTTAAGGTGTTTTGCAGGGTGTCAGTTATGCATAAAAATCTAAAGTTGTAATGAATTCCTTTGAAGAGATACAAATAATAACGACCTCGTGATTTTCCCGTAGGACTACATCTATAGGTCTATCGGGGTTACTATCCGGAAGAAAAGTTTACGTCAACTTTCAGTGCTCTTTTTTCACCTGACTTAAGATGGCTTCGTCCTTTAATTGTTGGCTCAAACCTCGATA
This sequence comes from Ischnura elegans, assembly GCF_921293095.1. Lineage (NCBI taxonomy): Eukaryota > Metazoa > Arthropoda > Insecta > Odonata > Coenagrionidae > Ischnura > Ischnura elegans. The sequence continues at coordinate 43,693,112 of NC_060253.1, read as the reverse complement.
GTCATCATTTGGAAAAAAATTGAGTGGCAAAAGCTTCACAGCTTTTTTTCACAGTCTTCTCAGAAGAAGGAAGTTGCCTTCCTACCCTGTCCTAAGAGTCTGAGGAGAGGGAATGGGGTAGCATTTTTAGCCTCCCTTGTTTGTCTCTTACGGCCACGCCTTCAACCCTTTTTCCCGTGAGACTTCCGCGAGTCTTTTGCCGTGAGGACCCGGAAACTAGTTGAGGGATGTTTTTTTTTCTCTCAGGAGAAGCGGCGCACAATGTTTTTGGAGGGCAAAGCCTTCAAGGAAGAAAGAATTTTTGCGCCGCTCTCGATTCTGCTGTCTTTCTCTCCCTCCTCAGGAAGAAGGAGAATTCTTTCGGTATGAGAGAGGGAAGGAGGAAGAAAATGTTTGGTCTACATTGCAATTTGATCCGTGATTGCGGAGAGATCTTAATTAAACTCTCCTTTTGGGGCCCACCATTGCACCGGGAGACCGAAGGGAAAGACCTAGGGAAGGATGTGGGAAATGAGGGAAGTTTTCCACAGAGGGTTACTTTTTCATTTCTTTTTTTCCGTATTCCCCCCTCCTCTTCCTCTCGTCTTTCTTCCGCCAAAAGAAAAAAGAAAGTTGAGATCGGAGCTTGTTGGTTGGATGGATAGAGAGAAAAAAAACAGGGTTTTCGTGTCAGACGGTACATTTTTGGAGCGGAATTTCGCGACGGAAAGTTTTTCGGCATCCGAGGCATTGCCTGTAAATCGAAAAATCATATCGGTTTATTGGATTAGTTTTCCCCTCGAAGGGTTTTCCATGTGTGTTTGTGTGTGTGCTGCCAGATCGGTGATCGCTTGTGATTTGATCGCCAGATCACTCAATCCTTGATTTTCTATGTCTTGCTCGGATCAAATTTAAAAGAATTTCAAAATGAAAAACTGTCTTATTTGCTTACGAGATATACCCAGAAGTCTTTTTTTGGTAATGTTGCTGTTTTAATCTCAACTGTTGCTTGCTTCCGAACAGCCGGCTAAACTATTGACTAATACATTTTTGTAATTGATAAGCCCTAGAATAATCAAGGACACAATTCATTGCTATTCGGGTAAGATTTAGGTAGAGAAAAACTATAAATTAAAATTTTTCCTACCAAAACAATTTTTCAATGTTTTTTTGACATTTGTGAAGGTATTTTAAATGAAAAACGATCTGCAAGGAATTAGGTTGGCGTGGTGGCTACCAAACTTTTGGTATCGGGTTCGAATCCCGGCGGTGGTGGACATTTTTCAGAGATTGCTTGACCTTGATTTATTATGAAAGGGCACTCCAAGTACAGCGCTTCGTCCGTCGGATGGGACGTTAAGCATATGTAAACTTGACGCCTTTCGGTAAAAGTATTCTAATTCTGATACCGTGTTTCCCTCTACGCTTCCTTGGCGCAAAATGACCTCAGCTGTCGATTTCTGCCACTGAATTTCACATTATGCTATGTTCGGAAAAGTCAGACACGTGTATGTTTGTATTGAATCAGATGAAAGCATGATTATCAAGTCATTAAGCAAGTTTTATAATGATTTTCTGTAATTTCTTTAACTTTTCTCAAATTTCTGTAATTTATTCATTTTGTTTTTAGTATTAAATCGTGAAATTAAATAGAATGACTATGGAATAACAACTCGGCAGGTTGCAAGCAGGCATCCATTCTATTGATTGAGGTAAATGCAGCTTTAGAATTGAGAGTAGGTTTGCCGCCTTTTTAATTAAAGCATTTCATTTTGGAAATTGGTATCTCCGATTCATGCAAATAAGACAATTACTTATTTTTCATATGTATTTATATCAATAATTGAGCTTTCTTAGAAAAAACAATTATCTCGTATGCTTGAGTATTTCCTTTTTATATGTTGATTGTCGTTCTTTATTTTTCCAACTTGCCAAGCTGACAAGACGACAATGGATCAACTGTAGGTTTTACCTCATTCTCCCTTAAAAAATCAAGCTAACAACATTTCCGTTGCGTTTCTATTTTTAGATTTATTCTTCTGGCTGAGCGTACTAGTTGGACAAGTAACAACGCAAGGAAATTTATAGCAGTGTTTTTGTCCATTATTTCCTATTGAGTCGTAAATTGAAACTTGCGGGGCTTAATGTCGCGTAGAATTGAGACAGCTGCGTTGGTATTCACGAAAAAACGATATCAAGGAGTAAATGGAAAAGACATAGAGGATAATTCCCACTCCCTCATTCTGTGTTTCAACCTGAAAATTGGTTTGAGTGGGTGAATAGAGCTCAACTCAGACATGAATTTCACCCTATTCAAAAACGTTGGAGACCTGGGTCTTTTGCCTGGGTCATTTCGCACTTCGAGGGTTTTATTTTGGGGTTTAGAATGGCTTCACCTGGGTTTTTAACCAGAATCCTTTGACCTGTAAAGAAATGCTTTCCCAGCAGACCACATCACTCACAACAATGTCATATTCACCGTTTTCGCGCAGTAGTTTTATTTAGCGCTTATTAAACTGAATATCGTCATTTACCGGGAGATTTCTGGCATTGGTTGATTTAGTGCGATTCACGTTTGTCATTATAATTGCTTCCTTTTACGACCGCTCCTTACATTTTGCCTGTTCGGATCCGTTGCGCTGCGTTAAATTCCACAACGTGTATGAAAAAATCATCATCAAAGTTCATAAAGGATAATTGTTATCACTGTCAACCACATAGTGAATTCCCTTTTCAGGATAACGCCTCATCATAATTGCAAATTTGTGACTGTCAATATTGCCCGTCGAAGAGTTTGAGCATGTAAGCATTATTTCTTGCGTCAAAAGCCGCAACTTCACATATCCAACTAAAATTGATTCTTATCATGAGATTCGATGTGATTCCCACGTAGTATTTCACCTCCTTTCATAAAATTTGTGATTTACATCAAAATATTCTGAAATGCAGTTCATTTAATTGCCACATCTAGTCTAATTTCCTTATATTTCATATGACACGGTGAAAATACCTGAATCTACATAATACCCCGCAAGCCGCCTAAAAGGCGTGTGGCAGGGAGTGTTAGGACACCAGCCGTTTACAAATAAAAAGGAAGTGCTCTAAGGAAATCACGGCTAGCATTTATTGAAATCCTTTATGGCTCTGGGGAAAAACGAATTCCCATATCCATCAAATATCGTGTTTTGGAATTTATTGAGGAATTACATGCGAAGGAATATCGCATAATGGCTTGCATGGGATCTGTAGAAAGTCCTCTTAGATAAATACCCGAAAATCAACTCTCATTTTGTCCATACCAATAATAATTGTCCATGGTTTCGTAAGTTCACCAGTGTGAATATCGGGTCCTTAAAAAATGAGTCTTTTCATTGGCGTTAACTACTTCATTATGCCTACCACTAGCTGCTGAGGTTTTAAAATAAATACCTCAAAAACAGTGGCATAAATTTTCTCGGTTCATGCCTTGTTTTTTTAATTTTTCATTTGATGAGAGTAATTTGTGTACCATACCGTGCGCACGATGCTTGAGAAAGTTAAATTTAGTTTTTCGAATTGTTTATTTAGGCGCTTTTTCCATGAATTCATCTAGCATTCCTTACGTGCCAGTCCCAATCCCATCATATTGAAGTCCACCTAATAAATCAGCCTATTCTTGACTGTAATGCAGCCAGAGTTATTTGAGATACTAAATTGAGTACATGTGAAGAAAGTAGTATTCAGTTATTAAGACGTTAATATTCCAATACCTTGATTTCAACGGTGATATTTAAAGGATCTGTACTGAAAACGTCATATGTCAATATTTTTTATAAGAAAAACCATTTATAGTTCAGGATTTTACAGTATTCAGTTTTTATAAAGATCAAATTTATTGTGTACTTCCTAATTTTTATTTATCCACCCTTTCTGTGAGCCAACAATAAGAACTAAATTCAGCAAGCATAGACGACCATTTTTATGAGAAGCAAATTTTTCTTCAAAAGTATAGCGTATTGGATAAAAAATAAAGGCAGTTGATTTCACCTCTTAATTTCACCATAAAAATTCGAAAAAAAAACAATTATTATCTTATTAAGTCCATTTTCCATAGGAGATTGAGGACCGAAATAGATTTTTGCCTATGAATAAATTACTAGGAGCAATATTGCGTTAAATATATCATATAAGGTGAAAATACCTGTAGGCCTATGTTATTGGCAAAAATAAACTGCGAAATAAGTTAGCGTGACCTGAGAGCTTATGTGCCTTTTTTTTACCTTTTATGAGCGTTTAAGGGAGTTTATTAGCGTATTTTCGCAGCGATTTGGTCTTCTAATGGACCATCTCATCCAAACTGCTCTCGTAAGAACGACTTGAAATGATTCTCATGAGACAGTGTTACGGCGCAAACTCCACTACATCGGTGCAAACCCTGAAACTCAAGGCAATAAGAAATTTCTCCGATGGGATGGATTTTTTACGCGGAAAAATCAGGGTAACTACAGCCTAGATGACTAGTTCTGCTATTTTTGGGTGATAATAACGAAGAAATAGCGATAAATCGTAAAACTGCCTACTGTTGGTCTCTTATAAACATTTTAATGTCTCCTATATTAAAAAGGTGATTAGGATTACGCTGTACAATTCTGCTCTATTCATGCTCAACCTGCGAGCGCGCATCGAAGTTTTTATGGCTACACTTGTTATTCATTAGAGAACTTAAGGTTAAGGAACATATGAGTTAAATCGTTTCTGAATACATGTTTTTGTTACTATATCCAAGCAGCCTTTATTAATGTTCTCTTTAAAATTAAATTTCTCTTTAAAATGGAAGTTTAGCTGCGATCAGAATTTTCTCATCCTTGAATTTAAGTTATTTCTTTCATGTCTACTTAGCGTCTTCAATACCAATTTGCCATGGTTTTATTCGATGACTATCATTATTTCTTAATACCCTAACTGTGACTTACTAAATGTGAGTCTGTTAAGCTGTTTTGAGTATTAAAATTCAGCGATGGGGGTCAACCAGTTAGATTTAAAATGTTTTCTCACCTCATTAATTTTCTATCTCAGCCATCTCGCACACGATATCTCTAGGTTTAAAGCATTGCTAAAAAAGAAAAAATATCTTTTATTACAATCTATTATTTTTGTATTTTAACTGGCTGTAAATACCCTTCAAACCTACTGCGTTTCTCTACATTCTGTTGCCATAATTTGTGGTTTTAGCGGCGCCATTGATCAGGTTTTTTTGTTTGCTATTTTAAGTAAATATGTTATCCACTTTTCGTTTCCAGGTTGCTATCTTGAGTGTCGCCATCTGCATTGTTACCTCTCTACATTCATTAAGAAAATGAATCGTGTTTTCTCCGCTACCCTCATCTTCCAACGTCGATATTCCGCACGTGTATGCAAAAGCTTCTGAGTACTCCACTACTTCTGCAAACGGATTTTTTCTCTTTTTGTCCACCCTTGATCTCTTGAGAGTTGATATTCCCTTTCGATGAAATTTGCGTGTTTAGCTTGAGGCAGATTGAATTAACAAATCGACTATTCTTTTTCTTAATGCTATCCATTCAAGTTCTTGGAAAACAAAGGGCAGATACAAAGATTTTGCAGGGCTTTTTGTTCCAGCTCGCTTTTTTTAATTTGTCATAACTACGGCGTTTTAAGGAGAAATGGAATGAGCGGAGCGTACCCGTATACTTCTTTGAGTTGTAATCTACTTAACCTCAGCGACTTAATTGGTTTGGAAGATATCTTCTCTTGAGTCCTTATTTGTGTCATACCACAGATTCACGTCATCTTTAATTCATCTGCAAATGCTTTTCTTACGTCTAAGATAGATTCTCATGTCTTAGATATAGATTAACAGTTCTTTATATATTATTATTTATTAAATTATTAAATTTATTATTATTCGCGAAAAAGTTGCTTGGAACCTTAATTCCCCTTTCCCTTCGGCAATAGAAAACTAATAACAACTTGAATTGAATAGCATACTTTGAATTTGTTATTCATGTGGATATTATATTTAGCTGGAAGCGCGCGAAGAAAGCGTCTTGTGACAAAGATTATATTTTATTTCCAAAATAATACAATAATTACGAAAAACGAGGTCAGCTGTTCAATTGTTAATAGGATTTCATGTACATTACTGTTCCTAATTAACTAAGAACACAAGTCAAATCTTTCCTCTTTTTTAACTTCATGGAAATCTTACCAAATGTATAATAAAACTCCATTCAGAGAACTTCTACAAATTAAATGATACTCTGATTGCACAGACTCTTCTGCATTAAATTTAATCCGGTATTAAATGAAATATTAAGTCCTCAAGCTTTCCAGCGGCTTTATTATTCTCTCTATTTGAGGCTTTTTGCGATTAAAGCAGATTTTTAATATTCTTTTTGCACACGCGGTCCGACTCGTAATTTCTGCTGAAATTCATTAATTCCACTTCATGACCTCGAAATCCGTGAATAAGGTCCCTTTATGAAACAGAGACGGTAATTTTATTCGGTGATTTCTACGAGAAGATTCATCCTCAGAATTTGTTTTCAGTCGTCACGAGCACTTGTTCAACTCTTGTATTCCTCTTTATGAGAGTAGCTCGAGTTCATGGAAAAAATAATCGTGTAGTTAAAAAACAAAGGAAAAGCGTGCCACTGTGTAATCAGCCCATGTTGCAGAGCGTGAATGGAGAAATATTTTTTTAGTTTTTCTCTATAGGAAATATTTTTTTCGCCGGTTTCAAATTGAACCCATTTCCGCCCAGAAAACTTTTTGCCGGCGATTTTGAAGATACACAGATATTTCGCTGCTAAAGTACTCTTTATTTATTCTTTTAAACCCTTTGAGTGCTAACAGGTATTATGCTAAAAGTGCGGAGGCGTTTTTGCTGATTTTGCAGTAGGTTAGGAAAATAAATTAGGTCTCAAAACAACTGAAGGTGTATATTCAAAAACTTAAGGAAATCTTTATTATATGTGGTTTCACCTTTTAATGTACAGTGTGTCCCAAAAAGAATGACCCGATTTTAAATAAGATTTTTGTTAGGAAGAAGGGCTTAACATAAACATATTGTATACTAAATTACTTACAAAAGACAAAGGTTTATAAAAAACCACCATGATTGTTCAATATGCCCTCCATTGGCTGCGCGGACGACATCTAGCCGATAGCTGAATTCATCCCAAACTGAGTGTAAGGTGTCTTCTGTCACTGAAGCTACAGCAGCTGATATTCATATTTTTTATTCATCAATGTTACGAGGTCAGGGAGGAACAATTAACACGCTGTTTAACATTCCCAAAAAGGAAAAAATCGCATGGTGTTATGTCAGGGGACCTAGGAGGCCAAGAGTGTAAAGCCTGTTCTCGCGGTCCTGTACGTCATCTTCAGCGAGACTGACTGCACCTTATTGTTAGACCTAATTGTTAGATCAATGGTCTAAGGGTTGCACGCTCCACATCAGCGCTCGAAGTGACATTCAGCGGATTTTTCTAAAACTCTTAACAATGTCGATCACATCTGGCGCTGTTTCGCTTGCCTAGTGACATTTGTTTCAATATTATTACAAGTTAAAATCGGGTCATTCTGTTTGGGACACACTGTATTATTTGACTAAGGATTAATATTTTGGTGGTGCAAATAGTTTTCTCAACCCATGACCGTATGTTGAATCAAAACACCTTGTAAATCTCACATGAATGATTTTAATATTTCATCATCACTGGTCAACAATCCTAGGAGTGGTGTGACGCAGCTCTCCACTCAATTCTCCTATCAGCTAATCTTTTCTCACCTACGTCTTTCTTCTCTTTCACATCCTTATCTACTTGTTCCATATATTTTGTTCCAGGTCTTTCTTTTCCGTTCTTGCCTTCCACTTGTCCCTCGACGATTGTGTTCATCAGGCCATCATGTGTCAAGATGTGGCCTATAAGGTTGTTCCGTCTTCTTATTAAGGTTTTCATGACTCTTCTTTTCTCTCCTACTCTTCGTAGGACCTCCTCGTTAGTCACAGTTTATTTGCTCTGCAACATCGTCAAAAGAAAATACAGGATGGTCTTTTTTACAGTCACTGAGTCAGAAGGGGTGTTAGACTGGCCAAGTTGGGGAGGTTAAGAAGGAGAGTAGGGTGGTCCTAAGGGGAACACGTAGTAGACGTCTAATTCCATCCCATAAAAGGCTGATTTCTGTTGCCACTTCTGTCGTATTTTAACTGCTTTCCCTCGCGCACTCCTTCTGCCACAAGTCTTTATCACCTCACTCAACCATCAGAGCTTTTCCATCTCCGCCCCTGCCTCCACAAAACTACCCACAATTCCCTACCCACCTTCCCGCCATTTTCGCCCGCGTATTCTCAAGGAGGTGGGAATATCTGGAGGCGCTGTTTCCGAGTTTTTACCAAGGGGACTGAGTAAAGGAGGCCAAATTATATCCCTTAGAGGGCTGTTTTCTATTACCACTTCGAACGCATTTTAATTAAAAAATATCCGCAGCGCGGTTATGAGTCCAATGTGATACACTTTTCCCAATTCTTTGTAGTATAACGCTTGCGATTGCGAGGAGTAGCATTGAAAATCAATGAATTTGATATTTCACATCATCATGTGTATAAATGTCGGCTAATACCTCTATATATACTTCATTTCTCCGTGAAACTCGGATCAGTTTGTCCATCAGCGACGTGAGTGGCGACTTTTGGAAATCCATTTAAATGCGTAACACTTTATGAGGCCGACCTGAGGATCCTCTTTCATAATATTCGTGGGTGGTCCCTAAGTAATTCAAAGTTACAAAATGGGGGAAAACAACGTAACAAAATAGGAGGTGGGGGATAAAGGTTGACCTGGACGACCGTGGAGGGATGTAGGAGATTCCAGTGGGATTATTTACCAGATCCAAAAATAATCTAATCAATTTAGATACAATTAGGTCGACTAAACTTTAAGCAGCATATTAGTGTCAATGTGAAAACAAAAGAGTGCGCAGTTTTTCATCAAGAGCCTCATTTGTCTATTGCGGCAGGGTGAAGTGACACGGCTACTGTAAGCGGAAATGGGTTAACCCACTTTTTTCCTATATTTTTTCTATTTTAGTAGGAAGTAGATAAGATTTTCAGATGTGTCTTAAGCTGGATAAAATTCCAGGCTGAGATGTGTAAATCACATGAACGAGTGGGAGGAAGTGTCGTTGGGTGCGGGAAATACCTCCAAGTGCCGCGCCTTTCCTCACGGCTTCCATGAGTTGAATGGCTGTACTTGTTCCGTAGCTTGCGGAGACGATTCTTTTCAACAGCGCGGCGTTGAGTCTCGTACGCTTTTTTTATACTTCTCATTCTCCCACAGCATCATCCCTCTTCAATGGGTGGATTCTTCAATGGGAGAAAATTCATGATCCGCGTCAATTATGCTAATCCTCATCATCAGTCAAAAAACTGAAGCGAATATTGCAGTGGAGGATTCTTTTAACGGCTATTTAATTTGTTTTCACGCAATGCTCGTTTAGGTAGGGTTAAAAAAAGTAGCTACATCCGCCGCTTACGGTTCTGAACTGAATTTAAACGATCTGAATTTAGCGAGGACAGTGACTGTAATTAGGGCTTTTGACCCAAGTGTACACGCCTGATGATGGAATTTATCAATTTAATAACGTTCACTTGCTATTCCAAATTCAACTAATCCAGACGCGATATAGTGGGAGCTATTCTTATTGAAATAAAAGGCAAATGCACTCTTCAACATTTATTTAATGTGTACAACGTGTTTCGGCTCACTGAGCTATTGTCTTGTACCAGATGATGGCATTGTGAGCAAGAACGCGTCCCGTCGTACGCATTTAATAATTGTGAAAAAGCGCAAATATCTTTTATTTCAAAATGCTATGTCATTTGATTGCAAACACTATTGCAAATACTGACTGAATGGGATGGAGTGCTCTGCATTCATCGTCGGACTTCTTTGAAAACAAATTAAAATGTGCTCCAAGTGGCATCATAAAACAATATTCTACGGAACCGACTCAGGCCCTCCCTCTGCATCCCACTATATCCAAATATTGATATTATGGAGCTTTCCATTGTGATTTCCTGTCACCTACCTCTCCATATTTACGCATTTCTTCTCTTCATATCCATAATTACTTATCCTACGTAGCAACTCTTACTGAGTGGTATTTTTCCTTCCTTCCAGTGTATATATTCTGTGACGATCGTCTTCATCACGCTATTTGACTCATTATATGGCACATTTTGTTGCCCCATTTTCGTTTTAGGGGTTTTAGATTACTTTTATTTTCGACCACTCTTTTTATCACTTACTTATGGCTTTCTCTGTCAAATCACTTTATAGTCTTCACTCCAAAGAAGTAGGTACCACATTTCAAACGCTTCCACTTTTGACATCTTTGTTGCTGTCAGCTTACTTGCCTGCGATACCCTGGGATAAAGAGACATGCTCCTTGCGTAGCATTTGATGAACCGTCTCCTTACTTCAATGCCTGCATTCTCGGCTGCAAGTAGATTGTTATCCAGAAGAGTCACAGATGCTGCACTAAAAATCTCCTTCACTGAGTATTATTACGCTCTGCTCTCTCCTATTTCCTTAAAAATTCATTTCCCACTAAAAGAAAGAGTTGGTGCATCGTCTTTCTGAAAATCGAGGAAGCGGAAGTAAGAAACGTTCCTTTTCCGTGTTTCTTTTTTATAATTGATAGCGTCAATTAGGCAGAAATCACGTTTCTTGAATCCGTATGAGATGTCATTCAGGTCATAAAACGATTTAATTCTCTTTTCTGAGAGAAATGTTTTAGATTCAGAGCAATTTTGAAATATTCATTTTCAGGACGTACTCGACGGAGATTAATTTTTGCGCGCTCGTGTTTACTTCAAAACTGGGTTAATTTTAGTTCATTTAACGTTAGTAATCTATAAAATCATAACGTTTTTTACTTTTTGTAAAATATTACTCTGGAAATTGTTTTTTGTACGGATATCCTAAAAACTTTTGGCATTACTTGTTAGTCTACATTAGGCAAAGATTTCATTTAGTATTTTATTGGTTTTGTTGATTAAATCCTATTATAAATAAAAATTAGTGATAACGTAAGGCTACTTGCATTTTATCTCCGTGATATTTTTAGCAATTACTATTAAGTTGTCGTTTTATGCACTTTTTTTGGGAACTATCTATTTGAAAAACTTATTTTTAATTAAATTATTTCATATTGTAGTAAAAGCATCCAGTTACTTTCTTTTCGATAAAAAGAGGAGTGAACTTAGATGAAAGCATTCGTAATATTTTGAGCAATATTTTTTTTTGCGCCTGGAGCTGTAACTTTATTGTTAAATCTGCTAATATTTTCTAGTTTTCTACGCAATTTAACGATTAAACCTCCTATCCTTAATGTACCAAGTGGAGCAATATGCATACCCATATTGTAAGTTGTCTGTCCGTTCATTTATGCTAAATTTAGCTGACTTCCTCTGTGGTAGGATTTTTCATCCAACGGGGTTTTATTCTCCAGCTTCTCTCAGCGGCATGATTCATAGCGATTTTTTATCCGACGGATAATAATTTCTTCGCGTTAAGGTTATTAATTTTTTAAACGAAAACGTCCAATTCCATACCCGAGGCAAAAAGGTAAAAAAAATTATAAAATTGTCGACTCGTCAAATGAAATTTACAGCTCACATTCCTGAATCGAAGCTTAATTGCGACCATTCAGCCAGGAAGCCATCGCAAGAGCGTAGGGTGGGGTGGAAATCATGGGAACTCTATTTTAGGTTCGCCCGGTGACTGCGTACGTACTAGCAATATATATATTCCCCTCCCGGCCAATGGAACTGCACGAGAAGGACCGGGTGAATGATGGCCATTGTGAATCTGGGTGGAAGTGAGAGATTTTCCGAAGGGGACCGCTCGTTCCTCTCTTGTTTTCTGGCCAATGCCGCTCGCCAGAGAGGATGATGATAACTGGGGCAACTATTGCGGAACGTTCTACTCTCCTCTCCTTTACATTCTCTTCCATGGACACTTGTTGTTTTTCCTCTATGTTCGAGGCGTAAGCAAGGTTTGTCATTTCAAATATTTTTCTCGTCTTTGATGGCTAGAATCCAAACGTAATAATAAACGTAACGTAACGTTGAAAAATAAAATTTCTCATGGTCAATTCTCACTCAGTGATCCATCCCAGGGATAGTTAGGGTATATGAGGGTAGCGATTATCCCAAACTAAACCAAAATGGTGTTAATTTGATAAAATATGGCGTATAAGATGAAGGTGGTTACCATGTATATACTAACGAGACTAGGTTTCACGGTAGCATGCTTTGTGAAGGTGATAAGAATCTTTGTATCAAACCTGCTTTATTTTCTAGTTTTCTCTTCTTCCTTTGATACATTCAAAGAATGATTGCAGATGGATTAAAGACGTTTTTTTGTCCTCAGAATTTATGTTTTGTGAATATTTATTCTTGCTGTTGATATTTGTCTCCACTCCATAGAATTAGACGATGAATGGTGTGGCAAAATTATGCTCCTTCACCAGAAGGTATGAAGAGACTCGGAGTACCCACGTCTTGTTAGCCTCTCATATTTCATGACAATTATCCCGTTCCAAGGGCGGGTTCCAAATAACATCACTGCTAATTACAGAGTGCATGATTCGGGTAGGTACTGGTAGTTGGTGCAGTTGGGGCACATTTCTCGTTCCATAATTACTGTATTCCGTGACCTTTGTTTACCTTCAATTATTGCAAACTCTGAACTCTGTACACTGTCCTCATACCGCTAAGTATCGGATGGATATACCTACTTTCTTTGACGAAAAAATGTCTTGGTTAAATTGAATTTTTCGTAAACGAATTTTGGACATGAAAGTCTTCTTTATAATTTGATTGTCTCTTAAGTATTGCTTTACCATTAATTCCTATATTTATGATATTTATATCACTCTCCCTTTGTGAAAAAGCAGAGAAAAAGTTTTGATATAAAAATGCTATCTGAGATTGCAATATTAGTTTATAGTTTTATAACTTTCTTATAAGCTTAAATATAAAAAGGAAAACGTTATAAAAACTCATAATAGGAAGGTTTATTTCAGATTATGCCATTGGTTATTAAGGAAAGGTATCCATTTTTACTTTCCTTCCGGTAATATGCTCAATTTTTCTTTTCAAGTCTAGTAGACACTATGAATTCTTCACTTATTTATTATTTATTGATTTTAACGTTATCTATATTTGAGAGGCTATCCACACAATGTTTGCATGGTTTTTTTCCTTGGAGGATATTATTCATATAAACAAAGGCTTGTTGTCATAGTAACGCCATAAGTTTGCGATTTCTTGCTTTACCTATCGATACGCATTCATAGGAATATCGGAGCATAGAAACTGTCTGTGAGATATGGTTTTGAAAAAGTTATTCTATCATGGCGCTCTAAATGGAGCGAACAAACATCATAAAACAAACCAGGCTCCGACGCGAGAAGGCGGAGTCATATCCTGTGATTTTAACTTCCAGCGATAAAACCATGAACACAATTTTTTGGGCGCCTAGATTCGATGATAGCATTCCATGAATTTCCGATCATTTAAAACGGCAGATTCTTGGTGTAACTTAACGTGAGCAAAATATAGCTCAAGTTAAAATAATCGGCATCGAATTGAAATATAGTGCCTCTGGGGTGGGTTGTACGTATAGTTGAATTTCTCATCGGTCGAATGTATGCTTAGCGAAGTGGTATCTAATATATGCAGAGGATAACTTCATTTCACCATTATCTTCTGTGAAAAATGCATGTCTCGGCGCAATTAACAATTCATCATGCTTTTAACGACACTCTTCATGAAGCATATAATTAATCAAAGGAAATTTCCGGAAGATGCGTAGCGAGGTAAAGCACTTCAGTGACATTATTCCTGGCTTCATCTCACCATACTTGAATTAATTTTGTGCCTTTAAGGTAGCTATTTTCTACTAATTATGACGCAACAACTTCCTATTATGGGTAATCTCTTATGATGAATTTCAGTTTATCCGTCATTTGTTTTTCCAGTGTTGTATTTTATTAATGTTCTCAATGTTCTCTGCATTCATCGTATTCTATGACGTCAGTCGAATATTCTTTCAATTCGTACACTTTATTTTGGCTTCAACGCTGGGATCTCCATTGAAAAGGATTTTTAGGCGTTCCAATTACATTTGATCAATTGTAAGCGTGGAAGAATAGTTTCAGGAATAGACCTCGGGCCATAACTTTACACGGCGCGACTTCCGCAAGAGGTTCTGTAGCGTTGTCTAAAAAAATCGTTCCAACTGCGGTAGCTGTACTAACGCTGGTCTCCGGTGACACAAATCCGTTTCCATCTATATAGAAACATTGCTTTCCAGCACGTATACTGAAACATTGTCCCTGTTCTACTGCTTAGTCTACGCAAGTGACTTATAAATGTTATTCAATACCGAATAAACAATCGTGACTAAAAATTATGACTATAATAGTGTTATTTTTCGATGTGGAGTCGAAATGAGCTATTGAAGCATGTATTTTTCGCTCTAAAGCATGTGTCAAAATTCTTAATCGTATCGCCTGCGTTCGATTATTTGTAATTTGCTTCATATACTGAGTTCACTTTACATTTTAAATGGCTTCTGGGGTCTCTTCACTACGCATGGCACCTTTAATCTCACTAAAAGTGCCGTGAGAAACAAATGAATAGCGTATAGCTTAACTGGCGAGAAATATTGCTTATTTTGTCAATCCTTGGGTATATTTATTTAAATTTCTATTAACGGTAACTACCATGGAACCAGTTGAATGAAATTGGTTGATTAAGAGGGAGAACGCTGAATAGAGTTAGGTCATAAAATTTTCAGGAATGAATAATGATAAAAAGTGCTATTGATTAATTTCGAACATAGACCGGCCATGATTATGATTAAGGGATGGAGTATTGATATTTTAATTCCATATCTCATAGGCAGAAGTATGAGTGAAGTTCAAGCATTGCTAGTGGGAAAATTTCAAGAAACATGGAACATGAGTGAAAACCTATTGAAGTGAAGGTGACATAGTTATCCTATCCACTAATATTTAACGTGATAAATAAAAATGAAAACTGTAAGCCTTGAACTTCTGAAATTTGTTTTTATAGATTTAAAAATTAACTTTGCACAAACGTTAACTAAATTTTTCATGTTTCATGTTAAATTATCCATATAGGCCTACGTTTAAAGCTCTAAAACTGGGCTCATCCTCAGGGTTGCTTAATGTCGTTTCATTTGTGTATGGTTGCTAAGTCTCATCACTACAATATATTTAGTTTAATAAACTATTAAAAATAGTTAAAAATTATGATGCTAGTTTCTTTATCGCAACTGTATGTATTTTACAAAATAATCAATTTCCTTGTGTGACTTTTTGTAAAATTATGTTCTTTAACTGGAGCAACGAGGAAATTTGGGCAAGTGCATCATGATTGACTAGCCCTACCGCACCCAAATACATCTTGCGTACTATCAAACAATCTCTTGTCCTTATTTGTCCTTTCTTTTGCTATTCCATTCTCACCTCGGCCTAGTCTCCCACCCACGCTAAATCTCTTTAAGTGACACCTTTACTTGTTCCACCCATGAGTGAGTAAACTTTCAACATTTTATTTTATTTAGATGTGAGCGTATTACACTCGTAGGTAAATTAATAACTTTATCCTTTGAAAATGCTGATAAACCACTTTAATTTGAATTTTTTTTTCCAAAGTACAAATGCGTTGACGGGTGATAAAAATAATTGCGCGAATAATATTTTGCGTCTCCATTTTGAAACGCAGAATATTTTCCTGCTTATAATTTTCACTCCCTTTCATTCTATCAAAAATCCTATTCTTTCCCTTCCTCTCCCTCATTTACCTAACACACAACCCTCCAACATTGTTTTCAAAATTCCCTCTCCAGTAAGTACACCCTCCATCCATGCCTTTTCTCACCCACCGCCTCTTATCACCCACCATGTCCAGCACTGCGTCGTTCCTCATCCTCCCCGACCACTTCCATTCTTATCCACACCTACATTTAGAATTCCTCCAGTCTCCTCTAGTCCTTCCCAAGTGTCCACGTTTCGGCACCGTGAAGAGTTACTGCTACACTTCAGGTCAGTCTCTTCACTATACTTTTCTTTAAATTTTTACATAACGATCCTCTCATAAGCTCCTTCCAGTTTAATTCACAGTATCCGGTGATATCTGGTGGAAGTGTTTTATATCCATGAGAATAAACTAAAATGGTTACCTTCCACACAATTTTATTTACTAAAGTACCGACCCGGTTTTGACACGAAGTGTCATTATCAAGGTACCAATTTGGCTTTCCAAGTTCTTTATATACCGTCCAGCAAGAGAAAGGTGGGGTGGAAAGGATAGCAAGGGAGGGGGGGAGACAGTTTGACTAAAAATATGCGTGATTGGGAAGGTCTTTGAAGGAGATGAGGGACCAGGGATTACGTAAAGACAGTGAATCGGGGAGGTAGGAAGAGAAGTCGTAGCAACCAGGAGAAGAGCGGGTGTTGGTGAAGGTCAGAAACGAAAAACATCTATATATTCACAGAGCGGGCAGGAATGTTCAGGGTTAAAAGAGGCGATTGGGTAGAGTACACTTCATCGTTACAAAGATTATGCGGGCTGTTAACAATTTCAAATTTCTCGTAAAAGTCCAGCTTTTGCCCTTTCTCTATGCAATGTAAAATATCAAAATCAAAGTTAATAAAATGTTTATAATAGTTCAAATATTTAGCAAAACATGATTTTTCGTCATTATTGATAAAACTGTTCCTGTGTTCAATCACTCGATCTTTAAAATCTACTACTTAAACGAAAACTACGAAACTACGTAAACTCGATCACTGGTTAATACATCCACTCCATCCAGTTCCTGAATGCCTCCTTTGCTAATAAAATTTTCTTCATGATGACGATAGGAAAATAAAATTTATTCTCCTATTTGTTACTTTTTTATCAAATTCATTTTACGACCTATCAAGCTTTCTCTCGGACAAGAAGGGATAAGTAGGTCCCCTCTGTGTGCCCTACCGCATACAAATACATCCTGCGTCTTTTTATGTCATCCCTTGTCCTTCGCTGTCCTTTCCTTTGCCATTCTCATCCCTGCCAACCCTCCCACCTTCACTGAATCTCTTCAAGTGATCCCTTTACTTCCTCCACCCACGAGTGTTTCCCCCTGGGGCGTTCACCTGGGCAACCGGCCACACTCTCGCCCCCTTGATTAATGCCACATCAAATAGAAAACCCGCACAACATCGGTTTCCTGACTGCTTGATGCTTTCCACTATACCCTAGACGGTGGCCCGTCCATCAACTCAGATTTTTCGTAAAAGGGTATTTTCTTCATGCCGCTATTATTTTACCTCAAGATTCGGGATCTCATCTATCTATTGCAACGCTACGCACAATGTATAGTTGCTAGCTCATCGTATCCGTGTTGACCTTAGAAGATATTTTTTTTTAGTAGCCTTGTTCCTTTTATCACATGTCTATGATCCAGGATATTGGATCTGCAAAAAAGGTCGCTGGCATGTATTAAAGCAAGAACGGAGATTTTTATGAGGTTTCTTTTTAATTATAATGAAAATATTGTCTTTAATATTGAGGATACCTATCTCAGGTTCTAAGGAAATTTACTTTCTGTACAACTGTTAAGAAAGCTATAAACTGACTTTTTTTACTAGTGGGGAGTGAGAATGGCAGTGATATTCCAGGGAAGTATAGGCACATGCTACTTCTTGGCATTCAATTCATATTTATCATGAGACGAATGGGAAGTAACGTGTTGCTGTATAAAAGCAACTTCTATAGAGTTATAAAAACTACTGAAGCATACCATTAAGTATAGATACTTGTATTTTTCCGCGTTCATAATAAGCCATGTAGATTTTTTACCTTGGTTTAACAAATAAATATAAATATACATTATGTGTAAAAAGTAAACCTGTGGCATTTTCTTGGCATTATCTAGACATCTAACTAGCTATCAGTCTAAGTAATATCTGCTTTAGGTATCCAGCGCATATTGAGAAGTGAGGCTTTTGGGCCTATCTAAAAATATTCATTTGTTCCCGCTTCTAGAGATATTAGATCTCTCGCGGCTATCATAGACGTCTCTACCTGCATACATTTCGGTACATTACATTTAAATTATTGGTTGCCTTCGGGCATCATGCGTAGAGACCAATATGTAGAGCGTACTGAATTCTCATTTCGTGGAGACGTGAATGGAAATCTATTCGTCACCACCTCAGCTAGTACTTATTTCCATATTCAATCATCGCCCCACTTTTCCTCTGCTCAAATTGCTTCAGGTGACAGTAGAGGGAGTATTAAACCACGCCTTTACGTGGTATTCCTACCACAATTTCCTACTTTACATAAAATACGCTTTCAAATGACTACTGACTGTAGAAAGCTACATTTCTCTTCCAAGATTTAATACAGCGAGTGCATTTGACGTAGGTCGACTTCAAATACCACATTGGCACTCCAAAATTTCATCAGATCCGTGTCATTATTACATTTCATATTAAGTGCGTGCTTGTGGATGAGTTTTTGGTTAGTAAGACGGTAGAGATATGAATTTAAATATTCATCTTGATCTCACTATTACTTCACTAGTCGGGTAGATGATTTGTATTTTCAGAGCATCTTTGCGTGAAATATGAAACTCAGCTTGCTATGATATATCCAAATCATTAATATTATTTTATTTCCTTTAAACTTATCCTTGCAATTATTTTGACAGCTCGTTAACGCATTTGCACTATGGCAAAATTTTTAAATCAAAACGAAATATCAGCAATTGTAAAGGAATAAGTTACTCATATAATTTTGAGGGAAATATTTTCAATGTAAAACAAAAAGTAAAACAGTAAATATCAAGTATATTCCACCGTCTCAAAAAAACCATTCCTGCTTATGAGTTTGTTTTACGGAAATAACATTTGAATACCAAGAGACTCGAGTTTCTTGGAAAATAGTTGCTTAGAGCATTGGTCGTTTCTCCGCAGTTTCACCGAATTATACTGAAGCGATGACTTAAACAAGAAGAGTACTTTCAAAATTTTATTATCTCTCTGAGAGAGATTATTTAACTCATGAGTAAATGAATAACGTTTTCCTTTTATAAATGCTGATAAACCACTCTGATTTAAAAATTTTGCCAACGTGCAAATGCGTAAACGAGTTGTGAAAATAATTGCAAGGATAAGTTTTCTTGCGTTGCCATCATGAAACAAGGAGAACCTTTTTCCTGCTCAAGATTTGCAAGACCGTTCGCTCGATACCGTGAAAAAAACGCGCTTTCTTCAATCGTACATTTCATCCCCCAATTGTGCATTCCCTGAATCCAAGTTGTTTTCTTATTTTCCTTTCCTCCCGTCAATCCCTTTGCTCGACGAATCTGTTTTCTTTCCATTTCGACTGATAGAATTCTTAGAATTTTATCTCCTTCCTGCCATTTCTTATTCCATATTGCGAAAGAAAGTGAAAGAACTCATTGCTTTGATTAAAATTACCGTTTTCCTATCTATAGATGCCAAGGGTTTCAAGGCAATGTTATTATTGGTATTACTAACTAGGAAAAGGAATCTGTTACTAGCTGGGTCGTGGGGTCCTGGTCTATAACTATTGAGTACAGACCCAGTTATAGTTGGGTAGATGCCTTTTATTTTCAGTGCCTCTGTCCTGGATTCGTACCTGTTATATGCACGGGAAGTATGTTATCGGATGTTTCTTGTAAGTTTAAAATAGCTATGTGTCTACTTTTCCGTTCATTCTCGATTATTTATCGCCAGCGCGCTTATTTTTTTAATGCTGCAGGTTTAAATTTTGAATAAGGATTAATTATAAATAAGTTGTCCTTACCCTCCCTAAAAAAGTTAATTTTCTGATTATTTGAGTGAAGTTACCGACACTTGAACTTTGAAGTAGGCCAGAAATGTAGCACGTTTGAGAAACTGAAGGAAGCTTGTTTGTGTAATTTTCTTTCATTTATATTTTAGGCTTTCCCTAGAGTATTGCTAGGACTTGGATGATTTTCTCAATTTTTATTTTCCCGTAACTATCTAATTTATTTGGGATTTACAAGCTCTCTGTACGTAAATGCATTGTTTCAATGCCAGTCCATCTGTCATCTACGGTGTCGAAGGCATTGATGAAATGCGTTGGCCTCGGTGGCGGTGGTGATAAGTCTACTTGGTGTTATATCGCCGGTCTCAGGTTCGAGGCTAATATGGATAGGTTTCCCCAATCGGAGGCATGGATGTGTTAGATCGCCCATTGTTAATTGTTGTTAAAATCTCCGATGTGAAGTCCTTCTAGAGCTCTTTTCGGGTGTAAATAAGATTAATTAAAATAATACAAATTACAATTTTGTTGGATGTAATCGACGGTAAGAATTCTGATATCTAAGTTTTATGACAAATTTTAGTTCAATGAACAGCATAGTAGTCTATAGTTATTCTTCCCAGTTTTTTGTTCCAAAAATCTTAATATCGTGCTTGTAGCTCCTTCTATTAAATATCGAAGCCAACTAAATGTTTCTTCTACTCTCCAAAACAGGAAATTGGCACAAGTGATTTCTGTTTTCCTCTACCAATTTCCTGTCTCAACGATCTATATTGACGTAATCTCTCAGCGGGAGATTTCTCGTTTGGTGCTAATTGGTCTAAGCTTTTTTCGGGTAGAACCAATCGCGAAAGTCTTTGAATGGCTAATTCGAAATGTGTTAATTCGATCCCTCTAAATGTTCGAGAGAGATTTAGGGCAATGAAGGATTGGATTTAGCGGATACATTAGAAATAAACGCATAAGCGACCGGATGAAATTTCGATTAAAAGGTTTCTCGATCAGTGTTGTTTCGCTGAAGGTGATTATTTCCCGTAAATAATTACCACTGGAAGAGTCTTCTGCCGCAATGAACTCGACCCCAGGCCAGAATCAGCAGTTCTGTATTATATAAAACATCTAATACTGAAATGAATCTGTTTTGTAATTTATATTTGAGTGTATTGCGTCGTGATATAATTTTCATTTCCCCGAGAGTTGACTACTTGTGTGGTTATTTCCCCAACTCTGAGAATTAAATTTCCTCATTTTGCATTGCTATTTAATTCATAAGTTTTTGTAGTTGAATATTTTATTGATTGACTTGTTTTAATTGATTTTTTAAGCTATGATATATTAAAACTCGTTATTGCTAGAAATATTAGAAATATACTTTTACTCCCTAGGTTTGATTATACCACGGGATTTAACCAATCTGCTTCACCTCAGACCTAAATTAGCTATCCTTTTATCTCCTAATTAAGATAAAAATTGTATTCGATTATCATAGCTTTGCCAACTTGTATAACTCTCACTGCATTGCTCATTGCTGTACCTTCCTGCTAATTCTTGGCTGGACATTGTTGCATGTGTGGAATAATTTTTGTGCTCTGCTAAATTTCGAAATTATTTCATAGGCTACTCACCGAGAGCTGAAAATGTAGTTTTACCATCATTAGAAGTGATTTTGGAAATACGCAACTATGTTATAAAGTAATGTTTAATAAACAATGTTAAATGACAAAGTTACATAACATTTTCAGATTTCGAAACTAGACTGCAAAAAATTAATACAACCCTGTCATGACCTATATTTAGATCTTTACTGGCACTGAATGGGAAACATGTAGAACTATTACATAACACATTTTCGATGCTAGAAAACGAAGTTGTAACTTTTCTAAGTTTGCCAAAGTGCATTCCTTCAAAAGTGCTTTATAAAATTGTTTCATAACATTGCTATATTACGTCTCGATTTTGAAAACCTGCATTTCATTGCAAAAAGTTATATAACACTGGTTTTTTATATGGTGTAAATGCTCATTAATTCTAAATCTAATGACGTCACCAACTCCTTGCAATTGGCAGCGAGTATTGCGTTATCCATTTTTATCTTACGAGAGAATGGGTTGATGAGGAATTTATCTATTATCTTAACCGCGCATCTACCGAAATCTTTTAATGGACTGTGATTTCTTACTTGAGTTAGCGGCTCCATGCTTTTTTATTTCATATTATTCTTTCTCTTGACCTATATGTTTCAGTGGATCCAGTGCCTTGGAGTATAGATCTTTTACAAGACACTGAACCTTTCATTTTGCAAAGCTAATCATAAAAATGTTTACATACAGGGTCATTCATTATAACAGCCACAGTTATTAAAACATTTTCTCAAATTCTTCATTCGCCAATTAATTCTGATTGAAAAAAAAAATGTTTCTATTATGTTCTCAATATAAGTTTTGTGAGTATGACTACAATGATATCACAAACGCGGAAACCTCCCATTCTTATAAATACGGGAGCACATCCGTCTTACAGCAGATGTCCAATTCCCATCCAAGTCTTTCCAATTATAAAGAGTCTTGACCTGAATGCATATTATATGACACTCTTTTATCCCTTTAATGAGGCCAGTGACCATATAAGATTAAAAACTATCATTCAAATTGGTTCAAAAATCTTTTCACCCCCAAAACGTTTTTCTTTGTGGATATCCTTGGATTTGGAATCTGGGGCCGTCGGAAGTGAAACACCGCCGTCCGCTTTAATAAAAGATTTATTGGGGTCGCTCGTCGGGGATGCATTTGCTGAAGCTTGATTGCTGCCTGCAATGGAGGAAAAAACCATAACGCTTTCATATTCCTCCCCTGCCTCTATCGAGGAAGGTCTGGGAATTTGAATTTCCCTCAGGATTCGGTAGATGGCGCCCCTGTTGCTATCGGTTGACTATTTTCCAATTTCAGAACTAATGGTTTCGTTTTCAAGCTTCACGCACCTGACTGTTAAAGGTAGGTTTTTAGATTTACTCCATTTAGTAATTTTTATTCTCTTAAGGTGCGTTCACACTGAGTAATATGTTATATAAAACAAGTTACATATAGCATGTTTTACGAAAAAGTTACAAATTCGCGTAGCATATTTCACGTAACATTGTGTTATAAAACAAAAATTCGTGTTATACAACAAGTTTTTCATTTCCCTCTCCGTGTGGCAATCTGAAAACTTGTTGTATAACGCGAATTTTTGTTATATAACACAAATGTTACATGAAATATGTTACACGGATTAGTAAATTTTTCGTAAAACGTGTTGTATGTAACTTGCTTTATAGAACATGTTACAAAGTGTAAACGCACATAAAAATTTTGGCATACGCAGTCACGATTTTTTTTTAAAGAAGAGTGTGCTTCCGTAATAAATTGAGCGCAACGCTGTGGGAAAAATTGTATTTCCATCCATTCCGTTGCGTGGAAGTTTTTTATGATTGTATCATCGCTGTAGGCTGTGAAGAGGATATATTTAACTGCATTGGTGAGATGTAATAGAATTAAATCTTATAATTGTGTTTAACTGTCGAAATCATTTTTTAATTCAATGTGTCACTTCACAAAGTCAACAGTAGGTCAAAATTTTATTGTAAAATATGCGTTATCGTCATCATTACGCTTCAATAATACTGTGGTCGCAATAACATATTTTATTATTAATTTATAAAGAAGTAATTTTTTTCCTTTTTCGATACATTTTGGAGCACTTAGCCCCGCAATGCTTGAGGAAACAATCAGTTGGGTATGTTAGTGCTTGGTTGTATAAAACTTAAATGAACCACGTTTTTCAATGCAAGTTAATATGACTTCCCAACTGCTCAAAAAGTGCGCAATAAAAATAAAAATCAATCAAAGGCACATTCATTGCGTCGAAAATAATTTTAAAGGCAACCTTAGATAATCTGATATTAAAATCGCTGTTTCCGAATTTGATTTTTTTATCAAACCTATTTTTTGTACATGAAAATATTCCATACGTTCTTTTATTCTCACCGCACGATACAAACTTTTTACGCATTGCTAGCTGGCCAAGGATTCTTTTGCAGAATATTTACAGCTCTTACGACAACACTTTCTGTCTGTTTTCATTACATTTTCTTCTAGATAAAAAATATGCAGAATCTTCGGTGTAACAGAATGATATTTAAATAATGAAAAGTTATTTAGCCGTTGTTTAGGGTAATGGAGTTTAATTTAAATGTACCGGGACTAGAATAGAGTTTGTTTAACTCTAGTTGTACCATAGAGTAAGTATATACTTACTCTATGGTACAACCGAATACTATTATGCCCAACAGAATATTTCCTCGAGCGTAATAAGTGATTAAGATAAGTGCCCCAAAACGCGTTCAAAAGGAAATAATACTTCTTTCACTGTGAATAACAAAAAAGGTTGATGCATCCACAGTATGCTTCTATCGAAGTATACTAATGTTGAATAATGATAACTGGACAGCCGTTTGGTATGAACAATAGGTTGAGTAAAATTGAACATAATCAAAATGGATACTCAAATATTTTTATGCTTTTATTTTGTGAATCAGCTGCTCACTTTTACTAATTAATATGGCTTGGTATTATGTACTAAGCATGGTTTGATTACTAACTTTGATGTAGCTAGATTGTAATCAATTTTTAAAATTGTCACTATTGCCTCAGCGTATCACGGTATATTTTGATTGTGGCGAAGTGAATGGAAATCATAATTTGGAGCCTTATCTGAGGTATTTTTATCGCCTTTGCTGTACATCAGCAAAAGACGACGTACTGATCGTGTCTTATCTTTAAACTGCGTCCCAAATCAGCATTCCGAATATCAACCATCGTTCGCACTGTTTCTGAATGTTTGCCAAATCTGAAGACCTCTACTTCACGTTTCCATTCCGAGTGAGAGGGAAAAATATTTTTGCTTATCCCTCTTCGTTGGATC
Organism: Ischnura elegans; assembly: GCF_921293095.1. Lineage (NCBI taxonomy): Eukaryota > Metazoa > Arthropoda > Insecta > Odonata > Coenagrionidae > Ischnura > Ischnura elegans. Next base: position 43,668,271 of record NC_060253.1, on the reverse strand, counting down.
ATCGTGATAATAACCTGATTCTTTTTGGTGGTGCCTGGCGCTTTGAGCCACGTTTTTTGTCCGCTAATTCTTTTGATTTTCATTGTATTTAATCCTATGCGAGCTATTTTCCTTTGGTGAGTAAAGATAGTACTCTTTTTCAGGAGATCATGGTGGACGGGTTTTTTGGGCCATTTTTGTACCTCGACGATAAATTTTACTCGCGTGGCAATCACGCTTCGCTGGGCTACTCGTACCCGTTTTCATTCCACGTGTCTTTTTTTTAGGACGATGAAGAAAATGAGCTTTGAAAAAAATATCCGGAGACGCATTAAAAGTGAGGAGTAAAGGTTTGTGTGTCATTGAATTAGAATAAAAGACTTTGAAAATTCCGGGAATAGTAACTTCTTTGTAAAAATTTGTGGTTTCACGTGACATGTTTGGTAGGAATCAACTCTTTTAGTTCAAAAATCTCCAAGCCCATCTAGCATAGCATCTTTTTCATAATTCTACTTTGTCACAAAAAAGAAAATCCAGATAGATTCCATGGAATTTTATTCAATTTACATAAATTCATGGGGTAGAAAACTTGTCTTCTGCAGCAATCCAGATCTTTATTTAACTTTAATGCACGTTGAAGACTTGAAAAAAATGTTGCTCAGCGAAAACAGGGATTAATAATTATGAAATATGATAATTTAAGAGAATACCGTTACCTTCCCATTTAGCCGTAAAGGTAAACTATAGCTAGGCACAAATATTCTGGATCTGAAATTATCACAGTACTTTTATGGGCAGTCACATTAGAAGTCCGAGTTAAAATCTAACGTACCTATCAACTCATAAATCTGTGAAATTCTAAGTCAATATTGAAACATTTAATTTACATAAAATTAATGACTTTTAAATGCAATGCATCTCTAATGAAATTTGGATTATGTCGAGAGGAAAATAATATCAGGAGAGCCAAGCGTGATGGAATAGAAACATTTCATATTGAAATAAACTCTTGCCATTTTTCACGATTTTTAACTTTTATTCCAACCTCTTCAAGGTACAAAATGGTTCCATAGTGTGGTGAAATCGAAGCCTAGGTCGGAATAAAAGTTTATGATCGTGGAAAACTACAAGTTTTTATTACAATATGAAAAGAAATTACCCCAGAACTCGTTGCCATACGTATCATCTATACATAAGGAAATCTGTTTACTTGTCCAATATACGTTTCCTTACGGCTGAAAAGATTATATCCATAGTTACTTGTCCATAGTTATCCATAGTTACTTAGTTCTAAGATCCTGGTTTCCCACTTCTCTGGGTACTAGCCTTCCTGAGCAACGACGGATGACCTGCTAGTATTCAGCAAATTCTGAAAACACATTTTCTTCAAAATTTGGGATTCGTGGGGGTGTTCGTTATGAACTCAGAAGCACGAATTCATGTCGGATCAATGTGTCAGTAATGCGCCTGTAATTCAAATCGGCGCGATTTTCCCCCTAACTCGTTTATCGATTATTTTAATTCTCCGTGGGGACGAAAACATACAAACAGCAATCGGATTTAATTCTGTTCTCCTGTCCACAAAATCCCAAAATGGAAACCGTATGACAGAAAACAACACAAAGTGGTGAAAGTTCCGTTTCGCCAGTTGAGTGCCGTTTTGTGTTTTTCGTGTCTCCGCCGGACTTATCACTCCCTCCCCATCCCTACCCTCCAGAGATTATCTTCGCGCGAAATCATATATGCGGAGTCCCTAATTAGAATAAAATCATTCCGCCTACCGTGTTGCCGGGAACGTGTTGTTAGCGGTTGGAGAGGAGGAAAGAAAATGCTACACAAATAAGCTGTACCAGCGTTCGCAAACTGGCGTTTCGTTCCATACTCGCCGGAATGAAATGAATACCCAAGGCTGCTATCGTCCGATTGATTACCAATGAAAAATTATTAATTCACTGTGAATTTAAAATCACATTCTTGTCTCAGCATTATGGGAGCATGGTTTCCCAGTGGAAATAAAGTTGTGGTTTGATATAAGGATTTTGGTTCTAATGCCATGAATAAATCGTTCACTGCAATATGCAACTCTCTTCTAGTTAAACTAAGAAATACGAAAAACATAAAGTAATTTAAGTATAATGCTTGTGGACTACCGAAAAAAGCCTCAATAATGCCGTTTTAAATCACGTCCTTTGCGTTTGTTCGTTTATAGTTGATTTTTTATTATTTTTCATGTTAATGATGGCTAATTGTGTTTAGGTTTCTGTTTAAACAATGAGTGACCTCTGTTCCCTGTATTATGCATAATGTGGAATGGTTTCTGTTACATTACTGTGTGATGTGTCTTTTTCGTATACACTATTGTTTTTTTTGGGCATTATTGTTATCTTTAATTGCCTCCATATAAAAGGCGGTTTGCACAGGATGCTTCCACTTGAATTTGTATTTCTTTTTTTTTTTAATTTGTGTTTGTATTTTTATGCATGGATCGATTCTGAATTATTAGGATTGATTTACAGTTACCTTCTCGTAGGCTAGGGGCTAACGTAAATAAAGAAAATATTTTTATTATTAATAACGGGCGAAAACCTTCGTATAAACCCCCTTTTGCCATTCAGTTTCCAGGCTATGCACAATGCATGCTTTTGCTTTTCCTATGGAGTCAGGTAGTGATTTATCTTGGGGTGAGCTGTACCCCATCTCACCCTGCCCAAACAAACAACTCGAGCTAATTGTTGACCGGGGAAAAGAAGCTAATCTCCTTGAATTCTGAAGGCGTGGTAACACGTGCGTTTTGGTTATGTGACACGGTGTGATAATTCGTACGTTTGCACTACGTTTAATAAAATGAAGAGTGAGTTTGGATAATACATAATTTCGGTTGAAAATATTTTGGTTTCACGGCCAACTACTTTCGCGAGACTCCAAATTGTCCCGTTTTATGCTCCTGGACTTATTCCCCTGTGTCTGAAAAGGTAGCGTATTCTCTGCCGTTGAGTGAAAGGCTGGACTTTTAATTTTTGAGTTGTGACTTTTAAAAAGCCGTCAAAAGATAACGTCCACCGTAAAAGATTTCATCACATTCATTACGGTTTTATCGTTGTCGACGCAGCTGTGTTTGGGTGGCCATGCGAGGGGATTATGAATATTATATTCGCTCAGAAAACACACTATTAAGTTTTGTTTTTAAGCTGTAATTCGACATGAAGAGTTAACTGCCTAATATGAGGTGAGGGAATTGCGAGATTTCAAAAATGTCTAAATAATATGTGAAAGAGTGAACAAAATAATATACAAATTTTGCGAGTGATCTTGATAGAAAATCAGAGTACATATGATCAAGAGGGGCGGAATTTTGGCTGATTGCGTTCATAGTGTTTGTTTTCGTGTTATTTAGAACGGGTGGACATTTTTTTCCATAAAATCGGATTTAAGTATTTTAAGTTAAGGACTAGCCGCGATGATAACTTTACGGGGTCCACCCACAATGCACATATTGTGCGAAGAACCACACGGAAAAAATAATTCACCTTCACCGGGATTCGAACCCGGATCTCAAGATTGCCGGTCGACTTTTCACCCGTAATGCACAATTTCCAATTTGTGCAATGCGGGTGACTCCGAGAGGTGAATGAAAGATTCAATAGCTGGTGCATGTAAAATATACGAGTTCACCACCTGACGGTAAAATTTACAAGCAAAATGTTTCGCTTGAAATACTTGAAACCGGTCGCGTGCGTGGTGAAGAAATTCACATCAACGACGATGGGAAAAATTTCCCCAGAATGGAAAATGGACCACGGAAATTTGGGCCACATTGTTTAACACTACTACTCCCAAGTGCCTTAATTCCCAGTGCTAATGGAGATAAGGAACCTAAAGAGCATTGGCATCTGTGTAGTGTGTCGAAAAGACGAAAACGGACTCGAATGGATGAGAGGAATATCAAAATGATAATACAAATTCAATATGGATGCGGAGATATGAAGGAAGAAGAAGCTACTTTACCATTACTATTATTGTATAAAGGTAATTATTAGGTAGGTAATTACTATTGTATGTTGGTAGGTAAATTGTTCCATTATTGCCTAAATAATAATGGAACCAATTCAAATGCTATTGACCCATGTTGTTATTTGTGCAGCAACTCGAAAAGACAAGACTCCATGGTTTGATTGCCGCTTTAAGGGAATTTTCCCCCTTGCAAAATATGTAAACTATGTTTAAAATCAAGTTGGTCTCGAATGGTGGTGAGGAAATCTAAACAGTAAAAAAAATTCAATGTGAATACGTTGATTTGAAGAACTAAGAAACTAGCTAAGTAACAAAACAACCAATTGAAATATTTATGAAATAAAGATGGGTAAATAGGTTTTTTGTTGAAAGCTTATACTTTCTTTCCAAGTACGATGGAGTGAATATAATTTTTAATGTAGTAAATACTGGTCAAACCGAATAAAAAGCTGATGGTTAAGACCAAGGGCGGAGCATTTGAAAGAGTAGTATATGGAATAGGGGATGGAATAAGTCAAAGGTTTTACGGTTAGCTAAAGGAAGACTGAAAGTAAATCACCGCCGTTTGGAGTGTCAATACCCTTATAGTCCATCGGGAAAACAAAGAAACGCGGGAGGACTTCTTGGGGTAGGGAATAATATGGTCGAAGGTTCTGAGAAGGTAGAATTTACGATGGAAGGCTTTGAACAATACAGAGCAAAATTAAGGCAAAAACGAAGACCAAAGACAAAGGGATGAATGTGGGTTTGACGATCGTCTTGAAATTGATCGCCTCGGAAGAATAATGACGGATTGTAGGGTTGAAAAAAAGGATAAAGTCTTGAAGCTGTCTCTTGAAAATAATGAAATTAAAAGGCGACTCTGAATCGTAAAAAAAAGCTCGCTCGCTAGCTTATTGCGATCCCCTTCAGTTTGATGCATCAATTAGTAGTTCAAACAGAAGGACTCACTGCAAGAAAGATAGAACGAGTGAAGGAATAATTATCTGCACTTGTCGAAACTACCGTACCATTTCTTTCAAAATAAGCCTGCATTTTCTCAACCGTCTTGAACTAATGAGAATCTTTACTCGACCTGGCGTGTTCCTTGAATCATTAAAATGAATCACATACCTAAAATTGTTTATCTGGATTTAATTTTGATGAAAGAAAAAGTTATTTAGAATCGCAACAAAGCCATTGTTTGAGATTGTGAATTATTTCAACACCCTTATCTATACTTGCTAATTAAGTAAATTTTACGACTCGTATCTTGCTGTTTCATTATAATGAACCTAATGGGAAACGCTGCGTTCAGGTACGGATTAGCCAGAATCTCGTTAGTTTCTTTCTAATTACCTATCAATATTTATTTCACTGTAATGTTTTATTAAAACATTATACACGCGAATAATATAAATAGCGTTTAATAGAAATTTCAGGTGATAAGGACTTCGATTTCTGATACTAAAATAAAGTATTATTTAATTAACGATATTCATACATAATACAGTATAATAACGATTCTTTAGCAGCAGAAATTCCATGAATGCTTATTTAATATTTCAAGGAATCACTGCTAACTTGTAGAAAATATGCAAGGATATTTTTCCTCACACTTATTTCCTAAAATATCAATAGCATTTACACTGATTCATGCCATCATTTCATAGAATGCTGTCCCTATAGCGTAAACTCTTAGCGGAATTCTTTGTAGTGTGATACATTGTCTTGAATACTAACAAAATATAAATAAAGTAAGTATAAATATTTTCAAGATTGTTTATTTCCACTTATTCTTTTTGAAATAAATACTTCGCATATTCAGAATTGTCATTCTGCCGTAGTTAGACTTCCCATAGCCATTTTCATTGGTGAATTTCCGTCTCATTAGTTTTGTACTATCGCGTTGAAGTTAGCGATTGAGATAAATCGCGTCGTAAGAAAAAAACCTAAGATGTTTTGATGGCTTGTGAGAAAATGAAAAAGAGCGAGGAGAGGGATTTGGAGATTAACAAATGTATGGGATATTCTTGACTGTAAGGGTAGAACAGGCATCACAAATGGAAGAAAGCAAAGAATGCGGAGAAATAAATGAATATAACTTCATTCCAACCCAGAATAGCAATGAAATATTATTTTTTCTGACATAACATCTTGTATTTGTTACTAATGAAGACAATTACAATGGATAAATGATTTGAAATTTTTTTCTACATTTTTACTACATACAAAAATTTTAACTACATGTACGGAGTGTTTATAAAGTTTACATATGCGCTTTTCCGTTTGTCTCAAAATTGAGCAATTATCAAAACATCGGAAACGAGTATAATTTTAAATCGAGAGATCTTCGCGCAGCTTGATTATTCGATATGGAAGGATATTTATCATCGTTTTCCTTTGAATGGAACTATGAATCCTCAAATTGAGCATATGATTGAGAAGATTCAATGATCGAAACACTGGAGACAAGTGAAATTTAAAAGCAAGTAGCCATCACGCATCTTCATTACTTTTTATGGATACATTTTCACAGACTTTGATTATTTTTTATTTTAGGCGAACAGTAAGATATGGGTATTGGTTTTTCCCCGGAATCATAAAGGATTTTAATAAATTCTAGTCGTAAATTTGTTTTAGCAGTTATCTATATAACATGAAGCCCCTTAACGACCACTCATTCATTCATTCACGTATACAAATGTTTGGGGTGAACGAGACGAGATACGGCAAAAAGTCTAATGAAGACCCCCTCTAAAATTGTCTGAAACCCCAGGAAAAATTATGAAAACACAAAATTTACAATTATTTATCCGTCTATTCATATAAAATTGAGTGTATGAGGATTAGTTCAAAAAATGGCCACCAAATTCCAATGGCGGCGCGGCAGTCATACAAACGAACTATCATAGCAACATATTTGTTTATGCAAACAAGAGGAGCTAAATTGGGAAAGAAGATAAGGGAAAAGAAACGAAAAACTGATAAATATAAGGTAGGAAATTAAGAAAGTAATAATTGAAGTGTCTATTTCTTTGCGTCTTCTTTCCGCAAGAACAAACATCTGTTTAAATCAAAGCGCATTCAAATCAAAAGCGGAGAAATGTAAGGTAAGAAATTAGTTGTTGTTTTTGGTATATTACATCGAGAGTGTGGTGGTTATTAATTTCAAAGTTAACAAGTGCTCTAAATGCCATATCAGAAATATGATTCGTGCTGTTGACTATAGTTCGTATCTTGTTGGCGATACACGATTGTAGTAGAAAGACTTTTAAACAAGTCTTACATAATATAGGTTGGTAAAAATGATTTTATTATCGTGTTTTGTGATGGTGATAACTTTTTATTTTTGTTTACGTTCTTTTTTCCGTTAATTTCCTTTTTAATGTACAATGTTATCCGTGAGCTGCAGGAGTGAATAGGCAGTGAATAATACAATATGGAAGATAAGTGCAAATAAAGGTATTTCTTATTCAATTATTTGTCTTGCGTTAATCACGTTTCCTTGAGTGACTAAGTTATTCAACTGTGAAAATTATCGAAATCTTGACATTCACAATGTCTTGTAAACCAAAGGCTGTGATCCGTTACTCACTCCGTTCTCACCAGAGTTATTGCGCATTGCGTTTTGGATATTAAAGCTGAGATATTTGTGTATCCCGACTCATTAAAACTTTAAATAGAGGCACTTCTGAAGTGAAATCATTCACGATCACGATAAATAATATTTCGATAAAATTCGTTATACTAGCCCCAATTCATGCTAAGGCGCATTTGTTTCTAGATATTGATATTCAGTCCCAACGTAATTCGCTTACGAAGGGGAACAGCTGTTACATCTTATTCGTATATCAAGAATTTGGTTGTTTTGTGGAAAATAATTAATAAACGTGTTTTTCATTGTAATTCGTAAAGTCGTTATGTTATGATATTACATATGCATTGGGTGTTACAGTGGAACGTGGTCTCAACGTTTTTTGTATTTGAATTGAATAAGTTAGAGAAACTCGTAGAAATTTATTTTACTTTTTTAGCCCCTCAGAAAAACGTTTCTCTTTATAAATATTTACATTCACATTGTAGCCTACGTACCATGCGCTCGTTTTACGTGAAATTGGAAATATTGCTTATACCTAAGTTAGCCAGCTTAAAAGTAAACGATCCTTAAGTAACAAGTAGCAAACAAAAAGTGTAAGACCTCCCACAGTGAGCATAACAGGCCGAAGGCCTTTTTCGGGGGGGCCTAGGGGGGGCAGAGCCCCCCCAGCGAGCTAAGCGAGTTTATTATATATAAACGCCTGGTGTCCATACAACTCCTCCTCACACATACTCCTCCCTGCCATAAGCCTTTTCAGTTGGCTTACAGGGAAGTATGTAGATGTAGAAGTTAATGATTATGTTTCAGCTTTTTTCTTCGAATCAGAAATTTTATCATTGAATAAAAATGAACAAATTTTTGCATCGTAATTAATGTCCGCTTTACGGCGGGAATATGGTGAAAGTGACGGAATAGAAAGGAAAGGAGTGAAGAGATAGAAGAGGGAAGCCTTGAAGGTTCTTTGAGAAGGGGAAAGGTTAGTTTTGTAAATCCTTAAAAATATTTCTCCGTCCAAACCACTCCACAACCACCCAGGCTGAAACTCCCTCTATCTATACCCACCCTACTTCCTTTATTCACCCCTACAACTCCATTCTATGCATCACTCTAGAATGTAAATGTTATCTATATTCTCATTTCTCGCTTAAGCACTCTAGCATCTACATTCTCTACTATCCTTCCTTCATTCACGCCACAAACGTTTGCCTCAAATTTGAGCGAACTAAGGACCTAAGGGCAAAAGAGTGTGTACTAGTAGCGTCGGAAAATTCCCGTGGTTGTGATGAATATGGTTAGCATGCTTTTCTACGTGGTGGCCAGGAAACCACAGTATTGTGATTTGGTCAACTGCTTGTGATGATGTGAATGATGTACAATATTTATCTATTAGCATTCATAATTCTGGCTGCACAACAGTGGCGCAGCCAGGAATTTTGTTCGGGGGGGGGGGGGGGGTCCAAAACTAGGGGGGAAAAAACGGGGCGCTAAGTAATGGGTTTTAAACCAATTTTAACACTCCTCATAATCGTAAAAACTTGATTGTTAAAGAAATATTTTGTAAATTCATGATTTTTCAATTTCCCGCCCCCCGCCACTGCTGCACAAGATTGGTATGGTTCTCTGATCGTAGCACTGGAATCAAGTGAATTTCTAAACCAAGAAGGCTTACCCTATTTTTACTATATGGAAGGATGGTTTTCAATGTTTTCTCTTTGAAATATATCCAAAATTAGAAAATTTATCAGCGAGTACAAATTTTCAAGTGTTAATATCGTAATTAACGTTCGCTATAAGTTGGTGAAAGTGGCGGATTATTAAGGAAGAGAGAAAAGAGAGAAGAAGGGAGCTTTGAGGGTTCGTTGGAAAGGGGAAAGGTTAGTTTTGTAAATCCGTATAACTCTCTCCCTCCTAACCACTCCAAAACTCCCCACCCTACTCCCTTCAAGCACCCCTACCGGCCCATCCTACCTAACCCTCCCCATTCTTTTTGCGCTAAAGCCTCACCCCCGCACCACCCGCTATCCTTTCCAAAAGGCTGCCAAGCCATCCACGTACCTCTCCTCCCACACCGACTTCTTTTCGGCGAACCTTACTTTTTATCCCACGACAAATCAACCTCAGTCACGCCCTCACAGTTCTCTCCTCTCTCGCCCCCTTCCCTTTTCGGTACGGCCTTTCTTTCCCTCAGTCCTCAGTTGCCAACACCCCCGCCACCTCCTCCCAACTCTCTCCGGCTTTTTTAGACTCTGTGCCCTGCCGAATCCTCCCTATTGGTATAGCCTCGTTCGAATATATCCCTGAGGAGAGCGATGCGCAATTCTTGGAATTCGAGCATCGAGTATCGATATTAAGAGGACGCATCGTTCATATACAACCGGTCGCATCCTATCTTTTTGCAACCTATTACCATATATACACTATTGAGGGGCCTAAAGGCCAACATAAATGGTAATTTGTCCGAATAAACTACGAAACCTTTGCGTTCAAGTACAATGAAAAAGCATCAAATGTATAAATACACTTTAATCTTAGATGTCACTTAAATTGTTGATTTCAGAGGCTAATTATATAAATTTTCCAGGAGCACTTAGGGGATATGGAATTCTCCCCGTTTCACTTGGAGGGTTTCCATAGCCCCTAAACCTCCGACATAGTTGCTACGCCCCCCCCTCCCCCGCCCAAACATAAATCCACAAACTTTGTCCATGCCTATTAATCGTTTAAAGCTTACGACAACTGATTCAACCGTTTCTTGATCAAGTCTGAGGAATGTCTTCATGATGAAAGGAGTACTTACGATTTTTTCATTTTCCACTTCTTTTCTCAGCTAAACGGTTTCGATACTTACTAATTCATTATCAGAATTGTATCCTTACTCCATCGTCATCACGCTATCACCTTGAAAATACCATGATGAGTAGGGGATCCTTTTGTCAACATATCAAGTCCAATGAAACTGAATCTGAGAAAATGCTGAGAAAAATTATAAAATTTAGTACATTGACAACATTTTGACCAAGCAAAATAAGTATTTTATGCATCCAAAATTTTCAAGATGGTAGCAGTTTAGATTCTTTTAGTTGAGATATCATTTTGGAATTTGAGCATCACTCAGCTCTTATTATATGAGGATAAGGCTTTTGAATCATGATCGATGAAATGAAAGTGGAGGTTATTCGTAAAAAAACTCAAGTAATATTTTTTAATAAAATGACCAATGTCTTCTTTTAGTTTTACTTTTCATGAGGTAATACGTTTATAAATAGGAATTTGGGGGGGGGGCATTGAGGCGCTATTTTTGTCATACCGTACTAAGCGCTTTAGTAATATTCACAAAGCACTTCAACGTGCCCTAACAAGCGCAACGATTTGGTAATATTCTTGCCTATGGCATGACGGCAAGGCGCTTAGCTTCCTTTATGAAGTTTGTTGAGACTCTTTTAGTATGCCTTTCATCCTCTTATACACCCCAGCTAGGAATTCATTTCGGTTGACGCATCACAAACAGCAACCTTTAGCACGGAACTACTTCCAAATTCTTAATGGATACTAAATCCTAACATACGTACTTAGTTAATTATTAGCAGTCCAAATTCATAATATTTCTTAGACGCAGATTTCCTCTCGTTTCTCCAATCATCTAATGCTCTAGTGTCAGCATAATTCATCTGTTGCACATAATTTCTCACTTGTTTTATGTATCTCATCAGAGGCCTTCCTTTGCCGTTCTTCTTTCCTATTTTCCTTCAACAATTACTTTCATCTGACCATTGTATCTCCAGGTACGTAGATTTCGATGTTTAATTCGAATTCATCCCTCCGAGGAATACGGCAAGTGAAGGCATTTTTAACACAGTAGAACCTCGTTTATCCGGATTGACTGGGATCGTACATTATCCTCAAATACGAAAATACGGATTAACCTAAGGAATATCAATAAAACCAATAAGTACGGTATTTTATTGGAAAAACTTACCATTTACTTATCATGATATCGACCGTAAGCACAAATAACTACCAAATAAACGGCATTCAAAGGAGTAATGTACCTAATTTATTTTAATATAAATCACCTAGCTTCCTTCGTTTTAATTTTAAGCGAAGTTTAACCGCAGTACGATCGCGTAATCACTTGATTGTCAAAAAGTCTGCGGGTGCATTTTTTTATTTTTGCATTTAAAAGTGTAATCTCATACGGTACTTTTCTTGTAATTTGTCCAAGATAATAACACTAACTTTTATTACTCCCCAAAAAAGGTATTTTACATCCAAGGGAAGCTTTAGGTAGCCTCTAAGTAATATATGTGGTGATGCTACCATCCCAGAATTTATAGCTACTCGTTTCTTTTTAACAGAACATTGAAAATCATGATAGTTAAAAGTAATTTTCCTATAGTTTTAGAATGTCCCAAATGGAATACAATAAATACAAAAAAATGATACAAATATAAATAAATTATCTACACTTTGCTAAGTTAGTAGCTATTCCGCTATCAGCTGGAGAAGTTTATATTTAATGTAATGTTTTGCATTTACGCCCTTTGGTAGACAGTTGTGAACTTGGGATCCAAAATTTTCGGATCGGATAAACCGAAGAGTCGGATAATGAGGTCCGGATAAACGAGGTTCTACTGTACCTACGAAAGCATCGTGAAATCGATACGCGAAGATCGATGTATTATATAATCATTCGATTATAAAATGTTCATCCATAGCAGTGGTAATAATATTTTTCAACTAATATTGTTGTTTCTTTACATTTAAAAGATAATCTTACACGACCCTTTTCGTGTAATATTGGCTCATATCTACGAAACGGATAAACTGGAGTGCCGGATAATTTAGGTCCAGATGAACGAGGTTCTAATGTACCTACGAAAGCATCAGGGAATCGATACGCAAAGAGCGATATATCGAAGTAGTTTAACTCTCCAACGATGTTTCCTCAACTCTTGATCTCACGGTCCGTCGCGCCCTCATCCCACTCCACCCCTATCTGCTCTTCTCTTCTCTTGGTTTCCTCAATCCCAGCTGCCTTTTCCCTACCCCTCCCGCCTGCTTTTACCATCCGTCTGTCCTTCCCTCCACTTGAGCCACAAAACCCCTCGTTCCCTTATCCCTTCCCTGTATTTCACGTTACCCCCGGAAAGACCTATGCTTCTTCCTTCCTTCATCCCTTCTTGTTCAAAGATGTTCCACGGCTCTCCATAAATCTATTCTAATCTCTCAGTTCGATCGGGTATGCATCCAGACTCCCGATTATTTGTGAACCGAGCAATCGTACAATTCAATTCCGCAATACCATTTTCATAATTTTAATTCAAGGTAGTACATTGCAATGTTTTTAATATATGATTAATTATTGCTTAAAAAAAGTCCATAGATAACGTTTGTGGCCTGTTTCGGGATTATGATTGTTGTGATTGCAATATATTCCAAACCTGTATCGTAATCATCATCATCACTGGTCAACAATTCAAAGATTGGTTTGACGCAGCTCTCCACTCAAATCTTCTATCAGCTAATCTTTTCACACCTACGTATTTTTTCTCTTCCACGTCCTTTTTTACTTGTTCCATAAATTTTGTTCCAAGTATTCCTTTTTCATTCTTGTCTTCCACTGTTCCGTCAACAATCGTCTTAATTATATCATCATGTCTCAAGATATGGCCTATAATGTTTTTCGGCATTCTTATCAAAGTTTTCGTGAGGTTTGCCTTCTCTTCTTAGGTCTTTCTCATTACTGACTCGGTCGACTGAATCCTTTACGGTGGTGAAATTCACATTTATTGTGCGTGAAAATAAAATCCTTTGACTGAGAATGGATCCAAGGACCCTAAGCATATTGAACTCCGTGCGCATATCACCACGCTATTCAGGTTTCTTAATGGAGAGGGTGAGAACACAAGGGGTACAAGTGATATTTTTCTCAGCAGAGTTTGGTAAAGTTAATTGTTATACAAAAACTTGTTTGCCATGGGATACGAGTGACTCTCTGTTCTGTGCTGACATCAAGTGGAAAATCAAAAGCACTACTAAATATCTAGTTGATCTTGTTTGTTTTCCGTACCTAACAATGTATTAAAAAAATCACTTATGCCCCTTGGCTTCTCCCCCACTCAATTACCATGGCTACTTAGTTATGGCCTAGGCAATGGTCTGGAAAGCTGAAGATCGATTGTGAAGATTTTTCGGGTTTCACACCGAGTAAGGTCTTCCATATACCCCTCCGACGTTTCGACAAGCAATACCCCCATCGTCCTCAGGGATTCATGAATCCAATATGTTTGATTTAGATTCTTGAATCCCTAGAGTACATGAAGGTCGCTAATTTGATTCTCGGCTCAGGGGATTTTTTTCCCTTAGCAATTAATGTGGGCTGTTGCAAAATGTACGCTTCAATTTGGTTTGCCAAAATTTGGTATAGCACGCCGTTAGGTTTTTTTCTCTTCGTGGAAACGGAAGAGTAGTATAATTATTAATTTTTAAAACAATTATTTGCTCTAATTATGTATCTCATTTTTTAAAAAACCTTAATTGTAGAAAAGAGATACATAACTAAAATCTCATGCAAAATTAGTGGTATTAGTTACCTCCAAATGGTGAACATTTCGTGTTGACTGATTCGAGCGTATTCTCCGCATGCATTACACCCCACTTCGGTTGGAGGATGGAGCGACCATACTTTATTTTCGCCTTAATGCTAATTCTATGCTATGTCTTATTGAAAATGTACTTGAAATAGACACATGCATGCCAGAATAATCAATAGTTCATTGTTGAAGGCTCACTTGACATATTTTTGATAAATGCTATATGAAAGCCTTTCTCCCGTTGCTTCGGTCTCTTATTAAAACGTTAATTCCTTGCATAATAGGGGTTTTCTGATCGTTCGTTAATACCACTCATGGATCAAAGAGGATTGACTAACTTCTAGCAGGAAGACTCATCATTAATGTATTTTAGGGATGCCTCGTACAAATCGGTTCCTCAGGCCGTGAGAATAGATATTAGCTCGGTAATGAAAGGCCGGCTGGAGAAGGACCAAGCTTTCGGCATTAGCCCCCTCTTAGCGAAATACGGCAAAGCTTAAAATCCCACTCGACTGACGGAGTGCAGTACTTAAAGCGCCCTCTTCAAAGCACTCAAGTAGGGGACGAATTACCTCCATCTTGACCCAAGCAGTCGCTGAGGAGGATCTCACTAAATACGACGAGATAGTTGGTCGGTTCGTGAATAATTACTCAAGGAATACGGAGAGCGCTTGCGTCAGGCATTTTTCAAAATTTAGGCAGTAAAATGTCGGAAGTTATGTCAAATAAGAAAAAGAATTTGTATGGTAACATCGATTTCCATTTTGAATTCTATCGAATTCCAATTTGGCACAAGAAGTTTTAGCATATTTTGATCCTTCATACAATGCTGAGTTTTATTCCAAGGCCATTTCGTGAATACAAAATGACTAATCCTGGCACTGTACCTTGTTGGTAGAATTTTCTAAGCAATATATTTAAAAAATGTATAAAAATATGGTTTTTACCAGGGATAAAAAGTACTCTAAGACCTTGATTACCCACCTAGCAATATAACTGATACCTTTCCGGTTTTTTTATGCGGAAAAGCAAACTGCAGGCATAGAACTTTCTCTGAATAAATACGTTTTCCGTATTAGGTTTTCTCTGCATTGGCTAGCACTAGATGAAAATCTCATTTACTTCATTTTTGTTTTATATAATTGATGAAATCACGTGAATGTGCCTCTCATCCCGCTTATTTAGAAACAGTTTTATGCTCAATAACTTCTTACAGCATTTAAAACGTAAAATATTGTAGCAATTTCTCAAAACTATTAGAATATTGTAGAGATTTCAATAATCAATTTTAGAGATTTTTTTCTCACTTATTTCTCCGCAGTTTGCTTTGTCGCAATCAAAACTAAAATGGCACAATATTTAATTCAAGGAATGAAATGGATAATGAAGACCTCGAAGCACTTTTTCTCCATGGTTAAAACTACATTTTTGTCTTTTTTCGCCCTAGCTAACAGTATTCTGTCTACATGCAACAGATCTGATTTAACTCCAAATTACGTTTCCATTTTTAGGGTTGAAAAATTGCCTGTAATATTTGCGGGGTAAGATATTTTATACCATTTTTTTAATGAGGTAGAGGGTATTATTTTTAATCATTCTCTTACATCAAAAACATTTACTTCATTGCTTAAAAAATAAGCGGTAGTATAGACTGGTAGTTATCTTTTTGGGCAGTGAAGTGGCGAATTACATTATCCAGGAATCATATTTATCCCAATTCTAGATGCTTTAGAATTTACAGAACCCTTTGTGATAGTAGAGAGGCATCATTTATAAATTATCTTCGTCCGTACCCTGTTTGGGCCCTACTTGAAGTTTTCCAAGCCCGGACTTAGGATTAGGATAGTCTTTTATTGGCCTTCTTCTGTTGGTGATCAGCATCTAATACAAAATTCTATACTATATGTCTGTTTGTTTTATTCATTGCATTAAATATTTTTTTAATTACTTAAATCTATTAAGGCGTAATGTTGTGGAAGCTTTGCATGTTGAAATGAAAGATAGTTTTACTTGTCCACGAGTATTAAATGCGAGAGACGCGTTTTGGCTCACAGAGCCATCATCTGGTACAACCTTTAAGAAATGCATCAGAACATCACATTTATACCTTTGAGGAAGGGTTGGGGAGGATTTGACAAGTTTTTAGGTAGAGGTGGGCAGACGTTCAATGGGGAGACAGTGAGGGAACAGACTACTTTGGGGATACGGAAAACCCAGGTTTAAAAGGAAGACTATTCATAACTATAGAAGAACGACACTGGAGATAGAACCCCAGAAACGGGAAGACTAAGAAGGTGGAGAAGAATAGCAAAGGCAGGGTGAAATCTTGATGACCTCTTTTTTAACTTGGATATATTTACTCTTTTATTTTACAAAATAGTTATAATTATTAATAAGCTCATTTTTCTGTAAATAATATGAAAAAGTAATTTAGTAAACGAAGGCGTCTGTCTTATATTACCCTTTTATTTGAAAATTAAATAATAACATCACCTTTCAGCCATTCTGTAGTGGAAATTCTTCAGGTGTGTAAATGGGGAAAGGACCTCAGTTTATCGGTCGCACTTCTAAATAACCAACCTCCCGAATACCTCCTCTTTGTTGAAGGTCGGTGCGTTCTGAATCGCGCAGCCCACACGAAAAAGAATCACCGTCCTCCGTCTCCATGTTTTTCTAACCCCATCCCGTTCGACTTCCAGCATGCCCCAGCTCTCTTCCCAAACTGTTCGTTCATTCCTCTCCCAACTCGAGCACTATCGGCTAGGTCATCCCGCACCGTGATCACGTCTTCTCAGCTCGTTTTTAGGGAAGTTTTAATCGCGGGCATTCGACGCTCGTAGATGGGTTCGCGATGTTCTCTCTCCCTCTCTCTCTCTCTCTCTGGTGATTGTTGTTTTTTTTCTCCCGCTTCAGCGCTGGGTTCCGCGTAGTTTTCGCAACTCGGGGGAACGGAGGGAAATTTTTTTTTATTTCTCGCAACATCGCGTCGCATCCCTTGCGGACGTTTATCCAAAGCTCCATTCGTCGCGCTTTAAACTTTGCATCGTCGTCGCAAACCGCAACAAATTACGGCTACCTGCGCTTGCCTCCTGGGACTGGGAAATCGTAGTAGTAGTTGAGGTGTATTTTGGTTCTGCGAAGGTGTGTCGCCGCGACTACTGATTCTGGAAATGGTGTTTATGCGATTTAAATCGGGATCGTAGCTATATTCGAGGTGGGTGTTGACCCTGTATTGCTCTGTAGATTCAGAATGTCCTTATTGCTACATTGTATCATTGTATACTATTCATTTACTAAAGTGCCGCTACTATTACCGAAAAGCACAAGACTGGTGATCAGAAAAACAGTATGTAAAAACATTCGAGCGGGCTGTGGTACTCTACGGTTCGGAGGCTTGGACCTTCGAAAAAAGTGATCGAAAAGAATAAAGGCCCTCAATATATGGTGCTCTAGTGCTCACTTCCGGCGAAATGGACGGATATGGTGAGAAATTGGTGGAGTAAAAAAAAAGGGTTGAAAGGACGCTATAAATTATTATACGCCGAAGAATAGCACTGTGGAATCCCTTGAAATTTGAATCCCAGCTGATGTTTATAAAGTTACTTCTGCGCTCAGAATATGTATCGTCGTCGCAAACCGCAACAAATTAAGGTTACCTGCGCTTCCCTCCTGCGGGACTGCAATTCGTAGAAGTCGACTTCTATTTTGGTTCTGCGACAGTGTGTCGCCGCGACTAGTGAGTCTTGAAATGGTGTTTACTGGGAAATATAGTAGTCGAGGTTTGAGTTGTCCGTTTACTCATTCATACACTTTGTATTATAGCAAATTACGGATGCATACATATGACAGTGAGTTTTAGATGAGTTTGTGAAACATGACTATGACGCTCATTTCTTGGTATCGCGGTCAGTGTAGAATAAAAATCTGTGTGATATAACTAACAAGTATTGCCGAATTCATATTTTTTCCACTAAGTGACGCCTAAAGGAGTTTCGTTATTGCGATATTTAGTCTACCAGTATTTTGCCTCATCAATTGTTTTGATGTAATTGCGGAGTTCTCCACAGAAAACTATGAATTGTAAATCCATTATTCTCAGAAATATTTTAGCGATATTTAGGCTGTCATAACCTCTTTTATCCATTGTTTTGGTGTGGTGAGGGGTTTTCCTCGTTTAATTCAATACTATACGTAGAAATAAATTATAGAACGATCGATCTCAAGTTGATCTTTCTTCTCATCACGGAAAGTCTTATTTTAAGTGAGTTTAAGCCTTCAAATCTCTTTAGTTTCTCTATCACCCCCAAAAAATACGTTATGCTTCCCGCTTGTCATTCTGTTACATTTTTATTTTTCATTATTGCTCCCATATTACTACAATCTAACAGTCAAGGTGCTGATTAAATTGTTGCTTTTAATAATAGTGGTTCTGAAATTCTTGGCGGTAAATATTAGTGGAGTATTCTTGATACTTGTTAGTAATCTCTGATTATCAAAAATTGATTTAACTTATAATTAATCCATTCACCTAATTAACCTATTTCATTTTCATAATATTTTATTCATTATAGAATTTTATGACATGATTCATATGTTAATTGGTAATAATATAGTTATGCCTTTTCGATGAATTATATTTATTTTTAATGTAATATTTCTTCATTATTTATAAAGCATTTTATAATGCAACAGCGACGATCACGGAAAATTTTCCGTGAAATATGGAAAAAATATGAAAAATAATATTAGGCCGGCGAATCGCTGGCTATTTACCCGAATGGGTTAAAAGAATTCATGAATTCAGGGATCTCGCAGATCGTTAGGAAAGTCGTAAAATTCTTGATTATCTTATCGTCTGTATAGCTGATTGTCTTTCCATCAAATTATCAGTTGTCTGACTCTTATTCTCTAGAGTATATTTTCTTTTCCCTTTGACTCATAATTCTTGGTCTGCCCATGTCGGTATCTGTGTTATTATCACAAGCTGCAATTTTTATTTTTTCCAGATGCAGATGATTTCTTTCCTTTGAAAAAACGTGACTCTTGTTACTTTATTTTCTAATGATAAGCGCAAGATCTATGTGATATGAAGCCCTTTTGAACGGCGGCCGCATAAAATGTAGAATCTGAAATGTTGGTTTAATTTTCTCACCTCTGCTCTATGCGGATGGCTTTGACGTCACGCTATTTCGATATTAACCGGAATTTGACCCCTTCTGAGTTTCTGTTTGCCCAAATTAAAATACACCTCAGTTTTTTTTTTGTTTTTTCTCCCATGACTTCGTTTGAACATTTCGAAATATAATAAAGTAGTAACTGTGTTAAGTTGATCTTGTAAATAATCAACCATGTATTTTCGAAAGGTAGTTTTCTGAAAAAACGATCGAATGAAGTTGTAACTTTGTAATAATTGCGATAAGATCTGCTTTTTCAGTTACTTATCGACTAGGTAGTCTTCAATTATATACTTGGTATAAATATTTGATATTCTTGCTTCAATTCATGATTCTCTTCTGAATTTCTAACAATATTTCATTTCAATTCCATTTCATTCAAAGCGGGATTGGTAAATTTAGTATTAAAATTAATGAACTGGTTTTATCTCTTAGCGAAAACTCTGTACCATAAGTGGAACAGATTGGATTAATGATTATGCCCGAAATAAAAAGCAAACAGGATGAAAAAACTTATACTGATAACTTTTGTTTAGATTAAGTAAGTGTGAGAAACCTTTCATTTATGTAAAATATAAAAAATAAAACTTCATTAGTTTCACTTGTATATTTTTAAAAAAGCACAGTACAGGTATTAAAACATAGTTAATCTTCAGGATAATGTAACCTTAATATGTAACTATGCTGTGAAGCGTGGGCCTTTTTAAATGGATAGAATTAAACCTAATTTATTTACTTTTCGTTTGCACATCAATGTTATAAGTTTTTACTTAGCTTGCAGTAATTTACACACTCGCATGATGATCAGAAGAGAAACTGCTGTCTTCCCATTAGGATATCAGATTTCAAATCCGGAAGTGGGTCGAAATATATTTCCCTTCATTACAGTAATATTTTGGGTTGGTACTTCAAGTAGAGTACTCCTTCGATCGGATTTACTAGTTTACAATTACTAGTTAATGACCGGTCGAACGCTTAAGAAAAATAAATAACTGATTTAATTTAGCAGTAAGATTTATTTTTAATCGGGTGGTTTCCTATTATTTTTTTATTGCCTAAATCGAAAGATTATTACTCCTGGAGTACGTATTTCACGCTTTTAGATTTTTAAATGACGATATCTATTTTTCGCGATTAAATGAAAAGTGAAAATTTTCAAGCGCGCGAAAACGCGACGCGTAAGTATGAATGTCGGGAAATCTCTCCGTGTGAAGTATTTCTGGTTCCCGCTGCCGCCTTGTGAGGTGACCTTGAGGCGAGTTGAGCGCTGATACGACGCAGGCTGCTAGCGGGTAGCTGAGTACCCTGCTGCCTGGTAGCGCTTGGCTTAAATAAGGATTATTAAAACCTTAACAAATGAAGAAATCTTTCCGACCTTAGCCAGTTTTAATAAGTGATTATTATGACATGTTTCCCTGAGCTCTGCGCCTCATGCATGCATTGGTAACCTCAGACGACGTATAACTCCTATCTTCTCGTATAGAAACTAGGTCCCTGTGACGTCACATGGAGTGGCATCGCATGGGCGCCAATCTGGCACTTTGCAAATGAAGATAAAAATGGACCATTGTCATTCGTCTAAACCGGTATTTCTAAAACGAAATAATTTGTAAATTATGAATACAGTAATGGTGGGTAACGAATCGCAATCAATGACTTTCGTTTTCTTTGATGAAGGAAACTACCCTATTGTTAATTTCGATCGTTTCTCTTACGTTTTCCAATATTTAATCTGTGAAATGAAACTCACACCCTGCTGACGGTTTTCACCCAAGAACCTCGAGCGTACCAGATAATATCCTGCGCGTGGATTTGGGAGCTATTTAATCCGCTTCCCTGTATTTCTATTAAATATTTCATGGTTTTGTGGCTTACTTAACTGCTTCCCACGGTGTGCAACTGGAATCCGTATACTCCGTTCGAAACACCATCCGGACCCACTCATCCGGTTTACTAAGCATTGGCGATCAGCAATTTCCACCGTTTTGATTTCTTTGTTTCAAGATTGACGAGTAACTATTTTCCAGGCAAGCTTAAAGGTGACGATAAAAAGAGAGTAATTTTCCGCTGAATAAATGAAATCACAAAAAAGATACCTCTCCGTACTATGTTGATATTGCATTGACTGATTTATGAAAAACGTTATAGCTATCATTTCGTGTATATGAGGAGAAAATTAGTAATCAATAAAATCTTGTGATCGCGAAGAAAACCTAGTTTCAAAATTAGAATGATATTTTCATTTTGAGGCTTTAATGTGCTAAATATTTCCATTTTCTATAAGATTTATGATAAATCGTCGAGGTAGAGATTTCACTCTTCTCATCAGCTTTTTTCCACTCTTTCCTATTTTACAAAATTCTTCATTGCAAAAGGATACCTATCGAATTAGGAAGCGATTTGGGTGATTTGCGAAGTAACTAACGTATACCTAGCGAAACCGGTGGAAATCTTTACTAAAACTTACATTGGAACTATCAAGAATTAGTAGGTAGGTTGTCTTATTGTCATCAGCTTTTACTACTTCGCAGCTACCTTTACCGTTATTTATAAATGTATATTCTGCCTAGAGAATGCAATGCGCGAATCTGGATCTTATCAATTCGCCATTATTTCCATGAGAGATTCCATTCTTGCAGATGTTCATCAAGAGCATACTATGGCTTGGAATGAAGATCCATATTGTCCGATCGATTCGGCATCCTGGTCCTCTCACCAGGGGTAATAAACTTTGAGGCCTCGCATCTCACGGAGTGTTGATTGCATTGCCTAAAGAGAGCCCATACCTCTTGAGCTCACCTCAGATTAACGATAGAACAGAGTTTTTCTTGGTTTCCGCGGAAACACTCTGATTGATTGAAAGATTGAAATGGTAAAACAGCCCAATATCATTCTTTGTCTGGGAAGATCGCATAAAGTGTGATTCTTTCAATGGCATTTTAGTAGCTATTAATTTGATTAATTAAAAATGTAACTTAGGTTAAAAAGTTAACTTCCACAAAGTATTTGGTAAAAAATGAACCAGCTTGGACTTTATCAGGTCATTATCAAGAGGTGAACTTCGCCTGTTCATCTTTTAATAATGACCTGTAAAGGTCAAAACCGACTGAGTTTTGTAATTAATAAATACTGTGTGGAATACAACAGAGTTTACTTTTTAATCCATCATGTTACTATTTCTCAAAGAGAATTCGCAAACCATCGATTTCTGCTATTGATTTTGTATAAGTAGCTTATTAGGATTCAAAATAATATTTTTAGAATTCGTTGTTAGAATTTGAGTAGAGCAATTTTTTTCATTACTCTCCTGATAAATTAGGTGTTCTTTACAAACATTCTGTGAGGGTATCGGGCGTGCTTTTTCGGACCTCTTTAAACCATCCATAATATCGTGCTTTCGGAGATTCATCTTCTGCATCCCTCGCCGTTCAGCAGCAATCTATACCATCCGATCTAAACGGAATCTGGATCCACTCACCCTTAGTGATGAACTCCGTGGCCCCTTAAATCGAGGCATTTTCATGGCATTGTTCTGATTATGGCGTGTGAACACCTAGAGTCTAACTCAGAGTAACGGTTAGAAAGGATTTTTTGCAATTTTTTCGCCTATGCAGCCATTTAAGTAAATGCGAAGCAAACAAATATATTTATCTGTTTTAGAAGTTCAAATCTATGCTATTTGTGTCCAATGTATGATGTAGATGATATTGCTTGCATATCGTCTACAGGAAAAGGTTCTTTATTTTAAGCGAAATCTATGATTTGCTCCTAGTGCCGCGGGACGATATATTGGCATTTGCTTCACAGCCAGAAAGAGACAAGTGTCGAAATATCGTCTTTGAGGTGGGGTGGTTAATTGTTCAAAATTGTTCAACAGTAGTTAAAGTCTTGAATAAACAATCAGAGTTAATTATATACCAAAAATGATAATACTGAAAGTTTTTCGAGGGCTTTACATTTTATTAAAATACCTTTGGCATTTCTCGCCAGAGCTACTCCAATTTGGTGACACTGAGATGGTTAAGATTTTAATGTGATCACTTTTATTTTACTCCCAATTTTCACAATGGTATTGGATTTATCAACTATTAGGGGCTTTGATTTTTTCAATAGTTATAGCGTACAGCACTGCCACCCTGTAATGTCCTGCGCACCAGAAAAAAATCTTTCAATCCTCCCTTCATTCCGTATTTGAGGAGATTCGCAATCTGCATCCTGCGGTAGGCAACGGAAATCCATATTATCCGATCGAAACGGAAACCGGGAGTAATAAACTTTGAAGCCCCGTAATTCGCGGCGTTTTGATTGCATTGTTTAAGTAGTGACGTGCAAACTGCACTGGCTTTACTCGCGAGCGCAGGAGGAAGGTAATATGGTGTGGCTCGCGGGGCCGGTGCCTGAGGGTATGCATGTTAACGGTTCTCCAAAGGCGCCTCGCTTCAACCGCTCCGCGTATTGTCTGGGTGCGGTCGTCCTTGTAATTATGTCGAATGCTCACCTGGTGCCCACAAGGGGTTTGGTGTTTGCCTTTCCCTTCGCTTGGTGACCTTCCCCTCCTTAGAATTCGAACCGGTGGTGGTCATATCGGCGATGAACCGTCGGGACTTCACACAGTTTCGACCGCCATTGAGTCAGGAAGCACCATTGGAACGTAATTATCAACTGAATGTATACACAACGGGCCACCCACACGTCGGGCTCATATTGAGTCTCTCACCCGAACGACGGTCGTGTCGGCGGGAGAATATTATCGGCAGAAATTGGCACAATAAATTCTGGTGACGTAAGTTATTATTGCCACAAAATCAGGCTTACATACGGGTTTAATTCTGGAAGTATTACATTTGGAAAAGAGGATATTTATATGTTATGGTTATTAAACCCTTTAGGGTTCATATTTTTTAATTTCTAGTACTCCGGTCCAATTTTATCTTTAGGAAAAAAGAATAATTGACGGGATTGATTGTTCACCGTTTGAATGTTCTTATTTTATTGTATATTGTGTAACTACACTGCTGGTAGTATTATGCATGTTATATCGAAGAAGTTATATTTTTAAATTTTTCAGTACGTGATATCTCTTGAAACATTATGTAATCGCAGCGCCCGGTGGCTCAATTCGACGCTGAACCTGATGCTAGTTCCAGGCCAGCCTAGCCAGCCTCGACGTAGGACATCGTCGTAGGTATATTTCTACCAAAACCAAAACGAGAGTGTAATTGGCAGAAATAGGTCAAATCAGGCTTGGTTATGAATACTGTTACATATAACAAAATCGCCCTACGGGCTTACGAACGGGTTTAATTATGTTGTTATTGTGCCGAGGTAGAGGATAGAATTATCATATTTTCCCATAAAGTATCCCGAAATTTTCAAACAGTTAGTGGGTATATCTATTGAAATCAAAACGTGTTGGCGCGTTAGTATGCAATGAAAAGATTCCGTTTGGCCTATATATTTGGATTATTGATGGTTTATTATTTGGAGGGGCTTCAAATTTGCGGAGAATGAGGTTATTTTCTACGTAGTGAGAACTAAATTGGGCGAAGGGAAAGTTTAGCAACAGCTGCAGTAAAATTATTAACTCAGTTATACTTGAGTTCAAAAAAACAAGTTTTAATAATGAAAAGTTATAGGAACCTGCTAATTGGCGTTCCTTCCTCGGTATAAAATGCGTTAAATTATTGAATGAAATTTTCTAGAATATTTCGTCTCATGAAAGGATTGCTGCATCATAAAGTTTCCTACATAACATTTCTTGTTTGCCGAAAAAGGGCATTGGGAGAAAAAGAATATCTTTCAGGTATGACAACACCTCTATCCATAAGGTTTTATTTTGATAAGAGTGCGCACGATCAAAAATTCATTACTATTACCTGTATGTTTAATGGTGCAAAATTTTTTTATATGCAATAACTCGTTTTTGAATGCGGACTTCTTCAAAATGGATATGGCGGTCGTAAAAAGAAGCAACCAATCGGAAAAAATCAATGCTATATATCCTGGCTTCCTGACGTTTATGAGCTGAGATAGGTCTTTAAAGATTGCTGTTGAGAGCAATGCTCTCTTATGTGGAAGTTGTAAATGGCTTTTTGAAATTGTAATATTTTCATATCATCTTCTTAATCTTATCCTCGCCTTATCTTCTAGTTCGCCCATGTCCTTAAAGGAGGCATTTTGAACTCCCACTCTTTCTGACAAAATTCTCAGATTAGGCAACCTTTAATAACTTTAATGTATTTAAAGCCTAAGTACCGTGAAATTGTTCTCGAGAAATTTGCCTCGCAGTTTGAAATTATTGATCTCGAGACCATGAGTATAGTTTGAACACATACTGATTGAAATAAAAAAATTACAACAATTGAATTTTTACGGAATGATATTACTTATTTCAGATGTATTATTTTTGATTTGAATAAAATGATTAAAGAAAGTAATAGTTATTGGAGATTTATTAGTAAACTATTTACGTCAACTTCTTTTTCCAAGTATGAATAACTTTGTAACGATAAAGGGGAACGTTCATTAACACTAGTTCATTATTTTTTCTCTTTTAAGTTCCCTGCATTTTAAAATATATACTTTTATGAATAAGTGCTTAAGATTTCGGGTAAATGCTTGCCGCTCACGTACCAGCGCTCAGCAAGTAAGGCGAATCTTCGAATTAGAAATTTTCGATGGCTGCACTGCGACCCAAAATGCACTCGAAGGTGTTCCTATAGGAACGGTCCATAGTGTATAACCATGAAGGTTTTCTCCATAGGCCCCCACCAGTATAGTGGGTATCATCCACCGCCCTGACGCTAGGCTATACTCTGCTCTCATCCCCCATTCTTCGGCCACTGCTGCTGGTTTGTTATCCCGGCTGATCGTCATTAAGCGCCCTCGGCTCGTTTCCTCCGAAATCATTGGACCCAGCGAGGTATCGGCGCCTCCGCATCTCCGCCCGAAACCGCAGCAATCTGCCTATACCCAACCTCGTCCCATCTCCCGGCCATCGGCCAATTCTCTTTCTCTATCACACAGAGAGCATTTGGTGATCCCTTCCTCCAGAATCTCCCGCTGGTGTCCGTTCTTTAATTGCTTTTCGAGCCGAGCAAAATTTTCGCGGCGCATCTGGTCGGTGCTGTAACTATGGTTTGCTGGTTTGAAATTCCTCGAGGTTGGCGATTAACCTCCCGGTGGAATGGATAAATTTTATGCTGGATTCGAGTTTATTTCAGAGCTATCTGTGCATCTATTTGCCTTGTGCATTACGTACCGGATTACGTTTGATAAAATGCTATATGGTTGACGTTATTTTTAATGGATTAAGGAACTGTGGTACCGCTGAGGACGAAGTATTTCCAAGACTAACGTGTTTTTGCGTTCTAACGGCGCGAATTGCGTTTTTCTTTTCAGATTTTCGCAGTGTATCTGGTCGGTAGTGTGACTATGGGTTGTTGGTTTAAAATCCCCAGATTAGTTTACGATTAACCACCCGGTAGATAAGATTAATTTTATGCTGGATTCGTGTTTAATTTAGAGCTGTTTGAATAGATTCTATTTGCATTTTGTTTTGCATACCTACTCTGATACTTTTGCCAAAATATTATATAATGTTGATGATTTTTTTAGATTAAATTTAGTTCCTGCGGTACTATGCAACCCTCATAATGACGATACACTACTTCAAAACACGCGTTTTTACATTCTTATGGCAAAAAATACATTACTTAATGATATCCTCTTTCCAAATAAAACGCCGTATAATCTGAAGTTCCACACATTACCTTGCTTTTCTGACGAAGTATTTTCATTCTTCTGACCATTTTACGATTGATCTGACAGACTGATTTGTTCGATGACTATTGGTAGCAGTTTTTATTTTTTTTATACTAAGTTTAGTGAGGTAATGTAATAGTATCATGGTACTTTAAGTTACCACCTATCATGGTACTTAAATTTACCACCTTGCCTCTGCCGTCTTATTTTATGACATAGATTGCGAGGTATACTAATAGTTAGCTCGTAAAATTCATCGTCCTAACATCTCTAAATTCATCCGTTGAGATCATCTGAGGCCCTTAGATCTATTGTATTTTATATTTCATGGTATATGCATACCTGACCTGTATAACTATTTGCCTTAAAGACTCTCTAAATAGAATTTGATAATAAAATATTACCATCATCCTATTCATCATGTTCCTTTTATCCGTAAAAAGGCGTCTTAGCTGATATTAAACTTACATGCTCACTATTTGCAAGTATTTTATATATATTTCCGCACCCCACATACTCTATTACATCACCCTCCTTCTTTCAGCTCTGGAGGTATTTTGAAAAACCTCGCAGAGGAAAATTAAACACAGGTGGTGTGAACTTAATAGGTACTGCTTAAGGAGTGCCAAACTAAGAAGACTTTTCTGTAGAATGCCTAAGAAGTTGCCTGTTAGAGGTAGTACATATGCTGTGCCATTAAGTGTTTTCTCATCAAATATTAGGCGGAAAGTGTGAAATATGAGAAGAATGAAGCCTTCAGTCTGGAGTGGTAATAGCTTTTGCCCTTTAATTGAATAGATGCATCTGAAGTCTTTGTATAAATGTATCCAGCGATAACTGTTACTCCTGAAATCATGTCATTGTTTTCATTCCTCAGGTAAACTAGGATGCATAATTAAAGTTTATGAGACTAATGGTGGCTTTTAAATAAATTGTCATGGAATGTACAATTGAAAGAAGCACTTCCTAATTTTGCCTGATGTCAGATGTCATACCAATCACGGGCGTACCCAGGAGCAAAATTAGAGATGGGGTGAGCCGTGGTAGTTCTAGCACAGAAAAGGTTAAGGAAACCAAAATTTCGATTAAATTATGATAGCGCTTTACTAGTTTTAAAATTATTTGCTCGAAAAATATTTTTTTTTTAATTATATGTCTTATATCTACTAATATTACTTTTCTAGGGTATAATAAAATACTTTCGTATTGAACTATATTTACTTTCGTCTTCTGGAGGGGGCAGCTGCCCCCTGCTGCCACTCTCTGGGTACGCCCACGATACCTATTAATTAGTTAGCACACAAAGCAATTTTGGTAAATTAAACTCACGAATCACATGCTATTTTGATGTTAGGTACTAACTTACCTGTAGACTTCTATTCTTATTTTTCTAAGGCTATCCTTGTTGTTGCAGACGTAACCTTCAATTATATCGTTTTTTAGCCTTCCTCTTCATAATATTGCACGAAATGCATCCAGTTTACGTCGCCACCGCATTTAAATACAAATTAACACGTTTGACCTCTCATGCCTTTGCCAAGAATTTCTTCGACCATAATTTTTTTTTATGAAGTTGCCCGAGTATTCTTTCCTCGTCATATTCCAATTACTTCCATCTGTTTTGTTTCTGGCAGGACATCCTTTAATGCCTGCTCATGAGTTTTCTCTGTGCTTCTGTCTGTTTGACCACCCATCAGACACGCACAGAAGGCTCTCGGGAGGATATTTCCAGAACAAAATTCAAATAATAAATTGATACCTTAGTTATTAACTAGGAGGAAGAACTTTAAAGGTTATTAAATGAAGAT
Organism: Ischnura elegans; assembly: GCF_921293095.1. NCBI lineage: Eukaryota > Metazoa > Arthropoda > Insecta > Odonata > Coenagrionidae > Ischnura > Ischnura elegans. The sequence continues at coordinate 43,639,362 of NC_060253.1, read as the reverse complement.
TAAGGAACAACGAATGAGAACAAATTTTAGCATTCATATTTTTTTTCCACTTTATTCCCCCTTGTCTCATTCCACCACCTCTTCTCGAATTCTGTCCAAAATTCTCTCAGACTCTATTCCCTATTTTTTTCTGGAAACCCCTTGCGTAGATCAAATAAAACTTAAGAAACAAAGCATGATAACAGCGGTTTGTAGGCATTTAAGTTTTACTCGACATTTCATTTCATCATATTTTATTCCATCCTTGATTTTCGCATAGTGTCCTTCCATCTCTTAGCCTGCATTCCTCAATTTTCCTGGGGAAAATCTTGTAAGTAAATGAAACTTAGGAAACAACGTATTAGAACAAAGGTCAGCATTAAAATTTCTCTCTTCATTTTATATCCCCTTATTTCATTCCATCTCTACTTCTCGTTTTCTGTCATTCTCTTTGTCACCTTTCCCAATTTTCCTGGAAAATTGAAAGAATCAACTTGAACGGTTGAATAAAGCTTAAGAAAGGACACTGGTTATTACTTTATTGTCTCTCTCATTTTATGTCGCCTTATTTCATATTATCTTCGCTTTTAGAATTCCGTCCTTCCATCTCTTACCCACCATTCTACAATATTCCTCGGGAAAAACTTGTGAGGTGAAATAAAACTTAAGAAACAATGTATGAGAACAACGGTTAGTATTCAAATTTCTCTCCCCATCTTTTTTCCCTTTATTTCATTCCATCTTTGCTTCATACATTCAATCCTTCCTTGTCTTAGCCAATATTATCCAGTTTTCCTGAAAAAAAACTTGTGAGGTGAAATAAAACTTAAGAAACAATGTATGAGAACAACTGTTAGTATTCAAATGCCTCTCCCCATCTTTTTTCCCTTTATTTCATTCCACTTTCGCTTCTTGAACTCTGTCTTTCTCTTAGTTAATATTGCACTATTTTCCTGACACAAAAAACTTGTGGACGCTAAATAAAACTCAAGACACAATGCATAAGAACACTGGTTAGTATTTAAAAATCATTCTCCATTTTATTTTCTTCTTTTTTCATTTCATATTTGATTATCAAATTCTTTCTTTCCTTCTCTTAGCCATTATTCTCTCTCAGCCACTATTCCCCAATTTTCCTGTAAAGCTCGTGTGGTTAAATAAAACTTCAGAAAAAATGTATGAGAACACCAGTTAGTATTTTAATTTCTCTCTCCATCTCATTTTCCCTTTGTTTGATTCCACTTTCGCTTCTCGAATTCTGTCCTTTCTTCTTTTTGCCACTATTTCCAAATTTTCCCGGAAAAAAATTGTTCGGTTAAATAAAACTTCAAAGATACAACGTATGAAAATGCATTTTAGCATTTTCATTTCTCTCTCAATTTTATTTCCTCTATATCTGATTCCTCTTTCGCTTCTCGTATTCTGTCCTTCCTTCTTCTAGTCACTATTCCCTCTTAGTCACTATTCCTCAATTTTCCTTTAAAACCTGTGTGGTTAAATAAAACTCAAAGAAACAACGTATGAAAATGCTGTTTAGCATTTGAATTTCTCTCTCAATTTTATTTCCTCTATATTTCATTCCACTATCGCTTCTCGTATTCTGTCCTTCCTTCTTCTAGTCACTATTTCCTCTTAGTCACTATTCCTCAATTTTCCTTTTAAACCTGTGTGGTCAAATAAAACTTCAAAGAAACAACGTATGAGAACACTGGTTAGCATTTGAATATCTCTCTCCATCTAATTTCCTCTTTATTTGATTCCACTTTCGCTTCTCGAATTCTGTTCCTCCTTCTTTTAGCCACCATTCTCCAATTTTCCCGGAAAAAACTTCCGTGGTTAAATAAAACTTAAGAAACAACTTATTAGAACACTGGTTAGCATCTAAATTTCTCTCTCCATCTTATTTCCTCTTTATTTGATTCCACTTTCGCTTCTCGAATTCTACCCTTCCTTCTCCCCGCCCCTATTCCCCAATGCCCTCTTTTTCTCCTCCGCAACTTCCTCTCCCTTCCTGCAATTCCGCCAATTCTCGAAAGCCTCAGTGTGCCGTATAAACCGCTGTGTCCTTCGCCTTTGTCCTTTTGTCAGTCAACTCTCTCGCCTCGCTCTTTCCTCCCGTTCCACTCCAACTCTGCCCAACTTCCTCCTCTCTTCCACTTCCTCCGTTCTTTTGGATCCTTGCCCTTGGTAACTCACCCTTTCCCAATGTTCCGTGAAACTCTAGGGCCCTTTCTATTTTCGGTTCCGTTCTCTCTGTGGCAGGGTTTACTTTACCGTATATTGTATTTCATATTGTCCGATTAACATATCGTGGTTAACTCTCCTATAATCGGTTGTAGAAAATTAAAAACAAAATATTTCATAGATGCAGCTAATTTTTGCGATGAAGGACAGTTTAACTATTATTTTCTTCGTAAATTGTTTTATATTTAAGTCGATTAACATGTCATGATTACGCTCTTCTCTTCTATAATTAGTCGTAGAAACATATAAAAAATATATCATAGCCGGAGGGAATTTTTGCGATAAAGGACATTCTAGCTCTTATATTCTTCGTACTTCGCAAGGTTTACGTCACCGTATATTGTTTTACATTTTGTTCAATTAACACTTCGTGGTTGCCTCTTCCATAATCAGTCGTAAAAACATTAAGAAAATATTTCATAGATGCAGCAAATTTTTGCGATAAAGAGCGGTTTAGCTCTCATGTTATTCGTTTATTGTTTTACATTATTTCGGATTAACATATCGCGGTTACCTCCTCTCCTCAGTAATAGGTCTTAGAAAATTTAGAATAAATTTCATAGACGCAGAAAATTGTTGTGATATAGATACAGTTTAGGCCTTATATCATTCAAATTGGTGCTCTTTTTTAAATAAAATACTGCAATAATGTAAAGGAATTTAATGGACCCTTCTTTCATCGAAGTTAGGTATCGGTACGATGGTTGGTAGATAATTTCTTATGTATTTTAGGCAAAATCACATTTTTAGTATAAATATGAATTTTAACTTTTATGAATCTAATTGAGATATTTTTTTTAGAATGACAATTTCTTCTAGAGTGTATAAATATCCGTTTTAGACTTACCATCCCTAAGAATTCACGTCATTTTAGCTTGACTAGCATTTCTATTGAATTAAAAATCTATTAGGTATATTAGGTTTTCGACAAGTAAATATTCCCGTATTACAATATGCTCACATTTTTAGTTCCCAATTGTGTTCCGGCCGAAATAAATATTTTTTAATCTTATTGCTCACTCTGGTGTTAAATTCTCGAGTGTTTTATGTATTCATGTGGCCCGATTCCTCTAAAAATATTATAACAAGCTAAAAGTATGCCCTAACTGACTTATAGCAGTGAGGGTAGCATTAGCCTCATAAATTTGCTTTCATCAAATCTCATGTCTGGGGTATTTAAGAACGTAATTCCTCTCGGAGTAAGATTTTATCAGAAAAAAATAAAACTCTTGAGGCCTATCTAATAAAGTGCAAGTTTTAACCTGGACATTTAATTCTGCCTTGACAGACAGGACAGTCATTCTGACACTGCTGGCTCATAGTAATACATTAGATCACTTTAATTCCACCATCTACTCGCTTATCTGCATTAATCACCTCAACTCACCAGCTAAATACGAGTTATTTATGCTCGCTGTGCTCCTTATAATATTATTGTCTCCTACGCGAAGACATCACTCAAGAGCTGCTTGATGTATGATATCATCAAGAGGCTTTTTTTAGTTATTTTTTAATTTAAGGACCGGGAAATGATGAAGCATTTTTATAAATGGGTGGAATAAATTTCAACTGCTGCTAATGGAACTCAAGAAATATGATTAAAAAAGCAAGCGGTAGTCCATCTTTAGCTTTTTTTTCAAATTAGCCAGAATTCCTCTCCGTGGAGGTAACTTTTTTGCGCACCATATGGGCCAATTAATTCTCCGAGAATAAGATAAAAAGGTCAGCTTAGTTCACTCGCCCAACCTAGGATCTAATAATAGACACGCGGTTTTATATACCTTAAAATAAAATTGGTATCCAATAATTAGCAACGGAGACCCAGAAAAGACCTGCTCTCATGTATTTATATTTTCGGACACACTATACACTATAGCTAGCAAATTTTCTCTTCATTGAAAAATTATTCTTCTATAATTTTTGGGGATCTACCACATGTGTTTTGGGGAAGTAAATTACTGGAGGGTCGAAGTTAGAATGGAAAGCTAATATTGCTGACTATATATCTGTTTAAATGATCAAGTCAAATTGAAGGCCGGAATATACCATTTCGTCGTGGTGTTTATGCTCGTAATTTTCGGATTACACGGTTTTTGCTTTAGTCTGGTCTAAAAATCCCCAATATCTAATGCCCTCTCTCCACAAATCTGTATCCAGAAACTCTACCACTGAAAGGATATTAATGGTACTTGGGTCTATCATCATAATTCCAAGCAACGCATCATGATTTTTTGTACGAAGAGTAATAAAAAAATTTATGAGTAAATATAATGTTGATTAATTTTGAATAGCCTAAAAGAACTTACATCTTTTTGCAAGGGAAGGTTAAGAATGATTATTAAATGGAAGAGTTAGTTAGAATTTGAAAATTCGGTTGTACATGATTTCTAACCAAAATATTTAAATCTGTTCGCTTTACCAATATCTTCACCTTTTGTCGCAGTGCTCGTACTTTTAGACTTCAATGCATTATTTTCAAGCTCTTCTGTGTTCTTTTCAATGTAGTGCATATGATGAAGTCAAGTCAATTATTATACAGCTTGTATGCAGTTTTCGTGCACCTCTTTATTAAGAATATTATATAATTCTTCCAACTTTTTTCATGCAATTAATTTGCTGGTAACGGTTCTCTGTGAGAGAAAAAGAACTCCTTTTATTTATAATATTATTTATTGACCCAAGTTGAACTTAACATTCGATACGTTTTATCTCATTCTCTTTCATAAATATTTTAAGCTTTTTTGACACAGTTGCCTTGAAAATAAATAATTTTACGTAGGCGTTTAAATTCATATCCCAGGGTAAATAGATTCGGGAAAGTTGTGACAGATTACCAATTCCGTAAAATTCAATCAAACTCTGACTAAAATTCTTACCTGAATTTACTGATAGCGTTGTTATCAAGGCATTTCTTTTAATTTATCTGTAGATAAAGTCAAATTTGTGCTTTATAAAAATGTTGTTGACGTTTAGAACTCAAAATGATCGTGCATTACTGAATTTTGCATTTCCATAATCCTAGGTACATGTTCACTGCTCAGAAATGTAGCGGAGGATTTTCAGCTACGAAAACATTTTGATTCCGCAATATTTGTTCAGCTGGTACGGAATATTTTGTCGTTCCATCTCTTTCTTTATTGATCCCTGCACGTGCTTTGTTTTGACATTGACTGCTATATTTTTATATGGGTTACGCTTGGATGTAGGTCTGATTCCCCTGAGATATAATCCGAAGTAATGACGAGGTAAATCTTTCCTTTACAGAAAGCGGTTCGTTTGCTCATTTGACGAGTGGTAATCGTGTAGAAGACATTTATTTTTTTTTGCATTGACTCTAGTAATACAAATCCTCCGTCTGACTTTATGTTGCTATCATCAGCTTTTCTATAGCACATTTTAATATTCAGTGGTATTCGGTGGCTCGTACTTTTTTATCCCAAAGCTTCTGTTTCGATTTTATCTTACTTTCAATTAGTAGCCATTAATGCGTTCAATTTCACTTTTATCACGTTTTAATTTAGTCCTTAAATTAATCCTTATTTTGCTTATTTGTGTCTGTGTAAATGATAAAGTTTCAATCTAAATTACGTCCAAAATCTTGACGGACTGTTTTCCCTCACGCTTTTGCACACCAAAACAAAAAATGAATAAATCAGCGGCTCTTGTTCTGTTAAAATGTCATATATTTCTCTGAATCTTAACTTAAAGTTGATATTTTTAATGCGGAAACGTTTGAATAAAGTGGCTTATTCAGTTTTCATGTAGACCGAGTAGCGTTTATTCATGTCATTTACAATCTATGTTTTTGACTATTTCTTACTCTGTTTGAAAACGGCATCATATTACCTATTATAGGCTAAAGAATTAATATTGATATCATGGCAAAGAAAATAGGTAGAACGCCTCCCTTTTACATCATTGACTCCGATTTTTGTCTTATTTTCACTAAGAACCTTTCAAAAATTCTATAATTTAAGTTACTCGTAGAATAAAGAAGTCGCTGTGAAATAAAACATGTTTGAAATGTCTCTTCACATTTGAATCAGGATGAGTACATTTCCCTTGATCCGAGTGGTTATTCTTTAAAGTTCATGTTATTTATTGCCGTATTTTTATTTTACTATTTTCCATTAAAATATGGTGCTGCCTTTAACTGCTACCGATTATAAAAATTCTTGATGAATTTTTTTCCAATTTTCCGTTTCTAAGCAGTTTCAGTTGCATAATTACCATTAAAAAGATACTTTACATTTATGCACAAATAACTTTCGGATTTAATAAATTTAGTACTTGTTTTGAATCGCGTTGTCATGACGCGACGACCTCATTGTATAGAACGCTCACCTCGCATAAATTCCTCGTTTTCGAGAACCACAGAGTTCACCGAACGCCTCTCAACACACACTTTTCTTTCGGCATGACGCGTATATGAAAATAAATGAGTCGACCGCAAAGAAAACGATGGCTCACACAAGAGTTTCCATCAGTTCCTTATTTGCTCCCCCATCCCTCTTTCCCGCCAAAACCGGAGCGTGTCCCGTCTCACTTTGAAACCATCAAACGCACACTCTCCCCCCCTTCCCTTTTCCTTCGCGTCGCTCACAATCTCATCTCAATCTCAGCCCCTCGCGCGCTCCTGCTGCCACAAGTCTTTATCACCTCACTCAGCCATCAGAGCTTTTCCCTCTCCGCCCCTCCCTCCACAAAACTACCCACAATTCCCTACTCACCTTCCCGCCATATTCGCCCGCGTATTCTCAACGAGTTTGGAATATCTGGCGGCGCTATTTCCGTGTTTTTAGCCAGAGGACTCCATAGAGAAGGCCGAATTCCATCCCATAACATAGAGGAGGCCCAATTACATACCTTAGAAGCCTGATTTCTGTTGCCACCTCGGTCGCATTTTAATCGGTTTTCAAAAATGTCCACAGCACTATGAAGAATGCAATGCGATCCTCTGTGTTTCAGTATTTTCTGTTACCATTTCCGGTATTTTGCTGTATTTTTCCAGTGCCCCCCCCCCCCCTTGAAGCAAAAATCGCGAGAGTCTTTAAGCAAATCAGTATTGAATTCAAACGAAAGTATTCAACAAATTTTCTTTAAACCCACGAAAAATGATACGCATTAGTGTGAGATGTGTAACTTAAATAAAACTATTTTTTTTCAAGGAAATAATCTGATAAACTAATAAAGCGCTGTTATTATTTTCTTAAAATGTTGGTTTCATTCACAATTTTCCATGCTGAAATGTCACAACTTGGTTTGCCCCCCCTAGACCATGGCTTGCCTCCCCCTAAACCATAGCTTACCCCGCCCCTAGACCATGGCTTACCCCCCCTAGTTATGATCCTGGGTACGCCCTTGAGCTGAGACATGCTAAGTCACCAGCTCTTTGATGATCAAACCACCGGTTTGGAAGAATATCATTCTGATATTTACGCACTTGGCGACACCAGTGAGGGGGTGCCCCATCTTGTTGAAAGATGAAGTTGTCTTCGTGCATCCTCGGAGACAACGGAGGCGCAATGATCGATATTTTGTACAATATGATACTTTTTCATAAGTATATTCTTCTTGAAACTCCGTGTATATTACAACCTTGCGTTTTCTCCCTAGCAGCTACACCTTTTTCCTTCCTTCCTTTCTCCTCCAGTATATCTCTCTCTCCGATCTTTTCCCTTCCCTCACTCCCTCTAGCGAAACGTGAGTTTCTTCCTCCCCTCTCATTCCTCATCCCTCTAACCCCCGTATATCCAGCCTAACCCTTGTTCAAACACTCAAACCCTTCCCGCCTTTTCCTCCCCGCGTCCTATCCCATGCTATTATAACAACTGCCCTTCCCAACCTCCTCTTACCCGCTGCGTTTCAAACTCGGTACACTTCTCTCTCTCTCTCTCCTTCTCCTCTTTGTATATATATGTCCATCTTTCTCTTTCAGTCAGGTCTCTCTTCCACTAAGGCCTTCTTCTTCTTCTTGCCTTTCAGACAACCACGACCTCTCTATTTGCCCTCAAGACGGCCTTTCTTTGGCTAACCTCCTATCACCCACCCATAGTACAAACTGCGCTGAAACGCATAGCGCATGGAGGTTACATAATGAATGAGAAGTCACTATTTTTCGTTTCTTTATGTAGTTAAACACATACGCACGGGCAAACCACGAAAAATGTATAGCCTAGTCCAGTTCCGTATCAAGCCTCTGTAATTTCATTATCTTGGCTCATTGAAAGGTAAATTTGGTTTTACCATGCTGCATTACAGCGTGCGGTGTTATATGAAATCTGCTTCACAGCTTCTCTTGTTCTTTTTCAGCCCGTGAAAATGCTATGATATTGAACTAATGCGTTTTTGTTCATTATTTTCAATTGTAATTTTTTTAGTGCCAACACCTCTTTCTTTGTTTGGTCTCCCTGTCCATAAACTCTAACGATGAATGAGATGTAAGTCTGACGGTGTGAAGCCTTATGTGTTTACTGCAAAATGATGTAACCCAACTTTAAAGTTCTTAACACTGGTGTGCTATTATAAGAGTACAATAACTCTTTAATTATCAAGTACCCATCGTATGTATGTCTGTATTCTCGGTATTTTTATTTTTTAGCTATCCAAAAGCATGAGTTGATTATAAATAATGGTTAATTAGCTGCTGTGTGAAAAAATTTTGCTACTATCGGGCATGAAGTACTGTTCGGGAGATTTTCATTGTGATTTGATTAATTTAAGGGTTAAATCTTCAATATTTCATACGATCCCGTACATGGTATCTTGAGAGGTATGATGTGCTATTAGTTCCTTGACATATGAGAAGCAACTCTATTTTGAAACAGATAAATAGAAGGAGTAGGATAATAACTCTAATAAACTGAATACATATTGATACCTTTTATACGTACAGTTTTCATCTACTTTAACACACACCATCGGCATCTTGCGTCTTATTTGCAATGTTTCCAATCAATCAACCAATACTGAAGCTGGTGTACATTCTGCTCCGTATTTACGAACTTAGAAGCTCAAGATTAACATAATTCTGAGTTATCTGTATATCCTCAGTCGTGAGTAATCAAGAGCAACCTTGCTTGTCCATGTTGCTGAAATTTTGAGTATTAAATTAAAGTGAATAATTGTATCTTTTAGAAGCGGCCGAAAGGAGATTAAAGGAGAAAGGAGAACAAGAAAAAATTATAATTAAATGTAGATATTTTAACTTAAATATTCCGGTGATCGAAGATGATATTAATTTTCACATTGATGGTTATGCTCAAATAGTAGCATAAAATGAGTAGCTAGCTGAAACGGTGTGGAAAATCTACGTGTGGTTAATTTATTCATCATGAGATTAAAAGGTCCTATTTAGTTTCGGCACCAACCCAATATACTATGATTTTAAACCTTCACGTTGATAGGCCCGAGTGGGTATCTTGTTTACCTTGCTTACATCACTTGAGGATATAATTTAGTGTTGTTTCTTGCGCTGTCATGGGAACAGTATCATAGTTTCAAAAAATTAATATTCCTCTGTTAAAATCGATTTCAATATATTATTCTCTCAAACAAGAGTCGCTCTAGATTTAATCCAAGTTTGATACTCTCCAGAATAAAAAAATTTGGCTTACAGGATTTCCCAATTTCCTATCAGGTAAGATAGCGTATGATAAGATCAGTCGTGATATGACAGTTTTGAATTATGGTGAGCCGAATGGCATTTTCATTGAGAATTTCATCCGTGGTGTCAGTAACTCTGTATGCGCGTGATTGCGTACAGCTATTTTTTTTCCTGCAGTACCTGCTGGCGTTCACTCACTCACTCATAGTGCAAACCGAAAGTTGGTTTGGATAGATAATGGTAGACGGCTCATTCCACAGTGAGCCACTGGAGTGTGACAATCACAAATTCAGGGTAGAGGCTTATTACTTTACCTGTTACACCTCGTGGTTTGATGATTTTACTTGCAGGTACTCGACGGCTTCACCCGAGGCATCAACCAAAGACCCGTCGATCAGAAGCCAAAGTTACTGTAGTTCATTTATTCCGGCACTGAAATTCTATTGGTAAAACTTGAGCACATGAAATTACATTTTGATAATAAATCGACGTTTCACAAAGACGTGAAATCCACCTTCCCCCGTTAACTTTCATTTAAACGTATTCTATGGCTAAGATAATTTGATTTCACACCTCTTAAGATTATATGATTACAATACTGAATAAAAGGGAGTAGGCCTTATAATGAATTGTAAAGGAAGTCCAACTTTTGACGGGATACCGGCCATGGTTATCGGATTTTCTCCTTAAGAAGCTACCTTAATTCGTAAAATTTTTAAATAATGATCATTATGAATAATTGAATGAACAGCGACACTTGAGTTTCGGCAGCATAAATATCTCTCGAGATATCGCGAGCAATGCTCTTGAGGCATGTTCTTTCTTCTCTAAAATGTGTGCCGTGATGAAACTTCTTCTGTAGACAATATTGGGTCTCAAATTTTCCCTGAGCGTAGCGTTCCATAATAGTCCAAAACACATCCAACAGATCAAAAAAAATGCTTTGTTAGTCGTCTGGTTTGGAGCTAGTGAGTCTCTCTCACGCAAAATTAAAGTCTGCCAGCCATATTTTTTCAGAAGGTTTAATTTCAGTAGTGGATTTGCAAGAAGAATGTTCATGTTACCGCAGGTGGACAAATGGAATTGAAAACATTTAGCTTTAATTTTGGAAGTAAGTGATATATATATAGTGGTAGCATTTTACAGATCGTTTTTAATTTATGTACAACAGTATTTGATTAAATTCTAATTTTAGTAAATATATGGCATGGAGACTGAAATTTGGTTTCATACTGTAGAATGCCTCTTTTTATATTTTAACTATGCAAAAAAAATTAAAAAAGGAAAACAAATATTTTAAGAAATACACATGCCATTATTAGTAAGGTTGCTGGATTTTTACTGGGAATGATGAAATTTTTATAGTGATTGAATCGATAAAAATGCACCTAAAATGTTCGTATGCCTATTTAAGTTTGATTTTTTTCAATGAGATTTTCGTACATCTTTTGTGCTGACTGGCAAATTAAATCACCGGCAATTTTTTTTTATTCTTCTTAAGTATATTCATGTAAACAAGATGAAATGATTAATGTAGGATTTCACCGGTTAAAATATATTTCCGGTAGTTTTTCTCTTGCGTGATGTGCTCCAATTTGGATACAGCATCAAGTATATAAACTTTTTATTATGAAAAACATTTTAAACAGGGCGAATGGATCTTTCGGGGCCGCTTGAAATTTTTTTTTAATCGGTGAATTGTTTGGAGATGGTGTACGCGCACATGGACGAAAATGGCCTCACTAAGGTGCCACTTGTACACTTTAGATTTCTTTGGCCTATTTATTCCCCTAAACCGTTGTATTATGTTAGTGCACACGTTTCGGAACTTACAAGTGCAGGGTATTAATAAATGCGAGATATACTTTTGATAAGAGGCTCAAAAGTTTTCTGTTGAGGTATCGGAATCGCTGAAAGGACGATGTTATCACATAATCGAGCAAAAATTTCCTTTACTACCGCGTCTGCATTATATTACTTGCCTGCTTCTTCTCCTAAACCTAACGCGATGATATCGGATTTTAGTATAACTTATGTATAGTACATTGCGTTGGTAAAACATTTAAAATATTTTTGAATTGAGCGTTTGAAACTTGGCTCAACATTTTTCTGTGGAGGTAGTGGAGTGGCTGGTGAGACTATACACTCACGTGATAGAACGAAAATTTCCTCTCCTTCCGCGCCTGTACTACATTTTTATTATTACCCTTTTCCTGCTCCCTTTCCTGAACCTAATGGATTGTGATACGAATTTATGTATAGTACCTTGCGTTGGTAAAATATTTTAAGATTTTTTGAATGTACCTTTCGATACGCAGCTCAAAATTATGCTGCTAAGGTAGTGGAGTGGCTGGTGAGGCGGCGCAATGGCATAATTGAAGGAAAATATCCTTTACTTCCGCGCTTGTTCAGTATTTTTAATATCATCCTTTGTCTGCTTCCTTTCCTGAACCTTGCGGATTGTGATACAACATTTTGTACAATACCTTGCGTTTGTTAAATATTTTAATTTTTTTAAATGTAGCTTTCGGTACGTAGCTCAACATTAGCAATTAAGACAGTAAACTGGTGAGGCAGCGTGCTGATATAATTGAAGGAAAATTTTCTTTACTACCGCGTCAGTACTGTATTACGTATTATTATTGCCCTTAGCGCGCCCATTCTCTTAAACCTAGCACTTAGCAACCTGGGATTGTGGTACAACCTTATTTATAGTACTTCGCACTAGTTAAATATTTTTGAATGGTCCGAAACGTTGCTTGAAATTTTGATTTTGATGTAGGCATTATTAAGGCGGTTTACGAAATTGCCTTTACTGTGGCGCCTACAGTATACTTTAGCCTATCCTTTGCTTGCTTATACATTTAGCGCGATTCCTTTCAGCAGTTAACTTCCATGTCGCATCCAAAGGGTTTCTCTATCTTTATATTTTTACCTTTACCAATTTATTTTCCAAAACCGTTGTATTGTGGTAGAGCGATAGTTTTTGAACTTGCAAATGCAAAGTGTTAAAATCGAAGTTTCGATATGCAGCTGGAATTATTTCCTGCTGAGGTAGTGGAGTCACTACTGAGACGATCTGTTCACATGGCAGAACAAAACTTTCCCTTACTACTTAGCCTACCTCTTCTCCTAAACCTAGCGCTATGCAAACTAGGATTGTGGTACAACGTATGTGTTACGTCGGTAAAATATTTTATGAATGCATCTTGCGAAATGTTGCTTAAAATTTTGCTTTTGATGAAGCAGAGTCATTATTGAGGCAGTTTATGGAAATCGCCGTTACTACGGCGCTTGCATTATATTTCATCCCGCCCTTCTACCTACTTCTACCTACTAAACCTAGCGCGAGGCCTTTCGGCAGATAGCTAACATTTCGCTTCACAAGGGTTCCTCTATCTATATATTTTTCTTTTTTGCCAAATTCTTTTCCTAAACTAACAAAAACATAGGAGCTTGAGCATGCAAAGCATTAAAATGGAGCTTTCGATATGCAGCTCAAATTTTTCTGTCGAGCAGGTGGATTCGCTCGTGAGTCGATTATTCTCGCATGAAGGAACGAATATTTCCTTTAAAATTGCGTCTGTATTATTATTGTTACCCCTAGCCTGCTCCTTCTCCTAAACCTTGCGCGATGCGACCTAGGATTGTGGTGTAACGTTTTGTGCTGCGTAGGCAAAATATGCAAAATATTTTGAATTCTGCTTTTGAGACTTAGCACAAAATTTAGCTCTTCAGATGGTGGAGTCGCTGGTGAGTCGATATTCTTACATAATCGAATGGAAGTTTCCTTTACTACCACGCCATTACTTTATTATAATCATTACCCTTTACCTGCTTCTCCTCCTAACCCTAGCGGATCGTGATACAACGTTATGTATAGTTCCTAGTGTTGATAAAATATTTTTACTGGAGCATTCGAAAAGTAATTTAAAATTTTGCTTTTGATGTAGTATAGTCATTATTGAGGCGGTTTCCGAAAATTGCTTTTACTGCGGCGCCTGCAGTATATTTTAGCCCACTCTTTTGCCTGCTTCTAAACCTAGCACGAGGCCTTTCGGTAGATAACTCCATTCTCGCTTCCCAAGGGTTCCTCTATCTATATATTTTTCCGCACAACACGCCTTTACCTTTCACCAACCCCTCCACGATCCTTCTTTTCCGACCTATCCTCACTCGATAGACCCGGCTAACTTTTCCTTCCGCCCGCACTCCTCCCATCTTCTCTATCCCGGCCCTTAGACTGGCAGTATCCGAGAGAAGCAGACCCTTTTCAGAGGGTCTAGGTAACTATATCTATTCCTTTTTCTCCCTACCGTTCCCAACTCAAAACCAGATCGTCTGATATACACATTGCCGCTTTTTCTCGGAGGTAGTTCGACGGCTCCATTTTGGAGTAATTCTTTCTATGTTGCTCTTCGGCGGTTAAAGACGTCCGCACGGTTGCTCTGGGGATATGTTACCATTAGGGATCTTTAACTCCGGAGCCTTCATTCTAACCTTAATACATTCTAACCTTCGAGGCCGATTCTATATCTTAAATGGGACGACATTGTGAAACTTCCAAAGTTCTGCAGCATTTCTTTTCCATGTGCTGAATCTAAATGGGTACTGAGATGTTTTTGCCCCTTTGAGATGTGATGTGCCTACTTTACTCATATATTTTCTACAGCATTTCAGGCATATAGGTGCTAAGTCCCATTTCAAATTCGGTTCTGTAGTATTTTTGAATCGAAAAGTAGGGAATATTTTTTGCGTGGTCAATTTTTATCTGTAGTTTTTGCTCCAGTAAAAATATAATTGGTGGGCACTGATTATTCCTGGATTATGATAGAACAGATTTCGTGCCTGTTACAACTGTTGATATATGGTACTATCGTATAGTGAAGGGAATAGACCTGAAAAATGGCTATAAACCGAGTGCCCTTGATCGCGTTTGGTCAATTGTTGCATTCTATGTTGATGATGATTCAAAATACAACATGCTGATTTCATTTTGTGTTTTGAATCAAGCGGCCATTATGAAACGAGCATAAAAAAATACATGCGATAGATTCATTTTCTGCTTGCATATTACGCCGTTTAATAAGAAGTAAAAATTAACAGGGGAGGCGATAACACGAATAGAAACATTTTAAATTTGCGAGAGAGATAATGAGTGTTTTGAGTGAGAATGAGCAATTCTAGTGTGGTATGTAATGTTTAATTGTAATGTAATGTAATGTGCATAATATTGCATATAAATCATGCACTCAAATTTTTCTGTATAAGGGCAAATGTTCCTTAAAAAATGCCAAGAAAGAAAAGTATTCACTCTTAATAGAACTAGCTCTATTGAATTTAAGAATTATCTAAGCTTAATATTTATTCCTAATATTCCCTAAAATTCTTTGCATCAATTAACTCGTTATTCTGCATCATGTATTCTCTTTTACTTCAATTTCATTTCAAGAGGAATGAATAGCTGCCCAACCACATATATTATACCGCATGGAAGGTAACATCTAGTAGCAGAAACTTTCATGTGTTCATTGCTCGAAAAAGTTTGAGCATTGCGTGTATAATTGGGTTAGCTATAATTAACTGTGGAAATATGGAAATTTTATCCTTTATTACCGTCGGCAACAGCTTGCATTTCATGAAGGATGGGTAATTTAGAATGACTATACTCAATGCACGAAAAGCTGTAATTATAATCCATGTTAGTTGCGTTGACCCTGCCTTAGTCAAATATAAGGTGAAATTTAGTACATTCTGATATTAAATAAAATCTTACAAATTTTCACGGTTATAAAAGTTATTCCGACCTAGGTTTTGACCTAGTTTTCCATTTACTTCATTTTCAAGGTAAAAAATTGTAAGGGAACATATACAGGTCTATATTAATTTTATATTTGTGAAAACTTTTGTACGTTTAATTCAGCATGGAACAATTTTCAATCCATCTCGCGTGGATCTTTGGATTTTATTCTATATTCTGATATTCAATTTGAAATAAATATATTGGAATAGTTATTTTCAAAATAAAGTTATGTGTAAATTTTATTTTGTTGGTACCTTGAAGAAATAAGATGAATAATTCTGGACTAATTCAACCTGTTACTGATTACTGATGTCGTATCTAGGTAGCACTTCCCATACATCGAATCGAAACTTGAACTAGATTTTTACACTGGTAATACCAGTGATAGTGAAAACTGCCGGCCCTAGCACTAAGAATATGCCCGTATTAATGTAGGGTAAAATTTTCTATGTACTAATATTTCTTTTTAAGGTATTGGAATAATTAAAAAATAATATTTTTTATAAAATTTACCTTGCTGGTCCCTTGGAGAAATAAGAGCATTAATTCTTAACTAACACAACCTCTTACTGATTTTTAAGTTTTCATGTGAAGTGCATTCTCCGTACATAATATCCGAAAGTTAACTAGCTGCTTACACTGGCAATGCCAGTGATAGCGAAAACAGCATACTGCCCGCCTCGGCGCAAAGGCCGAGTGAATGAGTGTAGGGTGAAATTTTCCATATTCTAATATTAGAAATAACACTTGCAAATTTCCACGCCTATAAAAGTTATTCCGACCTAGGTTTCCATGTAACTACATAATCTTCAAGTTACAAAATGGTTCCCAATCATTTAGGTTACCTTTGTACCTTGAAGATGATGTAGTAACATTAAACGTAAGTAAGGATTATTTTTGAAACCGTGGAAAATTTCTGATTATTTCGATATTTAGAAAAACTCCACTCCATTATGCTTGAATCCTGTGATTTTATTCTACATTATGATATTTATTTTGAAAAATGTTTGAATAGCTATTTTCCAAAAAACATATATTTTTTAAATTATCTTTTGGTATTTGTAAAGGAAAAGGTAATTTGTTCTGGACAAATGTAACCTGTTACTGATTACATTAGGGATTTTAATTATAATCCACGGACTCACTAGGTTGTTTCATCAACCCTTCCCCTTTAAAAATCACTCCTCCCGCATCTTATTTTTCCCTTTCTCAGCCCCACTCACCTTGCCTATTACTTCTGCGCCTTCTCCTGCTTTAATTTCTGTCCCTGGATCCTGAATCGCAATTACATCCCAGCGCGACATACACCCCAACTTACTTTCCCCAATATTCTTTCACTCCTACCCTCTTACCTTTCGCGTTTCCTCTCGTCCTCATGTCCTCCCACTCTTCTGTACATTTTCTCCTCTTCTTTTTCTTTAATTTCAGGGTTCAAATTTTACCCCAAAATTTCGCCCCGCTGCTTCCCTCCCTTACACCCGACGCATTGGACATTCCAATTTCCTTTCCCGTAGTCATAGTGGGATGCGTAGGAGACGACGACAAGAAGAGGGGCAGAAGTGTGATTGTTCGTCTAATTCCAGACTTGGAGCTTCTGCTTGCATTTGTATGCCACCGCGCATATCGTCCAATATAGAATCCGTCCCTGACAAATATTCCAGCTTAGGGAAGCGCTGGGATTAAATTCTGTCCGATTGAAATGATGGCGTAAAAAAATGTCGGGAAAAAATGTTTTCCCGTCTCTTCAATTAGTTTCAGTCGTGGATCGCGTAAGAGTATTCGTAATCTCGTATCTAGATGCCTCGGATTCTTTTCTTCATTTTGACGCAAAGTTCTTAATTTTTTTGTCGCGGATGAGGTTTCAATTTAAACTGGCATGTTGATCTCGAATCATTATTCCTACGATCCTCAAATTGTATTTCGTGGAGATTTAAGGATCTATGAATCCAATAAAAATGGGTTTCCTGTAGAAACTGCTGTAAGCCAAATATTTAGCATATCGTAGGCGTGGAATTTTGGATCTTCCAATATTGGAAAGCTATTCATTAAATTTGGCTTTCTTTAATATCAGTTTCAAAAATGTGTAACAGTAAACAGTACCATCATATGTTCAAGAAATTTTAAAGTCACGTATATAGTACAACATCTGAGTGCTCAGTTGAAATATTAAAGATATTGAAGCAGAGGGATTTGAAATTATTTTCTAGAACCTGCTAATTAAGTCATCATTGGACTCGCATAGTAGCTTTATTTCACATATTTTATTCCACCTTACTCTAAGCAGGTTATCCTCAGTAATTTGAACAGCTGCATTTCTCCCTCTCCTCTTGCATAAGTTTAATAATACTTAATCCGTAAAATTAGCGCATTTTACAACTTAAACATTGCATTTCACACTTGATGAAATAATATTCAAAAAATCAGAACAAGGTAGATATTCAAGGTTATTTTTACATCTCACCTCGTTACACAAGAAATTTTTCATTAAATTAAAATTAAATTAAATTTTATTCCTTGTCAAAGAAATTTTTTATTAAATCGAAACTTGTATCAAAACAAAGTGTCTTTCATTGTTAAATTCTTTATCTTTCCTCGGTTAAATGGGATATTTTATCTACCCAAATATATTTATCCAAACTTATACGTTTTTACAAAAGAATAATTACTAAAATGTTGGACAGTGAAAATTAAAGAAAATTTGTTATACCACATAAATATTAAATGTGATACTAAAGAATGTCTGCTCTATCCTGTGTATCTGTACGAGACAATGATGAGTCACGTCGAAACCTAGGTCGTACATCAAATATTCATGTGGAATTACAAAGATTTCTTTATTTTTCATTATGTGAAGTAGATTCCATACAGTCACGCCAGAAACAACCAACCATATGTTGGGTAGTCCTGAAAAAGTATTTCTGAATGATTTCAAGTTGAATTATATTTTGATTCCCATTCTTTTCGTTATTGAAAAAATCAAACTATGAACGCTATTGAAAAAGATGCGGTATTTCTTTTATTAGTGACATTCACTAGTATTTTGAGGAGCTGTCATGGTTTTTGTGCTTTCTATGTAAGTAGAAGAAAACAATGAAGGTCAGCGGAAATTCGCCCAAATCATCATCCTGTATGCATTCCAAATTCATATATGTGGAAATGTGGAAATTAAAAAAATGCTACTAAAAATCATATACACATTTTTTTATCTCGATAACAATAAATGATACCAAATATGAAGTCTTTCAGTCGTCCAAAAACCCTTTTTGACAATTACGACTTAAAAATTATGCCTATAGAAATCTTTTAAAATACACAGTTGATAAATATAACTACATTCCGAATGGACTCAAACCATTTTCTCCTTGTAACGAATGTAAATCCTGTTGATTGTGGCTCGAGTTAAGGTCAAGGCTGATTACTTGTAGAATTTTCGCACATTTTATGCACTTATTGGTAACCATCCCACGGTATTCATTTCATATCGGGAGATTTCAAGCGGAATAACGTGGACATTAAAGTTGTTGCTGCATCGAGCTTTAAAAGCGTGGGAATGAATCGAAGGGTGTCAGAGAATTCGCCGTGGAAACAGTGTCCCTTGATGTCTCAAACCAAGTCGACTGCATAGAGGTGGCCCAATTTCATCCCATGTAAAGTTGATTCCTATTGCCACTTCGGTCGCATTTTAATCGGTTTTCAAAAATGTCCTCGGCGTGCTGATTAGTGCAATGCGGTCGACACATTTACAATATTTTGCCGTATTATGTTTCCAATTGCGAGGAATGTCATTGAGATTTTATGAATTTGATTGATCAAATCATTATGTGCGTACTTTTCGTTCACAAACCCTATTTTCACCATATTACCCCGTGATACTCGGATCACTTTATCCCTCAGCGATGCGAGTGGATACTTTTTTAAACCCATTTAAATGCGTGGTGGTTGACAGCACGTTTAGAGGGCGACTTGAGGATACTCCTTTGTAATATTCCCGCTTAGAACTATAATGGGAGACGCTGATAATCAAATGCGGTAAGGTAAACCCTGCCATGGGGAGACGGGAACCGAAAATAGAAAGGATCCTAGAGTTTCACGGAACATTGCAAAAGGGTGAGTTACCAAGGGCTAGAATCCAAAAGAACTGGAAGATCCTCTTTTGTAATATTCGCGTCTCAAGCTATAAAGGTTCGGAATGAAATTCGGCTCAAGAGTTAGACTGTGGAAATCATACAGGATTGAACTGTGTCGCTCGAGGTGTCCTCTTCATTTTACCGGACACGCCGGAACAATTAAGACTCCAAAGTGGCAATGAAAATGGTGGGATACCTCAGCATATAAACGAACCTCGCGGACGAGATCCCGCGATCAAAAGCAAATCTCGTGCGGATGTCCGGATTATAATGCCCGACGGATTTAGGCGTTAAATCCCTCGAACAAGCATTCTAGTGGACGGAATCGCATATGGACAAACAATGAGGCGATATGATGTCGAAATGGCGTGGGATATTCCCGCAGCAGTTATGGCGGTAGCTCAACAAATGGGCGGAGATCGTTGTTGGGAAGGTAATGGAGCTTCGGAGTAAACATACTCGGGAGTCGCTTCACGGCGGAATGCATTGCAGGTGCGAGAGAGGACTATGCGATGAGTAGGAGGCAAGTGCATACGGTTACCTGTTATATGACTTCATTCATGCACCCACATTCCGTGAGTATACCATAGTGCTTTCCCTTGACGAGATTGTTATTTTTTTTGGAATGCCGATGTAAACCGTGTTTTAAGATATTCCACGTGCCAGTAACTGAGCAGAATAATGATAGGAAAATCTTTGATGAAATGTGATTTTTAGAAGCATCTTCCGGTTGACCATCCTTTAAATACCTACAATACCTGTCTGAATGATCGTTCAGGTGTTTTTAGGTATGTCAACAATTATTTCAAAAATCATGCAGCCGAAAATAAACATTTTTTGGGGTGTGGGTGCTGGATAAAAATTCATTAAAAGTCATGAAATATCAACAATTTTTTTAACAATTGCGAAATGTAAGGGGATCAAATTAAAGTCAAAAACGGTCAAAATGACCGCTCTGGCGCATCTAGTGTTAGCATGTCATGCTACATTTGAAGAAAAATATTAAAAACGATGAAATATAATTATTGTTTATTGGGTGAGATAAAATGATTTTAACCATGAGTGGTATGCTTGTATGTCATGCCAGGATTAGTATATAATGTTTGAAAACTATGCTATTAATCAATGTGAGTTGTTTCAGATTTATTTAAATTCGAAGTGACTTAAATGATTATCTCTTAGCTGAAATTTGAATTTTTCTTAGCATGCTCTCATGAGCTAAAACAATGTGGTTTTACTTTCCTGTCAGCAATCTTAAAATAATATTTAATAAATTAATTTATTTCAATAGTTAGATGACATATTTAGTCGAGCAAACAATGAAAATTCCATATGGTAATTGTGATGCACCAGTGAACTGCACCTTGCTGAACCCTATACTACCCAGATAACTAGCATAATTCAATTATTAAATTAGACTTATTCGTTGCTCATATTAATTGATTATTATTTCGTCTACTATTGAGTGTTAATCTTCTATGTTTAAGGAAGGTAATGCGTTTAAGAAGTTGTAACATCCCACACTGCGATGTAGATTCGCCTATGTAATATCAAATAATTCATGGAATTCACTCAGCCAGATCAGTGCATCAGTGCCAGTACATGTACAATGTGGAATTAAGATATCAATACAAATATTCTGAACACTAAAGAAATTAAGATGTACAAGCGTGCTGCGCCCGCTCCCAGCGGGCTTCTCCCGCTCTTTTCAATGCAGGTCCACAGAGTATAGGCGCGTTTCTAATTTTAAAATGTAGAAAATAAAGGCAGGGTCTTATGTACAAATTTAATTGGAATTTTAATGTACAAATTGAGGTCAGAGGACCTCTTTAAACACAACATTGGAAGTAATTACACTATCCTCTGTTAAACGCACATGATGACTCATACTTACGTATCAACAGGAGACTTGAATGTGGAATCAGCCGCATTTTGATAAAAGTTATTTAAAGAATGCGAGATATTGTTGCAAATGAACAAATGTGTCAGTTTGTGCGCCGTTAACGTCAGTAATATTTACCGGTTATTGTTTTTTTTCTTTTTTTTAATTATTTAAAAACCAATTTCGGGAAACAATAGCAATACTTAGGAAGTAAGATATGCCGTCGCATGTTCTCTGATAAATTCTGTGCATTTTGGTACCTCATTTGTTGAGTGTGGTTGCGTATAAGTAGAGAAAAAGGTATCTATACAGTATAAAATAATATAGAAGATGGAGATGAATGAATGTAAAAGAATGAGAATGTAAGGGAACTAAGCTTTTGTTTTATCCGTATACTGACCATGAGAGTGTGATATAGAGCATATTAATGGTCCTATATATGATAACACAAGCTTTAGGTGAACCCGCATTCATATATAATGCTAATCGAATACCTTCCTTTTCTTGAAAGTTTAGAATATCATATAATAACGGGATTTCCCAAAAGGTTTCAATTTTTTTATCTAAGATCTGTTTTTTTCTAAAGCGAATAATGTGCTTTATTCTTTTAAGAATACGGCTGGGCCCTTCGCTTTAAAATATGAATCTTACCCTCCTGATTAAATTATTTTCAATGAATAAAAAATTATAGCAACCATTCGAAAATACACGGGTATACTGATGGATTTCCAATTAAATGAGCTTACTTTTTTAGTCCCCAGTAATTCGATTTTTCAGAATCATTCCCTCATACCTTTCAACTTATTTATAAAAAAACATCCTCTACTCAGCAGTTAGGCATTTTTTGTCTGTTTTGACATGGATCGTGTCTTCCAATTATAAGTGAAGGAACACTGTTGGACACGCTCACACATTTAAATATGCCCGTATCCTGTGGGATTAAGCCTCCGGCAAGTCATTACACGTATAGCGTTTTGCCTAGCTGCCCGAGCGGCTCTGCCTACAAATGGAATTTTGTTCTGTTTTATTATCCATTCCTCTTCGAGTAATGGCGTAGTAGATGTGACTCCAATGCATTTAAACTATACAGGTGAAGTGTGGAAAATCAGAAATTTGTAATTTATCTCTAGAAATTTTCTAAATTTTCATTGAAAGCAGTTTTAAGCCATTGCTAGCATTGAATTGGCATTATGATATGCCAGATAAAGCTTTTGGACCAATGTATTTTTAATTAGTGATACTTAAATTGTGGTACCTTATCTCCAGATGAAATGTTATATAGCTTACTTATTTGTCGTATTTTTTAGTCCATAACAGCTACCTTGCTCGAATATTTGAAAAAAAAAGTTAAAACTTAGTTTGTATACTGTGTGCTGAAACTTACAGAAAATTTCTGAATTAAACGATTCCATGCACCAGAATTTTGAAAAAAATTAAATAAAATAAATAAATTAAATAGGTTTAGATAAAGTGAAAATGAAAAGGTTAAGGTTCATTTTTCAAAGTAGACGTCTAGGTATATTTAGCGTGGTTTCCTGAAAGTGATGTGGTAAAAATTGGAAAAATTATTTACGAATTTCATTTGAAATGACTTGTAGATAAACGGAGCAATATTTGAATAACATGCCGTATTGAAAGTCTGTAGTGACTATTAGGTACACTAGTGGTAGCCATTAAGCTTGCTAACGGTGACCAGAATACAGCGGGCAATTTACGATTCGCGCAAGATCTTGTACAAGAATTCTCTCACGTACGCAAATCCAATTTTGAGCTGCATTACAAGATATATGTTTGTGTGTTTGAAAGTTTAATCACTGAAGATTTTTAAATGGCCATGCATATGAATTTTTTAGGAAATCGTCGAACTTTTGGCATGATATTAAAATATCCATATCTATGAAGAAACTGGCAATATCTTCTCAGCAATGTTAATATTACGCTAAATAGTGATGAAATAACAGCCAAAAACATTTTTAATATGCCTCTCTGCAAAAAATTATATTCTCACCGTTAGCAAAAGGAGTCATGATAGAATATTTTTTAACCAACCGTTGTGGCATATACATTCATTTTCTATACAGGAAATTGTTTTGGATAAGATTTTGAAATTTATCTTATATGCGTTGAATTTATCATGGAAAATCATATAAATATATTCTTGCCCTGGAAGACAGAAAATCCAACCAGGCAGGATTTGAATCCGTGACTCCTGGATTAGCAGGCAAGCTCTATACTCCACTGCCATCCAGGTCGACGAGTTTGGCTAGAATATATTATGAAAGTGAAATCATAAAGATTTTTTTTAAATTACTATCTCAGAAAATTCTTTTGCAAATCATTGAAATTTTTTACTTGGTATAAATATATCCATAGCCTTTTTGCCTTTTTGAAAGGAGAGGGTATCTCATTCACCGCGGGGATAAGGCGGTTCGAGCAATTTCAACCTCCCTTTCAACCGGCTTCTCCTTTATGAACCCTGTCTCTCTGCTTCCCCTTATTTCACACCCTTTCCTCTTCTCTTATATATATCCTTCCTTAGAGAGCTTTAAGTCGGAAGCCGTCGTTCTGGGGACTCAATTCACCCCGTGAGATTACTTGGGGAAATCTGATGAAGAATTGATGTGTTGAGATGATCGCATCTCTCTTAGCTGCCTCGGGAGGAAATTAATACATCAGCCTAAATCCGAATTCCTAAGTGAATGGAATTATTTTATGGGCAAGTAGGGAGCCCACCTTTCCGAAGCGTTTGGGTATGCAAGCAATGTGAGTTAAAGCTTGAAGCAGAAAAAATTGATATTGTGATAAGTGCTTTGAAAGTACAACTTGTTTAATGG
Organism: Ischnura elegans; assembly: GCF_921293095.1. Taxonomy (NCBI): domain Eukaryota; kingdom Metazoa; phylum Arthropoda; class Insecta; order Odonata; family Coenagrionidae; genus Ischnura; species Ischnura elegans. The sequence continues at coordinate 43,614,887 of NC_060253.1, read as the reverse complement.
TTCAGTGATTATACATTTTGCGACTTTAATAGTATACGATCGTAGTGAGTGAAATATTCTCAGTATGTATACATTAATCATGTATGTATGTAATTTTAATATTTTTTACTGTCATTGGTAATTATAAAGTCGCAAATGGCTACTAAGATGGATTGTATGATTGCGACAGTTGGAATTTGGAGGCATATTAAGTACAAGTAGTTCGTGAAAATTCATTTTTACCCCTTGCTCTGTTTTATTCATTGATTTAAATTTTCAAAAATAAAGTTAGAAGTAGACATCGTGCTAAAAAATATTGTTTCATTGACTCTCGCTAAAGATTCTGCCAAAATACCTATGAAGAGGTAATGGATTATAACTACTTACCTAAGATGAGATGCACGATACACCTCAACAAAATTTCAGCACATAGAATATTTTCCTTATGGCATTGATTCAAATTATAGCCAAGATCATTTAATTCAATACTTCTTCATTTACAGCCAATTATTTTTCTACAATTCAATCATTATTAAACTTTTCATTCCATTTGTCGATCACCATGCAATTTTCTGATTGTTTCACTAAATAAACCTTCACCCAGATCTCATTAATTGAATTCTGAGGAACAATCCACACTTTAATAAAACATTTTAATGTTTAAAATTCCATGTAAACCTTCAATGACTAAAGAAATATACAAGGAGAAACGTAATGCTCATGAGCACTGTGAATTTCCGCATGGTTTTTTTAAAGTATTTATGTATCCATTTTTATGAAATAAAATTGGACCAGTGCGTTCAGTTGTGATGAATAGAATTGAATTAGTTAAATAATCAATGATTTGAAGATGTATTTCTTACCCAGATATATTTATGGGATATCCAATTCAGGAATTACGGTTTTCCAGAGAAAGATGAAACGGAATCATTAAAACTGGATAAAAACAGGCATAAAGAACAATAAAGAGATACAAACAGTTTTTTTTGTTTAGATAAGCCAATAGAATAATCACAGACTAAAAGAAAAGACACGTTAGTTATGTGAAAGCAGTGGGTAGGAAATTGATCAGTATCTTCTCAAGATCCTTTGTTTCCTTTGCGTACAAGAATTTGGAAATAACAATCTAATACGAGTGAATTACGTTTGACGATAATGAACACAAAATATTCGATGATGAGTGATCTCCTCTGAGATTTACCAGGAAGAGAGATAGAGATTTGAGATTAATTTCGAATGTTAATTCATCCCATCCGAATATCTTATGCTCGTAAAAGGAAACGCTTTGTTTGTCGAAGGATATAAATGAAGATTAGTCGATATCCGAGGAAAAAAATAATATCTGCAGCTCCTTCTTTCCGAAGCTGCGGATCCAAATATTATGGTGGGCTGTGATCAATAGGAGAGTTTCTCCTTCGGAGCTTACCCTTTAGACCTCTCCCCTTCCTTCGATATCCCAGAGTTCTTTAGCTCCCAGAGGGGAAAAAATATACACAAAAATCGAGTCGTATTTTTCAACGTATTTAAATTTGTACATTTTATATCCCTCCCATTATTCACCGGCTTCTTTCTTTGCTCTGGTTTAGTTTTAGGAAAGTTGCCCGAGGGAGGCGAAAATGTACGTTTTTTTCCCAGGGGCCTCTCTGGGATGTGGTAAAAATTGCCACCCTCACTGCTTGGAATTGAATCACTGGCTTAGCTTGAGCGAAATCATTTTGATTCTCGTGAAGGTGTGCGTGAGATCTAAGGAGCTTCTGGTGCGAATGAGTTACTCAAAGTGAAAACTTTCCGAAAATTTTGTAACAAAATGTTCCATTGGATTAAATGCATTTATTTCTTTAATAAATGTAATGATTCCAAAAGAATTTTAACAATTTAATGCTTATGATTTGAATAAATCCTTCTTCGAGCTTCACGGGCCGGATGGAGTATCTATATTTTAATGTGATGTAACTTCAGTAAATGGAGTTATTAAATCCAAATCTGGAGTGATAACATTCCTTTTCTTTATATCCACTCTGATTTATGGCAAAATGGTCTTTTGCCACAACGTCTGAAAACATAGTATAAAAAGATCAATTTCGCTTCAAGCTGCACGAGTCGAAGGATGTACGAATTTCGGACAACTAATGTGATATGACCTCAATTACAAGGCTAAGGTGCAAATGAATCAAAGAGTAGTATGATAAAATTCAGGCGTATTTATGTTCACTGTGATTTATAGAAAAATGTGCTTTTTATCAATTTTTGTCACAGAGCCTGAAAATATAATATGGGAAGTTAAATTTTTTTCTAATAGCCAATCGATGAAATATATATAGAACCATGTATTGAAAGTCCTTAAGTAGATTGTGGAACATAATTGTGATCTTTAAGGAAAAGTACCCGGAATAGCGGGGAAAAACGCGTGATAGGTTTACCCGATCATAGCAGTTGGCTTCCTCATTCCCACTGATGCGTTGATACAGAATTTGACCTTACCCTTGTCTCATCAGTTATAATACGTTGTGATCGGTGCCTTTCCTGAAGCATCATTTATGTACGGTATCGTTTAGCTTTTCTCTCTGCTAAAGTTTTCCGGTGTTTTCAATAATCAGTGGCTTCTCTAATTTCATTTTTGAATAAACAATGCGCTGCTCTACATTACGTTTTATCATTTTTCCTACGCGTTTCACTTCCTTGTGGGATAACGAGGGAAGCATTCAAATGACTATTGATATCGCAAGGAAGTAACGCTTTTAAAAAAATACGGCAACTAAAGAGAATAGAAAAGTATATTCTATAATGATTTTTAGCCTATTTTTCGAAGTGAATCCTGATATTGATGGCTTCTCTAATTATTTGAGAAAGGATCGGTCCTCCATTGGTATTTTTTAAGTTCCTCATGGTTACATTTTGTCCTTGTTTAACAAATTCTCCGCTATTCCCGTAGTACAGAGACCGATCACGGAGCGACCAAATTCCTAGAGATTCTTGAAATCGATATATCATAGGGATTTTTAACGCTAAAAGCGACCAGGACTGATATTATTTAGGCATGACTTGAGATCGAATGAATCATTATGACCGCTGAACTTCAAAACAGATTAAAGTTCACCATAGATTCGATTCAAATTATGTTTATACCAATCATGAGTCATCATTACACAGATGATAAAAACGCACCGCTACTGTCACTAGAAATATTTATTGGAACACCATGGCACACAGTCTTAACCGTAGGTTTTTCACGGCTCGTTAAACTCAGTTTAAGAGCTCTTTCAGTCGAGTAGTGTCGAACTGTGGACCAAAAAGTGTGGGTAAGTACGGAAGAAGGCTCGGAAAATACTGTCTTCAAGGTTATTTTGGAATTTTCATTTTTAATTCGTTTAAAATGATATTTCTACCTGTCTTGAACCATAATTACATAGTTGATAAAAATGCACCACTATCGTCAAAAGAAATATGTATCAATACACCATGACGATTAGTGTGTAAATTGTCCGTTTTTCACGGCTCTAGGAACTCAGCTTTAGAGCCAAATCTGTCGAACAGTGCCGAATTGTGGTTCAGAGATTGCTGAAAGTTACGGAAAAACCGGGTAAAATAATGTTTTTAAGGTTAATTATGGGATGTTCAGCTTAAATTCATTTAAAATTAAAAAGGCGGTCAGCGTCAAACTGTCCACAGCTCTAGAAACTCAACTTCAGAGGTCTTGCTGTCAAAAAGTGTCATATTGTGGATCTGAGCGTGGGGATAGATACGGAAGAAGACTAAAAAAAATCTGTCTTCTAGGAAAATTTTGGAGTTTTCATGAAAATGAAATTTATTTTGATTCTCGGTGGAGGCGTCTTAAACCTTTTTCGCTCCATTTCGCACTCGCGTCAGGCACTCAACGTTCTGAAGAGTGCTGAAGTGGCACCTTTAACTCTCCCTCCTCATTCATATCCACCCTCTCTCTCTCTCTCAAGTTTTCTCATTTTCGCAAATTTGCGTCATCTTGACTTCCAAGGGTTTTCCTGTCGAGAGAGACGTCTTATGTGTGCACTCTTGAGAGTTGTTAATTTTGCAAGCGAGATAGCTTAATGGGATCGAGTTCTCGCCGAAATTTTTCTGTCATAATTTATTAGAGTTATCTAATTAATTGTTACTGATAGCCATGTATGATAGCTGGAGGAGAAAGTGAATTCAAATCACTGTTGATATCGCAGGTCATATATTTTGAATATGATATGAATATGTAACCCTTCGAAAAAAATACGGTTGCTGAAGAGAATAACATAGTATATTCTAAAATGAACGTTATCTTCATAAAAAAGCCGTTTGATAGATTCCCCAATTACTTCAGGAAGTAGTGGTCATTTGTTGGTATTTTTTTTACTTCCAGGTTAAAATTTATCCTTTACATCAGTGTTTTGAAAATATTGACTGCTTAGCACGTTAGGTTCGATTTTCTCGACGTTGGACCCAAACAGTCTTGCTTCAATTGTTGACAATCATATAAAAACTAGCTTATTGAATGAGAATGCTTGAGCATATAATGTTCATTAGCATTTTAAATGTAGCGCTGACGTATGGAAATACTTGGAACCGTAGAAAAATGGTCAAGACAATGCTAGATGTGTTGGAAATATAGTTGTGAAGGAAAATGGAGAAGAAGAAATTGACGGAGAAACGAGGAAGTGCTAATCATTTTTGGTGAGGATAGGTAACTTCTGGGGGAGATAAGGAGACAGAAGATTGGAATGGTGTGAATAACGAACGGGAAGAAGAGTGAAAAGCCGTGTTGGAAGGAAGAATGTTATATGAGCTGGAAAGATACAAGAAGTGGATAGGATGTATCGATAAAATGAAAAAGAATAGGTCTTAATGAGACTTGAAGAAGAAATTTCAATTTTGGAGGGTGGATAGGCGGATTAATTTGCAAAATTATCCATATAAATCAACCAAGTCTAGCAAAATAGATTTAATTATTTTCATTCTATAAATAGTCTCGATTCTTCAGGGTCTTTGAAGATATCGCAAGCCATAGAATCCAGCAGTTTATCAGATGAATTGAAGCAAAAATTTAATCTTATTAATAATATTGAATCATTTTAAATGCAAATTTTTACTACAATAGTAACATATTTCTCGTATTTCTAAGTAGTACTATCCCTTCCGCGACTCTGCCTAGAAAACTCACTCGAACGACTGCGTGGAGTATCTATAGAACTGCATTTATAATTAATAAATTATGGGTGATATTTTAGTCTTCCCTATAATTGAACGCAATGGCTATTTTTTCAATGATATAATATATTGTTTTGTATAATTTATAAGTACATTGTAGGCTATATGTAAGTTTTTACTTTGATTTTGTGCAAAATGGCAGATATCTTTCATATTTTGCTATTGTAACTGTACATTGACTAATGTGCTATGAAAAAACATGTATAAAAGGTGGCATCATGAAGAATATTGGCGTTATTGAAGTTATAATATTATAATGTTTATTACATTCAACTTTTATCCATGCACTCATGTAACAATCAAGTTTTTTCATCCCGCCAACATCTGTCCGGGGTACCTCAGTTACCCCACCAATAAAAATTGAAGTTGTCAATAACAATTTCAACGTAAAAAAATCAATCGTCGCCTAAGTAACGACAAAGTGGTTAAGCTCAAATACAAATACATCAAAGAGACAAAATTAAAAAAGTTATAAAATATTAACACACAAGTCACGGAAGGGTTATTTTTGGTTCAAGGTGAAGTATCGTAAAAGGAACAACAGAACCATTCCGCCCTGATTACTTATAAATGAGTACATCAAACGTTACATGTATACTTTATGCTGAAAATCCTATAGTTCTTTATAAAATTTGCTCCCCAGAATTTGTTTTCTTGGTGGTTAATTAAAGGTTTTTGTAATAAAGAACGTTTACATTCATCCATAAATGTTCCTAATAATTTACATTTTTTTCTCTCCGAATCCTTCTGCATTCCATTTCCAACCTTCTGCTATTCTACTGCTACCCCTGTAATCCTTAGGCCCACTGGCTTATTTGGAATATTAGCTTCATATATATGCGACTTTGATGCCGAAATCCTTCACATCATTATAAGGAGATTGATTATTTTGTTCTTTGACGCAACGTAAAACGTGTTTTTTTTAATTATTTGTTTTTTGCCAGCTTTTTTCGTCGGCTCAATCATTTTACAAAATCTGCCGCTTCCACAATACTCGTGGAAGACATATTCTTTTCCTGCTCAGCTCGTTATTTCGGTCCTAAATGGCGTTTTCTCATATTTCACAATAGGAGGATCTTCTTTAATTCTAGTTTCAAACAAAATATGATTATAATGGTCTGAGATTGTTTTCCTCCGTTGATACCCTCTTTGTTGTGGTCTTCAAAGAAAATCTTTCGCTGAGTTTCGTCATTGGATGAGCAGCAATATTGATGTGAAAACGTTCTGTTATGCCGTCAATACCTATGTAATTTTGTTCTGACTCTGCTCAAAACATTGATTATTTTTCCATGAGAAGCGGTATAATATGAGGTAATAAGCATAAAGTGCATGCCTTAATTTGATTTTTGTATTATTTTCAATATTTTTAGGCATAACTATTGCTTACGTAAAGTTTTATTGTTTTATTATCTTTCTAATGCACAGAAAATTTTATCTTGAAGGTTCAGTTATATGATTTTCAAAAATTAATGTCATAAATAGTCTGCATTTGTCCGGCTGTACAATTCTCTTCGGCCTTTCATTATTATTAAAATCAGTTAAACTCGTGAAATTATTATAGCACTTTTCATCATTGTAACTAATGCAAAGAAATGCAAAAAAAAAAACAGAATGTTTCTCCATTTTCTTATCCATTTTGTTGGCTCTGTATTTTAGCCATCTATTTTCAATTGAAGTTAAAGTTGAAAAGGCACATTCCCAATCCCTTATTACAATATATTTGACTCAAAATTGGAATTTGCCGCGAAGCGAAGCTAAACAATGGATAGCGTGAGTGACTTTATGGCACTTAAGAACCAAAATTCGAATCTTGGAGGGAAATATTTTCCTATCCGGTATTCTTAAATTTATGTAGTCTCTTTTGATGTGTTCTATCTCACTTCCTTTCCTTAAGAAGGGGTAGCGCAAATCCTTCCTATTATGTTATCTACCCTCATGCTCTGGTTCTGCCCAAGTCGTTTATCTACCCGCTTTCCGAACCCCGATATTTCTCTCTCGCACCCCTCCCTAGTTACAATACCTCCCTCACTTGCGTCAGTGAGATCTAAAGAAAATGTTAAAGACAAGTCTGGGAGACATTTGTCCTTTTAATTATGGAGATAAAAAAATATTTGTACCTTACTAAGGACAAATAATGTATCGAATCGTGAATGAAATTGTGTTTTTGTCCTTTTGTTTACCAAAGAGAATAAATGTGTGTGAATTTTTTTATGCGTGTTACAGATACAGGATATAACCCCTACAGGAATTCTTTTAGCTCGATACACTTAATGAAAATTGCAAAATCACGTGTCCAATATCCCAAAAAATGCGATCAGTTGGTTCTTCCATTCTTGGTCATTCATCAACTTGAGAAAAATTGGAATAAAAGCACGCTATACTTCGAACATTTATGTCATATAACGGTAAATTATCAAGGCTCCTAGTTTAGTAACTAAAAGAAAAATTGTTTTTCATTCCAACTGTGAATTTGAACCATGGATTTGTACATTGTTGAGGTGGTTTTTTTGGAGGGAATAATAGTTTGAAGGCGATGGAATCTTCGATTTGGAGGATAATAGAGAGTTTGCGGTGGAGTAAAAAACGAGGAAAAGGTATATTAATATATGTGGGATAAAATACTGTTTTAAATCAAAAAATATTTTCATTAGTATCAAGCTCCAGATAAATATCAGGTAAAGGAGGATTTAAGCGCAGGCATTACTTAACGGAAAGATGTGAAGTAATTCACTAGCGAAGAGATAATGGTCCAGTTAGAAAACGGATTGACGAATGGGTGTTGATATCATAAAATAAATGGACTGTGAAGAAACGCTTAGAATTGAGAAGTAACGTCGACAGTGAAAATGTTATTTAGTATTAGTATGGAAGACCATCGCAAGGTGTGTAGGCTTTGAAATGCGTAAATCATGAAATTTGAGTGTGCGTTGGAAAACTAATTTTTCATGCGGAAGTAATCGATTTAAATGCCATGTAAATACGATTATGATTTACATCATTGGAAATAAAGATAGTAAAACCGCGTGAGAAGAATCAATTAGGTATTTTATTTGATTGATGGGCTTTTCTCTGGCATACTTAATCGAAATCGCGTCACAAAGTGTGAAGCTGAGGATGGAAGGAGGCTGTTTGAAGCATTATTATAGTTACCGGATCTTACCCCTCATCAGGATATTATCATTAATATTAATGAAACGACAAAGCGTACGATTTTTCATCCGTGACGCGAACATGAAAAATGGTACCAATTTGATTTTTTGGAAGGAATGGCACTTCTTAACTTCCATCCACTCCTATCTTTTACAATTATCTTCCCTTGCTCCAGACCCTTGATTCCATTTCCCTTTGTGTCCCCTCTTCTGCCCCTTACCAACCTATTTTTACCTGACCTTACCTATTTTTCTTTACCCCTTCGCTGTCTCAACACGTATTATTTTCTCTCACGTTTAATCAAAAGTACAATGCTAAGTGTGAAGCTGAGAATAGAGGGATACTGTTTGAAGCATTATCACATTTACCAGATCTTACCCCTTATCAGGATGTTCTCATTGATATTACTAAATCCACATTCTTGGCTTCTCGCCAAAGACAGTGTAGAGATAACACTGCTGTAAATAACGGCTGAAAATGAGTTAAATTAAAATTGAATAAAATAAATAAACTGTTATGAAGTAACTTTAATAGACGCTCTTTCATTGCTAAGAGATGTTCATGGTATTACAACACGAGCTATGAGCATCTATAAGTAAAAAAATAATGTAATTATTATTATTTGATGGTAGTCTTGAACAGGTTCTCATTCAAGACAACCAAAATTAATTGCAATTGAAATGTAACTTGTTGTATCATTATCATCAATGGTTAACAATCTTAAGATTTGTTTGACGCACTAATTTCTCCGATTAGCCATCTTATCTTTTCACAACCACGCATTTCTTCTCTTTCACATCCTTCTTTACCTGCTCCATATATTTTGTAGGGGGTGGAAAGGCCTATAAGGTTGTTATGACTCCTTATTAAGATTTCCATGAGACTCTTCTTAGCACTTCCTCATTAATATATTGGTCGACCCATTTGATCCTCATCATTCTTCTGTAGCGCCACACTTGAAGACTTCTATCCTTGCTTTCTCCGCTGCTGTCATTGTCCATACCTCTCTTCCGTATAGGTGGATACTCCAAGTATAGGTTCTTATAAATCGTTTCTTTACTTCCATATTTAAGTTTACCACTGTAGGCAAGTCTCTCTTTTGGTTGAATGCTCTCTCCTCTTGGGCTATTCTGCTGATAATTTCTTTATTGCTTCTCCCGTTGCTAGTTGTCCTGCTTCCCAAATAGCAAAAATTCATCCATCCCTACCAGTTTTTGATTCCCTGTTTTAATGTTAGCCTTGGGAAGACTAACACCAAATAACTTATTTTATCAGTAGAAATATTGAAATCAGACCTTTTTATCTTTTACAATTCCCTCAATTTGTGTTTATTTCCAGCTGATATGCCTACAAAATAATATTTATCATTCCTGGTTTCCTGTTCATGAAAAACTAGCATGAATGGAGAATAATATCACACGTGGAAGGTTTTTTTTAAGAGGGACATTTCATTTCAAAAACTTGAATTTAATTCTATGTATTAATATTATTGAAGGGACAAAAGGTATGACTTTTCATCCGTAACGCGAGTATGAAAAATTATACCAATTTGATTTTTGAAAGCAATATCACCTCTTAACTTCTTTTATCAATGTCCTTTTCCCTTTCCCTTCTCTTGCATCTTCACTCATTACTACCTTTCCCTCTGTCTCTCCTTGTCTGTCCCTTACCAACCTCACCTATCAGTCTTCCTTTTCCCCTTCGTTGCCTTATCTCATGGGCTATTCTCTCTCTCGTTTAATCGAAAACACGTTACAAAGTGTGAAGCTGAGGATGGAAGGATACTGTCCTGACTGATAAATGGAAGGACATTATCATTTGGAATATTTTATCAGGATATTATCATATGAATATTCGAATATTAAAAATGGTACCGATTTGATTTTTGGAACTTCTTCCATCACTCCTTGCTCTTACTATTCCCTTGCTTCAGATCCTTGCATCCTTACTCGTTGCCTTTCCCTTTGTGTCCCTTACCAACCTCACCTATCAGTCTTTACCCCTTAGCTGCCTCATCACACGAACAAAGCCGGAACGGTCCTTTCAACCGCCCTCCTTCCCCCCTTTACCGCCTCTAACCTGTTCCCTGAGCCCTTTCCGCTTCCCCTAAAACCCCTCCGACCCCTGACGGAACTCCCTATCCACCCTTCCCCTTCATACCTTTCCCCTCCGCGCCCTAAAGAGGCGCCATGCGTCGCTCCTGCCGTCAGTGTTATTTCTCTCCACTCCGAGTCCACTCACAAGCTCCGGTGCTGCTTCGTTCGTTTTCCACGTTCACGCTGCCGAAGCCTACCTTAACTCCGACGTTACACAAAGCGTCCCGTTGTATCGGCTGCATTTTGCAATCCTCCTGGAGGTGACCAAGGGGAGCCTATCTCTTCCTGGTGGGAACACACGTACATAGAGTATCTTTCCTCTCTCCGATCGTGCTACGTCGACTGCCCGTTTTACGGACACGGCGGGCTCGTTCGTTTTTTTTTTTACATTTCCAGTAGTACGTCGGGAGGCCGCGGGTTACTCTGTCCGCGTGTGTGTCTGTGTGTATACGTGAATGTATAGAGTGGGAGAGAGAAATATCATCGGCGCATTCCGTGTGTGGTTCTGTTCGGTACCGGACGGGCGTCAAAAAGAAAAGAAAAAGTTTTAGCGCGCGAGACGAGATTTGCATATTTTTACGCGCGGCGTTAGTCTTTTTTTCTGTATGCCTCCACGCATTGAAGTGGGGCGGAAATTACGGTTTGTTCGTTCGTCGCTTTTTCGGGTTTTCGAGTGAAGTGTGTGTCTTCGCTGCATCCTTCACGTCGAGTGTTTTTCAACAGTGGTGATCCTTTCTGTTTTTATCATTACTTAATTTTTTTCTCGCAGAAGTTCCATTCTTTTATTGTTCCCTCATTTCATTCTTATTCCCCATGCGAGCTCACCTGGGTGTTCTGAACTCGGCACGTATATCCATAGTGCTCCCGTAAAGGTGTTTGTTATCTGTTTTATTTTTATTTGTTTGGGTAGCGTGAAAATTTTCTCGCTTTTATGCATCACCGTTCTTTGAGTTTGACCCTTTTAAATACTCATTCCAATCTCTGTTGAATTCAGAGGGTGGATATATAAGCGTATATTTTTCTCCTGCATGCCGGAGACGTGGAGAGTGGGGAAAATAGATTGGTTTTAATTCGCTGTGGTTCCTTTTTCCCAGGAAGGATTTTTTTTCCTAATCGTATCCCATCAAGGCACCGCTAAGGGTTCGGTGGAACCCAATTAGTTCGCCGTTATTTTTTTCCCTTAATTGAAACGTACGCAGCTTCCCCATACGACGTAACCCATATTCTAGGCCATCCTATTTTATGTGGTATAAAACCCATCCCTGCATCCTCATCTGACCCGAGTCGACCACCTGTTCCCCTACCCATACCCTAGCATACCATTAAAACCCTTGCCTTCCCCTCCTACCAATAAGAGCACTGCCGTGAGGGGGTTCCTATGTTTTCAAAACCTCAACCCTCCCCTTAAGCCAACCAGCATATCATCCCCTTCCCCTATAAGTAAGTTTTCTGACCCCATTTTTTCGCAACCTATTAGACTTCTCCCTTCCATTCTAGCTCCGCGACCATAGCTCTTGCTAAACTCGAATATCGAGGCAACATTTTGCTTCCGTTCCAGCAAATCATACGTCCTCATTTTTTTTCCTTTCCAATACGTTTTTCCCCATCTCTGCGAAAGTAGCCGTCTTCATTGCTTCCATCTCCTCGGCGAAGGACTTCTTCCTCCCCATAAACCTCAAATCGCTCCCCGAGAGTCTCGGGAACTTTTGTGTCTCCTGCATTTCTTATTTCGGTTCCTCCTGTTTTTTCTCCCTTTATTTCTTTCCGCGCGTCAACTAAATCCCATCTCGTAACAAGCATCCATCCTCATCTTTCGATCCCTCTTTTTCTTCCTGGCTTTAAATCTCCTCATCTTCACCCTTTCCCTTCTTCCTCTCTGCCTTTCCCTCTTCCTTCCTTCAGACATCTCTCCTTTTCGCGAGGGAAAATATCGTCGTCCCCTCCAGGGGTAATTCCCTTATTTATGTCCAATGTTCTGAACAGGATACGACTCCTTTCCACCTCCTGGAATTAGCTCCTGCTCCTCCTATCAGCAGGTCTTCAACAAAGCTAATGATTGCCCATTTTTCAACCTAGACGTTGTCAAGTTGGTATAAAAAAATAACAGGAAAAGAAAACACACTCTGCGACCCGTTGGCTGTTTTCTCTTGACTGTTCTCTTGTGCTTGTCGGATAAACATTCAACGATCTCTCTAGTTTCCTACTATTTGTGCTAGTTTCCGCGGATAGATATTATAAGGTTTGTGATTGAGGATCTCTTCTCTCCCTCGATTCCTATTTGTGCTTGTTTCCATGGTTCTGCGCTATTCCTAGTTTCCTCTTACTTTCCTTGAATCTCCTCCCATTGAGATTGGATCTTCAAGTTTTTTCCTCTCTATATAAAATCCCTCGGTCCGTCTGTCCCTCGAGTGTTATCATAGTTTTTTATCAACGTCCGTCTGTTATTTTCTCCTCTATAAATACTGAATATTCTCTGAGGGACTTGCCGCTCGTGCGTAGTGCCCTCAAGTATTTGTTTCTCTCCATTTCATCCGTTCAGAATTTTCCGTTATATTCTCTCTTGGGGTTAGTTCCAATCTGGTGACTGTATTTTTTAAGCCTCACTGCGAGCACTGCTGCTGCCGTTGTGTGGGGAGAATATCCTGTTGTATTAGATAATAATTCATTATTCATATCGCGGTGGATAATTTCAAATTTCATCGAGGTCACGGTTTGCGAAGGTCGTAACGAGGAGTAACATAACTTAAGACATCCTCTGTAGTCTGTAGTTTGAGAAAACCTCTAGGAAATTAGCTGTTATAATCTTCATTTATCAAATCTTTAGTTAAAAGATAATATTTTGCAGTCTGCTGTGTGAGTAAACTTCTTGGAAAGGTGACAGTTTAAATATAAAATTATCGCACAAAAAATTTGGATGATATTCAGTTCTCGCCGACATTTCTAAATTTCAGATTTTCTCACACCACCTTTCCTGATTCATAAGGTTGTGCCAATCAACGTCTTCTTTTGCTAATTATTGCGCTCCCCACCTTCGACGAGGAGGAGTGACAAGGGAAATAATTTATTTGATTCCAATCAGGCCTTCTAAGTCCTCCCTCAAAGTGTTATTTTTCATACCAGGAATCATCGACCTCAAACCCTAGGCTACTATATTAATGGTGCTACATTTTTCTCGTTCCTTAGCCTCGGTACTTTCTCCCTCATCCCACACTTTCAATTCTCTCTTATTCTTCCGTTAATCTACTCCCGTTATACACTCACGTTTTCTTTACTCGAGGATGAGCCGTGTTTCGTCATCGGACTTTGAAAGCGTCACGTTCGCCTCTAAGCTGCAATAAAAGTTTTCAACTTCTTCCCTGTTGCGTCTCTTGTTAATTATATTCCGCCTTGTCTTTTCCATCTCTCGCGAAAATTAATATTTTCAGAATATTTTCTGGGAAGCCGGGAGAGAGTTAGGGAACCCGACGGACAGTGTCGTGAAGGGTTAATGAACATAGGAAAAAGGTTCTCTTGAGATTTAATTAGTACTTTTTCAATTAGGTGGCCCATTTGCGCAACGGGCATAGAGAGAAACTCATCGTTGAGCTCTTTCAGGTTCACAGTTCTGACGCACGTGAACAAAAAAAGGGGAGTAATCAACCTCATTATCTGGTAATGGAATTTGAACGTAATTTGGGCGAATCCTTTTAATTTTGCGTGTTTTAAAACTATATATATCGTCATTTCGTACGTTGAAGTATTCCGTTTACTTTTTTTTTGTCGCCCTAAGCCTTTTCAATATCGCCTCCATATACGTTCACGAGTCTCTTGGATTCATGAACGTGAACAAACAGACAGCCTTGTGTCATAGCTTCATTCTGGACCAAATCTCTATCTCTTCCTTATACCCTTTTCTTAGCCTTAGGCTACCACGTGCTGTTCCCACGGTAGAACAACAAATCTCGACACCGCAAATGTTTTTTCGCCGGTCTCATCTCGAGGGTTTAGGTCTTCTTCGTAGATAGGGTGACTGGCTCAAGTTTTCCGGTGAATCAGATCCGAGAGACTTTTTTCGAAGAAAAGATTAGGGGAACTCTCATTTATGAGTACAGGGCTGGCACAATACGTGAATATTTTATAATATTGCATTGTTCTTTATGATCGAATCTTTTGGAAATAATCGCTTACTCCCCGACAAATTCATCCGAGAACAAATAGAGTAACGGAATAAGATTTGGCGTTTCTGATTCTCCGGACCTGTAAACCTTCGCGGCGCTTCCCTTTTCTATTAAAAGGAATTTACCTCGATCGCTAGAGGGCTAAGACGTGACCCCTTTTTTCGCCCTCTCCTGAGCATTTCCAAAAGGCCCCTCTGACCCATTTCTCCCACTTTCGAAGGAGCTAGAGGAAGATAGAGGTGGCATAGATAGAGAGAAGAGGGACCTTTTGCCTCCGTCGCCGCTTTTAAAACATCCACCGACCTTCAAACCGCAACAGACAACTCTTTTTCCCAGACTTCCCTTAGCCACTCCAATTATATTCGCCATCCCCACCACTCCTCCTCCCCTAGGACTCTTCCTACTTGCTCTAGTAACATCCAGAGCCCTTCAACTCCTCATCTCTTGAGTTGCCACTACCACTACCACTGCAGTTTCAAGATCCCACCTCCTTCCTAAACCCTTTGAGCAGGACCGTTCCTTTCGTTCCCTTTGCACGCTGCACTTCGCACCCCTACCTATCCACCCATATACATCCCTCCTACCTCCTCTTTAATCCTTTATTATCCACCCTTTTTTTCTCTCTCCTAGAATTCCGCATTCTTCTCCCACATCAGCTCATCTGTACCCCTCCATTCCATCAGGTTTAGACTCATTACCCATTGAAGAGTCCCTCCACGGTACTCGCAATTCACATCCCTACCTATCCACCTTATACACATTTCTCCTATTTCCTCTATAACCCTTTTCTGTACCCTTTCTTTTCTCTCCAAGAATTTCGCAGTCTTCTTCTCCCAAAATCAGCTCATCTGCACTCCGGCATTCCATCACCTAAACGCATCACCTACTGAAGAATCCTCGTAGGGTCCAAATCAATTTTAAAAAATATTTTTGATTCTCCGCCATCCCAACGGTGTACTTATTTCCCCTCCATTCCATCAGATTTAGACGCATCACCTACTGAAGAGTCCTTGCAGGTCCCAAACCAATTTTTTAAAAATATTTTTTGCCTCCCAACGGTGTACTTACTTCCTGGTGTCCCTGAGACACCCTTTTCATACACCTACATTGCCTCCTTCCCTTTTTATCACTACCTAAAATTCCCACCTTGTACGAATGCGTGGCTGTGATTGGGTCCTGAACCTTTTTTAGGTCCCGCATCTCGTCCAAATCCACTCCTCACTCATTGTCGTCCTCCGGGGCGGCCATTAATTTCGTCTCGATTTCCTCTCTTTGGTCCCTTCGCTCCATTGTCTCCACATCCGACAAGGCATTCCCTTTTATCTTCATTCTTCACTCTATTCCCTGAATATCTCTTTGCTTCTTTCCCCACCCTGCTCCAGTGCCAGCCTTCTTTGAATCCGTCCAACATTCTATAGATATTTCTGCTTCATCTTTCACCCCAAATACTCTTCCCCGATCTCTCTCCCAAAAATTCCTCCCAATTCCTCCATCTGGAATCTCTGATTTGTTTCGCTTTGGAATAATTTTATTCTTGCCCCTCTTCCTCGTTCATTCTTTTAAGCATTTCTCAGAATTACCCCTTTCATCCACCTCTTATATTAATTATTTAGTTAATATATTTTTTAAATCCTACCTTGTTCGTTAAAAAATACTGACCTTTTTTAGTATTTTTACTCTCTTTATCTCAAGCTAATATCACTTTTATTCCGGTGGAAAGTAAGTTTCGCGTACGGCAATATTGATTCGTTCTGTATCATACCCCGTGGCTTACTGATCCCATTCGCATTGCTGCAAACTCACCGCACTTGGCCTTTCTAATCAGAGCGTAGTCTCTCTCTTTGCCAACGTTGCAAGTAGCTCATTTGCTTTAACGCCTCGGGTTATCCTCGAATCTCTTTCGCATATTCGAATTTGGCAATCGTCTCTTCCACAACCTTCCTCCAAAACCCCGACTCGGAATAAGCGACTTAATCTCTCGAAACTCCACTCTCCCTTATACTCCAACACCGGCTTCCCCTGCAACACCTGGTTTTCTCTTCAAACCCCCTACGATCCACTCCTTGCTGCCACCTCCGCGCATAGTGGAAGAAGAAATATACTCTTCGCTCTCCCCTGTCTGCCCATATTATCTTCTCTGCTTTCTTCTCGAGTTTATCCTAGTAGCTTATTGACTAAAGTTCTACCGCACACATTCCCTGTTTAAGGTATACGTAAGCGTAAAGGGCACACCGCATTTCTCATCCGCAATTGACTTTCAAACCGCTGTCCATCTCCTAGGTCTTCTCCCTTCATCGACTGGGAAGTCGTATCTCCCTTTGAATTGGCCCTCTCACGTCCTATCATCTTTCCTCCTCAGATATCTTGACGGGTTCATCATCGTCGCTTATTGACTAAGGTTATACCTCACACATCCTCCGTTTAAGGTAACCGCAAGCCTAAAGTGGAGCGCACATTTATCTTTTAATAACTGACTTCCAAATCGCTATCTATCTCCTAGGTAAGCCTTCATCGACTAGGGAGTCATATCTACGAGTGAGTGAATTTCTGTACCATTTCGATCCCATCCATACTTTCCCTTTTTCACGGGCACAAAAGAGGTCAATCTCATCTTAATTGTGTTCCCCTTTTATGCGCCATAGCCTAGCTCCTATTCAATCCACCGTTTCCTTCTCTTCTTTTCTCATTTTTTTTGACTGATTTTTTTATTCGCGCTCGGCTTCGAGAGTAAAAAGCGGAGTGTAGTTAGAGGTGCCCCCCAGCAGAACGCTTTTCTCCATCTCCGCAGTCTTTTTTTCTTATTCTCATCCATCTTGTTTCTACATCTTTCCTCCTCTCTTATTCTCTCAGTCGTACATCCAAGGTTAAATTCTCTCCTCTAGTTGTTTTGCCCGTGGGGAATATATATACACTTTTTGGGCGCGTGGTGTAATTTCGCAAGTCTTCTCCTTTTATTACTTAGCGTCGT
Organism: Ischnura elegans; assembly: GCF_921293095.1. NCBI lineage: Eukaryota > Metazoa > Arthropoda > Insecta > Odonata > Coenagrionidae > Ischnura > Ischnura elegans. Next base: position 43,597,326 of record NC_060253.1, on the reverse strand, counting down.
CATCTCTGTGGCTTCCCTTTAGATAATACATTTTTATATATAAACATTCTTTCTTCTTCTCTCTTCCTCTCTCTCTATTAAATTTTTCTTCTCGAGTACACAATTTTCTCCGCACCAATCCTCAAAAAAATAGATCGCGTTCAGAGGTTTCACGATTAAATACATATTTTTTTCCTAAATTTTAATTTTTTTCTCCTGTATAGTGTTTATCTGCCTCGACATTATTCTTCTCTTTTCTCCAGCCTGCACATTTTCTCTTAAAGAGTAACTTACCCTTGGAATTTTTTTCCTCTCTCTCCCTCTTTTTCCATACCGAAGCTTTCTCCTTCCCATCTTCCTCGTACCCAATACGGTTTGCCTCCTCATCCACCTGTTACGATCCGTTCTGCGTTTGCAGCGTGAGGAAGACACTCCGGTGCCCACATCGCATCACGTCTCTTTCTCTTACACCTCTTCTTCCAGCCTCTCGACGCTTTTACAACCCAGTAGACCTTTTCGGCCTGTCCCCTTCTCATACCCTGTCTGTTTTTTTTTACCCTTTTTTCCACGCATTCTTTTTTCTCATATTCCCAGGATGGTTTTCCTTGAACTGAAAGAATACTGATACATACGCCTTCCTAACTTTTTTGTCATATCGAAAAGTTAAAAAGGAGTTAATGGAAAACATCTCAGCCATTCAGCGTCGAACAAATAAGTCTAAAATATTGTCCGGGTGTCACTTGTAAACAACTTTTTCTTATATGCGTAACTCAACCATTTTTACGGAAGTTGTTGCGTGCGTTTAAGGCTCAATATATTTCCTTTTCGAATGAGCGATTCCAAGAAATTTGCCGAATCCATTTCAACGCATGATTGAACTCCGCCTTGACCTCACACAGTAGTCAACATAAATGTGCATTCTAATAAGGAAAGTATTGAATAAATCTGATTGAGTCTTTGAATACATCACCGTGATAGTATATCCCCTTGCATATCACTTACTTAAATATTGACTGCTCATATTTTGAGGATATAAAAAGGCATTCCTAATATCTTTAGTGAAAAATTTGAAATTGCCTTTAGCTTCGGTGCATGATACCATAAATGCGATTCCGCTGTTTCGTGTGAATACAACGCATAGAGTATCTTCTTCGATAAGAAATTGATCTCAAAGGTATTCATCTCAGTAAGGGTACGGTCGCATCTATACTGGAGCAGTGTGTAGGCTATTTTTAGGATTCCGATGAAAGGCCTTACATATTTTCATTCTAGTCGCAGAAAACTACTAGCGTTCCCAGCGCAATAAAGCATTTAGCGTGCTAACCTGAACCACTCACTCATATAGCCTAGCCTTGGGAGTGTGCACTGTAGGTTTCGAATCCAACATAGCTCGATACAGTTTTATTAAGAACTGAACTTTTTGTTACTTTTTTCGATTGCCGATACTGCGTATAGCCTGAAATTCCCATTCCATACATTTTTTTTTGTATCGATCGTTCAAGCTCCATCTTATTTGCCCTGAGGGTCAATATTCAGCTCTTTTTTTCGCTGGGTCTCTGTGACATTCACTGCACCAGGATCGCGTTCATATTTTTCAGAGGAAATATTTTATATCGAGCTCAAGCGCTTAGTTCCATTCGCAAGTTCACTCAATCTTCCTTATTTTTAACCCCCATTGTCCGAATACCGATCAATGACTTTTTACCTCTATTCTTTTCGACTGTAGGTATTCTGTTTTAAAAAAGTTTGCATTTATTCATTTTGTTTTAACCTTTCCGAAGACGATTCCTTTCGGAGTAATAGTGTAGTGCGTTCAAAATCCAAAAATAACATCCTCTTTGATACCTCGGGGGTATATTGCTATTTATTCCTCCATGCTTTCTTGGCATTTTACTTCCATCAGACATTCCATCCAGCTCCGGCCAGAAATGCCTGAAACGCCAACAATTATAACCTGAGTCTTCGCTCCCTTCCTGTACCCACGAACAATTTACTCGGCCACCGACATCAACTAACAACATCCTTTTTAAAAGCAACACATTACGGACGCATTTTCGTCAGCCTTTGCGAAATAAAATGCATCTCGCTCGCTTACTTCATCTCCTGTGATGTCCCTACTCCTTTTTTGAGTTTTTCCCTCTCTCTGTTTTTAAAAGGGTAAATATACTGCAGCGTTAACTCTTAGACGTTTCCCTTTAGTCTTGCATCAAACGAGCTTCTCGTTTCTCAGCGAGAATAAAAAGAAAACTAGACGCGAAAAAAAGTTGACAAAAATTTTTCCCGAGCTTTGCCCAGCACCCACTATCTTATCACTCTACCTTTTTTTATCATTCCACCACAACGGAGTCGGCCTTTATTATAAACGCGATCCCATTCATCTCTCGACTCAACTTGGTAATATAATTGAATCTTTTCCTACGTCCATTCACCACGCTGGCCTTTCACTCTCCATTGTAATCTTCGCCACAAAGAGATCGTTCTGCGTGTGCGTGTGAATATATATAAAAAGAAGCTAAAGGTTGCATCCCAAACGTTCAAAAATTCTACCCATCATCCCTTTTCTTGGTGGCGAAGTAGGGGGAAGGTTGGAGTGGGGTGGTTACGGAAAGAATACCCTTCGCGAGAGCTTCATAACTCTTTCACATCACATCGAGAGATCAGTTTCTAGTTTCGCTCCCCGGGAAGCGACCCTTAAAAATGACCCAGCACTCCTTGACCTTTAAGGAAGGGAAGTAGGCGGGAAAGGAAGAGGATAGGATACGAGAAACACAGGTGGGAACACACACTAACACTAAGGGTGATAAGAAAGTTGTTCCCGATTATGTATTTCGCCTCCAATCTCTCCTCATCAGGTTCGACCCATATCGGCTGGCTTTAACCCACGCACATTTGGTAACATTGCCCCTTTTCCGAACATTACATTTTCCCATCTCCTAATCAAAAAGTCCTCGGTTTATATATACTCGGATCATCTCAGGTTCTTTCGCCCACATCGTTCCGCTTTAAGGCTCTGAAAAAAATATACCCAAACATTTTTTCCTCCTCACTTTGGCTTGCCCGCAAACCAATTTTAAATCCTCCCCATTCCACCCTTCTCCCTGTGTCCTCAAGAGCCTTTTTTAGCTCGCGAAACCTCCCACTCTATATCCTCTGTCTAAGTAACCCCCCTAGGGTAAATCTCCTCACCCCTTTTAAACTACCCCTTCTCGTCCCATTGGGGAACTTTTGGTCGTGATCACATGGGCTTTCCCCAAAGGATGCCTCAATCCCGCTCCGGCTTGATCGCGGTGTAAGGAGGCATCTCCAACTAAAACCCTCCTGTTTTAAGTGTCTCCCTTTAAAACCACTAACTCTCCCAACTTTTTTACGAGATAGCCGACCGACGTGCGACATATATCTCACGTGACCAACCCATTTTAAAGCACCCCGTTCGTCAGCGATATCTAACTCACTCCTTTTTCGGCGAACCTGCGGAGATAAAGTTATTCCCTCATCTTCATTCCCGACGTAAAGCGTCGTATTACCACGCGCTTATTTCCATTCTCCCTCCTTCCCAAAATCTCTCACGCATCCTTGAGGTCTCTTATTTTTTACCGCACTGTGAATCCGTTCTCATCGTATCGTAAATCCTGCTTAAGGCTTCAAGACCGCGTGAATTTAAAGCAATCTTGACAAGAAGGAGGTACCCACCTCCTTCATAAGTTTTCCCTATCTCCTGTACCTTCTCCTCCTGCTTTTGCTCGTCACATTATTTCCCATCTCGACCAATTCCCTTACGACTTTTTCATCCTATTGTCCTCACCTTTTCCTGCCAAATCATTCACGCTCGCACTGATCTTAAACCTATCACCGTCTTTAAAAATCCATAAACCGAGTAAGGAAAACGTTTTACGCACACCTGTTACCGAACCGAAACCTATGAATAGATTTTTTAAAACACAGTTAGAATAAGGATACGTCTTTCTTAGATATTCTTCGGTCCCAGCGGGTCGAGAGATATAGTGTTTTTGAATTCAGCGTGTGTAAGCTGAAACGTCTTCCTTTACTAGGCTGAGAACGAGTCTTCCTCTATCTGTATCCTCCCTTAAGGGTTTTCGGGAACATCTCTCTCGATTAAAGAGAGAGAGAGCCCTTATTTTATGCAAGTTGATTACAATCCAGGAGTACGAACGCGTCCCCGTCTGTGTCATCATCTCGGGTCCCGGTTGCATGTATCGCTAGTGACTTATCCAAGAAAGGATACGCGGCTGGGCAAAAAGTTTCGAGTCTCTACTTCTACCACTGCTCAAGAGCTGTGTGTGTGTGTGTGTCAGTGACAGTGTGAAGGTGTCTTTTCCATCCCTTACTCGCAGTCACTCCGCGTTCCGCTACCCTCCCGGCTTGCCATTTCCTGCTCCAACCCACTGAGAACTTCCTAAGGCTTCCCTATTTCACGCGCCTTTAATTATTGAAGACTCCTTCCGGATACGTTTGTGATTCCGGTCGTGCGGTGACAACGCTCTTCCCGTCTGTCTAGCCTTTCCTTACCCGCCTCTTCGCTCTCTCCTCTTCGCTGCATATCATCTCTGTCTCTCCCTTGTATCCTATCCGTTTCACACTCATATCCTCCTTCTCTTCTCCTTTCGTTCACTTCGCAAATCCCGTCTCATCATATTCTTCATTAATTCTCTTACTGCTTTATTCATCACGTTCCATTTACTCATAATACGTGATTCTAATATCAGCCTTTCTCAAAGTTGAATTTTTACCGTGATATATTCCCTCATCACCTCATACTTGTCATTCCATCGCCAACTAAGCTCTAAATTGTAGTTTTACTGTGATACCTTCCCTCATCACTTCAAACTGTCCGGTAAACACCAGTAAATCTTCCGCACATTGTGCCAAAAAGATAGTATCCTCGCATCATTTTTTAATCTTCCTTCCCAGTTATCATCAAAATCAAGAAACTTTTTCCCCTGTGAAACGCAGGAGAAGAGATCTCGATTCCTTCAATCCGTTCAAAAGGTCATTTCAAGTTTTGTACGGACATATATATTTCCCTCGCCTTTCCTTGCCTTGTTTAAATAAGTTTTCTTTTCCCTTCCATTTTGTTTTTTATCTAATTTTCCTCGATATCTTTTGTCCGATCGCCGGATCTTTTGAGCGTAATTCCCAATCTGTGAGAAACGCGAGACCACCGATTGCTTTCATCTGACCTTAAATCCGAATTTTACAACGTGAAAAACTTTTCGACCCCTCCTCCGAAGTCCTTTTTCTCCGCATAATTCGAAACGACAAAGTTTTCCTGGGCCGAGGGAAAAAAATTAATTAATTCATAAATCCTACGCTCTTTTCGAAGAATCTCCATCCTTTTCAACCCTTCCGCAGATTTTCCTCGACGAAAGCCTATCGTTCATCTAAGTACACACTGAAATCTAAGGAAAAGCGTGAAAAAGAGCACTTGCACTGACCTTTACTCAGAATTATCCTTGTGCGACCAAAGTCGGCGAGCGTCTCATTCACTAAGCACTCGTCAGTTTGGAATTAAGGGTTGCTTTCCTAAGGGACAAGGAAACAAGGCATTGGAATCTTTTTACGTGAATCTCTGAACGTCGATGATTCAGGTACTTTTTTCTTATTTTACTACCGTCGGCCGAGATTTTTTTGCCCAAGTTTAGGCGCACGAGAACTTCCTAATTAATTCGAAAACTACACCCCAAGGACAGCAGAGTATTAAAAGAAAAGGATACAGGTTTCTTCTTCGTCATTAAATCTGATTTCCCGAGGTGTTCCATTATCCCGCGACAACTAGTTTCGTTTCTCACGTGAATTATTTTCTTCACATTATTATCGTCCCATCTTGCCCTCTTTCCGACAGATTTTCCAAATGGCCAGGGAATTCTCCTCAGTTTAAGAGTCAAGGAGGAAAAATCTTGTGTCTCTGCAAATCCGCTCCAAAATCCGTGTTGCATCCGCGCAAGTGGACAAAGTGGCCCATAGCAAACAGCACACGTATTGAGCAGTCTGATAACTCATCTCCCATCTTTTTTGTAGACACTGTAATAAATATATCGGAAAGCGGATTCACTCAAAGTTCTCCAGCGCCCTATCTTCCCTTCATACATATAAGAAAGCATTGTAAACAATATCCTATAAAGGTTATAAGCTCTTAAGTATAATAAAAACTCAGTATTGGCCGAATAGAACTCACCAGTACGCTGTCATACGCCTGAATTTGCTTCCGACTCCATCTGCAGATCCCAGCTCGTCCGCTGGGCAGAACTTAATTGGTGGAGCAGGAGGGTTCGCTATTGGTCCGGGCGCATCCAGTTGTAGACTGAGAGGCGACAAACAGGGACAAGCAACCCTTTTTCTAACCAGCCACACGCCACCCTCCACCCAATTCCACCCCCAGTGTACCACTCCTCCACCCTATCCATTTCTGGGTGAGCGCTGGGAAGGGTTTGAGAAAATTCTCGTTCAAGAAGTCATTCCGGGCGATTGTTTCTCTGACTCCCACCCCATCCAGTACAACAGACGCCAGTCCGTCTTATAAAACACCCTCTCCCTCCGGCAAAGCTCCAGCCATCAAAAAGGAATCCGCCAACACCACCATCCCCCTTCGTTCAACCCCTGATCGTCCTCGATTTCTTTACCCAGTACACAGACATTCACCCTCTCTCCCTCTCCAATATCTCCCCTTCTTCTCAAAGACTTCAACCCTTTCCTCAAGAGGGTGGGGGTATTTGGAGTATCGTTGCCTCCCGTCCCTTTCCGGCCGCTATTTAGCTGGCGCCTCACGACCAGAAAAAGTGGTCTTCCTCCATAGGACCTCCTCTGTATTTCCCTCGACCCAGTGAGCTGCTCCCTTTGAAGTGAGGAGTCCCTCTCTTTTTCCTCCGGCGTGAGAAGGAAAACTTTTCCGACTGGTTTCGGAGATTCGGGTCGGACGGGACGAACTAGCTACCCCTTCAAGCATCCGGGCCCGAATCTTACGCTTATCACGGCGTCCACTCGATAATTTTGTAGTAGTTTGCCCACCCCGTCGTAGGTGGCCTCCTATAGGTCCACAACCTCCGTTCCATTTCATAGTCCTCTCCTTGGTTCTAAATTTTTATAACCAATCTGTTCTCAAACTTCACGTCTCGGTATACAAAGGAACTTTTGGACGCGTGTCCCTTCCCGAGTATTTGAAGGTTAGACTCTTTGACCCGTATTTCTCTTACCCTATATACCAGCGTGTGTTTTGTGAACTGTGTGGGAACAAATAAGGTCGAGCGTTGAAAGAAATCTTTGAAAGACGAAGTGGAATCTTAAAGTGAGGAGGGGTGAGCGATAAAATGGACACTTTTTTCACCCTTTCAACTCGCGCCTCTACCCTTCCCAATCAGGTGTACTCTCCGATTGGTTCTTCTTCCCCCTCCCCATTGCAAGGACAGCTACTCGAAAGAGGAACTGGATTAGTGACAAACTTCTAACTTCGCTCCTCATTAAGATTTCTCATCGTGGCATTTGTGAATAAGACGTTTGAAGAAATAGGAGAGAAAAACTCTCTTTGAGTGCGAATCTTTGTTCGCCGGGATAAACCGACAGATAAAGGCTGCTCGTGAGACGCGCGCTCTATTATACAGTTGGATCAGAATATTTTTGTGCATTGATTTGGGTTGAAAAGTGTAGAACTAATCTGAAAGAATCGGAATTTCTTACGAACATCGACGAGCTATCATCACGTGACCCATTTCTTATCACTTCCGCGCGTGCTAAAAACCAAACACTACTTTAAACTTTCCCTCCAAGTGCGGAGAAAAAACTTCACAGGGAAATTTTTTTCAAAAATCGTAAAGACTTGCAAGCTACGGAATAGGTGCTTTGAATAAGGGACTTCGCGCCAATTACTTTTGTATTTTTGGGGACTCTTCGAGATAAAAAGAGAGGGTGAAACTTTTTGTGATCTCTCCAGAACTATAAAAAACTGACGGTGATTTCGGGATCTCAGTATCCCTCAGAGCTTGTTATATTTTTTACGCTTTCACCAACTTTATTTTTGCTCTAAAACTATCTATAAAAACTGGGAAAGCTTAGAGTTTATCGAGAACAATACTAAATTATTTACGAGAAGTGTTACAGATTTTCAATTTGGTGTGTTTCCCGCACTACGTGACTTCTAAACGTGACGAAACAGTGCAGTATTGTGAAGTTTAATTGAAAAAGTCAGTAAAGGGAACTGTGTTTGACCGACAGGTGCTTGGCTTAAGGGATTGGTAACGTACTTCTCCTGCCCGCGCCTGCTCAACTACTCTTCGTATGATCTTAAACCTCTCCCACTTCAAGTTGATTGCGTGTGAGTGCTGTGAGGAAAAAGGGAACAGTATCCCTTGTCCAGTACTACCGTGTGTGTGTAAGTGTTACATCGATGATCCCATTGTTGTGAGGCGACTCTAGGGCAAAGGAAAAAGTCGCGCTACCCACTACCGAAGATGCACTCGCCTGGAATTGCTTCTCGCCGCTGCTAAACTTCTCTCGGGATCTCGTTACGCACCCCGGGTAAAGGCGGGCGAGGCGTCGCAATATCGCCGCTCCATAATCGTCCATTGGTCGCATCCAGCGAGTGACACATCCCCCTGCTCCGGTCCCTCCTCATCAGTTAATCATGGCGATGGTGCTGTCGGTTCGCACCAAGACCGGGCTGGCCGTGGTGGTGCTCGCAATCGCGGCGGCCTTGCTCCTCATCGCCGGCGGCGTGCTCGGATGGTTCGACACGCCGCCTGCAACCCCTTATCCCACGCCAAAGGGCGTCGTCGTCAAGGAGGCGAGTCGCGGCGGCAAAGGGGCCGCTTCAACGGCGAAAATGGCTTTCAAGGTAAGGGGAAAAGTTTCCGGGAGCCACGAGGAGGAAGAAAATGTGATGGAAAGATTAATGTGGCGATTATTTTTTTTTGCTTTTCTTCTTATTGCCGCATCACTTGCTGTTTGGGGTACCGACGATCTGTGAAAATATGGGATATAAAAAATATGGAAACGTGAAATATATTTACAACTAATGGGATACAATGATTAAACCGTTTCTTGCTAAATTTTGAGGAATTGCTTCATGTTGGTACTAATAATAACAACTTATTTATTTTCCACACCACAATTATTTTAGCTTATTATTTAAACGGTTTCGGCAGTCACTTTTTCGTTTTCAAAAGTAAAAGTCAATGAAAATGAGAATTGAGAATGATGAGCTGAGTGAGTGTCGTAACCGGTTATGTGGAGAATTATTATATCTTTAGATTCCTATTATTGTAGAGGGGGTACAGCATTCTCTCGGGTTCTCTGCCGGGCGAATTCTTGGATCATATGAGTTGCCTCGAAAATCTAATACATACAGTCTAATCTGTCGTTGAATAATAGAGGGAACGTTTGAGCGTAGTTATCTGCTATGAAAGATTCGAAACGGCGGAATTATTTTGTGCTGAGATAATTTTTCGATGGCTGCGCCTCTCATTGAAAGTTTCATGTGCTATCTTAAAAAAACCAAAGGTTCATAAAGCGACTATGTTTTGTCACGCAATGACTCTGTAAATAACCTTTAAATTGACATTTGTAGCCATTTGTCTAGGAAATTGAGTTGGAGATGCCTTAAAAATTTTAATTTACAGTGCCAAAAATCGGTCGTTGTATGTTTTTTTGGTATATATTGGAATTATTTTGAAGAAAAGATACGAATCAGTTTAAAAACTTGAATCCTATAAAAGCCATTGCCTTTATTCCCTACGTGACTGTGCCTAAGAATTTACGCGAACGACTGTATGGAGTATCTCAGGTACCCTATTTTATAATTCATAAGTTATGTGTCGTATTTTAGTATTACCTGTAATTTACCCCCTTTGCTCTTTTATTGATACCTAATATCATGTTTTGCACAATTTATAAGCATATTGCAGGCTACAATTAGGTTTTTACATTGATTTTGTGCAAAATGGTAGGGATCTTTCATATTTTGTTATTTTTATTGTAAATTGACTAACATGCTATGAAAAAAAGTACAAAAGGTGGCATCATGTAGAATATTGGCATTCTTGAAGTTATAGTGTAATAAAATTTATTACATTCAGCAATTACCCTTGCAATCATACAAGAAACAAGTTTTTTTTCTTCCCGCCAACAGCTATGCGGGTTAACTAAGTTACCCGATCAAAAAAATTGAAGTTTTCAAAAACAATGTTAAATGTCAAAAAAATTATTCGTCGCTTAAATAACGGCAACTTGGTTCAGCTCATATACAAAAAATATCAAAGGGACCAAATAAAAAAATATGCAACATTAACATTAATTTGGGGTAAGTAACTGAATTACCCCGCACAGTCAAGGAAGAGTTATTTGGACAGTCAAAATATTATTTTTCCAATTGAAAAGTTTGATTTTTACCTCGTCGACATATTTTTCATAGTAGTTATGCGTTGATTGACTCACTGAGAATTTGTTTTACATTTATTTAGACTGAAACTATAAATTACAATGTTGTGAATTGGCTCTAGAGTGAATCAATTTCATCACTTCCTCCTACATTTTACCGTATCTATAGATCAACACGTTGGAGCATGTATGCACATCCTTCGGTTAGAGTGTATAAAATCATATTTTAGTTCCGCCTGTTTCGCAGGGAATTAAGTAATTACGAAATTACTTATCACTAATAACTAACTCTTAAATATCTACTTGAAAATGTTTTTCTAATGGTAGATTATTTCTTCAACTTAATTTTAATATTTAATGTTAATAATCGGGAAAGGTAAAAGATAGTCAGGAATTGAGAGTGAGCCCCTTTATTATTCTTTTTGATTTCTTTGTGCAAATACACAAAAATGAGGAAATTGCACACAGGGTTTATCATAAAAATATTACTGAAATACCTTTGAAGTATTTCTTTATAATTATTTTTAAAACGGTGTGATTATCATTAATGTTTATCGGACGATAGTCGAAAGGAAATAAGTCCCATTTGTTGTTTTACATATCCAAAGTGCGCTATGCCTTAAATGGTCTTCATATTTTGGAGATATTCTTCCATCGATTCTGAATAAAAATTTTGTTGGTCGCCAAAGAGATTCCTCATGGATTTTCCCAGTATCTTATCCATTCAATATCTTAATCTTTTCCTCGCAGAACTCCTCATCTTTTTTGCCTAAGACGATACGGTAATATCTTTTGTGTTCCTTTTCATTATACATCAATTGGCTATTATGCATATTATCCCAGTTTTTTATCCAGCCATGTCTATATTCTGATATCTTCCCTCGTTTCTTGATTTTATTCCTTTCGTCTTTGATTGATTCCAGCAATAATGTCGTATTACGTTAAATTGCTGACATTTTTAGGGAATGATTTTGAAAATTGATGTTTAGAAAAGATATACCACGTACATGTAATTTTTACATTAAATTGACGTCCCAATCCCTTCATATAAACATTGTATCAGTTTTACAGCGTTATTTACATCCGATGTAATTTAGCTATCCATTTTTATAGAGGCTGCTGATGTAATTTTCGAGCTATAGGTAATTAGAGGTTTCTAATGTCGCAAGATGGTAACCAGGGAGTAAACTACCGTAAAAAAATATAATATAAAAATGCTGATAATGTAGACAAAGAATGGTGAATAGAGATTTCATATAAATACGATAGAATGTTAGGTTTATTCAGTGCAAATATTGGTTATAACTGCAAGCATGAAAAAATATTTTTGAATGGCGGCATTTCAAGGACTAATTTGCCTCTCGATGGCGTGACCCATATTAGAATAATTTACTAGCTAAATAACAGAGCAAACTCTACCAGTTTAATAAATATTTCTCAATTTAAATTGAATGAGTCAATCATATCATAGAACTGTCATCAACTCAATTAAGAATGAATATCTATCTGTGATGATGCCTCATTGCTTATGTCAACAATGACGAGTGAGAATTCCGACTACCGATTGGGAAATAGCTAATATTTGAATAGGTTGAATTTTAAAGTTATTTTTTAAAGTTCACATTTTAAATGACCGTTACTAACAATCTCTCTATTGATTTTGTTGAATAATAAATGAATTTAAATTATTTAATTTACTAAATAAAAAAAATTATTTTTTCCATTCAAGTACGTATCTTGGCTGGAACCATGACAGTCATGAATTTTTTGCATGATGCATCACTTTCCACGGCTTTATCAACATATCATAACGTTTAAAATAACATTTTAATTTGAATTCCACGGTTCTATCAACAGATTTTAACACTTAACATTACATTCAAACATGCCAATTGTAATCAATGATCTATCATAAGTGCACAATAATTATTCTTTTTATTTAATAAAATTTCAAAACGGAGATATTCTCAATGTATTATTTAAATAGTGTGCAAATTAATAATGTAATGCGCTAATGGCACATTTCTACTGACTGTGTCGTGAACGATGCAGCGTCCTTCATTGTTTCATTTTAAGCATTACAGTAAGATTAAATAAAACAGATGATTGTCTGTTTGAAATTTGCGTGTTTTTTTCTACAAAAATTTCGACTGTTAATGATAAAAACATAGACATGCTTCTACATTATATTATTATACGTCATCTCTCATCATTACATTCGTTCGCGTAGAAATAAGAACAAACTATCCTGAAAATAGAAGCCTAGCTTTTCTTGGAAGGATAGGTGATAAAAACCACGGAGATAAGAAAATAATAAAATTTGAAGCATGCTGAAATCCTTGCTTTGAGGAGGCTTCGAAACATAATGAGAGTTTCTTTCTTCGTTTATGTTATACAGGTTACTTAGGCCGCATATTACTTTTTCCTCGTTTTTTTTCACTCCGCCGTCGAAGTTCTACGACAGATTTGTTTTTTATACCCATCATTTCGTTATTAAAAACAGTTTTCATCTGCGGAAGTTCCTTATACTTCCACCTCAATAGTTAAATAACAAGTTTAAATCGGTCACTGTGTATATTTGCGCACTGGGATACAGACAAAGTTCATGAGACTAGTATGAAAGTCTTTATTTTCCATAAACTTCATAAATTATCTTACGTCAATTTCAGTGTCTGTAACCCCCTCTGAAGCTGCCGTTCAAATTGCAAATATTCGTAGTTTTTTTTTAATGATATACCTTCAAAAGTTTGAATTCTACCATTCATAGTTTTATGAAAGGTATAACTTAGACTATTAGCGACTCTCTAATAATTTTATTTCTATTTATTTTTCTCGCTCATGAAATACATATAAGGTGTCTATTAGGTTGTAAATAATTTTTTTGAACACTGCCGGAAACGATTCATTTAAGGAGTAGCTCTTCTTTATTTTTACATTGATTGAGTACATTTTAGGGCAATATTTATACTCATGATTTTCTCCGGTAGAGTGAATTCGATTTTCTATTGGGGAAATGACCTCTCGTTATTTATGTCATTAAACACAAAATTTATGGTTAAATATTTATCCAAAACGTATGTTTTTAAACTATTTTTCAGTATCCTTAGCTATTTGCCCTCTATTGTGCAGAAGGCTGTACAGTGTACATATAACAAAAACTTTATGACTGGAGTTAATTCCGCACTTACTCTCCATAACTTTCCCTTGTGCTCACTTTAGGAAACCTGTGAGTTTTTTTTTTAAGGTGAGCAATATTTATATTTGCTCGGCAATAACATAATTTTCAATTCCATAGTCCGTTAAAACAAACTTAATGATATTGTTCACCAAATCCCATGCTTATACGTTCGGTAGTTTTTGAGTTTCGATTATCATTGAGTCAAGAGGATATTTTCGCTTTCGAGTCGCTTTTAAATACTTTACTGAATATTAACATTATGATCCACCAAAAAAGTTTCGTATTTGCTCATTGGAGCATATTCAACTGAAGTTGAGCATCCTTTCAACATGTGAGAAATGCTCATTCATCGGCCTCGCTAGGAGGTATCGACATCCGTTCCATAATAAAGGAGAATCCCATGGTCTAAGAGGGACCCTGTTCAATGACACCCTGGAGACCTGTAGCCATTGTCGTAAGTACCTCCTTCCGCATGGACTAGATCGAACGTTCTCTCTTGACGGTTAACGCCGTCAAATGCAGGAACTAGGGAAATTTAGACACATAGGGACATTGGTCTAGCTTTTCGGACGCACTTGACTCGAGAATCGAAGGGATGATGTGGAAATCGAATGATGGATTTCACAGGGCTATCCCAAAAGTCGTAAATTATATGCGATTATTTCATTACTGGGTAAAATTACTTCTAAAATATCTATAAAATCCTCTATAAAATCCAATGTGCAGTGCAGCAATAAGGTTCATGTGCATTTTTTTTCATTCTTATTATTACGTAGTTTAGCTCCGAAAACTTGTAGTCAAAATAAATGCTCAACTGCATTTCATTTGAAAAAGTTAAGTTGGCTCTATTGTGGCCACTCTTTGCAAAATAAACGCTTCATTCTACCTTCTCAAGTATCCAGTACGAAAGTATTGCTTCCAAAGATCGAGATATATAATAATAAGAATAATTATCACTTTAATAAAGCTTTCAAAATTAAAGATTCATAGGGTTATTTAAAATAACTTTAACAATAAATTTTAATTTGCACAAAAAAGTAGGAAAAGTAGGCTGCTTGCAGTAATTATTAAATTGTGGAACCTGCCATTGTCTCTCCTTTTTTGTTTCATCATGAAGGAGTTCCATCATGTTTCGCCTGACACGGTTGAATTTATAAAGTAGGATAAGATAGGAATTTAAAATCGATTTGTAAATAGTAGAATATTTTTTTTAAATTTTGATAATATTCTCAATTATACATTGTATCAAATCACTTCAATACGCATTATTAAAAAACAGTGAAGATTCAAAATCGAGATTAATTCAGTTTTAATAACATCTTATTTAAAGTTGATATTTGTAATTTCATTTGATATTTGAATTCGCGATGTACTAAATCTAACCCTTATGTGGCTCTGTTGAAATGAAAACAAATGATTTTTATCTATTCCTCTGCTTTGCGAAATTGATCTCGTGGCTTACGCGATACCCTTGTCTATACGCCTTTTGTCTTGCCTGTATGCTCCGATCACGAAGTTGCGGAATCATTTAACGTTGTTTCCTCGTGGGTAAAATGAGAGGAAGGAAAACTCGATGGCGCACGATGGAGAGAGAGAGATACATATAACGAGGTCTTGATTTAGTCCCGTCTCACGAAGCCTGAAACAAGAGTCGTGATCATCTGATGCGATGGAATCTCTTACTCGTGCCCTGTAGCAAGGATGATTGAGACGCGTTGGGTCTTTCGCTTGGGCGGTTCCCTTCAGAATGGGCGGAAACGTCCCCATACCTCAATCGTTCCGCGGGTAGTATTTCCTACCTAAGGAAGCGAAGGAAAATATCACGAATATTACAATAGGAGATCCTCCGATCGGCGTTTAAATGAGTCGTCATCCACTCTGAATTTAAATGAGTTTACGGCTTCTGTGACGGGGTAAATTCCTTGCCTTTCAAACCTTAGTTCGTGGGTTCGTATCCCGCCTGGCTTGGAGGTCCATATCCAAGGTATGAATGTTTGTATTAAGCTTTGTTAATGTTGCGGCACCCGTTGTAAAGGCCATGATGTGCTGTTTATGGGGAAGTTAGACATTATTATTTTTTTACATTACGTTTACATTACGTTTAGACATTATTTTTTACATTACGTTTTACATTACATTTAGACATTATTTCAAATGAGTTGTCATCCACTCTGAATTTAAATGAGTTTACGGCTTCTGTGACGGGGTAAATTCCTTGCCTTTCAAACCTTAGTTCGTGGGTTCGTGTCCCGCCTGGCTTGGAGGTCCATATCCAAGGTTTGAATGTTTGTATTAAGCTTTGTTTATGTTGCGGCACCCGTTGTAAAGACCGTGATGTGCTGTTTATGGGGAAGTTAGACATTATTATTCCTATCATAAATAAAGTTAAATGTTGGCCATTAGGTGGGGTGGTAACATTGATTGGTTTTACCCGAGTAAAAATATGACGTTGCAGTGAAAAAAATAAATACATGGAGAAAAACATAAACAGTAATACAATATGAAATTTACTCTAATATTGGTGCAAATATAAAAATGAGCAGGCCCTTACAATTCAGTATTATTTAATATGGTCATGAAATTATTTTGGTGACGCAGTAAGAGTTCTAAAACTACCTTGGGGTGACCGTTCCGAAATTAATAAAAATAAACAAAATTTTTAAACATGTCGCCACTCGCATCGCTGGCGGGTAGAGCTATACAAATGTTTTGGAGAAGTAAGCTGTGACTAGGGCTTTTAATTCAAATTTATATTTGTTGTCATTAATAAAAATCATAACTTTTACATACCATCCTCGCGATTGTAGCTACATTTACAGCAACCCAGCGACGAAATTTGATTGCTCCAAAGGAAAAGCGCCAAGGGGACAACCTACGGCTTAACGTCCTATTTGATAAACGTAGTGCTACATTTGAAGTGTCCTCCTAAAGGTATTGAAGCCGAGATACGGCATTTCGAAATCTATGTCTTAGAATTTAGGCAACATCAATTATAAAAACTTAAAGTACTTCATAATTTTTGATTATTTTATTGTTGGTTATAATACTGAGGAATTATTTGTCTTTCATTTATCCATTACATTGATAGCAGATTTTTTCCTTACTTTTAATCTGTATCTAAGGACATCATGGATATTTTTTATTTATTTTACTTGTATATAGATTTTTTAACAAAATTTTAAGCTCACAGCTTTGAAGAAATCGAAATAGTAAGCTACTAAAGATTGTGGAGTACAGCATGTTATTCTTCAAGTTCATTGTGAGAAATAAGAAATTTCCAAGCCGGGAGACCAAGCGTCACCAATTTCGGCTTCGAAGAGTAGGTTATCCTCACCTCTTCATCATTTCCGCGTCGTATTATGCCACTCGAATGACATACGCATCTCCTTTTTATGATTATCAATTTCTGATTTTCCGCCAACAATTCTACCGATTTTCCTCGTGCCGCTCGATTACTCGCAGGTAGTACGCACACATTCAGGTGAAATAACTCATGCACCACTGACCTTTCGGGTCACACATCGTCCTCGCTCGTGGCGAAGCCTGATAAGGACGGTAATTTACATTTTGCCGATAAATTTCACGTTGCCGTTGCGGGGCATGCTCTATATTCTGCGGCGTTACTTGGTAATGCCAGCTCTACTTGTATCTTTGAAAAAAAAATCACTTTGCACCGACGATGCAGTCGGTATGTTTCTAATAAGCAAGATTGATTTCTCTAGCGTACATTTCATGGATTGCGCTAGGTGATTCGCATGCTAAAAATGTCTTGGTTCTCACAATGTTCCTTCCGGATGGCACCTGTGGTAAAATGATGTAATTCATTCATTTCGCATACAATTTCGTATCGAATATTCCTTTATCTTTGTGATTAGGTCGTACAGCAGTATTTAAATGTCATTCAAGTCTGATGAGCAAGGTTGATCTTTAATATCTTGATTCCCAATATTGCTGATACATGTTATTCGTGATAAACTGAAGTGGTATATTGTATCCGTATTCAATCATGCTTCGAATACTTCTTAACGCACGTGCTAGGGTAGTAGCAGTGCACTTAGTATATCATTTGAGTTTATGGCCTTTTATGAATTCGTACCTTTGCTCAAATGAGAATGCATAATATTTGGTAAAATTCTCCTTTTCTCGTAAGAATATTTTTTGTACCTGTATTCATTAGGTAGAATATTTCTTATATGAACAGAGCATTTTGAAATCTACACCTTGTAGTTAAGGCAATATCAATGGACATAACTTAAGTAGATTATAATTGATAATTATATATATTTTTCAGGAACCATGTGACATTCTTCTATCCATTATATTTATTGCAGATTTTTTTCTTTTTTATAACCTAGATCCAAGGATATACCTACATTTTTTAATTTATCTTCGTCTCCCCGAAATCACTACATTTACGACCTTTGTATCGGGGGATTTTCACAATCAAAAGCGATGAACTCTTGCAATCACCTATGCCATTGATTTTTAGGCGAGGAGCCATACTTATGAGCTTAATTTGCTATGCTTTTCATTATTATACGTTATATCCTCTTCTTAATCCCATTGGATATTTTCTGGTTCCATAATAAGTTATTCAAAACTGAAATCGTAGTTTTTCATTACTTGCATCTTTTCTTGATGGCTGCCTAAATCGTTTTGTTTTCTGCAATTTGCTTCCCTATATATTTATAATCTCCACAATCTCCTTTGAGAATAATTTGTACTTTTTCGTTCTTTATAATAATAATAATTTATTACTCCTACCTTTGTTTTTTTACATCTTAATACAATGAAAAAAGAGAAGGAGATTTAGGTGTTCTCGAAGGTCATAGGACCTGAATTGAGCCACCATCAACTAACAAAATGTTTGCCAAAACATAATAATGCAGTACATGATACATTAAGTTTTATGTAAATAACATCAAAATAAATTTTCAACTTTTTCTTGCGAGATATTGCTTCTTTTTATGCATGCATACATTTACTCCTTAGCTTCTATAAATATTGTGTCTTATCTTATCCCTTTATCTCAATCTAAAAGATGAAGGTCTTGGACTTTCTGTCATTGAGTCTGGAAAGGTAGCATATGACCGAATTGATGCGAAGAAAAAATTTTTCTCTATCGTTCGCAAATTATTATTTTGGCCGTAAAATGATTAAATATAAGTGAAAATGAATTGAACTCATGCTTGACACCTTCTCTTTAGAAATTATTACTTTATAGGCCTTTATGCTCCATCTCATATCCTTCAAAGACAAACTTAAGCAAGAGACTGGTTTTTTATGTTAAGGCGTTTAAAAACTACAGTTTTTCTCTTTTTGAGGTTTCCAATGATTTCATAAAATACGTAAGCATTCCAAATGGGACTTCTCCATTTTTAATTTAGTATGTTTATCAAAAACAGGTCTTAGATAATCCTTATCACACCCTCTGGATTTTCTCTTTGTTTTCAGCTTCAATTTACCTTGCTTTCAGTCGAGTTTATGTCTTCTTGTCATGATTTATTCACAAGACCAATCCCTTCAGAGTAATTTCCAATGGAATTTAGTCGAGCGTCCTCAATGATTCGCCTGGTAATTAACAGGAGGGATAGAGTGGCGTAATAACTACGTCCAATATCTCCTTCAGTACCTTTGAATAAATGTCTGGTGCCGTCTATGATGCTCCATGATGTCAGAGCTGCTTGAAACACCGATACATCCCGCATGCTCTGCCCCAGATATGCTGCAGCATGTACGATCGGTCAGCGTGGACGATATCGTGCCTGATACCAGAGAAAATTGAACTGAGCTCAGTCGTTTGGTCGAATCTGGTCTTCCCCCATATAGCTAATGCCTTTCTTGAGTCAAGTTTTTGTCTCTCCATGAATTTTCAATGCGCAAGTGAACAAGCGCCAGTGTCCCCCTTATGTCTCCATTTTATATTTGTCCTTGAATGTCCTCAATGGGTCACGAATAAATTCCCTCGACTGAAAATCGTTTTTGTGTCACATCCGAGTAGTATTCTTGATATTTTGTTCGCCGTGCTTTTAATACATGGCATTTTTGCTTTCTTATTCTCCTCAGTCTATTTTCTTATCAAGTTGACCGCCGTCGCAATTTTGTGGTTATCTTCTAAATTTTCCCTTATTCGTATCCATTGGTAACGTGGATATTGGACAGTCTCCCTTGTTTTTCTATCTAATGATACTCGTCAGGGGGAGTAACTGATCTAGGAATTAATGCCGTCGTTACTCCTTCCATTTGAGCCCGGGAGTGATGTGAATTGCATGAAGATATCTATTTGTTTTGGTGAATGTCTGTAAACCGTATGCCCCATATCTTGCTTCTTGATGACCAATACATCTAGAGAAGGTAGTTTTCCATCCGTTCACTTCTCTCATAAACCCTAGGTATCCTATATCCGATTTCCTTAAGGTACTCTTCTAGGTGAAATTCTTCTAGCTTCTGTCGCTCATGTCTCCGCACTGCTAAAGTATCGTAAACGTAAAGCAGCCATATCGCGGGTCGACCCCCATTTTGATCATGCCGTTCACAAGGCTTGGAGAGTAAAGTTTTTGTCTCTCTGCATGAATTTTCCCTGGACTTTTGTGAACGGTCAAGGGACCGGACCTTCGTAATGCTGGGAATTAGGTATCCCACGTAGGACTTTGTTCCCTATAAGCTCCAAACACTCTCCCTCCAAAACACCGATCGATCATTGCATGGTTTATTTAGCAGTTTCCTTCTTAATAGCCTTCTACGGTCGATATAATTTGGCGCAAGTGAACATTTTTAACCTTCTCAGTGCCTCCAACTTGGAGTACTAAATGAATAAAAGTTAACACTTTGTAGAACAAAATTTTGTAATGTCATTTTCTGGTATATCAACAAGCTGTTTAATTTTTTCGCTAGCAATATTGATTTTAACTGCAAAATTAACCTTTATTTTTTTATTCAAGACTTTAGACTCTCCTATAGAGAACTAAAAGCCAATATATCGGCCCGCGGCACTTAGAGGGTTTGTATCGCTCGTGAAAGTATGGCTTGACAGTCGTTTGTAATTTAATCAGGCTAAAATTATTTCACATGGTGTAACTCCATTTCCTCATTTTCAAATCGATAAAGCTTGGTTAAATTATCAGAGTGAAATTATTTCCCCAAGAAATTAAGGAATTAATATTGCACAAAACTGTCATTGTCCAATAAAGTAGTATTTTGCGAGTCATTATAATTCGATCTAGCGAGCAATATCAGGGAGTAAATATTAACGGTGTTTGATGGGATTTTTCAGATTGATTAAGCTTGTTGAGGTGATACTGTATTAATGAGCTGGCCGTAAGTGCCTCAATTTTTGCTCTAAATGAGCTTTAAATTAAATTTCTTTTTACCCACTTATCCAGTCATTGAAAACGTTTAAGCAAAGTAGTTATTGTATTTCAGTTATGTCATCTCCCCTTCAAAACATTTTTTACGCGTAACAGTGGTACTTCATATTCGTTTAATGATGTTAGTTCAAGATTTAATATAATATTGTATTAAATTAGTAAGTGGCATAAATCAAATTAAATTCTCAGTTGAGTAAGTAGAGGGCAGCCGGCTCATTTACCTCTTCGTTTGAGGGAGAGGCGTGCGTGCCGCTCTTTACAATGTTAATTGGGTGTTTTTTTTGTTTAGAGATTAATGGGCCGTATGCCAGGGCAAATTTGCAAGATAATTTAATTGTTCCGTTTGTAGGTTAGTGGCGCAGCTGGTGCTCACAACTGCAAATGAAGTTGTCACTCTCCGTTTTAAAATAGGCATGCAATGTTTAAAATACATCCCATGCACGTGTACGGCTCTCGAGAGAACTGGGATGATGGAAGAGAGGTTTCTTGTCAATGCAATGTCCACATAAAAATATTAACAGGCAAAATATTTCGCAACATAAATTAAATATGATATTATAGTGGTGTAGCACTTCTCGCCCTGTTACTTTTCTAGTCCTCATAAGCTTCCTTCGTTTCTGGTCCTTGAATGCTAGTCACAGTATCATTTATATTAAAGGCCAATAAGAGTATTCAAAATTTCGCGAGTGGAGTCCCTGTATTAAAGAGTTACCTTCGGGTTTCCCTGCGTCAATGATTAAAATATGGCCACCTTTTCTTCTCTTTTCCGCCGAAGATCTCTTCAGAACTAATATTTTTGGTTTATTTTACGCGACAGCATATGTGCGGTCACGTAAATCGATTTGGAATATTTCGGACAGTGTTCCATCAAACAATTACTGGCAGCCTGGCGTCACTAATCCCTTGTCCGTTGTTTTCAATAAAAGTTTTTTTCTATATCCTATCTCCAAAGCTTCTCTAAAAATTCACGTTTTGTAAATATTTCTCTAGTGCGAGGATAGCGAGGTTCTCGGTATCTATGTCGTGTCCATGTGCAGTGTGCTCTGTGACGGCCGATTTTTCTATGTAACCCAGGCGGTCTTGTCTTTTGTTTCCTAAAATTTAATTTTTAAATTTTCAAACTATCGTACAATTTTAGTTTTCGGTCAAAATCTTTTGAAAAAAATCAGAATTGTAGAACGTAATTACATGAGCAATTTAACGTAAATTAGATGTTTCTAAAGCAATATGGGAATATGGGAAAATGGTTACAAACAAAATGGGAATATGGTTATAAAAGTTAAGATCTTGTGTAATTATTTTATTTTCAATATTTAAAGCCTGAGGCTTTGGGGAAACATTTAAAATAAAAAACTTTGTGAAACCACATGTGAAATTTACAATTTTTTATTTAAAATAAAGCAATTTCATCAAGTCACGCCTCAAACCATCAGTTTGGGGAAACACATAATTTTTTATACAATTAAAATCGATATTTTCATTTTTGATAGGTCTGGGGGCACTTTTCACCATCTTAACCTGCTAGACCCTTTTATAACGTTCACCCTTAGTGATTTTAAGCACAGACGTGAATTCAAGTGTGGATGAAAGAGCATAAAAATCTCGCGTATGTGGAGTGGTTGTTATACGCATAAACTTTGCACAGTATCCCCTCTTGTTTCTCCTCTGGTTAAGGGAAACGGAAGCTTGGAAAGGGAGCAATGCGTCTCATCTTTCTCCCTTGCCGGGACAAGATCCTTCCGTCCTCCCATACACTGCTCCGCTTGTTCTCCTTATTCCCAACGCCCAACCTCCTCTCTTGCCCGCCTCGTGTTTCCATTTGCAGAATTGCGGTGGTATGTGGAGGGAGGGGCCCGCGGAAGAAGGCCCTCCCGGCCTGCGGCGTAGGCCTTCCTCGCACTTGGGAATGCGATGCCTCGACAATTCGTAGTTTTATAAATTAAAAAAAAGACCTTAAACCTTTTGAAATCTAAATTTTAAGAAAAAATCATCATACATCTTTTCAGGTAAATATTCGAGCGCAGTGTAACTGCAGTTTTCTTTTTTGTTCTTGTAGTGACTTTTTCCCGAGGCCATAGATTCAGTGGTTTTGGAGATAACTATTTTGAGTACTTGTTTATTAACTAAAAAAAACTTTGAAATGTTCTTAGAAATTTCGTGATCGTACCGAAAAACTACAGCTCTTTTGATTTGAAAAAACCTCTATGTATTATTCATTATTTTTTTCTAACAACCCCTGAAAACAGTACAAACGGTCTTTATTAAGAGCATAAAGAAAACACGGAAGATTTTATTCACTTTATTCTGTTAGTAAAAGAATGCATTATAAGAGAATGCAGTTGCCAGCTATGGAAGTTAAACCTTCCTAGGCACCGTCTTAAGTATTTTTTTAATCATTGTGCAGGATAAACAAGGAATGCAAGAACAACCTACTTCAAAGTTTCCAGCGTGGAAATAAACAAACCTTGCGTTGATGAATGCTCTGTTTTGTTGCTGCTGTTTTAATTTATTTTTGAGATTTCAACTTGGAGTAGCTTTAATTTCAAAAGGGACCTGTATATATACTATGAAGTATGTAGTGGCTTGTCAAGCAGTGTGGGAGGAACTGGGGGAGTAGCAGCTCACTTTGCCTTGTTCCCGCCCACGAAGTCAAAGCTCTCAAATTGTAGTAGCGTCGCGTCGGTTTGCTTGGAGCCTGTGTCAAAATCACGTATGCATGCATCCGCCCACTTGGAAGAAAATTCGTGATGGATTGATGTAAAAGGGCTCCTATCTGTTAAGACTCTCAAAGTCGATGTCCTTGTCTAACACCCACCTATATTAGTGGCTGTGCTAATATTATCAAATTAGAAGTTTGCTTATGAGTGGTGGGTAGGAAGTCATGAGATGGTGTATGACCTTACTAAAAAATCCCCTTTCGCATGAGAAGTCCGAAAATAATACTTTATCGCAAAAAATATTTATTCATTCTACATTATCCACTTTATATAAAAAAATATTTATATTTAATACATTTCCAGCTTTATCAAAATAAAAACATTTAGCAAATATCTGACCTATACTCCATGAATTATTTTTAATTACATAAAAACATTTTTAAATTCTATATTATCAACTTTACCCCAGAAAATACTCATACGCACTACATTACCAGCTTTGTCAATAAAATGTACACATACATTGTCAGCTTCATACCAAAAAATATTTTTACATACTTCATTACCAGATTTATCCTTAAGATATTTATATTTAATACATTACCAGCTTAATCCAAAAAATATTTATGCATATTATGTTACCAGCAATTTCCATTGATTTATTTTTTCATTCTTCCGCAAGAATTCCATACCTACATTCAATAATCGATTGCCAGTTGGATTCAAGTTACAATCACCACCTGCCGATTTTTTAAGCAAATATACGTTGTTGACATATACTTACGATTTTATCTGGTAGTTTGATTCATGGAAAAGAAATTTATGAACGAAGTAGGAAATACCAACTGCGACTGAAGGATAATTAGAGATTTCGAAAGGACTGAATTTACGCCTTGGGCACTACCAGGAAATACACCTATGCAGTTAATGATCAACGTTGCGCTCAATTGATAATCAATCGGTTGAGGAAGAAGCTGGACATTTCAATTACGTCATTTAGAAATTTCCGAGAATGCAGGAAACCGAGGAATATGGGTGAGGAAGGGAACATCCACTGACTGACGCATTTTTGATCTTCTGCGTATGTAACGCCTGCTTATCACATAACGTGTGGAATAATCTGTGGGTTTATTTTGGCGTGGAATTGCTAAAATCGTTGAGACTATAGGTGGGTTTAGAAGGGGGGCATGGGGGCACGTTCCCCCCTCCAAACGCTAAAAAAAAATACAAAATTTTTATACGTTTATCACTACGTTCGTTTTGTTTTGCGCATTACGGAGCTTCCATCATTTCGTTTAATATTAATAACTTTCATATTATAAGTTGAAGTTATTATTATTTAAAGTTAAAGTTGAAACTTGTAATACAAATGCTATGCTCTCAATGTGCCACATGTTGTATTGAATAACTGGAACCTTCTTACAAGCCATATAGCTTAGAAGGACCAAGTTTGTATACGCAAATAAAGGCAATTATTATAAATTAATAATAAAGATAATATTTCGTACAGATCTTGCGTAGTATCTTGTTTTTAATCACAATTATGAGAAGATCGTTTACCGGTCAGCCCCTTGTGTCCCCCCCCCCCCCCCCCCCCCCCCCAGAAAAAAATCCTGGATCAGCCCCTGGCTGAGACTATCATGTTGGTAAATATTCCGTTTAAATAATTTTTCCTTTCCGTGTTTTACTCTCCATTCTTTTCTTTAACTCTATCCTGGTTCTGTTCATGCGTCCTGGATTGCATATCAATTTCTAAATTAAGTTGTAATGGAGCTATGTTAGATCCAATATCCAATATGTGGAAGACCGTACTGAAATTTTACTAAAAACAAAGTTTACACGTTTCCACAGGTTTGCAGGATTTCGATTTCATTTCACTTCTTCCTAGATTCATTGAGAATAAAATAAACTTAATTGGAGTTCTGGGGTTGCTGATGATGAAGATAGGTTCAGAGTCGTATCTCTTTCACGCAAGGCTTTCTACATTGCTGACTGACATATTGTTGCAACGCTCTTCCTTGTCAATGGTTGCCTAGCTCATGAGAATGCTGTGGTCAGAGTCATTTTTTGGTATAATGATTTTTTATTTTGTTTTAGTGTGGCCTTCGATTTTATTTTCTTTGACCGTAAAAAGAAGTTAAATTAGAATGATTTTAAATTTTACAACTCATGGTGATGGTAGAGATCCTGTCCTTTGACGGGTCGTAGTTTTTCGGCATAAACATTGAAATGCTCGCGCAACCCTGGCGTTAATGTTGACCTATTTAACGATCTTTGTAAGAAATACAGTTGCACTCAAATGAGATGCCTAATAGAGTTTTCGACAGTACTATCATGGCAAACAAGAAACTGGTGGAGAGAAGCAGGAAAGATAGAGCTTGGAACCAAAGATATTCAAAGATAATATTAAAAAAGTTTCTTGTAAAGATTCCTTTGACGTCACTGAGGTCTAAATTTCCTATTATATGGGTATGATACAGGATGGGAGACGGTATGTTGTTGCTGTTGACCGAAATAGTCACGTATTTCTCATAAAAATGTTTAAGCCAGGAACCTTATAAATGTATACATTACAAAATCCTGGGCAAAAATCTATGGATTACACTGCCGTATGGAGGTGAAAGTTGGACTGCTACTAAAATTAGAAGTGAAAGTTAAGCGCAAATAAAAAAGAAGTAGATGTTTATGTGACGGAAAGGGACTAAAAGTATTTTGGTGAAAGGGAAAACAAATTTTATACGTATTGAGGGAATTGTAGTGAAAGAGATATTACTGACGTATGTACAAGGAATAAGGAGATTAAAATTTATTGGACATGAAAACAGACGTAATGAATTTATAACAAACACTCTTCAAGGGATAGTGCCGGGACAGAAAGGAAGAATACGGCTGAGGAAGAAGTATTTGTACCAAAATTAAGAGAAGATAGGGTTCAGCAGTTACATGAGCTACGTGGGACTGAAGCTAACAAAAATGGCTGACATGATTGGTTGCATTTAAAAGGCATTAAACCTTACAAGATATTTTCATTAAAAATTTGAGTATGGATGTGCGAGATTTATTCATAAAAATAAACGGAAAGTGAATTTTTAAATTTCTCGCGAGTTTGGAGAGTCCGATTGTCAACTTTTTTCCATTATGTTGGTATATATTTATTTATTTAGTTATTTATTTATTTCAAAAGCCCACATACAGCAATTATTGCCAATTTACAGTGGCGCAATAGCAAGAAGATATATGCCACTGAAGTAGAATAAAATTTTTAGCTGTATTAATTGCTTATTTTGTCTGTGGCAGTCGGAAGCCGCTGCGGCAGCAGGAAGGTTAGACGTGTTTTTATAAGTTGGACGATTTTCGGCTTTCACTTCCTTGCATGTTCGTGGATTTACGGCAAAACACAATATTGTAACGATGCCAAATCCTCCATATTCGCCAGATATGGCTCCGTGTGACTTTTTCATATTTCCCTCAAGGAGAGATCATAGCTTTTACCAGTCAAGAATAGTCTTTTACATTCATAGATGGCGTAAAAAGAAATCGCTGATAGAGCCAAAGCTGTCCCAAAGATCTACATTCAGATGTGTTTCGAGAATCAGCAAAAGTGCTGGCACACAGGGGCGCAGCTAGGAATTAAGTCTAGGGTAGGTTGAGGAAAAACTGATACTGGGGAGTCTGGGGGTGTGGAATACCCGCCAGGGTAAGCGGGAGATGCGGGGGGTGCCCAGAAACTTTTCCAGAAAAACGGCTCAAAATTGTGAGTTTTACGGCTTTCTGAGGGATATTTTATTAATCTTTACACTATTCTATGAGTATTATTAATTCAGTTAAGTAAAATAGATTAAAATTTCTCTGAACTCTGGGGGGGGGGGGGGGGGGGTTTATCCCTCAAAACCCTTGTGCCACTGCTGGCACAAGTGCATAATATCTGATGGAGACTATTTTAAAGGTGTAAAAGTTTATAGAGACAAATTAATGAATGCTTATTTCAAAATACTATAACTCCCGTTATAAAAAAAGAAGGATTCCGCGGAATGGTGTCGATGATTGGCTGCTTTCAGGCTCTCTCCCGCGTCTGTTCATCTCAGGTGACGACATGTTTTGCAAACGTTGCGGTTTGCTTCTTCAGGTCCAAAGACTTCAATAGTCCGAAGACTTCAACGTTTGCGAAACATGTCGCGACATGTCGTCGTCTGAGATGAACAGACTCGGGAGAGAACCTGGAAGCAGCCAATCATCAATTCCCGTTATTATCTGAACACACCTCTTATCAGTGGCGTAACTATGGGGGGTATGAGGGGGATAGACCCCCCCCCTTAAAGCCTCAGAAAAATAAAAATAATATTTTAAACTATTGTCTAGTTTTGACTTATAATTACTGAATTTACTCAAAGTGAAATTTTAAATGCCAAAATCATGTAAAATGTATTTCGAAACATGTAATTTTCAAAACTTTTCCCGGACCCCCTGTTGCTCGGAGGGGTTGCTCGGTCTCACCCCCAGATCCTCCCATCCCTTCCCACCAAAGCATGTTCCTAGTTACGCCGCTGCCTCTTGTATTTCCGTAAAACCTGGTCCTAAGACTTTAGTTATTTATCCGTTTCTTGGCTCAAATCTTTTTCTCAGTCACGAATAAAGCCTTTTTACAATAGGTCTCTTAACTTTCACTTAGCATCGATTGTTGACTCAGAGGACCGTTTTGCAGGAAAAAATTCTCTCTACCCCCAGCATCGTCACTATCTTTGTTTTCCTATGATGCCCCCTTCGTGACCGTATGTTTGATAGGTTGGCCACACACGTGGCCCATTCCACCTCCGGTCCATCTGCCCAGCCTTTCTTCCCGCCCTCGAGCACCTGGCCACTCCTTAGAACGCCCTCTCGATCGCATTGACAGAACGGATAGCGTCCCGGGAGTTATCGCCGCAGATGGCCGCCATCTTATTCGCATTGACTCCGGCGGGAACCTCCCACTTCAACGACCACTCCTTCGCGTCACGTCTGCTCGGTTCTCCAGGTGGGCCGCCGTTCTCGGGGTATCCTGCCCTGCTGCTTCCCTACCTCTCTCTTCACGTGGAAGAGAGTATATGGGCAGACGATGTTAAATGCATAGGTCTAAAGTAGGGATGAGTCGATTCCAAACGTCGATACCCAACTCCACCAATTCTTGGACGCGGATGCAAAATCGAGAATCGATTGCCTAAAGTCTATTCTAATTCAATAGATGACGAAAAGATAAATATTTGAAACATAGACTATAACCTAGCGGCATAAAGGAAAGAATCGAATGGAATAAAATATCAAAGATAAATTAAAGATTAAAAAAACGAAATTTATTTAAAATATCGAATCAGTATGATATTAATATATCCTCAGTTTTTATAAATAAATAAGCATTAACTGTTTCAGGCATAATTTGTTTATTTAATAATTCTATAGCCTACAATGTCTAAAGTGTGTACCGACCTTCATTCTCCAAGTTTATAGTCTATTTTCAAAATATTCAACCTCCTGGAATCGATGGAATAGGAATCCAATTTGAGCAATCGAATATCGATTCTGTGCCCGATAATCGATGGAATAGTGAATCGATTTTTAGAGTACACCCATCCTTAGTCTAAACCAAGCGAGAATCAGAGTCGTTTTCTCAGGACTGATAAAAATGAGTACTTGATTGTATTAGACATAAATACTTCGCCTAAGAGCAAGTGATGATCAATTTTGCTTCCCGTTAAGCATAATGAAGGCACTTATTTATTTCCAAACACCTTCATTTCTACCAACCAAGGTTTCGGTACCTAATGTTATTTTTAAGTAATGCCTTGAAAATGGCATAACTTGCCGAAACCTGAGTCGGTAGAAATAAAGACGGGTGGAAATAGACTTTCATTGCGTTAAATAACAAGGATTTTCATCGAACCACGCTGCAAACTGTATCTTTTAAATTTTGCTGTCCTTAAAAGAAAACATATATGCCATCTTTGAAAATTAACATATGCATGATTGAACAAACGGCCTTAGGCAAAAAACTATAACTGCATCAAAAACTGCAATAATTAAAGTGTAGACTGGAATAATATATATTTCTAAGTTATATAATATCTAGGTGGTAAAAATGTACAACAACTTACCTGTAAAAACTTTTGAAAACACAAATTACACTTATATTTATAGCAGGTTACACAATATCTTCAAGCGTTGCATCATGGGAGTGTCTCTTGATATTTTATAGTATTCCCACTAAACAGCACCACCAAATAGAGCCAAAACCTAGGTATTCCATATTCCCCAAGTATTCCATAATACCCTCATCTCCTCTATCAGTGACAAGCAATAGCAGCGACGCAAATAAACTGATGAATAATTTTACATCTAAAACTAGCCATAGGTAAAAATTGTGTCTTGGAAAAAATAAGTGATTAAAAATATACAAGTTTGCGGAAGCAAAGATGAATCCGTACAAGGTGTGATCGAAGAAGTGAGAAAGTTGGCAGGGAAAATTTGATGAAGTTTGGAAAAGTGCGAGAGTGGGATATTAGGGGTGGTCTGAGTTTTCGAAACTGTGATAAGGGGGTTTAATTTTGGCAGACTAATTAAGATAAGCTCGTGGAGGGGATGAGGAGAGGAAAAAATACATTATAGTCTTTAATTATTTATCAGCCAATTTTGAACCTCATATTATTGTGTAGTGTCGTTAACCTTCCTTCATTATTTTCTGATATAATGGAATATCGGAGTTGCAACAAATTATTAGGGTTCGAAAATGATGAAGAGCTTTGAACAGATTTTGTGATGGAGGTGTTGTTATGGCATGATTAGGTGCTATGTTTCGTAATTACTTTAGCTAATTGCAGGTATTTCTTTATTTTATTTATTATTCACTTAAAATCCTTTCACAACTTGATATTATTGTTAGGTGTCAATTCAGAGGAACGTTGGTTTTACGGTTTGAGGTAAACTGAAACTGGAGCCTAATCATCGCATGATATAAGATACCTCTAGGATTCTCTTTAATGCTACCCTCGAGGGATCAGGGTAGGTATAAGTTATATAAACTATATATTATCATTAATTTTCTATAGAAAATGTATAAAAATATGTTATACATAACGAGAGATAAAAAAGTGGTAAATATTTTTGTATAGGAGAACAGAAATTCTTTGTTTATTTGAGCTCAAAGTAATAATATTTTGCCATTTTGGTCTGTTTTTCATACATATTTTGACTATATCTATTCATTTGGAATTTCTATTTACTTTTTAACACAATGCAGGACTTTTGAAGTAGGATTGTAAGTTTAAAAAGAGTGAGTATTTTTTATTTTTCAATTTTCAAATATAAATGTGATTCACATTAAACTCTAAGGTATTAAATTGCTCACAACGCAACTGGCTGCTTTTGCATCCTCGTTCAGGGTATAGGTTGATGTCCTGAAACATTCCACCAGACTTACCTTGATGCATAATGTAGACATAGATGAAGTAATAGATTGAATTTCTAAAGTAAAAAGAACAACTAAAATACATATTGTCACCAGTTATCATCCGCGGAATGCTATGAGTATTAAAAAGAGGTATCAGGCTTTATTTATTCCTTGACACCTTATTTTCGACTCTAGAAAGAATTCAATAGTGTATGAGAGAAATCCTGGTTCTACTATGAAAGTTTATCCATCGAAATCTGGAAACACAATTCCTATAATTTCAAAATAATCTATTTATTAACCAATTACTTTTTATTTTTAAATCTGAACTATAAACACACCTTATACAATTTTTAGATGCTTATAATAACTCGCAATGTGTCAAATAGTTATTGGCTAGCATTATACTAGTCAAGACATGGATTGTAAAAAAGGGCGATATTATTACAGAAAGAGTAAAGGGAGTACACCATATTGTTATTGCAGCTTTTCCAAGCCTTATTTTAATGATTATTCACATGTACTTAACAAATTCCGAATTATTATCCCAATGTCAAGTTCCTTCAATATAAGCCACATTTCAGTTACTACACGGTCTGCACTCTACATCGTTGTACTCTGTGGCCTGCTCTGTAAAAGTTTGCAGTCCGCTTCCATTTACAGCATTAAGAAAGCGTTACCAGTTCTGTTGGAAGAAAAGATTTTCCCTTGGGCGTTATTCACGAAGATGTAGTGATACGTCAATTTTATGTGCATATTTCATTTTTAATACTTATTCCCTTATTACCTAACTCTCCTCAGAGTATGTGTTTTTTTATTTCTACAGATTGAAGAACTATTTACCCGTTTGCATGGAGTTGATGAAGAGTCATTCCCTCTGTCTTCAGAGCTACATTGTTATGGGCCCCCTATGAAAAAATTGTATAAACCTGTATAAAATTTGTATGCATTCTTATACAATTGTCATGACAATGTATAAGAATGTATACAAATTTTATACTGGTGTATACAATTTTTTCATAGGGGCCAGGACGGCCTTACGAATTTTGGAAGAAGGACATGTTTTCTTTTGCGTCTTGGAAAACCCTCTCTTTTATAGCAGCTGTGGAAATCATTGAATATATAATGGCAATGAACATGTACATTGCAATAAAATGTTGCATACTGCTGGCATATGCCTCTACAAGGATTATAATGAGGTAAATGATTACCGCTAAAGGTCTACAAACTCATTGCGCCAATGAAGGACGATAAATTTGCGTGATCACCTCAGGCAAGCCGGCATTTGGCGTGAGACTTCGCTATCCTGGAAATGCTAAGTAAGAGGTTTTATGTCTCATAAATTACGCCATAAAGAGCGTTCACAGTGATCTATTTTCGCAGCTAATATTAGTTTTAGTTTAGAGCCAAAGAAGCTGCCTCGCGTGAATTGTATTTACTCTTGTCTTAGTCGATAACGAATGTCCGTAGTAATCATAGGGCTCCGTGCTTGATGCCATAAACACCATGATTTCATTTAACGTTTAATGCTGGTACTTTATTCTTTAATTTTGCAGCTATTCCCGAGGTATTACTAGGCATGTTTTACCATGACTTTGATCTCGTAAAAAGTTTATTCAACGTTTCATATACTGATGAATTACATTTCCTGGGCTATTATTAGTCCTAAACATTCATATGAGCTTCATAAAGATTATTAGTGAAACTGGAAACATTTATGTTGGTGGCTGATAAGTCGAGCTTAACTATTATTTAGAGTTGAAATAAAATCAACAGCGGGAGATAACATTATCAGTTCTTTCCATCCCTTTTTCATTATAAATTATATTTTTCATCCTGGATGACATGCATCGTCGCATATGAAAATTTCTAAGCTTCTACAGTAATTTCATTGTTCTAACCAATGTGTAATCAACAGATTGCCAAAATAGAGGCGTATTTTATGTTATATTTCATTGGGATAACATATGAAAAGTACGTTCTTGTTTCTGCGATAGTGTTGATTGCGTACTTCCACGAGCCACAGTCAAGTACTTAATGATCCCCCTAAATAACATGTTCCTGGAACAATTTATTTCTTGTGATTCTAATCTCTATTCTCATAGAATTTTCAAATAAAGCCGTAGAAACGATATAGTCTTTATCAATATCGTCGTTATCGTCTTTCTTCTATCAGAATAGTAAAAATAGCGATTCTAAATATTTTTACCCACATATTTCATAATCATTCAGCAAAAACAGTTTTAAATTCTTATCTCAGGTCTTTTTCTGACAGTAACGGTGGCAGCTGCCTCATTTTTTAAATGTTAGTATACTTTCCGACACTCTATACTAGGCACTTCTTCTTTTATTCACATTTTACTTCGTCTAGTTTCCTTCGTATTCCTTTTTGTTAATTAAGTACGGTATTAACACTCTTACAATTTAGTGCTGTGCTTCTTCCTGGGGTACTGACGATGAATGTGGAGGGTATTTTAATAAAATGTAGCAACTAGGTAAAAAAAAAATATATATATATATATATATTTAATAGCATATCCTATTGCGTTTTTTATTAAAATTGATGAGATTAAACTTGTTATTATTGACAAAATATTGTTACGTTTACTGAAATATTATTCTAATAAAATATGTTATATCGTTTAAATGGACTACGTAAGCGCCGATATATCGGCCCGCCGCACTAAAAGAGTTAAGTGCTTTAAACGGCAAACGTAGTTTTTTTAATCGCGTTTGACAATAAACTGGAAAGCCAATGATACCAGATTAAGTCGCTTAAGAAGAACTCAGAGGAAAACTATCTCGCTCAGTTCTTCTGAAAAAAAATATGGAAAAGATTTTGCCATGCCTTTTTCATGGCTGTTATCATGTTAACGATTAAAAAACAACTAAATCCATGAAAATAGAGTACGATACTAGATGAAGACGGTTAGGAAGTGCTCAGAGGAAAATTACGTCATGAAATTCGAATTAATGCAGTAAAAAAGGTTTTTCCACGTCTTTTTGTAGTCGTTATCATTTTATGGATTCAAAAAATAGCGCAATCGATACAAACGGAATCCGCGACGTCAGAGGTCTTTAGTGCTCCTTCAGTATCCATATGAAAAAAATTCATAAATCTTTAACGGCTTACATCGTTTACAATTTGCAGCAAAAAATTGTTCCTCCGTGGTTGAGTCTCTTGAGGTGTAAATTTTCATCTCACTCATAAATATATATTCGCCTAACTCTAACCCTTGCTCCATTAAGCTTTTATAAAATAGCAGCAAGCCGCCGAATTGTTCAATGAGAGATTTTCTTCTGTCGTCCTTGCTTGTTTTCCGTTTGCAAATAAGGCGTAGGTGCAATATTCCGCCATGCTTTACAAGTTCACCCTTCTCTCTCTGTCAATGTCTCCATTCGCGACATGAATACCAATTTCGAGTAATTTGGCACGCGAGCTGAGTGTCAACCGGTGTAGCTTACGTGTGCATCGCTTGGTCGTCCGCAGACGCGCTTTAGCCGTGAGCAGTCGGTAGGGTGGCAGGTGGGTCGGGAAACTCGAGCTGGCATCCGGAGAAGAATTTATATTGCACTTGCGACTCGCGCAGATTGCTTCTGAATTGAAGCAAAGCAGGAAATTCGTGTCGTTCCCTTAAACAACAAGCTGCAGTCTTTTTAGTCCGATCGAGCCAATTTGTTTTTAATTTTAATTTTTTAGTTCTAAAAATGGCCTATCCATTGATGTAAATAATGAAATATTCCGGGTGATATTATTTGTTTTTCCGCAAACGTTTTCATTGATGGTGAATACCACACTTTTTTTCCGCCAAATGATTATTCGGGACAATGCATTCCGATATAAACATTATTACACAATGATAGCCCTAAGTTTTTATTTTCTGTGGGTGATGGTTTTCCTATTAAAATGTTAAGAAATATAAATCTGAGATAATTTGTGAAAATAAAAAAAAAAGATTCAAAATGCATGCTTTTTCCAAAATCACTATATATTACATCAAAAGTGAAATAATAACCTTTTATTCTCTAGGATATTGAATAGCGGGTTCTTTTTAAATTTATATATCAGTGTAGAAGAGCCTGATAGGTAAGGAATAGAACACTAAACTAACATAGAAACCTGATCAGCAACCACGCTTTATTCTCTAAGTGATTAAAAGCTTAATTTTTCCTTTCGGTTTTATTTTGGAAAAGCGCGTTTTTTAATTTTAATTTTACTTATTACTTTTTGGTTTTGAATTATTTAATCGATTGAAATAGAGCTGTTTAAGAAATTCCTGCCAAAAAGCTATAGCTGACTCAATGTATTGAATAAATTTGAAGCTATTATTCACAATGAAAATTCAGTTTATTAATCTGAGACTATAGGAACAATAGTTCGTAAATTTCATTATTGAATATTTTATGGACGTTTGTTTCAAGAAATTCTGCAAAATTTCAAGCTTATTCGGCACTCGGAACTAGGTTAAAACAAATTATTAAATTCCATCGATGAGAAAGACACAGAGACGAGGCAACTTGAGTAAAGTCGTGTGTGATGCTTATTATTTTCCAAAATAAATTGGAAATGATAGATAACGTTCGTTACTCGTAAATAATCTGGTATGTGTCAAAGTGCTTTATGCAGAATCTATATTTTATGCAGAGTAGAGTTGAAGTTTTTGAATTTAAGGTCTTCTTCCTGTTTTGTTTTTTTGATTTGAAATTTGTTTTTCAGATTCCAGGTAATATCAGGGTTTGAAATCAGTCGTTTATAAAATATCATACCATTACGCACGTAATTGAAATAATTTTTATTTTCTCTCAAAGTACAGGAAAAGAAGTGTAGGTAATCCGACTGTCTCTACTGGAGACATAAGTAAAATATACTATGTAATTGCATTTCAGTAAAAATGTATGCTAGTGGGGCTTATCCCACTTCCTAAGTCTGCAAAGAAATAGGAATGGACTTCAAGCATAAATCGTCAAAATATTTATCATCAAACATTTTCAAGCATTTACCTTTAAATAATGAAAGATAACTGTCATTTTATCCTGAGGTGGTCACATGGTGTGCTAACTTATTAACGGTCACCTAAGGCCCTGTGGTGTAATATTGTGGTCTTAATGGCAAGTTCAGTTAGTTTAATTTTTATCAAAAAAAGAAATTTGATTTTTTCCACGAATTTCTGCAGTAAAAAAACCGTTACTGCTTCAGATCAAAGCAAAATTAGGCAGTTATTATATCGTACTAGGAATCATTTAAATAATTGCTTCAGTTTTTTTCTCTCGGAAATAGAACGGAATTAGCTTAAGGCCACATGAAAAAAGAGTCGAGCAAAAACAGGTTTCTTCCGAAAGAAAATTAGCAATGATAATCAAATCAATTTTTTATGCTCCTTGGCGTCGAATCCTCTGGATGGTGGCAAAAAATATTTCTCCCTTACATTCTTTGTTTTAAGAATTTTAAGAATTATACCCAGCGTGAAAAGGTGCCTCTGTCACTTTTTTCATTCAGTTAACGAATTTTCATGGTAATATCGCGTGTTAAATTCTATCATATGTGTATTTTTGACGTCATACCATCTGACATCAATGCTTATTAAATCAGAGGTATATGTCCGTGGTTCAGAATTCGTTATCTTATTTGCTTAACTCTAAATTCACTCAACAGAATTTGATTTTTCATTCATCATTATTATTGTCATGGTAGAAGTAATGAAACATGCTTTACCAACACTGAACAAGAAGACGCTATATATTTAATCCACCAGAATGTGAGGCGGATTAAATTAAGAATAAAAATTCACCATTAAACTATGCATCTAGGTATTTTGATATCACCTCGAAACCGAAAACATCTCGATGAAAATGACTATTACGCTAAAAATGCATTATTTGTAGCAAAAAATGATTGATAAGTCATTGCAATTTATCATTAGTGTTTAATTCTATCGTTATCAAATATATTATCAGGTATAATAATTTCAGTTATTATTGACTGATAGCTGGTTATATCATTGCCACAAATCAAGGCAACAAATGCAGCCGTTTAAATAAGAAGGCTATTAGATAAGCGGGTGAGGGGAAGGTTAAGAATAAGATATATAGAAAGAACAAAATGGTGTGGGACTTATAATGAATTTAAGAGGGAAGTCAGGGTAAGAAGTTAAGACTGACTTGGGTAGTCTGCAAATTGTTCCTTGCAAATCTACCTTTACCGGTAAAAATCTTTAAAAAGTAACTATATATTTACTTATGCATTAAGAGTTTGGTAGTAGTTTTAGAATTTTCGGGCAATCAATCCGTATTTTATTGGAGGATATTTGGAAAGAGTGTACGAACATTTAAGAACGCCATTTAGAGGTATTGGTTATCTCGTAGCAACCGTAGGCAATCCTCCTCTAGCTTGGATTCAACAAGTTTATCACCACCCGAGTGGGCCCGCAATAAAACCAAGGGAAAGGGAGCATTCAAAACAGGAAGAATATGCCGTGAGCGTGAGAGAGCAAACAGCGGTTTTTGCTGCGGTCCCTACGAGCACTCGACAGATAGCGTTCAGCGGTGGACAAGACAAAAGGAAGCCGAAGACAGCGCCACTTTTATGGAGCGGCATTGCGGGAGACTACCTCCGGCGGGAAGTAGTGCCGTGGTCCGCGGTTGTAGTTAACTAGCCTCGGGCTCAACCTTTCAAACGACATCCCTGCGATTACATCTGAGGGAATGATCCGTGGTCGTGTGTATGCGTGGACAGAGGCCGACACGGCGGAGTTTTCGTCCAATGGAGTTCCTCTGACGTAGCCCAGGGTGCCCAGGGCGTGTCATCCTGTCGGGCAAATATACCTGCTCACAACGAGAATGCATCGGGAATATAGGATTTGGACAATGCATTTTTATCCTCCCCGGCCTAGAAATGCATGTTAACCCATATACTCTCAGAATAGTGTCTGATTGCGATTTTGAAGATATTTCGATCCCTCGGTCGCTATAAGTATTGCTTTTGGTGAACCATTCATCAAACATTTTTCTCAGTAACCTAACCAAACTTTCAATGTAAAACTAAATATATAATTACGCATTAAAACTTTCTACCAACAGAGGATAAATTACAAGAAGAAATTAGCTGATTACCCAAGCCTTTTTCCCCTCCTAAGCTGTATTCCTCATTTCTTTTATCAAGTTTTCTAATGGTAAAGTCTCTCATGGGTAGGCTGACCCTAATCAGGGCATAATTGTTCGTGAGCATTTATTGTAAGCTTGTTTGTAAACCCTGTGGTAAAGGTGTGGGAGTGAAAGCGTAAATGTGGCATGAAAAGAAGTAAATAAATTAAACGAAGTAAATGAAAGCAGGCAATGGAAATGGCCCACTACTCTGAATGTGCAAAAATCACGCTCCTGCGGCTATGTTTGGGGTCAGCTCTACCACCACCTATCCAAACCAGCCTTCGGGCTGAATGACTGATCGAGACATCTCCCTCATTGCGTAAATGACCAACAATTCCTGTCACTTCCTCTAAAGAATAACATTCCGTCCAATTGTACGGAGAATCCCTCCAAGTATTAAATCCAATTATTTTCGCCACATACTCTTCTATGAAATATATAATACATACGGTCCAAATAATACGAAGACAACTTGATTAGTTTCAACAATGCTTCCAACCTTTGCACACTAAACTGTTGACCACACTTTTCACTATATATTCACAATCTAAGCGGTAAATCCTAATTAAATGTATATATTTATGAACAAAAGAAATGTAAGTGGTATGTGAAAGCCTGGAAACTAAATATATTTGCGTAATTTAGGCGAAGTCGGTGTAATGGTTTTCGTTTTACGATGTTAATACCAGAGATTTATAGCCGCCTTGCCAGTTTCAGGCAGTTTTTCGTTAATATATTTCATATTTTTTCATGTAATTATAATTACCCGTAGATATTAAGAATTGTCACAAAATTTTACGTGTCATGAGTGCCATCTCAACAACTTCTCGTTACAAACAGCTTCTCTATCTCGAAAAAACCGTAGATACTTCTCCTTAAGAGCCGATGTTAAATTATCCTAATTTTACCGTCAAATATCTCAAACACGGGAATCCCTTTATCTTTAGTACATAGAAAATAAAGGGATTCCCGTGGTACATACACTTTTACATAATACAATACTTTAGTACATACAATTTTAAAGAATATGTGACGAAATTTTCATCAAAGTCTTGTTACTTTTACAGAGGCGCTCTAACTACTTTAATTATTGAAAGTATCAACATTGTTCGAATGATATTTGTGGATGTCTTTTGCTCCGGAATGTCTTTCGAGAATTTTAATCTCACAGATACCTTTCTAAAACAGATTAGGAATCTTTCTATGAATTTTGTAATGGAATAGTTTTGTTCGGAAAATACCACAAAACGTTTTTAAGGTCAGCTTATGTTCGAACGAACACAGCTCTCAGTCAGTCGGTATGCTGGAATCTCGTGTGTATAAATTCTATTGAACTCGAATTCTAGTGATGGAATTTGGTTTTCTTTTGGATTCTCAAAAAGATATGGATTGGAGCTGAGCTTCTTTCATCCCTGGATTGGTCGTAAAATTCTTAAGCATTTGCATTCCTGACATAACTGCCTTGATTTTTTAACTCACCCTCCACTTTTGACCAACTCGAAGCGATCAAATATGGACGCAGTCTATAATTACATTGGATGAGTAATTCAATAAATGGAATCGGGTTTAAAAATTATCTCCTTATTCCTTCTTTCTAATGTTTCGCAGTAATATATACATGGCAGTGACATAAACAATTATTCTCCTGAACTTGGTCCATTAAATTAAAAAAATTAAAAGAAAAGAGAATTATGCATTAGAAGTGCCAATATGTGTACTCGAAGATATTCAAATGCAATTAATTAATCTATGATAACTTTTGTACGTCTTCGTCATTTATACTCATTTCAGTTAAAAGTTAATGAATATTATTTTTCGTTTTCACCTTAAAATCAAAGGTTTTTCTTTGACCTTCGGCGTTGAAGACAATATGTAATCTAAATTGTGAAGTAGTGAGCTTTGTACCTTATTCTAAACCTTACCGTAACATTTTCATTTTTATTCGAGATTTTTTAATACACGTGGCTGACAGCTTCAGGGCTTTCATTTGGCTCTGAGCCGTTTTCGTATCATCTTAAGGGTTAAGATTTTATGATACATTAATCAATAAAACGGCAATGGATTCCATCTGTTTTGAGGTTACTAGCAATGCATATTATAGTATAGCAGTAATTGTGCACCAAAAGGACCTCATTACTTTTAGCCCAAGAGCCTGATACAAACTTCATCGTAATCCAACTCTAATTTCTCCTACATTTGTCATCTTATTTTGAGGACGAACGGTTTTGGTTGTTGACATAGAATTAATCTGTAAGGAGCACGGCTTCAGTGACCTTTGATGTTAAGTAACAACATGAGGTAAGCTACTGAGTGAATGGTGACATAAAACCATATTCTAGTGCCTGCTTCCCAAAGAAGTATCGCTTTCAGGGTAAAGTTCTTTTGAAACAGTGATGTAGCACTTTTCACTGGCTTCTTGCCGGGCTAGCTTCGGCTCTAAGCCATTATACTATTTTCATGCCAAGGCTTTCCCACAAAAGTTTCTCACAATTTTATGAAACAATTTTTAAAAAAAAAAGGACCCTAAGAGAGATTCTCTGCTGTGAAAGGGCCCATCCATCATTCTCAATCGGCTGTATTTTATCTTTTTTATGTGTCGCATTTTCTCTTTTAATATGAATTAATTATTCCTTTAAAAATAGCGCTGTCATCTTGAAATTTTCAAAGCATGTATATTAAGCATAATCTTTTCCAGTTTCTTAAATTATAAAAGAATGTATATTAGAAAATATTAAAGTAAAATATTAAAATTCTATGCACTGGTGAATTTTGACCAAACTCTATACCCAATAAATTAACTATCGAACAAAATATCACAAAAATAGTCCGATCAAAGGGCGTTTGTGTCCTCTTCACGTTAATTGATCGCCTAATTCTCACTGAAAACGAAGAATTCGGAGAACTAATGAGAGCTAATCTCTCAACTTCTTTAGTCCGAGACAAATTTCATCTTGAATGCGAGCCAAGTTATTCATACGCTCTTCATATCGGCATTCAAGGAAAACCGACGTGGTCGATGGAATTGGATTTACCTCTAATGATCGCCATCACGATCCCATGAGCATATTCACCAACTTTACGCCTAATAAATGGCTTATGATATGCTACATTTTAACTTAGAATAGGGTAGACATACTATTCAAGGTACTGTCTACAGGAGTTTCTCTAATCACCAAAATGACATTAGGAAGCGCTGGTCGAGACTATCGGCATGGGTACTATATCGGGAAAGCTCCAGTTCGTCCCGTAGAAGATTGATTTACTTTACCTCTTTATATTTAATGTTTTCCGCATTTCAATTAATTTTCTACATACATGCGCGAAAACGAGTGCGGAGCGATCTGTTTATTCTTCATATTTGCAATTCGCTGTTTGCACTCGCAAAGAATAGAATTGAAAAGTTAAGACTGATTTATGGTATTTTCACGAAAAGAAATTTTGGTTAAAACCCCTAATTACCGCTTACACCACGGTGATAATCAGATTAGCAGCGAATTGCGACTTCTGAAAATCCCGGTAAACGCGTGGTGGATGGAAACGCATCTACTGGCCGATTTCTCCTCATCTCATGCCTGCCATTCAGGAGGTTTTGGTTCGATCCTAAGACGATTACTTTCGTGCCAAGGCTCATGGCCACGAAAAAAATCGATGAATTTGAGCAAATAATAACCATTGAAAGAAAAATAATTGCTTTTTCTCTCTCGACTAATTCAGTGCATCACTCATTTCCAGTATATGAGTCCCGAATATAGCCCATTACATTTACCCTACAGCTCACGACGAACTTCATCTTTAACGAGTGCCTAATTATACGTACACTCGTCGTCATATTATTTGGGACAGCGACGTGGGTAGCTTGAATTGAATTAATCCTTTTTGTGAGCAGCAACGTCCTCAATGCCGTTGTTAGATGGCTCGGAAAGTATTGTGGAATGCGGGTGCCTCACCAATGCGGATTAAATGGGATAGCTCCTTCAAAGCAGTCTTTTGTTTGAGCGTCCGAGCGAATAGCTCGGAGACTCCTCCAGGGCCCTTTGGGTTCCTTTATGTGTACAGTCTGACCCTCTTTCCCTTTCTCGTGCACGTTGGTCTCTGGCTCTGTTTAGGGGATACTGGGGCGTAGATAGCAGTACCACTACTTAACCTTTCTTGCATTCGTCCGGGGCAATTGAGTACACATTGCGCGTCATGCGGCTGCAGGTTCAAAAGAGTAGATATCTACCCTCCGCGTACAAAACCAGAATCCCTCCGCGGAGGCGGCGAGAGCTTCATGGCCGGCTCTTCCTCTCCCCCTGCGTGTAGAGTTGGTGGAACATCATTCAGCGGTACCTACTACTCGCTGAGGAGAGCATTGGAGAACAATCGAGTGTAGGAGATCAAGGGAACTTTTTACCTCCCCTCAAAGCCTCGGTGCTCTGCGAGAGGACAGATGTGGCTCCTTTGGTAGGTTCAACTGCTGTTTCTTTTGGCAAATGCGTATATTGTCTTAAATACTTATCATCATCATGATCATCATTAATTTGTTTTCTGTCCACTGGTAGGCCCCAAACAGCAATGTTGTCTCTACCTCCTCTTGTCCAAGGCCTCCTCTTTGATTTCCTACCTATAAATACTTGTATATACTTATATTATGAATTTATATTTATATAATTATTTTGTTTATTTATATAGCAAGTTATATTTATTATTTAATACTTATCGGATTCAAATTATTATGTCACCAAATTTTCAAACTTTTTACTTAGTAAAT
This sequence comes from Ischnura elegans, assembly GCF_921293095.1. Taxonomy (NCBI): domain Eukaryota; kingdom Metazoa; phylum Arthropoda; class Insecta; order Odonata; family Coenagrionidae; genus Ischnura; species Ischnura elegans. The sequence continues at coordinate 43,554,452 of NC_060253.1, read as the reverse complement.
TTAATGGACTTTTCGAAACCAAAGCCTTGGTACTTTCAGTATTCGCGGGGAACCGTTCGTCCAGTTTAAGTAAAATCCACTGAAATTTGAAGGCTAAATGTAATAACTACTTGAGATAAAGTATACATGGTCGTTTCGAAATGGATAACTGGGAAAGTGGTCCGTGTGGTTTATAAGTGCTCAGCTCAGTTCACTAGTATGTGTACAAGAACTAGTTAGACAGTTACTCGATTCCCCTGGTGGGATACTTAAAATCGAACGATGAAATATAATGGAGGGAGAATTAAAGGAAGAGTTCACCGATGAAGGCCAATAAATAATAACTTGGGGCAGATAAGGAAGGACATTAGGAAGAAAGACACAAGGGAACTGAGGTAAATAGCTTAGCAATGAGATAAATGGACGGCTGCAGTATACCAATCTTAGAATTTTAATACCATGAGTAAATCTATACCAGGGTTATAATTTACTTTAAAAATGCGGCAAACGGGAGATAAACCTAATAATAGAAGCTCTCAGTTCACATAGCAAGAATTTACTGTAGTTAATGTGGAAAGTTGTCTCGATAAAAAGGGAGTGTTTCGTAATCTAGAAACAACAGCAAACGGAGTATTAAATGTTAGAATTTTTTATTAATGCTAGATTTTATATCTCCAAGCGTGCCTATATGGTTACTATTTTGAAAATATTAAATACCGAGAAGTTTTTATAAATCCTATAACTATGCTACGTGCTTTATACTCGTATACTCATGAATACCTTGATTTTATATTCCCTAACACACATGTAGCTTTGAACGCGGAAATATACCATCCAAGTGTCAGTTTAAACATTTTTCAGTGGTTTTACTGCTATCATAGTAAATATTATATATTTATCAAATAAATTTCAATATATTTTTATTTTATCTTTTATGAATATTTCATCCCCACTTTTTTTGGGAATTTGCATTGTAATTTAGAATTTCAATGAAGTACAAAAAGTTTAATTTATTTTAAAAATTACCGCTAAAAATGAAAATACATAGATGAAAACCGAAACAGTTGGGGAATATCATTTTAGTAACTGAGTCACTGCAACATATGCAATTCACTTCAGTTGAAAATATAATTACTGCGCTTTATATTGCGGAAACGTGGACGCTCAGGGGAGAGAATGAGGTAGAATGAAGTCGTTGGATCTCATAGAATGGAGGAAAAGGGAGATGGTGGATATGATGAAGAGGATGAGTAACGTCGAAATCTTACAATTGGAGTATAGGAGATACCGATAAAAGGAGATGGGATACTGAGAACCAAGATAGAGTGAAGAATATTCGCTAAACGAGAAAATGGGAGAAAGAGAATAGGATTTACAGATGGAATGAAAGGCAATATGTCTTCCCTTTCTTGAAGAGAGATGTAAAAATTGGCAGGGAAAGCCGAACGGGGTAGTTTGAATAACCCTCCATGGATACCAACCTTGACTGTTAGAGTACCTCAAAAATTAACATTAATTTAGTAACCACCCTTATTATTGAGAAATTTTTCTCAAAAGGGCTGTGGAAAATGGCTTTTTGGGTCTCTTTGTCTTGTAGAATCAAGGGAACTTTTTATTTCTCCGAGATCCAATGTGCTTTGTGTGGGTCCTTTGCTATGACCCATTGTCGTTTGCTTAGGCAAACGTGCGTGTTATTTTGTTCATTTATTTACATATCCAACTCTCTGTGTCTTCTCGTATGTTTTGATAAGGCATCTGAGGGCATAGTGGTGAAGATGTCGAATAAATGAATATTATGAAATGGGCTTCAAAGTCCCTTGTTTCAAATTGTAGAAGAGCCACCTCAGCCATCAAAGCGGAGCGGTGTTTTGAAATGAATGCCTCAACTCGTGCCTTTGAAGCTCAGTGGGTTGTGCAGATGTGAATCTTTGACATTCCAGTATCTTTTACGGGGTCAAATGTGAGCTGTTTTATTTAATTAATTCTCTCGTATAACCTTGAGGCATATCTAGCGAGTTTTTTTTAATCTCATGGAATGAAACTTCATTTTCAAGTTGAAAAGCTTGAAGTAGTGCCCAACTAACTTTACTTTGTGCTGTAAGTATCGTTTTTGATTCAAGTATGAGCTATTACTGTTATTATTACTTTTTTAAACATGCGGAATTAAAATTTCTGGAAAAGTCATAGTATTCCACGAATGCGGTGGATATGCAGTCTCTATAAATGCTCTCTGGTTTGGATGGCATAAGACACCTTCCGACAAACACCACCTAAAAATTAAATGTACTGTTCCCAAAAAAAGAGATTCATCATAATCATTCTCCGTCGCATGACGTGTTGATTAATTTTTAGCTCTCTCAGTTAATTTACTGTAAACCATACCTTTTTTGGTATCTCAATAGTGTGGTTTCCTATTTCTTTCTTATTGCCTAAATCGAAAAATAATTACTCCTGGAGTACGTATTTCACGCTTTTAGATTTTAAAATGACAATATCTATTTTTCGCGATGAAATGAAAAGTAAAAATTTTCAAGCGCGCGAAAACGCGGCGGCTAAGTATGATTGCTGGGAAGAGCCCGTGTGACGTCATTCTAGTTCCAGCTGCCGCCGTGTGAGCCCACCTTGTTGAGAGGCTACGAGCACCGCTACGATGCAGGCTGCTAGCACGTAGCGCTTGGCTTATGCAAGGATTATTAATACCCTATCAAACGAAGGTAACTTTCCGACCATAGGCAATTTTAGTTAATTATTATTATGAGATGTTCCCTGAGCTCTGTGCCACATGCAAGCATTGGTAATCTCAGACGATGCAAAACTACAGACTACTCGTCACGTGGAATGGCATCCCATGGGCGCCAATCGGGTCTTTTTCAAATGATGTTATAATTGACCATTAACATTCGCCAAAACTAATATTTCTAAAACCAAATAATGTGTATATTATGACTTCACTTATGGTGGGTAACGAATCGCAATCAATGCCTTTCGTTTTCTTTGATGAAGGAAACTACCCTATTCGGTTGTGGGTGAATTATTTTGTTTAACTCCTAATCTGTTTACGCATTCCACAGTTTATGTTACGGTAACAATATATTCGTACGTATTTATGTAAAACGCTCTAAGTTTAGCTTACATTGGCGAAAGGGGTTTTGATTTCGAATGTTTATTCACTCAATCAGTGACTCAACCGTAAGTTTGATTTGGACAGGTGAGGGTTGAGCTCACCCTATCTTAAGCCACTGAAGTGGAATTTTCACACTCTCAGAATCACCCGTCCTTTCCCGTGGGCATACCTTGCTTGTACGATTTAATCTGTGTTGCGCCAAATGCTCATCCGGGATTTGAAACCTGGATCCTGCGTTCAGTTGGTCTAAAGCTACAGCCATTTCAACACCTCGCTCCCTCACTGAATTATATTACCTATCAAATTCCCTCAATTTTTGTCACATAAGAGTGGTCTAAAATAAAAATATTTATAAAGTTGAAAGATTGGATAATTTTTTTGTCAAGATTTATTTTAAAACAAACCACCGAAAAAATCTACCGAATCGCACCGTACTTGACCGAGAAAAAATTGCGTCCTTCATATGCGAACTTCACTAAGTAATTTTTGGTCATTCCTCGACATTGCAGACATCAGAAATGTCTTTGTCATAAGGTCTTGGGAAATAGTTCAACAATAAAATACACATAAGGTTAATCTGTAAAATCAATTATACCACGAGACGCCATAATATTACCAATTCCTGTCTCAATAATAATAAGGGAATTTCTCTGGTCATAGCCGTTATTATTTAGGTAACAGATTGAAATAATGAACGTAAATGGCAGTAGTGACTAATTGTACCTTAGTAATAAGGATGTTTTTCTCATTTATGGGAATATTGTGGTTGCACTTAGGTATTAGTTAGCATGAACAGTTTTTTTTCGTTTTGAAATTTTTCCTTTATATTTGAGACCATTTGACACCAAAAGTTCTTTTTCCAAAGAAATCCGCCATGACTGCCTTAGAAATCTGAAAAATCCGTGAGTCACCGTTAAATTGTTGGAAAATTTTGTTAAAATGCACCCGACATTTTTGAAACCAGATTCGGTAGGGTCAAATATTGTGCGAACAAGCTAACTTTTTGCGCTTTATTCCCCAACAAAACTTCAGAAAAATTTATATGCAGCTTAAAGTAAGATGGAATATCCTGTTGTTTAATTTATCAGTCTTTTTTGCTATCTTTTATGTCACAAGATGGTAGAAAAAAATATTACCGCAAAACTAATCCCGTTAGACGGATCCTGTTTGTGGTACTGGTCCAGCCTCCAATACTGTTTGACCCAGTGGATTCCCTTCATATCGATTAAATCTTTGGGAAGTGACCAATGAGTGCCTTAGGTATCTAGTATAGGCTTTGGGTATCCTAATTACCGGTCTAGAAAGGGGCGTAAGGTCAGTGGGGCAAAAAGTGGGATACCTCACGGTCAAAAGTCAATAAAGACCCATGGGGCGCCTGTTAGCTCGAGGTGAGTAGAAAAAATACCGATATCCTCGTCATTGAGAAACTTTTAAAGGGTCGTCACATAATATTATACAGTAATTCTGACAGCATCTCTCCTTCTGAATTCTGTTCTAAGAAATAATTCATAGCATACTCATTTATTTAGGGATATATTTCAGGGAGCAGACGCTTCTTATTACCCATAGTTTTCGATACATGCTTATAAATCTCGCCTTTGCCGTCAATTAGCCTAGTGGGCATAGTTATGTTGTTGCTTCGAAACCAATAATTTAAAAAAAGATAGTAAAAGGTCTGACGAAATTATATAATATTATATCAATATGGCGAAAGAATTTTTTGAGTGTATCAGTCGTTCTTTCACAGAAATATGTTTTCGAAAACGTGCGTTCCATATTTTATGGATTATTCTCCAGAATAAATATTATAGTGATGTTATTTTTTTCTCGAGGTAGTTCCATTGTTTATGGATGTTTTCTCTTATGCTAAATGGCTGGCTATTTTGTGTGAAATATTATGCTTAAAACCCGTGTGGTGTGCGACATTAACAAGCACTTAAAGACGTAGTAAACCAAACATTTCATGGTGTCACTTGCTCCAAGTTTGCACTTGTTAATTTAGGATACTAAATGTCGATCCGTTCGAATTTTGTCGATCGGTATTGCAATTCATGTTTTACGCTAACATCTTGAAATATTTAGATTATATGTGGTAGGCCTTGGTAATAATTAATGTGTTTCTGATTTGCGACTATTTTTACTTAATATTTTTGTGAAGGAATTTTTAAATTTAGCCGCATTTTGACCCTGGCATATTCCACATGCATTGGAAATCTCAAGAACATAAATGCAGATTAAAGTATAGGTGAGGAAAAAAGATTGGTCAATCTGAATTTATGCAACCTCGTAAAGCCTCCTCGTAAGGTAACCTCGTAAAATATCTACGCTGAATACACGAATAGCGAATTCTGTTCTCCGTATTAACCACACGAGTCAAATCAAATTTTGGGCAAAGATACGGTCTATTTATGCGACCATGAAGTCCGCTTCTTGCGGCTGAATTCCAAATATTGACTTATATAGTTGGATTCAATAATTATGCCTTTCATTAACGTCCTGTTTCGAGATATGTTTTGATTAATTTTTCGAAATTACCCTTCCGAAATATATGGTCAGTGATATCGATGGACAGATCTCCTGACGCTCAGTTATTGCCTCGGAACTTCACTAATGATGGCTGTTATTAGCTTGCGGAGTGGAATAACGTATTCGACTGTGGATCGTCTAATGAGATACCCCTTCTCTGACAACGTCCTGTAAGCACGCGGAGCATGTGGAATAAATTTGCCCGAGTCTCTCGTTGTCTGTTGTGCGGCGTTAATTTCCATGTCATGGTGTTTGCTGTAGCCTCCTCTAGCTGTGACGCCGACCGAAACTGGGCTACGTTACGGATGTTTCTTAGTTTTAGCACCCCTAGCAGTGTTTACGTTTTGGTTGGGAATTAGGGAAGTTAGTTGCTCAACTTGGGGCGATTTGAGTGACATACGGGAAGTCCAAGTAAGAAAGTATTTTGCACTGGCTACGTTCAGGAATTGCTCGAGTACTTCACAGTAGTGAAATTTCAGTGATTAGGTTTTGATGGCCCTTTACAATGGAAAATTTTATCATTGTTACGACTCATCTTCTCATCTGTTTTCACCAAATTATTGACGTGGTAACTGTTTGGATATCAGTAATTTGTCCTTCAACTTAAAAAGCTTTCAGAATTATGAAAAAAAATAAAGTTTATTCCAATTTCATGCAGTTACAATTGCATGCCTTCATATCTTCTGTTTTTTATTACTAAGTTAAATTTCATTTGGCTCCAAATGAGTACACAATTATTTTATAATCACTGGATTTAAGAGGTCTATTTTTTAATTAATGTTCAGCGTCATCCATAGATTTGCCTTTAAACGTACACCACCATTATAAATAAACGAATTGCCGATGTGCTCAGTTTATATTCACCACAACACATAAAATGTTGCATCTGAACGCGGAGTTAACTTTAGTACATTTTATTTTTGAATGAATCACGTGAACTAGGCTAGTATAAAATGTTTATTTGCGCAAGCATAATTGATTTTGAGCCAGTCCTACCATGAATTCCACTAATTTATCACGTTATACTCGAAGAGAGACTTTTATTCTCGCCATAAAATCAAATTTGAACCCTTTTTGTCGTCCGTGCACTTCAAAACGAAGTAACTACCTAAATTTAACGTTCACGCTAATTCCTTTTCGGTGCAGTTTTAAAATACCAAACGCAAGCACCCGCCCCTAGATGCTAATTCCGGAGGGGAGACCTATTCCCGCATTCGCGTCCGACATCCAGGCACAAACATAACACAATTAAACCTCAGGTTAAAGCTATTTGTTCCCGCATTCTAAGAGCTGACCTGGGTCGCTAATCGGCGACAAGCAACCCTACACTACCCTGCCTGACTGCCCCACGGAACCGAGGGAGCGCTTAAATTTCTTCGGTGTGCACGCCTAGCGTCGCTGCCTCGAAATAATCGGATGCCCTTGGGCAAATAATGTACCTCGTCCCACTTATTCAAGTATTGGGAGGCAATGTTCGCCCCAAGGGTTGTTGATAAGGTTGGTGGTACGATGAGGTGCAATCCTTTCGCCGCGGTCAGAGTACGGCCCCAGTGGAATTGAATTCCGCCCCGTGGAACCCTGAATCTTAGGGTACTTCTGTTGCTTCGTAACATTTTGCATACTGCGTTGTTACAAAAAAGGGCATTTTCCAAGAAAGGCCATGCTTTTTCAATACAAATAGATTTTTTACTTATCCTTGCAACTGGCTAATTTCATTAAGGCACGAAATTAAATGCATTTTAAATTCGTAATTAGCTCATATCCATGCATTGAGGCATTGTGCGTCGTTACACAAAGGAGCACTTGCCAATGAATTTCATGTTGTTTCAAAATAAACACTTAGATTTTTTACATATCCTAGAAATTGTATATTTGAATTGAAGCAAGACATTAAATGACTTAAATAATTTTTTCATACACGTCCATTCCTAGGCAAAAACAAGGTGACCCAGTGGAGTGGGTATTAATTGGATAAAACTTTAGCGTTCATTATAAATATTTATGTAATAATAATATTTATTTCATCTTTTCAATTTTTGCAAATTATACGCATACAATAAATGAAACATTATAGTGGAATATACGTACGCCATTTATTAACCTGAGTAGGGATTACCATAAAATTTTCTCCCCAAAGTGCAACTTATTTTAATTTTTCTAGAACATCAATTGATACGTTCTTCAGACGACGAAATATGCTGCATCCAAAGACTTGCGTTTGCTTCAATCTCCAGCAAAGCAAAGGCTTATTAAATATTCGAAGAAATGGATTGTTATAAAGTGAATTATTCATCAACTGGATGGATAAAATTAAAGTAGACGTAATTTCGTTACCATCCCTTTATTGTAATTATACCATGCATGTAAATTTTACAAAACCTACATAATAGAAATCGCACTTAGGTACGACCGCATTAATATAGAATTTGCGGACCGTCGTATTCATTTGGTACATCAATGGTTTTTGAATGGTGCTCAGAAATATTCGTTGTCCTTTCACATCTCTTGCTTACATATTTCAGTTGTAAGTTGGTTGTGCTCACGCACATTGAGTGCACCTTATTCATCTTTCCCCAATTGGTATAGAAAGCCCTCAATGCACAATAGTTGGATTCGAATTTGGCCTCCACCAATGGAGAGAGCTGGCAGTGGGTCAAAGTGAGTTCTTGAATGCGATGGCTTTTCCAGGAATGCTTTAACTGACAGAAGAGCTCCATGCCAAGAGCTTGCATTCCCTCTTCACGTTTTGTGCTAAGCATTCTTAGCTAGAAAACATGTGTGCGGCTGCTTTTTTCCATCGTGTACAACGTACTTCAAAGGCTGCTTTCATATGAACACGTTAATTTATAAATGGTTGCTAAATATACAAAAAAAATAGCCGGGAATAATTTATAATTAGTATTTATTTGGCCGGCCTCGGAGGCGGTGGGGTAGAGCCCTCGCCTGCCAAACCGTAGGTTGCGGGTTGGAATCCCGCCTGGGTAGGTGGTCGCTATCCAGGGCATGGGTGTTTATGTCGTGCTATGTTACTCCGTTGTAAAGGCCTCAATGTGCTGTTTACGGGGAAGTTGAAAAAAAAACAAATAAATAAATAACATTTTTGTTCGTCACATTTGGCAATCATACATTTTATTAACCTTTTTTTGGCAAAGTCGATTGTAATAATTCCATTTTTGCTCTAAGTGAGCTTATCATCCAAATTCTGCTCCCTCAACCTCCTGCTGAATTTGCTTTATATGTGAGTGATAAAAATTACGTTTAGCGCAAGAAAAATGTCTTCGTCGTTTAATATATTCGCTGCATAGACTCCATGGTTTCAGGTTCTTTTAGCAGTATAGATAAATAATATTTGGCATACAAAGTTTCTTTTACAAAATAACTCTATGTAATTGTCTGGTTCATTTAATTTTTATTAAATTTGATATAGCATTTGCAATATTATTTTGGGTGTTGTAGGGGTGAAGAATTTCCAGCTATTCGAGAATGAATTTATTATGATATTTTCGCTTAGAAAAATGCAACATATTCAAATTGTATTCTATATTAGTATATTCAACATAAACTATTGAATATTATCAATGAAACAAAATCCCAGATAGTGCAGTTTTCTTTCAATCATGGTCGCCTCTAAGAAAGAGTGGAACTTCCATTTACATTTCTCATTCTTATTAATTTTCTTGGAAAAAACATCCCCTACCTTGATGCATCTTCTCCTGCCAAGAAGCAATCATTAAGAGTGGCGGTTTTGTCCATTTTTTTCATTCTCGATCCAATTCTGTGACATTCGCGGAGACGTCATGGATGCAGAAGGAAGTAGAGCGAGAATTAATTCGATACATCGCTGGCTAGGGTTGACGTTCGATTTGATTGCGCCATTTCATCGCACATCGGGCTTCAACTTCGGAACGTCTCAACAGATGGCCCTGTCCGGTCTTCTGGCTGCCCCGAGATGAATGCTTTTTCATTCTCGCGATGCACTGTCGTTGTCGGTTTTCAAGCTTCGCGGAAATGGATTACGATTTATGTGGCAGAAGTATCTGCTCATCCGCTGAAAAAAAGAAGAGAAAAAGTACTGCCTCCGGATAGAGATCGGTGTCGCTTCATTCGTGGACGTCGAATACCCGGCCGTCTTATTCCTATATTCATTCTCAGTGTGGCTTTTCAGTCACAGAAATGATGTTCCCGAGAAGTTACCACTTTTTTCGTGCACGTTTTCTCATGTTCTCTTTATTTCGCCAAGAGTTTTTTTACGTTTTTGTCTACAGTTGAATCTCTGTGAATGATAGTTTGATTTAAATGATAGCATCCTTAAATTAGGAATGTAATCTTAATTTATATTCTCCATGAATGTTAATTTTCTCCTAATAAGCCAACTTATTCTACCATCAAATAAGCATCACCATTGACAGATATCTATTCTTCTCATCGTAGTATTCAGTTTCGTTGTTTAGGGAGAGTTTATGGGAAATTCCCGAAATCATAAGGATTCCATGTCTATGGAACTTATGTTATTTCTGTGAGATGCGATATTCATAGCAACAGGAATATATTTTTTTTAATTGTAGGCAGAGGTACTGTTATTTCAGATCGTCCAGCATAGCAGGTAGCATAATTTATGGTCTTGTACCTATGTGTATTATTACTATTAAAGTTATTCTACCGCTGAAGGTGAGCTTGCAATAAAAATATTGCTGCTCACGTCGACCTATCCCCAATTCCGCATTCAAACACCTTCATTCACCGTTCTCTTATATTCCCTAATCTGAAAGGTTCCGTATTTTCTCGTCTTCCTTCAGAAGAGACCTCGTAACAGTATATTGAACAAAAAAAATTAACTCAAGATTGATAGCCCGCAAAATCAGAATTTCTGAGATATCTATCTCTTTTCCTCCTTCCTCTGCATCTTTACTGATCGATCCTCTCATCAGCTGTCTCGCGCTCACAACTACCTCATTTGATAAAACAAGTTTCATCCCGTTATCATTACTGCTGCGCCCATCATCCTATATTTGTCTTCCGAAAAAGCAAAATTGTTCCGCGTGAACGTGTTTTAGGCCATCTACTCATACGTTTCGCCCCAAATACCTTGATTTCAAGGCTTTTGAAAACTGCATGACTTGGTCACTACTGTGGCCTCTCATCATGTATATTCAATGAATACTTGACGTATACGTCTCCGGTCTACTCGAACACAATCTTGAGTGTTTTTCGTCCTCTTTCCTCGGCGTCCACGTAGCAGTATATTGCGGCAGTTGATAGTGTAATTTTAGTTTGATAACGGTAGGTAAAAATTTTTGCTACCCACATGAATGCGTACGTTTCAAATATCAGGATTGCCTGATTAGATGCTTGGCTTTAAATGTATGCCTTCGTTTTCCATTTTTTGTTAATTTTTTTTAATTTTCCTGATTATAAAAACATTTGCAGACCATTTCAAGAGTTCCAGCCTACAGAATATCAGTATGGAATCTTGGAATCGTAGATAAATCTGACTCTCCCTGTAATACGAGTGGATTTGAATTTATCTCGGTACTTCCGATTCGCGGTTTTTTTTCCGATATTTTCCGGATTTCCCGAGTAGCTGGCAACACTGCCTCCATCATCCACAGTCGGTCGTGCAATGGGGAAGTATAATATGCGTTCCCCCACGACTTCGTCGTCGTCAAGGGAACATCATAAAGATTAACTCTTGTTCTCATTCGTCTCCTTCAAATCTTCGAAGGTGGAAGTTTCTTCCGTCCCTGTCGACGGTTTTACGGCGACGTCTAGCGGCAATGAAGGAGAGCTCTTCGGGGAGGAGATCTTTTTCGCGGGCATAAAACGCGGTAGCTTCCGCGCCTGAATCCATTCTATTCATAATGATGGATTTTTTAGTCTTACCGCGAATTTTTTCAGTGCTGAATTTATAGCCGAGACTCTTCACTAGTCTTGCCATTTTGGTGTCATGAAATATCGATGTGTAAAGTTTCCGTGTCATTCGCTGCAGAAAAGGACTTTAACTTAAAATTTTCGACGTCACCATGTGCATCCATACATAGGTTTGGAAAATTTTATATGATTAAATGCTCTACTTACAGGAAAAGTGATGATTTGCGAGCGATTGGTTCTCCTTAAAACAATGATGAAATGTTTGGAATATATTTAAGTAGCAATTCTGGGCAAATTTAAGTCTGTACTGGGTAAAAATCACTTCGACTCTTGTCTAACTATAAGATATCAGGAGCGAACTTATGCGTGAACGGTTCTACTTGGCGTAAAAATATCGTAACATTCTAACTGATGCATATCATATATGCAGGCGTTGATTATAATCAATTAATCCATACCAACTGTACATTTTTATTCTTTGATTACGTTATTTGGTCTCCGTGATGAAACAAGAAATTCAATATTTTTCTGTACAATTCGGGCATAACTTCGCAGACTTGCCCTCACAATCTGTCTCAGTTCCTTCAAGTATGAATCTTTTAATTTATAGGGTTGAGCTGTTATTCTTATTTACATACCAACAAGTGAATTGGAATATGAAAGATTCCATGCTTCTAAAACGCTGCGTAATCGACTTGAAGAGTAAGATGCTTCCAGTCGCCACTACTAGAAAAGCTATTCTCATATTTTTCTCATATTAGCATTTTGAAATTCAGCTCACTCATTGATTTCCATATTTGCTAGCCGTAGAATGCATGCATTAATTTTGGCTTCCCACGCCATATTTTCCTGTCTTCTTTACGTTCATATTCATATGAGTGGGTAAGTAAATATATTCATCTCAAATTAGGAAACCTGGATACTAATTTTTCCTAATAATTTGGTCTAAAAAGGCCTGCATTTAATTAAAATTGAGTTGATAATTGGTAACAATGTATCAGGGAGTGGCAGGAATATATAGTGTCCTCCATGTGGATAGGAGCAATGAGTTTAATTCTAAAAATAACCCATTTATTTAAGGTTTTCAACTACTCCTTTTGAACACTTATTATTTTCCATGGGAGAAAACTCCCTTGAAACGAAAGTTATGCCGAGGACCTTACGTTTTCGTGCCAACTACGTATGTTATCATCATAATTATTAGGATATTCTATTTAATCAACAGCATTAAACTTAACGTCTTGCTAAAATTTAATAACCAATGAGAGACTTTTGCGCCAGTTATTTTTAAGGCTAAAGCGATAAAATCTGGCAATATTAACTTGGAGAAATTTCCTTTGAATTTACACCACCTGTAAAGCGAAGTGATTTTCTCGATGGCTGAGAGAGCTAAAGGTCCGTGGTTTGATTTTCAGTGCTGGAGTATTATTCATTTTTACAGTCAAAGTATATTTCTTCATCGTTATTGCGGCAGTTTTGACTCATTCTGTGTGTTTTTTTAAATAATGTAAGTAATAGTCCATTCCCAACAAGTAGGCAAATTTTCTTGCGGCCTTCTTTAAATTTTTCATCCTCATCAATCGTTACCCTATTCGCGAGACCTGGTGAAGCATCTACCATTTTATCCATAAACGTGAATGTTCTTCTTGGTAGTACTAGCTTGCCTTTCCATGCTATTTGCATTAACTTTCGCGAGGATGGTTTAGAAAACTCATTCACGCCCTTCGCCCTCGGGGATACCAAGGTTCGATCGTACCGCGTAATGGAAATGTTAAATACGACCTTTACCAACGAGGAATGCTGCTCACGAATTTGCATGCATTTGTTTGAGCACGCGAAAAAAAAAGATTGGAGGATAGTAGCTTTTTCGGGTTAAACCCCCCCCCCCCCCCCCTTGAAGTTGGTCATGAGTCATATCTTTCGGTTGGAGAAGGAGGAAGAACGCGCAATACGGTCCAAAGGGTGTAACAGAGGGGACGGTTTGATGAAGTCATGAATATGCATTCAGTCCCGGAGTCTTGTGCATGGACCGGCGTGTGTATACACACAGAAACTGGCCGCCTCTCCAGCTATACCCTTCCACCTCGGTCGTCCGTGGTTTATGTGCATGTGCGGAGATAGCATCTTATTTCCACTCGGCCATCGTGCGCGCGCTTTACCTTAAAAGGAATACAAACACGTGCTGTGGCGGCCGTCCGTCCTTAAGGTCCATTTTACCTCCTACGCAAAGGGTTTCGGTCCCTCTCCCGGCTCTCCTAATCTCACAACGTTTTCCAACCTCGCAAGACAGAAATCCCACCTTCCGCGTTATGCCCTGGCTTGCTTACGGTTTCATGCCTTGTATCGAATGCGTATTCCCTCGCAAGGACGGATCTAAGATTTTTTTCAGGGGAGGCACAAGTGTCTCACAGGAAAACGGATTTTCATATTGGGGATTTATTTATTTTTTATGTTTAATGTTCGCCCAACATATGCATAATTATAGGGCGAACAATACAAGAATATAACTACAAAAGAATTGAAAATAAATATTGAAATTGGGATTGATATTGAAACAACATGCAACAATAACTTCACGAAATATACTATTTATTTTTATGGGAAAGTTTTTAATATAAAACTAAATGATTGATGCTCCGTAATACACAAAATGCGAACTTAATAATGACTTAGATATTAATACATTGACTTTTATCTCTAAAAAAATGAATTTATTGGAATATCTCACGTGCTCACTGTTCTATGTCTGGTATTTTTGAAAGTATGTATTTGTCTTTTAACTTCCGCTCGCATTGTTAATAATTTATAAAAAAATTAAATGTTGCTTAAAAATGTAACAGTGTGCTGTGTAAATGAAGGAATTGAATTCATAAATCGAATTTATTAACTGCCGTGGGAAAATTCCCCTTAAGGACAAAAAAATACATAATTTGAGCATCGTAAATAGAAAATTCGACAATTAATTCAATTTTCACAATTTAATGGCTGAATGCAAAGTATTTTGGAAATATTTTTACAAAATTCATCTGCATAATTTTTAAAGTTAGCAATAATATTTTGATGAATAGAAGTAAACTATTACTAAATAATGATAAAATTCAGTGATAAATCATGTTAGTAGCGGGATAGTGAATTCTCATGTAAAACCACAAATCCGAGATTTATTGCCCCATTAAGGTTTTTAACTTAGTCTATCACCTAATGTAGTACTACGTACATGAAAGACTAAAGTAAATTGAAACTTATGACGGCGGAGTCAAGACTTATGCCCTTGAAAATATGCTTGTGGTTTCTCTTTCTATACTCCAAAATAAGTGTCCTATGGGCGGCTCAACTACCCTATCTGTTCCGGGGATTATGTCTTGACCGGTTGCGGCTACTTTCGCTCTCCAGTAAGCTTTCCCTGAACGCCTTCGGCGTCGGGGAATGTATAGCGAGGGACACGAGGTTTACGTTCCCTTTTGCCACGATACCCTATGGCTAAGGGACCCCGTTACCTCTCTTCTGACGCCTCCCTGCCTTCACCCAACATAAGCTACCCACTGGAGACCACTTGGCGAATATGCCGCGGCCCAGAAAAGAGTGATGGGAACAGACGGGGAACTGAAGGGTAGGGGAGGATAGAGATTTTGTGGCGGGTTGGACACGGAGTTGAGTCTTGCAGGATTAATAAAAAAGAAAAAAGAATATAAATAAATTTGCTAAAATATAAAAAAGGGAGATAGGAAGGTCCAGAGCCAGGTTTGTGCGAGCGAGGAATGGAGATTCGGATATGATATAAACGTTATATATTTATCTCGGGTCAGGAAAAAAATGGTCTCCCATCCTCTCCGGATTACGCCTCGAGGATACAGGGAGACCAGCGTTGGCTGTGTGGGTGTTGTATCATGCGTCGTCCGGGATGGGTGCTTTGCCCGGTGATATCCTATCCACTGTGGCGCCAGAATTTTGCCGCTCTTTACCAAATTGTGTATTTTCAACGGCTTTACTTATACGTCAGAAAGGCGTACGATGATATTTTAATGCTGATGATAAAGGGTGACTTATCATTTGACAAAATTAATCAATTTTAGACAAAAGTAAATGAAATCATAGGGTCAGTTCCTGAGAGCCTCCAATGATTTTGGGCTGTGTTAGTTTTAACTCCTATTTCATCAAAAAAAAGTTTACTGAATTGCTCTACTTCGTGTTGGATTGACGCATCTCTTAAAGACGTCGATGAGTTAAAAAAAAAGATGATTTCTAATTTGTATCCCTAAGTTGTCAAGGGTTTTATCTTTTTATTTGGTGATTCGAGTAGAGTGTTCCTTTGTTTGCCATTGTCTTCCAGTAGCAGACTCTTTTAGATATAAATCAAGGGTTGGTTTGTTAGGTAATGGCCTAATAATCCTATTGGTGAGAAATATTTTATCATTTATTTGAGAATATGCGTACTTATTAGGATCGGTAGGCTCTTCAATCTGTTTCATTTTCGTTGGTTTTTCTTCTTGATTTTTATGTAAACTTTTTGAACGCATTTATGCCATAAAATCATCCATTTATTCGTTTTTTTAGCTCATCCAAAATGGTTCATTGAAAGGCTTGAGTTTCATTGATGGCTATTTCAGATTGGCGCACAATTTCATGAATTAATAAAGTAGGGTAACCATTTAAGAGATGGAGATCAGGCTTAAAACCTAGGTTCTACTACCTAGGTTCCCTATTTAAGGTGTTTATTTATTTTACATTAGTTAAAGCATGAAGTTCGTGCATTACCTTCATCGTAATTCATTTAGTCCAATTTTTGGTTAAGAATGAGTATTACCTAAGGCTAGATTTTCATTTCGCAAAAGCATTTGTTGAAACATGAATCTAAATATGAATTTCAAATTCACCAGCTCATTTTTTGCACATTTTAATTTGGAAAATGTATATATTCCCCGAGGAAAAGTGTTTTAAAGGGAATGTTTCTTATTCAAGGGTGGGCAGTGCAAAATAAATGGGTTATTAATTGACGTCTATGGTTTCCAGAATTAAAAAATTAAGAAAGTTATACTCCTGCCAGCAAATAATTTTTTGCATGAAAAATTCAAATGAATTGTATAGCCTTTTATTTTTAGCTACGACAATCAACTATTTTAATGTTATTTTAAAATATTATTTAAAGTTTTAAATAGTCGAGAAATATTTAAAAACAACCGTGTTTTATCCCCTAAATTTGGAGTTTCCTTTCATTAGCCTTTTCCAACTCAGAGCTGCTTTTGGGATAAATCAAATTTCAAGATTTTTTATTTTGAAAACTTGAAAATTTTTCACTCAATCATAAAAATCGTAGCAGCTAAATATTTCGTCTATACAATTTAAACCACTAAACAATGCATTGTTTAGAAATTTCCTATATAGAACAGAAAATTTATATACTTTTGATGTTGCATAGAAAAAAATAGTGTTATAATAGTTTAAAGACGCAATAAGGACTGATCCTTTTTATCTTATTAATCTATCCATTCTATCTGGGATAAGATAATTTCAAGATTTCCTTCCCCAGGAAAATTAATTAGAGATTTTGATTTTTATGCCAGTTGGATGGAATTGACCAGGGCAAGGGGATGATGGATTGAGATACAGCTGGAAGTCATGGACCTTGAATTAGTCGCTGGGAACTCCTTTCCATCCTACATCCCTGCGGGCAGGGCACTTAAAAATTTCGTCGGACTCAGTTCGCGGCAAAGTAAACTAACTATTTAATGGTTCCGAGAATCATTTGGTGAACGAAATGATGCGAGGGAGTTTAGACCAAAAGTAGCTTATGGGTAGCAGTTACACACTCAAGTGCTGAATGAGGAAGGTAATTACTTCTCCCACTGACTGGCCGGAGAGAAGGAGATGAGATATTTTGGAGACTGAAGATGCTTGCGGGGGGTTTTAGGAGTTATGGATGAGATGGGGGAGATTCTGAGGGTAAAAGGAGTGGGAGATGGAATAAGCTGATATTCGCTTGTGTTTTGCTCAGTTTCGTTGCTATATGTGAGTAAAGATTTACGTCTCCCAATTTATCCTAATTACCAATCATTCCGAATAGAATTAAATATTTTAAAAATCTCCTTCATCCTTGGAAATTTTAAAGTCAAAGCAATCATTAATAATGAAAATTTTTGATGAACTGTGGACCCTAGAAGTCAGGGAGTAGAAGTGCAATTTTATAGTTTTGTAAATAAGAGCAGATAAAGGATGGTGGGGTACACATAATTTATGTGGAAAAGGAATACATGTGAATCGCTGAATCCAGGTATATGCATTATAAGTAGATACTTATCATCGATTCACCTGTGTCACTTTGCCGCAGCAGTATTGTGTACCCCACCAGCCATTATCTGCACGTATCTCCAAAATGATAACAATTGCGCTTGCACCCTTTGGCTGCTAGGGTCCTTAGCTATACATTTTTATTTGCAAGCTAGGGAAAAAAATTTTATTCTTAAATCTGTCTCATTGTCTCATGCATTTGATGGAATGAAAACCTTAAGAGTTCTATGCTGTTGTTACACAGATAATATCTCCGGCAAAGTGAAATTCAACCATTATGAAAATGGTCTGACGTTGTATGTTAGCTACTTTTGTGGGCCCAAGCTAAAGTGACGTTATTCTGTTGCATAAAGCCCCTTCAAAATTTGTCCAAGTGCCTTGATTGGTCAACTTTGTATAACAGATGACACGAATTAGAGAGGTTTTTGTTCGATTATCAGCTTGGCCATAATTTTGTGCTGTATGCTGTTTTTTTCTCATTCACTTCGCATTTATTCTCGTATATTTCATACCATGTGTTCCTTTCCACTTTATGTCTCCAATTGTCAATTTATTTATTGAATCTTGAATTTCCATTATACTACTTATGTTTACATATATTATTGCATGCGTACAAACAAATTGCATTGTATTGTAAAGTTGTATAGTACGTGCAAATAATTTTGCAATTCAAAGCTGATTTTATTTCTGAGTTCATCATTGCGTGTACCGGAATCCGAGTTGCGCAATCAATTAAAATTTAAGAGTACGAATGCAGTGTCTTCATTTTTATTCATGATATTTCCTAATTCAGCCAATTTCGTCTGCTATAATTAGGACGCATTTGCAATGATTGTTCTCGTGCGATGCTCCCTCCATTTCCGTATAGAACGGCGCTGCAAGCTAGTGCAAAACCTTAAAACGCTGGTGTGAGTTTAGGAGAGGTCCATTCGAGTGAGCCTCGAGTGAGATGAATGTTCTCTTCAAGAGGTGGGCGCGGCCCCCCCGTGGCCGTCCCTTACCCCTTGCTCATATCTGCCACTTAAATTATCCCAATCCCAGTCTCTTTTATCTTTCCTCCATCCCACCCACTCTGCGGAGGCCATTTAATCTGTGGAGATAATAAAAAAAAATACTAAACAACAGTAGGGCCGACCCTTTGTACCGCCATTTCCAAGCTGTTGTCTGCCCATTCTTTTCCATTCCGCATCAGCTCACGCTTGGCCTTTCATATTCTACTTTCCCCTTCCCGCATGGGCGAAGGCGTCGCAAAAGCTCGTGGCAGATGAGCGCCTAAACTCGCGAGGCAGAATAGATTTGACTTACCTGACATATGACTTGACATAAGGTTGATGGAGACTCAGGTTGGAACCATAATTAGTTAGAGAGAGATGGATAAACTTTCAAGAAAGAGTGGACAAAAAACTTTCAAAATATGGATCGTATCATGTTCATGGTAAAATATAAACAACGAGTATTTTGGCGCTTGAGTACTACAAGCGATTTATAATTGGTAAATAGACATGTTTTTGTCACGTGTGTTTACTTGCGTGTCCATAAGTGTTTTAAATTTAGAAAAAGTCACTTAAATTGCCGTTTAAATGGAAACAATAGACGGATAGAAAGCTTACTCACCTTTAACAAAACTTTTCAACACCTTAGTAGCCGCTTCAATGACGATAATGAAAGCGTCAAGAGATATATGAAAGTGAATAACAATCTTAATGAAATTTTAATATCCGCACTTTCATATGTGACTCCATTACCGACCATGGCTTCGACAGTCTATGTAATTTTCAAAGTCCACTTGGTGGACCTTTAGGCTTGACGTGGTGGAAGTGCGATCTATCCATAAAAAGTATAAACAGCAAATACTAATTTCCTCACTATAATTTATAGCTCCACTACCGACCATGGCGTCTACACTCCATGTAATTTGCAAGGTGATGTAACAAACACTCTCTAATGTATTCATAGCAGAGCCAAGGTAAAATAAGGTACCCCCTGAACCTTGGCTTTAGTATAAATGATAGTGTCTGTTTCTTCACCTTGAAAATTTCATAGTGTCGAAACCATGGTCGGTAGCGGAGTTATGCATCAAAGCGTGGAGGTTACCATTCATAATTTCTATTTTATCATTGATGTAACTCATTTCCACCACGCCCGGCCTGAAACGATTTCAGATATGTTTTGCAAAGAATTTAGGACTGTACTATTTCTAAGCAGAAATGTGTTATCTATTATTCCCTCATAGATACTTCGTAGGTAGTGTATTTAGGATGGCGGTGGTAGGCATCATAAATGGGGTCTGATTCTAGTTATGCTTGCGGAGTGCTACTAAAAATCTGATTTATTATTACTTTGCGTTGTAAATATGAGAAAAAAGTTGAGATCTATGCAGAAAGTGGAGCCTAAAACAAGTAGTTTTCCCCAACCGAAGGAGACACGTACTTAATTTGAATGTATATAGCACCCTGATCATGAAATCGTATTCACCATTGTTTGTAGAATGAAATGATTTTGCAATAAAACTCCTGTTTTGAATCTCTAAAGGACTTCGTAAGTATTATGGTACCTCCTAACAAAGAGGCAAATATCTTGCCTGTGCGAATTTTGGTAGGTAATTAGCCAGCCGTAATCATTAGCTGCTTCAGTTAGTCAGAGCCGATTTTTACCTTTCAGCCTTTTATCTTATACCCTCATTACCTTGCTGTTTTGCATCCACGCCATTAAAATTCCCGTCTCTTTTTGTTTCCGCATTTCTCCGTTTATTCTATGCCTTTACATACACCGTCGTTGTCATCACTGTTTCTCCCAAACCTTCGTCTGGCTAAGGTGCCAGAATTAGGAAAAACTGAGGCTCCCCCCACCGCAAATAAAGAATTAAAAAGAAAATAATCATTACCGAAATATAAATTAGCTAAATAAATCATGCACGAGAGTAATTCGCTTAAATATTTTCGTAAATATGATGCAGTATCCTTATTTTATTATGACTTACAATAATCCTACATAATCTAGCACCTAAAAGTGGGCATAGATTGTTATATATTATTTTTATACTTAAAGTGCTTTAATTTATCATTAACTTATTAACATTGAAGGTTCATCACACCTTGATCATAACATTATACTTTGCATTGGGATTTAGTTGATAAATGTTCGCTTTGAAATGCACCTATGAAATATATGGTGCTAGTGAAGTTGATGGCGGTTGAATTAACTTTGTGAAAGTAATGCCTGTTAGAATAAAGTAAAAGGAATTTGTACTTCCCTCACAATTTTAATATTTTGCAACCGGTTTCGACGTGTTCTACGTCATTTTCAAGGTAGACTGCTATGACTGCCTAGATTAAAATTGTTTGAAATGTACAAAGTGCTATTACTTTATTCTACATGGTATTAGTAAGAAAATAGTATTAATTAACGCCATATTCTTCATAAACAAGCGCTATACACATATTTAAAATCTTGTCTCATTTCACCCAGGTAGTCATAAGAAAATCATGCTTACTACTGTTTGCAGTGATTCTTTGACGGTATTTCCCTCTCAGTCATTAAACCTCACATCTCCCTTACTCATCATGCATCTATTTCGTATCCATCAGTAATTATGCAGGCCAGCCATGGAATTTGTATTTTTTCGTCTCTTTCGTATCTTTCCATTTTCTTCTTTCACAATTTCTCCCAACCCTCGTTTAGCTATCCCTCCAGGGAACATAGCCGAGGCCTCTCTGTCAACCTTTCCCAGCAGAATAACTCCGGTCCATCAGGGAAATTCTCTAGGGTAGAGGATAACCAGTATTCAGAGGATGCGACCCTTAATTGGGAAATGTTTTAAGGACCATGAAATTTTCAACCTACCCCGGATTCCAATCGTAGCATAAAGGAATGGACTGCTCTCGTGTTGCTCAATTGTATCGACATTGTGGGCGAACTTCGGTGAATATGTACTCGACACAGGACTTTTATTGCCTTTGTTATGAACCTCATAACACCAATTAACAGTGAGGAACTGGGATTACGTGCACTGCTAGCTAGCATTGCGACGCTTGCATTAAGAATCCTGCTTGTTGATTTTTCATTTTAATAAACTCTGTTTTTGCACTGATACATTTTTACCAATATTTTTCCTCTTCATAGTAGTTTATCCTCGAAAAATAATGAGAATCTTTTGTTCAGATTTTAAATATAGCAAATGTTTCAAAATATAATTCGCTTTCCATCCAGTGTAATTCTTATTTCTTTCCCTCATAGTTTTCATTGTACTAGTCGTTTGCCAAATATTTTGAAGGAATTTCATTGATTTCAAAGTCAAATTTCAAATATTTCAAATGCTATTCCTGTATTTTCTGCTTTGTGGTTCAACATTTATTAACTTTTAGCCGTTTCTTTCGAGCCTATGAGTTTTATTTGACTCTCAACCTTATTGTCTGAGTGGATACCATCGGATACACATCCCCTATGGTTATTTTCCCTTCTAATATTTAACTTTTTCCTCCTCGTTATTCTATACTTCGTTACACTTTGGATTTATCCATTTTTCCTTAAGTCAATATACGTACTACTTTACGTTGGTTCGCAACGCAAGCGATAGGTCCCATTTATTAAAAAAATGTGGTGTTATTGGAATAGGACTTAGGAAAATATTAAATGATGACCTAACGCAATGGATAGTAAGTATCAACTCACTATTGCTATATTTTACCTTCCCTATGAGAACCTTTCAAATCGTTGCAATAGCTCAATGAAGTTCCTATGCTAAATATGATACATAATTTTCATGTTTTTTTTTTTTTTTTAAATACCGTTTTCATTTCGTATTAATTTAATTGTGATTTAGTCAGTAACTCTTGCATTTTCTCGTAAGTATCACGTAAAGCAGCCAAACATTTTAAACTTTTGACATTCATTTGTCGATATTTTTGGTGGTTTAGGCTATAAGTAGAGACTTCTATTGGAGTTAAGTATACTGAGGAATGTAAAATACCTCTTTTGCTCCGGATGCCTATTGAGAGTATTCGTTTGAAGCATCACCTTTGGTCAGTTGGCTATGAATTCGCATTTAGCTTTTGATGTGCGCAGCAGAGTTATCCTTTGAAAGCTCCATTTTGTCTATTTCAAAGGGGGATCATTTATTTTGAAGACCGTTGCTCTTTTTTGCATAGTCAAAAGGGAAATATTTTTACCATTTCAAGTCTTTTCTGAACTATACCTTAACATGCATGTGTTTGAGACATAGGAAAATATCCATATCAAACGCTGAATCTTGAAATCAGTGGGTATGGAAGACTTACTTTGTAAAAGGATGAGTCTGTCATTAGCAAATGAGATGTAGCACGCAGTATTTCAGGGAACGAGTGTACTAAATTGCCACCAATTAAAAATACGCGGGTGGTTCATACAATTTGTGCCTGATATTTATGATCATGCCATCACTCGATCCATAAATTTATTCAATCTGGCCCGTCATTAATTTAACTATGCTAAGTGGAAAGGCTCTGGTTTCTAGGAGCTCTAAAAACCAATTCCCTTAGGTTTTCATTTCAATTGTTACCGCTTTTCATCTAGCTAAGGTTTTTCCAAAAGAATAAATTATATGTACGTAGATTAATTATATCTCTATCTAGAAACAACTCTAATATCCATATCTGCTTTTGAAAAGAAAAGCAATTGCTATTTTCCACAATAATGTGAAGAGTACGACATGTTTCGGCTCACAGACCCATCATCTGGTACAACAACTATTTCCCATTAGGTAAATGTTTCATCAGTTTGCAAGTGCAATTCATTACTGCATGAATGCATTGTGCTAAAATGTTATTATATCAGTACGCTTTATGTATACTCTCCCCTGAATTCGCTTTATCTCTCTGAATAAGATATTTTGCCACCGGTATGCTTATTATTTATTTTGATGGATGTATATTTACTTTAAAATATCCTTTCTTTGATATTGCCTCTACATGTTAATGCTTCCGTTAGTGTTGTTCCAAAATGTTTTACTCGTGGCACGTGCAGTTCCGTTTCAAATTGGACGCACCACATCTAATTAATGTGACATGAGTTTTGCTCTCAAAATACTTCACAAAATGTAGAATTTATGCCACGCCTCTCGTATATGGTGTTTCGTATCTAATTTCGTATGAAATATTTGACGCAATTTTCATTTTCCAAAGCATAATTCAGGGTATAAATGAATTCTTTTTGTAGTCAAATTGATCTGAATAATAATAATAGCAATAATAATAAAGATATTTATTTCACTGCCCAAAAATAACATCTAGATACTTAAATAATCAGTGAATTTGGGCACCACAGAAGATAAAATCTTTTGTAGGGGTTGTCATTCAATGAAAATTAGACAATGCTCGGAGTACGATTCGCAAAATATTTTTAAACAAAAGCAGCTCATGTATGATTCATCATAGTACCATAAGTCCTTAAAAAATGAGTAAAATTAATTAAATACAGCCAATAGCCCTTCACATCGTACCTAAATTCAATGAAATTGCCATTCCCAATAAAGAGATCTTTAATTTTTAATTTCAAGAGCAACCCGAATTCAGCCTTGTGTTCTCGTTTCAAATACGCTTGTTTCGTACATTTTTTTTCCTCATACGGTCCTATCGATGTCGGAGTGGTCTTTGTTTTCGTATCCGATTCTCCGTGTTTGCCCCTTTTCCACTGTTTTTTGTTTCCCTATTTTGCCTCTCGACCTCACTTCCTCGCGGCGGGGCACTTTTCGGTGAGAGGCGTGACGCGCACGGACGAGCGAAATATTTCCTCGATTCCGAGCCACCGTGACCTCCCGGGACTTACGCTTGGCCTCCGACGCCCTTCTGCGTCAATCAAATCCCACTCACAGATCGGGGATGTCGACAGCTTTTGCGAGGAGAAGACACCACTCCGTTGCAACGATTGTGATTTTGCAAAGACATTGAGGCATAGACCTACTACCTTTTCCGGACCGGATTTACTTTTTGTGCAAAAAAAATGGCAAATACAAGTTTTTCTTGGATATACACAATTACTTTTACCACTTATTTTTGAAATAAGTGGTATTAGTAATTGTGTATATCCAGGAAAAATTTATAATGGAATACCACAAAGTTAACCAAGAGTTAATGAATTTTGATAGCAAATACAACTGCAGCTAGAGAGTTTTTGAAGGAATAATAAAGAAATAATTTACTGCGTAGGTTATCTTTCGAATAAATATCAAATTTACTAAATAATGTGTAGATAAGTCTACTAACAAGTTGCGTACCGAATAATTTTAATGTAGAGGAACGATGTACCGGGGTAGAGGTGATGAGATTTAGGGTATATACCAGTTAGGGCGAACTGCCTTTGCTTTTTAAAATGGTTAAAAATCTAATGTTTAAAAATATGACTTTACCCAATCAAGCGTCACGATAGGTCCAATCATAATAAGTTACGAACAACAATTCTCAGCGCACTACCAAATACCTATCCTATGCTTTTAAATTGTTTAACTTGACGCGCCAAAATGGCGAGAATCTTCGTCATCCGTACGAAGCGCGTTAACTTATCTGTATACGCCCTCAACACTCTTATCTCATGAACGAATAAATAAGAATTGTATCGTTGGCGAAAAAAATTAAATATACGAGATTGAGGTGGATGCGTTTCAAAATGAATTGTTGCGTCGAAGCACCCAAAGAATGAAAAAGAATCAATAACTCTTGCGGTGAAAACGAGGATATTAATTTCCAAGGAAAAAAGTATTATTGGAGATGTGCGAGTAGTACTTTTTGATCTCGAGTTATCGAGTCGAGTTTAAAACTACTCGCGAGTTTAATCGTTGGAGTCTGTAGTCGAGTATGGCAGTTAGGCAATGCTGCATTGCATGATCCAACGCATTCTCATTTTTCCTATCCCCAATTTTCTATTCTGAAAGCTTGGCTTGATGGAAAAAGGGGAAGATAATGAGGAATGTTAATTCAAATCGTAGAATTAGAAAAGTGAAGAAAGCATGATAGGATACAAAAGTATCGTATATGAAAATATGAGCGGTCCACTCCGATTACTCCGCCGGGTCGGAAAGCGGTCGGCCACCGGGTATGACAAAAAAGTATTCGGCGTCCACGTCAACTACTACGGTGGTTAATTGCTACGTATACAACAAGGTGAATCTCATCGGCTATGGGATAAAAACGACTTATCGACCCTCATAACGGTATTGTTACATGAGTTTTCTGATAGCCCCTCCTATCGGCAGATTTGTGAACTTACTGACCTCTACAGCTCTGTAACCGAAACTACTCGACTCGACATTCGTAATACTACTCGGAGCACTTGAGTCGAGTACCAACTACTAGATTAGATTCGAATTTTCGAGTACTCGCACATCCATAAGTATTCTTGAAAAAAATTACCTCGAACTGATTAATGACTTTTCTGATACCATAGGAGGTGCGTTCAGAAAATAGCGGGAAGAAAATTTTTAAATTTCTCGATAGTTTTGAGATTCTTATCGTCAATTATTTTATTATGTAGATATATTTGCCCCTGAATTACATAAGATTTTCAGCTGTATTCATTACCTACTCATTGTCAGTCTATGGCAGCCGCTAAGAAGTGTTTTTATAAGCTTGGCGATTTTCGGCACACACTTAATTGTGTTCGTGAATATTTGGACAAAAGCATTTACTTACCGATTCCCCAGCCTTCATATTCGCCGGACGCCCTGTGACTTTTTAATTTTTCCAAAAAATAAAGAGAACCTTCAAGGGCTGTCGTTTTACAAGCATGGATGACATTAAAAGAAATCGCTGACAGAGCCTGAGGCTATCCCAAAGAGCGAATTTGAGAAGTGTTTCGAGGATTGGAAGTAGCGCTGGCACAGGTGTATGATATGGAGACTATTTGGACAAATATAGATGAAGAATTTTTTATCAAATAACTAAAATTCTTTTTATTTTTTGAGCACTCGTATGGTAGCCAAACTATTAAAGCAGGGGCCGATGTGAAAAGTGTAGAGGGAGGGCCTGCCCTCGAAATAAGGGAAATTTTATTCGTTTAAGCTCTCTATTGCTCCTTTTATCCCTAATTCTAGCTCTTGTTTAAAGCATTAGGATGAGGAGATTTTTAATTTACAATTAATGATAAAGTATTAAAATACGCTCCACTTTAAAGATGATTCCCACGTTTTTCATGGTTTCATTATGAAAAACAATTCTATTTTATTTGATTTACCACAGAATCCTTTTAAGAAAATTATTATTAATTACTGCTATAAGCAATGGCATTCAAATTCACAGATGATAAACATTTACCACTTCATTGAAGCGGTGTAAAAAACCTCTAGATGCATAATTATGTTCATATCTATGAAAAGCATCAAACGGCGTCCACAACTGGGAAAAATTAATATGGGACAGCTAGAAATACGGCTACTTTCCCATTGACTTTTTAATAAGAATTAATGGAATTAAATTTCCTGAGCATATTTCCCAGATAAAACGCTTGTGAATGCGATGCAATAATTACAGCCAAAGCATATAATTCCCTTCATTAATTAAAATATGTTGACAATTAACATCACATGAAATGTTCGAAAATGCTACCCGAAGGCACAGGGATTTATATAGAAATTCATTTCGTCAACTTTTGGAAAGGAATTACATAGTACTATTTAAACGTAAGTGTCATCAAAGTACTCGCATGGTCAATTCCTTGCCAATGTGCAATACAACGAGAGAACTTATGAGAAGATGCCGGAACCTCATGGTAGACATAGCCTAAAAAATTAAATGATGTATCATTTAAAAAAATAAGCAGTGTAAAATCTATTTATCACGTTCAAACTAGCCCAAATACTATTAATTGAAAAAAAAACAATGTCATTGATTGCTATAAGACTAAATCAGTCGAATCAGTAAACCGTACAGATTGGAGCTAGGAGGGGGAGGGATTTTGATTTTCATTATTTTTTTATTTCCATTGCAAAGAATGTAGTAAATTTAATGTATTTTACATGGGGGAAATACGGTGTAACAATGACTCTTACACTCAGGGATAGGGATAACCTATCCTAGCGGGTCTCGAGCCCGCGACCTTCGGGATGACAGGCGAGGACTTCACTCTGCCGCTACCGACATCAGAATCTAGTTATAAATTACCATGTATTTATATACAATGTACGTTTCACAACTTAGTTACCTGAAAGCGTAACAAAGTTGTGAAACCCGGGATCTTTTAATTACCTTGATGTACCTTTCAAAATTCACTCCTTCTTACAAAGCGTTATTCTTCATGTTCAAGAAAAACAAGTGAGGTACTTGGAATCAGGTCAAACAATTATACAAGGACGGTGATATATGCCACTCAATGAACGCATAAATTCTGGGTGGAATTCTGGGTGATGCAGGAATTGGAAAGACGGACATATTCCCATTGGTATCGCGAAAATTCGAAAATTCAACACGCGAATCGTGCTAATTACTTAGCGAACGTGCAAGTCTTCCCTCATTTGCCTTGACGTGTTCCCGTCTTGAGCTCGCCGTCATTCTCGCAAGGATCGCGAGGACGTGCTTACTATATTTACGAATCCTCTTTCCCGCATACGTGAACGGCATGCAAATCGCTCGAGTCTTGTGGAAACGAAGGAAAGAAATGAAAAAAAAAAACAAAATAAAAAAAGCAAATGAACGTAGGAAAAGAAGAAAGAGGTTGAGTGGGACGTATGGCATAAATACCCCCGAAGGCGACTTCGGAGTTTTTAAGGTAAACAAGATTTATGAGATGGGAAAGAGAGAAAGATGTATATATACATTTATTTATGCATGCTCACTGAGGAAGGGAAACGCTTGGAGGCGGAAGAAGTTGAAGCAGAACGAGGGAGAGAGGTCAGAGGACAGTAAAAAAGGCTACCGCGGTCAAGGGAAGGGGCTATAAGGGATAAGGAGGAAAGGGACAAGCAGGGCTGCCAAGGTTCAGATAGGACTTCTGGAGCCCTATCCATTATCTACGTCTCCTCGTTTCCGAGATTGCGGAATCGAACTTTCCGTTTCCGTATCCTATTCCGTTTCCGTCACTCGGAAGCGCTTTTATGCTATCCACTGTGCTAAGTTTATTGCATTGTTGAAAAAGGTTAATGCCTTGAAAGATATTATCTCTTTCGTGAAAGTCACCAATGCATCACCGCTTTCGTGGTAAAAATATTCATAACTTACCATCAGGCAAATCACTTTCCGAATCCGAGAAATGGAGTTATTTTCCGAGACCTTCCGTCATTTCGGCCGCTATCGGACGAGTTTCCGAGACGGAAAGTTTGGATAGACCTTGGTGGATGGCTCATTCCGAAATTATGACGTCTCTCCGATAACCATTGACGCGCCATTCGAGAGATTACCTAAGTAGATAGGGAATCGGGTTGATATGGCCAGTAGAGAGTAGAGTTCTCACCCCGCTGGCCCAGTTTCAGATCCCCGCGGTGTCAGAGACTTCTCATAGGTTGCCCGATACCTACTTGATTTTTCATCCACACAACTACATGCCACTGCGCAAGCCGCCCAAATAGGCGCGTGGTGAGGTGTGTGTAAGTAAACCAGCCGTTTACACACAAAAACTATTGGCTCTGACGAAATGACGCCTAGTATTTATTATAGTGATTCATTGTTTTGGGGGAAAAACGAAATCCCATATCTATCCGTTCGGAAAGATATCTCTCGTATAGAAATAAAAGGTAGTTGCAATTTTCACAATTATTATTATTAAACGCCTTTGAAGAGGAGGTGGGGGAGGATCGGACAAATTTAAGGAAGGGTTCGGAAATAGATGTGGAGAAACAGTAGGAAAATATACAACTGCAAAGATACGGAAAAACCCAAGGGTGTAAGGAGGACTCTATTTTAAACTGGATAAACGACCCTGGATAAAGACTCACATACAGGGGAAGGCCAGATCTTTGAGCTTAATTAAATAAGAATTTTGATCGAGTACCAACAGTACGATTCCTCAGTATCAACCATTTAGAGATTAACTTTTTCAGAAAATTATAATCGCATATTTTCGACGAACCATAACTTACTTTATGCCATTAAAAATCCACAGTATTTAATAAAATGTCGAACAGGCTGGATATCTATGAAAAACAGTTTTCATGGTAACTGCAAAGTGCATTCAAGAATTGTTTGCGTTGCCACAGCTCAGTAACTAAGGCGTTGCGACCCCATTTTTATGGACAAAAAATGTATAAAGCTATCTCTCCTACCAGCTCCTGAAATATTGCAGATTTCTCCTGAAACACCTTACATAGCATACACACCCTTTGTTAGGAACCAGGTTTTCAATTCGTGGGCATAAAACGCGTGGTTTGAATTAAGAGGCGCAATAAATCCATTTATCTTTCTTGAATGTTCATCGATAGGTCTCATAAATTCTCGCCCCACCTCCGTTTTATTTATCAAAAGGTGCTGGCTGTTCAGTAGGGTGAACAAATTTATCTCCTCCTCAGCAAAACTTCCCACTCTTATAGTGCCTCCTTCCCTTACTCGGTGTCCCTTTTCAAGAAGCTATTCCATATCTGCCCTGTCGCTCACACGTTGATCCTTCCTTTCTCTCTTATCTATCCCCCTTGTATCAGCCTAGGTGTCTCCTTATCTACCCAACGGCAGATATAGGAGGGGTCTCAGGGTTCATGGCTCCCCAAATTTAATCAAAACTTTTTTTGAATTCATTTATTATTTTAAATTAGTTTAATATTTTTTTAGCATATTTGTAAATTAGTAAAGGGAGTGTATATGCAAGTGCATAGCTACAAATCCCAAACGTGAGATAAGTTTGAGTAGTATTCATCGTAGAGCTTGGTAGCTACTACTGTAAAAACTCTTCCCCTCTTCCGTGGGTTATTCCATACTCCCTGAACCCAGATTATGACCCCAAATTTGAATCTGAAGCTGAATCCATCCCTGTATCTACCTCGGGAGATAATCGCATAAAAAAGTGAAAAAGGGGTATTATTTTGCTCTCCTCGGGTCAAACCTTCAATATGCAGAGAATATACAGGACCCGGCACTGAAAGACTTAATCCGTGGAATTAATAAAATACGAAGGTAAGGTGCGAGAGTCGTCAAAAACTGCCGCGAGGGAACAGAAAGCTTTTACACAGCTTTGACTCAAATTAAGCTGGGAGCCGTCATAGACTCGGTGGTTACATGGTATGCTTAGGTTACTGGAGTAATTAAAAATAAATATAATTTTCTAGTAGGTACTTATATTATTTGCTATACAAAATTTGTCGATAAATATATTATATTAGTGTCCCACAGGACCAGGCTAATGTTTGTAAGGGTAAGGCCCGCCACCTAAAAATGCGGGTCGCACGCTTTGAATTGCGTGGGTTCTTGCCCATAGTGTCGGGAAGCGAATAATCACACACAAGTATTTTAAGTTTTTAACCCAAAGTTTATTTCCCTTTGAAATCCCAGTTTCCAAATCAATTCAATGAATATACATAAAGTAATGATGAATCAGTGCGTCTAAAATAGCCCAAATTTAGGATATCACCAATGTCTCGGGGAGGAGAGGAGCTGCTGGTGATGGCACGGGTGGATAGCGAGCCGCTTAGGTCGCACGGGCCATGAGGCCCGCGCTTCGACTCCAACTGACGGCTACATCGCTGACTAATCACTGACGAGTGACCAGTGACTGAGTATGAGTTACTGAGTGAGTGAGTCCCATTAGCATCTCCACCGTGCCATTATATAGGGAAGTGGAACCAGGATGTTTCCATCAAAAAGAAAGGGGAAATGAAGGGGAAGAGGAAGGTTAGGCGTTTTTGAAAGTGAAAAGGCACAAATCCCGAGGCATAGTTTGTCATAGCTGGCTATACTGAGACGTTACACAATAATATATTAATGCATATTTTGGAAATGGAAATCTTCCATTTCCGGATCACTACATGTTAATAAGCTGTTTGCTCATCAAAAGATTGCTGACTCCCGCTGCAAGCTAAACCTGAAGCCTTGGTACTACATTTGTATTGTAATATTAGGTACGAACTTATTTAACTTTATTGTTAATTGAGGCATATTATGGTTCCTGTTATTTAGGCTATATGAAGAAAAATTTAAAATGCTATATTATTTATTGCCACCCTTATACATTTGTGACTCCGTATCTATCTACTTTTGTGAATGCTAATCATCCTTATTACATCTTTACTGGTGTCATTGATGTCATAGGGCGGAAATTTTACTATTATAAATTCTTAGAAGTAACAGATCGCCAAAGTATTATTTTCTTGATAACTCCATACAAAAAATTTAAATCTTAAGTTTCCTTGATCGCACGCATAGAAGAATGGCAGTCCTTTCTATATCACAACTTTATTTATCTGGGTTGTCATACGAGTTTAAAGTGAATCTGCTACAACGACGTAGTTACTTTTCTAAAACTGTGGTATTCATGATTGCTATCAGTTATTGTATTCTTTCAATCATCTCAATTTATATAATATCTTGTATTATAGATACCTTTTTCGGAAGTTTAACGTGTAAAATGGTAACACGGTAAAATGGTCGCGAATATTAAATTATAGTAGTGGTTATTTCTTTTTAGGAACAGTACGAAATTTCTTTTACTTTTTCCCAGCAAATATAACGCTGTTCAATTGCATTCTATTACCAGAAGGAATAGTGCCTCATAGAACTCATTTCATAAACATAGATATTCACATATTAGTAGTAGAGCTTACTAATTATAAGACACATTATATTTATAGTTTCAATTGGGTGCGCTTCAATATCTGTACTCTTCTGCACCTGTAAGACATTAAATTCTTCTTATTTTCGATTAAAACACATGTGCCCGCTAAGCTTTTGATAAAGAGGTTTTATACGGCTTTCCATATTTAATTTAGGCACGGTGAACACTCCGTAAATATATTTTCTGTGTGTTGACGTTTTTTTATTTAATTTATAAGGGAAAAAACAGCATTAAATACACGTTTTAATTAAGAGCACACCATCCTCTAGTTTTTTTTTTCGCTAAGGTTTTCCCGCAAATTCCATCGTTGGAAGACCCAAGATATCTTTTCTTTTCTAAATCTTGCCTCCCATTCTAACAAAATTTCCGAGTATTCTTCTTTTCCCCTCCTTTTTCCTCTGTACGCTCTTGCTCCGTTAAACATTTGATTTTTTTTAAGAAAGGAGCTTTGTTTTCCCTTTAATTTATTTCAATAGAATCGTGGGTAAAATTTTTGTAAGAAATTTTCCATACCCCATACCTCTTG
Organism: Ischnura elegans; assembly: GCF_921293095.1. Classification (NCBI taxonomy): domain Eukaryota; kingdom Metazoa; phylum Arthropoda; class Insecta; order Odonata; family Coenagrionidae; genus Ischnura; species Ischnura elegans. The sequence goes on along the minus strand of NC_060253.1, from coordinate 43,521,429 downwards.
ATAACTTCCAAAATTAGCTACCGGGAGCTTCCTTGAATGTATATATTCAATTTTCAAGACATTGATTCTAATTTTATCCTCGAATTCTTGCCATATTTCATCTTTTACCTTTCCCGAGAAGCCTCATAAATTAAGCATTTCGCAGAAAATACGGCTTGAATTTTTTAGTGTTTCCCAGATTTTCATTCATAAGTGAGTGCCCTATATTTTTCCATGCTCGTTTGTCTACTTAGTCGCTTCCGACGATACTACACTAGAATATTGAACAGCAGAAAATTTCCTCTGCTGCCTCCAGACTCCTATGGTTTCATAGCACTCGCGTCATTTCTATTCTTTATGGCTGGAAAAACGTATAATTTTGCATTTTTCGATTTCCTATTTTCCCTGAAAAATTTTGCTTTATAGACCGCTCTCTTCCGAGGATCATTTCAAAATGACGAAAAATAGAAGAAGACGATCCTGCTGATATGTTTTCTATTCCTTTTAAAAAGTGTCAATTTACATTTGCCATCTCTCTTGTTATCTATCATTATTAGCTTTTAATTGATTCTGAATGGAATTTTTCTTAGCCAACAGAATACATACGTCTAGGCAGCTGATAGCTGAACTCTTTTCTCTTGTGGCGAGAGTACGCTTTATATATACTAAGGAAACGACATTCCAGGCCAACCTATCATCTGTAATTCCATTTTTAGATATGGTTACATTATGCTTCCTTACTGCCACTAAGTAACGTTGAAGAAACAAATCCATCATCTCCTCTCCAATCAATCTCCTTTAAAACAGGACGGAATTCAGTGATAAACAAGCGAAATGATTCAGAGCAGGAAAGAGAGGTATGAAAATCGCAGAAATAAATACATAGGTAGATTAATTTTTTGGTGGAGAAAAAACACAGGAGCATGATTAGACTGACTGCAGGCTCTTCCTTCGATAAAAACCAAAGGCGGCCACATATCTCAATACTATGGAAAGATATTCATGGCATGAAATAAATGATTTTCCGGGGCGTGCGAATTGACAAAAAATTAGCGATGCGGGTAACTTGTATGCTAACCTAGCAACTCCCGATCAAAATTTCTGGCTTATTGCCTCCTCCACATTATTCAGTGTTGAGCGCTAATATCAAAGTATAGCAGTTGTGATATAAAGAGTATCTTTCCCGGCGTATGTTAGTGATGCATTTTTCTCGGGATTCCATTCGGGTTAGATGCTCATTTGTCGCCAATGTAGCGAAGAGCGCGTTGCTCGTCATCTTCAGGTCAGTCAGATTCAGGGATCGATCCATCAGACTTAAATACGATTGCCCAGGGGTCAAGCAAGGCGTGATTGGTGGATGCGCCTAATGATTGGGGTCCATGATTGGTTGATATGGAAGCCTTGATACCGTTCCCCAGAAACTTACCTAATCCTGAGTCCTCACTCTACCTTAGTGGTTCTCATCCTAAGCTAAAGTTGAGTTTGAGTGAGAGGTCGTAATTTAGAAACTAACTTTAACTCAGCAAAATTAAGGTAGACAAGAAATTAAGGTAGACATGCATAATACAAAGCGCAACACGCAGCTGCACCCGGAAGCCATTAGCAACGATGCCCCTCGCTGCGAAAACCTACGTTCAAAATTAAGGTAGACTTACTCTAGTTAAATTTACTAAATTATGCATTTACCTAAACCATTTTGATTCAATTTCTCATGCTCACCATAAAAAAGTAGTACTGGAGTACTATATTACTCATAGAAGTACTTATACGAGAGATATTTTATTTTAAAAACGAGAGGTGACGGCAGCGGACATCTTGGAACCTGGAGACTAAATTTGAGTTGGGACATGAGTGAGGTCTCGTAATGCCAACATGGCAACCGAGTTGAGTTTGAGTCACGATCAAGACTTGAGTAACGTTCTGGAATACGATCCTTTTTCTATGTTATAACGGTTTTCTTGTTGAAAGTCAAATTTCAGTTGTTTCTGTCTCCACGCCGTCCCATAAGTCTCGGGCGTGTTAGAGAAGTTTCGTCTGTATCCACTAGTTAGCATGGTCATTGTTGATAGCACGCTCAGCAGCTGCCAACTTACAGGCCCGTGCTGGACCCCTTCTTAGGGCGGTGGACGGCCATAGCCAGAGGGCGCCAGCACTATGCAGGGGGAGGACTATCGGGGAGGTTCTGGGGGTGTGAAATATGATAAATAAATCTTTTAAATTTTAATCCTTACCCTCTTGAGACTGAATTGAATATCGCCAGATTGAATTCTATCCATTTAAATTAGGGATGGACGGATCCAGGATTTTTTTCGGATCCGGATTCGGATCGGATCCTTGATTTTTGGAGCCGGATCTTTCGAATCGGATACTTCCAGATACATATGTATTTTCAAAGTCCTGACGCTGAGATTCCTCCGATGATTGTACAGTCTCTTGGGAATAGGCACTATGTGCCAGTCGTATTTTGCCTTTTCTATTTTCCGCGACTGAAATTCTCCTACGTTACCTCTGCGATAGCTTTCAATCAAAACGGTTCATGATTAGGACAAGAATTGCATGCGACGGCGCATTCGAAGATAGAATCGGAACTCTTTCCACCCTTATTCACTGCATTATGTTGCATTCACTGAAGCTATTATTTAAAATTTCAGATCTAGATCCGATATCTTCCGCGACTTAAGATCCGATGTATCCGATCCGACCATCCCTAATTTAAATTATTATTTTGTTCATTCAAGACGGTGTTTATTGCGTTGTCAAATGAGACGACATTGGAATCAAGTTAACAGCTCAATATGGACATTCTAACTGTAAAATTTGTGATTTTCGGGACAGGAGGGTGCCATAGATATACAGGCTCACCAGGATACGTCCCAATGTTCCGGCGGCCCAGCGCGGGCCTGCCGACTACTCAGGTAGTGCAAGTATGCCGGTGATGCTCCTTCATCCTGGCCGTTATGGCCCTGGACGTTTCATTAATATCAATTCTTTATACACAAGGGCGTACCCAAGATCAAAACTGGGGGGTCGTGGCCATGGTTTTTCAAGTTTTAAGTAAGATTTAATCGCGGAAAATGTGAATTAAAATGAAGCATTTGCTTGAAAAAATATTAGTTTCCCTAAAGACATTTGCGATTTTTGCTTCTAGGGGGGATCGGCTGTCCCCTCCTGCCCCTCGCTGGGTACGCCCATATTTATACGCTCAAATTATATATGCAACCTTAACTAATTATACTTTCCGCAAACCTATTTGGGCAAGGTAATCTCTTTCAAGTATGTACACTATTGTAGTTTTTTTGAAGGTTTTAGTAATAGAATAGTTTTTCCTGGAGTATTTTGTATACAATATGTAGGGATAGGGACAAAAACGTTCTCTTTTGAAACCTGAACCTAAATCCTCTGAAACTCGAACTCATCCCAATCGGAATAGGTAGGCCAACTCACAGAGCCTATCTCGAAGACCTATCTCCTCTTCCTCCATTCATAGCCGGCTGACCTATCCCCCAGTCAGTTGTGCTTTCATTTGCGGGTGTACGATTTTTCTCCTGGACCAAGGGGTCATCGACCTGGACTCGGCGTATCAAAGGAGTCGAGTTCATTTTTTTTCTTCTCTTGCTTCCCGAACGTACTTTATCGTGCCTCATTCACGTTTCCCCGTGCCTCTATCTATCTCCGAGCTGATGCCTATGGCCATCTCATTTTCCTCGTATATAGTATGCCCACTCCCTTGTCTCTTTCTTCCATCGTATATGTGTACTTCCATCCACAATCTCCTTTGCCCATCTGACTGCAGGGGATCAACAGGTGGTGTGGCCCGGAACTCACCTCTTTTGTATCCCATGCTTCTTTTTATATTTTTTTATATCGTATGTTCAACCGTTTCCATATAACCCCGGCGGTCCCGCCCTTATGGGTTACCATTCGCTTTCGCTCGCTGGAGCTTTGCCCTCTGATTAAACTCTGCTAGTTCTTGCAGTATTTTGTCCGTCGTTTGTCTCTTTAGCATGTTTATTTTTCGGTGATATCTGAACTACTTAAATTTAATCCTAGGAATGCCAAATTTTGTTCTAAATTCTAAACAAGAGTCTCAAGCATGGTATCTAATATTTATGCTTGCCATCGTTGCTGGGGGGGGGAGGGCTACCGCCTGGAATTCACTCTCGGAAAAGGCCTGTGCCCTACTCTGATCATTTCTTCATTTCATTGCCCTGTCAGATATAACAATGGAGGGGGTGAGAAGCAAGATGGTGAAAGTGTTCTTTTTTCTAAACAGAGTTAGGTAGAGAATTTAGGTAAAAAAAAATAGAGATCGACTCAATATTTAGTAGCGCATATGATTTTCCGATCGATGCCAGCAAAAAAACAACGACTCACTCGTAACCCTTGGCCACCAAGTTTTTGTGTGACTCTTCTACAGTGGCGCCGACTCCATGGGGCCCCAGGGGGCCAGAGCCCCCCAAAAACTCGTTACAGATGTGAGGAAAAAATGTGTCAGGCTTGTCGATTTTCCCCGGACTGTACAGATATCGAAATTCGAGTGATCAGGGTTCTAATGTTGATCATATGACTCTTCTAAAATGCTTAAAAAACTTAAAATTCACTACTTATACAATTTACCGGGGCAAGGTCCCCGGTTTGGGCCCCCCCAATATTTTTGTAAGTCGGCACCCCTGCTCTTCTATCAATTTCTGCACATAACTCTGTTTAGAAAAAAATCACTTGGCTTCTCTTGGCTTCCCTTGGCTTCTCACTTCACTCAATTATTGTCTGCCGTTTTTTCTTTGAGGATCATTTTTTTCTGTGACGTCTAACCTAAATAAGTTTAATCCTTGAAATACCGAATACTTCTTGGCTTCCAAGCTTTTTGGCTCTACAGGGTGGGGAGTAATAGCAGCCACAATGACTTAGGTGCCATTAGTAAGTTTCTCCGCAATGCTCAAATTCCTCATTACCAACGAGTTTTTTACCTCCAGGTTCCTCCTTTAAATTAGAGGCATGGAGACAGTTGGAAATACTGTAATAGCTAGAATGTTTAGTGCTTGAATAATGCTTCTTATGGTTTCGGACGATTTTAGAGGGGGACGATTGTATCATTTTTGTCGTATCTCGTCTCGTTTATCCAAAATATTTGTATGAATCAATCAGTCGGTCAATCTGTCAGTTAATGGTCGTAAGTGGGTTTTTTAGCGTAGAGATGCATGCATGAAGCCTCGCTTTCGATCCAATTCAATCTATTCATCTCTTCTCCTCGTGCATATTCGATATGGACTACCGCTTAAGAGGAAGCTGATATAAGAGATATTGTGAATGGTAGAGTTAAGCACAACGGCGCCCCAAGAATACGGGGGCTTCTGGGGCATTGAAAAGAGTTATTATCTCATTATCGTGCTCAGTTTTCTTCTAAAGCCTTATCTTCTAAAGTGAATCGTTCCCGGAACGCGTATGTTACTCTCCAAAACGGAACTCTGATGCGAGAATCACGTTGGAAAAGTGTTGGATACGATGTTATTGCCTGCCTGAAGTTATTGCAAACATAGCTCGTTAGTCTACGCACTGGAACCGCGTGAAAACTAAGCGTCTTACCGCGTAGCGTAAAATTATGAATCAATTTGGAAACCGTAAAGTATAACGCCGAAAATACAGGTATTTGATGATATCGATACCGATTTCCATGTTTGCATCGGGTTAAAAATATCGAGCATCGGAATATCCGGCATTGAGTAAACCCTCAACAAATAACAAGAAAACCGCACATTTAATATTTTAATCCACATTCCGTGGAGGTTTTCTTGATATAAAAACTATGATTTAGAATATAAAATCTATAAAATAACTATTAACACCATGCTTTACCGGTTATTTCGGAAATTGAAATGTAAAGAACCATTTTAATTTCTTCCCCTTTTTATGCTCTCTTTGCTGAAAGTTTTCTTTCATCTTTTCACTATGAATATTTTTCTCAGACCTTTTTGTAGCCTTTCTTTTCTCTTTTTCATTGCAGAACCCCTTCAATAACACCTTATCCTTATAAGTCTTCCTTTTTGTTTCCTCTTCTTTTTTGGTGTTTCTCTTGAGTCTCCCTTACATAAAGGATCCATTAGCCCTTCTTTTGCCAAAGATAAAGGGAAATCCTCTTTATTGACCGATTGGCTTCCACTCTATATAATTACAGAGTAATATTAATTGCCTTTTATTTATTATTTTTCTGATGTTTCTTATATTTTGTCGAATTTGGAATCATGCAGTATAAGACTTCCTATTCCCAAGATATTTGAAAACCTGGCTTTTTAGTCACGTACCATCTTATCTATGGAATTACCCTGAATGTTATTATCTTTCTTCGTCATATTTTGATGAGTTATACATTATTGTTCAGCTTCCCTGTTTATTATTTAATAATTATTTTTGTTCCACCCCTTATACCAATCATGGGTGGGTAAGATCTAAATCAATAACGCAATTCGGCCCCAATAATACGAATTTTTAACCACCATTCATCCTGGGCCCTTGTTGCTGCGATAAAATGAGGGCAGAGGCAGTCATTGAGTTAGGAACAGTCAAAATAGAGGCTTAAAAAGAAAAAAAAGGATACTGATAGTTTATGCTGTAAGATCTATCTTTAATTCTTCCCCACATTATTTCCTGCACTTACAAAAATCTAGACTTTCCGCAGCCTTACATAACTGGACTCTACATCAAGGCCACTCATCTTTTCCGCCACGGACTTTTATGCTAAATATTCCTTAACTTTTACGCTTCCTACTTTATATAAATAAGATGGATGGAATACTGACTAGGGTGCTGATGAACGTGTTTCTTGGGTATGAATGATACGTAGACGGAAATGGGGAGGTTGAGAATACCATTTATAGAATAAAAGCGAACAGTTTCATTGGATAATTGAAAAGTATATTTAAATGTGGGACGGGAGAAAGATCTAGATGATTTGTAATACTTATATACCTATCTGTGCTGGTAGAGCACCTAAATAATAACGAAAATAATTCATATCTTCTTTATGTTGCTATGATTCCTCTTACTGAGCGGTATGATTAGCAGGGTACTGGTTTTGCGCGGAAAGGTAGCTGGATGAATAGGAGACCATAGCAGGCAATTCTGGTATCTCTTCATCACAGGTTCTTTGTTTCGAGATATTTTAGGGTGGCCTCCACTTTTGGAGAGATCGCTGGCATGAGGGAGGGTGCCTTCCTTGATAGAGCGCATTTCTCCCTGACCGGCATTATTTAGACCTTTTTGGTAACGCCTTACTTATTTAATAGTGACGATATCATGATGAAATTTTCAGTGCATAGAATAGGTGTGAGTGTAAGGAATAGGCCATTTTTAGTCTGGGTGTTTTATTTATGTACCAATTGTAAATATATTACATATGGGAAAATGCTCAAGTAACTTTTTCAAAAGTATTGTTCATCACAAAAGAGTTTGTACGCACTCACGCTCATGGCTTCAAAGTCATTTATGCCAAGGATGATTGAAATTTGCCGTAAAGATGGAAATTGGCTTTCCGGTATTCTTAACCGGATCTCCCAATTGCAGGCCAGAAAGGTTATTTTGCATTATCGAATGATATTGACCACATTCGGAGAGCTGTCTGATCTTCAAATAAATCGTTCAAATTGTCATTCATTGCTCGAGGCGGCAGCTATGATACTAACAATGGAATTGGAGTGTTTCCATGAAAGCTAGCTCTTTAAGTGAGATGTAAGACCTGCCGAAGACTGTCATAATGTTCCAAACAATGGAAGGTATCAACAATTGAATTTATAAACAATTGATGTTACAAACAGTGCCCGTATTTGGCTAAATCTGTAATGTCACCAATTGAGCCCAAAATTCTGATATGCAGAATAATCCTCCAGGTATTGATCTTTTCACACCAAGCCATCCCTCTTCACCGCGAATTTTGGACTAGTAGAATACCTTTCCGACACTTAAGAAGTTTCCAACAATTGAATTTATAAACAATCGATCTTATAAATGGTGCCCGTATTTGGCTAAATCTGTAATGTCACCCAATTAAGCCCAAATTCTGAAACACAGAATAATACTCCAGGTATTGATCTTGTCACAACAAGCCATCCCTCTTCAACGCAAATTTCGGAATAGTAGCATACCTGTCCGAATGTTAAGAGATCTGGCATTTAAATCTCGGCATAAGCAGTTGAATATTTCACTGTGGATGACACCCTTGGTGTTAAAAGAAAGAAGTATTTTAAAAACCCCAAGGGAAATTTGCAAACTTCAATGGCGACATACTGATATTTAATACAATTTTCTTTTCATTAAAAAAAACGGGTTGAGCGATAGGGACGTATCCTCGTTATGTTTTTCGAACCCTCTGCTGATCTAATAATCGAAGTCTTCTAATCCACCCACACCGACGAACCTTCCCTGCTTGACTTCCCCCTCCCATTTCACTCAAAATCACCCCTTCCATCCCCTCCCTATATCCCCACTCCACAGATTCTCTCGACTGAATCCCCATATGCTTCGGAAGAGCGGTCGAGGAGAGATAAGGGAAGGTGAAACGCGTGGGAAGTCCTGGAAACTTAACGTCAATCTAAACATCCCGGAGCCTTCGCGAGTTGAGTTTGCAATATTTTTTTCGAAAATCGATTAATTTTGCCGCCTTTACTCTCGGATAAGTTTCACTGCGGAAAAAAGCTCTGTTTCGCCGTGACCAGAATTTGAACCAGGATCCCCTTAATCCTCTCCCAGTGCTATTATCAGTTTCCTTTTGACTTTTTTCCTATCAGATTTATGGGAGGTTTGGTGAATGATAATAGGATGCAGGTATATGGTATCCGCTATATTCAAAACCTTAAGTTAAATGCCTTGCAATACCCTTTTAGTGCAGCGTGAATATGCATTGTCTCATGTGAACGCTTTATGCCTTAATATGTTCATGATGTAATCGAAAATTTACTCTAAGATCCCCGAAAACTTGGTCTTGAATACATTTATCACGATGAGGAATTGCTGGTCAGTAGTCAACTGACTAGTATGCAAAGAGGGTGGTTGAATCATTGGGCGTAAAAGAGTTTGCTTTTTCGGCAGTGTAATGCCAAGTCTCAAGAAGTATCTCAGTATTGCTTATATCTAGGGTGACATTTAGCTTAATTTCAGGGTGTTGAGCTGAAGAGTTTGTGGCACTTAAGGATATAAATTATCGGAATGGGAATTTTTTATCCAAAGGAACTGACGAACTTTTATGTGATACCCCACTTTTTATGTGATAAAATTGATGCTTCTTGATGCTTCATGATGATTTTATATATTACCCCACTTTTATATGATAGAATTGATGCTTCAGCATTTCTGTGTATCTTAGGAATGAAAATATCATTTATCAAGTGCGAACGAACGTAAATCTCTCACAAAGCTATACTTTCACTTTGATTAATTATTCGAGTCAGAAGGATCCTCCCTATATTCATAGATAAATTTCTTCTATTGAAATAGTATCATTGGCTGGGGAGTAGATGACCATATTACCAGGAATTTCACATGTAATTATGTGAATCTTCAATTTCACGTAGTAAGTCACCATTCGGAGGCCCATTGAAAATTTAAAACATTTTCCAAAAATTCTGCAAAAAGAAGAATCTTCTTACAGCTGAGAATACAAGCATAGTAATGAGGAAACAATTCATCAGATGCTACATATGGAGCATGTTTCTCTATGGAAGCGAGGCTTGGACGTTGACAGCAGCAGAGAAGTTAAGAATGAAACATTTGAAATGTGGTGCTACCGATGAATGATGAGCATAAAATAGATCGACCGTGTAAGTGACGAGGAAGTGCAGAGAAGAGTGGGAGAAAAGAGAAGTTTCCTAAAAACCTTAAGCAGAAGACGGGACAACTTAGTTGGCCTGATTATGAGACATGATGGCCTGATGAAAACAATCTTAGAAGGACAGGTGGAAGGGAAGAAGGACAAGGGACGCCCCCGAATGAGTTACTTTGGACAGGTTGCAAAGGATGTAAAAGAGAATAACTACCTAGCTATGAAAAGGCTGATATTAGAGAGGAATGGACGAGCTGCGTCAAACCAATCTTAGGTTTGTTGACTAATGATGATAATGATAATGTTGTTGAAAATAGAAAACATGTGTTTGTAATTGGCTATTATTCCTTTCTTCTCACCACATAAACACAATCGGATATGTCCAGCGAGTAATCGAATGTTGGGTATCCTTGGAAGTATTCACAGATCTTTGAAATCCAAACTAATGTGTAGGGCGGCATTTGAGCCAATGATGAGGAAATTAAATCCCCTACATAGTCCATACTCAATAATACAATCCCCCGTCGTAACTCCTCAACAGGAGTTGCGTTGAAAATGAATAAAATAATATAAAAATACTAATTATACTGACTTTCAGATCCCAAAAATCACTCTCACGATGTCTCCTCGCTAGACCACACTAGATAACGCACGGCCCATCCGTGTGGGCGTATATTTGGTGATGCATATATAGTATCTATGACCATTCATCCTTAGGCAGATGAGGGCAGAGTGACTTTAGCCGGCTTGGGTTTCAGAGTCGAATGGGGAATCTGATGGTTGAACGCGATTACAGAAGGAGAACAAAGGGCCCATTCATCTACGATCGGAACGGAAATATTTATGAGGAAGCCTTTTTTTATTTTCAAATGTCGATTATATTCTTCGATACAAATTGAGACTATATATATTGATCTAAATTCTCTTCTCGCCTCTCCAATCTATTCCCATAAACTACTAGCCGATGCTGGTCAGTCACCCGAGGGCAATTAAACCCTATAATTGAGATGGAGCTCCTAAACGAAGACTTCTTTTCGCTTCTATTCATTTACGATAGTGATTGGATGACCTCGCCTGTGGCACGTGTATTACGTAATGATGCGAATACATACCAATTATGTAGTGTATTATATTCATGTGTATTGTTGATTTAGTGCCTTGGAGTATAGATCGATAACATTTTTAAATTCAATTTGATATTTTATTTAATCAATCAAAATTGTTAGGTAACTATGAACTGTATTAGTCTAGTTACGATGAATATCCAAATCCAAATCGTTTCAAAAAGTAGGTATTTTAAAGATATATTGTATTCCTTTCAATTAATTCACAACGGAATTCTTTTCATTTTTTTCATTTTATTAGCGTAAAAAATCATTGTTTTACCTTTTGTATATTTAAATTATGTACTGGTATTCATTTGCAAGTCTGCTGAAGGTATATAAGTTTGCCAAAACGTTAGAAAAATTTGCATTTAAAATTATTCAAGACCTATAATCCATGAAGCTGAACGAACATTAAACACAGACGTCATGAAAAGGAAAAAACTCAGTCCAAGTATATGATATTTTATTCACCATGAAACCTTATTTTTTATATCATAATTATATATCTTATTCTTATATATTAAATATTTATAAATCAGAATATTAAATAGCTTTTCCTTTTCAAACTGTATTACAAACATTTGTTATTCAGATGAATTTATTTCATGGCATACTCCGACGAAATATTGTTTCAAGAAAGAGTAAAAAAAATGTGAATGCAAAAACTTCTCCAGGAATTTATATTTTTATTTAGCTTTTTATTAATAATTAATGGATTTTTGACAGTTACTTATGTCTTTTAAGATTATCATTGATTTCTGCACAACTATTCATTCTACTCTTGATTTTTAAGGGCTTTTTAATAAATATTTCCTCTGAATTATTTGCATCACAAGCCCATTACTTATGCAATGGATTTGGCACACAACTTTTTTTCATTTGTAATCGTTATTTGAAGATGTTTTTACATTGCAAAATAAGCACGTAATAGGTAGTTTCCTTCATCAAAGAAAACGAAAGGCATTGATTGCGATTCGTTTCCCACAATTAGTGTATTCAAAATGTACAAATTATTAGTTTTCAGAAATCCCAGTTTAGACTAATGTTAATGGTCAAATTTAACCTCATTTGAAAAAGGCCAGATTAGCGCCCATACAATGCCACTCTGCGTGACGTCACAGGGACCTAGATTCTGTATGATTAGATAGAAGTTTTACATCGTCTGAGATTACCAATGCATTTATGAGACACAGAGCTCAGGGAAACATTTCTTAATAATCACCTAAAAATTGCCTACGGTCGGAAAGTTTCCTTCGTTTGATAGGGTATTAATAATCCTTATTTAAGGCTAGCGCTACCCGCTAGCACGCTACCGCCGAGCTCGGCAGCAAGCAGTCTGCATTGTAGCGGTGTTCATAGGCTCGCTCCCAGATGGCCTCACACAGCAGCAGCCAGACTTCACACGGGCTTTCCCCAGCATTCATAGATAGCCGTCGCGTTTTCGCGCGCTTAAAAATTTTCACTATTCGTTTAATCGCGAAAACTAGATATCGTCATTTAAAAACCTAAAAGCGTGAAATATGTACTCCAGGAGTAATAATCTCTCGATTTAGGCAATAAAAAATAATAGGAAACCATTACTATGTTGTAACATATTTTTGACGAATAGGTTTTAGATAATAATTTTTCAGAAATTAAGTAATTGAAGTAAATCATTGATATTCCCTTTTTTATTTCCCGGGTTCAGTATATTTGCCTACTTCAAAAAGAAAGGATTTAGGCGAATTAATAGTATATTTTTGTTTTTCGACTGTAACAATCTCTTTGTAATAAACATTTTCCATTGTTGTTTTTATCACCAAAAAGAATTTTAATGCTTATCTTCCTACGAATGACCAACAATTAGCACCTTTCTCTTTTCCGGTAAGAGGAGGAAATGGAATTATAATTTCGAGGAAATCGAGTTTGTTTGAAGAGGTGAGAAAGTAATGTCATCAATTTTAGGAGGAAAAAGGTGTAATCAAACGATTGGAATTGCTTATTTACGCAAGTAAATACCTCAGTCTCACGGCTATCATAACCAAAAGAGAATTATATCAAGCATTAAGGAAAATAATTTTTTAAATCAGGGCTATCAATATCATCCATTACCTCACGAGTCATGACCTACTTTTGGTACCGTAATTGTGGACATTTGCACTCACATATAAAAATTGAAGTCCCTCTTTTTTCTACCCAACCAGACTTTTCCCCTTCCTTTGAATGACAGTTTTTTCGAGGTTCATTTTACTTGTTCTTCTTGGTTTCCATTTATCTTTTTTTAAGTTCTACTTCCCTCCGCTATTGCGTGAAGCTTTTTTCGTGATGTTTTGTTTAGGGAGAAGGTAGTGTCCTTTTTCAGTATTTTTTCTGAGTAGAGTAGAAAGAGAAACTAGTCCGCAAAGCTCCTTTAAGGGAGCCGTGCGTGCTGGATAAAATCAAAACCCTTCCTTTCCGCAGAAACGCCCCGAGTCAAAGTACCTCCGAGCTATTTTAATTCCATTTTTGACCGAACGTGCGGTGCCGAGTGAAAAATCAAGATTAATCATGGCGCCGCGCGTGTCCAGAGTAACGCGCCCCCACTGTAAATAAATAAAATGGCTGCGGCTCGTTATTCCCCGCACACTCCAGACAAAACGACTCTCTCGTGGAAAATATTTCTCTCGCTCTGTCCCTTCCTTTATTCGCCTCTTCTGCAGTCCTTCACGGTCCCACTCTAGGCCCACTCCCGTTTCCCTACACTGCCCACCGCCTTCATTAACTTTCGCCGCACAACAATTCCCTCACTGCCGACAATGCCATTTCCAAGCGCGCCACTTGTTTACCCGCGACAACAATGGGTCGCCAGAGCGAAGTCAAATAGGCCCTCTCCATATACCCCATTCACCCCCTCTTTCCCGCCATGTCTCTCACTCACACCGCTCGTCCCCCATAACACAGTGCAAAAGCCCGCCCTTATCCCGGCCTCCTCGTGGTGTTCCTTTTTGCGTATTCTTTTGCCGCCGTTTTGTGAAATGAGAGGAGCTTGCGAATACAAGGCGGTGCCGTGTTAAATTCGCTTTCCCCTTTTGAGTGGAACCAAAGGGGAAAGTTGACGAAGCGGTCGATTTCGGGTCCGCGAATGAAACCAGCTGAGTCAGCGGGTGAGCACGGTGTTAATCATTCCCGATTAGGTACCTGCATTGTTCACACATGTTTTGTGGTTTTTGACCGTGCACTTTTTGAGTGGTCTTAAATTTTCATTGTTAGAAGAACAGTGTTAACTCATCTATTCAAATTTTCGTGGAATGTATCAGTTAATAATCATGGTATTTAAGTTTTAATCCTTTCATGAGGTTCTAACATTCACTATGAATGTAGCACTATAGCCGTACTCATACGACGAATTTTAAGCTGTGCGTACTCTATAATTGTGTCGTAATGTATCAAGGAGTTAATTGGGCTCGGAGATGAGATGTGTACCCTTTTTTGGCACACTTGGATAATACAGCTTCGGTTACTCTACATGTATTAGGGTTTAATGGACTCACTGCATAAAACTGTGAATAGAAAATTGCTGCTAACTTTGGAATCAATTGTTTTTCACCCTAATATTTCCTGTTTTTCTCAGTGGAAATGGTGAAGCTATTATTAAAATTAGAAAATGATTCTTCCATCCTTATATTGTATTGGCATATATCTTTTGAAGGGTAGCAATATCAGGTAACGAATTATGTTAATCATCATCTCATATGAGGATAAAAGAATGATTGCCATAATCATGCTTGTTTCTTTTGCTTGTTTCACTTATAAATCAAATCCTTACACACAGAGCCCTTGCTGAGATTGGTGTAGCGTCTCGTAAGATTTCTGTTTTTTTTTTATCATCACTGTATGCCTCTTGACGGCGCGAAACCTAGGGATTAATAATGAGAGTTTTGTGTACCTTACAATCGCTAAAATGAAGTATGTTTCAATTATATCATGATTCAGGCAAAGATTTTCTTTAAATTCCGCCAGCGCTTTTTGCATAGTTTTCATTTCAATAGTTTGGAACGTTCCAAAAATGGAATTACGGTTTAGAATTAATTAACACGGTGTTTAGTTTTATCTATTTTACTCAGCATCTTTACGACTAAAGTAAAGTGAAATATTGAATGAAAAGGCCAGTCGACTATGATGCCTTGGAAGGAAGTTTTCGTATCAGGATAAAAGTTAAATTGTAATTTGGAATGAATGCGTATATTTCTCAAGTAATTTTTCCCCTCAAAGTAAGTAAGTTCTCCCCCACCAGCTGCTTCATACACAATTTAGCGTATTTTCCAATATTCCATATCACGTGCAGTCAGAGTTGATTCCGGACAAAACGTTCGGGGGTTCATCCGCGAGTCTTTTCCATTGCCTCCCGAAACTTGTGTATATAATAGAAATTATTGCGCTTGTAATGTTTTAACGAATCTCAATGGTTAGAAAAGTAGACGGAGGTATCACCTCAATCATATTTTCATACGTTAGCGGTTATATTTAGAGTAGATTTAATCGATTTGAAGCAATGGCTTCACTTGCTTTATGATCGTCATGGCATATTACGTGAGTAAGCCACTGAACTGTGTGGGCTTAGACCTTTGAGTTTCGCATCAATTGCACTCTTGATGTCTCTGAAGAGGAATACGGCCTTCGGCTATTTAAGACTGAAATTCCAGGCCAATGAATTATTTTAGCCTGGGGCTTTGGCGCAGTGTCGGGCAATTTAAGTGCCTCAAAACAGGTCAAAGTCTACCGCCAAAAGAGGGGACCTGTAGTTTAAACCAGCTCTAGTTATTGATCAAGATGGTCTTAAAAGGGCACTGAGCGCTTCTCAAGTTTCCATTGGGACGATGCAGGTGGATCTTTCGACCCTACACCTAATTGGTCCTTTATCCATCGAATGAGAATTAGTTGGAGCAGTTGCTCATTATGTGGAGGACGTAGAAGCGCTCACAGCGAGGGAAACGGATTGTCATTAACCGAAGTTAACCGAGCGTTGACGAACGCACCCGGAGTGGTTGCTTGGCGCGCCCCTGAAATAAGATTTTAAACTAGTTATGAGCTTGAACAGGTAGAGTAGCGCTCCAGGTTAACGTAAGTGTAAACTTATCGTACGGGGTGGCAGGTACGTGTAATTTCAATGGTTAAATAGCTTACAATGCCGTGGGTAGGATGCTCACGTTATGACGAGATTCATGAAGGCTATAGCACGACTACTACGTGATTCAAAACAAATAATGTCGGCATATTTATTTAAAATAAGTGCTAATTTCATAGAGTAGGGTCATTTTTTAATAAAATAGCTGGTTTGACTTAATTTGTTGGAGTACATTATATTTATCTGGGTAAACTATTGCATTTATTTCCTCAATACACGAAAAATAGTTTAAAGAGTTAATTTTTATCATAATTCTAATATTTAAATAAATAAAAGATCGTAGCACTTTTCCACAAGATTGGAAGAGAATCTAACTTCCACCAATTAATATGTCGAATATAAATTTATGTCTAACTTCCTGCAATTGAAGCCAGAATCTTTGAAATAATTCTTAAATTTTTACGACCAAATTAGTTATTGTTAGGATTATAGATATTATTTTCATTTTGTCATGATGACATCTATGCACAAAGAGTTGTCAACATTGAACTTTTCTTGGACTCGGTCTCTCAAAATGATGCAACCCGAGGATTGATTGGTGAGGGTAGAGCTCTCCTCGGTTTAAGCCACTGAAGTATTAAGTGAACTCATTCAGGATAGGGGGGTCAGTTTCATTACCGGTACCAATTTGCACGTTGAGGATTTTTCTGTGTTCAAATATTTCACCCCGAATTAGTACTGGGATTCTTCACTTCTCACTTTAGTTTCATAAAAATTTGAATATAGGTATTTAAAAGTTCTGATTTTCAACGTAATAGTTTTCTCAACATACGACTTGCATAATGTGTTATGTTTATCCCAATATCTTTTACGGCGAGGTGATGAAGGGCAATTATAAAGAGTACATTATGAAAATACTTAGAATATGACATTCCTTTCTATTCTCGATGGAACTTTGTTAATAGGTGACGTGTATAATGCGCATGCGCGAGACGCGTTCCATCGCCGAGGGAAGTCAAATGATCTGCTTTCCGTAGATCTCGGCAGAGTCTCGCGGATAACGAGATTAGTGGAGATTACTGCCCTTCGGTGTCTGATGTTTTCACTCCGCTTACTAAGTCAAGCGATATTGAGATTTTTTAACCTTCAAAGAGTTCTTTTTTATCTAGTTTCATTATATTCCATCATAGGATTATCGTTTCAAAAAGGTTCGTATTTTTTCGGGGAAATAACTGGTTTTTATCTTCTGCCTTGAAGGCGCCGTTCTGATCATTTTCTCCTGTTCATTTAAAGGATTAAATCATAAAGGATTTATCACGTATTTGGAGTACTCCATACGCCGCGCGTGTAGTGCAGCGTACGAAGTAAAAATGTCTCCAGACTAGCCAGTTAGATAGCTTATTGAATAATGTGATCATACGTTTTCTCCGACTTATGGCGTTGATTTGGTGTACTCCAAGTACAACAAAGTAATTGTCTTACGCTTCACCACCATTTGGGTGAAAAATAATTACGGAGTATATGTTACCCCTGTACTAACAGATTACATTAATTTATTTTTATCTTTAAATTTGGTAATTATTGTAATTGGACAAAACGAACACCGTTTTTTTAATAATCGAAGTTTATTTGTTTAAAGTTGTCTTAGTAATTTTATTTTTGATAAAGAGACTTGTCTGAATTTTGGTTAAGTGTTTATCATTGAATGTGTCTATCAAATTTAAATGATTTAAATGCATTCTTATTGCTGTTAGCGGCAATAAAATAACCCAATTATAAATGCCATTTGAATATTAAAACCGTTTAACCGTCGGGAAACGTTAAGCCCGGAAGGTTTATTGTATTGCATAAACGATGGAATATGCGTTATTGCTATATTTTCTACTAATTAAATAATAGTTACTATTTTTTCGTGTGGCTCTAATTATGTTTGTCGCCGTCAATAATAAAAAAATACTTAAATGACTGTCGCGCCATCTTTTTAGTGTTATGAATCAGATATTTCACTAACTGTCATTGGTAAATGGAAATCTAATTAATTTTACTCGCTCAAAAAATAATTAAATCTAGTGTTCCTTATTTTTGATTTCATTGGCACATGCAAAAGTAAAACCACGTAAGGTGCAGTGAATAGCTACTCAAATAATTTTTTTCTCAGCTCATTTAAATGTTAATGTGGTAAGAAATATTTTAAACGTATAAGACCTAGTTTAATTTAAACATCATTTATTAGATATGAAATTAGGTCGCAAAAGTTTTAATGCTTTAATAGATTTCATTGCAAGATTTTTGTGCGATATGAAAATGTTTTCTAACGTGTTTATGAATGATTTTTTTTATTGCGTCTGATAACCAATTTGCCTATATTGCTACGTAGTGAAATTAAGCCATCAACTTCTGTTTGCCTCTGTATTGTTCCTTGTGACAAAAAATATACGCAAAAATTATTCCGCGGCTGCGAGATATAGAATTCAAAGATTCTCTCCTCTTCAACGTCTAAAGGGTTGTGCGGATATTTTTTTCTCCTGGGAGTCCTGTCTTCCTTCAAACGTCTCTTAGAAGCTTACATCAAGTTAAAAATTCAAATGCCATTTCCGACGTCGTGGAGACAGACTTTAGCAGTAAATCTTAGAGCAAGGATTCAATAGGGATATATTTATTTATGGATTTTTAAATTACTTTCGTGCTTCAAAAAAATCTCATTTAGTTCCTAAAAGTATAGAATCTTCCACTTTGTTCTACTCAGTTTTTTACAAGATAGCTAGCTACTCGTCTGGCACTGTTAAAATAATTTTTTTGTTTCTGAATATCCCTACTTTAATTCTTATTTAATAATAATTGTGCATAATTTATAGCAGGGAATGAATAGTTTATCATAGATTTTTACATAGATCTTTTTATGCGGAGAATGTGAAAATGTCAATTTAATTTCACGTGCATGGTATTTGGTCTACTTTTAAAATAAGACTTCTGGGGAATTTTTTGATGGCAATTAATATGGAATATATACTTATATTTTATGGTATGTGAGCTTCGTCAAATCACTTCACTGTTAGCAAAAGTACCTTTATCTCTCTTATCACCTCTTTATTTCCATTTTGCGTCTCTATCGAATCATAATTATATGAGTATTTTGACGATTGTGTTCTAAAATATTGTACTGCGCGAGGATATCTTTGTGTTTTCTTTCGATTTTTTTACTTAACCCTAAAACAATAGGTTCGTGCTGAGTGCACATTAAGGTTATACCAGACTCCACGTTCTCTCGGCCATTCCAAATGATTCATTGTTAATGGTACCTATCGAAACGAAAGTCTACAATGCTCTCAAGATCCCTGTTTTTGGGAAATGGCGAAGATTAAATCGTGATGGGATTCTTAACGCAGCTTTGTAAAATTTACTTCCGACCATTACAATTCGAAAAAGATTCGTTTTAGGGAGCAAAATCTGCTAATGGAGCTTGGCATCCTCCGGAAATACATTCGCGTTATTTGGAAATATATATTTATTAGCCTTTATCCCAATCGCTCTTTCGCAATCACTATGTGTATGAAAACACTTACTTTGGCTATTTCAATAAAGATTATAAATGCTGCTTGAAATAGGTAGGTAATATATAAGTAGGTGAAATATCAGTAACACACACCTGCTTTTGGAACTAAAAGACTACAGATAATTGAAATATAATTAAAAATTTCTTTTACCTAATGGATGGATTCTGGAATTTTCCTCAGTTGTTTAACATTCATTGGTGACTGATAAATTATATAAATATTTATTAACCACTGTTGTATTGTGAAAGATATAAACCGTAGGTACAAAACTTTTTCAAATCTTTAGGTTATTACCAGTGCTGTTAGTATACGTTTTCATAGTAGCATGGTATAAGTTTTTGGGAAATAATGGTATTAAAACGAAAGGCTACAATGCTCTCAAGATCCCTGTTTTTGGGAAATGGCGAAGACTAAATCGTGATGAAATTCTTAATGCAGCTTTGTAAAATTTACTTCTCTTTTAAAATATTAAATAAATTTATATTTAGAGCTGAATAATCTCCCTCTTTAAACTAATACAGCCACGGTGTTGATCAAAACGACAAAAAATGTATATCAGTATGATCAGAAGAAGATAATTATTTGACTGCCAAATTTATTATATCTATTACATTCTTATACTGACAATATACTTAATCATAAATGTAGTTGAAATACTTTCTTACTACCCATCTCGAAGAAAGATAAAATTCTATTTCAATGAATCACTTACATTAATTTTATTTGTGTCTCTGTAAGGTATCTGCTAGCTTGTCGATTTATAGAACTTGATCCCTTAAATACCCTATTTCAGGAATGAAATCCACTAAGATGAATTACCTTTTGTGGTCAGAAAGCAGGTCAGTAGTATACTTCCGCTGGAAAATTAGTAAATAATTGCCCATATATGCTTGCGTGGTGAAATATAAGTACTCTTGGGGTCAAGCGAAGGACAAAAGTGCCAAAGACACATTGAAATAGCTTCCAGTGTCCTTGAGGAAAATGATCACTTTCGGGAGTGAAAGAAAGATTGGGCCGGGAGAACGACAAAAAGACAAAACTGTTTCCAAGGGTCTCGAAACCAAATCCTTTAACTGCCAAGGACGTTTGGATGGTGTACGCCTGTTGTGGTAGGAATCAAGTAAGGATGAGGTCCGTGCTGGATAAGTAATAGCGAACGAAGTTAGGCGGACTTTATGGACCTCCAGATTAAAGCCCTGGATAACTGCGCCTGACAGACGCCATTTGATAGAACCGGGGAAATGTATTTTCGGGATCTCGCTGGAGGAGCCAAGTCTGGGTTTTTGAAAGCTCCCTGTAGCGTTGAGGAAGGCTCTGGTGGAGAAGTAGTGGAAGGGGGGCGATATTGGCGAGGGTGGAAATAGTGACCGTATTGAATGAAGCTTTATTGTTCTTGGACCGCTTTTCCTTAATAATATTCTGTTTGTAAAATTCTCCGCGAGATATTTGAAATTCATTGAGTATACCTAATAAAGTTTGATATCAGGTTGAGATAAAAAGCGGAAATGTTGATAAGTAAACGGTAGTGCAGAGTTAGTTAATATATTGTATCATTCAGTGTCATCATACCATCGCTCTGGCAAAAACCAACAAAAATATTTATCACCCATATTATATCATATTTGGGATATTTGCCTTTCATGTAGACTTCATAAATCTTGTAATCAGATATCCATAAAACATAGGAAGAGAATTTTTAACAATAAAAATTTAGATTAAGAAAGTAAAATTTTTTCATACCATTGCGGTTAATATCAATAATAAAGCCATTGTTTATTTTTTTAAGCATTTAGGAATTCGAACGGAATAGGAATGAATATGAGGATTGTAATGTTGAAAAAATTAAAAAATATATTATTTTTAATTAGCATCACTAAAATTGTTATCAAAATTTCTAATGATTATAAAATTTTCGCGCGAGAGTGATAAGAAATAAATAAATGAGTGGATTTAAAAATTAGATATATCATCAACGGACAGAATGTTCATCAATAAAGAATTTTTAGTTTGGTGTATTAGGGAAGAGAGAAGATAAGAATTCAGAGTTCTGCGAAGATTTTCTGCAAAATATGTGTTCAACTAAAAATAGCTGTGGATTCAGTGATAACGAGGGAAGTGTAGCTTGGATCTGTCCCTTGAGGAATGGGAGTGATCATCGTTGGATTTGGAGATGAAATACCTCGTAGGGAACTTGAGAGAGTAAGGAAGATTCGAATAAGTCGGTTTGAAGATACTTGATCCGTGAGTTGTGGATTTGTGGCTTTCGGATATTATCGCACTGGGAATTAGGGATCGCAGAGATGTATAGAACGTTAAGTGGCTTGAGATGAACGAACGGCGGTTTTAAGTCGGGAAGCCATCATTTCGTGCTGTGCCAAAGCAGATATATCCATCCTCTTGCTCTCTTACTCCTAATGGAGACCACGTGGATCTTTTCCAGTAGTAAATAATTTAGTACCAACCTATATTCTTTACACAGTGCATTTTTGCGATTATTGTAAGCGTATGTATGTCTTCATCATTTATCTTATAAAAATGTTTATTTAATCACCTGTAGCGATTCCCCTATATGTTATCAGATATCATTTGATCTGTAAATTGAGGTCGTGCTGAATCAATTAATGAGGGTAATAATGGAAGCGTATGAGGGAATTATGATAATTATAAGTGGAATATTGTTGATTGTTCTTTATTGACCATATTTATAGTATATATTTAGTCATACGCTCATTTATCCTCGTGTGAATTCGTTGATAATTATATAAAATAAGCTGGATAGGATAAGTTATTGGCCATTGAGGAAAGTATTTTTCTAATTCAACCATCTATTCAATGCAAACAAGCGGGAAATTTTTACTACAAATGGGCAAACTTATGCGAAAGGAATATTCAGTTTCAACGTAGGTCATTAATATGATAGCAATGTGCATGTTTTTTTTATTTTTTAATCTTATATCCAATGTGTTTGAGCTTATTCGAGAAGCGACGAATAATTACTAGTCACGTCGAGAACACTTAGCTGTCCTCCCATATTTTACAAGAGATTATATTTATGCTCTCCTGCCGATCTCTTCAAACATTTTTCGATTAGGTACTACATGATTTCAATGACTTTGATGATAAAGGCTATAATTAAATGTTTCATTTATTTATTCAGCGAATCAACGGTCTGGATAAGATGGGGTAGAGCTCAACCCAGATTAATTGACGAGCGTGTCATTATCACAAAGTCAGGAAAGATATTCAGTTATTTTCTTATTCAGGTATTTTCCACGAATACTAGTGTAACTGTATATTCAGTAACTTTTTATTAACCTTTCAAGAATTCTAAAAAGACTTTCTTCAGCATAAGCCTGAAAAAACTCTGAATATCTGATATTTCTGTTGAAAACTCGACTTACGCTTCTATTAGACTGTTCTTTAATAACGTCTTGAATGAAAACCAATTTCAACTCTGGGCGGTTTAAGGAGCCATAACCCACTCATGGTATAACCATTGTGTAATATGGTATAATATTTGTATATTAATATAGGATGTTGCATGAGGAATCTGCAATACTTCAGGAGGTGGTAGGTGAGACAAGTTTTAACATTTTTTTATCCATAAATGTGGAGTTACAACTCTTTAGTTACGCAGCTATGACAACGCAAACATTTTTATGCACTTTTCAGTTACCATGAGAACAGTTCTTCATGGGTGTCCAGCCTTTTCAACATTTAATCTGTTTACTTATGGACATTAAATAATTGATATTGACGAAAAATTGTGGTTATAATTATGCGAAACAATTATCTCAAACTGTGTGGGATTGCACAATCGTATTTTGATACTTACTCAAAGATTTAGCTTAATTAAGCTCAAAGATGAATTGTTTCAGAGAATTGTAATTACACGAAAGGTTGAACCCCTCCAATATTAATTAATTAATGATTAATTAATTAAAAATTCGTAGAATCAAAAAATGTCGAAAAGTCAGATACTCAAGAAACACCGTTTTCCTAGTAACTGCAATGTGCACCCAAAAAAAAAAGGTTTACGTAGCTATCGCTAGTAACTAAGGAGTTGCGATCTCATTTTTATGGACAAATAGTGATTAAAACTACCTCCCCTAACACTGCTTGAAGTTATTTTAAAAATATTTACTTCATATTGCTACAATAAAGCTATTCTTGAATGATGTTGGGCACGATATGGTGGTAGTTCTCTAAATAATGCCGATCACATCTGGCGCTGTTTCACTTGCCTAGTGACATTTGTTTCAATATTATTACCAGTTAAAATCGGGTCATTCTTTTTGAGACACACTGTATTATTAATATAAGACATTGCAATATTTCCTCTGAGTTTTATTATTACACAACGTGTTTCGTCGTTACAAACAACATTACTACACTTGAAACTGTTTTTGTCACACTTTTCACACTTGATAATGTTGTTTGTAACGACGAAACGCGTTGCGTAATAATAAATCTCAGTAGAAATATTACACAACGCGTAACGTCGTAACAAACAGCATTATCACACTTGATAATGTTGTTTGTCACACTTGATAATGCTGCTTGTAACGACGAAACGTGTTGAATAATAATAAAACTCAGTATAAATATTGCAATGTATTATTTTAATAAAAGAAAGCTATTGCCTGGTGGCGGTATGGGATTTAATTAATAAACGAATGAAAAGTTGAACCTATCTAATAGCAAAGCAAAGAATCAGAAATCAGAAATCACCTATAGAATTAAGAGATCTATTAGTTCTAATATCATGCAAGTAGCAAATGACGTTTGAACCAAATAACCCAGTTTATGTATACCGGGATTAGCCACGGTGATAACTTTACGGGAGTCACCCGCAATGCACAAATTGTGCGAAAAATCAGGAGACATGCAAGATTCAAACCGGTATATCCCGACTCCCAGTGGAGTGTTCTAGCCAGTTAAGCTACCGAGGCTTCATTCTCCTCCCTGGAAATTTGAGGACTTTACCGGACAAGGTGGTATGGAATGCTGAACATATTATGCGACTAGCAGTCCAAATTGTGCGCACGGCGCCACAGCCGGAGGGAAAAGCCCGAACTTTGAACACAGAGGTGTTTGCTCTTGACTAATTTAAGTATACCGGGACTGGCCACGGTGATAACTATACGGAAGTCACCCGCAATGCACAAATTGCGCGAAAAATCCAGAGAGAAAAAAATCATTCGCCTTGACCAATTCCCAACTCTCTACCACAAATAACAAGGGCATTGCCCAAGAATCGATGGACAATTCTTCTTAAAAAATAAAAAATTGCAGTTTCATCCCGAAACATCCTTTATATTTTATATAAATTGTGCTTAGCGGTGAGGGGATGTTGAAAATGGTGTTAGAGGGTAGAATGTTAGAGAAACGAGGGAGGGGAAGGAAAAGAATAGGATTTTTAGATAGATTGAAAGAGAGTAGGCCTTACTGTGAGTTAAAGAAGGCAGTGTTGGAAGGAAAGGGAGGCTCCCAGATCACTTCTTGCGTACTCCATGGAAACCTACCTTAATCGGTAGAATACTATAACAATAATAGTAAAAGCATTCGCCATCACACAAAATTGCCCATTGAACATTTGGAGTGAGACCTCACAGCAGATGGGCCGCGTACCCACAGTTCTCCTAACTTTGCGTGGTGGGGAAGTACGAATCCCAAGCCACCCACTCTTCCGCCTCCCCCCTACTTCCGGCCGCCCAAGGCTTCCAACCAATTTCGCCGACATTCATCTCTGTCCAGCATTTGGAAAGGCGACGGGACGGGAGAGAGAAAAAGTTTCACACAAACCACCCCCTGCCACCCACCACTTCTCCAATACGTCTCCCTTGATTGGACGACGCCAGTCCTGCACCCTCTCCTCCTTCTCCTCATGCCGATCTGGATCTCTTTCTCCTTTTAATTGGGTCACGATCTGCAAGGTTCTCAAGAATGACTCGGCCTTTCTAGGGCTTGCATTCGATGTTAAGCGAGAATTGTTTATTACGTGCATTTTTCCCCGCAATCCAAGCTCTATACTCCTCCCCGCTGTAATTTCCTGATGGTTTATTGTTTGTCCTTTATAAATCGGGAAAATAAGAATAAAATATTTTTCGTGAGAATTATTGACCCTCCACTCATAAAGATGGACGAAACAATGAGCTTTCCTTATTTAAATTTTGGAACCAATAAAATGTAAAATAAATTGTTAAATCCACATAAATTCAATACTGTACGACCTGGGTTTCGACGTGGTTTATCATCATCTAGTGAACACATACAGAACTTAATTTATGTGGAAATACAAAGTTTTCTTACATTTCGTTAAATCATCTGGTTTTGGCACTTGTCATCATTGCATAAAAATATTTTTTATTATAAAAAATAAATGTCACTATGGCGAAAAAAATGTGATAATACTCGCTATGTCATCATAATCATGACATAAATGAAATACAGATGCGTCATTACGCATATTTAAGAGTTTACAGCGAAGGATTACTCTGTTTGGAGTCAAATGGGATGAGGTATATACTTAATAATAAATAAACGTCTGTTTGAGTAGAAATGACAGAATCAATTCTATCATCACTACAATTATATGAAAAGTGGCGATATGGTACGATCTTGAAGCTTGAATAGTCATCGGATTAAAAATAAATTCAAACTTTATACTTCACGACCCCTTATTATATATATAATAATATATATCATTGTATCTACAGTCTCTTCAAAAACGATTCTGCGTAGGTTTCCTAAGGCAATTGCATGAGCTTTTTTTCCTGTAAACGCGGGCGTGAAAAGTGCTGCCTTGTAGCCATTAATTGGCTCCAATTTCCCGTATTTCGCAACGAATGCAATTTTTTTTAACCCACATCTCATGATATTAAAAAAAAATATATATATATTAAAAATAAAGTTTATACTGCAATAATTGTGCCTTATAATACTTTATCACAGCATTAATTTCATTCATTTATAAAGTAATAACTTTTTCAGTAAAAAATCCTGAATAAAAATTTCTTCTCAGTTCGTAATCGTGATGGAACCTTCCTTATCGAACAAATACAATTAACAAATGTATCTGTAACACATTACGTATAAAGTGCGCGTTTTTATTAATCTTAAGAGTATAAATATATTTGCTAAGTCCTTCCATTGTTTCGATAAATAAATTGCCTTTCTCGTGGTTATTATATGATAAAAGTCTATCGTAATTAACAAGTCAATTTAAGCATCATGACAATATTATTAATATTGGGAAGG
This sequence comes from Ischnura elegans, assembly GCF_921293095.1. Taxonomy (NCBI): domain Eukaryota; kingdom Metazoa; phylum Arthropoda; class Insecta; order Odonata; family Coenagrionidae; genus Ischnura; species Ischnura elegans. The sequence goes on along the minus strand of NC_060253.1, from coordinate 43,494,639 downwards.
ATAACATTAAATTTTCTAAGTACTTATACATATTTTATGACATAAACTCAAGTAAAAATAAAATTTTTACTTGAGTTTATGTCATATTCAAATATAAAATAAACAAAATAAAAATAATAAAAAAATATTTAATTGGTCCTTTTTTCCCCACAACCCTATCATTTCAGCCTCCCCACTTATCACAACCCTCTCACATATATATTTTTTTTCAGCTGGTCTGTATTGTCATTTTCAACCCATTGACCAGCTTACTTGGCCCGAAAGTTCAGGGCTTGTTGGTCAATTGCAGTCAATTGTTGGTTCGATTTTATTTCGCTCCGTACCCATGTGATTTACTCCCTCATTGTATCTACAGTCTCTTCAAAAACGATTCTGCGTAGGTTTCCTAAGGCAATTGCATGAGCTTTTTTTCCTGTAAACGCGGGCGTGAAAAGTGCTGCCTTGTAGCCATTAATTGGCTCCAATTTCCCGTATTTCGCAACGAATGCAATTTTTTTTAAATCGTGACCTTCGACGCTTTCTTATCGGAAATTGCAGCGACACGTGTTCCACAGCTTTGCTTTACTCATATTCCTCGATCCTTAATCAAGGAAATGACATTTTATTTCCGATTCCTATTTCATGAAATGATAAGTCACTGTTTACATTGGAAAAATTATAAAAGTTACCCCTCAAGTCTTCATCCGCGGAAATTCTAGCTATGCAATTTAAGTGTATGAGATATTGCATTTACTTCTATGGTCAGATCTATTTATGGAAAGTATGGGTACTTACTAACCTGGTTCGGATTTGTGACGATTTTTGGTTTTAATTGTTACAGTCCCTGAGATCTTGATGAGAGGTAATTTGATTTTTTCGGAAATTTTATCACTAATATCACAAAAGCATTGGAAAACGCAACCCAGCGCAAAGTTGTATACAAAGAAGAGAGAACACCGTAGATATGTCATGCATCTTTCACGAGTGCCTAAAAGCAGCTTCCCGAGTGCTAAAAAAGGCTTAAGTAAATTTTTATAAATATTAAAACTCATAGTTAAACATAAGGATTATTTTGGATATATTGGAGCGACTCGTGTATTTCAACGGTGCATGAAGCACTTAAGTCAAATCATTTATTGCTGGATACAAGTTCGTGCATGAAATAGCACTGGACTTCCTGATAAAATGCAAGTAATTACAATGGAATAGGCGAGAATCTAAGTGGAAGGCGTTTGATTGCTCATAAGATATATTTATGATCTGTTGGGTGCAATGGAAGTGCAATTTTTCATTATATTTTTGTCACGTAGTAATAATGAGAGTAAGAGATAAGCTCGTAGTTCATTTGTTGTAAAACTCCAACTGTGATGAATTCAAATTTATTAGAGGTAGATGTGGTTGTTCATAAGATATATTCATAATTTGTCAGGAGAAATGAAAGCAAAGGGTAGGCTCATAATTCGCATACTTTCATTTGCTCACAAACTCCAATCATGATGAATTCAAAGTTATTAGAGGTAGCTGTATTATTCAACGGAATTTCAAAAAGCGCAGTAAATTTTATGAATCTCTCAGTGCCTTTGCGACCCGTATTGAAATAGTATGTTTGAGAAAGATGTTTTAAGTTCGTTTTTTTTTTAATCCGTTGATTTTCATCGGGCAAGTTCGCGATTTTACGACGTATCCAGCGTGAAATGGTACATTTTTCCCCATTCAAGCTTCTCACACCATTGTTTTTCCTCGCTTTTATTTACGCCGCTCCCAAGTTTGGAGGTCCAAATTTGTCGTGAACGAGGATAACTAAACCTGACTTTTCTTCCCCTGTTTTTACGAGACTTGCACACTTCTTCCCACCTTCACAGTTCCTCTCCACGCCTTGTCGTTCTTTTCCTTAAGCTAACTTTTGCACTATAAAGGCCCACCAGATATCCCTCCTCCCCTCTCCAGACCCTGATTTTCATTCCTTTAATTTAATCACCAGTTTGATCCCTCCTTTTAATTACAGCCCACTTTATACCCGTGGAATTTTCTCTCTCCTATACCAGTCTTGGGATCGGAATCTTTTCTCTTTCTCGACATTCCTGAAATCTATTTTTCTTTTCACGGCCTTTCATGCTATGTCCAATTCTTTGCGTCACTTCTTGAAGTAAATGGAAGGTCTAATTTGGACGACTTAAAAATTCCGTCGCGACTTTTATAGAAAAACACCCAATGTGTTCTCAGCAGTCTCTCTACCAGTAGCGGGTGTAAGTGGTCTATAATAATTCTATCCCCTCCTCCTTCTTTAAGGAAAATATGGCTACTTGCTTACTTCATCCAGATTTTTTACTATAAGTGGTTTTAATTATTACCTACCATGAGATCTTGATGTGAGGTGATTTTGAATAATTGGAAATTTTATGAATACAAAAAGCATTGGAAAACGCGAAGGAGTGTATCGCAAAGAAGATAGAACTCCGTTGATGTGCTATATATCTTTCGCAAGTGCTTAATAGCACCTTCCCCTGTACAATAAAGGCTAAAGTATACTTTATTAAATATTAACATTCATAATTATATATAAGGTTTTTTATTGGAAATTTTTAACAAACAATGTATTTCACACTAGATAAAATTTTTATTTTTGAAGATTTCCACTTTCTACAAAATTATTTAGCTATATTTTCTGGTATACTTACCCACTTTGACGAATTAAAATACATATTAGCTCTAAGTTTAAGGTCTTTTTCACACGCTTTCGATATGTTACAATGGCAGATCCAGAGAGGTGCTAAGGGAGGCTATAGCATCATCCTTGTGTATCCAATTTACACTAGATGGAATGGTAATTTTGTTCGGACCCCCTTTACTGCTGGAGGGTTAACCCCCCACTAAGTGCCCTTTTCCCATAAAACCGATTAACGCCATCTACTGTTCTGTGGATTTTTTATGACGTTCATTGAAGGCAATATTGCCAGGGCCGTTTTAAGCGGTGAGCAAAATACGCGGCTGCGTAGGGCTCCAAGCAAAAGGGGGCGCCTGAGCGCTCAGCACTAATAAAACAAGAAGATTGAAGGTTGAGGGTTGATTTACTCCACAGAATTATTGTGGCCATTTATTCGTCCGTCGCTCCGTCACCTATTGACTCATTCGTAACAGTGACAATCCGCCGCTAGTTGCTAATCAATGGAAACGCCATTTTACAAAGTAGGACATCAGTAAAGAACGATGCAGTTTCTTTTTTCTTTTCTGCCTCTACCACTCAATTTATATTTTGAAGGGGAGGGCGGAATATTGTTCGCCTACCCTTGAAAAACGTTTAAAATCGGCCATGAATGTTGCCGGTGGGAAAATTCCTATTTCACTTTATCTCGCAGTTATGTGGTGTTCTTTATCGTTTAGATGCTGCTTACGTGCTTAAATAAAGGGTTAAGTTAAGTTTGGTGAACTTAACTTTTGTGGGTAAAGCGCGAAAAATTGTAATATCATTCATGTCACTTTCTTATTTGCGAATGCCATATTTACTTATTTGCGTGTCATGGCTCATTAACCTCAGTTCTCATGAATGCGTCAATAAAACAACAGGATGCATTGCCTATAGCTGCGCCCGAGCGTAATCTTAGTTCACTAATTGACATACTTATTTTTAGTCTAGAGGTATTTTAATTTTTGAGTAGAGCGCTTGTCTACCGAAATAATGGTCTTGGGTTCAAAAATCTGGTACAGTCTGCGGAGACTCAAATGCAGAAATTCGTCGTATTGCGTGGCAGCATCGAGAAAATAACTGAATACCTATCCTGAACGTGTGATGAGGGCACGCTCGTCCCTTAATCTGGGTTGAGCTCTACCCTATCGCATACAGATCGTTGAATCGATGAATGAATGAATATAAAATAAAATTATTACTTTTTTCGTTGAAATCAATGAAAGCATCCTAAGAAAATTTCGAAATATTTCACCTAATCGAAAGATATTTGAAGAGATCGGCAAGAGAATTAATAGTATATAATCTCTTGGAGAATATTTGGAGACAGCTAAGTATTACATATGTGACAGGTAATTTTAAATCATTTCTCATATAAGATGAAGCATATTAAAGTTATGAGTATAGAAATTAAGAAAAAATTAACACGTTAATGTACACCGCTGTCATATTAATTATTTGCGCTGAAACTGATAATACTCCTTTCGTGTTAGTTTGCCATTCCTGTTATAAATGTCCCCACTTGTAAGTAATGAATATATTGTGACATAAGGCAGCCTGCTGTTAAACCTTTAAGCCTCCTAACTGTGTTTCATCTCACAGCTTGAATATTTTCCAGTACTTATTAGTGTCGTTAATGCTCTAAAAGGTATATTAAAAAAATTATGTCCTTACTGTTTAATAAAGCCAGTATTTGGAGCGTTGTAAGAGCAGCTATCTTTGGGACTCACCCAATAATGTTGTCATCATTTTGTGATGTTGTTTTGCACCTCCAGATAAACTATGTCAAGAATTTTAATATCATGTCGATGGGGCTCAAGGTATGATGGTCTCAAAGAGTTTCTCATTAAGTGAGTATAGATGGCGCGTAATACTTTGCCTAGATACTGTATTCCCCAGGGTGGGTGGTCACTAGCGTAACATGCAACCTTATTCTTGTGATACCATGATTAAATTCCTTACGCATTACCTAAGGATTATGATGATAAGGCTCAAGCACTGATATTATCTCGTAGTTTATAGTCATCTAAATTCAAAATACCTGCTTTGCGCCTTAGATAACTATGGATAGAGAATTCGGAAAAAATGACAAGAATTTACGATATTATTTATTTTTATTTTATAGATGATAATAATACTTCAAGTAACGCATTTCACGTTGGTAGGTAAAAATGGAAATAACTTGCTATTCCGGATGTATTAAAGTGAAAACCGATGTTTTAACTCTTTCTAATATTTATTACACTAAAGTTACATCTATAAAACATACATAAAATGAAAGAACAACTGAAACAGTTTTACATAAGGGACTACGAGTGTTTAATGTGGGCACCATTCGGCTCATGGCACACCTCAAGATGATATGTGAGGGGTTTAGAATCCAAGGGATACAAATGATTTTTTTCTCAACAGAGTTAGGTAAAGTTAATTGTTATAATAAAAACGCAAAAACTTGTTTGCCAACGGATACGAGTGAGTCTCAGTTCTGTACTGACATGATGTGAAAATCAAATGCACTAGCAAATATCTAATTGATCTCATTTGTTTTCTATTCCTAATTTTTGTACCTAACTCTGTGTAGAAAAAAGAAATCACTTGTACCCCTTGACTTCCAAACCACTCATGTGAGTTCTTCCCAAGCGTTGATTAGTCTCTCTCGAGTAATTGTTGCAAAAACTGCTTCAATGCTGTTTCTTAATACGGAAAGATCAGCTGGTGGTGGATGCACGTATATTGTTATCACCTGGAGGATCACATCCGAGCTTAATATGGAACACACGTTGCAAAATGACTGCAGATACCGTGTATTCAAACTGTGAAACACAAAACACTTTCTATTCATTGGTCACCATTTTTTCTACTAGCGTTTACTACGGGATTACGTCGGAAACATTGCTTGTACTTGCTCATTATTGCCAACAAACAAAACTGCTTCAGTTGCTCTTTCACTTTATGCTTTATTCATAGCTGTGCTAAGTTCAATACATATTATAAAGAGATAAAACCCTGCTATTCCGTTTGAAACACTGGTTATTGTAAATGATTGTCATCTTTACTGACCGAGGGCATACGCGTTACGTGTGGTATTATTATTAATATTAAACAAGGTATACGGTATAAGTAGAAAATTGCCGTTTTCACATTGTGTCCTCGCGTTTTTACTAGGTCTAACATGGATTTTAGTGGGATTACCCAGAAATGGAAGTCGTCTTCCAAAATGTGCTTCAGAACTTCTCTTCACGGTTGGAAATTTGATATTTTCTCTTACGTCATCATCATCATCAACCAACGAGATCAAATGACCCATTCGACCAATAAGATGAGCCGTGGAGTCACGTCGCGATGGTGGTCGGGTGGTCATCCTCAGCGCCATAACACTCGAGCAGTCACGAAGCCAATTATTAGAGTGAATCATACGATGTAATTTCGCGTCAACTTATCCTCACGTAATTCCCCTTCCCTAGGGTCAACTTCTTATATCTCCTCTGCCTTCTCCAGGCGCCAGAAGTGGCGGTTAATTTTAGTAGCAACTTTCCCATTGGTCCGCTTTCACCCTCCTTATTCTTTCATTAAAGTGTCAACTTCTTTCATACAGATAACATCGCCGTCTTCCTTGTCACAAGTTTCGTTATCTAACAGAAGGACGCGAGTGTTTCCGTTGGTTTAAATAACATGCCAGCCTGATTCAATATTTTTCAAAAACGTTTTCTACAAAAATTGCTCCCATGCTTACACTTTAACCGAATTAAATATCAGTATAAATGATTTATCTTTCCGTAAACATTTTCCCTTAGTCTATATCACGTATAATTTATATATTTTTATTATTATTATTAATTTCATGGTGCTACATATTTAAGGTTTGATTTCTCACTCAATTGCTTGTTATATTACTTGGCACAGACAAGCTTCGTTATCCAATGGAAGCTTCTGTTTTTGTTATCCGTATATATGTTAAAAATATTAAAAACTAAATTATTAGCAGCAATGACAGAGAATAAGGGCTCAGGGGAGCCCTTAGAGGTTACAACACACCGGGGCCAGGAACCAAGCCCGTGGCTTATACGCCCGGTCACCCGGGGATGGGCTGGAGAGGAAGGAAAAAGGATAGAGACGCCGCCGCGATGGGAGCCCGCCGACGCCTCTGGGAGGGGATAGGAGCGGAAGGAAGGGGACGGGGAAAAACACCTCAACGCTACGGAGCGAAAAGGGCCCACTTAATAGCGAAACCAAGCAAACGCAATTATTTTACCACCATCCCGGGGAGATTTTCCTATGAGGAAGAAAAATCCCAGATTGGGACAGTGGGAAGCAGCAATGACAGTTTGAGATTTTTTCTTTGTGTCATCATCATCATCCGACGAGAAAAAAAAAAAAAGATCAAATGACCCATTTGATCAATAAGATGAGTCACAGCGACACGTCCTTGGAGCAATTCAGCGTTCAATGCGACATAACTATCGAGCAATCGTGAAGCTAAATTACCAAATCCATAATTTTCAAACGATTTTTCACTAAAATAGGTCTAAATGACAGTATTAAACAGATGAGATACCAAAGTCTAAGTGATTTATTTTCCAAAAACTTTTTCCCTTATCCCGTGTCACGTTTCATTTCACGGTTCTAGATATATGTAATTAACTTGTGACTCATTTTTAGCTTTATTCCTTGTCGCAGAAAAGCATCGTGTTCTAATTGAAAAACGCGTGTTTTTCTTCAGATTTCCTCCCGAGCGTCAGGTCAATCATAGTTACATACTTTGCAACTCCAATAGATTTTTAAAACTAGTTTCTACAAAATCAGCTAAAAAAGCTCGAAAAATAATAAATGTATGAACAGATCAATAAAATGTTTTTTTCCGCCCACGTTTTTCGAAATTCTGTATATTTACTAATATTTTAAGTTGCCATGTTCCAAATTTAATGTACACCTGAAATTTTGTTTGGCGAATCAAGGATGACTGAGTCGATTATTATATCGACTATTCCGTAATTTACCTAGGGAAAAAGTGGAAAGGCCGTAATAGTTAATTCATACTTAAATATTTATATAAAATTCATTCTATATTATAAACGGCGCCTGTAGCATAAAATTAACAGACATGGTACATTGTATTATTGAGGAAACTTCTGTTCTGACTTTCACATTTTGTTTAATTTTCCTATTCATTGATGTCTCGTTCTTCAAAAATGAGGTCACTCATATCAAACCGCTTGCATATTGCGAATATTTGATGTCCCAGAAGTATTTTTCCTCGCTAAAATTAACCTTTATATTTGGACGAAGCACGAATTTTTATGTATCAAACCAGTTGATGGTATTTCCACCGTTCTGGATGAAAAATCTTGCTAATTGCTTTTCTCTGGAATGATTTCATTTTATCCTATTTTTCTTGAGTTTCATATGCGGCTTATTAAATTAGTTTCCGTCCAATTTTTCTGAATTTTTCCAAATCAGCTAAAAATTTGTAATTTTTTGTTTCTGCTACTTCCGGGTTTGTTCCCAAAAAAAATGGTAATTACCTCCACATCGCTTCAATTTAGAGTTATCTTACGGAAAATATGAACACCGGAGAGAATTATCTCATTTAATTAGGATATGACATTACATACCACGAAGTGAAAATTAATGTGGTGAAATTATATTTTAAGTGGTAATATCCCGTACCGTTTTAACATTAATTCACTAACCTATGCACTGGGAGGATAGAATAACATTGTCAAAGAGAAATTGGTGATTTATTACTCGGCAAATGGACAGATCCATGCATTGGTGTGGCATAAGTCAGAAATAAAGCAAATGTCATGGTGAAATAAGCTTTAGTTAGGGATGCTAACCTAATTTTATATTCAAGATAATATGATCTATCATATTTATAAATTTTCAGTATTAATCTTTGCTATTGAAAATACAGCATTAGAAAATATGGAGAATGAAGGAATCATTTTGAACTCAGCCCCGCGCTGCGTACATTGTTTACGGAATAAAATCGCAACATAACACTGCCTACGACGGGACGCATTGGAGTTTTTCTGTGACACATGGACTCCAATAAAAAGGAGGCCCAAGAACATGGCGGTTAAGCGTTTTAATATCTGTTGCCTTTTCCCGCGCATTTTATTCGGCGGTGGCACTACGTCACTGTATCTCATTCAGTGTGACTTTCGCCATGAATTGCAGTAGATACGGTATTTTTTAGTAGGCCTTATTTTTATTTTATTTATATTTTAGTTATTAATATTCTCGCATGCGTTGAAGGTGTGGTTTATATGATTATGTGGTTATACGTGCTGCCGTTTCACGCGCATTTTATTTGTCGGCGCCACTAGGCTGCTGTACCTCGTGCAGTGTGACTTTCGCCATTAACTCTAGTAGATGCGGTCTTTCTTTGTTGACCTTATTTTCCTTTTATTTATATTTTAGTTAATAATCTTCTCACATGCGTTTAATGTGTGGTTTATGTGATTTATTGGCTCATTTACATATTACTGCCATGTATTTCCTCGTGAAAAGTGGATATTGATGGCTGGTAGCGTTGCGAGTGGCGATTTTGAAATCTGATTTTAATGTGCGCGGAGCGACAGTAATTCCAGTCGCGGACTTGCCATTGAAAGTCGAAATCAGAATTAGTCAATCAATTATATCTAGTCGTGGGCTGGAATATTAAAGGCACGAGTATTGCGATAGGGGATTCTCAAGTCTGCCTCTAAATGTGCTGTCAACCACTGCGCATTTAAATGGGTTTACATAAGTCGCCACTCGCGACGGACAAATTGATACGAGTCTCACGGGGAAATAAGGTATAATTAGGGGATGTCCAGGGATGCCGACTTAGAAAAAATATTGGGGGGGCCCGAACCGGGGATCTTGCCCCGGAAAATTTTATAATTAGTGAGTTTTAAGTTTTTTAAGCAATTTATAAGAGTCATATGATCAACATCAAAACCCTGATAACTCGAATCTCGATATCTGGGCACTTCGGGGAAAATCAACAAGCCTGACACATTTTTTCCTCACACCCATAATGAATTTTTGAGGGAGCTCGGGCCCCCTCAGGCCCCATGGAGTCGGCGCCACTGGGGATGTCGACCAAAATTTACATCCATGATGATGTCTCTTATCAAATTTAAAGCTCTTCAAAGCTATTCCTCGTAGTTACAAACATTTTATGCAAAATATTGGGAAAAAAAGTGGATCGTATTGCACTCATCACCGCGCCGTGGACATTTTTGAAATCCGATTAAAATGCGAGCGATTAGGCAACAGTATCCTCCTATGGGATGGAATTGGGCCTCCTTTATGCATTCCCCCTGATTCTGGGCGTGAGAGGAAACCAATTGTGCCCGAAGCCCTGCCCGAAAATGTCTGCCACCGCTTCGGCCTTGTCAGCATGGGCTCCCGTCATGTCGGGTCCTTGAGACGGTGACCGCACCGCATGGCGTCATTCCGTCACTGCTCCCCTAGTGGCGGGCCCATATCCTTTCCTCGGTTTCCCCGCGTGACATAACTGGGAGCGTGACCCTCGTGAATGTCGATCGGGTGGTGATCTTGGGGCTCGTTCTCAACGCTACCTTGGTTATCTCCCCTTGTAAGTAATGGGTGTATTACACACCAATTAAACCTATATGATCTACATCTACTTCATATACTACCCCGCAAGCCGCCTTAAAACGCGTGTGGCAGGGGGTTTTAGGACACCAGACGTCTTCATACGAAAAGCAAACGTTCAAACAATATTAGGACTAGAATTTGTTCAATTCCGTTATGTTTCGAGGGAAAAACGTTATTTAAAGATGATGTAATAGCATTGAAACCCAGGCCATGATTAAGTTCATAACTGTGAAAAATCATTTAAGCGATAGAAAACAGAAAAATGAAACAGCATTTAATAAAACACCTGGGTTGAGACACCCACATGATTAGGAAGAATAATTCAGGTACTAAAGTAGTCATTCGATCGTATCGCGTCAGCCAGATCATGCATGCAAACATACACATTATCTTTATATTATTTCTGGTCTTTTAAACCCCTTACTTCGGCTGGGTGAAATATCGGTTTTTGCCGCTCGGGCGAAAAGTGCGGCGGGCCGATATATCGGCTCTGACGTAGCACATGCTATAATTTGCTATAACTTATTACATTGATGTATTTTATTTCAGTATATCTTTAAAATATTTTGTCAATATTAACCAGTTTAACCTCAATAATTAAAAAAACCACTTATGGATGTGTAATAAAATAGCTCTAAATTGATTTTTTTACCTAGTTACTACATTTTTTGAAAAAACCCTTCGCATCGCAGTGAAGTTTTTTCGGGTTTCACACCGGGTCAGGTCCTCCATTTCTCCTTCCAACGTTTCGATGAACAACTCGCCCATCGTCTTCAGGGATTCAGGAATCCCTGAAGACGATGTTTTAGTTGTTCATCGAAACGTTGGAAGGAGAAATGGAGGATCTGACCCGGTGTGGAACCCGAGAAAACTTCACTGCAATTGTTCGCCGGGAAAAAAACAAAAATTATATAACCCTCCGCATTATTCGCCAGTAACCTAGGAAGAAGGATAGCACTAAGAGGGTTAAGGGTTAGTTCAGTTACTATGTGAGTGGTTTTTTTTTCCGCTGGGAACCATCTCTTTGCATTACCAGCCCCGCAAATTTTATCCCATTCCTCCTCTCCACGACTCTCCGACCTCAATTCTCAGTCGCTCAAAACGCCCTCACATTCCAATCCCCGAGTATTAAAAACCTCCCCCGCTTGCCGTCCCCTCACTCATCAACCCGGTCTCCCGTCCTGACCTCCGCCAACCCTTCACCCGGCGTCTCCCCTAAACACCCCTCCGACAATTTGCCTCAATAGACCACACTGGAAGGAACTGGCGCCTGCCGTAATTGGCCGCCTTTTTACTACAGTTAGGAGCCGAGGCACTTTGAGCCCCGCGTGATTTATTCCCCTCCCCTAAGAAGTCTCCCCCAGCCTCCCGGGGGAAGCAAAAATCTTTTTCCTTCGCTCGAATACGCTCAAAACACTCGAGAAGACGTTTCTCCCCGTTACATATGTACACGTTCGGTCGTATTCGATTCTCTTTTGTTTCCCCGACTTAAGTTAAATGTCGCTTTTTCGGTGTCGTGGTAAAATGGGAGAGGATAGGAGAACAAAAGTACAACGTCCGGAGCGCGCGCTTGGCAGATTTTCTCGACTCTCTATTTCATTCGGTGAATTATCAGTTCGGTCTCGATTCTCATTTGTTCGTGCCCGACTGGCTGGAACGAAAAAATAAATACGCTGGTTGGAATTAAAAGAAGGACGCATGACTATCGTGTGGCCCAAATCGAACTGTCTGAAACGTTAACTACGCCATAATGTATTGGTGCTCTAGCGTCAAACTAGACCGCTAGACCAATTTTTTCTTTATTTATTTTTTCTTTCGGCGGAGGCTATTGGATGTACGATAATGTGTCACGATTTTCAACAGCAGGCCTCATTGTTTAGATCCGGCTGGTGTGGTGTGGTTGAATGGTTAATTTAAGTTCTGAATTATTTGTCCTAATCATGCGGGTGTCGCTGCGCAATTGTTTTATTAATTGCGGCCTCATTTTTCTGTTTTCGATCGCTTAAATGATGCTTGATGCTGCTGCTGTTACTTTTTTATTCCTATCGCGTAATTATCGCCGTTACTCCTGATGTTCGAGTTATTATGGTTTAACGTATTCTTATGCAAATATTCTTTAATATAAAAATCAATAACGATTTTTGCAATATTTTCAATTAATTTTTAATATTTGCAATGATAAAATAGGGTAATTAATGAAGGCTAAAGGTGCATATTTATGTATGTTATCAACCATATCTTGAAAAGAACAAGCAGGTGATTGCATTAAGCTTGTAAAGCTTAGAAAACTATTTTTTATGAACCATTAATTACGTAAATAGTCGTTGATGCTGATTATTTCCTTTTTAAGTGTAGTAACCAAAACATTGTGGACTAGCGATAACATTGGTCATGGTTGCTTTTTAAATTCTTCGGACTCTTTTATCATAATGATTGCTCTTAATACAACTATGTGTTTCACAAACGAGGAATGTGGCTTTCTTTTTCATGATTTCATGTTATAATAAAATCACCCATTGTTGATGCCATTTTAAATAGCTTGAAACAGTTCAGTTGAAGAAAAGCACATTTTTTATAACGAGGCCTCGCAGAGTTAAACGCAATGAGTCTGCAAAATTTTACGAATTCGTCGAATTCCGAGATTTGCTATTCACAGTTAACTTTTTACTGTACACATACGATTCCAGGACCTAAATTGATGGGTAATTCACTTCATTATATCTATCATAGCCCATTAGTTGATATTGTACTATAAATCGGTACAGTTATCGGGATAATTGGTATCGCGAGGTTGCTCAGAGAGCTGTGTATTTTCTGCTTCGAGCTCATTTATGAATGCAAACAGAATTAATTGCACGCTTTCCATAATGATGGAATGATAAAATAGGGTAATTAATGGCGAAGGCTTAGAGGAAACTAATCTAAATTAGTTTCCTCTAAGCGTTCGCCCTTGTAAATGGTAACGTTTATACATGCATTTTTGTTTCAATCCTGTCATCGTAACAGAATCACTTTATCGTTCCAGCGTTGGGTGACTGCTGTCTGTAGAGTGAAAAAACCAACTATGCTATGGTTGCTTTTGGATATCCAGAGAAAAATGTGCGCTCCTAAAAAATAAACTGTTATTTTTACGGGAGATGTGTAATCAAACAAATCTTTCCCACCGTAAGCATAAAAAAACGTTTCCCAAACTGAATCCTCACCTTTTATTCACACGGCGTTTCCGTAGTTGCCCACAACTCTCCGAAATATTTTTTTGCTCTTCTCTTCATGATTTATCGGGCGTTCTCCCGGGCGAGTTTGAATTATGCATGTGGGTCAGCTCAATTCAACTCGTCCACGTATTTTGCATGATCGCTAAAGCACTTAAAAAAAAGAAACTCTCTCTAATGATTTAAAAAAAAAAGAGATGCCGATTCAAAACGTCTCCACGTGAGAAATGATGAAATATTTGTTTTATTATTTTTTTTCATTTGGTTATTCTCCCCACCCCTCCTGTCTCCGTACTATTGGATCGCCACTGCTGCACGGTTGTGGAGCTCATCCCGTTAATTTTACCCCCACCCCCTGTACCCCTCCCGTTAACCACCCCCCCAAAACCCTTCCAGAGCAATTAATATGTGATATCAATGCGTGCTCCATCATTCGCAGGATGAAAACCACTTTGGGATCAACTGCGAGAGGTCAGAGGGAGAGTCAATGGCATTGATTTCCAAAAGTCATAAATCAATCAGCCGGACATCAATGCCAGTATATTCACGTGAATGGAGGCACGCAATTCGCTCTGTCGCCTCTCTTACATCACGCATTTAGATCCTACGCACGCCGAATGGAGAGAGAATTTCTCGTTTCGAATGCTCACACTGAGCACGCTCACGTGAGCATGAAATCATTTTGACACTACTTTTATACACATTTTGAATGTTAGCCACTATTCGCTCCACCACCTCAAACTTTCCTAAATTGTAACATTTTTGAACATTTTTCATTTCGAATGGATAAAGTTAAACTTTTTTCACAAAGTTTTTATTAAAGCACTGAAATGGTTTTAACGATTAACGTCATCTTATGGTGAAGTCAACGTCATCTTCTGCTAGAAAATGATGACGTTTCATGACGACTCACGCAGTGCCAGACTTCTCGTAGTATCAGAATACGATGTTTCTAAAAGCCATCATCTGGTAGAGGACGTCTACTGCTAAAAATATCATTTAAGTTTTATAACCAGAGAATGACCTCAAGCGTCGAATCCATGGTAGCTTTTTAATAAAAAAAAACCTGGGAAAAAAAACAAATTTTAATTTTATTCATCCAAAATTTTCAGCAAATTCCAAAAAGTACCGCCGCAAACCACCAACTTGATTAGTTTCATCCGAACCACTAACAAATTTGAACATGAAAATGCAGCTTTTAATACCCACTGATTTCAAAGGACCATGTCTGAAAAAAGATGTTGCTCATTCACAAATTTTAACATCAGAACTAATCATAGAAAATCGATTAAATATATTTTCAAAGGAGACTTAAAATAATATGAAACATTCTGATACATGGGTCATTAATCAATTAGCCTGATAACAATGCCACTGTATTCACGTGAACGGAGGCTCGCCATTCGCTTTTTCGCCTCTGACATCACGCATTTAAACCGACGCTTGCCGAATAGTGGGGGATTTTCTCGTTTCAAATGTCCAGAATAAGCACATTTACGCCAGTATAAAATCATTTTGACACTACTATAATACGTATCCCACCAGTTAACATAAGAAGGACCGAAGACGTTATTTTGAAGTGTACCAACTGTTCTGAAGGCTACAATGGCTACATTTTTCGCTCTACCGCTGTACCACCTCAAATTTTCCTAAATTTTAATAATTTTTGAAGATGTGTTTGATGCCTTAGTAAATAATAAATTTGAACTTGGAAATGCAGCTCTAAACACCCATTTAATTTGAAGTACAAAGTCTGAAAACTTCTTTTAAATATTTTGACATAAAAACTATTTATTGTAAATCTGGCATACATGGTTTTAAATGATACTATGACTAATATTTAATAATAAAATTTATCAGTGTGATCAAAATACACTGATAATTTGAACATATGGTGCCCGTTAATATGGTGGGGCTAGGTTCTTATAGGTAGCCCACCAACCCGGGTTCTTCTAGTGCCACGTTCAGCTTTACCTAGAGCATTAAACCAACCGCCTCGGCCCGTCTCCCTTCTTCATCTAAATATAATGAAAACTTCTTCATCTAATGAAAACTTTGCAATATTTTTATAGGATTATATTCCATCGTCCGAGTTCACTCACCTACGAAGCAAATAGCAATGCCTAATATTTATCGTGGTTCGTATCGTTGTTGTACAAATCTAGTACGTTTCTGCAAGGGTGTAAATGTTTCACAATTATTTTTTTATTGTGCTGAGAAAAATAGTTTTATGAGCTGTTATTTCGCTTTACTGACTCATTATCTGCCTGAAACTTGTTGGTCGCAAATGTGAGGACATTCATCACCTTTTAACTTCGTTGTTCAATTTTTTTCTCAACGTTCTTCTGCATCATACGCTTTCCAGCAGTGTGCTGCCGAAATTGCTGCAATTTCGATAATAATGACGTAAAATTTGTGAGCTAAAGTTTCAACAATACCCGAACATTGTTACATGAATGGTTATCGAATTATTTTCACACATAGCATGTATTGTTATGTTCGGCAGCTTTACGGGATGACACTCGGCGATTGCATGTCCCGCTGATCGGGTGGATGAAATTGAATCTCTCACAGCACGGTCAAGACATTAGTCGTGAAGTGACCCACCACCGCGCAGAGAGTGAGAGATTTATGACCTCGCGAGCGTGTCCGGGACAGGGGTCGTCCGTTTGTTAGATTCGTGAGCTCGTGAAGGTGATTGTGTCCGTGTCCGCTTTTGAGTTAAGCGTGATTGGTTTGGTTCCACCAGGGGGGGCTGAATCCTATACCCTCACCCATCAAAGCGCTCACAGCGAGGACGGAGGAACCAAGGCGTCGGATGCCGAGTGATCGAAGCATTGTAGTGCGTAGACAATGGCTGTTTTTTGGCCGTGAATTTAATTATGGACAACGGTATACGGTAGGGATACGGCCTGGATACGGTAGGAATTGGACACGTTTCCATTTATCACCTTCGATGATTTTTCTTTCAAGAATATTCAAATTAAATCATTCAATAATGGTTACCTCACAAGAAATATTTTCTAATGTCTTCTATACTTCCCTTATGGTGCTATTCTGTTCCGGTAGATCCTCTCCTTCTCCATCTAAATTATATCCTAATCAGTTTTATCTCATTGCGTGAGTAAACGGAGTTTCAGTCGGCAAAAGCGTGAATGTATATCACAAAAGTTTTGGTAGTTAACCGTTAAAACTTATTGTGCATAAAATCCGCAGAGAAAAAAGCGAACCCGGATCCCCCAATATCCGGTGGAGTGCTATAGCCAGTTAGCTACCGAGGCGTCATTCTTTCGTGGAAGTTTGAGGAACCTCGGTAGCTTAACTGGCTAAAGCACTCGAGCGGAAATCGGATCCGGCTTCAAATCCCCTGAGTTCTCTGTGGATTTTTCGCTCAATTTGTGCATTGCGGGCGACTCCGTGAAGATATCACCGTGGCTAGTCCCGGTATTCTAAAATTTTTCCCCCTGATATTGTTGTATTTTCTGCGGTAAATTTTTCCAGTCATTGCGAGGCAATTCACGTTAGCATTGAACAAGAGGGTAAAAAGACCCAAGCCAACCTTTATTATCAGTTTCCCTAAACGGCTGTTCTGGCTCCAAAAATAAATATATCACTGAATAAGTGAATTTATTGCTACGTCATTTTCGAATGTAAATAGTGTCAATTACGTCTTTTATGAATGCAAAGTTGCGATTCAGAGAATTGTCATGTGTATCTCGGGATGGCTCAGTGATTTTTCCGCAGTCGTTTACATAAAACTCAATGCATACATTGGTATATAAAACAAATTATTGATTTATGGTTATTATATACCTAATAAAGAAAGAGTCACATTAAATTTTCATAAAATGTAGAGGACCAGTTGATACTATTTCTTTCGAGCGTCAAGTTTGATAGTGTGCTTCTTTAGTAGTTTGCGCTCTTCCAGTACTATTATTCAGTAACTTATTATTCATTAACAGTATTAGTTAAGGCTGCCATTTCTGTTAGCATTGTAGTGATAAATATAAATGAACACGTAAATGAATGTAATTTTTTTACTGTAATCTCATGAATATCAAATAAATCTGGTTGAACTAATTTTACTGCTCTCATCACTTACATTTCAATTACGAATTTCAATTCAATATTGCTAACTTTCGCTTGAATGAAGCTTAATTTTACTCGAGTGATTCGCTAAAACTGTCAAATTTCAACCTGAGGTCCATCGGATAAAATCCAATTTCGGCCGTTTGTTTTACTTATAGTCTTAAGAACTCAAGTTTCGTGCCCTTTTCAAAGATAAATGGTGCGCAGATTCTTAGAAACAGTCCCAATTATCTCTCCACGCACATTGCTAAACACCAATTAAGCCGAAAGTTAGCCTCTATCTCACAGGGATTTATTAATCTCTCTCCTCTCCCCTTCTTTCTCTCTAGAATTGAGCCCTTAATGCTTTTAAAAAAAATTAAAAATTAAAATAAAAAACTAAAGAATTACAATGAAATTTTCTTTAAATGTTCTTTTTTTTCTCAAGAATCGTTCCCTAGGGTTCGAGGAAAGGGGGTTTAATTGTCACCCATCATCCTCCTTTTATTTTTTGCACCCTTAATTCACTCACCCACGCGGGTAATTTTCTTCAAATTGAATTCCACTGACGCAGTCTTGGTTGGGATCCTTCCCAGGAACAGCCTTCCTCACGCGCGCCAAGGGGATAAAATGGAGACGATAGGATGTGGGCTGTATAGGAATGACAGCAGCTGGTGCATTAATGAAGGATATAATGGTTGACTGCTTTTCACTCACACTATCGATGTGTATATTTGCATTAATAAGCATATGAAGTATATGCGTGACTTTTTATCTGGCTCGCCACATGAGGGTATATTTAAAGGTAGCCAATTTGTAACTTCTGTTACTTTAAATAGCGTCTAAAAATAAATTTAATCCGGTGATTTTATATTGCATTCATGTTCTTTTTGTCTTCCCTATGCTCCCTATACACTTTTACTGTTTTCATCCCATACCTCATATATTTATATGAGCTGGAATTTCTTTACGTGCTAAAATTTTTAATTGGGGTAATATACCATAATCAAATGCGGTTATTATTAGTATAATCGAACCTTCAGGACGAATTACGATTGTAACACCTCGGCAGACTTTTATTTATGTACTTACCCAGTGGCAAGCCTGAGAAGAGTTCATCGATATTATTCGTCGGGGATTGATGCATCACAAACATAGGATGTACACCTAAGTGGAGGAGGGCTGTTTTTTATATGATTTTTGTATTTATTTCCAACAATCATGATGTATTTTATAAAAAAATCAAAATTCAGCGAGCCCAATTACCCTTACCCTGTCCGAATATTCCTCATCGGCATGATTACATGATTCATGACTGGGGCTTGGTAGGGACCATTAGCAAGAAACCACCAAGGCCTACAAGATTTCTTTATTCTACCTTAATGTTTATAATTTAGAGTGTTTTGGATTTAAAACACATTCCATATTGTGGCAATCAGGTGTTTCTACAATCAATGACTAATTTTAGAAATAATTTATGCTTGGTTGTTTTTTTTTTTTTTTTTTAGTTTTATACCCATTACCACCTTAAGGAAACGAATAGGTATTAGAATAGTCTAACACACGATCAAAAAACCGTTTAAAATACTGCACTGGGTAATTAGTAACCTAAGAGCTGGCACTAGGGTCATTAAAGAAATGTCCTATACAGTTGTAGTGCGACCAACCTTAGAGTACGTATCTCTTGTTTGGGACCAATATTATAAAGGAGAGTTGACGAACTTGGAGAAGGTGCAGAGAACATATTTATTTTTCTTTATTTTTTTATTATTTATTTTTCTCTATTAAGAGGACGAATCAAAATACTGAGAAAATGCTCAATTTCAAGCATGTTACGTAAATTAAATTAGCTGAGATTGGAAAATAAAACCCCTATTCAACTGATATTTCAGCATTTGTAACCCAGTCCGTACGCAAAAAGACAGGAAAGGATTAAACTGAATTTAAACCATGGAGACGTGAACCTTTCCATTAGTGAAGCCAAACCAAATGCTATCATCGAGGACACAAAAAAATAGCGACTTCGTCGTCTAAATAATCTGCGTTCCTAGCCCCTGGGACGACCACCGTGCTTATATGAGATTCACCCGCGTTTCAATTTCCAGAGATGGAACTCTATCCCTGAAGCCGTGACCTATCTACATAATAACGCCGGCAAGATGAGGGAAGGTCGAGTCCAAGGCAGGGAAACGCACTGTTCGCGGGGACGGCAACACAGGGAACCCGGGAAACGGTGTGGGACAAGGCCTTCAGGGATCTTTAGGATAGGACGGAAACACCGACTAGGGCATAAAAAAAATCTCACCCTCTCCAAGCGAGCTTGCAACCAGGATGGACAAAAGGCAGCGGAATAATGAACCAGTAAAAAGGTTCACCCCTTTTTGACCCAAAAAGTAGAAAAAAAAGGTTGGCTAGAGTTCCGTCTACGACTTCAGTTTTCTCTTTTTTTGTCGTCAGTATGGAAAGTGTAGGGAGTCGCTTGACGGTCCTGATTTAATTCTAGAACCCGGCTTAATCAGCTCCTTGTTCCTCCGGCGTAATGAGCGGCAGATAGAGAAAAGGCTTAAACGGGCAACCAAAACAGAAAGTCGTTTTCACTCAAAATGTGAAGAGTTAATCCCAGGATCCCTGGGTGATGATAATTACTTAACTTCTCTGCTCTTGAATTAAGAGAATTTTGACGGATATTCAGGTCATGCTCCGTGTGTTCCTGCAAGTAACCGGGTCGAAATGAATTTGCGTGTAATATTTGGCATGAATTAGCTGCGCTGTAATCGAAAAGAGGGATGAAAATCTTTCGGAAGGTGTATATTTGAATTACAAAGAATTCATATAGTAAATTAAGAACGACGAAATAAGGATAATCCCTACTGGGAAGTTGCTTGTGGGCAGCATTTTCATTTATAGCTTCTACGCATTCACCATTAAATTTGAGGACAGTGTATACGTATAATATCTACAATAACAGCCATGAGTTGAAGGTAAAATACAAACAAAATCTTAGTTCCTACTTTAAAAAATCTTATTATTTTACTGCGGCGCGTGGTCCCTATCCGATATTCGACTTCCTCGGTTTTGATTTTTTTATCTAGGAGGGTCCCTTGTAACTGAGATATTTTTTGTACTTTTATTAAGTATTAATATAATTTAATTAATTTAATATCCTGATTATTTATGCAATCATCCAGTAGCGCCGACTCCATGGGGCCCGAGCCCCCTCAAAAATTCGTTATGGGCGTGAGGAAAAAATGTGTCAGGCTTGTCGATTTTCCGCGGAGTGTCCAGATATCGAGATTCGAGTTATCAGGGCTCTAATGTTGATCATATGACTCTTCGAAAATGCTTTTAAAAAACTTGAAACTCACTATTACTACTAAATTTCCCGGGGCAGGTTCCCCTGTTTGGGCCCGCCAATATTTTTTGTAAGTCGGCATCCCTGCAACCATCCATAAGACGCCAAAAACACGTCCACCATCATAACAATTCGAAATACTTTTAAAATTCATAAATTACGTTTTACCCAATGAAACTGCTTAAACCAATATTGCACTTAAATTTTTCCTGTTCGTTTCTACAAAAAAAAACAAAGTCAACCTTAAATTCAGTCACGAGGTTGCGAAAATTCTCCACTCCTATTCGCGGCTCTAAATACCTCCCGATCGATCATTCGCCAAACAGTCTGGATTATTTTTACGCCAGTCATGTGTCCCGGTTACGAAGCCATCCGTTTTTAAAGTGGGGCCCCCTATTTTTATTTTCGGCGATGTATAACATACCTCTAGCAGACCAGTATCCTTTGTGACGGACCGTGAAGGGACGGTAAATTCCACTCACTCCCTTTGCCAATCGTCCATGTCAAAATCCTGTTCTCGCGATCCGTCAGACGAATGGATATAAAGTGTTTCCGAAGGTCCCCGCTCGCGACAGCACCGGCGCGTGACGCCTCGCGTCATATGCTCCCGATTGGAGTATGTCCACGCTCCATTTCGGCGCCGTTCAATTCGGAACGAAAAAGAGCGACGCCTGGCGGGAAACTTTCCGCTCTTTTAGACACGGATCCGCCGAGAAAGAATTCTCCCTCCGAAACCCTTTACGCGAATGAGTCCATTTTATTTATTTTCGCTCGCATATTATATACATCCCCATCCATTTATATCCATTATTTTCCCGTCAAATTTTCATGAGTCTATATGTAAGTTTCATTGAAAATGAAAAGGCAGTGGTTGATTCCACTGAACTTTAATGTACCTAACGTAACTTAGGATGAATATTATCTTCATTTTTTATGTATTTCATTTATATAATCCCATTACATCTACTGTTTTACCCGTAAAGTTTTCATGATAGCTTTATTGAAAGTTTTATAGATATTGAATAGGCTTGAGCTGATTCCTCTATACTTTAATGCAGCGTAAGTTTAGGCGAATAAAATTATGCGAGATTAGCCAGTTTTTCTTCCCTCCAAATAGTTACAATTACACAATGGTCACGGACCAATTTTGTGTAGCTACGCTCAAAGCTTTATCAACGGATACGTCATTCGGTGTGAATTCTGTGCTATTTGTGTTGATTAACGAGTGTAAATCATATTTATTTTCACTCGAAGCTTACTTGCATCGTAAAAAATTATTTCTATGCACATTATTTATATCCATTTTGTCCCCTTGAAAATTTCATGAGGCTCTTTATAAGTTTTATTTTAAATGAAAAATCTTTGGTTGATTCCTTTAAAGTTTAATGCAACATAACTTAGAACGAATGAAATTTAGCGAGACTAGCTAGTATTCCTTCCCTCCGAGAAGTTACAATTCCATAGTATAGTGGAGACTTAATCAACGGCAATATCATTCAGCGTAAAATCTGTGCTTTATGTGTACATTAAATAGTGTTGTTTTTACTTTCAGCTTACTTTTATCGTATAAAATTTTCGGAAGTCCTTCAGTTTCTCGATAAATTTTGGTATTCACTGAAGCGTTTTCCTCATATTAGCAACGGGTACCTAGGTACATGCAAAATCAAAAGCTTGGAAAGCCATATTATCGGCAAAAATATTTCTCACATCGTAGGGTTTTCATTTACCAAATTTTGGTATTTTGGCAACGAGGTTGCTTTTTTCAATACTCCATAGTATTTATGGCTGTCAATTTCAAAGAGAAGACATTATATTCCTCGAATTTTTTCCAATAAAATAAGAAAAATCTGTTGGTCCAGGAAATTAAACTTCAAGATAAACTAAAGCAGATCTGATACAGGATACATTTCATTTTTGACTATAGAACCATGAACTTGCTGTTGGACGAATCTGATCACTATTGCATAAGCTTCAACCCTTGCTCGAGGAAGTCATTGATCTGTTCACGTTGAGGTGTTCCACCTGCCTCTGAGTAATTGAGGACTGGGGAGTAAGCTCTAAAACAACAAACTGCTGTTTGGGACTTCAATATATTCTTTTCACGCTTTTTTGTGTTTGCTGTTTTTTTTTAGATTAGGATTATAATGGCGATCTCTCAAGGCCGTAGCCAGAAAATATTTTCGGGGGGGGGGGGGGTTTATGGAATAGTAAACAAACATAAAATTATTTTTATAAGATAAATAAAATAGCGTATACGGTTAAATAAACATATCTATTATAAACCCTTAAAGGAAAATATAAAAATATTATTATAAAATTGAATTTATCCTTCTACCTTTTTTTTGCAGCGACCAAATGAATTAACTCCTCGGTGTCGATGCCAATTCTGCGGTCCCTCAGGAGGCTCATAAGTCACTCACCTCTCTACTAATTCACAGCACTATTATTTCACACACTGCACTACAGCTACACACACTGCACCTACAAATTCGCTTAGATAATTATTGACTTAAGTCGCATTGGACTACTGATGTCCATGCACCACTATATAATATCGTCGTGTGAGCACCAAGCGAGCATAAAGTATCTATATAATTTTATTCATTTTGGGGGGGATCAATCCCCCTTTATCCCCCCTCTGGCTACGGCCTTGCGATCCCTGGAAGGCCGGCGGCTGAATTTTCATTTTAGAATAATTAAATTTATGAGAAATTTTACATTCAAAACTGTAAACATCATGAATATATATATGAGCGGGAGAGATGCTCATAATAATATTGATGAAATACGTGTTACAACCCTTACTTTAACTTTTAAAAATGTCAAATATACTTTAATTACGCACATTTTTGTCTAATTTTGAAAATTAAACACTCGGTTTATCAATTTTTGAACTAAAACTAATGTAATTTGAGACCATACATTCATAATGTATAATTACATAAAATCATTGAAGTATACTTTCATTTTTTCCCTATTTCCTACACTTAATCCTGTTTTTTGTTTGACCATCGCCACTGAGTTGATATTTGATGAGCTAGCCGTAAGAGTTTGACGTTCGGCTAAAATTGGAAAAAAATGAGAGTATGGCATAAAATTGATAAATCATGCCCCATTTTCATCGTTATGTCTTTATGCATAACATACAACAGCATGGTTTTAAGTTCGTGGTATATGCCTAGAAGTCAACTGAAATTGAAATACAAAAGACTCCTAAACGTAAATACACTTCCGCAACATCATTTGGGTTATATGAAATAAGATAAGAATTCCTTCAGTTCATTTTTGCTTGCGGGGAAAATTGTTGCTGGCGTCATTTGTTTTTACGCGTCAGAAACCCTTTCTCTACTCATGGCATATACCGCTATTTCAGGAGCTCAATATAGGTGACAGTTTGGACCCTTTCATGCCCTCCGATTGTTTCAGATAGGATTACTTCAGAGTCTCGATGTTAGGAATGAATAGATAGAAAACCCTTTCCAACTGCTCTATAATCATCCTTGCCTCTCATTTTCCATTTTCATAGTCAGTTATCACTTTTTCTATCCATATCGCTGCTCATTTTTGCGCCGGTGTATTATTGGAAGTTTATTAGTCAGGGTGGGGTACTTTCATATTAGATTGTTGCGCACCATTTACTCCACCGTTGTTCTGAAAGTATCTATTACTCTCTCCCTGATTTCGGAGGGGAATTCCCAGGTGTTTTTATACTTTTTGATATTCGACTGCCCACGCTCACATAAGGCTATATTTGCGAAAACTGTGACTATATTTGGATTTTATTTACACACATGAATTACGTGGAGTTTAGCACTTGCCTTTTTCTGTCCTTACTAAAATCCTAATTTGAAAAGTTCTGAATGCAAAAATGGTTTGCAAAAACCCACTGACCTTTGCAGACACTATGTAGAGATAAATTACTCTGATATATGTACAAGGTGATTAAAAGCCTAGACTATGAGTTATGGAGATTGCTGGTGTCATCCCGTAGTTTTTAACTTTGGCCCGCAATTTAGCATACCAGTTTCACTATCATTTTTTTCTCAGTTTGTGACTTTAACAAATACATTTTCATTTATTCACCCTCCAAAATTTTGGCCATCAATATTGCTTGCAAGCGCTACTTAATGCCATTTTTGTGAATTGTACTACCTCTTCCGTGTAATCTATATGCTGCACCTTTTATGAACAGCCTCGTAGAACCGTGTGACATTTGCAAGTCATAGGCAATTTATTTGCCGAAAATGAAATGTCATTGCTCTGGGATGTACTCACAAATGGGGCAATATATTCGGACGAAGTTATATTCAGCGAAGCTCCGGGCTATGTTTGTTCCCGTGTCGATGATTCAGCGGAATAGCATGCGAATTCAGCGCACTTGCTACAGCATGAAGGTTGGAGGTAATTGAAGGGCAAATTGAGTCTAGTGATCTTTTACTGCTCGAAGAACGTGAGTTGCATGCTTGCTTCTTCGGCCTCTTCAAAAGAAAAAATATACAGAAACGTTGATCGAAGACGGCACGCTATTTTTCTCAACCCGTACCTAACGCATGCAAGCACTTTGTGTGTATGGGCCCACTGTATTCCATAAGTGAATGCTGGTACGCAAGGCAGTTGGAGATTTTACATTTCATTAGCTAAACGCATGACATTTATCTTCCGCAACATTTTTGGATGAGTCTTGTTGATGAAATATTTCTATCATTTATGAGCATCCGTTTGAGGGTATCTTTACGCACAGCTTATTTAACTACGGACATTTTGATAGGTTACCTTTTTGTACAACCAGTATACATATATATAAGCCAATATTGACGTAAATTATCTCTTATCCCTTTCTGAATATGTAATATATTTGATATACTCCATCGTTTTTACTGTATTGACCATGGCTCTCTGGTACTTATCCCAAAAAATCATCCAAAAAAGTGGGATTGAGTCAAAGAACGCTCGCTACCATTACTCAACATTATAAGTTATTAGGGAGCGGTAATTTTTGTAAAAATCTATGACAAATGAGGGTCTTAGCAAGGATTTGGATTTAGAGTGAATGGAATAAAATAACTTCGCATGTTTTCAATCGGGAAGACTTTAGTTCTTTTAAATTTTAGGCAATCGTTTACGATTCTTATGACATTATGTTTGTAGAGATTTTTTAAAGAAAATCGAAATGAGTGTTTTTTAGAAAATTTTTAGTACAATTAAATTCTTGAGAGCTAATAATGTAAGCTCAGGAAGTTATAATCATTGTAATTACTCTTATTTTTCCATGTCACTTAAATATCCCGCAGATAACAGAGAAATCATGAGAAGTATGCTAGTAATCGGAATGATTGTAGAAGCTTTCGTCTCGTGGTTTTGGTGCAAGGTCACAAGGAATAACTTAAGATGATCATCTCCGAAAGCATTTAGGTTCCTCTTATTAATGATACGGTTGTCTAGAAACCTGAGTCACCATCAGCTGCGTTCGAATCTTTCATTACCGATTAAAACGTCCACTGCAGCAGGAATTCTCGTCACTAAAAATTCCTTCTCTTCCATTTGGAGGGTGTTTCTTCGCGCATCACTATATATATTTCCCTCCTTATTGAGTCGTTCGAGCATTTTGCTACCTCTACCTCCGTACCCTTTTACCTCGGGGAGAGGATAAAAAAAATACACTTCCTCCGGGCCATTAGAGCCTTAGGATAATACCAATAAACAATGGAAGGGGCCAAAATAGGGGAAGCGGGAAATTGGATCCTTGGAATTATGGTGGTGATTCAGGAAAAAAAACGTGTGTTGGGCGAAAGGCCCGTGATCTTTTCCGTCCGATTTTGGGCTCGGGATGAGAGCGTAGATAACGTATCGAAGTGGGGCTCTCGTGTGGGCATCCGTGCTGATGGAGAATGCTTCTAGTCCTCGAAAACCGAACGAAGTCTGGTAAGGAAATAAAACTGTGGACTCGACCTCGCCTCCAATGCCTAAACCTAGGTCTTCTCAGAGGGGAAAAAGTAACAAAGAGGCTAGCCGCAACGCCTTATCCATTCTTACTGCAACTTCAATGCTGGTTCTTAGCGAGCGTAGTTTCTCAGCCTGGAGACATTGTAACGTGTTTTGCTTCGTTAGAAAACTTATTTATCTATACTTTTTTTGCGTCAGCACTATTAATATTTCATACCTGCTTGTTGGTATGCAAGGTAATTCGTGATTTTACCTCTCACTAGCTATAATTATAACGTTTATCTTACGTGGAATTGTTTGGTGACTCTTGCTGTTAACATATTTTTATCATTAATGAGCAGCCTGAGAAGGTAACTTTGCAAAAGGTTTATTTATATACTCTTTTGACTGGCTACCTTTCTTTATAATCCATATACATATGTATAAGCCCATATTGATGCAAAATCAGCTGTTTTGACAAGTATATTTGCGTAATCATTTTGTCGGTATGAACCGAACGATTCCCGTGAGAGGAAAAAAATCGTTGGCATACCTTTAATCGAGGTCTTCTCCGAGGGGAAAAAGTAATTAAGAGGCTAGTTGCAACTCATTATCCATTCTTACTGCAACTTCAAGGCTGGTTCTTAGCGGGCAGTGTTGGTGAAATTACTGAGAAAAACTGACTGGGCTCAATTATTGTAACTTCGCAAAAAAAGCAGTCCATTACGAGTAAAATTTATTGATTTAAAAAATAATTAAGTAAAATTACAATTAAAATTACTTCTTGTAAGATTTTCCACTTTAGAGACGCCCGAGAAACCTTCGAATAGTGCAGTAAAAATATTAAAATTGAATCATAGAAATTGCTAAAGTTGCGATTTCGCTTACGATACATACAATAGGGTGGTTTCCTATTATTTTTTATTGCTTTAATCGAAAGATTATTACTCCTGGAGTACGTATTTCACGCTTTTAGATTTTTAAATGACGATATCTATTTTTCGCGATTAAATGAAAAGTGAAAATTTTCAAGCGCGCGAAAACGCGACGCTTAAGTATGAATGCCGGGAAATATCTCCGTACGTCGTATTTCTGGTTCCCCCTCCCGCCTTGTGAGGTGACCTTGAGGCGAGGCTTAGCGCTGATACGTCGCAGGATGCTAGCGGATAGCTGAGTACCTTGCTGGATGGTAGCGCTTGGCTTAAAAAAGGTTTATTAATACCTTATCAAACGAAGAAAACTTTCCGAACTTAGCCAGTTTTAATAGGTGATTATTAAGACATGTTTCCCTGAGCTCTGTGCCTCATACATGCATTGGTAACCTCAGACGATGTATAACTCCTATCCTCTCGTGTAGAAACTAGGTCCCTGTGACGTCATGCGGAGTGGAATCGCATGGGCGCCAATCTGGCCTTTTTCAAATGAGGATAAAATTTGACCCTTGCCATTCGTCTAAACCGGTATTTCAAAAACCAAATAATTTGTGTATGATGAATACACTAATGGTGGGTAACGAATCGCAATCAATACCTTTCGTTTTCTTTGATGAAGGAAACTACCCTATTATAACTACTGTAACAACACGAGG
This sequence comes from Ischnura elegans, assembly GCF_921293095.1. Classification (NCBI taxonomy): domain Eukaryota; kingdom Metazoa; phylum Arthropoda; class Insecta; order Odonata; family Coenagrionidae; genus Ischnura; species Ischnura elegans. The sequence continues at coordinate 43,466,224 of NC_060253.1, read as the reverse complement.
GGTGGCATATTTTGTACCAATCATAAGCAGGGTACAACACGAGACTTACTGAACTTAAAAAAGTAAATTGTAGTACTCAAGGGCTTAAAGTTATCCGTAGGCGTAGGTAAATCAGTGAAATCAGCAGATTAATCTCGGATTATGAGCAAGTAACAATTATAATGAATGTAAAGTTTCCTCTTTCACCGTATGGAGTATTTTTTCATTTCGTAATAACTAATTATATTTCGTAATAACTAATCGTTCTAAGAACAAATCACTCCAAAAGTAGTCGATACAAATAATCCGATTGCTTTTAATTGATTACTTACAACACTGTGAGCGAGCATAGTTTCTTAGCCAGAAGGCATCTCGACATGTTTTGTTTCGTTACAAAATTTCATCTATCTTCTGTTCTGTGTCAGCGAGCATGCATCGTATCTGAGAGTGAAAATAAAGGCTTAAGACGGAGAATAATGCAACAGAATATATAACTGGGTTTCATACTTCATCCTTGACCTTATTGCATCTCAAACAAAAACTTTGAAGCACTCAAACATTCCATTAAACCAATTACGCAACTTTTCCTTTCCATTAATAACAGTGACTTTAATATCAGTTTCAAGGCTTGTTGCTTAATATAATTTCCGCAGATGTTGAGCAGACTTCCTGGATGGAGTGCGATAGTCTAACGCAATGAAATAGAATAGCTTAGAGGAAACAATGGTTTAATATGCGAGTGCAAACTTTTCTGGCATAGCGTTAAGTCCAATATTGTAGCTCCGAAGGAATTCATAGTTCAATCATTATTATTACTTGAGTCCAGTATGGAGCACTCGCTTATCATAAAACTGTTTTCGTAGTATTTTATTTAAACGACGACATTAATCTAAAATTCTTATTACATTTCGTTCTAATCCTCGTATCTAATACGAATAAATTAATAAGGTAGTTGATTATGATTATCTACTCCAATAAACCCTTCTACAACAGTCCTTCTAGTACGTATTTTGGAATAATATACAATATTGGCATCGTAAAGCTCTTGTATTTTATACCATTCATTACTAAAACTTACCCTTACGTGTGCTACAAATCCCGACAGTTGAAGCCCGTGATATATTTTCTAGCGAAAGGTGAACATAGCGTGAAAGTTTACGAAAAGGCGTCACGCTCTATCGATAAAAATTTTCTATAGACCGCAATGCCATGGACCGTCTTCGGATTCATTCTCTGTCCTCCGATAAGGATCGCTATAACCCTTCCCAAATCTTACGATTTCTTCCATTCCTTTTGCGATTGGAACCTTTTTCGTCGATCGTCATGAGACGCCCTGTTATTTCTTCAAATCAATGAAAAGTAATTCCATTCTCTAGACATTTCAATAGATTGAGTGTCTTAAGGCCTGTTTACACGGTACATTAACACGTACGGGTTAATGTCTAAATGTATGAACGCGAGAGTGAACGCCAAAATGCACTGTGTAACCACCCAACTTGTGCGAATGCATGCACAGAAAATAGAACCTGTTCTAATTTGGTTCATGCATTCGTACATGTTCCGTTCCGGTCCACAAAAATCATTCACGCAAACGTACATTAACTCGTACGTGTTAATGTATCGTGTAAACAGGCCTTTAGAGTACCCATTGCAAACGAAAATGAGCAGAAATTGAAGAGTCAGGTAATAAGCTTCCATAAATGTTATTTTTTTCACTTTTTTATGTCCGAATATGGTACAAAATGCTTATGAAACTAAAAGAAAAGAGTAGTTTACCCCAGAAACAGAACTCCCGGACGATAAAACTGACCAGATCAACAAAATTTTCTGGTTGGAATGAGCCGAAGCGAAGCGCGAAAATAGCTCATCGCGATCGAAGCCGTCGGTACAGAAGAGGAAGGTAGCAAAAGGATATAAAACCTAAGCTTATGCTATATTCTTTAGATAAATGATCGAGGGAAATATTGGTCTTAGCATCAAAACTTTTCTAAACGAAGTCTTGAGGAACTTCCTGTAGACCATTAGCGTCACTTTGGCCTCTTGAGTCGCGCTGCGCTAGTGTAACCCAAAATAACTAACTGAAAAATATATCGGAAACGGGCTCCTCAGGTCAGTGTAATAAGCGATGCGACAAAGTGATTCTAATCGATTCTGGGACTAACTACTTCAATACACAAATCTATGAATCGTCTATGGTCGAAGTTTTAAGCAAGTATGCATTGCTGCGTGCTAACGGCAATTGTAAACCTTATTTTTAAAAGTCAAGGGATAGATTCGGGTATTTTTGGGTACAGTTATCCATGTGGGTGGTAAATCAGCGCAATTTACATTTTAATGAATGCATTGTTTTTCCTGTAGATCAGAATTAGCAGATGGTTATTTTGAAAAATATGTAGCATATTGAAGCAGTTTTAATATTTGACCCATTTATGCATAACACCGTGTTTATATCACCATGATTAATACTTTGTTAAGTTGTAGAGAATATATCAGACGTATTTCTCCAGTGGAATAACTAGCTCCAATTCCCGTCTTCGATAAATCTCCAACATTCGTTGATATGCTTCGGTCGGTAGATTATCAACAATAAAAGAGATTTTATCCCTTTTTCACGTATTCAAGAGAAGCCCAGAGGTGAAACTGTTTAAACCATAGATATCTCACCATGACTAACACTGGGTTAAGTTGTTTAGAATATACTAATAGCGATATTTCTACAGTGGGATCTCTAGCCTCATTTCTCCTCACTTTGAAACCTCAAAGTATCGTTGATATGCTTAAAGCTCAATCTGCAGATTATCACTAATGAGAGCGTTGTTAGAGAAGAAAATCTCGTGTCAAACCTGAAAAATTGTGCCTGGAGGCATGGTCTTCATATCGACAGTCTTAATCTTTTTTCCCTGCTCCGCATATTAATGAGATGCCCAAAGCTGAAACTCTTTGAACAATGAAAACCTTGTATATCTCACCATAACTAACTATTGGTTAAGTTGTACTGAATATATCATAGGTATTTCTAGAGTGGGATGGCTAGCTTCAGTTTTTTTTACAGTAAAACCATAAAGTATCGTTGATAACCTCAACCCCAATCGCTAGATTATCACCAATAAAAGAGAGCGTTGTAACAGGAGGAAATCACTTGTCAATCTTGAAAAAATTGTGCCTGAAGGCACGGTCTTCATATCGATAGTCTTGCCTTTTATGCCTGATCCGTATACTCATGAGATGCCCAAAGCTGAAACTCTTTGAACCATGAAAACCATGTATATCTCACCATAATTAACACTTGGTTAAGTTCTACAGAATATACCAATAGGTATTTTTACAGTAGTATAACTATCCTCGGTTATCTCCACTGTAAAACCTTTGAAAACTCAAAAGTGTCGTTGTTATGCCAAAACCCCAATCGGTAGATTATCACCAATAAAAGAGAGCGTTGTATGAGGAGGAAATCTCTTGTCAATCTTGAAAAATTGTGCCTGAAGGCATGGTCTTCATATCGACAGTCTTAACCTTACATCCCTCCTCCACATACTCATGAGATGCCCAAAGCAGAAACTCTTTCTCTATACTCTTTTTTTTTCTCTCTCTCCTTCCCCTCATCTTCGCCTCCTCAACCCATCCTCAACCTTCCCCTTTTACTCCCTCCCCCACCCCCTATCCACTCCGGAGAAAGAGACGTCTGTGCGGCTCGCATCCCTCGACCAGCAGGCCAGTCGCGTGGCTGACTCTCACCACGCAGCTTTAAAACCCGACGCCGCGTAGCCGGCGATAGGCTGACACCGAGAGGGAAGAGGTTTTGTTGGAGACTTGGCGAGTCCGATGGGCTCGCCCTCGTCACCCGCCAGACGACTGCTGAACTCCCGGCGACCGAAGACACCACCGGCCGGTGAAGCTCGCCGCAACCGTTGGGTCGCTAGGCCCAAACTTTGACGAAACTGTTGGGCGTCTTTCAATTTCTTATTCATCTCGTTTACTAACTCGAACTCATATCGATTGATGGTTTTTCATATGGCCTCGCTTTATAAAACCACGTTCTCGATTACTCATTTCGTAAAATTTGGCGCTTTACATTTGCATGAAAGGAAACAAACGGTCCCATTCGAACTTTCGATTGTTTCCCAGTGATTCCTCTATTGTTGCGTCATTCGCTTTTCCTCGCGCATGCGTTGTTACGTCGCTTCCATCCTGAGCATGCTGAAGAGGGAGTTTTTGCTCGTGTTCCGCCTATTTTATGGAGTAAATGCAACTGGCACTAGTCGAAGAAGAAGTTGCTGAGCTCGTCGATGCTAACTTTTTCGCCCGCTTTCCGCTCAGTCACTGAAGGACTTGGCTAAGAATAAGGAGTCTGGTGTACCGTCCACCGTAAACCTCGACGTTGAACACGCCTACCAGTTGTTGATCGATGATAAATTTGCTCGTACCGATGTTTTGTTCCATGATGTTGTGAACTCATAATTAATCGCTGGGGACAAAAAAGAGACAAGAAAGTACCAAGGATACATTTAACGCTTTCTCCCGATTAATATCGGGTGGAGACATTATATTATTCTACTGAAAGAATGGCCGTGTTATTGGCCCGAGGGCCACCATCTGGGCCATTCCCTGGAGGTCTTCCTGGCTTGTTTCTGACCTATTCCATCCTTTTGGTTCTAAAGGGCGCACTGCAGGAGCTGAAGCTTTTTGGGGACCCACACGTGGCAGAAGTCCGCTGCGAGAGCAAGTATGAGGTGAGTGTAATGTTTGAATTTTGTTGGCAACACTAATTTTTAACCAAAAAAAATGTCAAGTGTCAGTAACAATGAAAGTTTAGCTCCAAATTAATACATTAACCATCCTTCTAATCGATTAAAAGCCAGCCATTTAGCTACTTGATGCACGAATTTTTGGTTGAATACAACGTCCTATTACCAAATTAATAACCTGAGAACTCTGGCATCCCTAAATATCTACCCTTAGTTCTTAATATTACGCACTATGGTCCCAATTACTTTGCTAATTGAGGTTTCATTGCAGGATTTATAGATTTTTAAGTTTTTTTCCCTAAATTAACGATAAGCAAGATATAAGATATTTTGTTTAAAACCCCATTCGTAAGTGTTAAAGATTTTTCAATTTTTAGTTTTTACTACTTCCTAAAATTACCCTCCATATATGTCCTCCGAGTATGTCCGGTCCAGTTTAATGTAATTGGTAATAATGAAGTATACTGCGGGATGAAGTACGCACTTGAAAGAACTATTTATTAATTGATTCATTCCAACTATATCTTTTCGCACTATTTCCGTGTGGAGTTGTTGCCAGGGTTTGGTTTCTTTGTGCAAATAAAACGTCTATCTCTTAAATGGGTTGGTACCTACTCCATAATTCGGTAAATATAACATACTTAAGTAAGAATCGAATTAGCGCTTCTTTAGTTTTGAGGTAATTTAAGCCTTGCATTTGAATTTATTATTCTATTATTAATACTTGCATTAAATCCACTCATAACAGAGTTTAAAATATTTGTATCCAGCATTTACATCTCTCTACCATCGACGAAATATTATATCTAATGATACTTTTACGATTTTTGCTTTAATTAATTTTTCTTCCACCATAGTTCTATCGATTTGTTAGTTAACCAATCATCAGTTAATTTGGTTAAGCTTCAGTTTTTGGAGTCGAGTATTTCACTGAAAACACATTGATAAAATATGGAGCATTATTCAGCGCTTATGATTCTTCTGAACTATCAAAGTATTCATATGAAAATGGCTTTTAATCGTTGCGGAGACTGTAAAATTTTTGTTACGGCCAATTAAGTCCCATTGAAACCCACGAAAAGATTCCGAGCCCCCGACATTAGTCCTCTTATGAGGTCACGCATGGTAAAATAGTTCTGTGCTCATTTGCCACTGGGCAGATTACGCGAAAAAGCACCGGAAATTGGTTTTCTCTCAATGAACTTCGCTAGGGCGGTAGCGGGATTCGAGGTCAGCATTGACGTTTTATATTTATTTTCTTATTCATTCAGCGAGAGTGCGGTTAAGCTAGAGGGAAAATTATTTGTGAGTACGGTTAAGTTAGAAGAAAAAAATGAATTTCAAGTATTAAATAAAAATTTATTCATAATGACTCTAATTCTTAAAATTCCAAGTGCATTTTTCCTCTTTACTGTCTAAATTGCATTTTATTTTAAATTTTGGATCAATTTTTGGCATCCTTATTTCACAATTTATCATCCAAGCAGTCGAATTTTATTGTTTTACATCGAGAAGGCTAATACTCCTGCGATCCAAAAACTGATTTCTTGTTTTCTTCATCGTCATACACATTAGTGGATTTAATGGGAGGACACGTGTCCCGCCACCCCCAGACGCTTAACAAATAGCCAAGACTCTTCATACAATTATCATTATATTCATTTTTATGCGCTCATTTTGTTTTGTGTATTACGGTGCCTCAAACATTAAATTTCATATTAGTAACTTTCATATTAATAACCTTCATAAAGAGAACATTTCGTACAATAATTATTGTATGTTGTTTTTAGTGTCAAATATGAGAAGACCTCTGCCCTGTCATATCCTTATGCCCTCCCCAGAAAAAAATCCTGCATCCGGTCATGGGTAATACCGTACTTTTTAGTGATTCCATATCAATGATATTATTTGTGCATGTTGAAAATAATAGTAAAATATTACCAATCCTCCTTTTTGTTTATTGACGCGATATTTAGTACTATCATAGCTTGCCATATAAATTATCTTTGAATATTTCTGCAGTCGTAATTGGGTAACTGCAGCTCTCCGATACCATATAGGTACCCGTTGACCCCTTGCAAATAATTGGTTTCACGTACGAATTGACACCAGCGCCACCCAAATCGTCGGGCGTGGTGGAGGGCAGTGGAACTAACATGGGAAGACCAGAGGAAGTGAGATTACTTCCGCTTTTTTGTCCCTTCACGTCCGTTTTTCGCCCTTTTTGAGACCGTGGGGGAAATTTGAGATTCGTTTGAAGATGGAGTCATTTTTTGGGTCTCGCAATCAGGCCTTGACAATATGCTCTACACAATTTCAAACCCCTTTCGCATTGTTTAGGTCGCCATGGAGGTTAGCCGCAGGATTGTTTTCTGGCCTGGGAATTTGCTGCCTCTATTGGTCGGTGGTCCAAAGGTTTCAGACGCGAGATTCCTTGCCGAATTTATCGCAGTGATCGTATCGACCAGGGGTCTCCCTTTGACCCTTTGTTTATCCGACAAGTAAGCCACCCGATTGAATTGGTATTTTATGACTCGGAATTTTGTGCGAGTGTCATTCAAATCGTGCTGACAATAGTGCGTGGACGAGGAAACTGGCGTTTCTCTTGCGATTGGCTCTTTTGGTAGAAATAGAAGGGTTATTAAATTAAAAGAGGTTGAGAATGACACACTGAAAAGTCTTTCACTATCTTTAGAAAAAAACATTCCTAATATTTTTTGATTTGTGGTGAAACTTCCACTTTTATTTATTTTTTTGGGTGAGAGTACTTGGAAAAATTATTTCCCATAGAATGGATGAATCTTGGGTAGTGATGCGATGATTTATTTGTTGGCAATTGCGATTAGCTCTTTTGGTATCAATAGAAGAATATTTTAATTAATAAAGGTCAAGAATGACGCATTGAAAAGTGTTTCACTACCTTTAGAAAAATTTTATTCCTAATATTTTATGGTTTTCAAAGAAAGGCCTACTTTTATTCAATGTTTTGGTGAGAATAGTTGAAAAAATATTTATTCTATGAAATAGATGTATTTGGGGTAGTGAAGCGACGATTTATTTGTTGGCAATTTGCGATTGGCTCTTTTGGTAGTTATAGGAGAGTATTTTAACTAAAAAAAAAGGTCGAGAATTATAAACTTAAAAGTCTTTCACTATCTTTAGAAAAAAAAATTCCTAATATTTTTTTTGTTTTCGAAGAAATTTCTACTTTCATTTAAATTTTCTGTTGAGGGTAGTTGGAAAAAATATTTTTTCAATGGAATAGATGTATTATTTGTAGTGAATCGACGATTTTTTTTTAATTTGCAGCATGGCAACACTAGTATTTTATCATAAATTAGACGTAGAACTCGGTGGTACCTACATTTAGGAGTACCTAGTTTCCTCAAGTTTGCAAAAATAGTATATAAAATAATGTGCATCCATAAAAATCAGCACATGTAGCCGTAATTCCACAATTATAAGCGGAAACGATTCGTTATAGAATTTAAAACTCAAACTGTCCATGATTTCCTATATAATCTTATTTTTTCCATAAAATATCTCCCACCGGATCTTTGCGAAGTAATGTATTACCAATGTATCCTCGTCATCACTTGTATTATTTTGCCTTCTGTGGCGCTTTTTTCAAGCAGGATTACCTAATTTTCTTATGAGTTCCGAGAAACTAATTAAATCACCTTAATTTCTTTAAATATCGTTTATATAGAAACATAACTCCAATCGCCCTCACAAATGTGCTTTTAAGATGAAGCTCTCTCCAAAGTGTCATCATAGGAGAACAATATGTTGTTATTGGTGTAACCCAAAACGTGCTATTGCTTCCATGAAATTTAGTACCCAAATATTTTATTTTGCTGGAATACCTGTAAGCATTTCGCTATTATAAAAATCCACCTATTGATTTAAATACAGACATTATAACGTTTCATTTCAAAGCTATGACGTTTTTCCCATTTGGATTAAGGTTTGTAATCCATTTTTATTTTCGAAAAAATATGATTTTTACACGATAACCTAATATACACTATTATTGAAATCAGCTATGATTATAATCACAACAGTTATGGAACCTATTATAACATTCCTAAGTGCCTTGGTGTATTTTTGAAGTCAAAAGGTTTTTTTTTAATTTGGATGTGCTAAATATTAATATCTTCTTGATTTCCATTCCAATTTTGTCTTATTTATGCTCGCTAAATTAATATTAATCACCTTGTTGAGCCGAAATTTATTAGGCTTGATGACTAAGCAAGGGAAATAATGTGAAAAAAATTGACGAGTGCCTATTAGTTATTTACCATGCCATTCTTAAGTCGCTGACGTTATTTTCTACGGCCGTACGTGGCTTTAATAATTGCATTGACAAGTAAAATAAATAAAAATTCTGGGCGTTAAGGGAGAATTAATGCCGTTCCGAACGAAGAAAATGTCTTTGGAAATCTAGTGCGATTTTAAGAGCTCATCTTTTTGAATCCTCGAGAACAAAAGAAGGCCGAAAAAGGGAGTGCTCAGTTTGCGCGATCGGAATACTCAATCGGTGGTAGAACTTGAGCGCCAGTTCCATTAACTAAGAAACTCAAGAACGCGGTGAGAATATGTCATTTGCCTCCCTAACGGTTGAGGAAACAGTTAAGGAGAAATCAACTCTTTTATGCGTCCGCATTCGTTAAATCAATAGTGTAACTGTGCTTGAATTATATTTCATCGATCAGTCATCGGCGTGTTAATCGATTTTTGATTGCGTGATTCCTGCCGGAGTAAAATTTTATCGGAATTTCTGAGACTAAGTGTTTGATTATACCTAAGTTTTTTATGTGAAGAATGTTTGTCTCTCCGAAATTTGCCGGCATGCATAAAAAGATGAGTATCGTTTTTACGAGGTCTCAAATTTCAGGCGCGGTGTGATTATACCACGGCGAGTGCTTCGACTTCCCCATCCAATATTTAATTCCTTCCTTAAATATGTTAATTTTCGTCCAAGCTCGTTTCTTTGCACTCAAATGATGTGATTAAAGTCAGTCAAATATAAAAAAGAACACATGGATGCCCAGCATCACTTCTCTCTTAAAAATTTGTGTTGATTAGAGAAAGTGAAATAGCCAAGTATCGAATTTATCGTGAATAATTGTGTACGGGACGCTAAGGTGAGATTCTCTCATTCAAATTATTTTCCGTAGAGACTCCATGCTTTTATTTGAAGTGAAAGACGCATTTTAGTTTGATTAATATTCTTTAGTACCGTTTCAGCGGGTATTATAACTGATTCGGATTTCTTAAGAACCTGAATTCGCCCGAATTGATTGCTTCCCATACTTTTTAATCGAGCACTAATTTTTAATCGATTTGAATAGAGGTGACTCATTAGACAGATAGCTTTGGATTTTAAAATTTATGTATTCATAGTTTCCTCTCCAAGAAAAAAAACGCTGCCTTAGGAGGGTTTATGCTAGAGAAAATGATAAAAGGCGATAATTACGAAATCGTCTTACTTAAAATTAAATTTTTAAGGTTTCCTGGAAGACCTCACTAAGCTTTGTTAAAAATGTGAAAAGGGCTCCCATTGTTATGAAAGCTGGAAATGATATAATGTTCTCCTGAATCGAAAATAATGAAAGACAGATTGATGATCATTACAATGAATAAAAATTTGCTACAACCATGTTGTAATAGGGAATGGAGCTATAATATGCAGTCAGGTTCACTGTATTAGTAGAGCAGAGAGTGGTAGTGTTTTACATGGATGCTAAAGACGTTTAAACCAAGAACGGGCTTCAAAGTGTGGCATTATATTTTATTTTGACAATTTTTTTAACTGTAGTAACTGATATCTATGAATATATTTGATTCAGGTTAGTCTGAAGCTAAAAATGGGTATATTATGGGATGTATCATGCCTATGATTTTTAGCAATGCATTCGAAAATTCCCATCCGCATTATTCGTACCAGTAAATATCATATGGTAAACCCCAGAATATTCATTTAATTAAATGTTTTATGATTAGATTGAAAGAAGTTAGAATTTTGTAATTTTCTGTGGCTAAATAAGTATTTCTTAGTATCATAGTTTTACCAGAGCACCGACTCTCTTTGTTTGATTGGCAATGAATGACCAACTATGTTCTTGCGGAAACGATTCCAATTTAGCACCCTTAGCAGCAGGGCGCTATGGAATTTGGGTATTCGTACTCAAAGGCCTTTTGTGACAGTTATCGGAAGCGTGATATTGGTTTCAGCGAGTAACTGCTGAAAATGAAGCTGGATGAGGGTAAGATGACCGCGGAGGAGTGCGTGATTTAATTTTTTATTAAAACTTAAATTCCTCTCCCTATCCCCAGGGCGTACGATACGTAAATGGTTAAGACATATACCATCAATTTCCATGAGATTATGTTAATTCAGATCTTCCTACATCGTGCTAGGAAAACACGTTGGCGACATCAACTCGGATATTCGTGTTATGCTCAGGCGATTGATTCATATTAAAGGAAGGTTTTATAAAACATATAAAATTCTCTCTGGGAATAATTGTTTAAATTTCCTCCAAGTTGATAAAATTTATTCTTAATAATGCTGCTCAAGCATTTTTTTCCTATTTGAAATGATTTGTAGGCTATAACATATGAGTGGGTGAGAAGCCGAGGAGTAAACGTAATTTCTTTTTTTTATATAGTGTTAGGCACAGACATTGGCTTTAGAAAACAGACGGTATCAATTACATATTTAGTTGTGGATTTGATTTTCCACTCGATGTCAGCACAGATCAGAGACTCATTTGTATGCCATGGCAACCAAGCTTTTGTGTATTTCCTATTACGATTATTTTTAACTATCTCTGCCGAGAAAAAATTGCTTGTAACCCTTGGCCTTTTTATATAATATCGCCGGCCTCATTGGTAATAATGTGTCTCCTTGGGACTTGTGCCGGTATAGTCACTCCTGTCCCAGTGGAAAATCCTGAAAGAATGCAATATAGCCGGGGAAAAAACTAGATCTTACTTCAGGTACCTCCATGTGACCCTGGACGTATTTTTTTTACTTAAGGCCACATTAGTAATTCTGCTCAATCATCCACGCTGGTTGTACGGATCTACTCCCAACTATAACCAACCACTGCGATATTTCGGTACTCTAAACGCAATGGCACCGCAGAGCCGTTAATTTTGAGATCCGCGTCTAGGCACAGATATTTCGAGAATGCCGAGACAACACATGATGTGCCATGTAAGGTGAATAATGCTTTTTATCACAAGGGTATTCCGTTTTCAATGTATGGCTATATTTGTGACCTTCTCATGAAGAGTAATGTTGGCTTTGGGGTGTTGAAATCGAAATTTTTATTCCATAAAATAATCACTAGTACAACTTACGCTAAATTTTCAGAAGATTTGCGATAATCTAAATTTTGAAGTAAATACATTTCAAAAGTGGTTTTTTCATGGTCAACTTTATACATGGAGTAAATATCATGAACCGGCGTGCATGACTTGTACAGTCAAGCTGTTTATTGCATGCAGTATTTCGTGGAGTGGATTATTTTTTCATATTAAGGTTTTAATTCATGGTTTGGTTGAGTGGATTGTGTTACCTTTTAGTTAATTGATCATACAAACGTGATTTGCAGGTCATTAGGGCGCCAAGTCCTGCAAGTCAATGATTGAGAGTCATTATTTCGCTCTGAGCGTGGGTGTGTTAGTTCTCTCGAAGTTTAAATCTTAAGCAAGGCTCGTGATATACCAGTTTGAATCAGATCAATCCGTGAACTATTCATGCTTTTACATCAATTACCGTTGCAATATTTTAGCATTACCAGTGACACTGCAATGAGTCTAAAGTGCAAGTTCGTACTTCTGGATACAACTTTGTATGGAAAATAAACACAGAATTTAGAAATACATCTACTTCCACTTAATACCCCGCAAGCTGCCTAAAAGGCGTGTGGAAGGGAGTGTTAGGACACCAGCCGTTTGCACATAAAAATGAAGTGTTCTACCGAATTTAGGACTAGCATTTATTAAAGTCCCTTATGGTTCGGAGGAAAACGAATTCCCATATCTATCCGTTCGGCAAAACATCTCTCTTAATTTATCGCTTCTATCGGACCTGGAAATATAGTGGGGCTCTAATATTATGTTCTCCGTGTCGCTCTTGAAGATATCCATTCTCAATTGCTCAAGCAATCTAAGCCTAGCGCGCAGCCTCCGAGTCTCCAGCGGCTCCCCGTAATACATGTGAATAGGCGTGTGCAATCTCAATGGAATACGATTAAATTCTGATCGCATAACCAGATGGTAATTATTATGAGAGGTATTTTGTTATTGATTCTTTTACCTAAAGAACTGAGAGTTATGATAAAAATTTTAAAGAATCCCATAAAATTGAGCATGCAACTGATATAGCGATCTAAAGTCCATCATTTATTTCAACTTAGTGGGATTTATTTAAAAAAACGAGGCAGTAATTTTTCTTCGGAGAACATAGGTAACTATATATGTATCAGTTTTACCTGTGCAAGATTATTTCTTAAGAGAAAGGGGAAAAGTCAATTTAAAAATTATTGAAGGAGGTGACAAAAACTTATGTGGCAGTTTCTGATAAACTACACTCTTCAAACTTTGTGTTTCCAAGAAATAAGGACACTGAAGTTCTCAAAGTAATTTATTAAGGGAGTAAAAGGGGTGGAAAAGGGAAGAAAATTGCTGGCGGAAGAGAGATGTGAATTTCTGACTCATAACTTAACTCAAAGCTTGAAATATTACCGTTAGTTCGCAGGATCGATTCAGAGAAACACAACTTGAAAGTGAAGACATTCAGATTTGGCCTTTAAACTCTATTTTTCAATAAATTCTGCATCGTATTTCTTCATTAATGTGTAATCAATAATTATTTATTCGACGTAAAGTCATTGAAATGTCATCCTGTCTTAAAAGGTTTGGCTGCAATCAAATCAATCCCACGTGAAAGTTTTCTCCAGCCTTAATTTACTTGAGGCGGGGGCTTATTTGTAGGAGTGTTGGGACCGAAATGACAAAAATTAAGAAAGACTTAAGCATTGTTGCCCGTATTATTTCTAAAGTAATATACGCGATGGCATGGCTGTAGTATGCGGTGATACTTTGAGGTATAAATTATTACTATGCATTTATATTTAGACACAAAATTATGAAGTCCTCTTTTTTAGAATGAATTAGCCTGACCTCATAATTTTCTTGCCGTTCTTTCTACCGTTATCGATCCATCAATCCTCTCTATTAATCGGCCTTTTTAGGTGAAGGATTACAAGGGGAAAACTTACCTGTCATCTTGAAACTTTCAGGTTAAGGTGGACCATGTACAATACTTACGCTTTTATAAATTATAAAAAATAACAATGGAGAATCTAATCAAAAGATAAAATTTTCAAATTCAACACATAGGCATTATTAAAAGCTGTCTATTTTTCACCAGTTCCCTAAAAATTAAAAATATACGTATCGATGGATAATTTCTAACAACACGTATCTCAAATTTGGCCGGTTTGAGACAGGTATCTTAAACGAAGTGTAATGACGTTAATAAAATAAAAGCAAATAACAACTCTTTGTTTGCAAATGAATGCCTCTATTTCAATTTTATGAACTTTTAGTTTTTAATTTCAGTGTGCAAGTGAAAAAAATAATCATTTTTTTTGCTCTCCTGAAAAGCTTCTATTTTTCCAGCCTTTATATCAACTCACCAACCTGTCTGTTTGTCTGTTTGTCTGGTACAAATCTTGTAACTCAAATTTGACTCACTTCCTGTGAAGCAAAAACGCTGAAATTTTGCACACTTCTTCATTTCCGATGACAATACATGAAAATATAACTTTTTCTCTCCAACCCCCCTTTAACCACCCCCCAGTCAACCTATAGCCCCCCAAAACATGTTTTTGATCTAAGAAGTTCCAAATGGTCGATTTTCGTGTCTTGCGACCACAGTAAAAGTTATCCACTTTAGGCATATCCACATAGTAGGCATTTAAAAGCATAGGGGTGGCATTTTGAAACATAGGGGGTTTACCATTCACTGAAAATTTAATAAATATAGTGACTTTTTTAATACGTCACTTTTGGTTTTTCGGGGTCACTGAGTTTTTTTGCTTTGTGTCATATATAAACGTTGCTCATCCCCTGTAATCTAAATATAAAGGCTGGTTTTTAAAAAAAAATTTTTTATAAGAGCTTATTTAGATACGTGTTGTTAGAACTTAGCCATCGATATATGGCTAAGTTGTAAGCGAGTTATCCGTCACCGAAAAGACCAGTCGAGATGAAGCAATGCATCCTATTAATAAAACCCTCTTGAGCTGCTACTATGTCCTGTTATTACCTTTCACGCGTTTTGATCTTCACTGCACCATGCTCAGCGTCTTTCATTCAAGAGGAATCGCGTGTAGTAAAACGGTCTTTTGCCTTACTCACTTCCCGTTTACCTCCCGCCGTCCAAGGTCTTAACCGAGCCGCGCCGTAATTCATCGGACGCTCCCACGCGAAATTTTCAGAAGACGTCAAACTCCTCCCTCAATCCCTCCCATAACCCCACCCCAAACTACGCTTGACGCTCGTTTTTTTGTGCGCGGCTCCTCCCCTTCGCTCGCCACCGCACCCGACGCAAAACGTCCTACACACTTGTCATCCGCCTTCAAGTCTGTGTCTCCCACGACATTCGGCATCATTGCCGCCTGAGCCGCGACCTAAAAAGAGGGCGGTGCCGAGGGGCTGTAATCATCGCCGCCGACGGATCAAAACTTGTTTGAAAGCTCTCGTCGCCCGCAATCCAAACACTTGAGTCTACTCAAAGCATCGTTTCTTCTGCCGAAAATCCACGCTTTTAAGGAGGCCCAATTCCATCTCAGAGAAGGCTGATTCCTGTTGCCACTTTGGTCGCATTTTAATAGGTTTTCAAAAATGTCCACGGCGCCGCTATGAATTCAATGCGATCCAATGTTTTCCAATATTTTGCAATACAAGTATTTCTTGTCGTTGCGAGGAATAGCATTGAAAAGTTAAAAATTAATAGATCACTTTTTTCCTTTTTTTTAATCGGTTGGTTCTTGTGTTCAAAGTTTGGATACCAAGGATGAGGATTGGGTTCACCTCAGAATAAGACACCCCTAATAATGAGGGTTAATTTTATATGGATGTCCAAAGGCTTCACCATAATATTAATCTAGTAGTCTTTGATGTACCTATGGCCTAACTTCATCAAATCAGAACATCACACTCCCAATATATTTCGCTTCCTTAATTTGTTTATAATATTAAGTATTGGCGTTAAATTAATATCAGAACATTGCTTAGCTATCCACATAATTAAAATTATACAGGTACATTTTAAGAACCCTTGAATTATATCCTCGCTAAAGGAAAACTATGGTAAACATTTGCATACACTCCCTTATACATAATTTAAAGGCCCAAAACAACTTTTAAAAGCAGGAAGTTTGTAAATAAGCTCGTAATCCGGCGGAAAAACCTCATTCACAGCGATGATTTTTCATGATTTTGGGAAGGTGTAAGCGTAATCGACAAAATACCAAAGAACTTTTGGAGTATGTATCTGTGTATTGCCACGGTATAGAAGGCGAGGTAATTTATACTTTTAGCAATGTAGATCAATACACCATCAATGATATATCTTTTGAAACTTTAATGAATTTCGTTATGGCTACGTCGTCAGTGCGATAAAATTGAATCGACTGCGAGTATATAATTCTATTCATGCATATTTGAGAACTTTATCAACTATTCCTTAATGAGATTCCAGCCAATTTTAAATAGATAGATATTTATGAAAATACTAATAAGCTGCTGTATTCCATACTATGAATATGAAAAATCGGAGCCATTCTCATGCAAATACTAAACAGTTACTTAGGGCTCATATTTAACAACGCCGGCTAAAATTATCATTGCGATATTTGACGAATACTCATTGAAGAGTATTAGTATAACTAGTATTTGAAGAATACTAATAATATAACGATGGGTACATAATTTTATTTTGCAGTATTGAACAACGTAACCTAATTTAAGGAAGACTAAAAGGTCTTACTTATCCATTATTTATGTAATTTAGTTAAATAGGGTCCGCTTTAATGGCACCCGTGATGTTAGGTTTTGAGTCACGGTCGAGCGAAAAATTTACCTTCTCTCCCTTTGTCGGATATGGTGTGGGTTGAATTAAACCGCACCACCAATGAGGCACATCATTATTATAGTTTGTAAAGAGTCATTTGATTAAACTATTAATAACCAATCACATTTACCCACTCAATTCATTTTTTTAAATAAACAAAAGATTCTTTGTAAGGTTGTCTATTTTTTTCTTGTTTTATCTCATTTCTGATAAACTTATTTTCAATCCATATTTGCGGCTGCATATGATAGAATGCTGATAAATATGTGGTATTTTAATCTGAATTTGATTAGATATTTATTTATAGCCAACAGATCTACCATTACATAGGAACATACTAATTTTGAGAAACATAACAAGATGGCATTACATATAAAGTTAGTATAGGTAGAACACACAGAAATAAATTAAAAGTTGAATTCAACAAGTAATAAATAGTCAATGCAAGTAACAATAATGTAAAGCAATGCTAAAATAATTAGGTGTGTGTGTCGACAAAACAAATATCAAGCCAATAACTTAAGAATTACACTCTTGAACTTGGCAGCACTAATTCCGAAAAGTTTACATGTGATACTGCGTCTCTATCAATACGAAAAAGTATCAGGAAACCGCTGTTATAAGCATAGAAGACAGGTTGGTTGGTATATGGGATAGCTATTTCTCCGCTTCATACGATAATGAGGTAAAGTATTTGAAAAATGGAACCCCAGTAATGTATATTTACTCATTTTGCAGTTTATAAGGGGTTCAACTGCCTACTGGCTACAGTATAGGAATATTTGAACAATCCGCCGAATTTGCGAAGAGTAAACAGTTTTACTGCCGATTTCTGATATAATTTTGGGCCACTTTTAAGCCCATCATGACGTGAGGTTTTGACTCACGATCGAGCGAAAAAAAAACAAAAACCTACCTCTCCCCGCGTGAATACCCCGTGGATTGCCGTAAATCGCGGCGCCAATTGAGCTCGAAATCCGGTCGGTCGCCCCCGAAAGTGGCGATGAAAAATGGATGAGGGTGCTCCGGTGCGGAAAATTCAATTTACTTTCATCGCAGATTTCGCGTGTGTTTATATTCCTGCGCGTCCGATGGCCAATTAGTCAACGCTTATAAATCGGGAAACGATGCCGCCGATGGAAAATTATTTTAATGCGTCGGACCCGTCGTCCCCTGGATTGTGGAGTTGTTTGGGACGATGGCCGCCCACCGCAAAACCATTTCGTGCGAGAGACTTTCATTTCACCCGATCGGGTACCCACCTCTCTTGAACGCTCAAAGAAAACCTTCCCGTTAACGTACGTGCAACGTTGTTTATGCTATGGTTTTTTGAACATAAAACCACAACTATTACCTACAGCACAGAATTATCCTGTTGACCTCTACGATGTGTTTTCATCCACCACATACTAAATCGGGCGTACTATAGTGGTTTCCTGACGGCAGAGCAGCCCGAATTTCCTGAGAAAAATATAAAAAAAGCTACAATTAGTGCTCTTAATTAACATTAAACCGAAATTAACATACATGGTGATACGACCGACCAAATTCATCAAATAAAGAAAAATTTCCCGTTATAGTATGTGCTAATTCCATGATGCAACGGGATTTTGGACTTAAAACCACTAAGTGCTATAACCTACAAAAGAGGATTGTCCTCTTGGCCTCAGATATGTTTTCCCCCCGGACTTTATGCTGGGTTTACCATAGTCGTCGCTGACGGAAGAGTGCTCCGATTTTCGTGAAAAAGGTAGCTATAATTAGTGCTCTTAACCGAAATTTGCATTTACGATGACGCGATCAATCCCTTTCATAACTTTTTTACGATGTTACAAGGTATTGCATATAATCTGTTGTAAATATT
The DNA here is from genome assembly GCF_921293095.1 of Ischnura elegans. Lineage (NCBI taxonomy): Eukaryota > Metazoa > Arthropoda > Insecta > Odonata > Coenagrionidae > Ischnura > Ischnura elegans. The sequence goes on along the minus strand of NC_060253.1, from coordinate 43,447,479 downwards.
GAGCGTATTCCGGTTAAAACTAGGTGTCCCCAAGAATAGGCTACCTTCAAATCATAACTTACAATTAGTTTAGTTTAAATAATGATTCATTTAAGTAAACTCTGATATTCATAGGTCAGTTATAGTGAATTATCAACTATTTGCAGATTTTATTGCAAAATTATCATTATGTTTTAAGGTTATTGTAAAAAAATGAAGAAATCGGAATAAGTAGTTGTACGAATTTATAAAATTACTTTTATTGCATGTATTTTATTCCAATTATCTCATGAAATTAATAAGTTTTTACGCTCTCTAAGAGTATTTGCGCCAGTGAAATATTTTCATGCATTCAGTAAAGCAATGCGTGAGTGCATAGGTTTAGTGATTCCTCCTTTTATTGCCCTTATGATCCTGTGTTTAATAATAAAAATAAATAAGGATAATTTTTCCATTTCTGATGATTTCTGCTTGGATATAGCTTTAATGGGGTTCGTTTTATAGTCAAATAAACGCAGGCTTCTATGACCCATTTGATATTTAAAATCAAATGCCTTGATTTTGGGCTCTTTCTTTTAATATTCTTCGCAATCAGTTCATTTGTAATGAGTATCATGGATTAACTTCGTTCTATATATCGTATTTATTTTTTTAAAGACGCGTTGCTAAATCACTAATGTCAACAGTTTCGTTCGCAAAACTATATTATATGCAACATGTCCGTTTCCCGTCTAAAATATAATTTGATGCGTGTGGTACAAAACAAAGAATATTCTATTGACCCAAAAAAGAAGGCTCATATTGAAACCTCCCTCCTTCGTATCAAAATATAAACAAAATATTTATCTTATATAAGTTAATTTTTGTAATGCCAAATATTTTATTGGAGCTTGTCATTACTAATTCCTCTTTTGCATTGCTACCAGAAACCCTAAGTTCATTATTGCGGCCTGTAAATTCAGGTACATTCTTTTTATTCTTCACCCTTGCAGGAGTGAAATTCTTATTGTTAGCCGAAGATAAAACACTAATATTCAGTTCATAATTTATTCACCGCATGAGCTGTGCGGAAATTTTGCTAGACATTTCAAAGTAGCAGCGTGGGTCTTTGGCATGAATATTTATTTCATGAAGTCTCAGTTAATTTGAAAAAAATTGTGTAGGAGCTGGATTACTCTCCTGTCAGGGCGGAGGTTATTGGGAAAATCGCCACCTACCTTCACGATCCCCGACTGTATTTATATTAATCGACTAAATTGAGATATTGCCTTTGCATTTTCCCGCTCAAGTTATATTTAAAGTATACAAATTGGTAATTGATAATAACCCATCAACATCATGAAACAAATTTGCATGAAGGAAAATCAGTAAATCTGCATCAAAACAACTATTTCGCCGAATTGCTTAATTGTATCCTTAGCTTTTTTTTTGATGTTGAATAGTAATTGATGAGTAAATTATATATGGTGCATTGGCTTTAAATCTTAGGAAATTGTAGCCTTTAAAGATAACAAACTTGCTAATATATGGAGGGACAGCATGCTGTTATGAGAGAACACTTCTTTCACTTTGAATACACCATAGTTGGGGTGGAGTATTTACCTTTTATATCGTAACATTTAATTTTACTTTTTCGGTGTTTATGGGTATGGGCAATACCAGCTGTACGCCTGCTGATTGTTGTGATGGTTTTTGTCATCACAAAGGAGTTAAATGCTTTCTCACGCCTCTGCTGCGCTTCACTTAACTTGTAGGATGATTTGGATGGAAGAGGCTAGAGCTCAGTCCGAAATATCCGTGAGCGTGTAGACTTTACAAATATAGGGAAGGGGTGCCAGTGCTGTTTCACGTTTAGAGGATTTTTGCTTGGGGTTGATTTAGGCTTCACCTGAGATTCCTGCGTCAGCATCCATGCGCTCTACCCACTAGACTATGACGATCACCTGAAAAGAATTAGCAACTGAATGACAGTGAGTATAGTCCAATAAAAATGGTGCATTTGCATTTTTTAATATCTTATATGTGTTTCTCATTAGAACCTTCTTGAACGTTAGTTTCCGTTTGTTGGTTGGTTGGTTCCACCCTCCTAACCAGGAAATTTATTATTGGAAGGTAATTTAATATGATTTTCAGCCCATACTTTTCTCCAATTCGTTTTCATAGAATGCAAAATTAGTGGTGATGCTGGTGGGGTTTAATTTTTACACTTCGCACCGGAAGTTGCGAAAATGGCGCCATCTTTAAAGATAACAAGAACATCTTTTAGCAAGAACCTGTTTTCATGCGAATCATCTGGTTGAAGATGTCGTTGAATATGTCTTTGGGGTCACTATAAGCATTCATAAACTATAGAATAAATTTTAACAGCATTAGTGATGTAGAGGAAGAGAGCAAGGATACTCATAACTTGTTTTTTTTTTTGTTTTGGTGAAATATTTGCGTACTGTTTTCCTAGTCTTGGATGGGAACTTCTTTGTCTCTTCCTCACATAATCTATTCGGTCGATTATCATCTTGCAAACCAGAATATCAACGTGTCCGTAGTGCATTGTTTAACATCACGCACAACTCAAGCATAACCGTTAAATACGCATTTCGAGCTTTATTAGCTCACAGATTAACAGCAATTTACTGAATATTCAATCGTAGAGAGATAGCTTAGTGTTTCGCTCGGTAGTCTCAAACACTCACTTCACGGTGGCCTCTGAAGTATTTCAAATTGTATTTATAAATGAATAAATAGGACTGTTTACTCTATCCTACATCATCATTTCCTAGACATATTATTTGAGAAAAATATTACCAGTTGACCTGATGTATTCAGATTATGAGATGTATTTTAATATCCTTGTCAACAATTTAATTTACTTCAAATTTGAAAATTTTATCTCGCTATTTTCGCGCATTTTACCTTTATAAATTTGAGACAAAGGAAATTGTTGCTTAGAGTTGGTGTAATTAGGACTGTGTGTACTACTTTCCTAATCTTGAGTGGGAGCTGCTTTGTTTGCAATGTGGACATTTCTCATCGTCTGAACTGGAAGCACCACGTGTCCATGATTGTTTATCTTCAGCTATCCTCCTCGAGGCAAGAGTCACACTTCACGCTTAAAACGCATTCTGCCTCTTCCAGTTGATCTGGTCTCCAAGCGATTGTGTCGGTCACCCCGGCGGCTTTTTTTTTTATTTTATTTCGGGCTCGTCCGACACGCTTTGCTATTGCCTTGTCCTTCTTGTCGCCCTCCTGCCTAAAACATGGTCGCGTCACGCTTGCGTCTCCAAGCGATTAGAGACGTCGTGACAGACAACACTAGTGGCGCCCGCGAGAGATATCTTTCTCTCTCTCCCATAGCCACTGGAGCATTTCCTCCTGTTTAGCTGTCCCCGGATGGGCACCCAGAGAGCACTCATTCTATATGGAGGCCAGTGCATAAGTTGGAAACTGGGGAAACAAAAACAGAACTCTCCCGGAAAGATAAGTAAATTTGAGGCCTCAGGAAAACAAATTTGATGCGTCGTAGATTTATTTGATATTCAGAAAATTAGCCAATTAATTTGAGCACAGTTGGTTAAATGTAAACTGTTATGAACTTTCTCGGCGTACTATGTCAATATATCCCGTTCGACTTTGCCACTGACGGATAAAACCCGATGGAAAACCCGTAGACAATTTCTTGGAGCAATGTGCTTCTCTCTTTTGACAGGAATTTCTCTATTTAGCAATCGTTGGGTGAGAGATAATAACCACTTTAAGTTAAAGACAATTAAACTTACATATTTAGCCGTTCCAGAAATAACGAATCAATTAAATCAACAGAACTATTAACTAAATGACCTGAAAGGCTGAATTATAGACACTTATTGATTTGGTATTTAAATATTTACCAAATAAAACTTTGGTATTAATTAGCGCTTCTACTTAATTTGGTCTCCGCAATAATTTTGGAACAGGTTGTGAAAATTAAATGTCTTTTTCAAGTTTCAGCCAACAGTGAATAAATGTTGGAATTAATATCATAGCGCGTCAGGTATGTGAATATTATGCTATAGTTGGCTAAAACTGCGTGGATTGGATTTATTCGCATGGAATATTAAAGCCGCAATTAAAACATTGACCTGTTTTGAACTAAAATAACATTTTCAAAACACAGGTAATTTTATTAAACTGTTTTTCATTTATAATACGTTTCTCTCAATTAATGAAAAACATGGAAGCCAAATCGAGATTCTTGTTATGATGGGGTAGCTTGAATGAATTGCGTTTTCATATCTATCTTTGCACACATGCTGTACTGAAGTCAGAATGATAGACAGACGTTAAGGAATTTTGACATTGCTTACAAATTATGGCAGATAAAACAAAAATGCACATTGAAATGTGATAACTAATCAGATTTCATTAATTAAAAGCAGTTTTGGGAAATAATGGCATATAATTTTGAACCGCATTGAAAGGGCTGATAAACGCTGAAAATTTCATTGCATTTAGTAAATTAAAGGCATTTTTTAAATTTTAATTGAATTTCTTCATTAATTAACCAAAATTTGCCTTTTAACAAGACTAGTAAATATTGTTAATTTAACTAAAATTTGTTTCAAATTTAATTCAAACTCATTACCTTCTACGGAGGAAAAATTACTAATATATTTTTCATAAATTAATGATATAATTGAGCCGAGCAGAATGGTAATAGGTGATTGCAACATGGATTTTATCATGAAAAAATTTATAACGTTTAGAATACATACTACACGTTGGAATCAAGTGTTTATTTGGGATCACGTTGTTTCGAGAGAGCCTCCATAAATCATGTTTTTGCCTCGTGCGGTAGTGGAGGTTGGGAAGGAGGACTGTAAAGTGCTCCGCGATTGTTATCCACGAGGGTGAGGCGTTCATTTATCCCGGCCGTTATAGCGCTGTCGGGTTACGTTTCCTGTCTCCGGTGATAATGTAATTTTTACACCGCTGGCACACGCCCTTGGAAGAGATTATTATTGCCCGTCGCCGAGGGCGGTGCGTGGCGGAATGTGATCTCTTGTCACCTCGCGGGCATTTGTCCGTATTAGGCTTAAGGTAAGGGCTCCGCGACTTGATTGAGAAATATCCACAGCCTGTGAACTCGTAATAAAAAAGACATTATGCATCGTCACGACATGAGTTGAAAACTTGCCTGGTCTTCTTTTTTCCGCACGATTTTTCATGCATCATGATATGACTCTCGTAAACCTTTCCGTATTTTGTTTTTCCTCCCTAACTAACGGTTATCATTATTATTTTTTAAATTTAATAATATTTTTTTTTATACATTTATTATTTTATATATATATTTTTAATTATATATTATTGTATCTTGATATGTGACTAAAATAATTCAAATGAGAGTAATAATAATACTGGAGGATTAATTGTTTCGGCATAAAAATAACCATGTGCGCAAGAAGGTGTGATCCTGAGTATATTCGTTATACGAACGCTGTTTCATATTTTATGGCTATTTCAGTGTGGTAAGTAAAAATATGTAGTAGCGATAATTGTTTACAGCATTAATAAATTAATTTCGAATTTAATAAATTATATTCAAATTCTCATTATTATTTACTTAATAAATTCCAGCCTTGCTATTTTTTTTATTTTAGAAAGTTTAACCATTCTTATTCCAGGCTAGCCTTTTGTAAAATAAACTTCATAAATCATAACTTAAAATAGCATTGGCGCGTGAGATATGATATCAATGTTTACTTTCCAAAATCTTGGCATTTATGGTGCTTGGTATTCGGATTGCGTATGTGTTTTATTTACATTTTTATTACTAATTTTTGAATTTCAAACGAACGACTTCATCCTTTGAGATGCTACGTGCAGTATCTATTAGTTCCTTTTCGATACATTTAGAAATGTGCTTTCAAGAATTTTTCGTTTATTGGATATTGGTCCATCACTCTGAATGCAAGTTTTTATTTCCGCAACACTATCAAGATCATTTGATACGATTAAAAGTTATTTATTAATTTAAGTATAGTGAAACAATATATATGTTTTTCAAATAGTATTGTCAAGTACTCGTCTGATTCTAGTACTTGTATTTAATGTAGTTACATATGTAATTATGAAGCTGAAATTTTATGTTAAAATTTCTTGGAGTCATAATCAAACTTGTGTATAATTTTTATAACATATTTCTTCTAATCATTTAGTGGTGTGTTACTACTAGAATTCATCTATAAATAATGACCTCCAAAGCCTTTAGTTAACTTCTCATTATTGGACCAGAATGCGCTATGTTATGGAACTCAAATAGTTTAGAGATTTGTATTAAATTCTTTGATTTAATCCTTTTATTTATCAAAGGTTTGTAATTTTCCGACGCTACTCATGATCAATAGAGATATGGTCGGTTTTAGTTAATATTTTAAGATGAATTTTTAGATATATAGATGAAGTTGAGAGAAAATGATTCCATTGCTTGGTTTACTTTAAAGATTTGTTTACTTTCCTTTTTGTGACTGCGATTAATTGGCGTATGTAAGAAGTAATTTTTGACATTAATAGGAGTTACATTTCGCAATATAAATTTTCTAGATTGAAATAAATTGCACCGACTAAGTTTCGTGGGAGCGATGGAAGTACATACCTCGTTGAACAAATAAACGTAATGACTTCAGAAACCCTTTTAAACTACCTGCTATCCTTTGCTGGCCATATCTCATTTTGGTCTCATAGGACCAAGTTAATCAAGAGAAATTGGCTCGTAAACTTTTCATGAGCCCTGTGAAAACAAAAAGAAAACTGTGTTTTAAATTGTTTTGGAAGCATTTTGCGTGTACAAGGCAATACTTCCTCGTGAAAACATGACTCACCTATTTAGTCCTTTGAGCTGAGCATGCTCGGAGGTAATTAAATGCAGACTGGAAGTAAGGATATATCACTCGATTTCATTCGTGACGTCATAAACCCGAAGCGATATCTCTTAATGTAACGCTGACAACCCTTGTCATACTTATGGTATAATTAGGATAAATCTCAATATTGAATTTAGGCTCTTTTTTTTGTTTGGCTTGAACATTAATGTAATTTATGATGGCATATGTTATTTAATGACATTAAATGTGAAAATTTATGGCGTAATAATTATCGACGATTTAATTTAATTGAATATTTTTTGTCTGATAAAATTATAACAGCGCATGTTACGCTTGGGCTACCTTTCTGTCGAATTACCTTTTAAGCCGCCTATAAAGCGCCTGGCTTTTGGAATATATCTGCCTATTTATTAATTATAAATTCTTTCCACACCTAAGAATAAAAAAACAATAGAAACAAAGAAACCTCACCCCTTTCATGGGGAAAAAATTATTGTAAAATATTTTGGACTTGTTACTTATGGTTACTATGTTACTTGACTTATGTTTGTGCGAAAAATGCATTGCGAAAAAAACGTTATGGGTTTTGTGGCACTGCTATTAACGCTGATATCTAATCTATATAATATCATCTAACGAGATACGAGGAAGAGAGTACCTGAGACTGGAGTTAATTGAGGCATCAACTGATTATCTGAGCTTTTACAACACAAGAAACATTAAAAGATCTTTCGATGAAAAATGTCTCTATTGTCTGGTATATCTTAAATATGAGTTTTAAAACTATATTCGATCCAAATTGATTTTGTAGACAATTTTCAAACACTATCCCATGAGAATCGCCGTAATCGATGATTCCGTAAATGTTATATTTACTGCTAAGGTAATCCTCAGTGGAATTAAGGTAGCTTAATATTTTTATTGGCAGCACAAATTGTTAGTTTATGCTGAGGTCAATGATGGACTTCTCCACTAAATGGGACTGCCCCTGTTAATAAATCTCTAGGCTAGTTGTTTATGATAAAGGGGTGGAGCTAATCTTGAACGTATGACATTCATGCTCCGGTGTTTTAAATCGGAGTGATCTTAGACCTCATTCTTCCTAATCGAACTTCGAGTCAAAAAGTGTGTGAAGAATTATCCGAGGTCATTGTGATAAAAGCTTTTTGGGTTATTTCACCTCGCCAGTTTTTAGATGACACCACGTTCCCTTTCCTACGCTGCTCGCTTTTTCAAGAGAATCTCGAGAAAAGAATCTGGAGGCGAATGGAGAAGATTGATCTTTTGTAAGAGACCAGCATCGATTTGGAGGCGTTGGAGCCACCTGAACACTGACGTGGCGAAGAAGCCAAAAGAGTTTTTAATACCATGACGACCACCTGAAATAGTTATAACAAAGGATCACCTGACGTATTCTCTACAATAGAGTAGTTTACCCGGTAAAAAAAATTTTAAGATGTATATTATGGTATCGTATCCGTAGTAAAAGTATCCCTTGTGCGATTATTGCAATAAATAAGTTCTACCAGCGAAATTAATCCAAATGGAATCCATCCAAGCACGTCACTCCAAACCCTGTCTCCAATTAATCCTAGGAGGCATATTTTTCACGCTCATCAGCTGAAGTACCTTAGCAACCCTTACTTTCCTTTTTAAACTCTTTTTCATGCCATTTGGAATGAGTCGCCTGGGTTTCAAGATGAATTACCTTCCTCGCTCTAGAGAAGCGAGCACTAATTGTATGCGCTCACCCAAGTGTTGGCAGTCAAATGCTACTCGTTCTCCCATTTGACTTAATCTCTCCTGTGATCTAGAGAGTATCGTGCTCCTTTGGCGGCCCTTTTCACTTGATTTGTGCGCAACGCCGGTGACAGCGCTTTTCCATCCAAAGCTCCGCGGTTTCTCGTTTTAAAGCACTCAAAATGTCATTTAGTGGCGGAGAGATTGCTCGTAGGTACCAATACGCGTGACGTGCGGCTTTAAAGGTTTATTTGCGAGGAGTCCCACGAGCATATTTTATAGCAAAGGGCTTTTACTTTGAGGGAAACGTCACCGCTTCATGCGCGTACTTCAAACCTTTAGACCTCCGCTGAATATTACATTTTATATCCGTCATTAGTTTAACTCGAAGCAAGGACATGATCAATCGATCTTGAAATGTGAAGTGACATAGTCGGCGTGGATATGTGAGGCAAAGTTGACGTTTAATTACTGCTGAGAAAAACATTGCATGATTTTTGTGCTGAAGGAAGTCGTCCAGCATATTCGCTCTGAAAAGTCTTTGATTGTATGGCATTATATATTATGATAGATATTATAGATTAGTAGTCCTGTTCATTAGACTTCTTACTCATTAGACGTGAGTATTTTAATGACAGTTATAATTGAGGCTCGAGGATATGCATTAAATCACTTCGAATAAATGTTATTTATTCATGCGGGAAAATATTTTTGCCGATGCAAAATATCGTTATTTAATATCAGCAGGCAAATTATTTCGAAAATCTTTTCCAATGGGTCCATAAAAACATGGATATAATTATTTATGGGCTTCAACTCCCAGAACCTTTTTGAAGAAGTATTCTTGCGTGAATGTTTTTCAAATGAGGAAGTGTTATGTTATCTTTGGTAGAAGAGGATATTCATTTATAATGGTGGAATGAAGATTTAATATTCTTAATTATTAAGCAACTATCGTTACGAAAATATTTTATTTGATGCTAAATCTCTTTATGATAGAGGACAGATATGGGATTAATGAGAAAATAGCTGAAATACAGGCATGGCGCATTTCTACCTGTTGCTTCTGGCATTGTTCTCATTTCCAACCAATTCCTACGAATATCCAACCGTGGTCCCAGCCACGATGATGGTACCCTCCACTCAGCTGATGATCAAATAAAGTCTCAACGGCTCTGGACACTTTTTCACGTTAGAGATCAATGAATCGATTTTGAGGAAGGACCATTGTGGAGCATAAGAATGAATGATGGCAGTATTGGAACTGGAGCAGATGTTTCGTTTTTAATATCGAACTTCTTTCGCCAGATGTCGCGTGAGCAGGGGGAAAAAATGTTGTGGACGTGGGAAAAATATAACTCTCCCTCTCTCTTGTCGAAACAAGTTTTCGTAAAGAACGTGACTTTTCAGACTATCGGCTATTTTTCCCCTCAGATTGGGTAAAGTTTCCTTTTACAGTTCCCCTCTTGTTTCCTTCTCTGTAACTCACTGTTTTTTCGCAGCCAACATCTCATTGCTACTTGATGCTCCCCGCAACAGTTTCACATCTTCGAAAATTTTCTAAGAATATCGGGAGGATAGGTCGATACATATACGTTGGTACAAAAAGCGATTTTTTCAACCTAGCTGATTTCTAATTCTACAAATGTTTAAATGACTTCTTCCTCTTCTTCTTAAACCCTTCTTATTAGATTACAACTTCATGGAATAATATCATCATTTAAGTTAAGATAACTATGATTATGACACTTTAATACACATCGGCACATATACTTGGTGCATCAATGAGAACTTTTTCGCTTTCTTTGTGATTAGCAAAACCTTATAGTCTCTAGTTTTAAAATTTGGAAGCACTAAAGACTCTTTTCATTGTCATTATCTTCTTAACTAATCGCGTAGCTGTTAGATATCATAACATTTTGTAGAAGCTCTATATTCTGTATTAAAGTCATCATCCTTAGCTTAGGTCTAATCGATTTCGATTAATTGTAATGGTTACTTCACTTGAAGCGTTTTAAAATATAAACTCCAACTAGTACAATAAAATTAAAAACATATAAGTTTCATAAGTACATTTATACTGTTTTATTTTCGGTTTCACTTCATTTCAGATCTATGCGTGAAATTATTATTTCCATATGTTCTGTTTTGCCTCAAGTAAACAAATACATGTTGGGTATCCCGAGCATTGCCAATTGATAGCTTTGAAATAAAATCATCGCAAAATATGTATATTGATTTTTGGGCTCCAAGCGCCCAGCGGTTTTTAAAGGGAAAAAATTAACGTAAAGGACATGTGAGTCTGAAAGCGGTCAGCTCAGGAATTACTTGAACACATCCGTCTTCTAAACTCTTATATTCGTAATGCTCTCATACAACGGGGAATCTCAAAACTGTACTCCCTTAATCTGCGGAAATTAATCATATCGCAGCATCATAGCATAGTATATAACAGCAGCGTAAAAGACTATACGAATTCTTCCCCATGTTCTCCGAAGTATGCTTCGCCCACGTCTTGCCTGAAATGAGTGAAATTTACCCTCGTGGGAACATCTGTGGAAACAGCCGACGTATTGACAATTGAAATTGTCTATGGTCACAATCGTTCCGATGGTTTAGTGGGTAAAGCATCATGCCTTGAACATTACAAAAGAGGATCCTCAAGTCGGCTTCTAAATGTGTTGTCACCCGCCTCGCATTTAAATGGTTTACAAAAGTCGCCGCTCGTGTCGCCGATCCGAGTTTCACGGGGAAATAAGGTATTAACGGAAATGTATATACGTTTTGACGTGATCTATAAAAGTCGTTACTTTTCAATGCTATTTATTGCAATAAAATACATTTTACTGCAGTATATTAGAAAAAGTGGATCGCATTGGACATATCACTGCGCCGCGGATATTTTTGAAAAACGATTAAAATTCCACTGATTTATCAACAGAAATCAGCTTTCTACGGGATGGAGTTGGCTCTCCTCGAAGCAGTCCCCTTTGGGTAAAGCATCATGCAACGAACTAACAAAAAAAAAATTGGAAGACGGACGTCCTCAAGTAGTTACTGAGATAACCGCTTTCAGACGCCAGTGAGCTTTGCGTTAATTGTTTCCGCCACTGTACAATCATTGCCATGACTCTCATGTTCACGCCCTTTTTACTAAGCCTACTGAATAAAATAATAGTCTTTCTCATTTCTCTTGAAAGTTAAGTCCAGGCTTTAAAAGGAATGTCGAAGGGAAGAGCCAGAAGTCAAAAAAATCCCCGCACTTGTAGTCTCCTCGACGTCTCCGGGCCTTAATATGTAATCTTCTCGTCTCCCAGTCAAAACACGATACCCCTCCACCCACCCCCTCTCCTCCCTTCTTCCCCTCCCACTTCGCATTCCGACCCCTTCCTCTTCCCGTCAATCTCATCTGACCACCCCTACTTCCTTCTCTCCCCATCCCATTCGCAAGAAATGCCATTCCCGAAGACAAACAGGAATGCCGGCTTCATCAACATGGCAGGAAATCCTCTCTCTCTCTCTCTTTCTTTCCCATTTTTTCGGTTTTTGAGGCGTTTCAGAATTATCATAGCGCGTTTTCCAAAAAACGTTTACCCGTAAAATTGCTATAATGCTGGATCGTTTCATTTCTTCTATTCTCAAAACTTATTCCTTCAGTTCCCTGATGTTTTTCGTGTTTTTCTTTCCCTGCCCATAATAATTTTCATTTCGCCTTCCACAGTGGACCTCTGCATAAATTTTTCTCTCCTTCATATATCTCACGTAAATGCTGTATCACACGATTTGGCCAATCCAACGAGCTCTCCCCTGGCATATGGTAAAAAATTTGTTATTCTTATCCCGTTCTTCGATACATTTAAATCTATGTTTTTCCTTGTTGAAGTATTGTATCGATCCTATAATTTCACAGACTATAGTGATTTTTTTCTGGAAAGGATACGCTTATTTGCGTATGCATGACATTTTATTTGACGAATGGTTGAGGCTTTTTTGCCTGTACTCCAGCAGCTCGTCTCATATTTGCAAAAGGTGACGGGATCCGGTTGGTGTGGTGGGTAGAGTATTGGGTTCCCACTCAGTGAGCTCGGGTTCAAATCTCGGCGGTGGCAGAGAATTTTCAGTGACTGCCCGATCCCTACCTCAGTGTTATGTGGAGGAAATTTAAAGGCATCACTCCGTCCGTCGGATGGGACGTTAAGCCGTGGTTCCCTTGACACCTTCCGTTAAAATCAGGCTAATACTGACCCCAGGTTTCTCTCCATCCTTCCTTTCATACCTTTTCCTCATGGCGCAAATGACCTCAGCTGGCGATCACCTCCTCCAATTACCAAATATCAATACCAAAGTATCTTTCCCAATAACAGTAGGGCTTCTGGCTTCATCACTGTGGCTAGGAAATTATCTCTCCGGCATTTTCGGTTGTAGAGGTTTTCCAGAGTGAACTTCTCCCATTTTTCATTCTTTTAAATCTATTAATTCTATATGAAAAATTTTATTTGGTCATTCCATTGATCCGTTAGTTACAAGTTTCCTTACATGTTAGGTGAATTATTTAATGAATTATTATTTTTTGCCTTGTTATCCGTATGGTATGAACTCTTCTACCGTATCCTTGATTTATGCACGTGTTTCTTTATTATCAACTTCATTTCCAACCTTCCAAAAGCACGGTTTTTTGAACTAACTCAAACTCTAGGTTTAACGAGTATTAAATAAGCTGGCTGGCTAGAGTTGTCCTCTGAAAAAGTCGCGGTGAATTGTTTTTCTTTTCATGAAATAATTGAATGCTAATCACCATTGATTAATGTGATCATTATAACTGAATAGATTTTTAGTATTTGAGCAACCGTTATGACCTGAGTTGAAGGCCTCTTTCTTAGATTTCCCTAATGAGAAGTTTACGACTTCCCATCAATCAATATGTCACTACTGACAGCAATTTGCTACTGAATGAAACTGATTGATAAATGAATATTTTAATGAAGTGCATAAATCTAGCAAAAAACACGTTGACGAGTAGCTCGAATTAAAATTTGAATATTAAGTATCGAGGAATGCCCAACTCGCAGTTCGGAATGTCCCAGGGAAAGGAATTGGCCCCGAAACCTGAACGTGTAGAATTCCCACCCCATACGAGTAGTTTGGGATAAGCTTTACCCATCTATCCAAATCACTGTTAGATATACCTAATTGCTGAGTGAGTAAAGATCAGCATGGTTGTTGAAAGCAAAACAGTTTCCGCGTTCCACAAAAATTGACCGATGATCATCAAAATGGAAAGAGGTTTGTTAGAGGTTTTCATGCCTATCAATTGACTTGTAGTTTAACGAAAGAATTTTGAGATAGCCTGTGGGATAAATATATGCATGCTGAATGATTATCCGTCTGATGTTAAATATAACTGCATATGTCGTCTCTAATCTTGATTGTTCTATCTCATGTACAATGTTCAAGTATCTGCCTGAGTTACTTGTTACATATTTTTGCTCACTTTTCATGCTTTATCCTAGATAGTTTCATTATACAGATGTGTAATATAATGACTCTTGTCTTTTGCATTTCATTACTATTTTTATGGCCCTATAGTGTTGAAAAATTTAGCATTTTATCGAAGAATTTTGTAAAATTAGTTATTAATATTTTCATAAATAGTTAGGAAGATTACTCGGAGTAATCTTTATTTTCCCTAATGAATGACTCCATGGTTTTTGCATTATTACAATTAATAGCCCCTGTCATTGAAACTAAATATTATCCAATTTTATCTCCTTCCTTTGCAAATATCAAGCTCTAAACAAAAATATGGATAACATTAATTAATTAATTCTGTAAGGACTGATCGTAACCCATACATGTTAAACTACTATTATGGCACAGTTGCTAAAAACGATTCGTGTTTTATGTTTCCAATAATTTCCCTTAAAAGAAATAGATATTTAATCTGGTGCATAGATTTAAACAATACAGAGTGGTACCATTTCATTTCAGACAGTGTATTGCAACCGTTTTTAGTCGTCGCGTGATCATCACTCATCCAGTCAGTGTTTCGGTTACTATCTTGAATTCCGCGGCTTTTATTCAGCGAGTCATGCATCAGTAGATTAAGCTACTTCAGAACCGTTCCGGTAAAGGTATTAGAGGCATAATCACTTGAGTAGCGTCATGCGTTGAGGGAATGTAAAAACAGTGTTATCAAATTACCATCCGGGAGATGAAAGCGTGAATCAATCCCCTACGCAAAGCTATCCATCCGCAGTAGCCATCACTTTGCTAATGACGGGTTGAAATCAAGGACCGGACCAGAATGATGCAATCACTATCGCTGTCAAAACTACGAGGAGAAGGAAAGAATGGATTTTTCAAAATTTCTTTCCCATGCTATTAGTAATGAGTAGTTTGAAATTAGCCAGTTTCGATTAAGAAAAATCCGCCTAGCTAATTTTGAGACCGAAGCTTCAACGTCAGTTTTTAAATACGATTGCTTTTCCCCGGTGTTTACATAGGCTTCGGAGGTCTTTGACCCATTCATATGTGGCTTGAGTGCTGAGATTAATTTTGCCTCTGAAGTTCCCGAAGTATAATCGGAAGTCCTCGGAGTTAATGATGGGTGGCAGGCTGTAATTTTAGCAGTGGTTATGGATGTGGCTTCGCTCTTGCACCGCATCAATTCAGCTGAAGATAATTGTTGCAATCCCCATGATCCCTATTTTTTTGTGAAATTGATCTCAAATTACACTCGGTGTACCTATTTTTCTGTTATTATTTTTTGCAACTTGATATAATTGGCGTAAAAGTGTCCATTTATTGTACTTCCTGTGTAGACTAAAAAAGAGAAGAATATATATGCCTATGTATACTCTTATGCATACTCAAAAATTCTATTTTCCAATATGCCAATACTTACAAACATAGGAGGTAATTTTTAGCCATTGGCTCACTAATTATAACCAAAAAATCAATTTTTTGCTCTTTGATGCAGGGAATTTTTGTGTTCTATGTAATCGGAATCGGTACTTATACCTACCATGTTACAAATTACAACACCAGACACTGCTTTCTCCAAATACTTTCTGCTTTACATGCTATGATTCGTAGACTAGTTTCATTTCGTATGTTTATGAATGAATGTCAGCGAAATAGTCCAAGCTTGTCTTTTTATCATGGTATTAAAAAGCGATGCGTTGAAGTTTACGATAATTAATCACTCCCATGTCATTACAAATCTCACAGCGGAAAATTATTTTTTGAATTTTTTTTACGTTTAATGTTCGTTTTATTTGTGATTCTAATTATGAAATTGCATGCATGCAATGAAACTACTCGTTAGCTTATCCTGCAACTCGCTTATCTCTCCTCGGCAACGCATTCCGGTCTTATTAACTGGCGTCTTGCATGCTTAATTCTTACGCTGCGCTAACAAGTTGA